>NC_091286.1:302901308-304116308 GCF_032444005.1 Ranitomeya imitator
TTGCTATGCTACCACATCAACCCTAATCTGTCCCCTACCCCATCCGGAAAGATGATCTGCAAAAATGTTTAGGATAACACTAACCAGACAAACAAGTGAAGATTGGCAGGGATAAATTAAAATAACAATCATACAAAATATGTAGAAAAACTTTGCACTCAATGATTTCTTGAAGAAGAGTAAAGTCATTTATTTCACATCCATTCTCTGGAGCGCTGGGTATGTAGTTAAATAAATGAACCTGGTGGAACGTATGGTAGCCAATTAAAGAGCGTTTTGTAGTGACTTTGCCCTCAAGCAAGTTCTGCTGCTTGAATGTGTGGTAAGCCTACACTGCACACGCTTGTGTGCCTTGAGCGCTGGTGGCGTGCTGGGATGCTGGGGAAAGTGAGCAGCGCGCTTTCCCCAGCATCCCAGCACGCCACCAGCGCTCAAGGCACACAAGGTGTGCAGTGTGGGCTTACCACACATTCAAGCAGCAGAACTTGCTTGAGGTCAACATCACTACAAAACGCTCTTTAATTGGCTACCATACGTTCCACCAGAAGGTTCATTTATTTAACTACATACCCAGACCCAGCACTCCAGATAAACTTGCTCGGAGGAAGGTCCGTATGGGACCAAAAATGTTTAGCAGCTATTGAACTGTTTGTCTGGATGTGAAATAAATGACTTTACTCTTCTTCAAGAAATCATTGAGTGCCAAGTTTTTCTACATATTTGACTAAACGGGCTGGAAACCCTACTTGAGCACCTATATCCATTTTCCTATAGAGTGCCGTGTAATTTTTCATATATTGAATAATACAAAATACACTCACCAAACAAGAATGTGGAATACAGGGGAGTTAAAGGAAGGAGAAGCCAAATAGAGGAGGATGAGGTTGTGCACACAAACAAAACTCCAAGCAACAATCTCCTGAACGAGTCTTCGAACACTAACTCCAACTACAAACTACACCTCCAACTCCAAACCAGGCAGTAAGAACTAACACTGGCAATTCCTAAATGCTAGAAGCAAGCAAATATAGCAGAGGGGAGTGTCAAACACTGAACAGCTGAGAAAATCCAGGTAAAAAAGCTCCAGGAGCTTAAGCTGAACAGACTAACGCACTGCCAGCAAGGAAAAAACTGCACTGCTAAATAAGAAGTGAAGTACTTTTAACCAGTGTCGGAGTATGTGACACCAGAAGATGCAATCTTCTGTACCCTCTTTGTGGTGATATCCTCATGACACTCAGACAGGGAGAAGAAGACTCAGCATACAGTCCAGCCCATGTGCACCAAAATCTATTTGGCATTAAACGTCAAATGTTGGTTAAAGAAGGACAACAAGGTGGATTTCTTCCTCTCAAAGAATCTATGTAATCTATATTACAGCATCATTAAAGCCAGTACTTTACATTGAAAAATCATGCTGACAGGTTCTCTTTAGTATTATTTGGTGAGATGTGGTTATTTTGCTATGTTTATAAAATGTTTTCCTTGCACAGCATGAAGTTTAGCGTGCTAGTAAAATGTAACTGGTTGAAAGCAATATCAACAAGAAGAATGCAGTTTAGGGTATGTTCACATGCAGCTAGGCATGTAGGATTTTGCATGAAAACAGAATATAAATTCCATTCTGTACAACATAGTGTTATGGCAGCAGTGGAGTTAAACTGAGCAGAACACTGACTCCAACTCAACGTGCTCGGTGATACTTGAATATTACTCAAGTATCTTAGTGCTCAGATGTGCTGTTTACTCGTCGAGCATTAGCTAGTGCTTTATGTCATACTCGAATCCCTGTCCTGCATGCACGTTACAGAGCCAATAAGGATGTGGAGATTGACTGCATGCCACTGTAATGCCATAGCTATCTTGGTAGTGACATTGCTGTGATTAGCTGGCCGTGGGACATCATCAGAGGTTATACAGGAAAAGGTGCCAGCAGGTTCGGCACACTGACGCCATTGCACAGCTCTGTGAAAGTTTGTATTGGACAGAGAGTGTTTTAGTGTTACATAACAGTCCAAAAAAGCGTTGAAACATTTTTCTGTATTAAAGTACGATTAGCATACTATTACTGGCCTGTGGCACATTTCAGTGTTGTATAACAGTCCAAAAAAGCATTGAAACATTTTTCTGTAATCAATTGCTCATTAAAAATACTATTACATGGTCTGTGGAATATTTCAGTGTTATATAACAGTGCAAAAAAGTGTTGAAACATTTTTCTGTATTCACTTACTCATCTATAGACTTCTATACACTTCTTCCCCCGACATTCCCCCTACCCTAATTCAAAATACCAAGGATTGTCTGTCTGCTGTCTCTAACATCATGTCCTCCCTCTATATGAAACTAAATCTCTCCAAAACTGAACTACTTGTGTTTCTCCCTTCTACTAACCTCACTCTACCCAACATCGAAATTACCCTGGAGGGTTCAACCATAACTCCCAAGCAGCATGCCCGCTGTCTTGGGGTGATATTCGACACCGAACTTTCCTTCACTCCCTATATCCGATCACTCACTCGCTCCTGTCACCTGCATCTTAAAAACATCTCCAGAATCCGACCTTTTCTCACCTTTGAAACTGCTAAGACTCTTACTGTCGCTCTCATTCATTCCCGTCTGGACTACTGCAACTCTCTTCTGATCGGTCTCCCACTTTCCAAACTTTCTCCTCTCCAATCCATCTTAAATTCGGCAGCCAGGGTCATATTTCTGTCCAGCCGCCTCACTGATGCCTCCATCTTGTGCCAGTCATTACACTGGCTACCCATTTGCTTCAGGGTCCAGTATAAACTCATCTCTCTCACCCACAAAGCTCTCCACAGTTCTGCACCGCCTTATATCTCCTCTCTCATCTCCGTCTATCGCCCTACATGTGCCCTCCGTTCTACAAATGACCTAAGACTAACATCCCCCATAATCCGAACCTCGCACCTCCGTCTCCAAGACTTCTCTCGTGCTGCGCCAGCTCTCTGGAATGCACTTCCCCAGACGATCAGACTGATACCTAGCCCCGACCTATTCAAGCGCGCTTTAAAAACCCATCTCTTCAAACAAGCCTACCAAATCAACTACTCAGTAAACTAACTTTGTCCTGTTCCCTCCTTCCAAATATTATCTGCGTGTGAATCTGCACCCTACTATTCATCTGTCTCCACACCCTCCATGCACATGATAACTGCACTTGATACTTGACTATTGCACTTAAATACACGGGCTGATGACCGGATCATGCAGCTTTATATGAAAATCCCTATTTATTATAATTGCCAGACCTGAAATAACAAGCACTTTTCACCTATTGTGTCCCCCCATTTCCTTGTAGATTGTAAGCTTGTGAGCAGGGACCTCACCCCTAATGTCACTGTTTAAATTGTCTTAACTTGTACTGAATTTATTGTCTGTACATGTCCCTGTTTAATTGTAAAGTGCTGCGGAATTTGTTGGCGCTATATAAATAAAAATTATTATATTATTATTATTATATTATTATAGAGTATTCCATGCTCAGGGGTGCATTTCTGTGGCATCTAACACTTTAAAATAGCGTGGATAATTTTTCTGGATTCACTTACTGATCAATAGAGCATTTCAATCTCAGGGGTAAATTTCTGTGGCATATAACACTCCAAAAAAAATTGTTTATCTTATCTATAACCCTCCAGTGTCTCCATGCTGAGATAAAGGTCTGTCGGCTGTCAGACTCGGACATAGTGACCAATCGCTGATAAGTTCTAGCACCAAAAAACCCACCCAGGTCACAATTTCCTTAATTGTCTGCCTTATCTGCTTTGCCTCTCTGCTGTACTGCTTTGCTTGCATACATAATTGTTACCTCAGCCAGCCTCAAAATTAGGGAGACGTACTGAGGAAATTCACTGTTGCTTTGGCTCCAGCCCTGCTCTTGGCTTGGCTGAAGGTTTGCAGAAGTTTTATGGTTTTCTGACCTCTATGTCTCTCCCAGTGGCAAGTAGGAGTAGGGGGTTGATTACTCTGAGTGATTTTCCAATCTCTAAGTGGTTGGTGACTTTTTGCGGTTTCCCACCGGAAAGCGCCTAGCTGATGTGATGGCGTTCTAGCTGCAGCAGAAGTTCTATATGGGTGGAAGAATAATTAGAATTATTGTATTGATGTGACTGAATACTTATAGTGGGTTTTTCCCAGGTATAGATTTTTCATCTTTACAAATCAGGCTGGTATATAAGTTGTGAAAGTGTTTTAGCGTCCAACATTCACAGTTGAATAGTATTGCAAAGTCTGGTAGCAGTGTCATCATAAATTGTTTTCTATCTGTACCTGTTTATATTGTGTGTATGATTTGCCGGCAGGGGTGTATAAACTAGCATACACCGTATATACTCAAGTATAAGCCGACCTGAGTATAAGCCGAGGCCTCTAACTTTGCCACAAAAAACTGGGAAAACTTATTGACTCGAGTATAAGCCTAGGGTGGGAAATGCAGCAGCTACTGATAAATTTCAAAAATAAAAATATATACCAATAAATGTAAAATTAATTGAGACATCAATAGGTTAAGTGTTTTTGAATATCCATATTGAATCAGGAGACCCATATAATGCTCCAAACAGTTCATGATGGGCCCCATAAGATGCTCGCTCCATATTAAAATATGGCCCATATAATGCTGCATAAAAGGTTAATAATGGCCTCATAAGATGCTCCATAGACTATTATGCCCCATATATTGCTGCACAACGGTTGATGGCCCCTTAAGATACTCCATAGAATATTATGCCCGATATAATGCTGCACAAAGATTGATGGCCCCATAAGATGCTCCATAGAATATTATGCCCGATATAATGCTGCACAAAGATTGATGGCTCCATAAGATTCTCCATAGAATATTATGCCCCATATAATGCTGCACAAAGGTTGATAGCCCCATAAGATTCTCCATAGAATATTATGCCCCATATATTGCTGCACAAAGGTTGATGGCCCCACAAGATGCTCCGTAGAATATTCTGCCCTATATGCTACTGTGATTTTAAAAAAGTCATTTCAGCTTATACTCAAGTATACTGTATACGGTAGTTAAAGTTTTATTAATTCATTCTGTATATATTCATTGTAAGATTGTGAGATTAGAGAATTTGTTATAAACTGGTTTTGCTTTTGCGTACTTCAGAACAGAAAAGTTAGGTGTTAAAAGTATTCATGAAAAAAATGAGAATTTCTTAAATTGTGGTTGTTTTTACTTGTAAAATTCAGAAATCGCTTGAAATGTTGAGACCAAAGTCTATTGTAAGCTACTGTGGTTAATTATTCACTAGCATATCTGCATTTTCTGTGTGACACTCATAGGCTGATTTCTGTTAAAGTGAAAATGTTGTGGAAACAGATATTCTAACAATTTATCTGGTGTTTTTAGATTACGTAATCTCAGGAAGCCAAGAATTTTTAAATGCCCTGATGGTGGAACAGATTAATTGTTAGCTAACCACTGTGTTCAAGGTACTAGATGTCGCAAAATCACTGAGACCCTTTTCCCTGGACATAAAACTATGGACATAAAGCTATAGCTTGCCGAATAAGCGGAGACCCAAAGAAATATGCTCAACTCTAATCCTGACCAGATGCTCTTTGTGGATGGATCAAGAAATGCAGACCAAGAAGGCCATTTCCACACTGGTATAGCAGTTGTCACAGAAGATACCATGCTGCTGGCAAAACCACTGCCTCCATCCTTCTCTGTACAGGAGGCAGAACTGCGGGCCTTAACAGAAGCATGCAAGATGTCTGCTCAATGCAAAGCTGACTCTCGCTACGCTCGCTACCAATTTGGAGTGCAAGAGGCTTCATCACGGCTAATGAAATGCCTGTCAGACACCACAAAGCCATACAAAAACTGATGGAGTCCTTATTGATGCCAGAAAGTGTTCTGGTGGTAAAGGTGAAGGCGCACACTGAAGAAACCTCATAGAAATCAGTGGGCAACAGACTGGCTGACACAACAGCAGTAATGCAGTAATGCTACCACTTGACACATAAACATCTCATCTGTACTCTCTAATGAATCTGTAAACAGAGGAAAAGGGACAACCCTGGAACACTCCAGAAGCAAGTATCTAGAGAAGAAAAGGAGAAATGGACCCAAGATGGAGCCACGCAGGATGAAATACACCTAATGATGAACAAAACAAAATTTTAAGGCCTGAGAACAAAATTAACCCTACACAATGCTGCACAAGGAACAGGGGAGCCATAGCATAAGAGTTTTAGTCTTCCCCTTGGGTCTCAGACACACACAAGCAGGTCCAACAACAAATAGCCCCTATAACATCCTATTTGCAAATGTTTACAGTTTAGTATTATATTTTCCCACTATAGTTGTCCATATGCAGACTAAGTTTGTTGTTGAATTAATTAAATCATGTGACTAAAATATGTTCACAAGTTTCTCCTCCAAGATTCCCAAGATCTAAAAGGGACCTGTGACCCAGACTCAGCAGTCCTAACACTCTTATATTATGGATACAGGTAATTAATATTGATGTTATGCTGTGGCAGTTTTGACATTAGTGCCTGCCCTATATGTATTCAGGATTGATTACCTATATATTGGTTATTTTTTTATTAACACATATTATATTTTCCTGGGGCATTCTTTGGTTGGACAGTAAGGCATCTAATAATTGATAGCTCTTCATCATATATTTAGTGATCATAGTGTGCTATATATCTAGTCCTTTTATGAACTATAGTCACTTTATATTTCTCTGTAATACTGCTCATTATAAAGGGTGACTCCATATACATATCTAGTTTTACTTTACATATATAATATTTTTATCTAATTGATATGTACCGTGTGGTTTCTGCTGTATTTGGTCTCAAGTTTGCTGTCCCTAGTAAATTTTTTAGTCCTAGTTTATGTTACTTTAATGTTAACCTTATGGTATAATTGTTCAATAAAATTTGACATTTTTTGTATTGCTTCTATTGACTGATCCCCCAGCTGTTCTCTTTTGGTGATGGTGCATTGTTTTTTGAAGGGTTCAATATTATTTATTGTGAGGAATTTTTTCTTCTTCACTTCTACATTTTGTTCAAGACAAAGGGTGTTAAAATTATCATTAGATTTTACTTCCGATTTACAGTGAATTTATAATTTAAAGTGATTGTCCCCTTTTAAAATAGTTCTTCCTATAAATGTTAGGGGTCGAGTTCCTGCCTCTGCACAGGGGGAATCTCGGGCCATCTCCGCTGCGGTCTCCCATTCTTCTCCTGCCGCAGCGGAGCCTGCTCAGCGGAGACGTCGATTACCAGCGTCTCACTCAGTCTGACTCTGTGCTGAGAGTTACTGCTGCATTTCCTGCTTCTGCCATTGAAGTCAGTGCTGGGCAGCGGCGAGCAGATGCTTCTGAGTCCTGCTTTTCACATTCTGAGCATGCCCAGAGTAAGATCTCTCAGTGGAGATCGAGGGTCACATGATCAGATACTGCACCTAAGGTCCTTGTAGGTGCTAGGACTAAATCCTGCTTTGCACTCTGAGCATGCCCAGGGCAAGATCTCTCAGTGGAGATCTGGGGTCACATGCTCAGGTACTGTGGCAACTCCATATGGTCCTTCTTTGGAAGGTCCTAAACGTGTTGCAGCTATTTAAGGCTCGCATGGCCGCACGGCCATGCGATAGTATCAATTCTAATATGTGCTTTTCGCCAGTGTGGTTATGTATGTTTGTGTTCAGGGACCCGGCTGAAATAAGCCCCTAGAATGCTGGCACCTCCGGCGAGGAGATTGTGTGAACGTGATTCAGGGACCCGGCTGAAATAAGCCCCTAGAATACCGGCACCTCCGGTGAGGAGATTGCGTATGTGCATAACCACTGACTGCTATCAGTTTGGCAGTAAGCTTGTGCTCTTGTGAGGCTAACAGGGCGCAGTGCTTTCCTCTCGCAGTTGCTCTGTGAGGTAACAGAGCTAGTCTATACCGCCAAACAGTGCCGCCATTCACTAGCAGCAGGTTCCTCCTGCACGGTGGACCCCGGGCTGCGAACGCACCATTCATAATAAACATCTATTTTAATCGGTGCGTTCCGCTAGTCCTAACATAATACTAGCACCAGGGTCTGGCTAGTAAATGGCAGACGATCAGTGTCTACAGCGGTACATCCAGCAGCTGGAGGGTAGGTTGGCGGCTCTAGAGCGTGCAACCTCAGCTGTGGACATCACTGCTGTCGCTGTTCAGGCTGCAAGTGTAGCTGCAGCCAGTTTGTCCACTGCCACCCCTGCTCTGACTTTATCCCGTCTCCCACTTCCAGACAAGTTTGCTGGTGACAGTAAGCTATGTTGGGGATTCGTGAGCCAGTGCTCCATACATCTTGAGCTGCTGGCTGCACCTTTTCCTACGGAACGGGTGAAAGTGGGATTCATTTTATCTCTTTTGTCAGGCAGGGCGTTGGAGTGGGCAACGCCACTTTGGGAACGTGATGATCATGTGGTTCAGAGTGCTCCTCTCTTCCTGGATGCTCTGAGGCAGGTCTTTTTGGGACCTCGTGTCACCCACGATACCGCGCTCCAATTGTTGGCAATTACTCAGGGTTCGTCCATGGTCAGCCAGTTCGCCATCCAATTCCGGACTCTAGCTTCTGAGCTGGAGTGGCCAGATAAAGTCCTTATTCCGGTGTTCTGGAAAGGACTGGCAGATCATGTAAAGGACGCCTTGGCCACCAGGGAGATTCCCGCCACACTGGAGGAGCTCATTACTATATCTACCCGCATCGATCTCTGTTTTAACGGAGTGTAGGCAGAGGTTTCGGCTGGCTCCCACCTTTGCCAAACCTCTAGAATCTCCTGTTACGGCGTCCGACTCCCATGAGGCCATGGAGGTCTCTCTAGCAGGACCTAGGTCTCAGACCGCTCGAGTACCTGTGGTGTGTAAAAATTGCCAGCAACTGGGACATTCCTCTAATAAATGTCCACGGCGGTCGGGAAACGATCGCGTCTAGTGACCATTGGAGGAGGTTCACTGGACACAGCGGCATTTTCTTCCAAATTGTCCTTTAAAGGGACAATCCTGTTAGGCACATCCACTCATACAGTAGAGCTTTTTGTGGATGCAGGAGCAGAGGGAAATTTCATTTCTTCTGCTTTTGCTCTGAGCCACGCAATACCTCTGGTAATGCTTGCCAAACCAGTAACTGTCAGAGTGGTGAATGGGTCGACACTTCCGTTACAAATCACACATCAGACTGTCCCTTTCACGTTAACCATGTCCCCATCCCACCAGGAGATTATTTCCCTTCTTGTCCTTCCCGAGGGAATGGATGAGATTCTGCTGGGAATACCCTGGCTCCGTTTCCACTCCCCACATATTGAGTGGACCTCTGGGAGGATATTGGGTTGGAGTGAATCCTGTAAGGGCAGATGTGTGAAAGAGTGCGTTCAGGTTTCCACCACTGAGATACCCACAGATCTCTCTTCTCTCCCCAAATACTATTGGTCCTATGCAGACGTCTTCTCCAAAAAGGCCGCGGAGACCCTTCCGCCTCACCGTCCCTATGACTGTCCTATAGATCTCTTGCCTGGAGCAGAACCTCCTCGGGGACGTGTCTATCCCCTCTCTCTCCCGGAAACGGAGGCTATGTCCCAATACATCCAGGAGAATTTGGCAAGAAGGTTTATTAGGAAGTCAGTATCACCAGCAGAAGCAGGATTCTTCTTTGTGCAGAAGAAGAACGGAGAATTACGTCCTTGCATAGATTACAGGGGTCTTAACGCCATCACCGTTAAGAATAAGTACCCGCTGCCCCTGATTTCTGAGCTTTTTGATAGGCTACGGGGAGCTAAGGTATTTACCAAATTAGACCGGTTGGGGAGCTTATAACCTGATTCGCATCCATGAGGGGGACAAATGTAAGACGGCGTTTAACACCAGAGATGGGCACTATGAGTATCTGGTGATGCCCTTCGGGCTCTGTAATGCCCCAGCCGTTTTCCAAGACTTTGTCAACGATATCTTCCGGGATATGATTCCACCTCGATCGTAGTGTATCTGGATGATATTCTCATCTTCTCTCCAGATATTGACTCCCACCGGAGAGATGTTGGCAGAGTGTTCGACCTCTTTTGGCAAACTCTCTTTACGCAAAGTTGGAGAAGTGTGTGTTTGAGCAGGAGTCTTTACCTTTCCTTGGCTATATCATCTCAGCCCAGGGATTGGCTATGGATCCTGCCAAACTACAGGCTGTGATGGACTGGCAAGAACCCCATTCGCTTAAAGCGGTGCAGCGCTTTATGGGGTTCATTAATTATTACCGCCAGTTCATTTACCACTTCTCAACTTTGGTAGCTCCTTTGGTAGCCCTCACCAAGAAGGGAGCAAATCCCAAAGTGTGGTCTGAAGAGGTCTCCAGGGCCTTTTCTTCTATTAAGTCCCATTTTGCTAGCGCTCCCATCCTACATCGTCCCGATGTCGATAAGCCATTTATAATTGAGGTGGATGCCTCTTCCGTTGGTGCAGGAGCAGTCCTCTTCCAAAAGGATGCTCAAGGTCGGAAGCATCCGTGCTTCTTCTTCTCCAAGACCTTCACACCAGCGGAGAGAAATTATTGCATCGGGGACACGGAGTTGCTAGTGATGAAGTTGGCTTTCTCAGAGTGGAGACATCTCTTGGAGGGGGCTCGTTTTCCCTTTCAAGTTTTCACAGACCACAAAAATTTGCTATATTTGCAAACAGCCCAGCGGCTAAATTCTCGCCAGGCCAGATGGTCCTTGTTCTTCTCCCGATTCCAATTCACCCTCCATTATCTCTCTGGGGAGAAGGACATTCGTGCTGACGCCCTTTCTCACTCTGTTGTGTCATCTGAGGAGGAGGAAGGAGAGCCTTGGCTTATTGTCCCTTCTGAGAGCCTGAGAACCGTGGCTCCGGTGTCGCTTGAGTCTGTGCCTTCAGGCCAGACTTTTGTGCCCATAAATTTGCGACCAGAGGTTCTCTCTTGGGCTCATTCCTCCAGGGTGGGTGGACACTTTGGGGCAAAAAGGACATCTGAGCTGCTGGCGAGGACATACTGGTGGCCGCATATGCTCCGAGATGTCAGAGATTACGTTCTGGCGTGTGTCTCATGCGCCAAAAATAAGTCTCCTCGACAACGGCCGGCTGGGTTACTCTATCCCTTGCCTGTGGCAGACAGGCCCTGGGAGATGGTCGGGATGGACTTTGTAGTGGGTTTGCCCAAGTCTCGCGGCTGTACCATCATTTGGGTTATTACCGATCATTTCTCGAAAATGGTGCATTTGGTGCCGCTTCCACGATTACCTTCTGCGCGGGCCTTGGCAGCGTTGTTCATAAGACACATCTTCCGCCTACACAGCATGCCAGACAAAATTGTCAGTGACCGGGGTCCCCAGTTTGCATCTCGGTTCTGGAGAGAGCTTTGTCGTCTTCTCAGAATTGAGTTAAATCTCTCTTCCGCATATCATCCCGAGACGAATGGGTTGGTAGAGAGGGCCAATCAGACTCTGGTCACATATTTGCAACATTTTGTTTCTGCCAGGCAGGATGACTGGGCATCTTTATTACCATTATTATTTTTATTATTATTATACATTTTTATAGCACCATTTATTCCATGGCGCTTTACATGTGAATACGAGGCAAATATAGACAAATACATTAAACATCAGGCTGCGTGTAGAGTCCACTAAGTTTGCACCTCGCTACTTGGGTCCCTTCAAGGTCCTCGAACAGGTTAATCCTGTGGTCTACCGTCTAGCCCTTCCTCCACGCCTTGGTATCACCGACACCTTTCATGTGTCCATCCTTAAGCCCATATACATGTCCCGGTTTTCTGAGTCATCTGCCGGGACATCAGGTTCGTCTATGGATGATTTCGAGGTGAACGCTATTTTGGGGTGCAAGGTGGTACGTGGCAAAAAATTTTATTTGGTGGACTGGAAGGGTTATGGCCCTGAGGATAGGTCCTGGGAGCCTGCTGAGCACATTCGGGCTCTGTGTTATGATCAGGCGGCCTTGGAACAACATGAAAAAACCTTCGCTGGAGTAATGGTAACTATACAGACCGCTAACCCTCAACTTATCACAGACACTAGAAGTAGCCGTGGGGTGTGCCTATCCAGACCTAGACACCTCGACACAGCCGGAGGACTAATTATCCCTAAAGATGGAAAACAGGAAAACTGACTTGCCTCAGAGAAGACCCCCAAAGTATAGGCAGCCCCCCACAAATAATGACGGTGAGTAGGAGAGGAAAAGACACACGCAGGCGGAAAACAGATTTAGCAAAGGAGGCCACTTCTACCTAGATAGGGAAGTATAGTACAGGATACTGAGCGGTCAGCACAAAAAAACTACAAAATATCCACAGCAGAAAAATACAAAAACTCCACCACCTAACTAAAGGTGTGGAGAGTATATCTGCAACTCCAGCGAATCCAACCAGACTGAGAAAACAACAGGACAGTCTAAGCTGGAACAAAATAGAAACTATGAACAGCACAGAAACTAGACACACAACCTGTGTGCCTAAGAAAATAAAGCAGACACTTATCTTTAGCTGAAATGGCAGCAAGCAGGAGAGGCCAGGAGAGAACCATTACTGGCAATAGAACATTGACAACTGGCAGGGGCTGAAGAGTCCTGCTGAGCTAAATACCCCAGTCAGCTCTGCAATTAGCAGATACACCTGTCCAATCCTGCAGTCCAGGCACAACTGCATTACCATCTACAACCACCAGAGGGAGCCCAAAAGCAGAATTCACAACAGCTCTGCAGCTCATTGCTGCCTTCGAATGTAGCGAGGCCCTAGGAGGGTGGGTAATGTTAGGGGTCGAGTTCCTGCCTCTGCACAGGGGGAATCTCGGGCCATCTCCGCTGCGGTCTCCGATTCATCTCCTGCCGCAGTGGAGCCTGCTCAGCGGAGATGTCGATCCCAGCGTCTCGCTCAGTCTGACTCTGTGCTGAGAGTTACTGCTGCATTTCCTGCTTCTGCCATTGAAGTCAGTGCTGGGCAGCGGTGAGCAGACACTTCTGGGTCTAAGTCCGGCTTTTCACGTTCTGAGCATGCCCAGAGTAAGATCTCTCAGTGGAGATCGAGGGTCACATGATCAGATACTGCAGCTAAGGTCCTTGTAGGTGCTAGGACTAAATCCTGCTTTGCACTCTGAGCATGCCCGGGGCAAGATCTCTCAGTGGAGATCTGGGGTCACATGCTCAGGTACTGCGGCAACTCCATTGGTCCTTCTTTGGAAGGTCCTAAACGTGCTGCAGCTATTTAAGGCTTGCATGGCCGCACGGCCATGCGATAGTATCAATTCTAATATGTGCTTTGCGCCAGTGTGGTTATGTATGTTTGTATTCAGGGACCTGGCTGAAATAAGCCCCTAGAATGATGGCACCTCCGGAGAGGAGATTGTGTGAACGTGATTCAGGGACCAGGCTGAAATAAGCCCCTAGAATACCGGCATCTCCGGTGAGGAGATTGCGTGTGTGCATAACCACTGACTGTTATCAGTTCGGCACTAAGCTTGTGCTCCTGTGAGGCTAACAGGGCGCAGTGCTTTCCTCTCGTGGTTGCTCTGTGAGGTAACAGAGCTAGTCTATACCGTCAAATAGTGCCGCCATTCACTAGCAGCAGGTTCCTCCTGCACGGTGGACCTCGGGCTGCGAACGCACCATTCATAATAAACATCTATTTTACTCGGTGCGTTCCGCTAGCCCTAACAATAAGTTTCATTAGGATTAAAGAAAACATAAACTTTACTTAGCCATCACTGGATCCAGCGCTGCCCCACATTAATTTGCAGTGCTGACTTAAAATTGATCATGCAGCAGGCAATCAATGAGTTAGAAGCTCTGCACCTCACGTGCCATCTAAGACATCAGAGCTGCCGACTTCGGTTATTGAGTAAGCACATTTTACTTTTTTACTACTAACGGAGTAGTATTGTGTGCATAATAGTTATATGTTTTATTTTTGTTTGCACAAAAAAATATTTTGTTTCTTTGTGTGCCTTGTATTTGTTTTTCTGTATCAAATACTTGCAAACATGTTTTTGTTTGCTCCTGCACAGCTCATATTTGTGCAGAGGTCTATATGAATGCTTTGCATTTGAAACTTGAGGCTATCTAGTAACCTATTTATATATTGTTATTTTTATAATTGAGCTGCACAGTTTTACAGTATTTGCAATATTTGCTGAGCTTCATGTGAAGGTTGTATCACAGCCTAATCCCATGTAATTAGAGATGTGCGGAACAGGCAAAAATCAAATTCACCTGTCAAAGTGGATTTTCCCAGGAAGTTCGACTTATGGAGATGTTATTCTTTACAAATTGAATGCATTTCTAGACCCCAAAGCATAATAAATATGATGTGTAAAAAATAAAAAATAGTGTACTCACCTTACCTCCCACCTCTCAGAACCTTCTAATATTCACTGCCAATTGTTTGGTGCTATCCACTTTTTCAAATCCCCACCACTCAAAGTGATATACCCGAGTCTCTCACACTTAGCTTGGTGCTTTCATAAAGTCTGGATGGGTTTGGTGCACATTCTGACATAATAATGCAGTGACTTTCTACCCGCATGTGGAGAACTCTACCAGGCCTCATGTAAGTCGGAAATCCAGGGTCAGTGTGACAGACCTGACAATTTCAGTGCAAGTGTCAGGAGAGTACAAGATGTGCTGAGGTAAAAAAAAAAAGGTGGTGGTGAATAGCTATTGCCACAATATTGTCAGGGAACACAGGGCTCAGTAAGTAGGAGTGGTGTGCATTAGAAAACAACCTTTTCATGTTTTAGACTGATATGTGAATTCTTTAGAAGCTTTTATTTCTATATTTTTTTTAAATGGGTACTAATACATCAATTGTATCCCATGGTTTCACTTTAGGACATTGCACACCAATCTTTTAGCTGGATAAAAACACTGATCACTCAAAGTCCTCACTGAACTTGTGAAAGCTGGAGAAGTCCTATCAACATACGCTACATGTAAAGCTGTAATTGCTGTCAAATGTCCCTGCACTAAATACCCTCTAAAATAGAGGAATTGTTATGCATTCATTTATCTTGTGTTTAATAATTGTAATGAATGTAGATCAATTTGTAGAGTTTTGGTTTCACTTTGACATTAAAGAGTCTGGGATAAAAGACTAATTAAATTAGTTGGGACTCATTGATTTTGAACAATAAAAAAATTAACAGTTCATTGTGATTTCATAGTTTTAGAGAAACAGCAATAATTGGAATATTAGTTGCTTTTTCGTTTTTTTGCTAAGCTCAAAATGTACATACCGTATTTTTCGGCGTATAAGACGACTGGGAGTATAAGATGACCCCCAACTTTTCGGGGGTCATCTTATACACTGGGTGTCATCTTATATGGCAGGGAGCGTTCCCAGATGGTTCCCAGGGTCTGGAGGAGAGGAGACTCTCCTTCAGGCCCTGGGATCCATATTCATGTAAAAAAAAGAATAAAAATAAAAAAATATAGATATACTTACCTTCCGATGGCCCCCGGAGTTCTCCCGGCTTCCGTTCCCAGGGATACATTGTGCGCCGCGACGGACCTTACATTTACATGAATATGGATACCAGGGCCTGATATACCAGAGTCTCCTCTCCTCCAGACCCTGGGGACCATCCGGTACCGCTCCCTGCACCATATGCGGTGACCTCAGAGCTCCGCACATGCCGTACCCGGCGTATAAGATGACCCCCAACTTTTGAGAAGATTTTCAGGAGGTAAAAAGTTGTCTTATACGCCGGAAAATACGGAATATATTCTACCTGATATAAATTACATAACTTACCATAAAAATAGCAATTTTTCTTCACTTGAAACATACATGAACCAAAAAGTCTTTGCATTGTATTATTTATTTTCAATTACTTATCATTTAGATCAGAATCATGACATGTCTACAGTTATAGTCAAACAGAAATTTCTGAAACTGAGTACTAGTTCCTATTCATCTGAATAGAGTTGTTCTGGAACAAGCACATGGATTTCTACATCCAAAATTTAGAGGGATGGAGAAATACCAGAACTATCGGCAAACAATCTGTCACATATACTCTAAACATTACTTACTATTGTCAAAAGAAAATAATCCCGTTTTATATTATAAAGGCATCATAGAGGGGTCCCTATGTTTACGGCCCCCATTTTTATCATTCAGAGCACACAGCAGAGTCAATAACAAAGAGCATCTCCTGCTTCGACTCATCAAACCAGCATACTACAGAAGATTGTGTTTTTAAAGATGTATCCGTGGTCATCAGATGCTTGTGGTACCATCTAAAAGGAGGTTGTCATAATAAGACAACAACTTTAATAATTGTCATTGTGAGATGCACTACAGTTCTAAGGTCAGGTACAAAACCTTTTGCATGTGTACATCAGGAGGTACTCTGATTTTAATAGGCAGCACTGATTTTCACTTGGCTTGGGAACATTAACAAAAACTAGTGTGGAGGTTTCTTTTTTAAATTCTCTTTGGGCATCATTCATTAATATAATTGACATGAACTGACAATTGTTTAAGAAAAATATTTTGGTTGAAAATAAAATTGTGACGATCAATTAATTTAAAATATCTAAACAAATAGCAAACATTTTATGCAAAATGTATTAATTGAGAAATCTAAAACACGGTTTAATGTACAGATAAAATGCACCAAAGTTATGTCTCAGGTACTGAGACAAAATGAAATGATTTACAGCAGAAAGTTTGCCAGGATGATAAAATTGTTGCACGTTATGCAAGTTTTAGCAATGTTTTGCAGTTTTTATAATTTATAAGCAGGCTCCTGTTAAATTTATTTTACTTGTTCTGTTATACCCTATCTAGCCATTTTGGAATCGTATGCCTACTTCTCTGGCAGAAAATCATTATATGTGACTGCTGTTAAAGGTCAGGAGTGAAATACTTGCAGCTTCAGCTAAGTTCCTTTGCTGTCTGCACTTCAAGAATAGCTTGTGTAAGATGGCATTAACATGGCACCTTTAGCTCTGTGGTTACATAAATTATAAGTCAGGTACCACTCTTAAAATCTGTGAGGTTTGAATGTAAAAATATTGAATTGCAGTACTACTGTTTAACTACTTTTATACAATGTACCGTAAGTACAAGGAAAAATTGTACAGATCCGTGAATCTACAAACAGGATATGCTATAATGCAAAATTGATGTGATCGTCTCACACATATAAACCAGTCCAATATTTTCAACAAGCTTCATTGAAGTTTTTCTTCTGTTTAAAATCTGTTATTCTCTATCATATAGCAAATATAACAGAATCATCACACTTACACTTAAGTGATGCCAACTCTGCTCAAAAGTCACAGAACCACCATAGAACCTACAAAGATGCCAGTGAAGAACATAGGGTAACAAAATTAAATTTGATTAATTAACCCCTTAGCGACCGCCGATACGCCTTTTAACGGCGGCCGCTAAGGGTACTTAAACCACAGCGCCGTTAATTAACGGCGCTGTGGAAAAAGTCCATAGCGCCCCCCAGAGGCCGATTTTCTCCGGGGTCTCGGCTGCCGAGGGTAGCCGAGACCCCAGAGAACATGATTCGGGGGGTTTTTAACCCACCCCGCATTTGCGATCGCCGGTAATTAACCGTTTACCGGCGATCGCAAAAAAAAAAAAAAAGCGATCTCTTTTTAATTTCTCTGTCCTCCGATGTGATCGCACATCGGAGGACAGAGAAAAGGGGTCCCAGGAGGCCCCCCAATACTCACCTAGCTCCCCCGATGCTCCTCGTGTCTCCCGGTGGGCGCCGCCATCTTCAAAATGGCGGGCGCATGCGCAGTGCGCCCGCCGGCCGGCACCGGGAGAATCTTTGGGGTCTCGGCTGCCGGGGGTAGCCGAGACCCCAAAGAGCACGATCGGGGCGGTATTACCGACCCCTGTTTTGCGATCGCCGGTAATTAACTGTTTACCGGCGACCGCAAAAAAAAAAAAAAAGTAAAGTGTAATTCTCTGTCCTCTGATGTGATCGCACATCAGAGGACAGAGAAATAGGGGGATTCGGGGACCCTAGCATACTCACCTAGGTCCCTGGATCCTCTTGCTGCTCCTCCTGGCCGCCGGCAGCAGAACATGGCGGACGCATGCCCAGTGCGCCCGCCATCTGTCTCCATCTGCCGGCCGGCAGGAGAACAGCAGTTGGGGCTAAAATTAGGGGTAGGGTTAGGGGTAGGGTTAGGGGTAGGGTTAGGGGTAGGGTTAGGGTTAGGGGTAGGGTTAGGTTAGGGGTAGGGTTAGGGTTAGGGGTAGGGTTAGGTTAGGGTTAGGGGTAGGGTTAGGTTAGGGTTAGGGGTAGGGTTAGGGGTAGGGTTAGGGTTAGGTTAGGGGTAGGGTTAGGGGTAGGGTTAGGTTAGGGGTAGGGTTAGGGGTAGGGTTAGCTTAGGGTTAGGGGTAGGGTTAGGGGTAGGGTTAGGGGTAGGGCTAGGGGTAGGGTTAGGTTAGGGTTAGGTTAGGGGTAGGGTTAGGGGTAGGGTTAGGGTTAGGTTAGGGGTAGGGTTAGGGGTAGGGTTAGGTTAGGGGTAGGGTTGGGGTAGGGTTAGGTTAGGGTTAGGGGTAGGGTTAGGGGTAGGGTTAGGGGTAGGGTTAGGTTAGGGTTAGGTTAGGGGTAGGGTTAGGGGTAGGGTTAGGGTTAGGTTAGGGGTAGGGTTAGGTTAGGGGTAGGGTTAGGGGTAGGGTTAGGTTAGGGTTAGGGGTAGGGTTAGGGGTAGGGGTAGGGTTAGGTTAGGGTTAGGTTAGGGGTAGGGTTAGGGGTAGGGTTAGGGGTAGGGTTAGGTTAGGGGTAGGGTTAGGTTAGGGGTAGGGCTAGGGTTGGGGCTAAATTTAGGGTTAGGGTTGGGGCTAAATTTAGGGTTAGGGTTGGGGCTAAACTTAGGGTTAGGCTTCTTTCACACTTACGTCGGTACGGGGCCGTCGCAATGCGTCGGCCCGACATACCGACGCACGTTGTGAAAATTGTGCACAACGTGGGCAGCAGCTGTAGTTTTTCAACACATCCGCTGCCCAATCTATGTCCTGGGGAGGAGGGGGCGGAGTTACGGCCACGCATGCGCGGTCAGAAATGGCGGATGCGACATACAAAAAAACGTTTCATTGAACGTTTTTTTGTGCCGACGCTCCGCCAAAACACAACTGATCCAGTGCACGACGGACGCGACGTGTGGCCATCCGTCACGATCCGTCGGCAATACAAGTCTATGGGCAAAAAACGCATCCTGCGGGCACATTTGCAGGATCCGTTTCTTGTCCAAAACGACGGATTGCGACGGAATGCCAAACGACGCAAGTGTGAAAGTAGCCCTAGGGCTAGGGTTAGGGTTGGGGCTAAAGTTAGGGCTAGGGTTGGGGCTAAAGTTAGGGTTAGAGCTGGGATTAGGGTTAGGGTTTGGATTAGGGTTCGTATTAGGGTTAGGGTTGGCATTAGGGTTACGCTTGGGATTAGGGTTAGGTTTGGGATTAGGGTTAAGGTTAGGGTTGTGATTAGGGGTGTATTGGGATTAGGGTTAGGTTTGAGGTTAGGGTTGAGATTAGGATTAGGGGTGTGTTGGATTTAGGGTTTTGATTAGGGTTATGGTTAGGGTTGACATTAGGGTTGTTTTGGGGTAAGGGTTGTGATTATGGTTAGGGTTAGTGATTAGGATTATGGATGAGGTTGGGATTAGGGTTAGGGGTGTGTTGGGGTTAGGGTTGGAGCTAGAATTGGGGGGTTTCCACTGTTTAGGTACATCAGGGGGTCTCCAAACACGACAGCCAATTTTGCGCTCAAAAAGTCAAATGGTGCTCCCTCCCTTCTGAGCTCTGCCGTGCGCCCAAACAGTGGGTTACCCCCACATATGGGGCATCAGCGTACTCGGGATAAATTGGACAACAACTTCTGGGGTCCAATTTCTCTTGTTACCCTTGTGAAAATAAAAACTTGGGGGCTACAAAATCTTTTTTGTGAAAAAAAAATATTTTTTATTTTCACGACTCTGCATTCTAAACTTCTGTGAAGCACTTGGGCATTCAAAGTTCTCACCACACATCTAGATAAGTTCCTTGGGGGGTCTAGTTTCCAAAATGGGGTCACTTGTGGGGGGTTACTACAGTTTAGGTACATCAGGGGCTCTGCAATCGCAACATAATGCCCACAGACGATTCTATCAAAGTCTGCATTCCAAAAAGGCGCTCCTTCCCTTCCGAGCTCTGCCGTGCGCCCAAACAGTGGTTTACCGCCACATATGGCGCATCAGCGTACTCGGGATAAATTGGACAACAACTATTGCAGTCCAATTTCTCCTGTTACCCTTGTGAAAATAAAAACTTGGGGGCTACAATATCTTTTTTGTGGAAAAAAAAATATTTTTTATTTTCACGACTCTGCATTCTAAACTTCTGTGAAGCACTTGGGCATTCAAAGTTCTCACCACACGTCTAGATAAGTTCCTTGGGGGGTCTAGTTTCCAAAATGGGGTCACTTGTGGAGGGTTTCTACTGGTTAGGTACATCAGGGGCTCTGCAAACGCAACATAATACCCGCAGACCATTCTATCAAAGTCTGCATTCCAAAACGGCGCTCCTTCCTTCCGAGCTCTGCCGTGCGCCCAAACAGTGGTTTACCCCCACATATGGGGTACCAGCATACTCAGGACAAATTGGACAACAACTTTTGGGGTCCAGTTTCTCTTGTTACCCTTGTGAAAATAAAAATTTGGTGGCTAAAAAATCTTTTTTGTGGAAAAAAAAATATTTTTTATTTTCACGGCTCTGCATTATAAACTTCTGTGAAGCACTTGGGCATTCAAGGTTCTCACCACACATCTAGATAAGTTCCATGGGGGGTCTAGTTTCCAAAATGGGGTCACTTGTGGGGGATTTCTACTGTTTAGGCACATCAGGGGCTCTCCAAACGCGACATGGCGTCCGATCTCAATTCCAGCCAATTCTACATTGAAAAAGTAAAACGGCACTCTTTCTCTTCCAAGCTCTGCGGTGCGCCCAAACAGTGGTTTACCCCCACATATTGGGTATCGACGTACTCAGGAGAAATTGCACAACAACTTTTGTGGTCTAATTTCTCCTGTTACCCTTGTGAAAATAAAAATTTGTGGGCAAAAAGATCATTTTTGTAGAAAAAATGCAATTTTTTTTTTCACGGCTCTACGTTATAAACTTCTGTGAAGCACATGGGGGTTCAAAGTGCTCGCCACACATCTAGATAAGTTCCTTAAGGGGTCTAGTTTCCAAAATGGTGTCACTTGTGGGGGGTTTCCACTGTTTAGGCACATCAGGGGCTCTCCAAACGCGACATGGCGTCCAATCTCAATTCCAGCCAATTCTACATTGAAAAAGTAAAACGGCACTCCTTCTCTTCCAAGCTCTGCGGTGCGCCCTAACAGTTGTTTACCCCCACATATTGGGTATCAGCGTACTCAGGAGAAATTGCACAACAACTTTTGTGGTCTAATTTCTCCTGTTACCCTTGTGAAAATAAGAATTTGTGGGCAAAAAGATCATTTTTGTGTAAACAAAAGCGATTTTTTATTTTCACGGCTCTACGTTATAAACTTCTGTGAAGCACTTGGGGGTTCAAAGTGCTCACCACACATCTAGATAAGTTCCTTAAGGGGTCTAGTTTCCAAAATGGTGTCACTTGTGGGGAGTTTCCACTGTTTAGGTACATCAGGGGCTCTCTAAATGTGACATGGTGTCCGATCTCAATTCCAGCCAATTCTGCATTGAAAAAGTCAAACGGCGCTCCTTCACTTCTAAGTTCTGCGGTGCGCCCTAACAGTGGTTTACCCCCACATATGGGGTATTGGCGTATTCAGGAGAAATTGCATAACAAAATTTATGGTTACATTTCTGTTTTTACACTTGTGAAAATAAAAAAAATGGTTCTGAATTAAGAGGTTTGCAAAAAAAAGTTAAATGTTCATTTTTTCCTTCCACATTGTTTCAGTTCCTGTGAAGCACGTAAAGGGTTAATAAACTTCTTGAATGTGGTTTTGAGAACCTTGAGGGGTGTAGTTTTTAGAATGGTGTCAAACTTCATTATTTTCTATCATATAGACCCCTCAAAATGACTTCAAATGTGATGTGGTCCCTAAAAAAAAATGGTGTTGTAAAAATGAGAAATTGCTGGTCAACTTTTAACCCTTATAACTCCCTAACAAAAAAAAAATTTGTTTCCAAAATTGTGCTGATGTAAAGTAGACATGTGGGAAATGTTATTTATTAACTATTTTTTTAAGACATATCTCTCTGATTTAAGGGCATAAAAATACAAAGTTTGAAAACTGCAAAATTTTAAAAATTTTCGCCATATTTCCGTTTTTTTCATAAATAATCGCAAGTAATATCGAAGAAATGTTACCACTAACATGAAGTACAATATGTCACGAAAAAACAATCTCAGAATCAGCGGGATCCGTTGAAGCGTTCCAGAGTTATAACCTCATAAAGTGACAGTGGTCAGAATTGCAAAAATTGGCCTGGTCATTAAGTACCAAATTGGCTCTGTCACTAAGGGGTTAATCTACTATATAAAGCTGAATGTGTGTGTGTGTATGTGTCTATGTCCGGGATTGGCATCTGCACCGTCGCAGCTACAGCCACAAAATTTTGCACAGTCACACGTCTGGACCCCGAGAGCGTCATAGGCTATATTGTGAGGCGAAATTTTAACCCCGCGCGTCCCAATTCACCAAACAATTTTGCCCCTATCTACATAATGGGGAAAAAAGTGAAAGGAAAAGTGTTGGAAGCGTCGCAGCTACAGCTACAAAATTTTGCACAGTCACACGTCTGGACCCTGAGAGCGTCATAGGCTACGTTGTGAGGTGAAATATTAACCCCGCGCTTTCCAATTCACCAAACAATCTTGCCCCTATCTACATAATGGGGAAAAAGTGAAAGGAAAAGTGTTGGAGGAGTCGCAGCTACAGCCACAAAATTTTGCACAGTCACACGTCTGGACCCCGAGAGCGTCATAGGCTATATTGTGAGGTGAAATTTTAACCCCGCACGTTCCAATTCACCAAACAATTTTGCCCCTATCTACATAATGGGGAAAAAAGTGAAAGGAAAAGTGTTGGAAGCGTTGCAGCTACAGAAACAAAATTTTGCACAGTCACACGTCGGGACCCTGAGAGCGTCATAGGCTTCGTTGTGAGGTGAAATTTTAACCCCGCGCGTTCCAATTCACCAAACAATTTTGCCCCTATCTACATAATGGGGAAAAAGTGAAAGGAAAAGTGTTGGAAGCGTCGCAGCTACAGCAACAAAATTTTGCACAGTCACACGTCTGGACCCCGAGAGCGTCATAGGCTATGTTGTGAGGTGAAATTTTAACCCCGCGCTTTCCAATTCACCAAACAATTTTGCCCCTATCTACATAATGGGAAAAAATGAAAGGAAAAGTGTAGGAGGCAAATTGACAGCTGCCAGATGTGAACAAGGGGGACTTAAAGAATGAGAGCGATGGCGCCAAAGAGTATATACCGTACAGTTGCTAAAGTGGGGCCTCGACATGGGATACTCACCACACACGGGGATATGAACACACACAAAATGCGCCACACACTACCACGTGCTTGAACACATATTACCCTCAGCACACATTTCACAACAAATACACCAACCTCGCCACATAAAAGTCAAAACACAAAAGTCGCCACTCAAAACTCGCCACGCGCAGAACTCGCCACATGCAAAAACTTGGCTCTTGCAAAACTCGCCACAAGTGCAAAAATCTCCTCATGAAAAAAATTGCCACATGCACAAAAGTTGCAACACATGCAAAAGTTGCCTCACACAAAACTTGCACATACTCAAAAGGCACCACACATAATACTCGCAACGCGCAAAACTCGCCATGCGCAAAACTTGCTGCACACAACTTGCTACACTAACCTGTCACATGTAACTCGACACACAAAAAGTTGCTACACGCATGTTGCTACACAAAACTCATCTCACAAAAGTCGCTACATGCATGTCGCCACACGCAACTCAACACACACAACTTGACAAACGAAACTCGCCCTAAAACACACACAAGTCTGGTATTATCCTTCAAAAATAAAAATCTGATTAATAAGCAGACAAACTACAACAATTGCACCATATAGGAAATACGGCAGCTGTCAGTCACATGACCTGTCTATTATGTGTATGTGTGAGCTAATATATACTGCCAGGGGGAGGGCTTCCTGTTGGCTGGGGATTTATCAGGCTGCCAATTTAGCTTACAAATACTGAGGTAAAAATACTGAGCAAATAACGTGTGAACGAGGTCTAATACAGGAGGAGATGACACACAGGTATATACTATATACAGGGGAGATGACACACAGATATATACTATATACAGGAGAGATGACACACAGGTATATACTATATAGAGGAGGAGATGACATATAGGTACATATATATACAGGAGGAGATGACATACAGGTATATACTATATACAGGAGGAGATGACATACAGGTATATGCTATATATAGAAGATGACATGCAGGTATATACTATATGCAGGAGGAGATGACACTCAGATATATACTGTATACAGGGGAGATGACACACAGGTATATACTATATACAGGAGGAGATGACATACAGGTATATGCTATATATAGAAGATGACATGCAGGTATATACTATATGCAGGAGGAGATGACACTCAGATATATACTATATACAGGGGAGATGACACACAGGTATATACTATATACAGGAGGAGATGACATACAGGTATATACTATATATAGAAGGAGATGACATTCAGGTATATACTATATATAGGGGAGATGACACACAGCAGGTATATACTATATACAGGGGAGATGACGTACAGGTATATACTATATACAGGAGATGACATACAGATGTATACTACATATAAGGGAGATGACAAACATGTATATACTGAGGTGATGAGGTGAAAATGAGAGGTGTGAGGTGAAAATGAAAAGGTGTGAGTGCAAAATGAGAGAAGTGAGGAAAAATAGTGGAGTGATCAGAAAATGACAGATGTGAGCTTGAAATGACAAGTGTTAGGGGGGAATGAGAGGAGTGAGGGAGAAAATGAGAGGTGTGAGGGAGAAAATGAGAGATGTGAGGGGGAAAATGAAAGATGTGATTGGGAAAATGAGAGGAGTGATGGGAAAATAAGAGAAGTGAGGTGCTATAACTAACCACAGATATTTACTATGCCCAGGCAACGCCGGGCTCTTCAGCTAGTAAATATAGTTGGACAACCAAACATAAAAAAACACCAAGACACAAGACTAATTAAAAACATTGGATGTGTAGGTAGATATCATGTATGTAATGTAATATGTATTGGATACCAGACATGGTAATAAGCAAAGTAATGCAAATATTGTAATAATACTCAAGTAAGTAGCTCTGCAGATGATGGGGAAAAATGTCATAAAAACATATGGGATACAGCAGCACAATGATGAGTGCTATAGAGTGCAATAAATAACAAGTACAAAATGAAACAAAAGTGTAATGAGTTAAGCAAAATGTATAAAAAATGAAGACCATACAAAAGTGAACAGACTTTTGCGTGAACATAATGATAATAGGTACTAATATGAGGTCTCCATGCAGAGATAATTGTTGTGGATCCTCCACCACGCCCTCCAATGCACGTTTCGCCTATGCTTCCTCACGGACTCTGTTGACCTGGTGGTGCATTGTTTGTTTAATAGAGCTTACTCCTCTGATTATAGGTGTTCACAAGACCACTGTATCCTGTGATTGATTGCAATAGTCAGATGACTAGAAAATTGTGTCAACAGAGAAATATCTGATAATTTGCTTTTATAATAATTCTACTGCTGCAGCCAATCTCAAACTGCTGAGGTTCTGTGACTTCAGCACAGAGCGGGCGCTGCCCCTGTAGCCGATGCAGACTTCCAGAATTAGAGCACTGGAAGGTGAATATGTCTCTGCTTATTATTATAAAGCCATTCATTCCTTAAAAAATAAAATATTTCATTGTTGAAGAACCCCCTCTAAAGCTGAATACTGTAGCATTGTGGGACATATTTCATATACATGAATGTAAATGATTTTTATTAGTAATATATATTTTTTTTCAAGTAGATCAAGTAGACTTCTTTAAGACATTGACTTCACTAATAAAAACAATACAATTCTTCAAACTGGTTTGTGAAGAGTAGTTGCCAGATAATTATTGCAGAATGAAGCTTTGTCCTGTACTAATTATTTCCATAATAAATTGAGAATTAAATCCTTACTGTTTGCTGCAACTGAGTTGATAAGCATTTGCTCCAGAAGAGTGTTAACACTCTTGGAAATGAGAGACCAATATTGATAAAGCAGGGTGAATATTTTCTTCTATATTCTATATTTTTTAGTATTAACTAGTCTCATAGTCTTATATTGTTTAATATTTTCCTTAATGTTTCATATTTGGGTTTATATTTTCCTTTCTCAAATTCAACGTTTTGAGAAAACTATGTGTTTTTGGTAGTATGCTAAGAAAGACAAAACAGCTAGCAAAATCTAGTAACCTGTTTATGAGAACGGAGCAGCTGATGGAAATTTCCAAAGGGAACTACATTTGTCTGTAAATGGTCTAAAAATGTGCACACATAGTAATAAATCCAAAAAGAAAAATAACAAGTTAAATGGCTAAAAACATAAGACATTTTATATATTTTGTCATATAATTTCATTTCCTGTAATTTGGTATCCTGGGAATGGCTTTATTATTTCGGTAACTAACTTTGTTTTCTAACATTTTGGTGTTAGTGATTGATTTTGTTTTGCTATTCTGTATCTAAATCCTATCTTTCAGTTCTGTTGCAAACGTTGCCCTTATATCTTTTACTTATTTTATGCATTTTCAACTTTCAAGGCATGTTACTTTGAGTTTTCGTTGCTGGAATCGGGATCAGGAATAGCAGCGTTTTGGATGGAGCATATTTACATTTGTGCTGCATCCAAAATGCTGCATTCTACATTCGAACTGTGCTTCTAGTTACTGCTGCGCAAACTCACTCGCACTGCGGGTTTACGATCCGCAGTATGTCAATTTCTGTAGCAGGGAAGCTAGTCTCCACTGCAGATTTTGACCAATTGAATGTCATTATGTGAATTGAATCCACATGTACTGACCAACAAGTGCACAAATGAGAATGCAGCATTTTTGAGGCAGCAAAAATTAGCTGCATCCAAAACTTTGCCAATCCTGATCATTGGGAACTTAGTCTTTTGTTTATACATACACCAAATTTTACATGCAGCTGATTAAGACCCAGTGGCACATCTATAATGAGGCAAGTTAAGCATGTTGCCTCAGGCGGCAGACAGCTGCTGTGCAGAGGGGGCGGCAACATCACTGCCCTGCTCTCCTGTACTAGCTCCAGTCTACAGTCAGCATAGGAGATTGGAGCTGACAGAACAGCACAGAGAGCCTCCCCTCCCCCCTGTCCTGTCTCTCTTACCTCACTAGGTCCTGATCTGCACACCAGACTGCCCACTTCCTACTGTCTAGTGCGGGCAGCAGGACCAGAAGGGATTTGTGAGCATCTGATAGATAACCTTATTTGAGTGCACGGAGCAGAAGCCCAGAGAGCACCCGGAGTTGTACCTGGAAACAAAGAAGCTAAGAGGCAAGTATTAATAGAATTAAGAAGTGAAAAAAAGCTGTGTCCACTCTGCTCCCATGCCACTAACTCAAAAGAAAATCACCACTCCTGTGGTGAGCTATAACTCCCAGCATGCCATAGGAGCTGCTGTACATGCTGGGAGTTATAGTTTTCCTCAAAAGCATAAGGATAATAGTCAATAATGTGACATAAATAACACCTATGGGATTGTAAAGGGAATCTAATGGCTGATACATGCTGCTCTATCCACAGGCCGCATGTATCGTATCAGACATTGGCAGTATGACCTCAGCCAGGTATTTTTGACTCTGAAATGCTGCTGCGTTTCAGGGAAAAACATACTTTAAACGTCGCCGAGTACTAAGGCCACACAGGCGACTAGTCACACAAGTGGGTCTCTGGTGGCTTTTCCCCATCCATTCCCACTGAGGGACAATTTTCTTCCTGCGTGTGTGTCCAGGAACAGACCAGTCATTGGCAGCAGGAGGGGAGAAGTCAGACATGTTTTTCTCTGTGATGCAGCTGCGTTTCAGAGGCAAACATTCCTGGCTTAGATTGTACAGCCGGTGCCGGATACGTGCTGCCCGTGAGTCACACAGCAGGTATCAGTAGTCAGGTTCACCTTAAGGGTATGTTCCAACGGTCAGTATTAGGCAGCACTTTGGATGCAGCACATGTCCACTCCGTCCAAAGCGCTGCCAGCTTCTCAACACCGGTGATTCCGCATGTGTTCATTGAACTGTGTGGAATCACCACATCCTATACATTGTACTGGTGATATTTATCTTGCAGAGGCTCGCGTCTCCACAAGATAAATAGGCATACTGCAGTCTGGAAAGACGCGCTGCATGTGCATCTCCACAGGGAAGCCAGAGGCATCCATGCACGCAGAGTGGACATTTGATTTCTTGAAATCCAATACCCTATGCTGTAACATTTGGATGCTGTGGGTTGGATGCTGCAGATGTACACAATGTCCAACCTGCAGCATTTACTGACCGTGGGAACATACCCTGAAGGGTTTGTTCAGCGCTGCTTACTTCGTCATGATGATACAAAAAACTATGCAGATGATACAAAACTATGTAAAGCAGCTAATACAAGAGAAGATAGTATTCTGCTACAGATGGATCTGGATAGGTTGGAAACTTGGGCTGAAAGGTGGCAGATGAGGTTTAACAATGATAAATGTAAGGTTATACACATGGGAAGAAGGAATCAATGTCACCATTACACACTGAACGGGAAACCACTGGGTAAATCTGACAGGGAGAAGGACTTGGGGATCCTAGTTAATGATAAATTTACCTGGAGCAGCCAGTGCCAGGCAGCAGCTGCCAAGGCAAACAGGATCATGGGGTGCATTAAAAGAGGTCTGGATACACATGATGAGAGCATTATACTGCCTCTGTACAAATCCCTAGTTAGACCGCACATGGAGTACTGTGTCCAGTTTTGGGCACCGGTGCTCAGGAAGGATATAATGGAACTAGAGAGAGTACAAAGGAGGGCAACAAAATTAATAAAGGGGATGGGAGAACTACAATACCTAGATAGATTAGCGAAATTAGGATTATTTAGTCTAGAAAAAAGACGACTGAGGGGCGATCTAATAACCATGTATAAGTATATAAGGGGACAATACAAATATCTCGCTGAGGATTTGTTTATACCAAGGAAGGTGACGGGCACAAGGGGGCATTCTTTGCGTCTGGAGGAGAAAAGGTTTTTCCACCAACATAGAAGAGGATTCTTTACTGTTAGGGCAGTGAGAATCTGGAATTGCTTGCCTGAGGAGGTGGTGATGGCGAACTCAGTCGAGGGGTTCAAGAGAGGCCTGGATGTCTTCCTGGAGCAGAACAATATTGTATCATACAATTAGGTTCTGTAGAAGGACGTAGATCTGGGGATTTATTATGATGGAATATAGGCTGAACTGGATGGACAAATGTCTTTTTTCGGCCTTACTAACTATGTTATGTTACTATGTTATGTTATGTCATTGGGAGGTGAACAGCATTGAAGACATTCTACAGATACCTGACAGGACAGATGCATGAATGGCAGCTATCATGGTCGTGTCTTGTGGGTATGGTTTCACACAGAATATCAGCACTGCTCAGTTCCCAATGTGGAAATAAGCATAGCTGGAGAAACCCTTTAACCCAACTGTATAACAATATCAATTCTACACAGAAAAACTATAGTTAGTGGTCAATTATTTTTTTTTCTTTTCATTTTTTTGTTGAAACGAAGAATGTAAAAAAAAAATTTGATATATTTGTACTTGTCATTGATACTCCTCAGTCAGCCTAAAACAACAACTACATTATATATATATATATATATATATATATATATATATATATATGTATATATATATATATATATATATATATATATATGTGTATATATATAGAATGTAAGTCCGCAAGGACAGGGTCCTCTCCCCTCTGTACCAGTCTGTCATTGTAAACTTGTTTACTGTAACCGATATCTATACCTCTGTATGTAACCCCTTTCTCATGTACAGCACCATGAAATTAATGGTGCTATATAAATAAATAATAATAATAATATGTACTACCGTTCAAAAGTTTAGGGTCACCCAAGCAATTTTGTGTTTTCCATGAAAAATCATACTCATACTTTTATTAATCGATTGAGTTGCCAAATGAGACATTGATAAGTTTCAAAAAAAAGATTTTTACTTGAAATAATAATTTTCTCCTTCAAACTTTGCTTTCGTCAAAGAGTGTTCCCTTTGCAGCAATTACAGCATTGCAGACCTTTGGCATTCTAGCAGTTAATTTGCTGAGGTAATCTGGAGAAATTTCACCCCATGCTTCCAGAAGTCCCTCCCAAAAGTTGGTTTGGCTTGATGGGCACTTTTTGCTTACCATACGGTCAAGCTGCTCCCTCAACAGCTCAATGGGGTTGAGATCTGGTGAGTGCTCTGGCCACTCCATTACAGATAAAATACCAGCCACCTGCTATGACATGGCATTGCAAAATGGAGTGATAGCCTTCCTTATGTAATATCCCTTTTACCTTGTACAAATCTACCACTTTACCAGCACAAAAGCAACCCCAGACCATCTCATTACCTCAACCATGCTTGGCACATGGTGTCAGACACTCTTCCAGCATCTTTTCAGTTGTTCTGCATCTCACAAATGTTCTTTTGTGTGATCCAAACACCTCAAACTTGGATAATTCTGTCCATAACACTTTTTTTCCAATCTTCCTCTGTTCAATGTCTGTGTTCTTTTGCCTATATTAATCTTTTCCTTTTGTTAGACAGTCTCAGATAAGTCTTTTTCTTTGCCATTCTGCCCTGAAGGCCAGCATCCCGAAATTGCCTCTTCACTGTAGACGTTGGCACTGGCTTTTTGGGTGTACTATTTAATGAAGCTGCCAGTTGAGGACCTGTCAGGCATTGATTTCTCAAACTATAGACTCTAATGTACTTGTCTTGTTGCTCAGTTGTGCAGCGGGGCCTCCCACTTCTCTTTCTACTCTGGTTAGAGCCTGTTTGCGCTCTCCTCTGAAGGGTGTAGTACACACCATTGTAGGAAATCTTCAGTTTCTTGGCAGTTTCTCGCATGGACTAGCCTTTATTTCTAAGAACAAGAATAGACTGTTGAGTTTCACATGAAAGTCCTTTTTTTCTGGCCATTTTGAGAGTTTAACGGAACCAACAAATGTAATGCTCCAGATTCTCAAGTAGCTCAAAAAAAGGTCAGGTTTAAAGGTTCTCTAATAAGCCAAACTGTTTTCAGCTGTGCTAACATACTTGCACAAGGATTTTCAAGGGTATTCTAACCATCCATTAGCCTTCTTACACAGTTAGCAAACAAAAAGTACCATAAGAACATTGGAGTGATGGTTGTTGGAAATGGGCATCTGTACACCTATGAAGATATTGCATTACAAACCAGCTAGAATAGTCATTTACCACATTAGCAATGTACTGAGTATATTTCTGAATAATTTAATGTTAGCTTCATTGGAAAAAACTGTGCTTCTTTTTCAAAAATAAGGAAATTTCTAAGTGACCCTAAACTTTTGAACTGTAGTATATATATATAGTGCAATTGAAGATTTACCAATCTGCAGTTTATTGTAAAAGAATACAAACTTCTGCTGCGTGGGCGTCTATTATTGTCTGCATCTCTGACATCACGTCTTTAGCGCTTAGCTCCTGATTGGCTGCAACACTATTGAGGTGACATCAGAACTGTAGACACTGGATCTGCAGAGTTTGAATAAAGTGCAGTTTTTTTCACACAAACAATGTGGGGGGTAGTGCCTTGTGATGTTTTATCGAATAGCACTTGGCCCAGTGTTATTCTTTGGGGCAAAGCAGTCCAGCGATTAATTTCTCATGCTGAATCGGCATGAGAGAACAATGGCAACATGCTGTAATTGGCAGTATGCTCTGCTCACTCGCACCCCCATACAAGTCTATGGGTCTGAGTGAAACATCACACTGCACTCAGATACTACCCCAGAGCAATCCGATATACACCGAATCAGACCATAGAGGATTGCATCAGGCTGTTTCAGTGCTGTGATTCTCTCATGAGAGAGCGTCAGAGCACAGAGCACTGACACTCGGATCACGCTCACAGCAGAGCAGAAGCCGAGGGTCATTAGCATATCGCATCCAATGTGACACAACAGTGTAACTCCAGCCTTAGGCTCTGTGTTCACGATGAGATTTTGGTGAGTTTTTGGCACTGCATATTTTTGTTGCATCAAAAATTCAGCATCTTATAGTTCATCAATGTGGATGGGATTTACCGTATAAAAAATCTCCTTCCCACTGGGCTTTTTTATGCAGTGCAAACTGACCTGTGGTGCATGCTTTAAATTCGCAACATGTCAATTTTTCTTGCAGATATGCTAAATTTTCTGTACACATTTTTCCCATAGGAGCAAAATATAGCTAATGTGGCCACTTTGGACCAGGCCGTAGCACTATGGAGAGTGCAACTTCATCTTCATTATCTATGACACCCTGCTTTGTGTGTAAAGAAGTAACTTTTTTTGGTACTGCAACTAAGGCTGGAATCGCACAAGCGTATAACATCAGATACAAGAGCATTGGATGCAATATGTCAATTACCCTCGGCTCCAGCTCTGCTGCAAGCGTGATGCGAGTGTCAGTGCTCTGTGCTCCGATCCTCTCACATGGGAGAATCAGAGCACAGCAGAGGAGGAGATGGAGAAAGTAATTTCTCCATCTTCTCCATTACCTGTCTTGACGTATATCGGACTGGAATGACATCCGAGTGCAGTCCGATGTTTCTCATGCATCCATAGGCTTGTGTGAGTGAGCCAAGTCTCTGTGCCAGTCGCAGCAATTGTTATAATAATAATAATAATCTTTATTTTTATATAGCGCTAACATATTCCGCAGCACTTTACAGGTTGCATATATCATCATCGCTGTCCCCGTTGGGGCTCACAATCTAGGTTCCCTAACAGTATGTCTTTGGAATGTGGGAGGAAACCGGAGTACCCGGAGGAAACCCACGCAAACACGGAGAGAACATACAAACTCTTTGCAGATGTCCTTGGTGGGGTTTGAACCCAGGACTCCAGCGCTGCAAGGCTGCTGTGCTAACCACTGCTCCACCATGCTGCCCAATTGTTCTCTTATACCGAATCAACATGAGAAAATAATCGCAGATCTGAGCTGCACCAAAGGATAACTCTGGGCCAAGAGCTATGTGATGTTTTATCACATAGCACTCAGCCATGTTATACGCTCGTGTGACCCCGGCCTTTGAGCAATAAATAGGACTGAGCTGTAACACTGGACCATCTGGGACTGTAAGTTATATAGTCATGTTACAATCACATAATGGTCACACCCACCGTGGGGCAGGGGGGGCCACTGCCCCCCCCCCCCCAGAAGCATGGGCGTGCGGCGCACATATCATGATGAGGCCTGGCCACCTGTTTTTCCTGCCACCGCCCTTTAAATCTTCGGGCATGGCAGGTTTACAGCTGCATGCTTCAGTGAGTCAATGGCCCGGGTGCCCTGCACAGAGGGGTGAAGAAAGCCTGACTTTGAATGTCAGAATGATCTTTATGGGTGGAGAGATAGCGCTCTGCTCTCCCCGTCTCCTGCCCCTGGCTGCAGCGCACCACTGAACATATCAGGATCAGGTCTCAGGCATCTGGAGGAGCTCCTAGTACCCGCGCACTCCAGAGGCAATCGCTGCAGATGCTGAGCTGGGGCCTGGGGCTGGGCTTATGTATATAGTGGCTGGCGGCTGGCTGGTCTGATGTATAAACAGGGGCTGGGGGCTTGGGCTGATGTATACACAGGGGCTGTGGCTGGGCTGCTGTATATGCAGGGGCTGGGGGCGGACTGGTCTGATGTATATACAGGTGCTGGGAGCTTGGGCTAATGTTTCCATGGGGGATGGGGGCTGGCTGTGGTTGGGCTGATGTATACACAGGGGCTGGGGGCTGACTGTGGCTGGGCTGATGTACACACAGGGGCTGGGGACTGGCTACAGGTGCTGAGCTGGGGCCTGGGGCTGGGCTGATGTATATACTGGGGCTGGGCGCTGGCTGTGGCTGGGCTGATGTATATGCAGGGCTGGGAGCTGGCTGGGCTGATGTATACACAGAGGCTGAGGGCTGGATGTGGCTAGGCTCATGTATATATGTGGTGTTGGGCTCAGTGGGCTGGGGCTGGTGATGATATATACAGGTGGTGCTGGGTTCAGTGAGCTGGGGCTGGTGATGATGTATATACAGGTGCTGGGCTCAGTGGGCTAGGTGTTGTGAATTCCGTTCTTGGGCTCCCTCCGGTGGTTGTAAATGGCACTTTTGTGAATTCTGCCCTTGGGCTCCCTCTGGTGGTTTTGAGTGGAACTGCCGCTCCTTGGGTTTAGCTTTAGCGTCTGCTTTCACTAATCGTCTCTCCTGGCTCTGTTATTTTACCTGGCTCTAGTCTTCAGCCTATGCCACTTGTCAATGTTCTCTGGCTGGATTCACATCTCTACTTGGATTCTCCTGGTTTCCTGACCAGTTTTGCAAAGATAAGTTCTGGCTTTGCTCATTTCAGTCCACATGTTGTGGACTTATTGTTCTGTGCATTCTATTTTTGTCCAGCTTGTCATTATGGATTTTTTTCTGTTAGCTGGAAGCTCTGGGAAGCAGATTTACCCTCCACACCTTTAGTCAGGTGTGGAGATTTTGTAAACTCTGTGTGGATTGTTTTGTAGTTTTTATACTGACCGCACAGTATCCTTTCCTGTCCTATCTATCAAGCTAGACTGGCCTCCTATGCTAAAATCTGATTTCATCTCTGCGTATGTTATTTTCCCCTCCTCTCACCGTCAATATTTGTGGGGGGCTATCTTTCCTTTGGGGATTTTCTCTGAGGCAAGATAGGTTTCCTGTTTCCATCTTTAGGGGAAGTTAGATCTTAGGCTGTGCCGAGGGGTCTAGGGAGCGTCAGGTACCCCCCACGGCTATTTCTAGTTGCGCTGCTAGGTTCAGGGTCTGCGGTCAGTACAGATACCACCTCCTTCAGAGCTTGTCTCATGTTGTTCCTAAACCACCAGATCATAACAGCTAGGGATGTTGATGATGTATATACAGGTATGGGGATCATTATACTGTATGGAGTATTATATGGGGCACATTATACTGCATGAAGCAATATATGGGAATCATTATTCTGTATGGAGCAGTATGTGGGGCATGTTATTCTGTATGGACCGCTACGTGGTGCCCATAATACTGTATGGAGCAATATATGAGGCTTATTATTCTGTATGGAGCAATATATGGGGCTCATTATTCTGTATGGAGTAACAGGTGGGGCTCGTTATACTGTATGGAGCACTATACGGTACCCAAAATACTGTGTGGAGCAATATATGGGGCTTATTATACTGTATGGAGCGCAGCGTGGGACAAGACTGTAACGACGGAAGGTATGGAATATTGTTGTTTGTTTTTTTAACTTTGTTTCAGGTGACAAGGGTCTTCAGGAGGATTAAGAGTATAATAAAGTATTAAAACACCATGTGTCTTTATTTAATTAAAATACTTTTTAATAATGTGTGTGTGTGTTTTATTAACCATTTCATACTATTGGATTAATAATGTATAGCTGTCATAATAGCCGCCTCTCCATTATTAATTTGGCTTAATGTCACCTTACAATAGCAAGGTGGCATTAACCCTTCATTACCCCATATCCCACCGCTACACGGGAATGGGAAGAGAGTGGCCAAGTGCCAGAATAGGCATATCTTCCAGATGTGCCTTTTCTGGGGTGGCTGGGGGCAGATGTTTTTAGCCAGGGGGGCCAATAACCATGGTCCCTCTCTAGGCTATTAATTTCTGCCCCCAGTCACTGGCTTTACCACTCTGGCGGAGAAAATTGCGCGGGAGCCCACGCCAATTTTTTCCGGGATTTAACCCTTTAATTTAAAAGCTAGAGACCCCAAATTTGACACAAAGACACTTCTTACATTACTAAAGAGGAATATGTAATAAAAGAAGGGATATGAGATGGTTTACCGTATGTAAACCATGTCTCATATCCTGTCGGGTTTGTGAAGGAGATAGAAAAAGCCTGCAATTGAATTACCGGCTTTTCTGCTATCTAGCGCTGAATTAAATATATATATATATATATATATATATATATATATATATATATACTGTATGTGTGTCTCACTGACATCTATATATATAATTGTCTAAGGGTTTTTCCGTCTGTCTGTCTGTCCTGGAAATCCCGCGTCTCTGATTGGTCGAGGCCGCCAGGCCTCGACCAATCAGAGACGGGCACAGTATCGACGTAGAAATCCCGCGTCTCTGATTGGTCGAGGCCGCCAGGCCTCGACCAATCAGCGACGGGCACAGCGACGATGATGTCATAAAGGACGTAGACATCCCACATTTCTGATTCAGCGACGGGCACAGTATCGACGTAGATGTCATAATGGTTGCCATGGCAACGATGTCATAAAGGTTGCCTCGATCAATCAGCGACGGGCACAGTCTGCCGCGAATTCTGGAATCATCATTGTCCATATACTACGGGGACATGCATACTCTAGAATACCCAATGCGTTAGAATCGGGCCACCATCTAGTATATATATATATATATATATATATATATATATACAGTATATATACCCATACTATGTGTACACATTTATTTTACCTATTCTATTCTGTCAGTGTGATTTTACTGTACACCGCGCTGAATTGCCGGCTTTTCTATAGAACACCGCTGCTTATTCTCGCAAGTCACACGCATGGTCCGTGTGTAATTCGTAATTTTCTCGCCCCAATAGACTTTCATTGGCGTATTTTTTGTGCAATACGCTGACAAACGCAGCATGCTGCGATTTTCTACGCCCGTAATATACGGCAGATAGGAGCTGCCTCATAGAGAATCATTGAGCCATGTGCAATGCGTATTTTCTGGATGTATTTTCTGCGCTCATACGTCCGTAAAACTCGCTAGTGTGATGCCGGCCTTGTACAGATTATGAAGTGAAAAAAATCAAAAACATAAATTTTTAGAAAACAGATATAATCTTAACAGTATGTCATTTTCTGATGTTACATTCCTTTGGCTATGTGCACACGTAAGAAAAGAGGTGCAGAATTTTCTGCACAAAATCCGCATTTCCTGGCAGAATTCGCAGCTGCGGATTTGCTGCAGTTTTTATGCGGTTTTAGTGCATTTTTTTGGGCGGAATTGATGCAGATTTTGTGTGGATTTTCTGCAGTTTTTACCACTGCGGATTTGTATTAGTGGAAAGCTGCAGAAAAAGCGTTTCTGCGTGGATTTTTCTGCACCATTTGCACAGCTTTTTCTTCACATTGATTTACATTGTACTGTAAATCACAGTGCACATCTGCAGCGTTTCTGCGTGGAAAAAAACGCTGCAGAACTGCACTAAATCTGCACTAAATTTGTATCGTGTGCACACAGCCTTTAACCCCTTTCTGACCTCGGACGGGATAGTACGTCCGAGGTCAGATCCCCTGCTTTGATGTGGACTCCGGCGGTGAGCCCGCATCAAAGCCGGGACATGTCAGCTGTTTTGAACAGCTAACATGTGCCTGTAATAGGCGCGAGCAGAATCGCGATCTGCCCGCGCCTATTAACTAGTTAAATGCCGCTGTCTGCATCATCACCGACCCCGTCACATGATCGGGGGTCGGCGATGCTTCTCCATTGTAACCATAGAGGTACTTGAGACCTCTATGGTTACTGATCGCCGGTGGCTGTGAGCGCCACCCTGTGGTCGGCGCTCACAGCACACCTGCAATTCTGCTACATAGCAGCGAACAGCAGATCCCTGCTATGTAGCAGAGGCGATCGTGCTGTGCCTGCTTTTAGCCTCCCAGGGAGGCTATTGAAGCATGGAAAAAGTTAAAAAAAAAAGTTAAAAAAAATGTGAAAAAAATAAAAAAAATATAAAAGTTTAAATCACCCCCCATTCGCCCCAATCAAAATAAATCAATAAAAAAATATCAAATCTACACATATTTGGTATCGCCGCGCTCAGAATCACCCGATCTATCAATTAAAAAAAAGCATTAACCTGATCGCTAAACAGCGTAGCGAGAAAAAAAATTTGAAATGCCAGAATTACGTTTTTTTGGTCGCCGCAACATTGCATTAAAATGCAATAACGGGCGATCAAAAGAATGTATCTGCACCAAAATGCTATCATTAAAAACGTCATCTCGGCACGCAAAAAATAAGCCCCCACCCGACCCCAGATCACGAAAAATGGAGACTCTACGAGTATCGGAAAATGGTGCAATTTTTTTTTTAATTAGCCAAGTGTGGAAATTTTTTTCACCACTTAGGTAAAAAATAACCTAGTCATGTTAAGTGTCTATGAACTCGTAATGACCTGGAGAATCATATTGTCTGGTCAGTTTTAGCATTTATTGAACCTAGCAAAAAAGCCAAACAAAAAACAAGTGTGGGATTGCACTTTTTTTGCAATTTCACAGCACTTGGAATTTTTTTCCCGTTTTCTAGTACAAGACATGCTAAAACCAATAATGTCGTTCAAAAGTACAACTTGTCCCGCAAAAAATAAGCCCTCACATGGCCAAATTGACGGAAAAATAAAAAAGTTATGGCTCTGGGAAGGAGGGGAGTGAAAAACAAACACGGAAAAACGAAAAATCCCAAGGTCATGAAGGGGTTAAGTTGGTTTTGCATAACATGTCTATAGCAAAAGCTAATGGGGAAAAATATTACTAAGTGAAGCATATTTTTAGGAGAATATGAGAGTAGAAACAGTGATTTACTATGAAAGACTTCTATTTTTGAGGCTATGCCAAAACAATCATCTTTTCCAATGTCTCATGTAGCCACATGCTAATGGCATAATACCTTATATGCCTAAAGAGTTTCTAAGGGGGAATGTTTCTCCTTGTGTGGATTGCTAAGCCAGTGTAAGGAGACTTATAGGTTATGTATTGCTCCTCTAAGAATATAAAAATGCAAATATCTTTCTTAAAGAGGAAGATGACTAGAACTCTAGTGCCATCTATTGGTGGTACCAATCCTAAAAGCCAATATTGAACCTTACAAGAGCCTTGCGGTATAACGTAGGATAAAAGGCTAACCCGACACTCCATTTGCTGACATATTTTGAGAACCAAACACCTCAAAACACTTTGTTGCAAATGGAGTGTCTGATTTGTTTTTTTATCCAAAGTCATGTGGCAAGTCTAGTAAAATGATATTTACTTTTAGGCTTTCTATTCCTCAATAGATGGGAATAGAGTTTTAGTACTTGTCCTCTGTGAATAGGATATTTGTCTAAAGGTGCATTCATGCTGCGGAATTATTATTCCCCACTATCCCATAGATTGTAAGTCCGCAAGGACAGGGTCCTCTCCCCTCTGTACCAGTCTGTCACTGTAAACTTGTTCACTGTAAGTGATATCTATAACCCTGTATGTAACCCTTTTCTCATGTACAGCACCATGGAATTAATGGTGTTATATAAATAAATAATAATATTATTATTAATGAGCATTCCTAGGAAGGGTCAATTAACTATAATCTTTCAGTCTAAAAAGGATGTCAAACTCACGATTAGCTAAAAAAATACTTATTCCTTGAGTGAATGATTTTTGGTTTTCACAACAGATCATCATTTCTGGCAGATCATTGTCCTGTGTAAACAGGAACTGCATTGCCTATGTGCACTGATCAATCTATTACAGATCATTCAGGGCTCCTCATCGTTAAGCAGATTCTGCCAGAGTAGACAGGCTGCTAAAAGACCATCGATCGGTAAATATTTACCTATCAGTAGTTGTTTAATTCAGCAGATTCTGGTAACATACACCCACCTTAATAATTCTTGAACAGTTATTCATGTTGTAGCTTCACCAGATGACCAAATTTCTAGCTATACTGCCAACATTAGGCAAAAAGTTGTGGATTTGCTGCTAAATTACACCTAGTGCTCAGAATTCTATAAAGTGATCACAAAAAATATAACTTTGTGGGCCTGATTCATCAAAGCGTTCATGTGAAAGCTTCTGGTATAAAAGTTTTGAAAAGTTAACAAAATTAAGCACAACTTGGAATTGGGCCTACGTTTTGTGACTTTAGGCATCTTAATGTCATTTTGGTATATATGACTGCTTTTTTTCTTAGTTTTTTTTTAATTTGGTGTCCTTTAATTCAGTGAATTGCTTAATAATTTCTTAAACTTCTTAACACAAAAACAGCCTTAAAATTGTCTAAGTGACCTCAATATACATGGCTATAGGTAAACAGATGATGATCAATAACACAATGGCAAAAGGAAGTCCCACCCCCCTGTGGCACCCAATGTCAGGTGATCCTCTTCTGGCTGATGCAATCTTCTTCAACATGTACATTGAAGGTGGACATTTTTGGGGATTCACGTGAAGCAAACCTCAAATACTACTTATTTGCCAGGTTCAGTAAAGTTCTGAAAATTTTGACACAAATTATATTCCCAATGAATTTATTAGCTCATCTCTAAAATGCAGTGATTTACAGAGTAGTTCTATTAATTTTCATGATTACCACAACAAAAGTCCTAATAAATCCAAACCAAATTCAACAACACAGCAATAATATGAGGCATTTTTTTTACAGATAGAAGTAGACAACATTAGTAAATTATTCCCACACTACAGAAAAAAGACAGAGTGGATAACAGGCCGGTTTCACATTAGCGTTTTGAGGAGCTGCGGAGGGCTGCGGACTTCCCCCGTAAAGCCCCGCCCTCAGCTGCACCTCCGCCGCTAGCTCCGCCTACCTCTGCATGCGGCCTGCGTACCTATCTTTAACATTAGGTACGCGGGTCGTGCCGCTGTATGCGGATGCTTCCGCATGCGTCGTTTTGACGATGCGGCGACCAGCGTAGGACGCAGCTGGTAGCAATTTCTTTTTTTCTCTGCATCGTCAAAACGATGCATGCGGAAGCATCCGCATACAGCCGCACGACCTGCGTACCTAATGTTAAAGATAGGTACGCATGCCGCATGCAGGCCGCATGCAGAAGTAGGCGGAGCTAGCAGCGGATGTGCGGCCGAGGGCGGGGCTTCACGGAGGAAGTCCGCAGCCCTCCGCAGCTCCTCAAAACGCTAGTGTGAAACTAGCCTTAAACTGACAATTCACATGCAGTAAGGCACAGAGACTATAACTACCCAAATGTATTTTCCAAAAGCAGGCACAATGCAATGATCTCTAGGCAGAAATATATTTATAGATTATTTTTTAACACACTAAGGCAAAACAAATACAGTATAATATTATACAATGCTTCTTTTTTCATGAAAGAGGTTTTGAAAATAAAATATATTGGCAACAGTTATTTATCTGCGTCTTCAACACATACACAAGCTCATATCTAGCATTAAAAGTTCCTACTCCATTAAATATGTTAGGCTCTAGTGGCAATAATAAGATAAGCATCAATCTGGTTAAAACTGTATACTGTTATACATGTTTGTTTTAAGACAAAAATAATGTAATTCCACTATATGGACAGGTTCATATGTAATGCAAGTGGTTGAACAGACAGAGGGACAAAAGGTGAGAAAAAACAGTGAGCTATTTATTTCCTCAGATATGGCAGGAAATTTGCAAAAGGTATAACAGCAGTTAACAAGATGCAAGAAGTAAATTATATGATACAGAGCATACAAGGAGTCTTTAAAATTCATTTTAGTGTTAGGGAAGCTTCTTGAGGATTATACTTCTGTCTCTCAAACGGGGTAAACACAAGTCCTGGCAGGAGCTACTGTGTGAACTTCTCCCGTAACAATGACTTTAGCGGGGGCCTCTGGTTCTTAATGTAGGGCCACAAGTCCTTCTGACAAAGTCTACCAAAGCACGTTGGGCCTCCTTCACTGCAATTGACCCCCACCCTGTCCACTGTCATTGCCCAGGCCAATCACTGTACTGAAAATCAGTGCTGAAAGCAATGGCCTTGCTTCCTTATGCCTCATGTTCTCCGTGGCAAGTGTCCTTTCCCAGGTGGAATCTCCTCACAGATTTTTGGTGCTTGACCGACGTTGGATGTCTTCCAGATCTGATGAAAAGAGATCTGGGCTCTTGCTCTGGACTGGCAGCATCTGGACTTAGGGTCTTGACTGGCGTAGGTCTGGAATTCGGATCTTAGCTGGCATAGTTGGGACTTGGGGAGTTGACTGGCACAGTCTGTACTCCGGGTCTCACCTGGTGCAGCTCGGGTCCAATTCACAACTGGACACCAGCCTGATAGCGCCCGCTTCTCATCCTGGCCTGTCACTTCAGTTGCAGCATCTCCTCCTGAGCACATGTTGACCATTCTCCCCTATGGCACCAAATCCCACTTCAGTTTGGCAGGCAAGCTCTTTATTTCCAGGAATTCCATCGTCGATATCACCTGACTGGGTGTTACATTCAAACTCATCTCCCTTACAGCTCTTTCTGTTACAGTTAGTTTTACACATTCCCATAAATAGATGGCAGCCTTCTTGCACCAAAGATACACAGCGCCGAGGCTTTTCAGGAGTATTGTCACTTTCTAATTATGCAAATTGTCTCTTCAGAGAAGAAGAGAGCTAGAACTCTAGTGCCACCTATTGGAAGGTACAAATCCTACAAGTCAATGTTGACCCTTCCTCTTGCACATACAGAGCAGTTCAAAGCATGAAATGTAGTAGCTTACTTTAACAAATTTCCTCCCACTGCAGAAAATAATACTGGCGGAAGAGCCACTCAACCTTCCAGTAACTTGTGTGTGAAGACATCTTTTTTTTATTAGAGAACCTTTAGTTTCTACTTATCCACCACATGAATTCTATGGAAATCTGTGCACAAGAAGATTAGGTAGTTGTCAAGCTGGGGGGTAGAGTTGTGAAAACACTGGACTGATAAAAAGCTACTCAGAAACTGAAAATGTGGAGGGGTTTGATGAGCAACTAACACTGTATAGAAATCAATGAGCTGGAGAGAGGTGGCTGTGATGTTAGAAGTTAACACATTATTAGAAATAAAACTACTGCAAACAGTCAGCTAGCGAATAACCTTTTAAAGAGGATCTTTCACCAAATTTTCATGTTGAACGGACACATGACATAATAATGGCTGTAGAGCAGAATACATTTTTTTAATTTCACCTCCCCATTATGGAGATATTGGCAATCAAAGTATTTGCCACCTAATGAGTAAGGATGAGCAAACATGCTTGATGATACTCAGATATTACTCGAGTATCTGGATGGTTGGATGTGCTTGGCACTCGGCGAGCATAAACCGGTGTTCAATTACAAACTAGAATTCCCGCCCTGCGTGCTTGGCACCTGTTACACAGTCAACAAGCATGCAGGGATTGCCTGTGAGTCACAGTAATGCCATAGCCATCTTGATAGTGGCATTACTGTAATTGGCTGGCCATAAGACATAATTAGGAGTTATGAAAGGACAGGCACCCCCACACTTGGCACTCTCATGCCATTACTCATCTCAGTGACAGTTCTTATTGGAGGAAAAGAGTGCTTGTCCAGGACTTTGTGTGCACAGTTGAACTAGTCAGAGCTCTCTAGTGTTGATACTGGTGCTGATTCTGAACTATCATACTAACAGCCCTGTTAAGGGCTAAATTTCTGCTTTGCTGTTTGTATCAGATACATTTTGCATTTAGACTGGGGAGAAACAGTTGCAGGAGCAGGGAGAGTGACAGAACACAGTCTCTTGCCAGGGCTTAGGGTTTGCAGTCCGTTGTTAAATACATATCTGCTGCATGTGACCACATATTTTGGGAGGTTGGGAGTGGTGAAAAAGCTGACTATATTTTTACCCATAGGTTATGTGCTTTGTGGTACATTTCTGTTATATAACACTCCATAAAGGGTTCCCAGGCACCAGTATGTGTGCAGGATGTTTTGCGACCCGTGCTGCTGGTAAAACATGGACATGTCAGTGTGTTTTGCTCGCTGACACATGGTTCGTGGAAACACACAGACATGTGTACAGATCCATTCATTTCAATGAGTCTTTGTGTGTGTTTCCGGTACATGTGAAAACTGTCACCCCCCTTCCCCTGAAAGAGCCCTAACTCAGGGATTTAATTTAATTCCCCAAAAATTCATGTTTTTGTGGTGTTTGTCTTTTTAGGCATGTACACAACTGTGGTAAAACACTCTTTGTGCTAAAAAGACACCTAACAATACTGGACACTGCCAGAACAGGAGATAGGTGGAATCAAAAGTGGCTCAATATAATAAATTATTGTATTGGGGGTTTCACCTGGATCAAATTTTTGGGGGCTTTACATAGAACCCTTCAAGTTAAGTGCTCAGTGTAGAGCACGGAAAAACTGTGAACCTAGCTTTATTCCAATTTTTGGGAGCCAGAATGAACAAAATAAACCACAGTTCAAGAATTGTTTTTATATTTATTTTTTAAACCACCATGCTGTATCAGTGATAAGACTGCTTTATTCTTCAGGTCACTGTGATACAGCGATACCAGATTTATATATTTTTCCAATATTTTGCCACTTTTCACATTGAAAATTCATTTTGATTAAAAAATTATTATTGCCACGTTTGAGAGCTATAAGTTTTTTATTTTGGCCAACAGAGCTACAGTACTGGACATCAGGTCTTTTTTTTTTTTTTCTTTATAGAACAAGTTTAAACTTTTATTAGTATCATTTTGTAGTGCATAACATTTTCTAAATTTGATTAACACTTTTTATTCAGATATTTAGTATGAAAGAACAAAACCCTGCAAATCAGTTATTTTATTTTGTTGTGGGCATTTCTTAGATCATAATTACCCTTTAACCTTTATAAAGTGAAGTAGATGTTTTTACATGTTGAGAATAACGTTTAATAAATGTGTGGGTTAAACGATTTTATGTAACCTAAACCTTTCACACTTTTCATTTCAACCCACCAGTTTACTGTACATAAGCTATTCTTCTGCCATATTGTACAATTACTGCTCCACATTTATAAACATAAGGGTTTTATTAAGTAGTGCTTGACATTTGCCGTTTGGAAACCTATAATTTGAAAGTGAATAGATTTGTTTGCTTCTTAATTTACCAGCATGAGGTATATTATTATGTTGCTAAAGGAAACACTGAAAAGCAGCCTTTTTCTGCATGTTGTTAGCGAGAACAATACTTGATATTTAAGCCAGCTGTTTCAGCAGTCATTCTGTTTAGATTGCATCAATAACCAGGAGATATAAATCATTCTATTACATTTAGTTTTATAAAAGACACTTTGAAGTATTGTTATCTGTGAGTTGTATTCTGTTACACAGAGGACAAATGTCTACCACAATTCTAAAACTCTGTTTCTATGAAAAAAAAAAATGCACAGCTAGATAAAATTGTAACACAGTGGTTGCAAAAAGTCCACACACCACTGTTAAAATGTCAAGTTTAATTACTGTATGTAAAAAAATCATACCCATAGAAATCATTTTAGTGCTTTTCCACATTTAGGCTGCCGTCACACTTGCAGTATTTGGTCAGTATTTTACCTCAGTATCTTTAAGCCAAAACCAGGAGTGGAACAAATAGAGGAAAAGTATAATAGAAACATATGCACCACTTCTGTATTTATCACCCACTCCTGGTTTTGGCTTACAAATACTGAGGTAAAATACTGACCAAATACTGGTAGTGTGACAGCAGCCTTAGTGTCACCCATAAATCCAGTGAGAAACAAACTGAAATCAGTTTGAGACTACAGTCAGATGGCCGTAGATAATCTCATCCAAGACAATCGAGCCGATTATGCTTATGAAACGCTGATCAAACTCAGATCAGAGCCTGATCAGTGTGTCAGGATAGTTTGATCTGATTCTCTAGGATGATAACAATTGGAGCACACTGTGAGGCAAAATGAAGAAAAAAAAAATCTTCATCTTCTCCATTCTGTGAGACTACGTAAAATAGGACTGTACTCAGTTGTGCAGTCTGATGTTTTCCATGCACCCATAGACTTGAATGAGTGAGTGGCATCTGATTTCAAAGTGAAATAACAGAGTGAAAAGAATATACACTTGTGTGAGAGAGCCCTCACAGGGTGAATGAAAAATATATTTTCAAATATTTTATCTCATGTTATATAGTAGTCCATACACAGTCGCCATCATTTACAGTGATTCTGATTAACCCCATATAAAGGTTAGTTATCCTAGTAGGAGTTTCCTGACATTTTCTTAGTTGCATTTTAATGCAATCTGAGTTATTTGGAGCACTACGGCAAAGAACAGTGGGAAAATATTGCCAGTACTAGATGTGCCATGTTGAGACTCCTACCCCCAAAAGACTGAATGCTGTCATATATTCAAAGGGTATTTCAGCAAAGTATTAGTTTAACCCCTTAATGACTGGGCCATTTAAAAAAAAAATCTTTATAATTATGTAGCAATAACTCTGGGAGGCTTTAACATATCCCATTGATTTGGAGACTTTTTCATGACACATACTTTATGATAATGATAAACTTAAGTTGATATGTTTTGTAGTTACAGCAGTATTTAAGGCAGGGGTGGGGAACGGCCAGCCCGTGGCCTGTATACAGCCCACAATATCATCTGGTGAAGCCTGCAGCCACTATTCCCATTTTTTGGCAGAGGGCCCTTTAATTCTGCAGAAGTGTAACAGTATGACATTGAACTCATCTCCCTATGTGCCCTGTGAACAGACAGTGCCGCAGCTGCTAACATCTTTCGCTTCCGCTTCCGGGAACGTCCAGTATTTTTCTGCTACCGCCTCAATGCATTAACCTAACTATCCCTGTGTGGCCCATTAACCCCTTTCTGTCATTGGACGTACTATTCCATCCATTTGGGGTGGGCCTAAATTCCCAAGGACGGAATAGTACGTCCAGGGCGATCGGCCGCACTCACGGGAGGAGCGCGGCCGATCGCGGCCGGGTGTCAGCTGCCTATCGCAGCTGACATCCGGCGCTATGTGCCAGGAGCAGTCACGTACCGCCCCAGGCACATTAACCCCCGGCACACCGCGATCAAACATGATCGCGGTGTGCCGGCGGTATAGGGAAGCATCGCGCAGGGAGGGGGCTCCCTGTGGGCTTCCCTGAGACCCCCGCAGCAACGCGATGTGATCGCGTTGCTGCATGGGTCTCCTTACCTCCCTCCCTGTAGCAGGCCCGGATCCAAGATGGCCGTGACATCCGGGTCCTGCAGGGAGGGAGGTGGCTTACCAAGTGCCTGCTCAGAGCTGGCGCTTGGTAAGCCTGCAGTGCTGTAAGTCAGATCGCTGATCTGACAGAGTGCTGTGCAAACTGTCAGATCAGCGATCTGTGATGTCCCCCCCCTGGCACAGAGTAAAAAAGTTTAAAAAAAAATTTCCACATGTGTAAAAAAAAAAAAAAATTCCTAAATAAAGAAAAAAAAATAAAATATTATTCCCATAAATACATTTCTTTATCTCAATAAAAATATTGACATATTCACCTCTCCGGCGGCCCCTGGACATCACCGCGGGTAACCGGCAGGCTTCTTTGTTTAAAATGCGCGCGTTTAGGACCTGAGGAATGACGTCGCGGCTTCTGATTGGTCGCGTGCCGCCCATGTGACCGCCACGCGACCAATCAGAAGCCGCGACGTCATTCCTCAGGTCTTAAATTCCTAGAATGAGCGCGTTTAGGACCTGAGGAATGACGTCGCGGCTTCTGATTGGTCGCGTGCCGCCCATGTGACCGCCACACGACCAATCAGAAGCCGCGACGTCATTCTCAGGCACTAAACTTCTCATTCTAGGAATTTAGGACCTGAGGAATGACGTCGCGGCTTCTGATTGGTCGCGTGGCGGTCACATGGGCGGCACGCGACCAATCAGAAGCCGCGACGTCATTCCTCAGGTCCTAAACGTGCGCATTTTAAACAAAGAAGCCTGCCGGTTACCCGCGGTGATGTCCAGGGGCCGCCGGAGAGGTGAATATATCAATATTTTTTATTTTAATTCTTTATTTTACACATTAATATGGATCCCAGGGCGTGAAGGAGAGTTTCCTCTCCTTCAGACCCTGGGAACCATCAGGATACCTTCCGATACTTGGTGTCCCTTTGACTTGTATTGGTATCGGATGTCGGTATCGGCGATATCCGATACTTTTCGGGTATCGGCCGATACTATCCGATACCGATACTTTCAAGTATCGGACGGTATCACTCAACACTAGTACTGACCCGAAGAATAAAACTGCTTTATCAATTTCACCAAACGCGGAACGGTATAAACGCCTCCCCCAAAAGAAATGAATTGCTGGTTTTTGGTCATTCTGCCTCACAAAAATCGGAATAAAATGTTACCAATAAAAACGTCAACTCGTCCCGCAAAAAACAAGACCTCACATTACTCTGGACTCAAATATGGAAAAGTTATAGCTCTCAAAATGTGGTAACGCAAAATATATTTTTTGCAATAAAAAGCGTCTTTCAGTGTGTGATGGCTGCCAATCATAAAAATCCGCTAAAAAACCTGCTATAAAAGTAAATCAAACCCCCCTTCATCCCCCCTTAGTTAGGGAAAAAATAAAAAAATTAAAAAAATGTATTTATTTCCATTTTCCCGTTAGGGCAAGGGTTAGGGCTAGGGTTAGGGTTAGGGCTAGGGCTAGGGTTAGGGTTAGGGTTAGGGCTAGGGCTAGGGTTAGGGTTGGGGCTAGGGTTAAGGCTACAGTTAGGGTTGGGGCTAAAGTTAGGGTTAGGGTTTGGATTACATTTACGGTAAGGAAAAGGGTTGGGATTAGGGTTAGGGGTGTGTCTGGGTTAGAGGTGTGGTTAGGGTTACCGTAGGGAATAGGGTTAGGGGTGTGTTTGGATTGGGGTTTCAGTTATAATTGGGGGGGTTTCCACTGTTTAGGCACATCAGGGGCTCTCCAAACGCGACATGGCGTCCGATCTCAATTCCAGCCAATTCTGCGTTGAAAAAGTAAAACAGTGCTCCTTCCCTTCCGAGCTCTCCCGTGTGCCCAAACAGGAGTTTACCCCAACATATGGGGTATCAGCGTACTCAGGACAAATTGGACAACAACTATTGGGGTCCAATTTCTCCTGTTACCCTTGGGAAAATACAAAACTGGGGGCTAAAAAATAATTTTTGTGGGAAAAAAAAAGATTTTTTGTTTTCACGGCTCTGCGTTATAAACTGTAGTGAAACACTTGGGGACTCAAAGTTCTCACAACACATCTAGATGAGTTCCTTGGGGGGTCTAGTTTCCAATATGGGGTCAATTGTGGGGGGTTTCTACTGTTTAGATAAATTAGGGGCTCTGCAAATGCAATGTGATGCCTGCAGACCATTCCATCTAAGTCTGGATTCTGTTATGATCAGGTGGCCTTGGAGCAGCATGAAATGACCTTCGCTGGAGCAGTGGTAACTCTACTGACCGCAAACCCTGATCCTATCACCGCAACTAGAAGTAGCCGTGGGGTGTGCCTAACCAGACCTAGACACCTCGACACAGCCGGAGAACTAAATATCCCTAAAGATGGAAATAGGAAAACTCTCTTGCCTCAGAGTAGACCCCCAAAGGATAGGTAGCCCCCCACAAATAATGACTGTGAGTAGGAGAGGAAAAGACACACACAGACAGAAAACAGGGATAAGCAAAGGAGGCCACTTCCACCTAGATAGGAAAGGATAGTACAGGATACTATGCGGTCAGCATAAAACACTACAAAATATCCACAGCAGAAAAATACAAAAACTCCACCACCTAACTAAAGATGTGGAGAGTATATCTGCGACTCCAGCGAATCCAACTACACTGAGAAAAACATCAGGCACAGTCTAGCAGGAACAAAATAGAAACAAGATCAGCACAGAAAATAAACACACAGCCGTGTGTCTAAAAAATGAAGCAAACACTTATCTTTGCTGAATTGGCAGCAAGCAGGAGAGGCCAGGCAGAGGACCAACACTTCCAAAGGAACATTGACTACTGACAAGGACTAATGAGTCCTGCACAGCTAAATACCCCAGTCAGAATTGCAATTAGCAGAAACACATGTCCAAGACTGCTGCTCAGGAATAACTGCATTACCATCAACAACCACCGGAGGGAGCCCAAGAGCAGAATTCACAACAGTACCCCGTCCTTGAGGAGGGGTCACCGAACCCTCACCAGAGCCCCCAGGCCGGTCAGGACGAGCAAGATGAAAGGCACGAACAAAATCTGCCGCATGGACATCAGAGGCCGAAACCCAAGAATTATCCTCCTGGCCATAACCCTTCCATTTGACAAGGTACTGAAGCTTCCGCCTCGAAAAACAAGAATCCAAAATCTTCTCAATCACATATTCCAACTCCCCATCGACCAACACAGGGGCCGGAGGATCAACAGAGGGAACAACAGGCTCCACATATTTCCGCAACAAAGATCTATGGAAGACATTATGGATAGCAAAAGAGGCAGGAAGCGCCAGACGAAAAGACACTGGATTAATAATCTCAGAAATCCTATAAGGACCAGTAAACCGAGGCTTAAACTTAGGTGAAGAAACCTTCATAGGAACATGACGGGAAGATAACCAAACCAGATCCCCAACCCGAAGATGGGAACCAACACAGCGACGTCGGTTAGCAAAACGTTATGCCTCCTCCTGAGACAACACCAAATTGTCCACCACCTGAGCCCAAATCTGCTGCAACCTGTCAACCACAGAATCCACACCAGGAAAGTCAGAAGACTCAACCTGCCCAGAAGAAAAACGAGGATGAAAACCAAAATTACAAAAAAAAGGCGAAACCAAAGTAGCCGAACTAGCCCGATTATTAAAGGGACTCTGTCACCTGAATTTGGCGGGACTGGTTTTGGGTCATATGGGCGGAGTTTTCGGGTGTTTGATTCACCCTCTCCTTACCCACTGGCTGCAATATTGGATTAAAGTTCATTCTCTGTCCTCCATAGTACACACCTGCGCAAAGCAATCTAGCCTTGTGCAGGCGTGTACTACGGAGGACAGAGAATGAACTTCAATCCAATATTGCAGCCAGCATGCAGCCAGTGGGTAAGGAAAGGATGAATCAAACACCTGAAAACTCCGCCCATATGACCCAAAACCAGTCCCGCCAAATTCAGGTGACAGGTTCCCTTTAAGGGCAAACTCAGCCAATGGCAAAAAAGCCACCCAATCATCCTGATCAGCAGACACAAAGCATCTCAAATAAGTCTCCAAAGTCTGATTAGTACGCTCGGTCTGGCCATTTGTCTGAGGATGAAATGCAGAAGAAAAAGACAAATCAATGCCCAGCCTGGCACAAAAGGCCCACCAAAACCTGGAAAGAAACTGGGAACCTCTGTCGGACACAATATTCTCAGGAATACCATGCAAACGGACCACATGCTGAAAAAACAACGGAACCAAATCAGAAGAAGAAGGCAATTTAGGCAAAGGCACCAAATGAACCATCTTAGAGAATCGGTCACAAACAACCCAGATTACCGACATCCTCTGGTGGACAGGAAGATCGGAAATAAAATCCATAGAAATATGCGTCCAGGGCCTCTCAGGGACCGGCAATGGCAAAAGCAACCCACTAGCACGGGAGCAACAAGGCTTGGCCCGCGCACAAGTCCCACAGGACTGCACAAAAGACCGCACATCACGCGATAAAGAAGGCCACCAAAATGACCTACCAACCAAGTCTCTGGTACCAAAAATGCCAAGATGACCAGCCAACACAGAACAGTGAACCTCAGAAATCACTCTACTGGTCCATCTGTCAGGAACAAACAGCTTCCCCACAGGACAACGATCAGGTTCGTCAGCCTGAAATTTCTGAAGAACCCGTCGTAAATCAGGAGAAATGGCAGAAACCACCCCTTCTTTCAAAATACAGACTGGTTCCAAGACCTCAGGAGAATCAGGCAAAAAACTCCTAGAGAGGGCATCAGCCTTAATATTCTTAGGACCCGGAAGGTACGAGACCACGAAATCAAAACGAGAAAAAAACAAGGACCATTGAGCCTGTCTAGGATTCAACCGTTTGGCAGACTCGAGGTAAATCAGATTCTTATGATTGGTCAAGACCACAATACGGTGCTTAGCTCCCTCAAGCCAATGTCGCCACTCCTCAAACGCCTACTTCATAGCCAACAACTCCCGATTGCCGACATCATAATTGCGCTCAGCAGGTGAAAACTTATGAGAAAAGAAGGCACACGGTTTCATTAAGGAACCAACAGGATCCCTCTGAGACAAAACAGCCCCTGCCCCAATCTCAGAAGCGTCAACCTCAACCTGAAACGGAAGAGAAACATCCGGTTGATGCAACACAGGAGCAGAAGTAAAACGATGTTTAAGTTCCTGAAAGGCAGAGACAGCCGCAGGGGACCAATTCGCCACATCAGCGCCCTTCTTCGTCAAATCAGTCAAGGGTTTAACCACGCTGGAAAAATTAGCAATGAAACGGCGATAAAAATAAGCAAAACCCAAAAATTTCTGTAGGCTCTTCACGGATGTGGGCTGAATCCAATCATGAATGGCCTGAACCTTAACCGGATCCATCTCTATAGATGAGGGAGAAAAAATAAAGCCCAAAAAGGATACCTTCTGCACCACAAAAAGACACTTACACCCTTTCACAAACAAGGCATTGTCACGAAGGATCTGAAATACCATCCTTACCTGCTACACATGAGACTCCCAATCATCGAAAAAAATCAAAATATCGTCCAAATATACAATCAGGAATTTATCAAGATAATCCCGGAAAATATCATGCATGAAGGACTCAAAAACAGATGGAGCATTAGATAGTCCGAATGGCATCACAAGGTATTCAAAATGGCCCTCGGGCGTGTTAAACGCAGTTTTCCATTCATCACCCTGCTTAATACGAACAAGATTATAAGCCCCCTGAAGGTCAATCTTAGTAAACCAACTAGCCCCCTTAATCCTAGCAAACAAATCGGAAAGCAAAGGTAAAGGATATTGAAACTTGACCGTGATCTTATTCAAGAGGCGATAATCAATACAGGGTCTTAGGCCAGTAGTACTGTTATGATCAGGTGGCCTTGGAGCAGCATGAAATGACCTTCGCTGGAGCAGTGGTAACTTTACTGACCGCAAACCCTGATCCTATCACCGCAACTAGAAGTAGCCGTGGGGTGTGCCTAACCAGACCTAGACACCTCGACACAGCCGGAGAACTAAATATCCCTAAAGATGGAAATAGGAAAACTCTCTTGCCTCAGAGTAGACCCCCAAAGGATAGGTAGCCCCCCACAAATAATGACTGTGAGTAGGAGAGGAAAAGACTCACACAGACAGAAAACAGGGATAAGCAAAGGAGGCCACTTCTACCTAGATAGGAAAGGATAGTACAGGATACTATGCGGTCAGCATAAAACACTACAAAATATCCACAGCAGAAAAATACAAAAACTCCACCACCTAACTAAAGATGTGGAGAGTATATCTGCGACTCCAGCAAATCCAACTACACTGAGAAAAACATCAGGCACAGTCTAGCAGGAACAAAATAGAAACAAGATCAGCACAGAAAATAAACACACAGCCGTGTGTCTAAAAAATGAAGCAAACACTTATCTTTGCTGAATTGGCAGCAAGCAGGAGAGGCCAGGCAGAGGACCAACACTTCCAAAGGAACATTGACTACTGGCAAGGACTAATGAGTCCTGCACAGCTAAATACCCCAGTCAGAATTGCAATTAGCAGAAACACCTGTCCAAGACTGCTGCTCAGGAATAACTGCATTACCATCAACAACCACCGGAGGGAGCCCAAGAGCAGAATTCACAACAGGATTCCAAATGGCGCTCCTTCCCTTCCGAGCCCTCCCATGCGCCCAAACGGTGGTTCCCCCCCACATATGGGGTATCAGCGCACTCAGGACAAATTGTACAACTTTTGGGGTCCCTCGGAAAAATACAAAACTGGGGGTTAAAAAATAATTTTTGTGGGAAAAAATTTTTGTTTTATTTTTACGGCTCTGCATTATAAACTTCTGTGAAGCCCTTGGTGGGTCAAAATGCTCACCACACATCTAGATAAGTTCCTTAGGGACACCATTCCCTTTCAAACCTTAATTGAATTGAAAATATGTGGTCAGACTTGAATATTGCTGTTCACCAGAGGAAACCATCTAACTTTATGGAGCTTGACCAGTTTTGTCTTGAGGAATGGGCAAAAATTCCAGTAGTAAGATGTGGAAAGCTCATAGAGACTTATCCAAAGCTATTTGCAGCTGTAACTGCCGCAAAAGGAGGCTCTACAAATTACTGACTTTAGGAGATGAATAGTTATGCACTCTGAAGTTTTCAGTTATTTTGTACTATTTGATGAAAGGGTGTGAATAGTTTTGCAAGCCACTGTAATTCCTAGGACAGAATGAGGTAAGGGTTCAAACACAGAATTCAGAAATGTGTCACTTATCAGTCTGTGTACTGTTGTTTGCTTAGAATGAAAGTACTATCACTAGGACATTATCATTGCTGTGAGTAGCTACCTGCATGCTTACTGGTATGGCAGTGCCCTTTGTGATAATCACTCACTGTCTATAGTCTTTGTACAAACAGATCCTGGTGTGGGCAGGATTAGCTTTCTCAACTCTGCTGCATCTAAAAACTATGATTTTGTCAGAGCTCCTGCACCCAGGGCCGGCTCCAGGTTTTTGAGGGCCCCGGGCGAAAGAGTCTCAGTGGGCCCCCCCTTTTACACATACCCCGATTCATGATCGTATATAAACACAGCCATGTAGTATATAACACTGCCCACGTAGTATATAGCAGCCCATGTAGTATATAGCAGCCCACGTAGCATATAGCAGCCCATGTAGTATATAGCACAGCCCACGTAGTATATAGCAGCACAGCCCACGTAGTATATAGCAGCGCAGCCCACGTAGTATATAGCAGCGCCACTCACTCAGGCACTGGTAGGACTAGGAGCTCCTCCTGAATCTGCCTCATAACTTCAGCAGCACAGCAGCCAGCCAGGGGCGGAGATCAGAGCAGAGAACGTGCTCTCTCCGCCCACAAACAATGTTACACTGGCTGCCTTCTCTTAACCCCTATGTGTGCCTGCCTGGCTGTACTGACTGACTGAGAAGATGCTTGTGTCAGAGCTAGCACATAGGGGTTAAGAGAACGCAGCCAGCAGTGACTTTGTGGGCGGAGAGAGCATGTTATCTCCTGCTCTGCTCTCCCAGCTGTATCTATGACAGCGTGGGTGGGCCCCCCTCTCTCTCTAGGGCCCCGGCATTTGCCCGGTGCGCCGGGTGCTGACGCCGGCCCTGCCTGCACCCACTAATATAAGTGATATATCGCTGTATTCATGGTTTCTTTCCTTACATCATGCTGCTCTCAGATGAGTTAGCAATAACTTGGTGACAGATTAACTTTAATCCCTCCCACAATTTTTCCTGGTCAGCATGGCATAGAGGTAAGGGGTGGACAAGTCAACATAAAAACATATAAAAGGTATTTTTTTACTCAAATTATCCACTGTAAATATTTTTAATATTTACAACTCTTTTGAAGCTTTTGACAGCAAATTGTATAGTGTCACAACCCCTTTATGTGTTAAACACCTTTTTAATATATTTGTGAAAATATCTTTCATCACTCAATATGTAGTTTACTCAATGTGCTTGTTAAAAAGTAAAAACAACCAAGCATGATTAAAAAGTAGATATGGGTTTCTATATTAGGCGACCTCATTTATATTTTTTCCAACTTGATTTTCTTTTTCATCCATCAAGAACACTTTTCTATAACCTTATGAAGTAAAACAGAGAAGATTAGCTGAAGGAATCGCGTTATAGAAAAAGATACTATCAGATCAAAGGAGCATTTTTTTAATTTAGTTTGTGTTGACACAGATTTCTATCAACTATCACTTTTCTCTTATCATACTGATGAAATAGAATTTGTGCTGTGAATAAAAAGCTAAATCTGTGCTCAGCTATATGTCATAGTCATGAAATGTTCTATCTGTCATCAGTGGGAATGCTTATTTAATTTCAATGCTTTTCAGTTGCAGCAGAAAGACAGTTATGTCCTGTTTTATTGTTTTGATGTGTCATTTGGTACTAGCATAGAGAGGATACATCATTTCCAAGTATTTTAATGATTGTCAAGCCTTTATCGCTATGACAAGAACACTATGACAGCATTTGCAATAAATAGTTTCTAACATAGATGTGCAAGGAACATTTTTAGGCTGTGTTCACAAAGAACAAATTTAGTGCAGGTTTTGTATGCTATTTTTCTTTTATCAAAACCTGAGAATGGATTTCAGTTTATTTCATCTAGTCTTTTTCAGTTCTTTCTTTTTACAAAAAATCGCAAGGTGAATTTTACATATATATAAATCTATTATTTATATCTCTCTTTACCAGATTTTACACACCTACAAGGAGACAATATATATTGTTAAGACAGCAACAAGGTATAAAGGTAAAAATACATGCATTTAAAGAAGTTTTTCATATGCTGTATATACTCGAGTATAAGCCGAGATTTTCAGCCCATTTCTTTAGGCTGAAAGTGCCCCTCTCGGCTTATACTCGAGTTATTGTCCCAGGGGGTCGGCGGGGGAGGGGGAGCGGCAGGAGTGGCATTTGTCACATCATACTCACCTGCTCCTGGCGCAGTCTCTGCACTTCCCTGCTTCTCAGATGGTTTCCAGACGCTGGCAGCTCTTCCTGTGTTCAGCGGTCACATGGTACCACTCATTAAAGTAAGTAATATGGACGCGACTCCACTCCCATAGGCGTGGAGCGCATATTCATTACTTTAAAGAGCAGTACCATGTGACCGCTGAAAACAGGAACAAGCTGCTAGCGCTGGAGAGACCATCAGAGAAGCAGGGATGTGCAAACTGTGCCAGGAGGGTGAGTATAACGGGGGAGGGTGAGCCGTGCGATATTCGCCTGTCCCCGTTCTACCACCGGGCTCCGTCTTCTACGTCATCTGGCTGTGACGTTCAGGTCAGAGGGCGCGATGACGTGGTTAGTGCGCGCCCTCTCCTTGAACAGTCACTGCAGAGAGATAGTTTCCGAAAGCTGATGGCTATCGAGGTCCCCCAGGACCAGTTGCCCAATTACCATTACTTCTCTAAGAAAGCTGTGCCTGCGGAATACACACATGTCCCCAACAACCTCACCCATTCCTTGAAAAAATCTATGTCTGCCAGGGTGCATTTCACAACTGAAACTGTTGTGAATTCTGTTGTCGGGCTCCCTCCTGTGGTCATGAATGGTACTTCGGATGGTTCTGTCCATGGACTTCCTCTGGTGGGTGTTTCTGAGTTTCCTTCCTCAGGTGACGAGGTTAATTCGTTAGCTGGCTGCTCTATTTAACTCCACTTAGATCTTTGCTCCATGCCACCTGTCAATGTTCCAGTATTGGTTTAGTTCACTCCTGGATCGTTCTTGGGTCCTGTCTTCCCAGCAGAAGCTAAGTTCCAGCTTGTATTTCTTTGGTTTGCTATTTTTCTGTCCAGCTTGCAATTTTTATTGTTGTCTTGCTTGCTGGAAGCTCTGGGACGCAGAGGGAGCGCGTCCGCACTGTGAGTCGGTGCGGAGGGTCTTTTTGCGCCCTCTGCGTGGTCTTTTTGTAGGTTTTTGTGCTGACCGCAAAGTAACCTTTCCTATCCTCGGTCTGTTCAGTAAGTCGGGCCTCACTTTGCTAAATCTATTTCATCTCTGTGTTTGTATTTTCATCTTACTCACAGTCATTATATGTGGGGGGCTGCCTTTTCCTTTGGGGAATTTCTCTGAGGCAAGGTAGGCTTTATTTTTCTATCTTCAGGGCTAGCTAGTTTCTTAGGCTGTGTCGAGTTGCATAGGGAGCGTTAGGCGCAATCCACGGCTATTTCTAGTGTGTTTGATAGGATTAGGGATTGCGGTCAGCAGAGTTCCCACGTCCCAGAGCTCGTCCTTATTATCATTAACTATCAGGTCATTCCGTGTGCTCTTAATCTGGATCTGGATCTGGATAAGTTGGAAACTTGGGCTGAAAGGTGGCAGATGAGGTTTAACAATGATAAATGTAAGGTTATACACATGGGAAGAAGGAATCAATGTCACCATTACACACTGAATGGGAAACCACTGGGTAAATCTGACAGGGAGAAGGACTTGGGGATCCTAGTTAATGATAAACTTACCTGGAGCAGCCAGTGCCAGGCAGCAGCTGCCAAGGCAAACAGGATCATGGGGTGCATTAAAAGAGGTCTGGATACACATGATGAGAGCATTATACTGCCTCTGTACAAATCCCTAGTTAGACCGCACATGGAGTACTGTGTCCAGTTTTGGGCACGGGTGCTCAGGAAGGATATAATGGAACTAGAGAGAGTACAAAGGAGGGCAACAAAATTAATAAAGGGGATGAGAGAACTACAATACCCAGATAGATTAACGAAATTAGGATTATTTAGTCTAGAAAAAAGACGATTGAGGGGCGATCTAATAACCATGTATAAGTATATAAGGGGACAATACAAATATCTCACTGAGGATCTGTTTATACCAAGGAAGGTGACGGGCACAAGGGGGCATTCTTTGCGTCTGGAGGAGAGAAGGTTTTTCCACCAACATAGAAGAGGATTCTTTACTGTTAGGGCAGTGAGAATCTGGAATTGCTTGCCTGAGGAGGTGGTGATGGCGAACTCAGTCGAGGGGTTCAAGAGAGGCCTGGATGTCTTCCTGGAGCAGAACAATATTGTATCATACAATTAGGTTCTGTAGAAGGACGTAGATCTGGGGATTTATTATGATGGAATATAGGCTGAACTGGATGGACAAATGTCTTTTTTCGGCCTTACTAACTATGTTACTATGTTACTATGTTAACCACCAGGTCCATTATTGTCCTGACCACCAGGTCATAACAGTACAGATGGCCCAAAGTACTAATGCATCTCAATAGAGGGATAAGAGAAGTTCTGAGACCATTTTTTTTTCTTTGCAGTGTGTTTTGTCTCTTTTTTCCCCTTTACCTCTGGGTGTTTCAGGACACTGGTGTAAACATGGACATTCAAGGTCTGTCCTCTTGGATGGATAATCTCACTACAAGAGTACAAAACGTTCAAGATTTTGTGGTTCAGAATCCGATGTCAGAGCCTAGGATTCCAATTCCTGATTTGTTTTTGGTGATAGATCTAAGTTCTTGAATTTCAAAAATAATTGTAAATTGTTTCTTGCCTTGAAACCTCGCTCCTCAGGTGACCCTGTTCAACAAGTAAAGAAGATCATTATTTCTTTGTTACGTGGTGACCCTCAAGACTGGGCATTTTCCCTTGCGCCAGGAGATCCGGCATTGCGTGATGTTGATGCGTTTTTCCTGGCGCTTGGATTGCTTTATGACGAACCTAATTCGGTGGATCAGGCAGAGAAAATCTTGCTGCCTCTGTGTCAGGGTCAGGATGAAACGGAGATATATTGTCAGAAGTTTAGAAAGTGGTCTGTGCTCACTCAGTGGAATGAATGTGCCCTGGCAGCAATCTTCAGAAAGGGTCTCTCTGAAGCCCTTAAGGATGTCATGGTGGGGTTTCCCATGCCTGCTGGTCTGAATGAGTCTATGTCCTTGGCCATTCAGATCGATCGATGCTTGCGTGAGCGTAAAGCTGTGCACCATTTGGCGGTACTATCTGAGTATGGGCCTGAGCCTATGCAATGTGATAGGACTTTGACCAGAGCTGAACGGCAAGAACACAGACGTCAGAATGGGCTATGTTTTTAGTGTGGTGATTCCACTCATGCTATCTCCGTTTGTCCTAAGCGCACTAAGCGTTTCGCTAGGTCTGCCACCATTGGTACGGTACAGTCTAAATTTCTATTGTCTGTTACTCTGATTTGCTCTTTGTCATCCTATTCTGTTATGGCATTTGTGGATTCAGGCGCTGCCCTGAATTTGATGGACTTGGAGTATGCTAGGCGCTGTGGTTTATTCTTGGAGCCCTTGCAGTATCCTATTCCATTGAGAGGAATTGATGCTACGCCTTTGGCCAAGAATAAGCCTCAGTACTGGACCCAATTGACCATGTGCATGGCTCCTGCACATCAGGAGGATATCCGCTTTCTGGTGTTGCATAATCTGCATGATGTGGTCGTTTTGGGGTTGCCATGGCTACAGGTTCATAATCCAGTATTGGACTGGAAATCTATGTCTGTGTCCAGCTGGGGTTGCCAGGGGGTACATGGTGATGTTCCATTTTTGTCTATTTCGTCATCCACCCCTTCTGAAGTTCCAGAGTTTTTGTCGGATTATCGGGATGTATTTGAGGAGCCCAAAGCCAGCGCCCTACCTCCTCATAGGGATTGCGATTGTGCAATTGATTTGATTCCTGGTAGTAAGTTTCCTAAGGGCCGATTGTTCAATTTATCTGTGCCAGAACACGCCGCTATGTGAAGTTATATAAAGGAATCCTTGGAGAAAGGCCATATTCGCCCGTCGTCATCACTGTTAGGAGCAGGGTTCTTTTTTGTGGCCAAGAAGGATGGTTCTTTGAGACCTTGTATTGATTACCGCCTTCTTAATAAAATTACAGTCAAATTTCAGTATCCTTTGCCGTTGCTATCTGATTTGTTTGCTCGTATTAAAGGGGCTAGTTGGTTCACCAAGATAGATCTTCGAGGGGCGTATAATCTTGTGCGTATTAAACAAGGCGATGAATGGAAAACAGCATTTAATACGCCCAAGGGCCATTTTGAGTACCTGGTTATGCCATTCGGGCTTTCCAATGCTCCATCAGTATTTCAGTCCTTTATGCATGACATCTTCCGAGAGTACCTGGATAAATTCCTGATTGTGTATTTGGATGATATTTTGGTCTTTTCGGATGATTGGGAGTCTCATGTGAAGCAGGTCAGAATGGTGTTCCAGGTCCTTCGTGCGAATTCCTTGTTTGTGAAGGGGTTCAGAAGGTTTCATTTTTGGGGTTCATTTTTTCCCCTTCTACTATCGAGATGGACCCTGTTAAAGTCCAGGCCATTTACGATTGGACTCAGCCGACATCTGTGAAGAACCGAAACAAACTACTTGAAAATATAACCAATAACACCAAAATTATAAAACCAAATATTTTATTGAATAATATAAAGACACTAACAAACAAAACACAGAAAAACATAGGAGGCACAAAAAATATATAGTAATAGATATATAGTAATTCTACACAAGGATCATTTGTAATAGTATATCTGATGTATAATAAATATTATTATGTCCTTGTCTACTAATAATATATTTATATAAACATGAGCAACAACAGTTAACCACCACTAAAACAAGAAAGAGGGGGGGGGAGGGAAAGAAAAAAAAGGAACAATATAACGGTGCTTTTAAAAGTAATTCAAGTATGCAATGCACCATACTAGTGACAATAGACAAAAAAGGGGGAAGGGGAGGGGGGGAGGGGGGTTTTTTGTTTTGGGTTTTCAATGTATACGGTATAATACCAATGAGGTCCCTATATAACAATTTCTATCGCTCCGGTATAAGATGCAGAGTGCTAATATATACAGTATAATACCAATGAAGTCCCTATATAACAATTTCTGTAATCCAGGTATAAAGTGCACCATGCAAAAGTGCTTGAAACAAAAATGATCCCTATTAAAGGTACGATACCTATACAGTTTCCATATCACAATCTCTGTGGGATCCAATAAGTATTAAGGTGCATAGTGCATGTGGTGGACCTTACCGGTGCTCATGTTGGCGTTCCTGTGCCTTAACCTCGCACTCCAACGCGCGTTTCGCAGCACGTTGCTTCTTCAGGGAATTACTATATATAGTAATTATATAATATATAGAATATTATAATAATATTATAATTAGTAATATATAATATTACTAATATATAGAATTACTATATATCTAATACTATATATTTTTTTTGCCTCCTCTGTTTTTCTGTGTTTTGTTTGTTAGTGTCTTTATATTATTCAATAAAATATTTGGTTTTATAATTTTTGTGTTATTGGTTATATTTTCAAGTAGTTTGTTTCGGTTATATGCTTGTGTTTCTACAAAAGAGTAATTGGGTCAGAATTTTCTCCTTGGTTTTTTTGGTAAGACATCTGTGAAGAGCCTGCAAAAGTTCCTGGGCTTTGCTAATTTTTACTGGCGCTTCATCGCTAATTTTTCTACTGTTGCTAAACCGTTGACTGATTTGACCAAGAAGGGTGCTGATGTGGTCTATTGGTCTTCTGCAGCTGTAGAGGCTTTTCAGAAGTTGAAGCGTCGTTTTTCTTCTGCCCCTGTGTTGTGCCAGCCAGATATTTCGCTCCCGTTTCAGGTTGAGGTTGATGCTTCTGAGATTGGAGCCGGGGCTGTTTTGTCGCAAAGAAGTTCTGATGGCTCGGTGATGAAGCCATGTGCTTTCTTTTCTAGAAAGTTTTCGCCTGCTGAGCGTAACTATGATGTTGGTAATCGTGAGTTGTTGGCCATGAAGTGGGCATTCGAGGAGTGGCGTCATTGGCTGGAAGGAGCCAAGCATCGCGTGGTGGTCTTGACAGATCACAAGAATTTGACTTATCTTGAGTCTGCCAAACGGTTGAATCCGAGACAGGCTCGATGGTCGTTATTTTTCTCCCGTTTTGATTTTGTGGTTTCGTACCTTCCGGGCTCTAAGAATGTGAAGGCTGATGCCCTAACAAGGAGTTTAGTGCCCGACTCTCCGGGTGTTCCTGAGCCGGCGGGTATTCTCAAAGAGGGGGTAATTTTGTCTGCCATCTCCCCTGATTTGCGGCGGGTGCTGCAAAAATTTCAGGCTGATAGACCTGACCGTTGCCCAGCGGAGAAACTGTTTGTCCCTGATAGATGGACTAGTAGAGTTATCTCTGAGATTCATTGTTCAGTGATGGCTGGGCATCCTGGAATCTTTGGTACCAGAGATTTGGTGGCTAGATCCTTCTGGTGGCCATCTTTGTCACGGGATGTGCGTTCTTTTGTGCAGTCCTGTGGGACTTGTGCTCGGGCTAAGGCTGGTTTCACACTAGCGTTTTTGAACGCATGCGTTTTTTTTTAAAAACGCATGGTACAAAAACGCATGTAAACGCGTGTAAACGCTGCGTTTTTTGACGCACGCGTTAAACGCGTGCGTCAAAAAAACGCAGCGTTTACACGCGTTTACATGCGTTTTTGCATGCGTTTGCGTTTTTTGTGCATTTTTGGGGGAAAAAAAAAAAAAAAAAAAAAGGTTACAATAACCAACCAATGAGAATAGAGTGGGCTAGAGAGGGCGTACATGATTGGGACTCAATATATAGACCCTAGGGGTACATAAAGTTTCAGAGCTTGCTACTGTTTCCGGTGTCACGATGGATCTTTCAATAGCGAACTTTAATTTCCAACTGGAGTTCAGCTTCAAGATTTTCCTTGCCTGTGTTTTTGCTTGGGAGCAAGACCGAAACCGCCAAAGATGGAGAAGGAGACAGCGTCGGCGTTTTTGGAGGCACCCCATCATTGAAGTGCGTGAGACCCGCGGAGCATATCACACCTTGTATGCGGAGCTGAATGCCAACCCCGAGAAATTCCAGGATTACACCAGAATGTCGCAAGATTCTTTCCGTGAATTACTGTCTCGTGTCGAAGGTTCCATACGGCGACAGGACACACTGCTCCGTAGAGCAATTCCACCCGAGGAACGTCTATTGGTGACATTACGGTACGTTCCAAAAATAAACCAATGATAGTCAAATTTTGGGGTATGACATGTATTTTGGGTTGTTTTTTTAAAATTTTTCTTATTGAAAAACAACATAAAATAAGAGCCGTTTTATAATGGTTTTTTTGGTTTCTTTTCCTTCTAGATTTCTGGCCACAGGAGAGAGTTTATCTTCCCTGCACTTCCAATACCGCCTTGGAATCTCAACCCTGTCCGGAATTGTTGTGGACACCTGTCGTGCGTTATGGAATGTACTCCGTGAGGAGTTTATACCCGTACCCACCGTGGACATGTGGCGGGAAATATCCAAAACATTTTTGAACGTGTGTGATTTTCCAAACTGTTTAGGGGCGGTGGATGGGAAGCACATCCGCATTGTTAAACCTGCAAGAACCGGATCTGAGTTTTTTAATTATAAAAAATATTTTTCGATAGTGCTCATGGCAATAGCGGATGCGGAGTGTCGCTTCATCGCCGTGGACGTTGGAGCTTTTGGCCGTGGCAATGATTCCCAGACCTTCAAGAGCTCTGATATGGGCCGCCGTGTGTATGGCAACAATTTTAATTTCCCACCTCCACAGCCTCTCCCCAACACTCAAGGGTCACCGCTGCCATTTGTTATGGTTGGGGATGAGGCCTTCCAGATGTGTGAAAATCTCCTGAAGCCATATTCTAGTAGGGACTTGGACCATACTCGCAGAATATTCAACTACAGACTGACAAGGGCAAGAAGAACCGTAGAGTGCAGCTTTGGCATTCTGGTTGCAAAATGGCGCATTCTCGCAACAGCCATCAATCTAAAAGTGGAAACAGTGGACGAGGTGGTCAAAGCCTGTGTGGTTCTACACAATTATATAATGGCTAAGGAGCGACCCCACATTGAACTTGATGAACCAATTTCACACCCATTGCCCGATTTTCATCATCACCCGATGAGGTCAACTGCAGCCGTTGGTCTTATGCGTGACCAATTTGCGGCCTATTTTGTGTCCGATATTGGACGGGTTTCATGGCAGGACAATGTTGTTTAAATGTCCTGTTGTATGTTAATGTTTACCAAATATTAAATACTGATACCAATTTTTCAAATTAATAAACTTTTTTGTGTTCACCAGGTCTCCTGTCTTTTTCCTCTCTAAAGGTTGAACAAAGATGGGCAGTAGTAGTATATCATAATTTGTAATCCAAAACAAGGAGTGGGTGATAGTTGATGAGGTAATAATTTGATTTTTTTAATCATAATTGACCTCTGTTGCACTCCCTATTTTGGTTTACAAACAATGATATAAACACGCATACTTATAATGTAACCAGATTTAAATTTCTTTATTGGTAATCTTCTTGACGTCATTGCGTCACGACTGGCACGCTCTCTATTCCCGTCAAGTCAAGTGTAAGAAATAATGAATTCATGATGAACATAAACATGATCATGAATTCAAAATTTCTTACACCTGCCAAGGTGAGGATAGATAGTTAGCGTGTGCCAACCATTGTCCCATCAGTTTGACAAACATTGTCACATAATGTGCTATATAGAATATGGTGAATATACAAGTCAGTAATCAACTAAACAGGTCAGGTGTCTATTTTGACATCTGACCGGTTCAGTTGAGTTCTGAACTTGATTTACACCATTTTCTCTTTGTACAGTGACACTACACCAGTTAAAAATTAAAAATAAGAGTATGGAAATAACTACTATTTTTTTGGCCAACTCATATCTGTATACTAAAGAAACACATATAGATGTTGTCTGGTATTTTATACTACTGGAGATATGTGTAGGCCAAAAGAATAAAAGTGTGTAAACGCAGTTTATTGGTGTGTATTTAGAGCGGTGAAAGACACAATAAACCAAACATTATTGTTGAAAATAAACTTTTTTTTTATTGGGGAAAAACACAAATTTATTTTTTTTTACCGCGCCGGGTTGAACCACGCCGGCTTGGGGTTGAGTGCCGTAACTGGGGGGTATTTAGAACTGAAGCCTGGCTCACCGTGGAGGAGGAGGCAGAGGTTGCAGGAGAATGGGCAACAAAACTTGAAGGGTCTGGAAGTTCGGGGATGGGGCTTAAAACATGAGGGGCTTGAGACAAACTGCACGGTTGAGACACATCGGAAGGTGATGGGGGAGGAATAAACAAAGTTTTCTGTTTCTTATGGGTTTTGCCAGTTTTCTGTGTTTTCCGGGTTGGGGGAAGTCTTTTGTGGCTAGGGTGTAAACTTTGGGTGGGAGACACGTCAGGACCCGGCTCCACAATTTCACAGTCAGTCTCCATTGTGGAGCGCTCGGCAATCTCTGAGTCCAACGGGGGGAAAGATAAAGTCCCGCCTGGGTCCTGGTGCCTCGTTGGGGGGGGGGGGGAAACAAAAACCCTCCCAGGATCCTGGTGCCTCGTTGGGGGGGGGGGGGAAATTAACACCCTCCCAGGGTCCTGGGGCATCGTTGGGGTGGGGGAAACAAATCCCATACCAGCGTCCTGCTGCATTGCTGGTGGGGGGGAACATAAAGCCATGGATGGTTCTTGGTGCATCGGGGTGGGTCCTGCCCGGAAACGTATGGCTTGGTCATGCATCCTGGGGTGCCCGGTGCGATACGCCATGGAGGTGTCCTGCTGCATCGGGGGGTTTCCTGCCCGGAAAGCAACGCCTCGGTCCTGCTGCATCGGGGTTGGTCCGGTCCGATATGCCAGGCCTCGGTCCTCCTGCATCGGGGTGGGTCCGGTCAGATATGCCAGGCCTCTGTCCTGCTGCATCGGGGGTGGGCCGGTCCGATATTGCATGGATTGGTCCTGCTGCATCGGGAGGTTGCCGGGCCGATAAGCCACGCCAGGGTCCTGCGTCATAGAGGTGTCAGCGGAGGAGGTCCAAGCCGGAGCAGCGGTCGTCACGGTGGTGGCGGTGGGATGTCCAACAGCACTCGTCATCGTGTTGGCGCTGTACTGGAGAACACCTGTTGAGGGAATAGAGGTGGCCGTGCAGTGGTATGCAGCAGAGGTAGGAATGGTGTTTACTTCGGACAGTGACGGCACAGTTGGATATGCCGCCACATTACGACTCTGACTCTGCTGCATAGCCTGCCCCAAAGCAACATTGCAGGCCTGCATCACACTCAGCTGGAGATCAGGGCTAAGGTGTTCCGACATGCTCTGGTGGATTTTATTAAAAAAATGATGAGCTGGCTTCTGGAGGTCGGCTTTAACTTGATCAAGGCTTTTAGCGACATCCTGGATGCGGCACTCTAACAGGTTATGGGACACATCCATTTTGTCACTTAAAGCCTTGATAGCTTCGTGTAAAACCGAGCTCAAGTGCAAAAACTCGGGCATGAGGGACCTATCCGAAGCCCTCTGTCGCTGCCGGGATGAGCCCGCAAAAATGGGTGCAGCGAAAGAGGACTGCGAAAGGGGAAGACCTGATGGGCCAGCTCCCTGGTCTCCAGTGACTGTGGAAGACCCACCTGGTGCTGCGCTGCTGGATGGCTGGGACGGGTCCGTGGCTGTCGGCTGAAGGACCGCTCCAGAACCTGTGGCGACAGTCGTGCAGTGTGTGCTGTGAAAAAATAAAACAGAAAATTAATACCAAACGATAACAAGATGGTACATCCTATGGAATTAAAAATGACAGATTATGTCAATGCAATACAACCGGAGGCATGTGACAAATACTTACGTTCTCAAGAGAAGGACCGGTCTCAGGAAGGCCAGCACACGGTGGTACTTGTACAGCCGGTGCCTTGCTCCGGAACCACTAGCTGCACTCTTCTCTGCACGCAGGTCCTTGTTGAAGCGGTCCTTCATGGAACGCCAACGTGTTCTTACTTTGTCCACTGTGAAATAACAATAAAATATAATGGTCAGAATCAGGACTTTTGGCCATGCTCTCGTGACTGTGTGTGATGACAGAAACTACGAAAAGTTTCTGTCATCACACACAGTCAAGAGAGCATGGCCAAGGTCTGTTTCTTCACACTATCGTGCAATACTTACCAAATGCATTACGGACCCGTGGCGTTGAATTCTCCCAGCCATCCCACAACGCTTGGGCCACCTCACTCCACAAACGACGGATAACACTATTGACGGAGTGCTGTTGATCCCGGCTGTCCCACAACGGGACTCGCTCCTGTACCAGAGTGATTAGCAGGTCATTATCGATGTGGTCATCGTCCCGTTGTGAAACCTAAAATTTAATTTAAAAAAATTAAGTTTGCTCAACCACATTTAAAAAAAAAAAAAAAAAATGAGAAAGGGCAGAAATATGAAAGACAACTTAAATAAGGACAGTCTGCCTGGTATACATACCCGCTGCCGTCTTCCACCTGGACCTTGACTCCGCTGCTCCGTACCTCTCTGTCCCTCAGTTGAAGTGCTCTATAGAATAAAAAAAATATAATTGCCTCATGTGTCGATGTGACAGTTAATACTTACCAAGCTGACGGAACAAAAAATTACCTCGCTCACGTGATCCACTTCGGATTGCCGTGGCTGGAATTCATCATCAGACGAAGAAACCGGAGAAGACATTCTGATGCGTGTTGAAAGAAAAACATTGAAAAAATTAGGACATGTAGATCCAAAAAATTGAAGAATAATGCATTGGCAAGGATATACTCACATTGCTCTGTGTCTTGTCCAACAATGCGTCCGGGCAGGGTGCTGTCTTCCTTGGAGTCTGATGAGAAGTGACCAGAAACTTCCCCCAGCCTTCCTTTTATAACCCTTCAGCTATGGGGGAGCCTTATCAGTGTCTAGACAACCTTATCTTAACTATGGTGCCAAAAAAAACGCATGCTTAAAAAAAACGCATGCGTCAAAAAAAACGCATGCAAACGCATGTCCAAAAAAACGCATGCGTCTCCATTGACTCCAATGCAATTTTTTTCCAAAAAAAAACGCATGTGAACGCATGCGTTTTTTTGGAAAAAAAAAACGCTTTGCAAAATACTACATGTTGCATTTTAGAAAGTGAACGCATGCAGTTAAAAAACGCATGCGTTCAAAAACGCGGACAAACGCGGACATCAAAAAACGCACGCGTTTTTAATGTTAAATATAGGGAAAAAAACGCATGCGTTTTTTTTTAGAAAAACGCATGCGTTCAAAAACGCTAGTGTGAAACCAGCCTAAGCCCTGCTGTTCTCGTGCCAGTGGGTTGCTTTTGCCCTTGCCAGTCCCGAAGAGGCCCTGGATGCATATTTCTATGGATTTTATTTTGGATCTCCCCGTCTCTCAAAAGATGTCGGTCATTTGGGTGGTTTGTGATCGCTTTTCTAAGATGGTCGATTTGGTACCTTTGTCTAAATTGCCTTCCTCCTCTGATTTGGTGCCATTATTTTTCCAGCATGTGGTTCGTTTACATGGTATCCCGGAGAATATCGTTTCTGACAGAGGTTCCCAGTTTGCTTCGAGGTTTTGGCGATCCTTTTGTGCTAGGATGGGCATTGATTTGTCTTTTTCCTCGGCTTTCCATCCTCAGACAAATGGCCAAACCGAACGAACTAATTAAACTTTGGAAACATATCTGAGATGCTTTGTTTCTGCTGATCAGGATGATTGGGTGTCCTTTTTGCCGTTGGCTGAGTTCGCCATTAATAATCGGGCCAGCTCGGCTACTTTGGTTTCGCCGTTTTTCTGCAATTCTGGTTTCCATCCCCGTTTCTCTTCAGGGCAGGTTGAGTCTTCGGACTGTCCTGGTGTAGATACTGTGGTGGATAGGTTGCAGCAGATTTGGACTCATGTGGTGGACAATTTGACATTGTCCCAGGAGAAGGCTCAACGTTTCGCTAACCGCCGGCGCTGTGTGGGTCCCCGACTTCGTGCTGGGGATTTGGTTTGGTTGTCGTCTCGTTATGTTCCTATGAAGGTTTCCTCTTCTAAGTTTAAGCCTCGTTTCATTGGTCAGTATAAGATTTCTGAGGTTATCAATCCTGTGTCATTTCGTTTGGCCCTTCCTGCTTCTTTTGCCATCCATAATGTGTTCCATAGGTCGTTATTGCGGAGATACGTGGCGCCTGTGATTCCATCCGTTGATCCTCCTGCCCCGGTGTTGGTTGAGGGGGAGTTGGAGTATGTGGTGGAGAAGATTTTGGATTCTCGTGTTTCGAGACGGAAACTCCAGTACCTGGTCAAGTGGAAGGGTTATGGTCAGGAAGATAATTCCTGGGTTTTTGCCTCTGATGTTCATGCTGCCGATCTGGTTCATGCCTTTCATTTGGCTCATCCTGGTCGGCCTGGGGGCTCTGGTGAGGGTTCGGTGACCCCTCCTCAAGGGGGGGGTACTGTTGTGAATTCTGTTGTCGGGCTCCCTCCTGTGGTCATGAATGGTACTTCGGCTGGTTCTGTCCATGGACTTCCTCTGGTGGGTGTTTCTGAGTTTCCTTCCTCAGGTGACGAGGTTAATTCGTTAGCTGGCTGCTCTATTTAACTCCACTTAGATCTTTGCTCCATGCCACCTGTCAATGTTCCAGTATTGGTTTAGTTCACTCCTGGATCGTTCTTGTGTCCTGTCTTCCCAGCAGAAGCTAAGTTCAAGCTTGTATTTCTTTGGTTTGCTATTTTTCTGTCCAGCTTGCAATTTTTATTGTTGTCTTGCTTGCTGGAAGCTCTGGGACACAGAGGGAGCGCCTCTGCACCGTGAGTCGGTGCGGGGGTCTTTTTGCGCCCTCTGCGTGGTCTTTTTGTAGGTTTTTGTGCTGACCGCAAAGTAACCTTTCCTATCCTCGGTCTGTTCAGTAAGTAGGGCCTCACTTTGCTAAATCTATTTAATCTCTGTGTTTGTATTTTCATCTTACTCACAGTCATTATATGTGGGGGGCTGCCTTTTCCTTTGGGGAATTTCTCTGAGGCAAGGTAGGCTTTATTTTTCTATCTTCAGGGCTAGCTAGTTTCTTAGGCTGTGCCGAGTTGCATAGGGAGCGTTAGGCGCAATCCACGGCTATTTCTAGTGTGTTTGATAGGATTAGGGATTGCGGTCAGCAGAGTTCCCACGTCCCAGAGCTCGTCCTTATTATCAGTAACTATCAGGTCATTCCGTGTGCTCTTAACCACCAGGTCCATTATTGTCCTGACCACCAGGTCATAACAGTACAGGTGGCCCAAAGTACTAATGCATCTCAATAGAGGGATAAGAGAAGTTCTGAGACCATTTTTTTTTCTTTGCAGTGTGTTTTGTCTCTCTTTTCCCCTTTACCTCTGGGTGGTTCAGGACACTGGTGTAAACATGGACATTCAAGGTCTGTCCTCTTGGATGGATAATCTCACTACAAGGGTACAAAACGTTCAAGATTTTGTGGTTCAGAATCCGATGTCAGAGCCTAGGATTCCAATTCCTGATTTGTTTTTTGGTGATAGATCTAAGTTCTTGAATTTCAAAAATAATTGTAAATTGTTTCTTGCCTTGAAACCTCGCTCCTCAGGTGACCCTGTTCAACAAGTAAAGATCATTATTTCTTTGCTACGTGGTGACCCTCAAGACTGGGCATTTTCCCTTGCGCCAGGAGATCCGGCATTGCGTGATGTTGATGCGTTTTTCCTGGCGCTTGGATTGCTTTATGACTAACCTAATTCAGAGGATCAGGCAGAGAAAATCTTGCTGGCTCTGTGTCAGGGTCAGGATGAAGCGGAGATATATTGTCAGAAGTTTAGAAAGTGGTCTGTGCTCACTCAGTGGAATGAATGTGCCCTGGCAGCAATCTTCAGAAAGGGTCTCTCTGAAGCCCTTAAGGATGTCATGGTGGGGTTTCCCATGCCTGCTGGTCTGAATGAGTCTATGTCCTTGGCCATTCAGATTGATCGACGCTTGCATGAGCGTAAAGCTGTGCACCATTTGACGGTACTATCTGAGCATGGGCCTGAGCCTATGCAATGTGATAGGACTTTGACCAGAGCTGAACGGCAAGAACACAGACGTCGGAATAAGCTGTGTTTTTACTGTGGTGAATCCACTCATGCTATCTCCGTTTGTCCTAAGCGCACTAAGCGGTTCGCTAGGTCTGCCACCAATGGTATGGTACAGTCTAAATTTCTATTGTCTGTTACTCTGATTTGCTCTTTGTCTTCCTATTCTGTTATGGCATTTGTGGATTCAGGCGCTGCCCTGAATTTGATGGACTTGGAGTATGCTAGGCGCTGTGGTTTTTTCTTGGAGCCCTTGCAGTATCCTATTCCATTGAGAGGAATTGATGCTACGCCTTTGGCCAAGAATAAGCCTCAGTACTGGACCCAATTGACCATGTGCATGGCTCCTGCACATCAGGAGGATATCCGCTTTCTGGTGTTGCATAATCTGCATGATGTGGTCGTTTTGGGGTTGCCATGGCTACAGGTTCATAATCCAGTATTGGACTGGAAATCTATGTCTGTGTCCAGCTGGGGTTGCCAGGGGGTACATGGTGATGTTCCATTTTTGTCTATTTCGTCATCCACCCCTTCTGAAGTTCCAGAGTTTTTGTCGGATTATCGGGATGTATTTGATGAGCCCAAAGCCAGTGCCCTACCTCCTCATAGGGATTGCGATTGTGCAATTGATTTGATTCCTGGTAGTAAGTTTCCTAAGGGCCGATTGTTCAATTTATCTGTGCCAGAACACGCCGCTATGCGGAGTTATATAAAGGAATCCTTGGAGAAAGGCCATATTCGCCCGTCGTCATCACCGTTAGGAGCAGGGATCTATTTTGTGGCCAAGAAGGATGGTTCTTTGAGACCTTGTATTGATTACCGCCTTCTTAATAAAGTTACAGTCAAATTTCAGCATCCTTTGCCGTTGCTATCTGATTTGTTTGCTCGTATTAAAGGGGCTAGTTGGTTCACCAAGATAGATCTTCGAGGGGCGTATAATCTTGTGCGTATTAAACAAGGCGATGAATGGAAAACAGCATTTAATACGCCCGAGGGCCATTTTGAGTACCTGGTTATGCCATTCGGGCTTTCCAATGCTCCATCATTATTTCAGTCCTTTATGCATGACATCTTCCGAGAGTACCTGGATAAATTCCTGATTGTGTATTTGGATGATATTTTGGTCTTTTCGGATGATTGGGAGTCTCATGTGAAGCAAGTCAGAATGGTGTTACAGGTCCTTCGTGCGAATTCCTTGTTTGTGAAGGGGTCAAAGTGTCTCTTTGGAGTTCAGAAGGTTTCATTTTTGGTGTTCCTTTTTTCCCCTTCTACTATCGAGATGGACCCTGTTAAAGTCCAGGCCATTTACGATTGGACTCAGCCGACATCTGTGAAGAGCCTGCAAAAGTTCCTGGGCTTTGCTAATTTTTACCGGCGCTTCATCGCTAATGTTTCTGCTGTTGCTAAACCGTTGACTGATTTGACCAAGAAAGGTGCTGATGTGGTCAATTGGTCTTCTGCAGCTGTAGAGGCTTTTCAGGAGTTGAAGCGTCGTTTTTCTTCTGCCCCTGTGTTGTGCCAGCCAGATGTTTCGCTCCCATTTCAGGTTGAGGTTGATGCTTCTGAGATTGGAGCAGGGGCTGTTTTGTCGCAAAGAAGTTCTGATGGCTCAGTGATGAAGCCATGTGCTTTCTTTTCTAGAAAGTTTTTGCCTGCTGAGCGTAACTATGATTTTGGTAATCGTAAGTTGTTGGCCATGAAGTGAGCATTCGAGGAGTGGCGTCATTGGCTGGAAGGAGCCAAGCATCGCGTGGTGGTCTTGACAGATCACAAGAATTTGACTTATCTTGAGTCTGCCAAACGGTTGAATCCGAGACAGGCTCGATGGTCGTTATTTTTCTCCCGTTTTGATTTTGTGGTTTCGTACCTTCCGGGCTCTAAGAATGTGAAGGCTGATGCCCTGTCAAGGAGTTTTGTGCCCGACTCTCCGGGTGTTCCTGAGCCGGCGGGTATTCTCAAAGAGGGGGTAATTTTGTCTGTCATCTCCCCTGATTTGCGGCTGATAGACCTGACCGTTGCCCAGCGGAGAAACTGTTTGTCCCTGATAGATGGACTAGTAGAGTTATCTCTGAGATTCATTGTTCAGTATTGGCTGGGCATCCTGGAATCTTTGGTACCAGAGATTTGGTGGCTAGATCCTTCTGGTGGTCGTCTTTGTCACGGGATGTGCGTTCTTTTGTGCAGTCCTGTGGGACTTGTGCTCGGGCTAAGCCCTGCTGTTCTCGTGCCAGTGGGTTGCTTTTGCCCTTGCCGGTCCCGAAGAGGCCCTGGATGCATATTTCTATGGATTTTATTTCGGATCTCCCCGTCTCTCAAAAGATGTCGGTCATTTGGGTGGTTTGTGATCGCTTTTCTAAGATGGTCCATTTGGTACCTTTGTCTAAATTGCCTTCCTCCTCTGATTTGGTGCCATTATTTTTCCAGCATGTGGTTCGTTTACATGGTATCCCGGAGAACATCGTTTCTGACAGAGGTTCCCAGTTTGTTTCGAGGTTTTGGCGATCCTTTTGTGCTAGGATGGGCATTGATTTGTCTTTTTCTTCGGCTTTCCATCCTCAGACAAATGGCCAAACCGAATGAACTAATCAAACTTTGGAAACATATCTGAGATGCTTTGTTTCTGCTGATCAGGATGATTGGGTGTCCTTTTTGCCGTTGGCTGAGTTCGCCCTTAATAATCGGGCCAGCTCGGCTACTTTGGTTTCGCCGTTTTTCTGCAATTCTGGTTTCCATCCTCATTTCTCTTCAGGGCAGGTTGAGTCTTCGGACTGTCCTGCTGTAGATACTGTGGTGGATAGGTTGCAGCAGATTTGGACTCATGTGGTGGACAATTTGACATTGTCCCAGGAGAAGGCTCAACGTTTCGCTAACCGCCGGCGCTGTGTGTGTCCCCGACTTCGTGTTGGGGATTTGGTTTGGTTGTCTTCTCGTCATATTCCTATGAAGGTTTCCTCTCCTAAGTTTAAGCCTTGTTTCATTGGTCCGTATAAGATTTCTGAGGTTATCAATCCTCTGTCATTTCGTTTGGCCCTTCCTGCTTCTTTTGCCATCCATAATGTGTTCCATAGGTCGTTATTGCGGAGATTCGTGGCACCTGTGGTTCCATCCGTTGATCCTCCTGCCCCGGTGTTGGTTGAGGGGGAGTTGGAGTATGTGGTGGAGAAGATTTTGGATTCTCGTGTTTCGAGACGGAAACTCCAGTACCTGGTCAAGTGGAAGGGTTATGGTCAGGAAGATAATTCCTGGGTTTTTGCCTCTGATGTTCATGCTGCCGATCTGGTTTGTGCCTTTCATTTGGCTCATCCTGGTCGGCCTGGGGGCTCTGGTGAGGGTTCGGTGACCCCTCCTCAAGGGGGGGTACTGTTATGAATTCTGTTGTGGGGCTCCCTCCTGTGGTCATGAATTGTACTTCAGCTGGTTCTGTCCATGGACTTCCTCTGGTGGGTGTTTCTGAGTTTCCTTCCTCAGGTGACGAGGTTAATTCGTTAGCTGGCTGCTCTATTTAACCCCACTAAGATCTTTGCTCCATGCCACCTGTCAATGTTCCAGTATTGGTTTAGTTCACTCCTGGATCGTTCTTGTGTCCTGTCTTCCCAGCAGAAGCTAAGTTCCAGCTTGTATTTCTTTGGTTTGCTATTTTTCTGTCCAGCTTGCAATTTTTATTGTTGTCTTGCTTGCTGGAAGCTCTGGGACGCAGAGGGAGCGCCTCCGCACCGTGAGTCAGTGCGGAGGGTCTTTTTGCGCCCTCTGCATGGTCTTTTTGTAGGTTTTTGTGCTGACCGCAAAGTAACCTTTCCTATCCTCGGTCTGTTCAGTAAGTCGGGCCTCACTTTGCTAAATCTATTTAATCTCTGTGTTTGTATTTTCATCTTACTCACAGTCATTATATGTGGGGGGCTGCCTTTTCCTTTGGGGAATTTCTCTGAGGCAAGGTAGGCTTTATTTTTCTATCTTCAGGGCTAGCTAGTTTCTTAGGCTGTGCCGAGTTGCATAGGAAGCGTTAGGCGCAATCCACGGCTATTTCTAGTGTGTTTGATAGGATTAGGGATTGCGGTCAGCAGAGTTCCCACGTCCCAGAGCTCGTCCTTATTATCATTAACTATCAGGTCATTCCGTGTGCTCTTAACCACCAGGTCCATTATTGTCCTGACCACCAGGTCATAACATGAAACCTGGACAAGCAAACATGGGTAGAGGCATTACTTCTCACTGACTGGGTACTGAGTGACTCTGGTGACTGTGGGCACAGATGGACAAGGGGCTGGTCCGCAAGTCTTGGAATCCCTAAATCTTGCAGGACAAACCTCTGTATCTACACTTCCTCCACTGCTTCAGGCTCCTTCTCCTCCTCTTAGGCCTCCATCTCTGCCCTCAATCTCTCCCTTAATGAGTCTCATGTTCCAATAGTGCAAGAAGAACCTTCCCCACCTCCGTACTGCACAGAAAGAGCTCACCTCAATCAGGCAGTGTTAAAATTAATATGCCTTGGAGATCACAGTCACACAGCTCAAGAGTTGTGGCCATCTACTGTATGGCCAAGTTAGAGCACTGAACCTGAAGCCAAAGAAGGCCATGTGCAATAACGGTACAAACCTGGTTTCGGCACTAGGTCTGTGCACTAGGTCTGTGCAACCTCACACTCATCCCTTGCATGGCTGATATCATCAACCTGGTGGTACAGCAATTTCTCCTCCACTATCATGGTCTGCATGCACTGCTGAAGAAGGCATGGTCGCTGTCTGCTCATTTCTGATGATCGCACCCCACAGGTCATCGACTTGCATCAATACAGAGGTCTTTTGGACTAACAGTTAGCCATTTGATTAGCGATGTTACAACATGGTGAAATTCAACTCTGCACATGTTGCAGCGACTGTGGTTAGCGCTGAAATGCTTTCATCAGCATCACTATTCCGGTCATCTACATGCTGCAGCACACTTTGAATAGTCTGCAGGAAGAGGTAGTGGTCCCAGAGCAAAAGGCAGAAGCAGAGGAGGATGCAGGAGGGATAACAATATCTCTAAATTCCGGAGTGTCGTCACACATGCAGGTGCCATGGGAGTGTGGATTACAGTGATATCGAAGGGGCTAATTGTATCAGACAAGCTGATAGTGAAGGTGCAGGATCCGAGGAACAAATTGAGTTGGTGGGAGAGGACAGAGGAAGCAACCTTTAGTGTCACCCCGCCACGAGCACACCATGGGCTAGGACCTCATGGAAGCGCCCGACACATGAGCACCTTCTTGCTGCATTATCTTCAACATGATGCCCGCATTCATAGGGTTAAAAATATGGCTGAATAGTAGGTTGCCACTCTGTCAGAACCACGGTACAAGAGTAAATTTTGCCAGATGCTTCCTCCTCTGTAAAAGGACGCACAAATGCTGGAAACGCACTTGTAGACAATATTAAAACTGGATTCCCCCAAGACAGCAGTGAAGCACACAGTGTGCATCACAGTTCTAGACTTCCAACCCCGGGAACGTCTAGGCATCATCAAAAACCATTAGCAGCAGCAGTGTAAGTGGCATAAGCAATTTCTGTGAGTCATTTCACACATTTTTTAGATAAGGCCGTGCACCAGCAGAATAGAGTACAAGTCTGAAACGTGATCGGTTGAAGAGGATGGTGCAGGAGTATCGTGAGCTAACTATAAATGCCAGCAAGAGGAATTTGGACAGCTTATTTCACTAGTGATGATCTGTGGTTTTCTGTGCCAAAAAAAATCTCCCTCCAGTACCTCTAATTAAGTGAGCTTTCTGATCTAGTGTTTGAAGATTCACACCACTTTCCAAATGTTCCAGATTCATAAAGAGGACTGCACCTCTTCATGAAACAAGCATCTGAATGCAGCATACCCCTCATCAAGATCGGCAAAAGCAATGCTGGCCTTGATGAATCAGGCCATTTGTCTGTATTTGCTTTGAGATGAGATTTCATCATTGCTTTAAGTTTGTGTCCTGTTTATCCAACATAGAGACTGTTAATTAGACACTCCGTAGATAACAGAATAAGGGTCACCCATTGGAATTAAAACATGTGAAGGTCCCTTCTTTGGATTAGCTAGCACCAATTTATTTTACTAAATATGAAATCACTAGTCTTGACAGATTCTGTATTGCATAATAATGTTTCAGATTGCATCTTCTAACATGTTTTATAATGTCATCGGGGGACAGATACATACAGTAGATGACAGCATAATTTTGTTTATTTTAGACCTTCTAGATGATAATGATAATGAAATAGCTACCGCATATGCTCAACTATAAGCCAGCACGAGTATAAGCCAAGACCCCTAATTTTGCCACAAAAAACTGGGAAAATGTAAGGACTCAAGTATAAGCCTAGGGTGGGAAATGCAGCAGCTACTGGTACATTTTAAAAATAAAAATAGATACAAATAAAAGTAAAATTAATTGAGACATCAGTAGCTTAAGTGTTTTTGAATATCCATATTGAATCAGGAGCCCCACATAATGCTCCATACAGTTCATGATGGCCCCATAAGATGCTCCATACAAAATACACCCCATATAATGCTCCATGTAGTTCATGATGGGCCCCATAAGATGCTCTATACAAAAATGTGTCCCATATAATGCTGCACAAAGGTTGATTGTAGGCCCATAAGATGCTCCATAGAATAATATGCCCCATATGCTGCTGTGATAAAAAAAATGACATCCTCACCTCTCATTGCTCAGGCCCTCGGCACTTGCGATAGTCACCTGTCCCCATTCCACCGCCACGCACCACTGTATCACCAGGTGGAAAGGCAGCATTTCCATGGCCAACAAATTGGAGATGGTGGAGTTCAAGCTCTTTGCTTTGGCCTGTGTAGGAGGAAACATTCTTCTGCATGACCACAACTGCTGCATAGTTGTCAAATTATTGCGATTTCTGCTTCTACTGATTTTTTTTCTGCAAATTTGGCAGATAATGAGTAGGTCATCCTTTGCAGTCTCATAAAAGGACCAGTCTAGGCAACCGTTGTGCCCTACTAACTGCAGACTCACAACCGGAGCTGGCCCAAGCCAGATTTGTGACTAAGGATTCAGTGGTTGTCGTGGTTCCATTACTCCATCTCCATTCAGGAATGTGCAACATAACCTCTTCGTCTTGCTCCTCCACCTCTTCTGCTGAGCTACTCAGGTGCGTACCTCTTTATTCACATCAAGTGGGATCAACAACCTTATTGTCATCCTCTTTATTCTCTCACTCCACACCCTGAGAGTCAACTTCTTCCCCTTCATGCTTTGACACCACAGCACAGTGCGCGTGTGCCTCTCATATCAGAGTCTCATCAGGATCAATTCTAGTCCCGTTGGTTAACACCTGGTCACGAGGGTCTAGATTCTGCTCAGACTCTACTTCGTCCAGCTATGGATCCAACATGAAAAAAATTTGGGCATCGGTGGAAATGCTTTCCTCCACTGGATTCTGTGAATCTTTTGAGCAGACTTTTGATGCCCATGGAATAGAATGTGTGAACAGCTCTGTATAATGGCCCATCTCTGGTTCCCCACAGTCAGTTGGGCATTTGGACATTTTTGATGCAGGGGGAAACAAAGGTGATTGGGGTGACAGCTCTGAGGATTGTACTGTATGTGATGTTAAAGTGGAGGAAGAGGAAAGAAGAGGAGAGGCCACTTGATGCAGCGCTTGCCATCCACTGGACCACCTCACTCATATACACGCCGAATGCCAAGACTATTAAATCTTCCACTACGAACTTGCTTTTTCCCACTCATGTTGTAAGTAGCCATTCCCTCTTATAACGTGCTGTTTCACAACCTGAGACCCACACCTGCAAGTCAACTGTCACTAAATGAACATTCACTATTTATTTTCATAGATAGTGTTCCTGAACAACACTCTTATACCTAATGATTTTTAAGAAGAAATATGGTCTCCTGATTCCTCACTGCAATACTGTTTTATCCCAAACAATTTGAATCAGCAAATATGGCCTCCTGGCTGATCCCCTTTATTAGGCTTAATGATTTTATAGAGGAAATGTGGCCCTAGCTGAACCCCAATATTAGCCCTTACAATTTTTAAGAGGACATGTGGCCTCCTAATTCCTCACTGCAACAGTTTTATCCCAAATAATTGGAACCAGCAAATAAGGCCTCTTGGCTGATGCCCATTATTAGGCCTTATGATTTTATAGAGGAAATGTGGCCTTCTGATTTCTCACTGCAACACTGTTTTATCTGAAATGATTTGGATTAGCAAAAAGGGCCTCCTAGCTGAACCCCAATATTAGCCCTGACAATTTTTAAGAAGAAATGTGGTCTCCTAATTCATCACTGCAAAACAGTTTTATCCCAAATGATTTGTATTAGCAAACAGGGCTAACTGTCTGAACCTCAATATATTTTAGAGTGCTATGTAGGACCAAAATTTTACAGAAAGTACGTAATACTCTGTAGATGACAATGTAGCCGATTTTTTCACCCCCCAAAAAAAGAATGTGGGCACATGCAGCAGATATATATTTAGCAATGAACTGCAAAGCCCTAAGCCTTGTCCAGATGCTGTGTTGTATCACCCTCCCTGTTCCTGGAGCTGTCTTTATCCTAAATGCAGAATGTGAGACAAACAGTATTGGAAGACACCTGTGCTACCACTCTTTTAAAAAACAAAGGGAGAAAAAAAGCTTCAAAAAAAGATATATGATCACCCTGTCAACTGTGTGCAAGCATAAGAACATATACAGAAAACCATCAAAAGATAAATACCTGTGCTAAAAAGTATTCCCCCACACCATATAGGAACCACAACAATGATACTGAAATTCACAGATCTTATATCTAATATATAAAGCTGAATGTGTGTGTGTATGTGTGTGTGTGTGTATGTACTGTATGTCCGGGATTGGCATCTGCACCGTCGCAGCTACAGCCAATTTTGCACAGTCACACGTCTGGACCCCGAGAGCGTCATAGGCTATGTTGTGAGGTGAAATTTTAACCCCGCGCGTTCCAATTCACCAAACAATTTTGCCCCTATCTACATAATGGGGAAAAAAGTGAAAGGAAAAGTGTTGGAGGCGTCGCAGCTACAGCCACAAAATTTTGCACAGTCACACGTCTGGCCCCCGAGAGCGTCATAGGCTATGTTGTGAGGTGAAATTTTAACCCTGTGCTTTCCAATTCACCAAACAATTTTGCCCCTATCTACATAATGGGAAAAAATGAAAGAAAAAGTGTAGGAGGCAAATTGACAGCTGCCAGATGTGAACAAGGGGGACTTAAAGAATGAGAGCGATGGCGCCAAAGAGTATATACCGTACAGTTGCTAAGGTGGGGCCCCGACATGGGATACTCACCACACACGGGGATATGAACACACACACAAAATGCGCCACACACTACCACGTGCTTGAACACATATTACCCTCAGCACACATTTCATGACAAATACACCAACCTCGCCACATAAAAGTCGAAAGACAAAAGTCGCCGCTCAAAACTCGCCACGCGCAGAACTCGCCACATGCAAAAACTAGGCTCTTGCAAAACTCGCCACAAGTGCAAAACTCACCTCATGGAAAACTCGCCACACGCAAAACTTGCACACGTGGAAAAATTGCCACATGCACAAAAGTTGCAACACATGCAAAAGTTGCCTCACACGAAACTTGCACATACTCAAAAGGCACCACACATAAAACTCGCCACGCGCAAAACTCGCCATGCGCAAAACTTGCTGCACACAACTTGCTACACTAACCTGTCACATGCAACTCGACACACAAAAAGTTGCTACACGCATGTTGCCACACAAAACTCATCTCACAAAAGTCGCTACATGCATGTCGCCACACGCAACTCAACACACACAACTTGACAAGCGAAACTCGCCCTGAAACACACACAAGTCTGGTATTATCCTTCAAAAATAAAAATCTGATTAATAAGCAGACAAACTACAACAAATGTACCATATAGGAAATATGGCAGCTGTCAGTCACATGACCTGTCTATTATGTGTATGTGTGAGCTAATATATACTGCCAGGGGGAGGGCTTCCTGTTGGCTGGGGATTTATCAGGCTGCCAATTTAGCTTACAAATACTGAAGTAAAAATACTGAGCAAATAACGTGTGAACGAGGTCTAATACAGGAGGAGATGACACACAGGTATATACTATATACGGGGGAGATGACACACAGATATATACTATATACAGGAGAGATGACACACAGGTATATACTATATAGAGGAGGAGATGACATACAGGTACATATATATACAGGAGGAGATGACATACAGGTATATACTATATACAGGAGGAGATGACACACAGGTATATACTATATACAGGAGGAGATGACACACAGGTATATACTATATACAGGAGCAGATGACCTACAGGTATATACTATATACAGGAGGAGATGACATACAGGTATATGCTATATATAGAAGATGACATGCAGGTATATACTATATACAGGAGGAGATGACACACAGATATATGCTATATACAGGGGAGATGACACACAGGTATATACTATATACAGGAGGAGATGACATACAGGTATATACTATATATAGAAGGAGATGACATACAGGTATATACTATATACAGGAGATGACATACAGATGTATACTATATATAAGGGAGATGACAAACATGTATATACTGAGGTGATGAGGTGAAAATGAGAGGTGTGAGGTGAAAATGAAAAGGTGTGAGTGCAAAATGAGAGGAGTGAGGAAAAATAGTGGAGTGATCAGAAAATGACAGATGTGAGGTTGAAATGACAAGTGTTAGGGGGGGAATGAGAGGAGTGAGGGAGAAAATGAGAGGTGTGAGGGAGAAAATGAGAGATGTGAGGGGGAAAATGAAAGATGTGATTGGGAAAATGAGAGGTGTGATGGGAAAATAAGAGAAGTGAGGTGCTATAACTAACCACAGATAACAACGCTGGGCTCTTCAGCTAGTATATATATATATATATATATATATATATATATATATATATATATATAAAGTGATGATAAAAATCCTTAGCAAGGTTAAACCAAAAAAGTAAAATGAATGAAAAATCCCCACAATACAACCAAATATGCCAAAAAGGGAAATGTAAAAGTAGCAAACAATATGCAAAATCGCATGGAATAATTAAATACAAAAGAAGTATTTAGGATAAATAAACTTAACACACTTAGATCCAATGGGCTCAATGAAGTCACAGATGTATTTCTTTGTTTTAATTATACAGGTCCTTCTCAAAAAATTAGCATATAGTGTTAAATTTCATTATTTACCATAATGTAATGATTACAATTAAACTTTCATATATTATAGATTCATTATCCACCAACTGAAATTTGTCAGGTCTTTTATTGTTTTAATACTGATGATTTTGGCATACAACTCCTGATAACCCAAAAAACCTGTCTCAATAAATTAGCATATCAAGAAAAGGTTCTCTAAACGACCTATTACCCTAATCTTCTGAATCAACTAATTAACTCTAAACACATGCAAAAGATACCTGAGGCTTTTATAAACTCCCTGCCTGGTTCATTACTCAAAACCCCCATCATGGGTAAGACTAGCGACCTGACAGATGTCAAGAAGGCCATCATTGACACCCTCAAGCAAGAGGGTAAGACCCAGAAAGAAATTTCTCAACAAATAGGCTGTTCCCAGAGTGCTGTATCAAGGCACCTCAATGGTAAGTCTGTTGGAAGGAAACAATGTGGCAGAAAACGCTGTACAACGAGAAGAGGAGACCGGACCCTGAGGAAGATTGTGGAGAAGGACCGATTCCAGACCTTGGGGAACCTGAGGAAGCAGTGGACTGAGTCTGGTGTGGAAACATCCAGAGCCACCGTGCACAGGCGTGTGCAGGAAATGGGCTACAGGTGCCAAAATGGGCTACAGAGAAGAAGCACTGGACTGTTGCTAAGTGGTCCCAAGTACTTTTTTCTGATGAAAGCAAATTTTGCATGTCATTCGGAAATCAAGGTGCCAGAGGCTGGAGGAAGACTGGGGAGAAGCAAATGCCAAAATGCCTGAAGTCCAGTGTCAAGTACCCACAGTCAGTGATGGTGTGGGGTGCCATGTCAGCTGCTGGTGTTGGTCCACTGTGTTTCATCAAGGGCAGGGTCAATGCAGCTAGCTATCAGGAGATTTTGGAGCACTTCATGCTTCCATCGGCTGAAATGCTTTATGGAGATGAAGATTTCATTTTTCAGCACGACCTGGCACCTGCTCACAGTGCCAAAACCACTGGTAAATGGTTTACTGACCATGGTATTACTGTGCTCAATTGGCCTGCCAACTCTCCTGACCTGAACCCCATAGAGAATCTGTGGGATATTGTGAAGAGAAAGTTGAGAGACGCAAGACCCAACACTCTGGATGAGCTTAAGGCCGCTATTGAAGCATCCTGGGCCTCCATAACATCTCAGCAGTGTCACAGGCTGATTGCCTCCATGCCACGCCGCATTGAAGCAGTCATTTCTGCCAAAGGATTCCCGACCAAGTATTGAGTGCATAACTGAACATTATTATTTGATGGTTTTTTTGTTTGTTATTAAAAAACACTTTTATTTGATTGGATGGGTGAAATATGCTAATTTATTGAGACAGGTTTTTGGGGTTATCAGGAGTTGTATGCCAAAATCATCAGTATTAAAACAATAAAAGACGTGACATATTTCAGTTGGTGGATAATGAATCTATAATATATGAAAGTTTAATTGTAATCATTACATTATGGTAAATAATGAAATTTAACACTATATGCTAATTTTTTGAGAAGGACCTGTATATATTGTGGCAAGTAAAAGTTTGAGCACCCCTTTCCAAAATGTGTTTTATTGTGAATAGTTAAGCAAGTTGAAGATGAAATGATCTCTAAAAATGAAAATGGTCACAAGTGCAGAAAGACAGGACAACAGAGTTGTTGCTTTCTTGCTCCTCTCCCTATTTCCCACTCACAGTATGTCTCTGACTGACAGATAACTGCTCTGTCGGTGACACTGTAAGTGCCATCGGTGCCTTGGGCGGCTCATGAGTGACGCAGTGTATTGATCTGTGAATGTGCCACCCCAGGCACTAATAGTGCTGAGAGGGATCTCAGTCAGGGATGGCAGGTCCTTGAGACAAGAGTCACACTTCAGTCAGCAGCAGGCGGGCAATAAGGAGAGAAACAAGAGAGCTATAAGTGCATTGTCCCACTGAAATTTTGACTCAGTAACATACTATTTGTACAAAAAATTTCTCTAAAATGTAAAAATCGAATTCCACATGGAAGGCAAGGATTTAATCAGCATTAAGTGACTTTACATTCAGTACATGCCATTAGTTTGGGATATAATTTCCTAATGACAAGTTCTCTTTGAAATGCAAATGGCAAATTATGAAGGGCCATCAAAAGTTTAAAAAGAAATGTTCATACTCAACTGACGTATCACTTCTCTGGCCCTTCCGCTTTGCATCATTACTTGTCAGATCCTTGGTTCATCTTATCATCCCTGACCCTGAGTTCTGAATCCCTGGGCCTCTTTGCTCTATGCTGTGACTTCTGTCTCTGATAAGGCCGTGGAAATTTTGATGCATGTGTGTGCAAGTTTATTGCTCATGGCATGACCTTATGCCCACTTATGCAGAGAAGTTCCAATCCAGCATTTGCGTCGATGGCCGATTGGGGATGATGAGGAGCAGAGAGACTTGAGAGGTGAGCGGTAAGGTAAATATAAGTATTTTTATTTTTTAGATCTTACATTTATTATGCATAATAAAGAAAATTAAACTTTTGGAGAGTAGCTTCTCTTCAAATCAAATATCCCAAGAAAATTTGCGCGAACAGGTTAATCCAAATTTTTTGTGATTCAGTCATCTCTAGCTGTCATCCTATCATTTAATGGCAATAACATTCCGTTATGTCAGCTTCTGTGATCGTGACAAATCCTTTTTTTTTAATCTACAGTACATAAATATAATTGAAAATCATATGGTTTATTTTTCGATGTTGTTAAACTTCTAAAGTTTTTTTATGCTGTGAGGCTACCTTTTAACCCCTTCCCGACCCATGACGCCACGTAGGCGTCATGAAAGTCGGTGCCAATCCGACCCATGATGCCTATGTGGCGTCATGGAAAGATCGCGTCCCTGCAGGCCGGGTGAAAGGGTTAACTCCCATTTCACCCGATCTGCAGGGACAGGGGGAGTGGTAGTTTAGCCCAGGGGGGGTGGCTTCACCCCCTCGTGGCTACGATCGCTCTGATTGGCAGTTTCACTTTCAACAACCAATCAGAGCGATTTGTAATATTTCACCCATTATAACAGGTGAAATATTGCAATCCAGCCATGGCCGATGCTGCAATATCATCGGCCATGGCTGGAAATACTAATTTTTTTTTCCACTAATGTTAGAATAGGGTTAGGGTTAGGGTTAGGGGTAGGGTTAGGGTTAGGGTTAGGGTTAGGGGTAGGGTTAGGGTTAGGGGTAGGGTTAGGGGTAGGGGTAGGGGTAGGGTTAGGGCTAGGGTTAGGGGTAGGGTTAGGGTTAGGGTTTCGGTATGTGCACACGTATTCTGGTCCTCTGCGGACTTTTCCGCTGCGGATTTGATAAATCCGCAGTGCTAAACCGCTGCGGATTTATGGCGGATTTACCGCGGTTTTTCTGCACATTTCACTGCGGTTTTACAATTGCGATTTTCTATTGGAGCAGTTGTAAAACCGCTGCGGAATCCGCACAAAGAAGTGACATGCTGCGGAATGTAAACCGCTGCGTTTCCGTGCAGTTTTTCCGCAGCATGTGTGCAGCGATTTTTGTTTCCCGTAGGTTTACATTGAACTGTAAGCTCATGGGAAACTGCTGCTTTTCCGCAGCATGTGCACATACCTTTAGAATTAGGCTATGTGCACACGGTGCGGATTTGGCTGCGGATTGGCCGCTGCGGATTCGCAGCAGTGTTCCATCAGGTTTACAGTACCATGTAAACATATGAAAAACCAAATCCGCTGTGCCCATGGTGCGGAAAATACCGCGCGGAAACGCTGCGTTGTATTTTCCGCAGCATGTCAATTCTTTGTGCGGATTCCGCAGCGTTTTACACCTGTTCCTCAATAGGAATCCGCAGGTGAAATCCGCACAAAAAACACTGGAAATCCGCGGAAAATCCGCAGGTAAAACGCAGTGCCTTTTACCCGCGGATTTTTCAAAAATGGTGCGGAAATATCTCACACGAATCCGCAACGTGGGCACATAGCCTTAGGGTTAGGGTTGGAATTAGGGTTGTGATTAGGGTTGTGATTAGGGTTATGGCTACAGTTGGGATTAGGGTTAGGGGTGTGGGGGGGTTAGTGTTGGAGGTAGAATTGAGGGGTTACCACTGTTTAGGCACATCAGGGGTCTCCAAACGCAACATGGCGCCACCATTGATTCCAGCCAATCTCGTATTCAAAAAGTCAAATGGTGCTCCCTCACTTCCGAGCCCTGACGTGTGCCCAAACAGTGGTTTACCCCCACATATGGGGTACCAGCATACTCAGGATAAACTGCGCAACAATTACTGGGGTCCAATTTCTCCTGTTACCCTTGTGAATCTAAAAAAATGCTTGCTAAAACAAAATTTTTGAGGAAAGAAAAATGATTTGTTATTTTCACGGCTCTGCGTTGTAAACGTCTGTGAAGCACTTGGGGGTTCAAAGTGCTCACCACATATCTAGATAAGTTCCTTGGGGGGTCTAGTTTCTAAAATGGGGTCACTTGTGGGGGGTTTCTACTGTTTAGGCACACCAGGGGCTCTGCAAACGCAATGTGACGCCCGCAGACCATTCCATCAAAGTCTGCATTTCAAAAGTCACTACTTCCCTTCTGAGCCCCAACGTGTGCCCAAACAGTGGTTTACCCCCACACATGGGGTATCAGCGTACTCAGGAGAAACTGGACAACAACTTTTGGGGTCCAATTTCTCCTGTAACCCTTGGGAAAATAAAAAATTCTGGGCTAAATAATTATTTTTGAGGAAAGAAAACGTATTTATTATTTTCACGGCTCTGCATTATAAACTTCTATGAAGCACTTGGAGGTTCAAAGTGGTCACAACACATCTAGATAAGTTCCTTTCGGGGTCTAGTTTCCAAAATGGGGTCACTTGTGGGGGGTTTCTACTGTTTAGGCACATCAAGGGCTCTGCAAACGCAACGTGACGCCCGCAGAGCATTCCATCAAAGTCTGCATTTCAAAACGTCACTACTTCAATTCCGAGCCCCGGCATGTGCCCAAACAGTAGTTTACCCCCACATATGGGGTATCACCGTACTCAGGAGAAACTGGACAACAAATATTGGGGTCAAATTTCTCCTGTTACCCTTGGGAAAATTAAAAAATTCTGGGCTAAATAATTATTTTTGAGGAAAGAAAACGTATTTATTATTTTCACGGCTCTGCATTATAAACTTCTATGAAGCACTTGGGGGTTCAAAGTGCTCACCACACATCTAGATAAGTTCCTTTTGGGGTCTAGTTTCCAAAATGGGGTCACTTGTGGGGGGTTTCTACTGTTAAGCCACATCAGGGGCTCTGCAAACGCAACGTGACGCCCACAGAGCATTCAATCAAAGTCTGCATTTCAAAACGTCACTACTTCCCTTCTGAGCCCCGACGTGTGCCCAAACAGTGGTTTACCCCCACACATGGGGTATCAGCGTACTCAGGAGAATCTGGACAACAACTTTTGGGGTCCAATTTCTCCTGTAACCCTTGGGAAAATAAAAAATTCTGGGCTAAATAATTATTTTTGAGGAAAGAAAACGTATTTATTATTTTCACGGCTCTGCATTATAAACTTCTATGAAGCACTTGGGGGTTCAAAGTGCTCAACACACATCTAGATAAGTTCCTTTGGGGGTCTAGTTTCCAAAATGGGGTCACTTGTGGGGGGTTTCTACTGTTAAGCCACATCAGGGGCTTTGCAAACGCAACGTGACGCCCACAGAGCATTCCATCAAAGTCTGCATTTCAAAACGTCACTACTTCACTTCCGAGCCCCGGCATGTGCCCAAACACTGATTTACCCCCACATATGGGGTATCAGCATACTCAGGAGAAACTGGACAACAACTTTTGGGGTCAAATTTCTCCTGTTACCCTTGGGAAAATAAAAAATTGCAGGCTAAAAGATCATTTTTGAGAAAATAATTTTTTTTTTTTATTTTCATGGCTCTGCGTTATAAACTTCTGTGAAGCACTTGGGGGTTCAAAGTCCTCACCACACATCTAGATTAGTTCCTTTGGGGGTCTAGTTTCCAAAATGGGGTCATTTTTGGGGGATCTCCAATGTTTAGGCACACAGGGGCTCTCCAAACGTGACATGGTGTCCGCTAATGATTGGAGCTAATTTTCCATTTAAAAAGCCAAATGGCGTGCCATCCCTTCCGAGCCCTGCCGTGTGCCCAAACAGTGCTTTACCCCCACATATGGGGTATCAGCCTACTCAGGACAAACTGGACAACAATATTTGGGGTCCAATTTCTCCTATTATCCTTGGCAAAATAGGAAATTCCAGGCTAAAAAATCATTTTTGAGGAAAGAAAAATAATTTTTTTTTTTCATGGCTCTGCGTTATAAACTTCTGTGAAGCACCTGGGGGTTTAAAGTGCTCAATATGCATTTAGATAAGTTCCTTGGGGGGTCTAGTTTCCAAAATGGGGTCACTTGTGGGGGAGCTCAAATGTTTAGGCACACAGGGGCTCTCCAAACGCGACATGGTGTCCGCTAACAATTGGAGCTAATTTTCCATTCAAAAAGTCAAATGGCGCGCCTTCCCTTCCGAACCCTGCCGAGTGCCCAAACAGTGGTTTACCCCCACATATGAGGTATCGGCGTACTCGGGAGAAATTGCCCAACAAATTTTATGATCCATTTTATCCTACTGCCCATGTGAAAATGAAAAAATTGAGGCGAAAAGAATTTTTTTGTGAAAAAAAAGTACTTTTTCATTTTTACAGATCAATTTGTGAAGCACCTGAGGGTTTAAAGTGCTCACTAGGCATCTAAATAAGTTCCTTGGGGGGTCTAGTTTCCAAAATAGGGTCACTTGTGGGGGAGCGCCAATGTTTAGGCACACAGGAGCTATCCAAACGCGACATGGTGTCCGCTAACGATGGAAATAATTTTTCATTCAAAAAGTCAAATGGCGCTCCTTCCCTTCCGAGCCTTACCATGTGCCCAAACAGTGGTTTACCCCCACATGTGAGGTATTGGTGTACTCAGGAGAAATTGCCCAACACATTTTAGGATCCATTTTATCCTGTTGCCCATGTGAAAATGAAAAAATTGAGGCTAAAATAATTTTTTTGTGAAAAAAAAGTACTTTTTCATTTTTACGGATCAATTTGTGAAGCACCTGGGGGTTCAAAGTGCTCACTGTGCATCTAGATAAGTTCCTTGGGGCGTCTTGTTTCCAAAATGGGGTCACTTGTGGGGGAGCTCCAATTTTTAGGCACACGGGGGCTCTCCAAACGTGACATGGTGTCCGCTGAAGAGTGGAGCCAATTTTTGATTCAAAAAGTCAAATGGCGCTCCTTCCCTTCCAAGCCCTGCCGTGCGCCCAAACAGTGGTTTACCCCCACATATGAGGTATCAGCGTACTCAGGACAAATTGGACAACAACTTTCGTGGTTCAGTTTCTCCTTTTACCATTGGGAAAATAAAAAAATTGTTGCTAAAAGATAATTTTTGTGACTAAAAAGTTAAATGTTCATTTTTTCCTTCCATGTTGCTTCTGCTGCTGTGAAGCACCTGAAGGGTTAATAAACTTCTTGAATGTGGTTTTGAGTACCTTGAGGGGTGCAGTTTTTAGAATGGTGTCACTTTTGGGTATTTTCAGCCATATAGACCCCTCAAACTGACTTCAAATGTGAGGTGGTCCCTAAAAAAAATGGTTTTGTAAATTTTGTTGTAAAAATGACAAATCGCTGGTCAAATTTTAACCCTTATAACTTCCTAACAAAAAAAATTTTGTTTCCAAAATTGTGCTGATGTAAAGTAAACATGTGGGAAATGTTATTTATTAACTATTTTGTGTCACATATCTCTCTGGTTTAACAGAATAAAAATTCAAAATGTGAAAATTGCAAAATTTTCAAAATTTTCGCCAAATTTCCGTTTTTATCACAAATAAACGCAGAATTTATTGACCTAAATTTACCACTAACATGAAGCCCAATATGTCACGAAAAAACAATCTCAGAACCGCTAGGATCCGTTGAAGCGTTCCTGAGATATTACCTCATAAAGGGACACTGGTCAGAATTGCAAAAAACGGCAAGGTCTTTAAGGTCAAAATAGGCTGGGTCATGAAGGGGTTAAACTACACAGCTACTAAACAGCAAAACAAGCATAATTAAATAAAATACCAAGTGATGTGTTCTCGGATATCCCAAAATACAAGAGTTTAAAGAGAAAACCATGAGCATATTTGTTTAAATGATACCTATTATGGCATGATTAGCATATTTGTAACTTTTATAATTGCATTGTGAGCAAGAAGTAGAGTGAATTTAAATTATACAGCACATTTACTCCTAATTTTGCGATTTTATTGTTATTAGAATTTTGCATTAAGTGTTAAAGCTTTACTCTGAGAAGCAGGTTAATTGTATCATCTATATTCAATTAGCTTTAATGGAGTGCATACATAGCAGTGGTGTCCATTGTGCATATCCTCATTCTGATGGGGAAATGCAGGAAAAGCTATTATTTTGATGTCCTGATAAATTATGTCCCATATTATGTTAAATTAACATAATGCTTGACTAATGTTCATGTATACATGTGCTGTGGCAGCATATCGGAATTTTAACAATTCTCATTGTTGGTTAATGTCTACTGTATTTTATGATTAATGCTAATTAAATGCACTTTTTCCCTAAATATACTTTGTAGTAGCTGTTTAAATGTTAAATGCCAATGGCAAATCACAGATTCACCATTTCCATTGGCAGCAAACTCTTGTCTTCACAAATTGCTCATTTTCCACTTGAGGATATCACTCAACAACAGATGTCCAAGTATATTACAATATTAGATGCAAATTAAATGCAAATGAGCAGTGTCCACTTGTTAGCCTTCATCATTTTAAATTTTAAGATTCATTTTTAAACACAAGTAATGCTTGTACACATAGAGTGGATTATAAAATAAATAAAAATGAAAAATATCAAATAGAACAGATCCCTTCAAGAATACTTGTATGCTTTTGTGTTAACTTTTATTATTTTTATTTAACTATGATTTCTTTTTTCACTACGGATGCAGAACTACTGCATCTATTTAGGTTATATACACCAAAACTTCCATATTAAATAATCTTAAATGGAAACATGAAGAGATCCCACAAATGATGCAAATAAAATACAACTTTTATTAAGCCACATTAAAAACAATATTAAAAAAGCAAAAACACCGTATAGTGGAAACCGAACAGGAAAAATCGGTGAAAAGATATGAACCGGTATTATAAGCTAGCAGCAATCATATCTCATGACATAAACTCTGGCACAGAGTATCTATAGTATTCCAACATGAATGAAATGCCAGGATTTCAATCAATACCGCCCACGTCCTAATACATAACAAAGTATCAATACAAATTTACTCAGCCATGAAGGGGGTAGCAAGGAAAATTCCTAAGCCTAATGTGTGCCCACAAAGCTACACTCTAGATATAGTAAAGTCATGTAAGCCAGCCTAACAATTAGAAGTAAGTAGTGCTTACCGCATCTCATCTATACACCCGTTCGGCGTCCACTCACCCCGACGTACGTTTCGCCACCTGCTTCTTCCGGGGGCGTCCCCGGAAGAAGCAGGAGGCGAAACGTACGTCGGGGTGAGTGGACGCCGAACGGGTGTATAGATGCGATGCGGTAAGCACTACTTACTTCTAATTGTTAGGCTGGCTTACATGACTTTACTATATCTAGAGTGTAGCTTTGTGGGCACACATTAGGCTTAGGAATTTTCCTTGCTACCCCCTTCATGGCTGAGTAAATTTGTATTGATACTTTATGTATTAGGACGTGGGCGGTATTGATTGAAATCCTGGCATTTCATTCATGTTGGAATACTATAGATACTCTGTGCCAGAGTTTATGTCATGAGATATGATTGCTGCTAGCTTATAATACCGGTTCATATCTTTTCACCGGTTTTTCCTGTTCGGTTTCCACTATACGGTGTTTTTGCTTTTTTAATATTGTTTTTAATGTGGCTTAATAAAAGTTGTATTTTATTTGCATCATTTGTGGGATCTCTTCATGTTACCATTTAAGATTATTTAATATGGAAGTTTTGGTGTATATTATGATTGGAAGTGCCCTTGTTTCTATATGGGACGTCTTTTTGATGTAGTTCATATCTATTTAGGTTATGTCCGCACCCAGTTGATATATTAAGTCATGGAACTTGCTGTTTATATTTGGTGAATCTGCAGCAAATTTTGCATGCATTATACATGGATTTTGCTTCAAATTGTACTGAGTAGTCACTTTAATGGAAATCAACAGCCATTCCACAAAATGAAGAGCATGCTGCTGACCTAAGAATCTATAGCTTGCTCATTTTTTCAAAAACTTGTGATGATTTGGCTTCAAAATGCTGTTTATTTGCAGTGATTACTCCTTGACAGCTGAAAGTCATAGACTAATTTACAAACAATCATCCTCTTAATAGCAACTTAAAGTGTTATTCAAAAGTTGTTTTTTGAGTAGCTAACAACTCTGCAACATTCTGTCACGCACAGTGTAGGAAAGACTAAGGGCAACACGAAAGGGATGAGTGGAAGGGAGCCCAACTCTAAGGAAGGAGGAGTGGAGAACCCTAGACAGATCTAAAGCCACCCTGTCTGCCCTAAACATCCGCCACCCTGTCTGCCCTAAACATCCCTATATAGCACCTATCACCGAGCAGGAACCTAATCCCTGCCTGACCCTGGTGATAAACCCTATTTAAGGAAGGACAGAATGACACCTGTTATGACCTGGTGGTCAGGACAATAATGGACCTGGTGGTTAAGAGCACACGGAATGACCTGATAGTTACTGATAATGAAGGACGAGCTCTGGGACGTGGGAACTCTGCTGACCGCAATCCCTAATCCTATCAAACACACTAGAAATAGCCGTGGATTGCGCCTAACGCTCCCTATGCAACTCGGCACAGCCTAAGAAACTAGCTAGCCCTGAAGATAGAAAAATAAAGCCTACCTTGCCTCAGAGAAATTCCCCAAAGGAAAAGGCAGCCCCCCACATATAATGACTGTGAGTAAAGATGAAAATACAAACACAGAGATGAAATAGATTTAGCAAAGTGAGGCCTGACTAACTGAACAGACCGAGGATAGGAAAGGTTACTTTGTGGTCAGCACAAAAACCTACAAAAAGACCACGCAGAGGGTGCAAAAAGACCCTCCGCACCGACTCACGGTGCGGAGGCGCTCCCTCTGCGTCCCAGAGCTTCCAGCAAGTAAGACAACAATAAAAAATAGCAAGCTGGACAGAAAAATAGTAAACCAAAGAAATGCAAGCTGAAACTTAGCTTCTGCTGGGAAGACAGGTCACAAGAACGATCCAGGAGTGAACTAGACCAATACTGGAACATTGACAGGTGGCATGGAGCAAAGATCTAAGTGGAGTTAAATAGAGCAGCCAGCTAATGAATTAACCTCGTCACCTGAGGAAGGAAACTCAGAAACACCCACCAGAGGAAGTCAATGGACAGAACCAGCCGAAGTACCATTCATGACCACAAGAGGGAGCCCAACAACAGAATTCACAACAGTGCCCCCCCCTTGAGGAGGGGTCACCGAACACTCACCAAAGCCCCCAGGCCGACCAGGATGAGCCAAATGAAAGGCACGAACCAGATCGGCAGCATGAACATCAGAGGCAAAAACCCAGGAATTATCTTCCTGACCATAACCCTTCCACTTGACCAGGTACTGGAGTTTCCGTCTCGAAACACGAGAATCCAAAATCTTCTCCACCAAATACTCCAACTCCCCCTCAACCAACACCGGGGCAGTAGGATCAATGGATGGAACCACAGGCGCCACGTATCTCCGCAATAACGACCTATGGAACACATTATGGATGGCAAAAGAAGCAGGAAGGGCCAAACGAAATGACACAGGATTGATAACCTCAGAAATCTTATACGGACCAATGAAACGAGGCTTAAACTTAGGAGAGGAAACCTTCATAGGAACATAATGAGACGACAACCAAACCAAATCCCCAACACGAAGTCGGGGACCCACACAGCGCCGGCGGTTAGCGAAACATTGAGCCTTCTCCTCGGACAATGTCAAATTGTCCACCACATGAGTCCAAATCTGCTGCAACCTATCCACCACAGTATCTACACCAGGACAGTCCGAAGACTCAACCTGCCCTGAAGAGAAACGAGGATGGAAACCAGAATTGCAGAAAAACGGCAAAACCAAAGTAGCCGAGCTGGCCCGATTATTAAGGGCGAACTCAGCCAATGGCAAAGAGGACACCCAATCATCCTGATCAGCAGAAACAAAGCATCTCAGATATGTTTCCAAAGTTTGATTAGTTCGTTCGGTTTGGCCATTTGTCTGAGGATGGAAAGCCGAGGAAAAAGACAAATCAATGCCCATCCTAGCACAAAAGGATCGCCAAAACCTCGAAACAAACTGGGAACCTCTGTCAGAAACAATGTTCTCCGGGATGCCATGTAAACGAACCACATGCTGGAAAAATAATGGCACCAAATCAGAGGAGGAAGGCAATTTAGACAAAGGTACCAAATGGACCATCTTAGAAAAGCGATCACAAACCACCCAAATGACCAACATCTTTTGAGAGACGGGGAGATCCCAAATAATATCCATAGAAATATGCGTCCAGGGCCTCTTCGGGACCGGCAAGGGCAAAAGTAACCCACTGGCACGAGAACAGCAGGGCTTAGCCCGAGCACAAGTCCCACAGGACTGCACAAAAGAACGCACATCCCGTGATAAAGACGGCCACCAGAAGGATCTAGCCACCAAATCTCTGGTACCAAAGATTCCAGGATGCCCAGCCAACACTGAACAATGAATCTCAGACATAACTCTACTAGTCCATCTATCAGGGACAAACAGTTTCTCCGCTGGGCAACGGTCAGGTCTATCAGCCTGAAATTTTTGCCGCACCCGCTGCAAATCAGGGGAGATGGCAGACAAAATTACCCCCTCTTTGAGAATACCCGCCGGCTCAGGAACACCCGGAGAGTCAGGCACAAAACTCCTTGACAGGGCATCAGCCTTAACATTCTTAGAGCCCGGAAGGTACGAAACCACAAAATCAAAACGGGAGAAAAATAACGACCATCGAGCCTGTCTCGGATTCAACCATTTGGCAGACTCAAGATAAGTCAAATTCTTGTGATCTGTCAAGACCACCACGCGATGCTTGGCTCCTTCCAGCCAATGACGCCACTCCTCGAATGCCCACTTCATGGCCAACAACTCACGATTACCAACATCATAGTTACGCTCAGCAGGCGAAAACTTTCTAGAAAAGAAAGCACATGGCTTCATCACCGAGCCATCAGAACTTCTTTGCGACAAAACAGCCCCTGCTCCAATCTCAGAAGCATCAACCTCAACCTAAAACGGGAGCAAAACATCTGGCTGGCACCACACAGGGGCAGAAGAAAAACGACGCTTCAACTCCTGAAAAGCCTCTACAGCTGCAGAAGACCAATTGACCACATCAGCACCCTTCTTGGTCAAATCAGTCAACGGTTTAGCAACAGTAGAAAAATTAGCGATGAAGCGCCGATAAAAATTAGCAAAGCCCAGGAACTTTTGCAGGCTCTTCACAGATGTTGGCTGAGTCCAATCGTAAATGGCCTGGACTTTAACAGGGTCCATCTCGATAGTAGAAGGGGAAAAAATGAACCCCAAAAATGAAACCTTCTGAACTCCAAAGAGACACTTTGACCCCTTCACAAACAAGGAATTCGCACGAAGGACCTGGAACACCATTCTGACCTGCTTCACATGAGACTCCCAATCATCCGAAAAGACCAAAATATCATCCAAATACACAATCAGGAATTTATCCAGGTACTCTCGGAAGATGTCATGCATAAAGGACTGAAACACAGATGGAGCATTAGAAAGCCCGAATGGCATAACCAGGCACTCAAAATGGCCCTCGGGCGTATTAAATCCTGTTTTCCATTCATCGCCTTGTTTAATACGCACAAGATTATACACCCCTCGAAGATCTATCTTGGTGAACCAACTAGCCCCTTTAATACGAGCAAACAAATCAGACAGCAATGGCAAAGGATACTGAAATTTGACTGTAATTTTATTAAGAAGGCGGTAATCAATACAAGGTCTCAAAGAACCATCCTTCTTGGCCACAAAAAAGAACCCTGCTCCTAACGGTGATGACGACGGGCGAATATGGCCTTTCTCTAAGGATTCCTTTATATAACTCCGCATAGCGGCGTGTTCTGGCACAGATAAAATGAACAATCGGCCCTTAGGAAACTTACTACCAGGAATCAAATTAATTGCACAATCGCAATCCCTATGAGGAGGTAGGGCACTAGCTTTGGGCTCATCAAATACATCCCGATAATCCGACAAAAACTCTGGAACTTCAGAAGGAGTGGAAGACGAAATATACAAAAATGGAACATCACCATGTACCCCCTGGCAACCCCAGCTGGACACAGACATAGATTTCCAGTCCAATACTGGATTATGAACCGGTAGCCATGGCAACCCCAAAACGACCACATCATGCAGATTATGCAACACCAGAAAGCGGATATCCTCCTGATGTGCAGGAGCCATGCACATGGTCAATTGGGTCCAGTACTGAGGCTTATTCTTGGCCAAAGGCGTAGCATCAATTCCTCTCAATGGAATAGGATACTGCAAGGGCTCCAAGAATAAACCACAGCGCCTAGCATACTCCAAGTCCATCAAATTCAGGGCAGCGCCTGAATCCACAAATGCCATAACAGAATAGGATGACAAAGAGCAAATCAGAGTAACAGACAATAGAAATTTAGACTGTACCGTACCAATGGTGGCAGACCTAGCGAACCGCTTAGTGCGCTTAGGACAATCGGAGATAGCATGAGTGGAATCACCACAATAAAAACATAGCCCATTCCGACGTCTGTGTTCTTGCCGTTCAGCTCTGGTCAAAGTCCTATCACATTGCATAGGCTCAGGCCCATGCTCAGATAGTACCGCCAAATGGTGCACAGCTTTACGCTCACGCAAGCGTCGATCGATCTGAATGGCCAAGGACATAGACTCATTCAGACCAGCAGGCATGGGAAACCCCACCATGACATCCTTAAGGGCTTCAGAGAGACCCTTTCTGAAGATTGCTGCCAGGGCACATTCATTCCACTGAGTGAGCACAGACCACTTTCTAAACTTCTGACAATATATCTCCGCTTCATCCTGACCCTGACACAGAGCCAGCAAGATTTTCTCTGCCTGATCCTCTGAATTAGGTTCGTCATAAAGCAATCCAAGCGCCAGGAAAAATGCATCAACATCACGCAAGGCGCAAGGGAAAATGCCCAGTCTTGAGGGTCACCACGTAACAAAGAAATAATGATCCTTACTTGTTGAACAGGGTCACCTGAGGAGCGAGGTTTCAAGGCAAGAAACAATTTACAATTATTTTTGAAATTCAAGAACTTAGATCTATCACCAAAAAACAAATCAGGAATTGGAATCCTAGGCTCTGACATCGGATTCTGAACCACAAAATCTTGAATGTGTTGTACCCTTGTAGTGAGATTATCCATCCAAGAGGACAGACCTTGAATGTCCATGTTTACACCAGTGTCCTGAACCACCCAGAGGTAAAGAGGAAAAGAGAGACAAAACACACTGCAAAGAAAAAAAATGGTCTCAGAACTTCTCTTATCCCTCTATTGAGATGCATTAGTACTTTGGGCCACCTGTACTGTTATGACCTGGTGGTCAGGACAATAATGGACCTGGTGGTTAAGAGCACACGGAATGACCTGATAGTTACTGATAATAAAGGACGAGCTCTGGGACGTGGAAACTCTGCTGACCGCAATCCCTAATCCTATCAAATACACTAGAAATAGCCGTGGATTGTGCCTAACGCTCCCTATGCAACTCGGCACAGCCTAAGAAACTAGCTAGCCCTGAAGATAGAAAAATAAAGCCTACCTTGCCTCAGAGAAATTCCCCAAAGGAAAAGGCAGCCCCCCACATATAATGACTGTGAGTAAAGATGAAAATACAAACACAGAGATGAAATAGATTTAGCAAAGTGAGGCCCGACTAACTGAACAGACCGAGGATAGGAAAGGTTACTTTGCGGTCAGCAGAAAAACCTACAAAAAGACCACGCAGAGGGTGCAAAAAGACCCTCTGCACCGACTCACGGTGCGGAGGCGCTCCCTCTGCGTCCCAGAGCTTCCAGCAAGCAAGACAACAATAAAAAATAGCAAGCTGGACAGAAAAATAGTAAACCAAAGAAATGCAAGCTGAAACTTAGCTTCTGCTGGGAAGACAGGTCACAAGAACGATCCAGGAGTGAACTAGACCAATACTGGAACATTGACAGGTGGCATGGAGCAAAGATCTAAGTGGAGTTAAATAGAGCAGCCAGCTAACGAATTAACCTCGTCACCTGAGGAAGGAAACTCAGAAAGACCCACCAGAGGACGTCAATGGACAGAACCAGCCGAAGTACCATTCATGACCACAGGAGGGAGCCCGACAACAGAATTCACAACAGACATCTAGTCAGTCCTCACTATCACTAAAGACAGTTGGCATACACAAACAAGGGGAGCACTTATCTTGAGAAGACTCAGATGTACACAGACCTCCTCCAGCAACACTAAGGAGGATGGTAGAAAACTGCTTTAGCTCCAAGCCTCAACAGGGGGAAATGGAAATATCACTAGCAATTCCCAGAAGCAGGCTGGAAGTCTATAAACACCAGGTGTCCAATTAGAGTCAAGGTGTGTCAATTAGAGCCAGAGAAAGGTTGCCACTGGGTCATAGAGTTAGAAGGGTTAAGAAGGCATCTGCAAGGCCAAATACAGAGACCTTCTGCTGCTAGATTAGATGCGACTATCTGTAGCTACTGACACACTCGTGACATGCTCTCACTGCCTGGTTTCTAGTAGGTCCAGCGCTGTTCTTTGAGCGACAGTTCTGGTGAGTAGCAGAGCTGTAGTATTAGCAAATGTATAAAGCTCAGCATATAATTTTTCTGTAATACATCCAGTAGTGGCTTGTTTAGAAGTCTAAACTGTGATCATTATATGAATAGAATTAACAGTTATAGAATTAACAGGGCATTTGATAAACCACATTGTTCAGTGAGAGCCATGATTAGGAGATCTGCTGTTTAAACATCCAATGGATAAGGGCTGGTGATTTTGCAAAATTTATAAGACAATGTTGTCATGAGCTGAGGGAGGTGAACAGGTAACTTCTTTATAAAAATTAATAAGTTAGTGAGAGCTGTTAATAGTTAACTCCTCTCCTGTAATTTAACTACCGCACATTCATGACAAAGGTATGGGGAGGCACAAGTGGCCTAGCTCAATGGAAACCAGCTGTACATTATTTAAGATAAAAGCTCTCATATCAAGATAACTAAAACAGATGGAAAAAGCAAGTCAATTGTAAACTTGTTTATTTTCATATTGTCTAAGTAACTAAAGCAATGTATGAACATAAATCCCTCCCCTCCAAAAGAAAAATTTTTTTTTTTGCAATTTATTTTCAAACATTATTTTTTTTTTGCTGTCTTCTAATAGATATTTGTGGTCTTTCCACAATTTTTTAATCTTTCTTTCATTGTGACTAGGGTTGAGCGACCTTTACTTTTATAGGATCGGGTCGGGTTTCACGAAACCCGACTTTTGAAAAAGTTGGGTCGAGTGAAATCGGCCGATCCTATAAAAAAGTCGGGGTCAGACGAAACCCGAAACCCAATGCAGTGCATTGGGTTTCCATGGTTCCCAGGGTCTGAAAGAGCGAAAACTCTCCTTCAGGCCCTGCGATCCATATTTTAATGTAAAATAAAGAATTAAAATAAAAAATATCGCAATACTTACCCTCTGACGCGCCCTGGTACTAACCGGGAACCTTCCTTCCTTAGAATCAGCCTTCCAGGACCTTGCGGTGACGTCGCGGTGACGTCGCGGCTTGTGATTGGCCGCGCGGCCGCCCATGTGACCGCTCGCGCAGCCAATCACAAGCCGCGACGTCACCCGCGACGTCACCGAAGGTCCTGGAAGGGCTGATTCTTAGGAAGGAAGGCTGCCGGAAAGAAGCAGGGCGCGTCCGAGGATGAGTATATACGTCACCGCAGGGTCCTGGAAGGCTGATTCTAAGGAAGGAAGGTTCCCGGTTAGTACCAGGGCGCGTCAGAGGGTAAGTATTGCGATATTTTTTATTTTAATTCTTTATTTTACACTTAAATCTGAATTCCGATACCAATTCCCGATATCTTAAACATATCGGGAATCGGTATCGGAATTCCGATTCTAGATTCAAAAGAGCGCCGACTTCATGGCCGACCCCACACTGGAGTCGGGTCGGGTTTCATGAAACCCAACCTTGCCAAAAGTCGGCGACTTTTGAAAAATTTCGACCCGTTTCGCTCAACCCTAATTGTGACAGCAGACACCACAACTTTTTTTTTCTTATTTTTCACCTTGCAATTGTTTCAATGATCCATTCTGTCATCTTTAAAGAGAATTTGTCAGCAGGAGTGTGCTGAATAACCTACAGACACTGTCAGGTTGGCGCCATTATGCTGATTAAAATGATACTCTAGTTGATGAAATCCATCTTGTTGTTGTTTAATCTTTATTTTCAGTTTTGAGTTAATGACATGCTCGTGGGCGGGCCTGTGGGGGTTTCTTAATATGGTGCTCTGATTAGGTATTCTTCAGTATGGCTCCTGACAGGTCATTTATCCCTCAGTATAAAAGTGAAAAAACCGCAGCACAACCATTGTGCCATTTGTTTTCACTTTTATATGGTTATACCCTTATGTGTGCACATCGGGACTATCATGACTTCACAAACTTTCTCTTATAACACAGAGGAAACCACAAAAATTCTATCCAACTCCAACCTCTCTAGTGATTTCTTGAAGATTCCCTCAAGAGAGACACGTGGGAGGGACCTTTAGCGTGAAATACGTCACCTATTCAACTTTGAGCCCCATTATGCCACCCTTACTGAATATTTACAGGCTCAATGGATTCCAATGGGTCTCAGAGTTCCTATTCGACCCACTCTCTTCTATGATATCCCTTAATTCTGATTTAGATTTGAGCAAATATTGAACAAGTGCTCATTTCATCTTACATTCCTCACAGTAGAACACCTCCAAAAAGCCATCATTTCCACCAAAGAAAAGGTGGCCAACATCGAGACACAAATAACATCTTCTAGCAACACCGAAGAACTCGATAACTTGAAGGCTAAGATCAAGAGCAGTACGGACAAGCATAGACGAGATACAGAGGACAAAACGAGACAGAAATTCCAAAGAGACATGGATGACTATGAGCAAAATCATGTGTACCGGTGGAAAAATGGGACCAATACTAGAAGGAACTATTCAAGACCATCCAACAGGTCCTCCACAGATACCTCAACATCAGGGTCTGAACAAGAAGGACGAGACTCCCATTCCACACGAGGTCGTTTTTAGGACAATGACGGCGACCACAAAGAAGAAGAGGACTAGAAGAGGACAACGGAAGAGGAAACTTCAATCAGGCAAGAGTAACCAGATCACAGGTAAATGTCTGCTGGTAGTGAACATTTCCTCTAGGACATTGGGGATAGCAGAATGTAATCTGCTACAGAGGGGACTCTCTTTCTGCCCCACATATAAATTTAAGATCTATCCACAAATCATAATTCCAACAGGTTAATCGAATTGTAACGGACACAACATGACATGCACAGGGACTGGATGAAATGCATTCTAAATTTACGGAAAGGGGTTATCCTACCAACGTATTCAATCAGTCTGTCACAATCCATGTTTGGATCTGTGGCAGATCTGGTTTCCTTCAGATTAAAACCTTTTTTCATTTCAGGTAATCGAGGGTTAATGCAGTTTTTCCCCGGTGGCCGCTGGTGTAATTGCATTGCAGCTTGTTCTGCTGATGTGGGTGGTGACCACTCCCACCTTCCTTTAAAAGGTCACCTGGTGCATCAGCTGACTGTTGGTTATAGAGTTCCTTTCCGGAGAACAACCTCGCAATAGCAGCTCCCTGGTGTCAGCCAAGTCTGGTGTTTGGAGCTCAGTTGCTGTACTATCTGTGTTGTGGAGTCTGCAGCGGCGTGCACAAACTAAGGTCTGAGTTTTGTTACTTTGTAGTTTGTGCATTCACCTTTTGGTATCCTGTTCCCCTCACTCTCATTGTTTATTCCTGTTTATTTGCTTTGTGGTGCTGTTTACACTGGTCACCTCCTGGGGTGGAGGTTGGGGGCTTAGTTCAGGGTTTAACAGGAGACAGGGACAGGTCAGTAACTTGGGCCTCCCTACCTTCAAGGGTACCCCCAAGTTAAGGAAAGACAGGGCTTCCCCTAGCCTGAGGGGCAGTTCAGGGGCCCAGATTCCTCATCTCTTGTTTTCCTATTTCTGCCCTGTGACATTATAACCAACCCATTTTTTTTTATGGTGAGCTATGGCTCAAATGCAGGCCTTTGCTCAACTGCTTCAGACCCTCACCGATGAGTTTAAGGTGCTGCGTGGTGAGGTGGTGCAGCAGCTGCAGCAGTTGGTGGGGTTTTGGGCTTCGGCCCAGGTTCATGCTCAACCAGAGCCCAAGATATCTCTTCCTGACAGGTTCTCTGGTGGGAGAGATACATTTTTAGTTTTCCAGGAAGCCTGGAAAACCTGGACTCCGCCCTTGTTCATCAGGGAGTGAGGAACAGCGTGTGGGGATTATAATCTCCTTTTTTAAGGGTGATCCTCAATCCTGGGCTTTCTCCCTGCCGGCCTGTTCTCCATCTTTACGGTCGGTGGACGAGATTTTTGCGGCTTTGGCGCTTGTGTATGGGGATCCTGATGGCGTCTCCCTGGCAGAATCCCGACTGCGTAAAATCAAGCAGGGGGCTCGGCCGGCTGAGGAGTACTGCTCGGAGTTCAGGAGGTGGGCCACTGACACACAGTGGAATGACCCTGCCCTTAGGAGCCATTTTAGGCAGGGTCTGTTTCCAAAGTTGCAGGATACTCTTGTGCAGTATGCCGCCCCCAGGTCTTTGGAGGCCGCCATGTCCCTTGCCATCCAGGTAGATAGATGCTTGAGGGAGAGACATACGAGGGGCGATACAAAAGTAATGATAATCGGTTATTTCTATTGCACACATAAATTAAAATAAAATGTTTTCTTCTCTCTTAGGTACCCACTAGTCCAGGAAAAAAAAATTACTTAAATAGACCACGATTCCCGGGAGCTACATTCATTTGAATATGAACTGCCGAGGAGTGAACATCAAAATGGAAAAAAACGAGCTCAGAGCTGTCATCAAATACCTCTGCTTGAAAAAAAATGACTACCAAAGACATACAGAGCGACTTGGTGGAAACATTGGGGGACTCTTCTCCTCCATATTCCACAGTTGCACGCTGGGCCAAGGAATTTAAGCTGGGAAGAACATCGACGGAAAATAACCATCGTGAAGGACGCCCATCCACGTCCCTCAATGAAGAAAACGTGAAAAAAGTTGAAGAAGTTGTATTGGCAGATCGAAGAGAGGGTCAAGATCAAGAATTTTTTTCGAAGGGAATTCTAAGTTTAGAAAAGAGATGGACTAAATTTATAGACTTGTTAGGAGACTATGTAGAAAAATACATTTATTTTTTGACTATATTCATTGTGTTTAGTATTGATTATCATTACTTTTGGATCGCCCCTCGCACACCTAATGTGCCTCCGGTAGTCCTTGCTAGGGAGGGGGACACACCTGAGCAGGTGGATGAGCCCATGCAGGTGGGAGGAGTTGTTTCCCAAACGGGGTTGCCTGTGGTTCACCGTAGTGTGGGTGCATGTTTTTACTGTGGGCAGACTGGTGATTTTATCGGTATCTGCCCATCTCGCACCAAAATACCAGTACCACCTAAGAAGCTGCGTCCCCCTGGTCGTGTGGAGGGAGGCGACCAAGGAGTGTATATTTCCTCCATATCTTCTCCTCAGTGTAACCTGTCAGCTGAAGTAGTGGTTGGTGGGGTAACTAAGTGTATACCGGTGCTTGTGGACAGTGGAGCAGGTGTCAATCTGGTGGAAGCTCATTTTGTCCAGACCCATGGCCTGAGGTGTAGAACACTAACTAAACCCCTAAGTGTCCAGGCCATTGACTCCGTACCACTCAGCCAGGGGTGGATGACCCAAGTCGTGGACGATATACACCTGCGCATAGGGACTCATCATGAGGAGTTCCTGTCGTGCCACATCTTGGGGGGAATACCAACACCCATCGTTTTAGGACTCCCTTGGTTGAAAAAACACAACCCGGTCATAGATTGGTGGTCAGCTGGGATCAGTCATATGAGGGCTGCTGTCCAGGGGCAACTGTCTCTGCCATCCTTCCACAACCTACCCCTTCATCTCCAGTGGGGGCAGCAGATATGCTACCAGAAAGTAGGGTCAAGACACTACCCTCACTAAATACTAACCCGGTGTGTCAGAGACCACTTAGGAGGAAGTGTCAGAGGAGGGTGGTGGTTCCCTCTGAGCATAATGGGGGTGTGAGTTTGGTGACACAGGGGGACGCCTCTGTTGTCAAGTCCTCTAAGAATTCAACATCTTGTGGCAGACGCATGCATGAAAATAAACGTTCAGGTCCGGACCTGTGTGTAAATGAGTATGTATGGGATTCCACCAAAAACATCAGGTGGCAGTGTGCAACGGGGTCCTGGAGTTCCAGAGGGATTGGGCCATATCGGGTGTCAGCCATTCTCAGCCCAGGGACTTATCAGTTAGAGTTACCCCCAGTTATGCATGTACACAACTCATTCCCCAGGTCGGCCCTCTGGAGGTTTATGGTGCCTCCGGAGACTTTGTTGGTGGCATTTTCATCAGGCCACGTTTGCCATAAACCTGAGAGTCAGGTGACTGCCGAGGTGAACTTTGGTGGATCAAGGTGTCCTCACCATAGGTTGTTATGTGGTGAGGTCCAGTGTTCAGTGTCCAGAGGCCCCTCATTGAAAGGGTAGTACTGTCACGATCCATGTTTGGATCTGGGGCAGATCTGGTTTCCTTCAGATTAAAACCTTTTTTCCTTTCAGGTCATCGGGGGTTAATGCAGTTTTTCCCCGGTGGCCGCTGATGTAATTGCATTGCAGCTTGTTCTGCTGATGTGGGTGGTGACCACTCCCACCTTTCTTTAAAAGGTCACCTGGTGCATCAGCTGACTGTTGGTTATACAGTTCCTTTCCTGACAACAACCTCACAGTAGCAGCTCCCTGTTGTCAGCCAAGTCTGGTGTTTGGAGCTCAGTTGCTGTACTATCTGTGTTGTGGAGTCTGCAGTGGCGTGCACAAGCTAAGGTCTGAGTTTTGTTACTTTGTAGTTTGTGCATTCACCTTTTGGTATCCTGTTCCCCTCACTCTCATTGTTTATTCCTGTTTATTTGCTTTGTGGTCCTGTTTTCCTATTTCTGCCCCGTGACACAGTCTATGCACCCAGAGATAACTATACACCCAAAAATAGGGAGCCATATCTCCTTTGTCTATATGTTTCACCCTTATGACCACATTTACTATACAACCATAAGATGTCATTGGAATATCCTACAAATGGCCCACCCAGATATCCCTGAATTCCATAATCCCTTTCTACCCTGTTTTAAGAGGTCTTCTAACATCAGGGATATTTTAGTTAGAGCTAATATAGGTGGATCCAGAACCAAACTTATCCAACGATATTTGCAAAATACGAAGACCGGTACCTTTCCCTGTGTACAATGCCATTAGTGCAATGTTTTGAGGGGCAATATCTTTTACCATCCTCACTCGGGGAAGAAATATAACATCAGGGATTTTACAACATGTGATACCTCTTACGTAATTTACCTTATTAAGTGTCAATGTAGCCTAGTTTACATAGGCGAAACTACTCAACCCATCAAGGACAGGATTTCCAAACATAAATCCACCATTCGCTGTAAAAATCTCCTCTTGCCTTTACCTACTCATTTTAACTCAGCAGGTCATAGTGTCTCCCAACTCAAGTTTCAGGTTATAGAGCATATACCCTTTCCAAAATGAGGGGGTGACAGGGTACATATGTTTACACAGAGGGAAGCATTCTGGATACACAAACTACAAACCCTTAGTCCCAAGGGTCTAAATAGGGAATACAATCTTTTACTTGAACTATAATATTCCTTTCCATATTATCTGCATTGGTCGTGATTACTCATTGGATTGTATATGATTAAGCTGTCAGATTTTATATATGACCTATCTATTTGCTTATTGCTTATTCTGCATTACTAATTCTGATGTTCCTCTTTACAAACTCAATTATATTGAAAATCTACTTGCAAATGTCTCCCTGGTCCCCACTACGGATCTCTCTCCCTACCCGACTGCAAAAACAAATGGCCACAAGCTACCATTAATTTCACTCTCTAACAACCCGTTACCTTTTCATACGATCAGCACATAACACACAAAACACAGTAAAATACATTATATATAGTTTATATTGTAACACAAGTTCCCTAGATTTGGAACGCATGCTTCCGGGCAACAAAGACAGTGGGACGCAAGTCTCCTAGCGTTGGAACGCACACCAGGAGGGTAGTGCAATGCATACTAGATGTACTTCCTGCCGATGGACCGCAGATCACGACATCTCCGTCCTATTCACTTCCTCCATGTGTACTTTGGGGATTCCAAAATTCCAAGTGCAGTGAAATTGCAAAAAAAGTGCCATTCCAATACTTGATTTTTGTTTGGCTGTTTTGCTAGGTTCATTAAATGCTAAAACTTACCTGCCATTATGATTCTCCAGGTCATTACAAGCTCATAGACGCCAAACATGTCTAAGTGGTGAAAAAAAATTTCAAAGTTCAAAGTAAAAAAAACCTTATAAATTGCACACTTTTCTGATACCCGTAGTGTCTCTATTTTTCTTGATCTGGGGTTAGTTGAGGGTTTCTTTTTTGTGCGACGAGCTAACATTTTTAATGATACAATTTGTTTGTACAGATACGTTCTTTTGAGCAATTGTTATTGCATTTTAATGCAATGTTGTAGTGACCCAAAAAACATAATTCTGGCGTTTCGATTTTTTTCTCGCTACGCCATTTAGCGATCAGGTTGACCTTATTTTCTATTCATAGATTGAGCGATTCTGAATGCGGCGATACCAAATATGTGTATGTTTGATTTTATTTTTATTTATTTTATTTTGAATGGGGCAAGAGGGGGTTGATTTCAACTTTGTTTTTTTATTTTTTTCAAACACTTTTTTTTAACTTTTGGCATGCTTCAATAGCCTCTATGGTAGGCTAGAGCTGCGACACCTTGATTGCCTTTGTTACATAGAGGCGATGCTCAGTTCACGTGTCGGGGGTCAGCGGTGCGCGTATTTCCAGCCTGATGGCCGGAAGCGCGCGCTAAATGCCGCTGTCAGAGTTTGTGAGCAGCATGTAAGTAGTTAATATGCGCAAGCGGATCGCAATTCCGCTTGCGCCTATTGTGGGCACATGTCTGCTGCTCAAAACAGCTGACATGTCGTGGCTTTGAGGTGGGTTCACCGCCAGAGCCCACCTCAAAACGGAGCTTTTGACATCGGACGTACTATCCTATCCAACGTCAGAAAGGGGTTAAAATTACATTTCCCTGTGAATGAATTTGTCCTGGTTGAAAGCAATGCTAAAGTTCAAAACCGCATCAAAAACGCTACATGTGAACATAGCCCAAGGTGTGGATTAGCATTTTTGTTTTTTGTTATTTATTTTGCTTTATATACAAGTCATTACCCTGCAAAGGATGTTTCTTAACATATTTCCCAGTAAAATCCATTTTGGTTTGTTTTTGTATGTTTTATTGTGACTCTGTAAAAGTGGCGTAAGACTCTGACAACATTATTCACAGCAGTGACCAGAGAATCAGAAATGATTCCAGGGGTCTTCCCCGTGCTGTTCCCATGTCATTCGAGCACTGTCCCCATTGATTTCCACAATTTCTAGTCATTCTGCAGACCGCCCGGGGGAGGGATGTGTGCCGGAAAAATGCTCAAGTTTCCCATAGACTTATATTGGGCTAATTGCGCGGGTCGAGAACCCGAGCATTCCAATTTGCCCTATCACTTCTGATAATGCCTTTTTGTTCTCATCTTTTGTTGTGTAAAACACTGTCCTCCTTAAGTCATCATTACAATGAGTATGGATAATGTCAGTCTCCTGGATGAGGTTGGAAAACCTTTCTTTCACCTTGTAGTAATGGACCGGTTTTCGGTCATATGAGCTGAGTTTTTCGGGTGTTTGATTCACCCTTTCCTTACCCGCTGGCTGCATGCTGGCCGCAATATTGGATTGAAGTTCATTCTATGTCCTCCGTAGTACACGCCTGCGCAAGGCAAGACCGTTGTGCATGGGTCTCGTACCCCAGTCCTCTGGAAGGAGACAAGCCGCTCAGCAATCTACATACACCTTCATACAATAGGTATGTAAACAAACCAATTACCAACAGGCATTGTTGACTGTTTCTAATATTATTATATGGTACAGCAAGTTGCAGCACAAGTGGGTGCTACACAACATATAAGTGATTACAGCACATGGTGACTTACAGCTGACATTCTTTCTGATGGAATCACTCTCTTTTCCCATCTTTTCCATCTGGCCCACATCGACATGACAACTTCTCTAGCCAGGACTTGGCTGCAGAGATTACAACAAAGACACAGTTCACTTCTCATATTCCAGCCATCACCATCTATTCCCAACCTGCACAAACTACGTATCCTGCTGATATCCCAATGCTGAGCTGCTGCTGCCCTATGTGTCCCTATTACTGCACCTACTGTGTGGCTATGTGTGCCCTCTAAATTCTAAAGCAACCCTCCAGAATATAGTAATGTCGGGTGCAAGTGCCCTAGAAAACAGTGCTCAAAGTTTGCCCACTAGAAACCTAGAAAATAATAATGCCCTGTGTGCCCATTTGACATTCACAGTAACCCGAGTTCCCCTCTAACAATAAGTGCCCACTTTACATTTACTAATGTCCCGAGTCTCCCTCCTGTACAGCTCCCCTATACACAGGATAATGATCGCTCGATATATAGTACCACCCACACATTATACTGAACCCTTAGTAGCCACCAAACTGTTTTATGGCTTCAACACTGTATGGTGCCCCCTCACTGTAATCTCCACACTGTATGATAACCCCCTAGGTAGCCTCCATATAGTATAATGCACCAGATAGTTCTCAGTACAGGTAGTCCTCGACTTACGACATTGATCCGTTCTGACGCGGCGTTGTAAACCGAATTTCGACGTAAGTCGGACCATACGTTTATACAGTACTGTACCATAATAACAGTACAGTACTGCGAACACTTAGCTTATCCAAACACCAATCCTAACAGTACCCTACATAATTATCACTAGACATAGGTACAGTAAAATATTGTGCAGTACAGCACGTTTAATAATGAAATACTGTACTGTAAATGCTGTAACAGTAATAAACAGAGTACTGTAATAATCAAAGATAACAATTCCAAAGAGAGAACAGGCTTATTGGGAGGAAGCTGCAGAAGGTGCTGGAGATACTGGGGGAGGTGAGACAAGAGGGGCAGGTGAGTCAAGAAGGGCAGCTGAGGTAGAGGGTACAGGTACAGGATCTGTTGCAGGCCTCTCTACCTTCTTGAAGTACTGCTGCAGGTTAGTTTGGAAGGAGACCATCTTCTTCTCCTCCAAGATCTCCTTGTAACACCTAGGGAATCCTTGCCTCCTCTGGCAACCCTAGTGTACCTTTCCATGTTGGGATCCTCAGCCTCAAAGCTTGACAACCCTTCCTGTATCAGGGCAAAACCTCCTGCCAAGCCATGCCTTGTAAATCTCTTAAGTTCTGGGGTTGGTATGTCTTCCTCTTCCTCTATCATCTGCTTCTCCAGTTGAATAAGGTCCTCAGCAGATCTCAGCAACTCCTCTACATGAGATGCCAGTAGCTCTGTGACATCATCCTCCTCCACCTCCAGATTCATTGTCTTACTCATATCAACAACGTTCTTTATGACACTAGTCACTGACTCTTGGACCTCTGTGACATCATTCACAAACTGGGGACTGCTTAACCTCATCCCAAGAATCCGCAATGTTATTCACAGCATCAAGGATGTTGTATGTTTTCCAAAAGTCCTTTAGAGTCAAGTCCTTATTTTTTCAGTTGCTGCTAAAGCATTACCAATGACCCTTCGGAGGTAGTAGGCCTTGAATGTAGCAATGACTCCTTGGTCCATAGGCTGTATTGGGGCAGTGGTATTAGGTGGAAGGTAAACCACCTTGACATTAGGGTTAAAGTCATCCAGATGGGCAGGGTGTCTAGGGGCATTGTCCAGAATTAGCAACACCTTAAAGGGGATATCCTTGGAGGTATAATACCGCTCCACACCTGGCACAAAATGGTTGGTGAACCAGTCATCAAACACTGCAAGTGTCACCCATGCCTTCCTATTAGACTACCAGATGGCTGGTAGTTGACCCTTTGAAATGCCCTTGAGTGCCCTTGGATTCTCAGCCTGATACACCAGCATGGGCTTCAGTTTGTAGTCGCCAGCAGCATTGCCCTCAAGAAGTCAGTCTCTCCTTGCCGACTTTATGACCTGGTGCTGACTTCTCCTCCTTGGCAATGTACGTACGGTTAGGCAAACATTTCCAAAACAAGCCTGTCTCATCCACGTTGAACACTTGTTGAGCACAGTTACCCCCTCCTCAATTAGCTCAGCCAATGCTTTAGGAAACTCAGTTGCTGCTTTCTCATCAGCACTAGCAGCTTCACCTTGCACTCTAATGTTATGGAAATTGTCACGAACCTTAAACCTCATAAACCAACCCCTACTCGCCGCAAATTCTCCACTTTCACTTCCTTCCCCCTTTTCTCTTTTCAACACCTCAATCAGTCGCCTAGCCTTCTCCTGAATAACCAAAAGGCTCACAGGGATACGGCGTTGATTTTGGTCTTCCAACCAAAGCACCAGTAATCTTTCCATCTCAATAATAAGCCCACTACTCTGCTTTGTTATCACTGTCACTTTCATAGGAGCAGATCCTTTCACATATTCAAGGATACGATCTTTATCCTTGATAATCGTAGCGACAGTCGAACGACTAAGTCCTAATGACCTGCCAATTTCTGTTGGTGTTTCCCCCTTATCAGACCGCCTTATGATATCCACTTTCACCTCCATGGTGATGGCCTTCCTTTTCTTTAATGTACTGGTATCAGATGAGTCTACCTTATGTTTGGGAGCCATAATGAAGGGTGTTATGGCATGCAGGAGACTTGTTTTCCTCTGTAACTGGGTGCAGTGTACAGTACTGGACTCTATTGTTCCGCCCCTGCACGTAGTTCGACTTACGACGCAAAACCGAATAAGTCGGAATGAGGCGTCGTATAAAGCGTCGTAAACACGAAACGATGTAACCCGAGACCATCGACTAACTGTATAGTATTATGCACTCCCCTTAGGCCTTCGCATAGTATAGGCCTCTATAGTGTAATGCACTCCCCATAGGCAGACTCTATAGTATAATGCACCCGCATAGGCAGACTCTATAGTATAATGCACCTCCCCCACAGACACACTCTATAGTACCCCACAAACTTGTACACCATTGCAGAAATCTTAAACACCTTGATCTACATTCACTCTCTGAATCCCTCCTCCCTCTCACAGACATAAGTTCCCTACACAATGCGGATGACGCTGCCGCTCTTTATAACACCACAATAGCTGCAGCTTTGGAATCTCTTGCCCCTCTCACACATATCAAAGCTCGCAAAATCAACATACAGCTCTGGCACACCAGCCTGACCAAGGAACTGAGGCGAGCTTCCAGGGCTGCAGAGCGGTGATGGAAAAGATCCCACTCCAACGAGCACTTTATCGCATTCAAACAGTCCCTCACTACTTTCAAGACCACACTCACCACAGCTAAACAAACCTACTTCTTATCTCTCATATCCTCCTTGTCTCACAACCCTAAACAGTTATTCAACACCTTCAACTCTCTCCTCCGTCCCCCAGCACCTCCTCCCTCCCCACTCATCTCAGCTGAAGACTTTGCCTCATTTTTCAAGCAGAAGATTGAGAACATCAGAGACAGTTTTAGTTGACAACTCCCAGAGCCCTTCCTCCCAACTACCCAGCCCTCCACCTCAAAAACCAACTTCTCCACCATTACAGAAGATCGACTCTCCACTCTACTCTCAAGATCACATAGTAACATAGTAACATAGTAACATAGTTAGTAAGGCCGAAAAAAGACATTTGTCCATCCAGTTCAGCCTATATTCCATCATAATAAATACCCAGATCTACGTCCTTCTACAGAACCTAATAATTGTATGATACAATATTGTTCTGCTCCAGGAAGACATCCAGGCCTCTCTTGAACCCCTCGACTGAGTTCGCCATCACCACCTCCTCAGGCAAGCAATTCCAGATTCTCACTGCCCTAACAGTAAAGAATCCTCTTCTATGTTGGTGGAAAAACCTTCTCTCCTCCAGACGCAAAGAATGCCCCCTTGTGCCCGTCACCTTCCTTGGTATAAACAGATCCTCAGCGAGATATTTGTATTGTCCCCTTATATACTTATACATGGTTATTAGATCGCCCCTCAGTCGTCTTTTTTCTAGACTAAATAATCCTAATTTCGCTAATCTCACCACCTGTGCACTTGACCCCATCCCTTCACACTTCATCCCAAACCTCACCGCAGTCTTCATCCCAACTCTAACCCATCTCTTCAACCTATCACTAACAACTGGTGTTTTCCCCTCAAGCTTTAAACATGCCTCAATCACACCTATCCTTAAAAAGCCCTCTCTTGACCCATCCTCTGTATCTAGCTATCGCCCTATATCACTTCTCCCCTATGCCTCAAAACTACTGGAACAACACGTCCATCTTGAACTGTCCTCCCATCTATTTTCCTGCTCCCTTTTCGACTGCTTACAATCAGGCTTCCGGTCACACCACTCCACTGAAACTGCCCTAACTAAGGTCACCAATGACCTAATAACCGCCAAGAGCAAGCGACACTACTCTATTCTCCTCCTCCTTGACCTGTCCTCTGCCTTTGACACAGTGGATCATTACTTATTAGTACAGACCCTCTCATCCCTTGGCATCACAGACTTGGCGCTATCCTGGATCTCGTCATACCTAACTGACCGAACATTCAGCGTCTCCCATTCACACACCACCTCCTCACCTCGCTCCCTATCTGTCGGAGTCCCACAAGGCTCAGTTCTAGGGCCCCTGCTCTTCTCCAATTACACTTTTGGCCTGGAACAGCTCATAGAATCTCACGGTTTTCAGTATCATCTCTATGCTGATGACACACAGATCTAAATCTCTGGACCAGATATCAGCACCCTACTAACCAGAATCCCTCAATGTCTATCTGCTATTTCATCCTTCTTCTCTGCTAGATTTCTAAAACTTAACATGGACAAAACAGAATTCATTGTCTTTTTCCATCTCACGCGACCCCCCCCAACGAACCTATTCATTACAGTAAATGGCTTCCCACTCTCCCCAGTCCAACAAGCTTGCTGTCTCGGGGTAATCCTTGACACTGATCTATCCTTCAAACCACATATCCAAGCCTTTTCCACTTCCTGCCGCCTTCATCTCAAAAATATTTCATGGATCTGTACATTCCTAAACCAAGAATCTTCCAAAACCCTAGTCCATGCCCTCATCATCTCCCGCCTCGACTACTGTAACCTCCTGCTCTGTGGCCTCCCCTCTAACACTCTCACACCCCTCCAATCTATTCTAAACTCTGCTGCCCAACTAATCCACCTGTCCCCCAACTAATACAGACCCCCCATAGGCAGACTCTATAATAGGCAGACTACATAATGCACCCCCCACAGGCAGACTCTATAGTATAATACAGCCCCCCATAGGCAGATTTCATAATGCACCCCTAAATGCAGACTCTATAGGCTAATACAGCCCCCTTAGGCAGTCTCTAGAGTAACAGATTCCATAATGCACCCCCCAAAAGGCAGACTCTATAATATGATACAGACTCCCATAAGCAGACAATATAGTATAATGCAGCCCCCAATGGGCAGACACTATATAGTATAATGCAGCCCTCCATAGGCAGACTCTATAGTATAATTCAGCCCCACATAGGCAGACTCTATAGTAGGCAGACACCATAATGCACCCCCCCACAGGCAGACTCTATAGTATAATACAGCCCCCCAGGGTAGGCAAACGCCATAATGCACCCCCACAGGCAGACTCTGTGGTTTAATACAGCCCCCTTCACCGTAGGCAGACTCTATAGAAGGCAGACACTAGAGTATAATGCAGCCCCATAAAAACAATATATAAATACTCACCTCTATTCCTCCTGGTTTCTCTGCTGCTCTGAGCGCCCGCACATTTCCGGACAGTGGGAACAGAGTAGTGATGTCATCACAACCCCTTTCAGTGTCGGCATCAGTGACGTCAGACACTGAGAGGAGATAATGGGAGAGGGAGCGCAACACTCCTCCTCTCATCAATTTGGTCATCTGTATCGGTATCCTGCCGTTACATTTCAACCTGAGATGATGGATGGGGGGTCCACTACTTGCACCACCTGCTCAGGGGCCCCATAGCTGCTGGGTGGCAGAGCAGGGAGATCGTGTCTCCCTACTCTGCTGCAGTGTAACTGTATCAGCAATCTGTGCACGCCGATACAGTACAGTAACGTAGCTCAGGGTGGGCTCCCTCAGAGCCCCAAATGGATTTTTATTTCCTAAATTGTGCCCCAACATCCCATTCCTATAATCCCCAATCCCCTCCCCTGTCACATCTATTTTCCTTGCTTTGGCAACACCAATTGTATTTGATCCTGCCAATAAAGCCATTTTTATTTTGAGTTTGAGTGAGCATGGGGCCTGGGGCGACCAGTAGCTACTCTACTGCCTTATGCATAGATCCTGACCAGATTTTCCTTGGCGCAGCGTTTAGGACTGGTCCCTTCCCCACATGCAAGAAGGGGAAAAAGTGTTTGCGTGTCGTTCAGAAGCTTGTAGCTCCCTGCCATACTTTGGGCCAGGGTTTGATGCTCCTTAAGGTTGTGAAATGTGCTAGTGTGTGATGCATATCCCCCAAATGTTTGTCACTACTGCATTCGGTGCACTTAATAACAGCTTTACAGTCTTTAGCAATGTTGCATGAGGAGGCAGAACACTTATAACATATCCCAAGCTCCTTGACAGTATCTCTGCACTCTTGCAAAGTCTTTGCCCTATCACATTCCTTAAGTGGGTGAGGCATTTTGTAGATAGTAAACATTCATTTGTTATATATATCAGGGCCAGACTGGGACAAAAAAGGGACAAAAAAGCAGCTCTGCCACACAAATCCCACCAGTAGGGTTGAGCGACTTTTACTTTTATAAGATCGGGTCGGGTTTCACGAAACCCGACTTTCTCAAGTCGGGTCAAGTGAAATCGGCCGATCCTATAGAAAAGTCGGGGTCGGCCGAAACACGAAACCCAATGCAGTGCAATGGGATACTATGGTTCCCAGGGTCTGAAGGAGAGGAAACTCTCCTTCAGGCCCTGGGATCCATATTTAAGTGTAAATAAATATTGCTATACTCACCCTCTGACGCGCCCTGGTACTAACCGGCAGCCTTCCTTCCTTAGAATCAGCGCGTGACGGACCTTAGATGACGTCGCGGCTTGTGATTGGTCGCGCGACTGCCCATGTGACAGCTCACGCAACCAATCACAAGCCGCGACATCACCGAAGGTCTTTCAAGCGCTGATTCTTAGGAAGGAAGGCTGCCGGACAGAAGCAGGGCGCGTCCGAGGGTGAGTATATTCCTATTAGGTATATACTCACCCTCGGACGCGCCCTGATTCTTTCTTGCAAAGTCTTTGCCCTATCACATTCCTTAACTGGGTGAGGCGTTTTGTAGATAGTAAACATTCAGTTGCTATATATATCAGGGCCAAAAAAGCAGCTCTGCCACACAAATCCCACCAGTAGGGTTGAGCGACTTTTACTTTTATAGGATCGGGTCGGGTTTCACGAAACCCGACTTTCTCAAGTCGGGTCGAGTGAAATCGGCCGATATTCCTATTAGGTATATACTCACCCTCGGACGCGCCCTGCTTCTTTCTGGCAGCCTTCCCTCCTAAGAATCAGCGCTTGAAAGACCTTCGGTGACGTCGCGGCTTGTGATTGGTCGCGTGAGTGGTCACATTGGCGGTCACGCGACCAATCACAAGCCGCGACGTCATCTAAGGTCCTTCACGTGTTGATTCTAAGGAAGGAAGGCTGCCGGTTAGTACCAGGGCACGTCAGAGGGTGAGTTTAGCAATATTTTTTATTTTAATTCTTTATTTTACACTTAAATATGGATTCCGATACCGATTTCCGATATTGCAAACATATCGGAACTCGGTATCGGAATTCCAATATCAGATTCAGAAGATCGCCGACCTCATGGCCGACCCCACACAGGGGTCGGGTCGGGTTTCATGAAACCCGACTTTGCCAAAAGTCGGCAACTTCTGAAAATGGCCGACCCGTTTCGCTCAACCCTACCCACCAGCCCACATACCATAGCATATCTCACCCCCGATTAGTGGATTTTTATTTACTTACTCCAGCATTTTAGGTTTTTTTTAAGCGCTGGAGTGGTGCTTCACATGTAAGCCCTCTAACCCAAATGATATTCTCACTCTCCAGTGTCTTCCCTGCACCACTCCAGTCCCACGACACCATTTTGTAAGCACATCTTCTGACAGCTGGAAGTCAGACGCTAAAGCACAAGTTCTCAATACAAAATTATGAGAGCCAGAATGATGCCAGGACGAGGCTCTCTTAGACTTGTACTGAAAAGTGACATCCGTGCCTCTCCATGAAGCACTAGAGCTGCCGGCAGGTAACCTTTTCACATGAGACAAACCGGAGCAAGGTTAGAAACCAATGGAGGCAGTGGAAGGTGAATATGAGACAGGGGGCAGCGGACTTCCATTTAAAGTACCACTCCAGCCATGCGATAAAAAAAATGCTAGAGCGGTGATTTAAAGGAGCTATTTGAGGAGCCACATGTGAATGGCGCCACAGTGCGCAGGATCGATGAAAGCTATCTTTACCTGATGCACTTCAGAGCTCCAGTTATTGAGATTATGGGGTCCCAGAGATTGGCAACTTATCCCATATCCCAAGGACAGGCGATTACTTGGAGTAACCCATTTAAACAGGTTTTCCAAGATTTTTTTTGTTTGGCCATAGGAATATAGAAAACAAACCAATAATGACAAACCAGACATGCAATACAGCCTCTCCAACAACAAGAGAGGAGAAGTGTGGATATACCGTATATATATACAGAATAAGGCCCTGTTCACACGTTCAATATTTTACATCAGTATTTGAAAAGTACAACCAGGAGTGGGTGATAAATACAGAAGTGGTGATATGTTTCTTTTATACTTTCCCTCTGATTGTTCCTCTCCTGGTTTTGGCTACAAAAACTGATGTAAACTACTGACCAAATACTGAATGTGTGAACATGGCCTTAATACAAATACTGGAAATTACACCCAGTATTCAGGACAGGAGAAGTGGTACTGTGCAGAGTTTGTGTGTTGGTGTGTAGTGGCTCAATACTATTTAGTATATTTGTGTACTATACCAATACGTGGACTGTATAGTAGTATGTCCTGTGTAGCTGTGATATTGCTATTTAGTGGGCCCTGCACCTGGGTATATAATTTGTAGTGGGGAGTCCACACCATATACAGAGCTCCACACTATATAATTTGTTATAAAGCATGGGATGGAACAGTGTGTATATTAAATAGTATACAGTCCACACTATCTAATATACACAGCACCATATTATATACACATATCTATACTATAAATAGTTGAGTCGCCCGCCAGGGCCTAGGGGTACTCGGTACCGGGTCTGGTCGTTTTTAAAGGGGAGGTCACGGTAGTGGCGATTCGGTCTATGGCCCTGGGTGCCCAAGTAAAAGGGATAGTCTTTAAAGGGATTTGCAAAGTAGTAAAAGTTTGTGACGCCACCTGTGGTGCTCGGTCACGGGTGACCGACGCTGCTTAAAGGGGTCATTTGGGGGCGATGGTGCTTCAGCAAAGATGGTGTTGCTTCCCACAGGTGAAGCGGGGTCCCCAGGGGTACAAGTGTGTTTGGCCAGAGTGGTGTGGTGCCAGAATAAACGAACGACACAGGGCTGCAATGTCTTTACCTGGTTTACTGTTGGCAGTCAGTTTCAGTCTAGGGTACTGGCAACAGGTGACGGTGGAGTCCAGGCAGCCTGGAAATGGATTGAACCCCCTTGGTCAGGTCAGATTGGGAGCCTTCCACTATGCACTGAATATGAGTCCCTTGCTGACTGTTGCTTTCTGGCAAGGTAATCTTTCTCTCCTGTCCTGGCACAGTAATTGCATGGTAGGCAACTCGAGACGTTTCCTTGGGATCTCTATTCAGGGTGACTCCGGGCTCTGGTTGTTGCTGTACCTCAGGTGTAATGTGGGCAACTCCCTTTTAGTTTCCTGCCCTCCGGTTCTGCCATGGGACTTGTAGTTCCTCACAGCCCCGGGCTCTGTGGAATAACCATAATTTTTAATCACAGCTTTCATGAGTCTTGGCATGCTTTCCACCTGTCTTTCACACTGCTACTGGTGCAAAAATGTATACAGTTTAAACACATATACCCAGGAAAACACACATACTTTAACCCCTTCGTGACATGCGCCGTACTAGTACTGCGCTGCGGGCACTGCATTTGTGCCAGCCGCAGTACTAGTACGGCGCACCAATCACCGCAGTCTCGCGCTGAGCGCCGCGGTGATCGGGTGCGGGTGTCAGCTGTATATGACAGCTGACACCCCGCAGCAAACTCTGCTGTGGCATGTCATGATACAGGCAGGGGTTAGTGACTTGTTTTTGTCTCCCGGTCTGGTCGTGCGAGGGTTAACCTCTGTCTCATTTTGGGTTTTGTGGGGCTATTTCAGTCTGCTCTGGCCTGCAAACCAATGTCAGTGATAGTTCATACTCCCAGGCCAGAGCAGCTGACCCCCTTGATACTGTGTTTTATCCTCTGCCCATTTACTCTGCTCCCGTGACTTCCTTTTCCTGCCACGCCGCTTGTCTTAGTGTTTGCTCCCTGTGCTTGGACCTCTTGGTATGTGACCCGGCTTGTCTTTTGACCTGTTTGACTGTCTCACATCTCGGTTATCTCTGCTCCCTTCAGGCTCTGACTTCTGGCTTGTATTTGACCACGGGTATTGCTGTGACCTCTGGTACTACTTGTCCTGACTGTTTCTGACTCAGCTCATGTGACCACTCTCTCGCCATTTGGTGGTGCCTGTGCTGCTGCTCAGTGGTGCTACACTGTGTCTGCAACCTCTCTTCCCTCACCAGCATCCCCTGGTGGAAGTTGCACTACACTGCTCTGCAGCAGCATTACAGGCATCACTCATATCAGAGTTACTAAAGAATGTAATTTACTTTGCAGATCGTCTCTGACAGCAATCATAGATTACAGAAAAATGATTCAATGTTGCGGTTAAATCTGCTACGTCACTGGTAAACCATGCAAGAGCTGCAAAGTAGAGTCCAATTATCTGCCATAAATCATCTAGGTTGTCATGATACTCATCGCTGGTGGTCTCAAAGTTCTCTCTGGCCCTTGTTGTTGGTTTTGTTACATATTTGGCACGTTCGTGGTAGGCATTGACTCTTTTTCTGCTGCCTCTGTTGTCAGGAACATAATGCGTTTGTATCACAGAGGAATCCACAGAGCTTTTCATGGACATTGCTTAGCTAAGATGGCTGATGGTGATAAACTTCGTAGCAGACTATATATATATGCATTTTCTATATGCACTTTCTATATGTAGATTCTTATGTCTCCTGTTATTACTCTGTCACTAATGTACGTAGGAGAGATGTGTGGAATGCATCACTTAAATGGAGTCTATCAGCAGGTTTTTACTATGTAAGCTGAAGACTGCATGCTCTAGGGGTTGAAACACAGATTTCAGCAATGCCTCTCCTTTCAAGCTCCAAGGATTTGTTTGCTTGCAATGATTGTTTTAGCACCAGGAGATTATCATTGCTGTGACAGGCTAGTCACCCTGGTCTAACAACACCCCTCCTCTGAAAGGCACCTCACAGTCTATAGACATTGCATATACAGAGCCTGGTGTGGGTGGGGTTACCTTTCTCAGCTCTGCTTCACTGTTAAATATGAAAACTCTGGTTGAGTGCGAATGGCTGAACCCACTAAACTAAGTTGCACATCATTGGAGTGAAACTCTCTTAACCTTTCTTTCTGCATGCCCCTCAATAAAACTAGTGTCTAAAACAGCAGTCGTAACAAATCTGGCCCAAAGTTATATATGAAGTATTTATGCAAGTCTAAGATAATTTTTTATTTATTCTTTCAAGGTACCTTCAAGCTGTGTCTCTAAAATGGTGTTGCGTTATAATTGCAAAGAACCAAATCTGTAAAGCCAGTTTCTCAATAAATGACAGAGGAGGAACAAATACCATTAGTCTAGTCAATGATCCAATCCAGGACCTAATATGTACAGTTCATGCATTTAAATTTCTAATATGTCTGAATTGAAACAGTGTGTGTAGAAGAAATGGTTCCTCTATTGTAACATGAAAGGGTGTTAGCATCATTCCAGGAACTGTTGGTGTGTATTATGCATACTTATTCAGACTAATACCCTAATGCCATTGACTCTCATTTTCCCCCCCAAAACGTATGCATTGCATTTCTGATATGCTGCTAGGGCTGAATAGTTTATACATTGTGCCCTTTATACTGCCTCTATTCAAATTATTCTGTTCATATTTAACCATATTACAATAATGATCTGTCAAAACTTGTATACATATTCTGCTTGACATGCTAAAAAATTCAAAAATTTGGGTTACATTTAAAGCATGCCTGTAATTTAGTCTTAAACATGAAAATACTAGGTGCATATACTAGCTGTCATTAAGTCTCCTCAATCACACCCAGAATTCTATGACTTTTTGTGTTGACATCTAGTCCATGAATAATTTCAGTGATACACTCGTTTCTCATCAATGATAGTCGTTACAGTTTCATATATAATGACTAATCATCATCCAGATCAATTACTGGAGTCATCACAGCAGGAGATTTACTAATTTATCTTTCTCTATTGCAATCCATACTCAATTCCTCTTCTGATATTCCTAGATCACCCTTCCATATCTCCTCTTCAAAGCTGTATTTGACAGTACGTTTTTTTTTTTAAAGAGAAAATCAGAATATGCAATATAAAAAGTAAAACAAAATCTAATTAAATGTAGAATACATTTATAGAATACATTTATACATATTGCAACATCTTTAATATTTGGTAGAGAGGTTGAAGGTGTTTACGTGCAGCATCAGAATTATGTTCACAGAAATACTTTAGAAATGGCAACAAATCTATAGTTCATTTCTTCACATTCACTACCAGACAATATGGTTACTTTAATTTGACAAGTGATGTGTAGTTTTATGGACTGTATGAAATGTTCTTAAGAACAAAATAATGTCTACTGTACAGGTGTTGTTTTCACTAAATTTCTTGTTGTCTTAAAATCTGAGGAGATACCGTATATACTTGAGTATAAGCCGACACTCTAATTTTGCCACAAAAAACTGGGAAAACTTATTGACTCGAGTATAAACCTAGGGTGGAAAATGCAGCAGCTACCGGTAAATGTCAAAAATAAAAATAGATACCAATAAATGTAAAATTAATTGAGACATCAGTAGGTTAAGTGTTTTTGAATATCCATATTGAATCAGGAGCCCCATATAATGCTCCATACAGTTCATGATGGGCCCCATAAGATGCTCCAAACAAAATACGCCCCATATAATGCTCCATATTAAAATATGCCCCATATAATGCTGCACAAAGGTTAATAATGGCCCCATAAGATGCTCCATAGAAACATTTTCCCCATACAATGCTGCATAAAGGTTGATGGCCCCATAAGATGCTCCACACATTATGGCCCAATAAGATGCTCTGCACATTATGCCCCATGAGATACTCCACACATTATGTCCCATGAGATACTCCACACATTATGCCCCATAAGATGCTCCATACATTATGGCCCCATAAGATGCTCCATACATTATGGCTCAATAAGATGCTCAAAACATTATTCCCCATAAAATGCTCCACACATTATGGCCCCATAAGATGCTCCACACATTATGGCCCCATGAGATGCTCCATACATTATGGCCCCATGAGATGCTCCATATATTGTGGCCCCATATGAAGCTCCATACATTGTGGCCCCATAAGATGCTCCACACATTTGCCCCATTTGCTGTTTCTGCGATTAAAATAAAAAAATCGCATACTCACCTCTCTTCGCTCAGGCCCCCAGCACTTGGGATAGTCACCTTCCTCGTTCCACCGCTGTGCTCTGCTCTGCCTTCCATCTAATCGCGTCATCGTGCCCTCTGACCTGAATAGTGCAGAGGATGGAAGACAGAGCTGCGCGCAGCTGTGGAACGAGGAAGTTGACTATCGCGCAATGCTCACCTCCCCCGATATACTCACCTGCTCCCGGCGCGGTGCCTGGCAGAGTCTCACTGTCAGATGGTCTCCGGGAGCCGGCGGCATCTTCCTGTGTTCAGCGGTCACATACCGCTCATTACAGTAATGAATATGCGTCCATATTCATTACTTTAATGAGCGGTACCACCAAAAAGGTGGGCTGAAAATCTCGGCTTATATGTATGTATGTTTTGGAGGTGTTTCTCTGCCAAGGGCACCGGACTACTTCACCGCATCAATGGGAGAATAGATGGAGCCATGTACCGTAAAATCTTGAGTGACAACCTCCATCCCTCTGCCAGGACATTAAAAATGGGTCATGGATAGGTCTTCCAGCAAGACAATGACCCAAAATATACAGCCAAGGAACAAAGGAGTGGCTCAAAAAGAAGCACATTAAGGTCCTGGGATGGCCTAGCCAGTCTTCAGACCTCAATTCCATAGAAAGCTTATGGAGGGAGTTGAAGCTCCGAGTTGCCAAACAAAAGCCTCAAAATCTTATTGATTGAGAGATGATCTGCAAAGATGAGTGGACCAAAATTCCTCCTGACATATGTGCAAACCTCATCATCAACTACAAAAACGCATGACTGCTGTGCTTGCCAACAAAGGGCTTTGCCGCCAAGTATTAAGTCTTGTTTTCCAGAGGGATCAAATACTTATTTCTCACTGCAAAATGCAAGAATATGTATATAATGTATACAATGTCATTTTCTGGACTTTATTTTTTATACTAACTTACCCTTAAAATTATAGACCGTTCTGTTCTTTGTCAGAAGGCAAACTTACAAAATCAGTAAGGGATCAAATACTTATTTCCCCCCTGTACCTGGGTTATTCTAGGGACATTAAGGTAAATGCTGGAGGGTAGAGACCATCCACCTACATGTGAATAGGTTAAAGATGGTGAATATTGTAACAATGTTGTAGCATGTGTAAGGGTGTGACAGGGACTGTATTGTGCTTCTCCCTCTCTAAACAGTGTTTGCATAAAATGTGTGATTTGTGACTGTTATAGTATGTGATGTTGCATAGAATTCATTAAGCACTAATGTATTTGGTTAATGTGAAATATAGAGCTTAATGTCATTTGTACATAGTGTTTAGGGAAAGTTTAGCTATTAAGTATAGAGCATAGATTAGATTAGAATTGGGTACAGTTCAGTGGGGGCACAATAGAGTTAGGAAACTAGGGTACCGGATAGGAATAGTTAAAATGATGAGAGATTTTTCTAGTTGGGAGGGTCAGGAGTAGTTAAAGTTAGGACACTTCCTTTTTTAAGTAGTGAGTTGGATGGAGATCAGTGATATTGTCCCAGATTCCCAAGCAAGAACTAGCTCGGAAAGTTAGGGATTGAGACCCCAACAGGGTAGCCTACCCTTTAAAAAAAGATGTCTTCTGTGTGGCTGCTCCCTGTATAGTGCTCTTTGACTTTAACTTTCTTCCCAGGAGCTTAGGGGAGCCCACTTTTAAACATTTAAAAGGAACCACACTCTGCAAAAAGGAGGGAGGGAAAAACCTAAATGGGACGACCCGAGGAGTGAGCCAGGTCAGGACCACATAGACTGTGAGTGCTCCTGGATTGTTGGAGCTGTGGTGAGTTGGCCACTGGGCCATTTTGTTAAGTAAAATAGACATTCTGTGTCTGGATATCCGGGCCTATTGTATTAAAACAGACAAACCATATATGGGTCACAGAAGCAAGGGGACTGGGGTCAGTCGGTCCCACGTTTAAGTAAAAAAACTTGGACACTCCGCTTCAGTGTCCCTAGGAAAAGGGACAGGGGTGAGTTGGACCCATGTTTAAACAAGAACTTGGACACACGGTGTTGGGATCCCTATGGAAACTGACCAGCGTCATGTGGACCTGTGTTTGCAAAGGTGCTTAGACACACTGTGTCAGGATGCCCATGGCAGGGGGACCAGGGTCAAATGGACATGCACTATTGATTGGACAACCCGAAGGTCGTGCCAGGTTAAAAGGGACTGTTCCCATGTGTATTCGGGTGAGTGTTTATTGTCTGCCAAAGGGCCGGGTTGGTAAAGAGAATTGGACTATATGTTTTGGGGCCCAAAAACAGTGGGATCGAGACCAGTTCTGACCAGGAACAGGGCCAAAGATGGTTGTGAGGAAAACAGGCACATATGTGTGATGTACCCTACATGTACCTTATGGTTGGGGATAACCATGTTTTAGAAGGGATGTGTATAATTCTATGAGCACTAATGTATTCGGTTATTGTGATATATAGAGCTTAACGTTAATTGTACATAGTGTTTAGTGAAAGTTTAAAGATAAGGATAAATAATAGATTAGGATAGGATTGGGTACAGTTCAGTGGACACACAGTAGAGTTAGGAAGCTAGGTTACAAGTATAGGAATAGTTAAAATGGGGACTTTTTCCCAGTTGGGAAGGATAGGAGTAGTTATAGTTGGGCACTTTCTGGTTTAAGGCAGTTAGTGAGTTGGATGGAGATCAGTGAGATTGTTCCAGAAACGAGTTCACTGAGAGTAACAGTTCAGAGCCATAGGACTGAAAGTCACACGGATACGAGGAAATCTTCCGAACCTTACTGTCTGGAAATGGTATGGAAGAGCCATCCTTAATTTCACCCTCAGAAGGAAAAACAGGTACAGATTCCAAAGCAAAACGTAACAGGAGCTCTATGGAGTGCTCGTTCTGTCTTTAACAAACTTTCCTACATTCATGATCTATTTATTACTAATAAACTTTCCTTCTTCGCTATGACTGAAACCTAGTTCACCACCTCTAACAAAGTCTCTCCTGCTGCACTCTCCTACAGTGGATTCCACCTTTCCCACACCCCTCACCCCAGCAGCACGCTTCTTCACCCCAATCCCAATGCCACCCTCTGTCACCCTCCCTTTCTTTGAGGTGCACTCGGTGAGCATCTATTCCCACTCCATCTAATGGCTTTCAGTATCACCTCTATGTTGATGACACACATATCTACATTTCTGGACCAGATATCACCTCCCTACTAACCAGAATCCCACAATGTCTGTCTGCTATTTCATCCTTCTTCTCTGCTAGATTTCTAATACTTAAAAATCTCAATGAGAATAACTGTTTAACTCCATATCAGCATGGGTTTATGAGAAATCGCTCCTGTCAAACCAATCTAATCAGTTTTTATGAAGAGGTAAGCTATAGGCTGGACCACGGTGAGTCATTGGACGTGGTATATCTCGATTTTTCCAAAGCGTTTGATACCGTGCCGCACAAGAGGTTGGTACACAAAATGAGAATGCTTGGTCTGGGGGAAATTGTGTGTAAATGGGTTAGTAACTGGCTTAGTGATAGAAAGCAGAGGGTGGTTATAAATGGTATAGTCTCTAACTGGGTCGCTGTGACCAGTGGGGTACCGCAGGGGTCGGTATTGGGACCTGTTCTCTTCAACATATTCATTAATGATCTGGTAGAAGGTTTACACAGTAAAATATCGATATTTGCAGATGATACAAAACTATGTAAAGTAGTTAATACAAGAGAAGATAGTATTCTGCTACAGATGGATCTGGATAAGTTGGAAACTTGGGCTGAAAGGTGGCAGATGAGGTTTAACAATGATAAATGTAAGGTTATACACATGGGAAGAAGGAATCAATGTCACCATTACACACTGAATGGGAAACCACTGGGTAAATCTGACAGGGAGAAGGACTTGGGGATCCTAGTTAATGATAAACTTACCTGGAGCAGCCAGTGCCAGGCAGCAGCTGCCAAGGCAAACAGGATCATGGGGTGCATTAAAAGAGGTCTGGATACACATGATGAGAGCATTATACTGCCTCTGTACAAATCCCTAGTTAGACCGCACATGGAGTACTGTGTCCAGTTTTGGGCACCGGTGCTCAGGAAGGATATAATGGAACTAGAGAGAGTACAAAGGAGGGCAACAAAATTAATAAAGGGGATGGGAGAACTACAATACCCAGATAGATTAGCGAAATTAGGATTATTTAGTCTAGAAAAAAGACGACTGAGGGGCGATCTAATAACCATGTATAAGTATATAAGGGGACAATACAAATATCTCGCTGAGGATCTGTTTATACCAAGGAAGGTGACGGGCACAAGGGGGCATTCTTTGCGTCTGGAGGAGAGAAGGTTTTTCCACCAACATAGAAGAGGATTCTTTACTGTTAGGGCAGTGAGAATCTGGAATTGCTTGCCTGAGGAGGTGGTGATGGCGAACTCAGTCGAGGGGTTCAAGAGAGGCCTGGATGTCTTCCTGGAGCAGAACAATATTGTATCATACAATTAGGTTCTGTAGAAGGACGTAGATCTGGGGATTTATTATGATGGAATATAGGCTGAACTGGATGGACAAATGTCTTTTTTCGGCCTTACTAACTATGTTACTATGTTACTATGTTAAAAAGGACAAAGCAGAATTTATCATCTTTCTCTCATTTCACTCGACTCCCCCAACAGACCTATCCATTGAAGTAAATGGCTACTCACTCTCCCCCGTCACACAAGCTCGCTGCCTCGGGGTAATCTTTGACACTGATCTCTCCTTCACACCACATATCCAAGCCCTTTCCACTTCCTGCTGACTCCAACTCCAAAATATTTCCTGGATCCGTACGTTCCTCAACCAAGAATCTGCAAAAACCCTAGTCCATGCCCTCATCATCTCCTGCCTTGATTACTGCAACCTCCTGCTCTATGGCCTCTGGTCCAACACTCTTGAACCCTAAACTCTGATGTCTGACTAATCCACCTGTCCCTCCGCTATTCCCTGGCCTCTCCCCTCTGTCAGTCCCTGAACTGGCTCCCCATTACCGAAATACTCCAGTTCAAAGCTCTTACCATGACATACAAAGCCATCCACAAACTGCATCCTCCATACATCTGTGACCTTGCCTCCTGGTACTTACCTCCACTTAACATCTGATCCTCACAAGATATCATTCTATACTCCCCTCTTATCTCCTCTTGCCAATATCACATACAAGATTTCTACTGCGCATCACCCCTACTCTGGAACTCTCTACTCCAACATATAAGACTCTCGTCTCCCATGGAAACCTTCAAAAAGAATCTGAAAACCTACCTCTACCGACAAGCCTACAACCTTCATTAAGCACTGATCAACCAAACCGCTGCAGGACCAGCTCTACCCTTGCCTACTTTATCCTCACCCATCCCTTGTAAATTGTGAGCCCTCACAGGCAGGGTCTTCTCTCCTCCTGTACCAGTCATGACTTGTATCATTTAAGACTACTGTACTTGTTTTATTATGTATACCGCTCCTCACATGTAAAGCACCATGGAATACATAGCGCTATAATAATAAAATAATAATTGCTTGGAAAGTTGAGAAGCTGCGGAACAGGATGGTATGTTTGAAGGACAAGGGGTCCCAGGAGAGCAAGGGACAGCACAGGTGAAAGAAACTATGACTAATGAGAATTACTATGTGGTACCTGTGACTGAACTGAACTTGTTGAGTAAAGTAAAATGGACTGGGAGTCCGTCAATCAATGTGTGGTGGCATTAGGACCTGGGATCATGGAACCCGTGGAGATCTCCAATCCAAAAGTGAGTGTTGTGCACTACATGCAAACCACATGACAGGCAGGACAGTATATTTTCTTTCTCCTGCCATTACTACCACGCTGGCCACCTCACGCACACTCACTTTGCAAGGTTGTGCAGGGCATAACTCTAGTTTCAGCATGAATACAACAGCTGCTGCAGCCTTGCCTACAGGGGAGAGGAACCTATTTTGCTCGTGAATGTATTGCTGTTTAATATGAAGGTGATTCTGTCTACACTACTGGCTGTGTAATATTCAGTAAAAGGACATTTTATTAACCCCTTTACCCCCAAGGGTGATTTCCACATTATTGACCGGGCCAATTTTTACAATTCTGACCACTGTCCATTTATGAGGTTATAACTCTGGAACGCTTCAACGGATCCTGATGATTCTGACACTGTTTTCTCATGACATATTCTACTTCATGATAGTGGTAAAATTTCTTTGCTATTATCTGTGTTTATTTGTGGAAAAAGATAGAAATTTGGAGAAAAATTTTGAAAATTTTGCAGTTTTCCAACTTTGAATTTTTATGCCCTTAAATGACAGATATGCCACTCAAAATACTCAATAAGTAACATTTCCCACATGTCTTCTTTACATCAGCACAATTTTGGAACCAAAATTTTTTTTGTTAGGGAGTTCTTAGGGTTAAATTTGACCAGCAATTTCTCATTTTTACAACACCATTTTTTGTTAGGGACCACATCACATTTGAAGTCACTTTGAGGGGTATATATGATAGAAAATACCCAAGTGTGACACCATTTTAAAAACTGCACTTCTCAAGGTGCTCAAAATCACATTCAAGGGGATTATTAACCCTTCAGGTGATTCACAGGAATTTTTGGAATGTTTTTAAAAAATGAACATTTAACTTTTTTTCACAAAAAATTTACTTCAGCTCCAATTTATTTTATTTTACCAAGGGTAACAGGAGAAATTGGACCACAAAAGTTGTTGTAAAATTTGTCCTGAGTAAGCTGATACCCATATGTGGGGGTAAACCACTGTTTGGGCGCATGGCAGAGCTCGGAAGGGAAAGAGCGCCATTTGACTTTTTAATGCAAAATTGACTGGAATTGAGATAAGACGCCATGTCGCGTATGGAGAGCCCATGATGTGCCTAAACATTGAAACCTCCCAAAAGTGACACCATTTTGGAAAGTAGACCCCCTAAGGAACTTATCTAGAAGTGTGGTGAGCACTTTGACCCACCAAGTGCTTCACAGAAGTTTATAACGTAGAGCCGTAAAAATAAAAAATCATATTTTTTCACAAAAATGATTTTTCGCCCCCAATTTTTTTTTAATTTCCCAAGGGTAACAGAAGGAACTGGACACCAAAATTTGTTGTAAAATTTGTCCTGAGTACGATAATACCCCATATGTGCGGGTAAACCACTATTTTGGTGCATGGCAGAGTTCGGGAGGGAAGGAGCGCCGTTTGACTTTTCAATGCAAAATTGACTGGAATTGAGATAGGACCACCATGTCGCATTTGGAGAGCCCATGATGTGCCTAACCATTGAAACACCCCACAAGTGACACCATTTTGGAAAGAAGACCCCCTTGGGAACTTATCTAGATGTGTTGCGAAAACTTTGAACCTCCAAGTGTTTCACTTCAGTTTATAACACAGAGCCGTGAAAATAAAAATTCTATTTTTTTCCACAAAATTTTTTTTTAGCCCACATATTGGTATTTTCCTGAGGGTAATAGGAGAAATTGGGCCCCAAAAGTTGTCCAATTTGTCCTGAGTAAGCTGATACCCCATATGTGGGGGAACCACTGTTTGGGCGCATGGCAGAGCTCGAAGCGGAAGGAATGCCATTTGGAATGCAGACTTAGATGGATTGGTCTGCAGACGTCACGTTGCATTTGCAGAGCCCCTGATGTACCTAAACAGCAGAACCCCCCACAAGTGACCCATATTGAAAACTAGACCCCCCAAGGAACTTATCTAGATGTGTTGTGAGAACTTTGAACCCCCAAGAGTTTCACTACAGTTTATAACACAGAACAGTGAAAATAAAAAAAAAAAATTTTTCCACAAAATTATTTTCTAGCCCCTGGTTTTGTATTTTCCCAAGGGTAACAGGAGAAATTGGACCCCAAAAGTTGTTGTCCAATTTGTCCTGATACCCCATATGTTGGGGTAAACCCCTGTTTGGGCACACAAGAGAGCTCGGAAGGGAAGGAGCACTGTTTTACTTTTTCAACGTAGAATTGGCTGGAATTGAGATTAGACGCCACGTCACGTTTGGAGAGCGCATGATGTGCCTAAACAGTGGAGACCCCCCAATTCTAACTGAAACCCTAACCCAAACACACCCCTAACCCTAATCCCAACCAAAACCCTAGCCACACCCCTAACCCTAATCCCAACCCTAATCCCAACTGTAAATGGAATCCAAACCCTAACTTTAGCCCCAACCCTAATCCTAACCCCAACCCTAACCCCAACCCTAACCCTAGCTCCAACCCTAACTGTAGCCCTAACTTTAGCCCCAACCCTAACCCTAACTTTAGCCCCAACCCTAACTGTAACCCTAACCCTAACTTTAGCCCCAACCCTAACCCTAACCTTAGCACCAACCCTAACCCTAGCCCTAATGGGAAAATGGAAATAAATAAATGTTTTAAAATTTTATAATTTTTCCCTAACTAAGGGGGTGATGAAGGGGGTTTGATTTACTTTTATAGAACGTAAAATCACTGCACTCGTACGATGAAGATATTCAATTCATGTGGATAATTTTATTAGACAAATGTTCAGGTGAGGCGATAAGTATAAAACGTTTCGGCCAGCCCGTGGCCTTGTTCACTAAATCGCTAAAACAAATAGAACAGAACAGTAGTAAATAACTATGTACAGGGACAAGATTACATATATACATATATACATATATACAGTTCAGAAAGCATGTCAATACTTGTGTCGAGGAAAAGGAGGCTAAATAGGCCCATACCATCAAATTAACAAGGAACAAAAAACAATGGAGCAAGAGAGATGCACAATAGATAATTAGTAACAGAAGAGACGGTAGGGAAAAAAATGTCCAGCGTACCCTTAGGTAGTAGATTCTTCCTACAGATGCCAATGGCTGTATGGGTAGATATATATAGATTAAATAATCCAGTGTGTACATAACAAGTAGGTGGATGATAAAAAGTAAAGATACATAACTACCTGTGTGCTTTAAGGGACCAGCCAGAGCAACAATACCTTGGAAGAATATAACCAGTAATGTGGGAAGATTCGTATGGCTGAAGAGAAGGGGGGAAGGAAGGGGGGGAAAGAATGAGAGCGAGTAAATATCTGCAAAACTACTGGCAACGTCTATGTAACAGAAAGAAGGAGTCACTTTTGTATGTACATCACCTTAGTGGTAATGGTGCCGAGGTCGCCGTGGTGCAGGGCAGACAGGTATGTGTACCAATAGCTGTAAGGGTAGATGTAGATACATACAGATCTCAGTGTGTGGGTAACCAATAGATGATAATGATGATAGAAACAAATATATCTAGCTACCTGTGCGCTTTAAGAGACCCGCCAGAACATAAATTGGATACCCTGGAAGAGTACAACCAGTACTGTGGAAAAGTCCGTGTAGCTAGAGGGGGGCAAGAGAAAATAAGTACCTACAAAGCTACTGGTTATGTGTATGCAGTAGAGAGGAAAGAACACTACCTGCTAGGTTGTGGAGCCAGCCAGGGTCAATGTATACTGAACTAAACCACCGGAATAAGGGGATCAATGTCACTAGAAAGAAAAGGGGACCATGAGTATGGCACTCGGCAAGTGCTTTTAAGCACAAAGAAAACTTATCTGTTGGTGGTTGCTCACATCCGTCCTCAGATGTCCGTGGAGACAGGTAGCCAGGACCCGCGTTGGTGGGCAAGTGGGGAGAGCAGACACTCACAGTGTCACTGCGTGGAGTAGCGCTTGTCTGAATGTGCCCAGAAGGCACCTATTTATGGCCCTGGGTGGTGATGTGTCCATAACGAGTGCAGGGACGCCGGCGCATGCGCAATGGCGATTTCAGCCGCTCGTGCGTGCGCAGTAGCAGCGGAGCACATCGGTCTGCCACAGAAAGCCTGGGCCTGCGCAGTGTACGCAAGCCCAGGTCTGCCGATGACCGAACGGATGCCAAAGCCTATCTAGTGGGAGCTATAGGGGAAGGGGGGGGGGCGGGCAATCAGCGTTGCAAATGGAGCGCCCTAGTGAAAAGGGCGGAGGACTAGCAGGCGCTAGTGAGGTGCCATGCATGTAGGAAGGCATTGTTTTGGAAAACGCCGTAGGGGTGTGGGGAATGCGTGAAGAGAGGCTGTGATGTGTAGATGAAGGGAGCGCTGCTATGAGGAATACAGACTGGCAGTACATAATGATCAGTACAATACATGAAAAAGACAGTTACATGGTAAAACATACAGATGCATGGTAGGAGTCCAAACTAAATAAAATGAAATAAAAAGAACCCAAAAAAGGAATGAAAAGAATGAAATGAAATGAATGAAATGGATGAAATGAATAGAAATGAAATGAATGAAATGAATGAAATGAATGAAATGAAAAAAATGAACAAAATGAAAAAAAGTGAAAAACGAAAAAAATGAAAAAAATGAAAACAATGAAAAATGAAATATGAAAAAAGAAATGGAAAAATAAAAAATGAAAAATGAAAGAAATAGAGAATGAAAAATGAATGAAAAAAAATGAATGAGAAAAATGAATAAAAATGAGAAAAATAAAGTAAATAAATGAAAAATGATGGAAAATAAAAATGAAATGAACTGAAAATAATGAAAAACTGATCGAAAGTAATGAGAAAAAAAATTGGAAAAATAAAATAAAAATTAAAAGTAAAAAATGGGTACGGGGAAGCACAGTCTTACCGTCTCCACTGTGCAGAAGGGTGAGGCTACTAGTGCAGTTGATTAAGTCTAGAAAAATAAAGTAGATCATGTTCGCCAGTCTATCTCGCGGTTCAAACCCCTAGGGTGAAGGCTATCAAGGGTGTAAATCCAGAACGTTTTTCGCTGTTTTAGCAACCGAATGTGGTTCCCTCCCCTTCTCGGGCGAGGGACTCTTTCTATAATCTGAAATCTAAGTTGTGACACATTGTGTCTTGACTCCTTAAAGTGCAATGGTAATGGTAGCCATGTTTTTTCGCATCTAATTGTAGATTTGTGTCTCGATATTCGATCTTTAATGGCCTGAGTCGTCTCTCCTACATAAAATAACCAGCATGGGCACTTGATGATATAGACCACGTAGTTTGTATCACAGGTGTAGTGCTCCTTGATGGGATATGACTTCCCGGTCCGCGGGTGGACCACCTCATTGCCTTTAATGACGTTGGAGCAGCATCGGCAACTTAAACAGGGGAAAGTACCAGTTCTACTTTGGCCCGTCAGAGTTCTATTTGAAGCTGTTTTGTGTGATCCTAGATCTGCCCTTACTATTTTATCACGTATATTCTTGGGTCGTCTGGTGCACATTAAAGGTGGATCTTTAAATATGGGGATGTTAGGATAGGCCTTGTTGAGGAGAGGCCAATGTGCTCGAATCAGGTTATGTATTTTATTCATTGTAGGGTGGTAGTTATGTACAAAGGGCAGACGTGGATTTTTTTGTTCTTGTACACCTGAGTCTAGATTATCAGAGTCCTGAAGTGCTCTAGAGGATTCCGTATTAAGGAGATCCGCCGGGTACTGGCGGGCTTTGAACTTGTTAGTCATTTCATGTAGCCTCAATTCTCTAATTGAAGGATTGGACACAATTCTGGTTACCCTTTTAAATTGTGATCTGGGGAGACTGTTTTTGATAGACCTGGGATGGCAACTGTTATACAACAGAAGGCTGTTACAGTCAGTCGGTTTTGTAAAGATGTCAGTGCTTAAATTACCGATTGAATCTTTGATAATCTTAGTGTCTAGGAAGGTCACTTCGTCCTTGTGGTGGACCAATGTGAAGGACAGTTCCGGGCTGACAGTATTGATGGTGTCGTAGAATTCTAGGAGGCTAGTTTGATCGCCCTGCCATACGCAAAAAACATTCATTTCATTCATTTCATTTCTATTCATTTCATCCATTTCATTCATTTCATTCTTTTCATTCCTTTATTGGGTTCTTTTTATTTCATTTTATTTAGTTTGGACTCCTACCATGCATCTGTATGTTTTACCATGTAACTGTCTTTTTCATGTATTGTACTGATCATTATGTACTGCCAGTCTGTATTCCTCATAGCAGCGCTCCCTTCATCTACACATCACAGCCTCTCTTCACGCATTCCCCACACCCCTACGGCGTTTTCCAAAACAGTGCCTTCCTACATGCATGGCACCTCACTAGCGCCTGCTAGTCCTCCGCCCTTTTCACTAGGGCGCTCCATTTGCAATGCTGATTGCGCGCCCCCCCCACTTCCCCTATAGCTCCCACTAGATAGGCTTTGGCATCCGTTCGGTCATCGGCAGACCTGGGCTTGCGTACACTGCACAGGCCCAGGCTTTCTGTGGCAGACCGATGTGCTCCGCTGCTACTGCGCACGCGCGAGCGGCTGAAATCGCCATTGCGCATGCGCCGGCGTCCCTGCACTCGTTATGGACACATCACCACCCAGGGCCATAAATAGGTGCCTTCTGGGCACGTTCAGACAAGCGCTACTCCACGCAGTGACACTGTGAGTGTCTGCTCTCCCCACTTGCCCACCAACGCGGGTCCTGGCTACCTGTCTCCACGGACATCTGAGGACGGATGTGAGCAACCACCAACAGATAAGTTTTCTTTGTGCTTAAAAGCACTTGCCGAGTGCCATACTCATGGTCCCCTTTTCTTTCTAGTGACATTGATCCCCTTATTCCGGTGGTTTAGTATACATTGACCCTGGCTGGCTCCACAACCTAGCAGGTAGTGTTCTTTCCTCTCTACTGCATACACATTACCAGTAGCTTTGTAGGTACTTATTTTCTCTTGCCCCCTCTAGCTACATGGACTTTCCCACAGTACTGGTTGTACTCTTCCAAGGTATCCAATTTATGTTCTGGCGGGTCTCTTAAAGCGCACAGGTAGCTAGATATATTTGTTTCTATCATCATTATCATCTATTGGTTACCCACACACTGAGATCTGTATGTATCTACCCTTACAGCTATTGGTACACATACCTGTCTGCCCTGCACCACGGCGACCTCGGCACCATTACCACTAAGGTGATGTACATACAAAAGTGACTCCTTCTTTCTGTTACATAGACGTTGCCAGTAGTTTTGCAGATATGTACTCGCTCTCATTCTTCCCCCCCCCCCTCCCCCCCTTCTCTTCAGCCATACGAATCTTCCCACATTACTGGTTATATTCTTCCAAGGTATTCAACTGTTGCTCTGGCTGGTCCCTTAAAGCACACAGGTAGTTATGTATCTTTACTTTTTATCATCCACCTACTTGTTATGTACACACTGGATTATTTAATCTATATATATCTACCCATACAGCCATTGGTATACACCTGTCTGCCCTGCAATACGGCGACTACAGCATCATTAACACTAAGGTGATGTGCATACATACATGACGGCCAAGTTAGGCCTGTCTATAGCTGTACCTGAGGTCACACTAACACCAGTCATACAGCAGCACAGCTCATTTGTTCCTATTACCCGTTACAGGTTATTTTCCTTTTTCTCTTGGCTGACACCCCAGCAGCAATATTTACGCATCTGTAGGAAGAATCTACTACCTAAGGGTACACTGGACATTTTTTTCCCTACCGTCTCTTCTGTTACTAATTATCTATTGTGCATCTCTCTTGCTCCATTATTTTTTGTTCCTTGTTAATTATTGATGGTATGGGCCTATTTAGCCTCCTTTTCCTCGACACAAGTATTGACATGCTTTCTGAACTGTATATATGTATATATGTATATACAGTTAGGTCCATATATATTTGGACAGAGACAACATTTTTCTAATTTTGGTTCTAGACATTACCACAATGAATTTTAAACAGAACAATTCAGATGCAGTTGAAGTTCAGACTTTCAGCTTTCATTTGAGGGTATCCACATTAAAATTGGATGAAGGGTTTAGGAGTTTCAGCTCCTTAACATGTGCCACCCTGTTTTTAAAGGGACCAAAAGTAATTGGACAATTGACTCCAAGGCTATTTCATGGACAGGTGTGGGCAATCCCTTCGTTATGTCATTCTCAATTAAGCAGATAAAAGTCCTGGAGTTGATTTGAGGTGTGGTGCTTGCATTTGGAAGGTTTTGCTGTGAAGCAAACATGTGGTCAAAGGAGCTCTCCATGCAGGTGAAACAAGCCATCCTTAAGCTGCGAAAACAGAAAAAACCCATCAGAGAAATTGCTGCAATAATAGGAGTGGCAAAATCTACAGTTTGGTACATTCTGAGAAAGAAAGAAAGCTCTGGTGAACTCATCAATGCAAAAAGACCTGGGCGCCCACAGAAGACAACAGTGGTGGATGATCACAGAATAATCTCCATGGTGAAGAGAAATACCTTCACAACAGCCAACCAAGTGAACAACACTCTCCAGGAGGTAGGCGTATCAATATCCAAATCTTCCATAAAGAGAAGACTGCATGAAAGTAAATACAGAGGGTTCACTGCACGGTGCAAGCAGTTCGTAAGCATCAAGAATAAGAAGGCTAGACTGGACTTTGCTCAAAAAACATCTAAAAAAGCCAGCACAGTTCTGGAAGAACATTCTTTGGACAGATGAAACCAACATCAACCTCTACCAGAATGATGGAAAGAGAAAAGTATGGCGAAGGCGTGGTACAGCTCATGATCCAAAGCATACCACATCATCTGTAAAACACGGTGGAGGCAGTGTGATGGCTTGGGCATGCATGGCAGCCAGTGGCACTGGGTCACTTGTGTTTATTGATGATGTGACACAGGACAGAAGCAGCCGAATGAATTCTGAGGTATTCAGAGACATACTGTGTGTTCAGATCCAGCCAAATGCAGCCAAACTGATTGGTCGTCATTTCATACTACAGATGGACAATGACCCAAAACATAAAGCCAAAGCAAACCAGGAGTTTATTAAAGCAAAGAAGTGGAATATTCTTGAATGGCCAAGTCAGTCACCTGATCTCAACCCAATTGAGCATGCATTTCACTTGTTAAAGACTAAACTTCAGACAGAAAGGCCCATGAACAAACAGCAACCGAAAACCACCGCAGTGAAGGCCTGGCAGAGCTTCAAAAAGGATGAAACACAGCATCTGGTGATGTCCATGAGTTCAACACTTCAGGCAGTCATTGCCAAAAAAGGGTTTCAATCCAAGTACTAAAAATGAACATTTTATTTAAAATTATTGAATCTGTCCAATTACTTTTGGTCCCTTTAAAAACAGGGTGGCACATGTTAAAGAGCTGAAACTCCTAAACCCTTCATCCAATTTTAATGTGGATACCCTCAAATGAAAGCTGAAAGTCTGAACTTCAACTACATCTGAATTGTTTTGTTTAAAATTCATTGTGCTAATGTCTATAACCAAAATTAGAAAAATGTTGTCTCTGTCCAAATATATATGGACCTAACTGTATGTAATCTTGTCCCTGTACATAGTTATTTACTACTGTTCTGTTCTATTTGTTTTAGCGATTTAGTGAACAAGGCCACGGGCTGGCCGAAACGTTTTATACTTATCGCCTCACCTGAACATTTGTCTAATAAAATTATCCACATGAATTGAATATCTTCATCGTACGAGTGCAGTGATTTTACGTTCTATGATTGAGAGGACCACAGGTTCCGTTCATTTGCACCGTCACCTCCAGAACTGTCGAGTGCTAGCCTTCTATACTCTCTATACTGATTTACTTTTATAGCGGACTTTTTAGCGGATGTTTATGATTGGCAGCAGTCACACACTAAAAGACGCTTTTTATTGCAAAAAATAGTTTTTGCGACTCCACATTTTGAGAGCTATAATTTTTCCATATTTTGGTCCACAGTCATGTGAGGTCTTCTTTTTGATGTTTTATTGGTACCATTTTCGGGCAAGTGACATTTTTTGATTGCTTTTTTTTCCGATTTTTGTGAGGTATAATGAACAAAAACCAGCTATTCATGAATTTCTTTTGGGGGGCGCTTATACCATTCCATGTTTGGTAAAATTGATAAAGCAGTTTTATTCTTTGGGTCAGAACGATTTCAGCGATACCTCATTTATATCTTTTTTATGTTTTGGCGCTTTTATTCGATAAAAACTATTTTACATAAAAAAATGTATTAATTTTGCATCGCTTTATTCTGAGGACTATAACTTTTGGATATTTTTGTTGATGATGCTATATGGCAGCTCATTTATTGCGGGACAAGATGACGTTTTCAGTGGTACCATGGTTATTTATATCCGTCTTTTTGATTGCGTGTTATTCCACTTTTTGATAATAAAGCGTCCTTTTTTGCCTCGTTTTCTTTTTTTTTTACAGTGTTCACTGAAGGGGTTAGTTAGTGGGACAGTTTTATAGGTCGGGTGGTTACGGACGCGGCGATACTAAATATGTGTACTTTTATTGTTTTTTTTACTTAGATAAAGAAATGTATTTATTGAAACAATTTTTTTTTCTTTAGGATTTTTTTTATACGTGTAAATATTATTTTATTTACTTTTTTACATTGCCCCAGGGGGGACATCACATTATAGTGACAGATCGCTGATCTGACACTTTGCAGTGCACTGTGTCAGATCAGTGATCACACAGGCACTGCAGGGAGGCTTCCCGGCACCTACTCTGAGCAATCGCTTGAAAGCCACCTCCCTGCAGGACTCGGAAGGACCCCTGCAGCCATTTTGGATCTGGGCTTGCAGGGAGGAGGAGGTAGGAGACACATTGCGTTGCTCCGAGGGTCTCAGTGAAGCACGCAGGGAACCCCCTCCCTGCGCGATGCTTCCCTGTGCTGCCTGATCGCTGCAATCATCTTTCATCACAGTGTTCCGGGGGTTAATGTGCCAGGAGTGGTCTGTGATGGCTCCTGGCACATAGTGCCAGATGTCAGCTGCGATAGCTGACACCCGACCACGCTCCCCCCGTGAGCGCGGCTGATCACATTAGATATAATATCCCGTCGGCGATCATACGGGCCCATACTGTTATGATCCAGTGACCTTGGAGCTGCATGAGAACTTTCACTGGAGAACGTGGCCACTATACTGACCGCAACTAGAAGTAGCCGTGGAGTGTACCTAACACACCTAGACACCTCGTCACAGCCGGAGGACTAAATACCCCTAAAGATGGAAATCGAAATACTGTCTTGCCTCAGAGAAAATCCCCAAAGGATAGACAGCCCCCCACAAATATTGGCGGTGAGTCAGAGAGGAAAAAACATACACTGGCAGAAAAAACAGGATTTAGCACAGGAGGCCACTCTAGCTAGATAGGACAGGAAAGGACAGAGTTCTGTGCGGTCAGTATTAAAACCCTTCAAAAAATCCACAGCAGAATATACAAAAAACTTCCTACATCTAACTAAAGATGTAGGAGCGTATATCTGCAACTCCAGTGAAACCAACCAGACTGAGGAAACACAGACACAGTCTAATCTGGACAAAAGAAAAACAAATGAACAGTACTGAAAATAAGCACACTGCATGTGTGCCACAGGAAAAGAAACAGACACTTATCTTTGCTGAACTGGCAGATAAGCAGGAGAGGCCAGGCAGAGATCCAACACTTCCAGAGAAACATTGACAACTGGCAAGGGCTAAAGGATCCAGCACACTTAAATATCCCAGTCAGAATTGTAATTATCCGATACACCAGGCCAGAACTGCAAGTCAGAGACAACTGCATTCCCACCAACAACCACTGGAGGGAACCCAAGAGCAGAATTCACAACAGTACCCTCCCCTTGAGGAGGGGTCACCGAACCCTCACCAGGGCCCCCAGGATGATCAGGACGAGCCAGATGAAAGGCACGGACCAAATCAGCAGCATGGACATCAGAGGCAAAAACCCAAGAATTATCCTCCTGGCCATAACCCTTCCATTTGACCAGGTACTGAAGCTTCCGTCTCAAAAAACGGGAATCCAAAATCTTCTCAACAACATATTCCAACTCCCCATCAACCAACACAGGGGCCGGAGGATCAGCCGAGGGAACAACGGGCTCCACATATTTCCGCAACAAAGATCTATGGAAGACATTATGGATAGCAAAAGAGGCCGGAAGCGCCAGTCGAAAAGACACCGGATTAATAATCTCAGAAATCCTATAAGGACCAATAAACCGAGGTTTAAACTTAGGAGAAGAAACCTTCATAGGAACATGACGGGAAGACAACCAGACCAGATCCCCAACCCGAAGCCGGGAACCAACACACCGACGACGATTAGCAAAACGTTGAGCCTCCTCTTGAGACAACACCAACTTGTCCACCACATGAGCCCAAATCTGCTGCAACCTGTCCACCACAGAATCCACACCAGGACAGTCAGAAGGCTCAACCTGCCCAGAAGAAAAACGAGGATGAAAACCAAAATTACAAAAGAAAGGCGAAACCAAGGTAGCAGAACTAGCCCGATTATTAAGGGCAAACTCGGCCAATGGCAAGAAGGCCACCCAATCATCCTGATCAGCAGACACAAAGCATCTCAAATAAGTCTCCAAGGTCTGATTAGTACGCTCGGTCTGGCCATTTGTCTGAGGATGAAATGCAGAAGAAAAAGACAAATCAATGCCCAGCCTAGCACAAAAGGCCCGCCAAAACCTAGAAACAAACTGGGAACCTCTGTCGGAAACAATATTCTCTGGAATACCATGCAAACGAACCACATGCTGAAAGAACAATGGAACCAAATCAGAAGAGGAAGGCAATTTAGGTAAGGGCACCAAATGAACCATCTTAGAGAACCGGTCACAAACAACCCAGATAACAGACATCTTCTGGGAGACCGGAAGATCAGAAATAAAATCCATCGAAATATGCGTCCAGGGCCTCTCAGGGACTGGCAATGGCAAAAGCAACCCACTAGCACGGGAGCAACAAGGCTTGGCCCGCGCACAAGTCCCATAGGACTGCACAAAAGAACGCACATCACGTGACAATGAAGGCCACCAAAAGGACCTACCAACTAAATCTCTGGTACCAAAAATGCCAGGATGACCGGCCAACACGGAACAGTGAACCTCAGAAATCACTCTACTAGTCCATCTGTCAGGAACAAACAATTTCCCCACAGGACAGCGGTCAGGTTTGTCAACCTGAAATTCCTGAAGAACCCGTCGTAAATCAGGGGAAATGGCAGAAAGGACCACCCCCTCTTTCAGAATACCGATCGGCTCTAAGACCTCAGGAGAATCAGGCAAAAAACTCCTAGAGAGGGCATTAGCCTTAATATTCTTAGAACATGGAAGGTACGAGACCACGAAATCAAAACGGGAAAAAAACAAGGACCATCGAGCCTGTCTAGGATTCAGCCGTTTAGCAGACTCGAGGTAAATCAAATTCTTATGATCGGTCAAGACCACAATACGGTGCTTAGCTCCCTCAAGCCAATGCCGCCACTCCTCAAACGCCCACTTCATAGCCAACAACTCCCGATTGCCGACATCATAATTGCATTCAGCAGGCGTAAACTTACGGGAAAAGAAGGCACACGGTTTCATTAAGGAACCAACAGGATCCCTCTGAGACAAAACATCCGGTTGGCGCAACACTGGAGCAGAAGTAAATCGACGTTTAAGCTCCTGAAAGGCAGAGACAGCCACAGAGGACCAATACCCCTAAAGATGGAAATCAGAATACTGTCTTGCCTCAGAGAAAATCCCCAAAGGATAGACAGCCCCCCACAAATATTGGCGGTGAGTCGGAGAGGAAAAAACATACACAGGCAGAAAAACAGGATTTAGCACAGGAGGCCACTCTAGCTAGATAGGACAGGATAGGACAGAGTTCTGTGCGGTCAGTATTAAAACCCTTCAAAAAATCCACAGCAGAATATACAAAAAACTTCCTACATCTAACTAAAGATGTAGGAGCGTATATCTGCAACTCCAGTGAAACCAACCAGACTGAGAAAACACAGACACAGTCTAATCTGGACAAAAGAAAAACAAACGAACAGTACTGAAAATAAGCACACTGTATGTGTGCCACAGGAAAAGAAACAGACACTTATCTTTGCTGAACTGGCAGATAAGCAGGAGAGGCCAGGCAGAGATCCAACACTTCCAGACAAACATTGACAACTGGCAAGGGCTAAAGGATCCAGCACACCTAAAGATCCCAGTCAGAATTGTAATTATCCGATACACCTGGCCAGGACTGCGAGTCAGAGACAACTGCATTCCCACCAACAACCACTGGAGGGAAGCCAAGAGCAGAATTCACAACACCATACCACCTTTACGGGATAATACGTCCAATGTCAGAAAGGGGTTAAAAAAATAATTTCAAACATCCTTTGTCTCTGAATATTATTTGGCCAGCAGAGCACCTATGATCATCTCCTTTATATCCAGTTATACAAAGTACCAAAGATGTAAATTGTTAAACAGTTATGATCTTTTACCAGATATAGTCCATGTTGAACTTCTACTACATTTTCATTGTTACTCGCTTGAACATCAGTGTGCTCGGGATACTCATTACTCAGTGAGTATTTTTTTAATGTTCGAGAGGGAGCGCAAGTCCCCGCCCTTCATGTTTTGCACTTTTTAGACAGCCAATGACCATGTGGGGATTGCCCACCAATGACTGTAATGCCTTAGTCATCTTGGTTGTGGCATTACTGTGATTGGCTAGCCGCATAGCATTGTCAGGTCTACATAAGAGTTGGTAGAGGTGCTGGTGAGATATGGACAGAATTGTAGCTGAGTATTAGCTATTGATTCAATCACATTTATATTTCTTTAAAGTACAACAAGAGCCCTTCTTAGGGCTAAATACTGTATAGTGAAAAGCAATACTGCTGTTAGCAGTGCTTAGGGAGAGATTATGGTTAAGGGATCATGTAGGACAGGATCAGATGAATTACATGTCCGTTATGCTGCAGCCTGCAACTAATACAAAAACCTCTGGGCTAATAATATTAGTTTGATCTTAATCCTGCAAATAGTTCTGAGCAGGGAAATATTATATACCATTTTTACTGCAGCAGTTGCATGTCAGAAGCATACATCAGCAGCATGGTGGCTCAGCGTTTAGCACTGCAACTTTGCAGCACTGGAGTCCTGGGTTCAAGTCTTATCAAGGCCAACATTTGCAATGAGTTTGTATGTTCTCCCCATGTTTGCATAGGTTTCCTCCCATATTCCAAAGACATAGGATAGGGAACTTGGATTATGAGCCCCATCAGAGAAGGTGATGATAATTTATGTAAAGCACTGGGGAGTATGACAGCACTATATAAGCAAAAGCCTAATGATAATAATACAGCCAGAATTGGTTGCATCTCAGTAGTATTGCTATTTTGATACTGCAGTCGTATACGTCCACATGAATTGGACAAATTTTTCTGCATTGTTATACTGATTTTTTTTTCAGCAGTGACATTTTATGCAACATTTAATGTGCTAAAGCTGGATCTCAATCTCCGCAAAAAATAATTATTTGTTTAAAAAAATTGCATTGCTATATTGAATCTGGAGTCTTAAACATTAATTTGAACTGGGGCACAGTTTGCTGGCATTATAATAATGCAATTTTTTGAGCAGTGAAATTTTATTTTGCATTTATTGTGGTAGAGTGGGCCTCAAATCATCCAAAACAAAGTTTGTTAAAGAAAAATGCATTCCTATACTGATACTGCAGTCATTTACATCCATTTGAAGTGGATACAATTTTCTGGCATTGTAACACTGCAATTTTTTTTTTGAGCAGTGAGATTTTAAATGCCAGTTATCATGCTAAAGTTGGACCTCAAAACCTCTCCCCAAAACCATTTGTTAAAAAAATTGCATTGCTGTGCTGATACTGCAGTCTTATATGTCCATCTGAATTGGGCAAATTTTTCTGACATTGTAATGCTGCAATTTTTTTTCAGCAGGCACATTTTACACAGAATTTGTCATGCTAAAGTTGAGTCTCAAAATCCACCAAAAAAATCACATTAATATATTGAGACTGTAGTCTGATATATCCATTTGAAGTGGGCAAATTTTGCTGGAATTGTAATACTGCAATTTTTTGAGCAGTGAAACTTTATTCTGCATATATCGTGTTACTGTGGACCTCAAATCACCAAAAAAGTAAATTGTTTGTTAAAAACATTGCATTGTTATATTGATTCTGCAGTCTTATACATCCATTTGAAGTGAGCAAATTTTGCTGGTATTGTAATACTGCAATGTTTTTAGCAGTGACGTTTTATACAGTATTTATCGTGCTAGAGTTGGGCCTCAAACCCACCCTTAAAAAAATTGCTTGCTACAAAATTTGCATTCCTATATCGATATTGCAGTCTTATACATTTATCTGAAATGGGCAAATTTTGTTCGTATTGAAGAACTGCAAATATTTTCAGCAATGACATTTTATACCCCATTTATTGTGCTAGAGTTGTGCCTCAAAACACCAAAAAAATCTTTGGTTTCAAGTTGCATTGCTATATTGATACTGTATCTTATACATCCATCTGTAGTGGGAAAATATTTCTGGCATTGTAATACTGTCTGCAACGTTTGCTCAACAGGGAAATATCATATGTAATTTAAAATCGACAAGGAGTGTGGTAAGGCACGGTAACATGGACGAGATGCTGAGGGTGAGTGCAGAGACCAAGGCCCTGGACAAGGTGAAACTATACCAGCCACATGAACACAACAAACACACACACACACACATCATGTTGATCTAGCTTCACGTCACACTTTGCAGGGGTGTGCGGAACACCACTCTTGCAGCCAGTCCAGTTTGAAAAGGTTGTTGGATGGATAGCAGATAATGCTTCCAGTCACTTTGCAAGTACCTTGCTATCTACCACACGGTCCAGTCTCAGTAACTGTGATGGTGGACCAAATAATCCTCGGGCTGATCCTCCTTCTTCCCACCATGCAGAGTGCCCGGAGACAAGTGATACCACACTAGGACACTCCAAAGAGTCCTTCACTTTTCCATTTATAGATTCTTGCCTCTCATCCTGCCCTTTTCAAGCAGGACATGAGAAGATTGCATGTAGCGATGTCCAAATATTTGAGCAGCCATATCACCAAGACAATTCCTCTATGAAAAATTGACTATGATCCCCTTCACAATCAAATAGCTACTACCAACAGAGACAGTGAAGTCACAACACGATCAAATTAGATAAAACAAATAAATGGCTTTATTGGAATATCAAACAGGAAAATTCCATAAATAGCATAAATAGAGTATAAATAAATATCACTATGGATAACCACATATATAGTATGCAACAGAGGTGAATAGAACAACTCTGCTGCTCATAGACTGAAAATAGCTAGCAACAGAGACAATAGAGAATATGACTCATATATCCAGACAGTGCTGATCTACATAGATATTAATCAACATAAATGTATGCAGATATTATATCATATAACAAATATCCCATATGATGTAAATCTACAAAGCCTCTGCATATCACCTAACATAAGTATGCATGATCACATATAACACCATAAGTCTTGCCCAGAATAAGGCACCAATAGGCTCAATCTCATGAAGCATGCTTAATTTACATAGATGTATCAATTACCTGCGGTCATCGCAGTGTAAGGATAATGGTCACAAGGCTGCACCTCGACTCGCGTTTCGCAGTCACAGCAGCTTCATCAGGAGGTAGCCAGTATTGTGTGTGGCGTCTATTTATATAGTGGCTATAATTACCCGAGTGTCTGCAGCTGTAGCGGCGTGTTCCTGGCATGTTGTCGCTCAGTAATGAGTTGTTCTGTTCACCGCTATTTGAGCAGCCATGCTCACAAAAAGGTGACGGTGGGAAAATGCAATTACTGCCGCAAGAGGTGGATGATGATGAGAAACAATTGCCAACAAGTGGTGTTGTTACATCAGCAAGTCAGGAGGAGGGCCAGGGTGCAGAAGTGGAAGACAATGAAGTCACTGACCCATCCTGGGAAGGTGACATGAAGAGCGAGGACAGCAGTGCACTGGGGGAAGGATTTGCAGCACTACAACAGGCAGGAAGAGGCAATGGGGTGGCCAAAGACCCAAGGCGGGCAACTGATCCCCAGAGCACCAAACATGAGTCAAGTTGCCAAGCCAAGGGTTGGGCGTTCCTGAGTTTCGTGCATTTTAAGGACAGTCCAGTTAACCCCAAATATTCCATTTCCAACATCTGCCATGCCAGCATCAGCAAGGGCTGCAAAACTCCTAGCCTGACTACCACCAGCATGCTCAGACACATGCAAACAAAGCACTCGACTGCTTGAGCCAAATGCCAGGTTCCAGAAACAGTGTCTGCAGATGACACCATTGCCTTTTTCCCTTTTTCGACATGCACGCCAATCCCTTTCTCATGATGTAGGTTAAAATGCCTCCTTCCTTGCACCTGTCATTGCACACTTGCAACCACCATCAGCAACCACATCCACGTCCTTGTCCCAGAAAGGCATTCAGTTGTGCCTACCCAAGTTCTCGACACGCAAGTGTAAATACGCAGCCACCCACACACATACTACAAAACAATTTGCCAAAATTTCCAGAATTCTTGCCCTGAAAATGTTGCCATTTAAGAGACAGAACCCTTTCGCAACCTCATGGTGGTGGCAGTCCCTTAGTACTTGGTCCCTAGCCGCCACTATTTCTCCTGGTGTGCCTTTCTTACACAAGCACTTTGTCCATAACATCCATCATGCCCTGACCAATTCTGTGACTGAGAAGGTCCACTTAACCACAGACAATTGGACAAATGGTTGTGGCCTTGGACTCTTTATTTCTGTGATGACACACTGGGGGAATATTCTGGAAGCCAGGGCCCATTTGAACTTTGGGACGAAACATGCGCTACAGACACCAAACAACTGTAGGATCTGCTTCAATCAGAGTTTCCTCAACCTTCTCACCTTCTACAGCAGTTCCTGCACCTTCTGCTCCTCAGTCTCCATTTGAGAAACATCAACATCAGTCTAAAACTGGAAACACTGCATCACTGTCTTGGCTAAGGGCAACAGATTCTGCTGAAGCTAATTTGCTCAGGTGACAAACTACACACTGCTACAGAGCTGTTGAAAGGTCAAACAAACCAGACTGATCTGTGGCTCTTGCTCCTGAATCTTCAACCAGACATTGTCATGTGTGACAATGACCGTAACTTGGTGGCAGCTCTGAAGCTTGGCAAGCTCGCACACATACCATGCCTGGCACACATGCTCAACTTAGTGGTTCAGTGGTTTCTCAAAACCAGATCTGCCTGAGATACTTGGGAAAGTACACCGTGTGTACCCATTTCCACAAGTCAGCTACAGATTCCGACACTCTGGCAGTGTTGCAGCAGCATTTGCAACTTCCAGCTCATAACTGGTGTACGAAGTCAACACATGCTGGAACTCAACATTACATTTGTTGTAATGGCTTTGTGAGCAGAAGAGGGCCGTAGTTGAATACCAGCTACACCACATCCTTTGGTTTTCTCGTCAGCCTTCACACATAAGAGCTCATGAGTGGGCATGGATGTCTGACATCTGTGCGGTTCTCCAAAACTTTGTGGACTCAACCAAGATGGTGAGTGGCGATAACACCATAATCAGCATAACCATCCTGTTTTTCTGTCTACTGAAACACTTGCTGCTCACAATTAAAGAGGAGGCATTTCAGACAGAGAAACTTGGGATAAAGCAAGAGACTATACTGGGTGATGCTACACAGCCCAGCCTCATCTCATCTTCTCAACGTGGATTGATTGATAATGATGAGGAGTATGATGAGGAAGAAGAGGAACAGGTGCTGGCTGCCTGTGCTATAGATGGTACTACTAACACAACCATCATCCCTTCTGCTCATCATGGATGGCCGGAAGACGAGGAGGAGTGTGACGCTAGTCACTACTCACGGACAGGCCGTGAGGGAGAAGAGTCAGATGTTCCAGGGTCAATTCTGAGAGAGTACGTAGATAACCAACAATCTTCACATTGTTTACATATGTGTTGTAATAATTTTGCACTATCGTCACCTTATCATGTAATATATGTATATAATTATGTTTTAATGTTTCCATTATGTCTATAACACTGTCAGTGATCATTGATTGATCACTGATTTAATCACTCGTTGGTACATACCACTTGTAATTCATCACAGGATTAGGTCAGTGATCTGGTCTTTGTTTATTCATTTGTTCTCCTACACATAATGGCCGCATTCACGGTCTCCATAAAGATAGCCACCGATAGTGCGCACGTGCGCTGTGGGTCCCGGACTGATTCCTCCCCCTCTGCGGCTATCTTCACTTGCCGTGCACGCATGTCATCTGATGTCATACTGCGGAGTTCCGCCTACATGCGAGCACGGCTTTGACCGCTGTGGGGAGGGCGGAACAGGGTCTCATGCGCGCGTGCGCCAGAAGTCGGGTGAAGTTCCGGTATGTGAGGTATTTATACCAGTGGGATCAATCAATGGCTAATACCCCCTTTTGAGAAAGCTAGGCGGCGAAACGCGCGTCAAGGGGCAGCTGGGAGCCGTGGGGAGCCATCCATATACACTATGGGTAAGCTTTTGGGAATGACTGTTTGACTAATGAGTTGGTAGCACTGATGGAGTGCTAAGGCACTGTATGCTGGCATTTGCATTTTACATTCATTCACGATTTCCATGCATTTCCCTGTGGATGTACTAGTTCCCCTGTAGGCTACCCAGCTTACCGGTATGTTCCCTTCTTGATTTCCTTCTATATTTGCTATGACAGCAGTTTACTGGATTTATGTATTTTGTATGTTTTTGTGGATATGATCTTTTGTAATAATAAAGCATTATATAGTTTTATTATGTTTTGTGGAACTGGTTCACTCCTTTTATTGGTCTTATAACAGTATTCTAAGTGTGGTCGCTCTACTGACTTGTATAGAGGTAAAATTATGTTCTCCTCATGAGCATCTATGCCTCTTTTAATGCATCCCATTATTTTATTTGCCTTTGTAGCAGCTGCCTGACACTGGCCACTAAATGTGAGTTTGTCGTCCACTCATACTCCCAGGTCTTTTTCATTGACGGTTTTGCCCAGTGTTTTACAATTGAGCAAATAATTTCACATCGTATTTGCTCCACACAAGTGTGTGTCCTTACATCTATCCCCATTAAAGGTTATTTGCCATTTATCAGCCTAAGCTTCAAGTTTACATAAATCATCCTGTAATAATAAATTGCCCTCCTCTGTATTGATTACCAAGCAGAGTTTAGTGTCATCTGCAAATATTGAACTTCTACTCTGTGTATCCCCTACAAGGTCATTAATAAATATGTTAAAAAGAAGAGGGCCCAATACTGACCCCTGTGGTACCCCACTGCTAACTGTGACCCAGTCCGAGTGTGCTCCATTATTACCACCCATTGTTTCCTATCCCTGAGCCAGCTCTTAACCCACTTACACATATTTCCCATATCCCCATTGGTCTCATTTTATGTATCAACCTTTTGTGTGGCACCGTATCAAAAGCTTTTGAAAAGTCCATATGCACTACGTCCACTGCGTTCCCTTGGTCCAGTCATGTACTTACCTCTTCATAGAAACTGATCAGATTAGTCTGACAGGAATGGTCTCTAGTAAACCCATGCTGATATTGGGTCATGAGGTTATTCCTCTTCAGATACTCCAGTATAGCATCCCTTAGAATGCCCTCCAGGATTTTACCCACAGTAGAGGTTAAGCTTACTGGCCTATAATTTCCAAGTTTAGTTTTTGTCCCCTTTTTGAATATTGGCACCACATTTGCTATATGCCAGTCCTGTTGTACAGACCCTGTTATTATGTAATCATTAAAGATTAAAAATAATGGTCTATGAATGACTGTACTTAGTTTCTGCAGTACTCGGGGGTGTATTCCATCTGGGCCCGGAGATTTGTCAATTTAAGTGATTTTTAGACTCCGCCGTACTTCCTGATGGGTTAAGCAGGTGACATTTAATGGGGAATTTTTGTTATCACTAATTATTTTGTCTGCCATGGGATTTTCTTGTGGAAATACTGTTGAAAAAAAGTCATTTAGCATATTGGCATTTTCCTCATCCTCATCCACCATTTCACCCAGACAATTTTTAAGCGGGCCAACACTATCATTTTTAGTTTCTTACTATTTATGTAGTTAAAGAATATTTTGGGATTATTTTTACTCTCTCTGGCAATATAGTCCTCCAGTCAGTACAATGGCCCCCAAATAGTCCTCCTCCAAAGACAGCATATGATTTCTCCAACTCCTGTACTGATCAGAAGCAATTCACTTTCTTATTAAACGGTGTAAATTTGGTTTCCCAGTGCAGGGGAAAATCTGCTTTATTGAGAGCTCCTGGAGCGTTTTGCCTCTCAGCTGTACACTGTTAGCCACTTCCATCTCCTATATAAACTAGGCCCTGGCTAGCAATCATTGTCAGAGTGGCTTATGCTGCCTGGCTTGAGGATGTTGTTGTTTTTTATAGGAAAAAGGGGTTGCTGGGTTTATCTGTGACTGATGCTAGGTTTTCAATGTGTGATAATTCCCTTTATTCTCCTACTTTGGTTTAAACCCATCTCCACTCCCCAGTCCATTCCTCTGATATATGTGTGAGTATATTTTATGTTTGGTATTTATTGCTTCCCCTGTTTATATTACCTTGCTAGCCTGGTTGGCATAGTACGGTACACTACTACTCCCCTCTTCCCTGGGTTGGGAAGGGTACAGACTGACAGCAGATTCATGAGCTAAGGTAAGCTATGTGGCTCCAACATCTTAACCAGCAACAGTAATCCTGGGAACAGGTCAAGCTAGGGCGACGACCCTAGCATTAGTGACAGTGAAGGAGCCCTTGGTGCAGGGACGCTCGGCACAACAGAGTTATGACAAATGGCCCCCATAATGTAGCAAGCATATACTGTTTAAAGTGTGATGCTGGGCAGGAAGGGGTGTTCCAATGCCACCCCACAAACTCACAAGCCCTGTAGAGGCCATGTGGTCTGCCGCTTTCAGAGGTTTGCCACTGGGTCTGAGTTGCTATTTTCAGAAAGGGGTATACATAAGCAGCCTATTGGAAAAATAAAACATAAAACCACAATTCTTAGTTGAATTATTTTCTATGTACAGCACTCTTACAATTTTGTTATCACCTTAAATATAATTTGTGTACTTGACTTTAGATTACTCTACAGTTGCAATATATATTGTTTGATTAGTGAACTTTTTAAAGCCTAAAATTGTAGTAATGAACACTGAAGGATTTATATTGTAATAGGAATAGGAAATGATTAGTATAAATTATATGAAGTGGTTGTTTAATCTAGAGGGAATGTTCATCATGTCTCAATCAGAAATTACATAGCATTTTTAATTAAAACTGCTTAGATGACAGGAAGACATGATATTTTTTGTTATATAAAAAAATTGCAAATGTACTTAACCATTTTACTCATGTTTTATTTTTAAAGTTTGACTGAAGCAAAAAACTTATATAGCAAATTTAGAATTACTGGTATGTGTAATAAAAATATATATACAGTGGGATTGGAAATAATTCCAACCCTTTAAATTTTTGACTCTTTGTTTTATTGCAGCCATTTAGTAAATTCAAAAAAGTTCATTTTACACTCTGCACACTCTGCACTCCATCTTGACTGAAATAAAAATAGAAATGTAGTAATTTTTGTAAATTTATTAAAAAAGAAAAACTAAAGCATCACATGGTCATAAGTATTCAGACCCTTTGCTCAGTATTGAGTAGAAGCACCCTTTTGAGCTAGTACAGCCATGAGTCTTCTTGGGAATGATGCAACAAGTTTTTTCACAGCTGGATTTGAGGATTCTACACCATTCTTCCTTGCAGATCCTCTCCAGTTCCATCAGGTTGGAAGGTGAAAGCCATTTTCAGGCCTCTCCAGAGATGCTTAATTGGGTTTAGGCCAGGGCTCTGGATGGGCCAGTCAAGAATGGTCACAGAGTTGTTCTGAAGCCAACCCTTTATTATTTTAGGGTCATTGTCTTGTTGGAAGGTGAACCTTTGGCCAAGTATGAGGTGCAGAACACTCTGGAAGAGGTTTTCCTCCAGGGTATCTTTGTACTTGGGCCACACTCATGTTTCCTTCAATGACAACCAGTTGTCCTGTCCCTGCAGCTGAAAAACACCCCCATAGCATGATGCTGCCACTACCATGTTTCACTGTTGGGATTGTATTGGGCAGGTGATGAGCAGTGCTAGGTTTTCGCCACAAATACCACTTAGAATGTCTATCTTCATCTTATCAGACTAGAGAATGTTATTTCTCATAGTCTGGGAGTCCTTCTTGTGTTTTGTAGCAAACTTTATGCGGGCTTTCATATGTCTTGCACTGAGGAGAGGCTTCTTTATGGCCACTCTGCCATAAAGACCCGACTGTTGGAAGGCTGCAGTGATAGTTGACTTTCTGGAACTTTCTCCCATCTCCCTACTGCATCTCTGGAGCTTAGCTATAGTGGTGTTTGATTCTTCTTTACCTCTCTCACCAAGTCTCTTCTACCACAATTGCTCAGTTTGGCTGGATGGCCGGGTTTAGGAAGACTTCTGGTGGTCCCAAACTTCTTCCATTTAAGGATTATGGAGGCCACTGTGCGCTTAGGAACCTGGAGTTCTGCAGAAATTCTGTTGTAACCTTTGCCAGATCGGTGCCTTGCCACAGTTCTGTCTCTGAGCTTCTTGGCCAGTTCCTTTAACCTCATGATTCTCCTTTGGGCTGACATGCACTGTGAGCTGTGAGGTTTTATATAGAAAGGTGTGTGCCTTTCCAAATCAAGTCCTATCAGTTTAATTAACACAGCTGGACTCCGATGAAGGAGTAGAACCATCTCAAAGAGGATCACAAGGAAATGGACATGTGACTTAAATATGAGTGTCTGAGTAATTATGACCATGTGTTATTTCAGTTTTTCTTTTTTAGTAAGTTTGCAAAAATTTTCAGATTTCTGTTTTTTTTTCAGTTAAGATGGGGTGCATAGTATACATTAATGAGAAAAAAAATGAACTTTTTTGGAATTTAACAAATGGCTGCAAAGAAACAAAATAGTGAAAAATGTACAGGGGTCTGAATACTTTCTGTACTCACTGTAGATCAGTTATTATGATTCCACCAATAGAAAAAGATAAAGTTAGTTTAAGTGGGAGTGATGAAAAGCAAAAACCACTGCTAAGTAAGAGGAATATACAGTAAATGCCATTTTATTATATAAAAAAAATTAAAAAACAACCTGATCACCCAACTAATTCATTTATTGTTCTGAGGAATGAATACATCCAACATAAAGCTAACACAAAGCCCCGGTTCATTAAAGTGTTCATAAGTTTTGAATTATTTCAGTATGGTTAAAGATTGTTATTTTTTCACATCAATCATTATTGTCATACTAAATGGAGCGACTGCTAGGGCTGTGGGGTACTCGGGCATGGTCCGACGGTTCTTAAGGGGGTAGTCATAACAGCAGTGACCTGGTCTGTGGCCCTGGACATCCACTAAAATGAATGAAAGTTGAAAAGAAGGGGAATAAAGTTTATAGGGGATTAGTTCGTGACACCATCCGTTGTGTTCGGCAATAAGGAAAATGGCTGGTGCTGTGGTTCAGGTCCATTGGGGCGGTTGGTGATGCAGCTGAGATGTTACAGCTCTCCACGGGTAGAGCTAGGCCCCAGGGCAATTAAATTGTTAAAGTCAATGATGGTCTGATGTATTGCAGGGCAGGTAATGCAGTAGATAATTCTGAGGACACAGCAGAGTGCAGTCTCCACACTTTACTCAAACTTCTTAAATGCAATTCCCAGCCGGGTGCTGTGTCCTCAGGGTCTGTGGTCCAGTCAGCTCTCAGGTAATTTGGGGTACACTTTGCCAGAACTCCTTCTTATCTTCCTTCTCTGGTCATCTCATTGCGCTGGCTCCCGCCTCTCCTGCCCTGTGCCTCACACACAGTGTCCCAAGCCAGCAGCCTTGGGTTCTGTCGGGCGACATCCTATTGGTCCCCTTGATCCTGTATGGCTGCCTATTCAGCGAATATGTGTGGATCTGGCTGTGACACATACAGTTTCCACAGCCTCCGTCTTGCAAGCTGAAGCTGAGTCTTGAAGTTCCTCCACTAGTCTGGGGGCCAGTCCCCCACTGCGGCCTGATCCTTCCACCCGATGACAGTCGATGTGGATTTGGGCACCCAGGGTGGATTCCTCACCTCCCTGGCCCCTAGGACCCTTTCCTTACTTCTCTCAGGAGCTTCTCTCTGCGCATCTGCTCTCATCTACTTCTCCCAACTGTCTCCAAGACAACTCCTCACTACTGACACTCTCTCCACCCACACCTTCAACCTAGTCCCTCCCTGGCTTGGAAAGGTACAGTATTGGGTGCTAGTGTGTGAGTACTGGGTAGTGTCCCTCCTTACCCGAGAGCGGAGTACCACACCTCTGGCTGAGGTGCAGTACCCCTGTGGTGACTGGACCCTCAGGGGCACCACAATGAATCTAGACACTTTAGGACTATTATTCTAACAAGCCAATAAACTTGTCTTTATGAGTCCTCAGAAAAAAGCACATAAATATCAGACAAATAAACTTAACGTAATTTGTTCCCCTGATTCCCTCTTATTATCTAAGTACATATACCATATATACTCGTGCATAAGCTGAGATTTTCAGCACTTTTTTTGTGCTGAAAACGCCCCTCTCGGCTTATACACGAGTGATTGCCGGCGGAGAAGGAGGATCAGAAGATAACATACTCACCCTCCTGATGTCATCGCTGCATAACAGTCCCTGCATCTTGGGCGCCGGCATCTCTCTTCCTGTCTTCCTTCCTTTGCTGAGTGGTCACGTGGTACCGCTCATTAAAGTAATGAATATGCACATGTCTCCACTCCCATAGGCGTGGAGCACATATTCATTACTTTAATGAGCAGTATCACTGACTGCTCAGCACAGGAAGGAAGACAGGAAGAGAGATGCCAGCGCCCGAGATGCAGGGCCTGATATGCAGCGCCAGGAGGGTAAGTAGGACTGGGGGTGCGTGAGCCATGCGATATTCACCTGTCCACATTCCACTGCCTGCTGTGTTTTCCGGGTCCTCTGGCTGTGACATTCAGGTCAAAGGGCGCAATGAAGTGGTTATTGCGTGCCCCCTGCCTGAACAGTCACTCCAGAGAGCCGGCGACGCTGAGGGGCAGCGGGCAGCGACGAGAAGTGAGTATGTCATTTTTTTATCACAGCAGCATTATATGGGGCATATTTTAATATGGAGCATCTTATGGGGCCATCATTAACTTTTGTGCTGCATCATATGGGGCATATTTTTGTATGGAACATCTTATGGGGCTACCATTAACCTTTGCGCAGCATTATATGGGGCATATTTTTGTATGGAACATCTTATGGGGCCATCATTAACCTTTATGCAGCATTATATGGGGCATATTTAAATATGGAGCATCTTATGGGGCCATCATTAACCTTTATGCAGCATTATATGGGGCATATTTTTGTATGGAGTATCTTATGGGGCCATCATTATACTTTATGGAGCATAATATGGGACATATTTTAATATGGAGCATCTTATGGGCTCACTATTAACCTTTGTGCAGCATTATATGGGGCATATTTTAATATGGAGCATTTTATGGGGCCATCATTAACCTTTATGGAGCATTATATGGGGCAAATTTAAATATGGAGCATCTTATGGAGCCATCATTAACCTTTGTGCAGCATTATATGGGGCATATTTTTGTATGGAGCATGTTATGGGGCCCATCGTGAACTTTATGGAGCGTCTTATGGGGCACATCATGAACTTTAGGGAGCAATATATGGGGCGCGTTTTCTATGGAGCATCTTATGGAGCTCCTGATTCAATATGGATATTCAAAAACATTTAACCTACTGTCTCAATTAATTTTACTTTTATTGGTATCTATTTTTATTTTTTAAATTTACCAGTAGCTGCTGCATTTCCCACCCTAGGATTATACTCAAGTCAATAAGTTTTCCCAGATTTTTAGGGCAAAATTAGGTGCCTCGGCTTATACTCGGGTCGGCTTATACTCAAGTATATACGGTGGATAGAAATATTGTCTTTTTAAATTGGCCATACTAAAAGTGCTTGAGATAAGAATATGCATACGCAATTGCAAACTGCTTCCTTATTGCTTGATAGTTATGTGAATTAAGGTCTAAGCCTACATATCTATATTATACTATTATTGATATGATATCACTATTATATATATATATTTTTCTGTGGATTACAAGGCGGACCAGATCATAAGAAGCACTCCAAATTTTGGGGAGAAAAATAGGAAAAATGTTTTAAAATAAAATGGTGGAACTTCTTATTAGTCTGATTTTACTGTTGCTTACAGGGAGGTAAAAGGGTTAGTTGCCATGGTGCATGGCATCAGGAGGCAGGGTCTCTGGTGTAGGAGGCCAGCAGTGGTGCCAGCAGCATTGGGGAGAAGTTGAGGGCTCCGTTCTACTAGGGATGTCGCTGCAGTTCCAGGCTGCAGGCCCTGGGATTTCATAAAATGTTGGCAGTGAGTGGAGTCCCCTTTGCATCAATTTCCCAGCAGTGGGCAATGGGAAAATAGCCGCCAGAGACAGCACATTCACAAATTGATCTTGTCTCTTGAGATCTTTGCTCCAGAGATCTCAATCTGTGCATGCACTGCATCAGAAGGCCATTCATCAGAAGGCCACAGCAGGGATATCAATGGTAAGGGGACTCCGCTCACCGCCAACATTTTATGAAAGTTCAGGGACAGCAGCCTCACCCCCTCATCCCACCGCTGGCCTACTACAGCAGCAACCCTGCCTCCTGTGACTCTGCTCCACTGCAGCCTGTAAGCTGCATTCAAATTATAAAGCATACCCCCATTTTCATCCCAAATGGAGCACTTGTCAGTAGAGTACTGCTTTTTTCTCTGCTGTTTTGAGATGAAGATGTGGTCTGATGCAATTATATTGTACATTGTTTTGGAAAATGTAGGGGTTATATAAATAACTAGATATGAATTTAAGAAATTTGCTAAATATACTGAGCCACAATTATTAAATTTAAAATAATAGTTTATTAAGTTAAATACAAAAGCACCATTAATTTCAATGATATATTTAATTTAGCAAATTTGTACATGCATTATTAACAGTATTTAAAAGTGTAAATAATAGTTTCTATGACAGCTTAGAGATGACAGAACACCGAGTGAGTCCTACAAGTAAGAGATATTGCAATAAATATAGTTATCATTCTGCTATTAATAATAGTAGTAATGTACAAGAAACCTGTGTTTTCAGGAACTTTATTGTATTTATACAAATTTGACAGCCTTTTATATAACTTTAGAAAAAAATATCCCTTTGTGGAAATGTAAAAATAGAACAGAAAAATGTAGAGATTATCATGCTTAGACTTCACTGGAGAACAGAAAATGCTTATTTCAGTTGTCACAATTAATTAATCAGTGCAAATTAGCTAGTATCATAATATTTTCCTATTAAATAAACGTAAAAGCACACTTAAGCTTTTCAATACCTCCCTTTTACGTAAACTATATTTTATTATTCACAGATATTTAATAACATTTTAAAAATCACAATTGTAGAATACATTTAAGCTCACGTTTGTTAATCTGTTTTTGAGACTGGCTTTTGGCATATAGTCTACCTTAAAAAGTGGCCAATCAGGACAGCATATTTGTGCAAAAACTGCATCTCTATTTTATTTTCTTTGTAGAAAAAAAATATTTGTCAAACATAGGCGTTCTTTGCACCTTTCAAGTTTCAGAAAGGTTTATTGATATGATAGCTAGAAAATGGAGCAAATCTTTCTAAAAGAGGCATTCTTATGTAATACTTTTAAGGCATATGTCAAGAACAGTCCAGTTGCGCTTTGTCAGAATTATGTGATAGGTGCGCATGCACGGCTTTTTCACATTATTTGTTTAGCTTTTTCCATTTCTGACATGGCCACTTTCTAAACACGCATATCTCAGTGGTGAAAATCACATTCAATAGACATTTATGACATATGCTGCACATATGCCATTTAAAGGGTTTCCCACTACTATGATAACTCCTTCTTGATATAATTGTTTGGCTGCAATAAAATAAAAAAGCTTATACTCACCTCCTGGGCCAGCGCCATGCAAGCGATGTCGGCACTCGCGGTCCCATGGCTCTTGAGCATTTGTTGTGACACGTGAGCCTGGCCCACAGTAAATGTTGCACTAACTGTCCCCACCTCCAAACAAATTGAACATGAATAGGAAGTCAGAAAGCAGCTGCAGCCTCTTCCTCTTCATGTTCACTTCGTTCATACTGCTTGTAAAAAAAACTGATAAAACAGCTATCAAAACCATTATGGGACCCAAAATGGTACCATAAAAATCTCCAACTCATAGCACAAAAATGAGACCTCGTACAGCACTGTTCGCCAAAAAATAAAAAAGTCAGAAATCTCAGAATATGGAAACTAAAAACAGTTGTTTTAAATAATAAAAAAGCATTTTTAATGTGTGATAGGAGCTAACCATAAAAAATATATTAATCTGATATCGCTATAATTGCATCAACTGGAAGAATAAAGCCGTCCTATCAATTATACCTCATGGTGAACTACACACAAAAAAATATTATTGCACTGTTTATTTGTTCATTTTGCATCCAAAAAAAATCAGAGCAATGCTCAAGTCACATTTATCCTGCGCCTTTCACTGGGCACTTACGTCAGTGCTTCCGTGTAAATCCCCAAAATGTGATTCAGATGAAACCCTCAACGGAACCACTCATTTATGATGCACCTGGAATCATTTTGCAATCTCTCTGGTCTCTTCTCCTGGCAGTGTTCTATCATTTTAGGCATATTTTTAGCACACAGTTATGGAGGACCACAATTCTGTGGATAACAAAAAATATAATTACCACCGGAACAGAGACCAAACAGACTCCAATGTGCCTTCATTTGCCTCATTATGATGAGTGGTTCCATCAGGGATTTAGTCTGAAATACATTTTTGTGGCATTTACACAAGATTGTGATCTCAGTCTCAGGCTGCCATCACACTAGAAGTATTTGGTCAGTATTTTACATCAGTATTTGTAAGCCAAAACCTGGAGTGGGTGATAAATGCAGAAGTGGTGCATATGTTTCTGTTATACCTTTCCTCTATCTGTTCCACTCCAGGTTTTGGCTTACAAATACTGACCAAATACTGCTAGTGTGACTGCAACCTTATAGTGAAAGCAAAAAAAAATGTTTTGTACCCTAACATGTTATCATTAAAATCCTAACTTATTTGGCACACACTCAGATTTGTCATCTGTCACTGGAAACACAGGAGTCCCACATTACTGGTAGAACAAAGACTCTGGAAAAATTACATGGCTCCCACCCTCTCAAATAAAATCCAGTGAAATCTGTGCTCCCAAATCCAAATGCTGCCTCCCTTCTGAGCCCCACTGTGCCTATACCACAGTAAGTGGCCCCATGTTGGCATTATTGTTATGGGGAGAGCATATTTAACAATTTAAGAAGTGCATGTCTCCAGAAGAACAAACTGAGCACAATGTATGGGGGCACTACACTGTAGGGGAGGCACAATGAATGGGAACTAAAGTGGTAGATTTAGAATTCTCCCCCAAAAAAGCATGGTGTGGGTGTTCTAAAACTGCCACTGCAGTCAAAGATAAATTAATTGAGAAATGTAATTTCTACAATGGGGCCAATTTTGTTTTTCTTGGTTTTTTTTTGCTTTTCTGGCTCTTAGGTACTGCGCAATTGTCACCCACAAAAAAAATCTAGCAAAATCTGTGCTCCAAAAGCCAAATAGCGCTCCATCCTTCTCAGCCATGATGTGTGGCCAAACAGTAGTTTCTGTCAATAAATAGGATATCACCGCATTTGGGAGAAATTGCACAATAAATTGTGAGGTCCAGTTTCACCTACAAGGGGCATTCGTTATCGATTTTCCCCTTGGCCAACTTCTATTTATCACAGGATGCTGAAAGTGCACATGTGCAATGATATAAGTCTCTGTAGGTTAAGTGCCAATTTGCAACTTAGAACTTATAACGGTCTTAATTTTACAGGGGCCGAAGCGGTGTGAAGTTTCACTATGTAACAAATTTTTATTTATTTTTTGTTCCTGGGTCCAAAGTGTGCTTTCCTAACCAATTATGCCTAAAACAAATAGAAAATAGTTGTTGTTCCACAAAAACTTTGCTTCTGTGATCAGGACAATGAGGAGGACTTTTGGGAACCCGTTGCTATCATCTGTGCTCCGCAGAAGATTACTCTGGTCCATCAAAGACACCCAGAGAAATCAGGCCCGGGATCGTCAAAAGGCCACTGTTAAGGGGGGAGTAATGTAAGGACTCTTGATTTTTTGTTCATCTGTGGTGCTTTATTGCCCTTTTCCAAGATGGCGTCTGCTGCCTCTAATCTGCTCATGTGATCTGACTTCCCTGTCTTTAAAATCCTGGCTTGCCTCTTACTCCTTGCTTGTGTATTCTGCCTGAATCCCTGGCTTGTGCTTCAAGAAACTTCCCCTCTCCAGAAACTCCGGCTCCGGCTCCTCAGCAAACCTTCTCAGCTCTCAGAGGTTCTCCTGAATTCCTCTGCATTCTTCTCCTGCCTATTGGAACATGTAAGCTTAGCCTGCTACAGATAATCTTGTTTGGCATCCGTTGCTTGTTTATTTGACTGTTTCTGGACTCGTAGCTCTGCACTGCTTCCAGACACTTTTCTAGTGCTGCCAGCCCTGGTATGAAATGTGCCTTATGATCTGCTTACTCCAGAGAGTGCTACTCCCATAATACTTTGCCCACATCAGAGCTGCAAAAGAACTTCTCCTAAGAAGGACCTTGTTTGCCATTCTCTTGAACTTATGTGCACATGCTGCACCCACGTTTGTGCATATAAACACTGACTCTGCCTGCAAAGAATCTTCTCCTGGTTTCACCTTTGTTTGCTGTGTGTTGTACTTGCTCATACCTTGCACCTGTGTTTGTTTGAATAATACAGACTTTACACTATACTTTGGTTCTGCTGCCTTCTTGTCTCAAGCCAAGAGATTCCTAAGTGTACCACTATAATTGTTACAGCCTGGATGTCAGAAGATCAGCATTGGACTTTGTAAGATGAAGGTATCTGATCAGATCGTTGACATCTTTCTGGTTAGGAAAGTATGGCCTTCTCTCCTCAACCACATCTGTGAAAATGTAATCTTTGTCTCCAATATCTTCCTCATTGTCTGAATTGCAACTTTTTCCTGAATATGGCTGATCCCTCTTCGGAGGAGTTGGAACAAGCATCTTGAGGCAGTGTGGTACTGAGGCAATGGAAGACGGAATGTCTGGATAAACGATTTGATGCGCAATCTTGTCTGTGTGACGTTTGGCAGGATCCACCATGCAGAAGAAGCAGTTACCTGATAATTATCCATTCATTAAGCTTTGATGTCTGGAAAGACATTACAGCAAAAAAAGTCTTCTACTGCTAATTTCTATTTGAGCTGCATGAATTCAATGCAAATTGAATTTCCCAGCTGAATTGAATCAAATTTAGCAAATTTAAATTTTGGAAGATTTGCTCATTCATATTTTTGTCTCAATATAAAATATATTAAACCTTCAATTTAGTAGACATGTTATGTATAATAACCAAAAAATCCACTTAAATATCAGGTTGGAACACGTAACATGTTATGTGTATGATGCAACAAACTGCAGACAAATGTGTGACATGTATATCTGATTTTATATATCAGTAATGTGAGTAAGTAGTTACTAAGGAACTGCAAACCTTTCAAGGCTTGGTTCAAATTCACCCAACAGACCTCCATTTGTCGAACAGTTTGCCGAACGGTTTGAGGAACATACCCAAACACATTAGATTCAATTATAGGCAAAATCCAATGCATAGACACCAACTTAAGTGGTGACAAAAAGCTTCCCAAACAGCTAAAATTAGGGGCAAACACCAGGATAAGTGACCTCAATTGACCCACTGTAGAAATTTGCAACTTGCACAACAAATTGAATATTTAATGAGGACCTGGTAGTTAAGAAAGTGATGTAAGTCTTCTTAGCTGGGAGAGAGACATATTTTCAAAGCCAACCCACCAGATGGAGACCCAACTTGGAGTCTCCACATTTCAAAAAATAATTGTAACACAGCACTAAAGTGCAATCAATTTCCACAGAGAAGAAACAATATAATAGGCCTCTGACACACCTTCCACCACAGGCAACCCACCTGATGAAAACCCAACTTGGAGTGTACACATTTAAAAAAAATTGTCACACAGCACTAAAACACCTCTAACACACCTTCCCCCATAAGCAACCCACCTGATGGAAGCTCAACTTGGAGTTTCCACATTTCAAAAAAATATTTTGTAGCAACAGCAGGCACAGAAGATACACAAAGATGGCACAGACTGCAATAACAAGAGATCATTACATGACACAAAAAATGACAAAATTGCCAAGTCTGCCCAAACTGCAACTGGGGTGAAAAAGTAATCGGAGATCGATTACTTATTTGTTTTAATGAAAGTTAGGTGGTATACACTTTGAAGGGACAGCCAGATGCGCTTACCCATCTGGACACAACCAGCAGCGCTGAAAAAATGTTCTGAAATAACGCTGGCTGCCGGGCATACCAAAATCTCCAAGACATGACAGGTGAGCTCAAGCCACTCTTCCAATTTTGAAGACCAAAATGTAAAAATGAGCCTCTCTTGATCACTGTAAGCCACCCTTCCATGGCAACTGCCTGTGTGACAACAATCGGGAAACTTGAGATAATTTTATCCCTTCCACATCCTTTTCTGCTTCCAACTGTTACGAACGCTGCGCATATTTACCCGGCTTCTACGAACGCTGCGCATACTTACCCGGCTTCTCCCGTCCCTCGGCGCACTCGCGATCCTGTCCAGCGCCGCTCTGCTTCCTCCTTCGCCGGCTCACGGCGTCCGGTCCCTCTGCGCCTGCGCGGTCGCGTCTCCTCCATCGCAGAGCCTTCTGGGAGGTCGCGACCCGGTGGCTCCACCCCAACATGGCGGCACCCATCGGGTATTTCTTCCCGGCGTCTCCCTAGGTAAGACGCCTTTGCTTTGTAGGTGCACTGTCTGCCGTCAGTGTCCCTATGCCCTAGGCTCCCCTGCACCAGTGTCTTCTCTCAGCCCAGTCTTTACTTTGTCTTAGTGTCCTGCCAGTCCGTGTTCCTGCTGTGTCTTGCCTGTCCGTGTTCCTGCTGTGTCCTGCCTGTCCGTGTTCCTGCTGTATCCTGCCAGTCCGTGTTCCTGCTGTATCCTGCCGGTCCGTGTTCCTGCTGTATCCTGCCGGTCCGTGTTCCTGCTGTATCCTGCCAGTCCGTGTTCCTGCTGTATCCTGCCAGTCCGTGTTCCTGCTGTATCCTGCTAGTCCGTGTTCCTGCTGTGTTCTGCCAACCCGTGTTCCTGCTGTGTCCTGCCTGTTCGTGTTCCTGCTGAGTCCTTCCGGTCCGTGTTCCTGCTGAGTCCTGCCAGTCCATGTTTCTGCTGTGTTCTGCCGTTCCGTGTTCCAGTCATTTTCAGTTAAGTCTTGTTTTCCTATTATTCCCTGCCATCCTTATAGCCTGTGGTTTCCTTCTTTATCTTGGGTCGCCCCTTTGGCTCTAGCTGTTGTGTCTCCATTCCCCCGAGGTCCTGCTCCTAACACTCCCTGTATAGGGGGTGATTCCATCTGGTCCGCTCGACCCCGGGGGCTCTAGAGTCACGACCCAGAGGGTCCACTCTCGGATTTCTGCCCGAGTACTTACAGTAAGCAAAGGCCATGGACCCCGCTGGGGCCTCTGCTGCGCAGAAAGAGCTACTCTTTTTGCGAGAGAATCAGTCCCGCATGATGTCTTTCATGAAAGCTATGGATTCTCGTATGTCCACGCTCCAGTCCTCCGATCCTGGCAACGCCGCTCTACTCGTGGGCTTACAGCAAGAGTTAGCTCAGCAGCGTGACACCCAGGCCCATATACTTAGTTATATGTCTTCTATTGATGATCGGCTGCTTTCCATCCAGACAGCCGCTTCTACGTCTGCTCCTGCGTCCCACCCTCTACCCCGCTTGGCTAAACCGCCTCGGTACAATGGGGATCCTAAGTCCTGCCGAGGATTTCTAAACCAATGCCGTCTTCACTTTGAGCTTCTGCCCCAGCATTACCCGATGGATCGGTCCAAAGTTGCATTTTTGATTTCCCATCTGGAGGGTGACGCCTTGGCATGAGTTAATCCACTCTGGGAGCGAGACGATCCCCTAGTCTCCCGGTTGTCTGAATTTTTGGAGATTTTCCGTCTTGTCTTTGACGAACCTGGACGTCTGGCCTCTACAACTGAAGCTCTATTTTCTCTCCATCAGGGATCGTTATCCGTAGGCCAGTACGCTATTCAGTTCCGCACACTCTCCTCTGACTTGGGCTGGAACAATGAGGCGTTGGTGGGTGCTTTTTGACGGGGTCTCTCTGGGCGCATAAAAGATGAGTTAGCCGGTCGGGACACCCCTACTGTTTTGGAGGAATTAATTTCCTTAGCTACCCGTATTGACCTTCGGTTCCAAGAACGCGCCCGTGAGCGGAGGTCTCTTCGTCCTTCTTCTGCCACTCGTAAGCCACTCAGTCCTCAGCCTAGAACCTCCTCTCAGGCGTCCGCACCGGAACCTATGCAAGTGGACCGTCTTAAGATGTCCGAACAACGTCGTAAAGAGAGGCGCACTCAGGGATTGTGCTTTTACTGCGGGAGTGCTGCTCATTTATTACGCTCTTGCCCTGAACGTCCGGAAAACTCCTCCGCCTAGGTCAGGTAAGAGAGGCCTCCCTAGGTGTGTGTGATCCCTCTCAACCCCTTACTTTGTCCATTCTTTTGCATATTGCGGGCAAAGGCATTTCTCTGGATGCGTATGTGGATTCGGGCGCAGCAGGGAATTTTATTAGGTTGGAGGAGGTTTTGAAATTCTCCGTTCCAGTCAAAACCTTAGAGGCTCCTGTGATTCTTGCATCTGTGGATGGTAAACCGTTACAGGAGACCATTACTCAAGTAACACTTGAGGTGGAACTTCAGGTTGGGGCTCTACACAAGGAGAGAATTGCATTTTATGTTTTAGCGGGTCTGTCTCATCCTATGCTCTTAGGTCTTTCTTGGCTACGGAACCACGAGCCCATTTTAGATTGGCGCAATGGTAATATCTTGCACTGGGGTGAGCTTTGTCGGGATTGTTGTCTGCTGCCGGTGCGTCCTGTGGGATCTTCCTCTAATTCTTCTCCTTCCTCTTCTTTTCCCGCCTTACCCTGTGTCTACAGCGCTTATTCTGATGTCTTCAACAAGAAGGAGGCTGAGGGTCTTCCGCCTCACCGGCTCTATGATTGTCCCATAGATCTCGTGCCTGGAACTAACCCGCCCAGGGGCAGGATCTATCCTCTCTCTCCTGCTGAGACTCAAGCTATGTCTGAGTACATTCAAGAAAATCTTGCTAAAGGATTCATTCGCAAGTCTTCTTCTCCGGCCGGAGCAGGGTTTTTTTTCGTGAAGAAGAAAGACGGTTCTCTCCGTCCCTGCATTGATTATCGAGGCCTAAACAACATCACAGTGAAGAACAAATATCCTCTGCCACTCATTCCGGAACTCTTCGGCCGTCTTCGGGGTGCGCAAATTTTTACCAAATTAGATCTACGTGGCGCATATAATTTGGTTCGTATTCGTGCAGGCGATGAGTGGAAGACTGCCTTCAATACTCGTGACGGTCACTACGAGTACTTGGTTATGCCGTTTGGTCTCTGCAACGCCCCCGCGGTTTTCCAGGAATTTGTGAACGATGTATTTCGGGATCTTCTCTACTCCTCGGTCATAGTTTACCTTGACGACATTCTCATCTTTTCTCCGGATCTCTCCACTCACAGGCGAGATGTCCGTCGTGTTCTGCAAAGGCTAAGAGAGAATCATCTGTTCGCTAAGATTGAGAAGTGCGTCTTTGAACAATCTTCTCTTCCCTTCCTGGGATATATTGTCTCAAGATCTGGCTTAGAGATGGATCCAGAGAAGGTTTCTGCTGTCCTGAATTGGCCTCGTCCTCTTGGAACAAAGGCAATCCAACGTTTTCTTGGCTTTGCCAACTACTATAGACAATTTATTCCTCATTTTTCTTCCATGACCAAGCCTATCTCTGCTCTAGTTCGCAAGGGAATCAACTCCAGTCTTTGGACCCCTGGGGCTGAAGAGTCCTTTCTGTCTCTTAAACAAAGCTTCGCTACGGCCCCTGTGCTTCATCGTCCTGATGCTAATAGACCGTTTGTCCTTGAGGTCGACACATCCTCTATTGGAGCTGGTGCTGTACTTTTGCAAAGATCCTCGTCCGGACGTTTGGTGACCTGTGTTTTTTTTCTAAAACCTTTTCCGCTCCTGAGCATAACTACTCTATTGGAGATAAAGAACTTTTGGCTATCAAGCTAGCCTTGGAGGAATGGCGTTATCTCCTTGAGGGGGCTCTTCATCCATTCACCATTTACACAGACCACAAGAATCTGGCCTATATTCAGTCTGCCCAAAGACTAAATCCACGACAGGCCAGATGGTCTTTATTTTTCGGACGATTTGAATTTGAACTTCATTTCCGACCCGGAAATAAGAATGTCAAAGCAGATGCTCTTTCAAGATCCTTTCAGCCTCTAGACCTAGAGGATTCTCCGGCTCACATCATTGATCCTGCGAAGATCGTCACTCTTGCTCCTCTAAGAGTGATTTCAACCCCTCTTGGCAAGACTCTTGTGGCTAACCAAGACAAGGAGAGAGTTTTACGTTGGGGTCACTCCTCCAAAATTGCAGGTCACGTAGGAGTCAAGAAGACACTTTCTCTTATCTCTCGGCATTACTGGTGGCCATCTCTCCGACAAGACGTCACCAAATTCATCGCTTCTTGTCCTTCTTGTGCAAAAAATAAAGTCCCTAGGCAGCTTCCTTCCGGTCTCCTGCATCCTCTGCCTGTGCCTTCCGTTCCTTGGAGTCATATAGCTATGGACTTCATCACTGATCTACCTTGTTCCTCGAATTGCTCTGTCATCTTGGTTGTTGTAGATCGGTTCTCCAAGATGGCTCACTTCATCGCATTGCCTGGTCTGCCTTCCGCTCCTGAGTTGGCAAAGATCTGTTTACACCAAGTCTTCCGTCTTCATGGTTTTCCTCATCATATCGTCTCAGACCGTGGAGTACAATTTACCTCACGTTTTTGGAGAGCTCTCTGCAGTCTATTAAAGGTTAACTTGGACTTTTCTTCCGCCTATCACCCTCAGTCCAACGGACAAGTGGAGCGAGTTAATCAAGTCCTGACTACATATCTGCGACATTTCTCCAATGCACACCAAGATGACTGGGTCTCTCTTCTCCCCTGGGCCGAATTCTCATATAACAATCTTCCCAGCGAGTCTTCCTCCAAAACTCCCTTTTTTGTAGTCTATGGTCAACATCCGAACATTCCTCTTCCTGTTTCTCATTCCTCGGGGGTACCGGCAGCGGATTTCTTGTCCCGGGAATTCTCTACGATTTGGAATGAGACCAAAGTGGCTCTTGAGAGAGCTAGCCTTAATATGAAAAAGTTTGCTGACAAAAGGCGTTTGGATGCTCCGCCATATTCTCCGGGTGATAAAGTTTGGCTTTCCTCTCGTTATATCAAGCTTAAAATTCCCTCTTGCAAACTGGGTCCCCGCTATATTGGTCCTTTTCCTATCTTGAGTCGCATTAATGATGTTTCTTATAAGTTGAAGTTGCCTGCCTCTTTGCGCATTCCCAATGCCTTCCATGTATCTCTTCTCAAGCCCGCAGTCTTTAATCGTTTTCACTCCGCTACCTCTTCCTCTCCTCAGCTCTGTACTTCTGATGGAATCTTTAATGTTAAAGACATTCTTGCCAAAAAGGTAGTTAGGGGTAAAACTTATTTTTTGATTGATTGGGAGGGATTTGGTCCCGAGGAGAGGTCCTGGGAGCCCCGAGAGAACATCAATGCTCCTCTTATCATGAAAATATTCCTTTCAAGCCTTAAAAAGAGGGGGACTAAGGAGGGGGGTACTGTTACGAACGCTGCGCATATTTACCCGGCTTCTACGAACGCTGCACATACTTACCCGGCTTCTCCCGTCCCTCGGCGCACTCGCGATCCTGTCCAGCGCCGCTCTGCTTCCTCCTTCGCCGGCTCACGGCGTCCGGTCCCTCTGCGCCTGCGCGGTCGCGTCTCCTCCATCGCAGAGCCTTCTGGGACGTCGCGACCCGGTGGCTCCGCCCCAACATGGCGGTGCCCATCGGGTATTTCTTCCCGGCGTCTCCCTAGGTAAGACGCCTTTGCTTTGTAGGTGCACTGTCTGCCGTCAGTGTCCCTATGCCCTAGGCTCCCCTGCACCAGTGTCTTCTCTCAGCCCAGTCTTTACTTTGTCTTAGTGTCCTGCCAGTCCGTGTTCCTGCTGTGTCCTGCCTGTCCGTGTTCCTGCTGTGTCCTGCCTGTCCGTGTTCCTGCTGTATCCTGCCAGTCCGTGTTCCTGCTGTATCCTGCCGGTCCGTGTTCCTGCTGTATCCTGCCGGTCCGTGTTCCTGCTGTATCCTGCCAGTCCGTGTTCCTGCTGTATCCTGCCAGTCCGTGTTCCTGCTGTATCCTGCTAGTCCGTGTTCCTGCTGTGTTCTGCCAACCCGTGTTCCTGCTGTGTCCTGCCTGTTCGTGTTCCTGCTGAGTCCTTCCGGTCCGTGTTCCTGCTGAGTCCTGCCAGTCCGTGTTTCTGCTGTGTTCTGCCGTTCCGTGTTCCAGTCATTTTCAGTTAAGTCTTGTTTTCCTATTATTCCCTGCCATCCTTATAGCCTGTGGTTTCCTTCTTTATCTTGGGTCGCCCCTTTGGCTCTAGCTGTTGTGTCTCCATTCCCCCGAGGTCCTGCTCCTAACACTCCCTGTATAGGGGGTGATTCCATCTGGTCCGCTCGACCCCGGGGGCTCTAGAGTCACGACCCAGAGGGTCCACTCTCGGATTTCTGCCCGAGTACTTACACCAACTCTTTCTCTGGGGCCATCACCTCCTCACACAGACTATTCAAAGGGTGCTCCAGCATGCAGATGACCGGAATAGTGATGCTGATGATGGCATTGCCAGCGCTAACATCCCAGTTGCCATTTCAAAACTGTGCAGAAGGGTGCAGAGGTCCTTTACCTGTGCCCACTCTGCAAGTGTGATTTGACAGCACTGGCCCAGGCTATGCAAAATGGCATACTGCACCAGGGATAGCTGCTGCTGCCACATGCAACGTGTGCAGAGTGGAATGTCACCATGTCAGAACATCGCTAAACAAATGGTTAACAGGTAGGCCAAAAGACCTCTGTAGCGTTGCAAGTTGATTACTTGCAGAGTGCGATCGGCAGAAGTGAGCACACGGCGACCGTGCTTTCTGCAGCAGCACATCCAGGTCGGTACAGTGGTGTAGAAATTGCTGTATCACTAGGTTGAGGACATGAGCCATCCAAGGCATGTGTATGCGGTTGCCACAACCAGGTTTGCAAGATTATTACTCATGGCCTTCCCTGATTCAAGGTTTATTTGAGACAGCCCTTGCTCTACATTGGTCTGGCTATTTGTCCAAAACTCTTGAGCTATGTGACTGCGATTTCCAAGGCATATTAATTTAAACACTTCCTGGTTGCCCAGTAGAGAGGTGGGGGAGATTCTATCTGCACTGTTGGAATGTGTCTGATTAAGGGAGAGGATGAGGGCACAGGTGGAGGCCCTTGAGAAGATGGATGAGGCAGAAGCAGTCAAGTAAATGTTATATACAAAGGTTTGTCCTGCAAGTCTTGGAGATTCAAAGACTTATGGAGCAGGCTCTTGATCACCTGCCCCCACAGCCACCAGAGTCACCCAGTACCCAGTCAGCGAGATGTAACTCCCATGTTTGCTCATCCAGCTGTCAATGGTGAAATACACCCTGGCAGACATAGATTTTTTCAGGGAACCAGTGATGTTATCAGTGACATGATGGTTATGCACAGGCACAACATTGTTTGAGAGCTAATGGCAACTGGGAAACTAGTACTGGGTTACCGCATTGGGCATCAACTTTCGGAAACCATCTGTATCCACTAGGCAGAAATGCAGCATTTCTATGGCCAACAGATTGGAGATGGTAAAGTTCAAGCTCTTAGCTTTGCCATGTGTGAGAGGAATCATTCTTTTACGTGACCAGAACTGAGGGACTGAAAGCTGGCTATTTTGCTGAGAGAATGTGGAGTACAGAGAACAGGACAATCTGCTGCACTGTGAGTGAGGTGCACGCATTGATATTATGGTGGATTGAGAAAGAAGTTGTGCTAGTTGAAAAAATGGCAGCAGTCATGTCTATTTCTGTAACAGCTGATGGCTCTAACTCACCCCGACTGGGTGAGCTAACAATTGTAGTTTCTGTGGCCAGAGACCTGTGTGTGAACACTTGGAATGGTTATGGAGGAGGAAGAAGCAGCATATGGGGATGATGGGACAGCCAGTGGTTTTGTCAAGGCCTGCTCATCCGCATTTTAGCACAGTGAGTTTCACATACAAAGGCATTTTGATCATGCATGTGCCGATTCATGCATGTAGTTGTCAAATTATTGCAATTTTTGCCGCTACTGAATTTTTTTGCAAGTTTGACAAATAACTTGTATTAGGTCATCCTTTGTAGTGTCAAACACACCCAGGCTAAGCAACCCTTGCTGCCACTGCACACCCACAACCCATGAAGGCCAAAGGCAGAGTTGGGGCTTTGGATGCAGTTATTGTTGTGGTTGTGTCACTTTGTGTCTGTGTGAGAAGCAGCAACGTAACTTCCTCATCTCCCTCCTCCTTCAACTCCTCTGTTAAGCTAATCAGCTGCACACCTCTAGGTTCAAACCTGGTGGAATCTACAACTTCACCATCATCCTCTGTTCTCACACTTCGCAATCTGAGAGTCACCCTTCTCCTCTTCTTGCCCTGATGCCACAGTACAGTCCACGTGCGCATCTGGTATCTGAGTCTCACCAGGATCACCGCCACCCTTGGTGGTTAACATCAGGTCATGAGGGTCTGGATTCTGCTCGGACTCAACTTCTTTCAGCCCCAGATCAAACATGAAAAAATTCTGTGTATCGGTGCAGATGCTTTCCTCCTCTGGATTCTGTGATTCCTCAAATCAGACTTCAGATACTCATGGAATACAATGTGTGACCAGCTCTTCAGAATGGCCTATCTGAGGTTCCCCACAGTCAGTTGGGTGTTTAGAAATATTTGACGCAGGGAAAACAAGAGTGATTAGAGTGCCACCTCTGAGGATTCTACTGTGTGTAATGATAAGATGGAGAAAGAGGAGGAGAGGTCACTTGATGCAGTACTTGCTATCCACTGGAGCACATGTCCTTTTTGAGCCTCATCTACAAGGCATATCGCTGTGTGGCTGCCAAACAAAGGGAGCTGAGTAGGCTGGCCACTAATAGATATTGCCAGGGGTCTTTAGATAGGACAAGACGATGTTTGTTCAGTTGAGCTTTCATTCACATTACATGTACACATCGAACACCAAGCCTATTCCCCTTCCACCACAAGCTCGCTTTTTCCCAGTCATGTTGTAAGTAGCATCCCCCTACTGAAACACAGTTTTAGTGCAATTGATTTGTAGAAGCTAATTTCACCTAATGGCTGCACCCCTAAATAAGGCGTAACAATTTTTACGTGGAAATCTGGATTTCTGATTTGCCACTAAAACAGTTTTAGCACACACAATTTGGAGCAGCTAATTGGCCCTCCAGAACACTAGATTAGGCCTAATGATTTTTAAGGGGAAATCTGGCCTTCTGATTTGCCACTGAAACCTAGTATTAGCACAAACAATCTGGAGTAATGGGATTTCTGGAGACTAAAAAAGAAAGAAGAGAATGTCCAGCTTCACCGAATCCATAAAAAAGAGTTTTCTTTATTCACAAACTTTAAGCATAGAGGATATAGACTTCAGCACGAACCATATGGGTAAGAATCTCAACGCGTTTCTGGAGACTAAGCTCCCTTAATCATGGGGAGCGTTGAGATTCTTACCCATATGGTTCATGCTGAAGTCTGTATCCTCTATGCTTAAAGTTTGTGAATAAAGAAAACTCTTTTTAAGGATTCGGTGAAGCTGGACATTCTCTTCTTTTTTTTTGGACTTTATACGCCTGGACACAGCGGGTCCATGCTCCTGAAGCTTGGTTTATGCATCACGGGTGAGCTGGCTTATATTTCTTCTTTCTGGAGACTGCCGCATTGTTTTTGCACAATCTACTTTGATGCTGGAATATCGATTTCACACAGGATTAGTTTACTTTCAGCAGCACTAGCGCAATAATGATCTCTCTGCATTGTGACACTGAGCAAATGGCACCAGCAAAGCAAGATGTCCGCTTTTTATATGACCATGGATATGTGACCTCAGCAACCAATCACAGAAGACCTTGTATCATGATGTTGTCGATGGTTTCTGTGCCCTGATTGGTTGCCGGAATCAACACACAAAGTTAAAGAATGGAAAGAAAACCGTCTTGCCGCTGTTATAAGCTCTCCACATGCTGCTCTGACCTAGACACACTCCCTCCCCTCAACAAACTCACCCCCCCTGCTTATCATACAGCACCACTATCCAAGCAAAGTAATAACAAAAGCATTAGTGGAAACTCAATGATTTACCGAACTGTGGCCGACTTTTGCCGACTTTGATTAAAAATGCTTGTGAAAGAGAACACGAATCCGAATGTGCTATGTTCATGCTAAATTCGAGATAGGGGAACATTTTCCAAACACATTTGCTCATCTCTAGTAGTAGTAAATTTATGGGGGATGCTTCCCAAGTGAAAAAATGTTTTATGCAGGGCATTGTAGGTTAGCGGGATGAATACCTATAGTAGAAATGCACTGAGCTGTGGTAGGTGGCAAAATTAGGGGAGACAGAGCAGAATGGATTAGCATTACCATGACCTCAATGCCACTTTGAAGCCCTCAGTGTCTTTATGCAGGACACTTTTCACCAGTAGAGGGCAGACAAAAGCGGACTATGCAGAATGTCCTAGGTTTTGAAGCTATGTAGCCCAGAGTAATGCCTGGTGTCGCAGCAAGTTTTAATGCAGCAATTTTAATGGGTAGTAAGTGTAAAGCATTAGTAACAAGTGTCATTGTATTATACCTGTGTTCAATTCAACCTTTTAATTCACATGAGATTGTTGAAACCATGAAACTTATTACTGTGTGAGACTGTAGAACCATGAAACTTGTTGCCTTCCTTTTAGGCCGGTTTCACACGTCAGTGGCTCCGGTATGTGAGGTGACTGTTTCCTCACGTACCGGAGCCACTGACACACGTAGACACATTCAAATCAATGCATCTGTGCAGATGTCATTGATTTTTTGCGGACCGTGTCTCCGTGTGCCAAACACGGAGACATGTCAGTGTTCGTGGGAGCGCACGGATTACACGGACCCATTAAAGTCAATGGGTCCATGTAAAACACGTACCGCACATGGACGTTGTCCATATGCAGTCCGTGTGCCGTGCAGGAGACAGCGCTACAGTAAGCGCTGTCCCCCCCACGTGGTGCTGAAGCCGCGATTCATATCTTCTCTGCAGCAGCGTTTGCTGTAGAGAAGATATAAATAATCCTTTTTTTTTTGTTTCTCGTGTTTAACATAAAGATCCATGTCCCCACCCCCTGTGCGCCCGCCCGCTGTTATTAAAATACTCACCCGGCTCTCTCACTGGTGCTGCTTCCTTGTCTGGCCGCACCTTCTACTGTATGAGCAGTCACGTGGGGCCGCTCATTTACAGTAATGAATATGCGGCTCCACCCCTATGGGAGGTGGAGCCGCATATTCATGACTGTGATCGGCGGCCCCACGTGACCGCTGATACAGTCACAGTTAAAAAACATGTATAGCTTTTTTTTTTTAAATTTAAGTAGTGAAAAAAATCTGAAATTTGAGCCACCATTTTCCAAGACCCTTAACGTTTTCATTTTTCAGGATCTGGGGTTGGGGGGTAGCTTATTTTTTGTGCCTTGGGCTGACATTTACAAATCCCATTTTGGAGTAGATACAATGTTTTGTTGCCTCTTATTGCATTTTATTGCAATGTTGCGGTGACAAAAATACCGTAAATCTGCTGTCTTGAAGAATACCCTCATCATTGTATACCTGCCCCTGCTGCTATCAGCAAGAGTGGTCATACATTGATGAGAGTAATACTCTCATCAGATGACACCTGTGACCGGCAGTAACCTTTCTACCACCTGTCACAGCTGCTAGCTCACATGCTGTCATCTGTATGACAGTATGGAAACCGCAGCGCTCTGACTGGCGGTAAAGAGCAGATCAAAAAGCTCATGAAAATCTCTGCAAAGTTTTTTTCATTGAATATTTTTGGTTGTTTTTACTTTATGCCTGTAGTTAAATTCAGGAATGCTTTACTGTCAAATATTTCATTCCTGTCACGCTTTGGGATAAGAAGACTATTTTGAAATATTTGAAATTTCTTAACCTAAGCATAGTTGTTATTTCCATTTCTAAACTGTTCAAGCTAAGGACTAGAAGCATTTTTCACTATGTAGTAGACATCAAACAATTTTAGGAATATACATTTGCTTGTTGAAATTCCCTGAGGAACAAACAAACAGCTAGGCTGGATCAGAATACATTGTATCAAAATATTGATTGCAGCATTCTAGGAATTATTTTATATTTAAATGTATGTGTGAAGATGTTTACATTATAAGTTATTATTATTTCATGTATATTCTCTTTGGGATACATGTGGTATATAAATGAGATCGAAATTAACAGTTCTTCTAATTACAATTCCTATATTTCAAACACAGGTTACATGACATTTTTAATCTAATCTCTTTTATATACAAAACATCTGAGGCATGACATAACAAGTGAGATAAAATTAACACACAAATTGTTTTCTCTCCCTTTGGGCAAAAAGAAATCCTGCTTACAAGGGGAAGGGAATTATACATAAATATTTATAATAAAAAAAGTTTAACATTAGCTGCACATTCACTTATAAAAATAAAGGCTATCTCTCCATTTTATATAATCATGTGCAAATTGTTGTTTAACAAATATAAACATTTTAACAAATAGAAAAAGTTAAAACACTAAGCATAATATTGTGGGGGGTTTTTTTGCAAATAATTCTGTCATCTTTGAGCACCACTGATACGTAAAATTCAGCCATGGCATTTGAAAGCACACACGTCCATGCTGTTTCCCCACACCCATTTTCCAAGATGGGGTCTTTATTGGAAATATGACCCTGCCTCGCATTGGATAAAATAAAGATTTGCAGGCAATATAATCAATAGGCTTTATGAGTTAAGTAATAACACCAAAATATGAGCAAATAATACCATCACATAGTAATGAATTATTGTCACCATGCTGAACTGTACCAAAACTAATGTTAACATCAATACTTCAATATGAAAGCCAAATAATACTGACAGACCATAGCCATAAATTGCTAGCACATAAAGTAACACCACATGGATTATCATCAAAACTACTGTATTAAGACTGATAATACCGTTCTACAGAAACCATGCAATGTTAGATGCAATTTCGTAACCAGAGGCTCTGCAGGCTATATATGAGTACCACTGAGCATGTGCTGGCTGGGGCCGGTGATATGGAGGAGAGTGGAGGTGGGGAAGAACAGGACACCAGAAGTAGGCAGCTGAGAAACAGTTACAAGTTACAATTAGTGATGAGCGAGCACGCTCGCCATTACTTGGTGCTCGCCTGAGCATCGCAGTGCTCGCAATACTCGGAGGTCGCTGAGAATTTCTGGCTTTGCTTGGTGGGAGCTTGTGTCTCTGCCCAGCATGTTTGGCGCTCTTTAGAGAGCCAATGAACATGCAGGGATTGTCTGCCACAAACTGTAATGCTGCAGCCATAATGGCTGTGGCATTACAGTGATTGGCTGGCCGCACAGCATCATCAGGTCTATATCAGACCTGGCGCTGCCCTTGGTCATCACAGTCCGCTCGGGAACCACACAGTGTAAGGAGAGTTGCAGCTGAGTTAGGAAGAGATTTCTTTGCTTCATAGTTAGTGTGGGTATACCACATATAATAGATATATCCATCTCAACTAACAGTCCTTCTGAGGACTAATAGCTGCATAGATATCAGTGCTAGGCAGGCAGGCTGTGTACGTGGAGACTTCAGTGCATATAGCAATAGGGTCCATTTCAGTTCTGTCGGCTGCTGCTGCCTGTCACAGATATTTATAGACATAGCCCCAAGTATTAGGGGCCAGGAATAAATTTTATTTATCGTAATCCTGATTATTTGCTTCAGGCCGGGATCACATATGTGAGAAACACGTCCGTGTCTCGCATGTGAAATCCAAGCTCTGGCGCCGGCACTCCAGAGCGGAGTATGCGGCCGCATAGCAACACATGGAGCCGCACGCTCCGCTCTGGAGTGCCGCCGCCAGAGCTTGGATTTCACATGCGAGACACAGATGTGTTTCTCGCATGTGTGATCCTGGCCTTAAAAGCAATCTAGAGAACACTGTTTTTCTGCTACATTTGTTTGTTGGCACTTCAGAATACAGCTAAATCCTTTCCATTATACAGCAGAAAAAACAGCTATTTTAAACTGGGATTTGTCCACCACATGGATCGCATATCAGTGCGATCAAAATTGTGCCATTTCTGCCATCAATGTAAATTTTGTTGCAGTGTCTTAGACAAGTTATTGACACCAGCTTGCTGAAAAAAAATTAGCTACCTATAGGCCAGATATTTTAAACTGGGGTTATCCTTCACATGAATCACATATAAGTTCATTCCATATTCAGCCATTTATAGTGAATGTTGAAAATATTGTACTCCATTTAAAATGGAAAAGGTGCATGGCAAGGGAAGGGGAAGTAGACTTGATGTGATGGTGCATGTAGAGGCCGAGGCCGTGGGCAATCTGAAATTGTGCCACAACAAACACCTACATCTTCTCACCCAATTTTCTTGGCCCAATGACTAGGGGACGGCAGCAGCACATCACTATTGAACCCAAATCAGTGTCAAAAGGTTGTTGGTTGGATAGTGGATAATGCTTCCAGTCACTTAGCCACCACGACCACCACCACCTGGTCTTCCACACGGTCAAGCCTGAGTAGCTGTGAGTTTGGACCACATGTTCCTCACCCTGATCCTCCTTCCTCCCACCATGCTGATGGCCTGAAAACAACTGATCCCACACTTGGACACTCTGAAGAGCTGTTCACTTTTCCATTTATAGATTCAGGCCTCTCGCCCGGTTTACTTGAAGCGGGCAAGAGGAGATCGCATGTAGCGATGCCTAAATATTTGAGAAGCTACAGTCACACAAAGGAAATGGTGGGAGAGTGTCACAAGAGGAGGACAATGATGAGACACAATTGCCAGAAAGTCAGGAGGAGGACCAGGGTGCCGAAGTGGAGGACGAGGTGGTGGATGATATAGTTACATGACCCAACATGGCAGGAGGCCATGCAGAGCGAGGACAGCAGCACACAGTGGAGTATGACCCCAACATGCAGGAAGAAACAGTGTGGTGGCCGCAGACAGAAGGCGGGCAACTGTTCCCTGTAACACCAACACAACAGAAGTTGCCATTCTAACTGTTAGGTCTTCCCTAGTCTGGTTGTTTTCTAAAGACTCTGCCGATAACCCCAAAAAGGCCATTTGCACCACCTGCCAGGCCAGCATCAGAAGGGGTAGCAAAACTACCAGCCTGCAACCAACAGCATGATCAGGCACATGGCAGCAAAGCACCTGACTTTGTGGGATGAACCCCAGGATCCAGGAACAGTGTCTGCGAGTGACAACACTGCTTCTTCCTCTGTTGTGTGTGCAAGCCAATCCCCAGTCCACTGTGCATGTGAAGATTCCTATTGCCCTGCACCTGCCTTTGCACACACCCAACTAGCACCATCAGCAAGCACAACCATGTCCTTGTCCCAGTGTAGTGTTCAGTTGTCAATACCCCAGTCCTTGGAATGCAAGCGCAAATATACAGCCAAAGCCCCACAGGCCACACTATTAAATTCACACATTTCACAACTGCGTGTGCTTGAAATGTTGTCATTTAGGCCCATGGAGATGGTGGTCATCCCAAAGTTCTCGGTCCCCAGCCACCATTATTTCTCCATGTGCGCCTTCCCCGCATTACAAAAGCATGTGTCCCACAACATTAGCTGTGCCCTTAGCAATGCAGTTACTGGGAAAGTCCACCTAACCCTGGACAAGTGCTTGTGGGAAGGGATGCGACATCTCACTGACGGCACACTGGGCTAACATAGTGGGAGCTGGGACCCAGTTGCACATTGGGATGGAACATATCCATCCGACGCCAAGGATGCAGGCCCCACGTCAATCAGGGTTGCCCCCATAGTCTACAGCTTCTTCACCTCATCCTCCTCCTCCTCCTCTTCAGCCTCCATTTAAGAAATGACCACATCAGTCACAAGCTGGAAGCACTGCAGCACTGTCTCAGCCAAGCATCAACAGGCTGAGCTGAAGCTAATATGCTTAGCTGACAAACTGCACAATGCTGAAGAGTTGTGAACAGCTCTGAAAGAGCAGGCAGATTTGTAGCTGACACAGCTGGACCTACATCCAGACATGGTCATGTGTGACAATGGCCAGAACCTGCTGGCGGCTATGAGGCGAGGAGAGCTCACCCACATACCATGCCTGGCCCATGTGCTGAACCTCGTGGTTCAGTGGTTTCTCAAAACCTACCTGAAGCTGCCGGATCTGCTTGTCAGAGTGTGCCGCCTGTTTGCCATTTTAGAAAGTCAGCTACAGCCTCAGCCGCCCTTGCCGTGCTGCAGCAGCATTTGCAGCTTCTGGCTCACCAAATTGTGCGTGATGTCCTCACAGATTGGAACTCTACACTGCATATGTTGGGAAGGATTTGTGAGCAGAAGAGGGCAGTTGTTCACTTCCAGCATCGATATTCAGTTCAGACCCCACACATAAGACCTCAGGAGTGGACATGGATATTCGACATATGTCCCATCATCCAAAACTTTGAGGACTCTACCAAGATGGTGAGCAGCGATGATGCCATAATTAGCGTCACCATCCTGCTTCTGTGTGTTTTAAAACGCTCTCTCCTGATCACAATCAAAGAGGATGCATTGCAGATGGAGCATGATGAGACGGAGCAACGAATCATACAGGGTAATTTCAGGGTAATTACACACAGCCCAGCCTCATATCATTCCAACATGGATTGAGTGACAATGAGGAAAAGAAAGAGAAGGAACAACAGGAGCTACTGTCATGCGCAATAGATGGTACTACAAGCACAACTGTCACACCGTCTGTTCCATGTGGATGGCCTGAGGACAGGGAGGAGGAGAAGAGAGAGAGCAGGGACAGTCGTCCTCTTGGTGAGGACACGGAAGTCTTGTCTGATAGCAGTCTGGCACGTATGGCTGAGCTTATGTTAGGCTGCCTTTCCCATGACCCTCAGCTTCTCAAAATATTGGATGACAGTCATTACTGGTTGGTGACACTTCTAGACCCACGATACATGGAGAACTTTATATCTCTTTTTCCAGAGGCAGAAAGGTCTACTAAAATGGGGCAGTATCAGAGGGCCCTGGTTGTGGAATTATTGAAAAAATTCCCTTCTGAAAACACTGGCGGCAGAGGTCACAGTTCATTGGACAACCAAGGAGTGCAGGCGAGACAGACAACTCCAATCCAGCAGAGGCAGGGGAATACTGGCAAAGCTCTTGGAGATTTTTCTCAGACCCTCCCATCGCACTGGCCCTGAGGCATGGAGTACTCTCACAAGGAGTGCAAAGTTTTGGAAGATGCTGAGGGAGTACCTTGCTGACTGTACCAACGTCCTCTGTGATTCCTCTGTGCCTTATTATTATATAGTGACATGAATTGACTCTCTACACCTTTGAGGTCCTAGCCTGCTCAGCCGCTAGAGTTTTTTTCAGAGTGGGTTTTTAGTGCCGCTGGTGAAATTATAACTGATATGATAAGTGCATCCGCCTGTCAACTGAAAATGCTGACAAGCTGACTCTTATAAAAATGAACAAGGGCTGGATTGGGCCAGACTTCTCAACACCAGCGGATGATAGCAGTGTAACATAAACTCAAATCCAGTGTCTTTTTTGGGGAGGTCTATACCCATGCACCTCTTCACACTCACACATGGGTATATGCTGTCTGATTTAGGCTATTTACTGTTGTCCTCCTTCTCCGCATCCACATCCTACATCACCAGATCACCAGGGTGACCATAGTCCGTGATGCAACACCCACATAATTTTTTTAAAGGGTGTTTTTTTTTAAAAAAAAAGGTTAAACAGTATTTTCATGTATACCCCCCAGGGGTAAATGTTTGTCAGCCCATACACTTAGTGCATGGGCATTACAAGTATAGGAGACCTGCTTCTTTTTAATGTTAACATTTTTTATGAGGCCATCCTCCATGTCTCCTCAAAGAGATAATGGGGTGCGCCTACATTTTTGGCAGCCCTTGCACTCACTGCATAGGCAAACACTATGGGAGACCCACTTCCTAACAATGGTAACATTGTTTTCATTATGCCCTCCTCTTGTCAAAGGGGTATCAGGGTGTATCCAAATTTTTGGCAGCCATTGCATTCACTTCATAGGCAAACAGTATGGGAGACCCACTTCCTAATAATGTGAAAATGTGTTTTATGAGTCCCTCCTCCACGACTCTTCCATGGGGTATTGGGGTGCATCCAAATTTGTGGCAGCTCTTGCATTCACTGCATAGGCAAACAGTATGGACATCCAAACCCTTTTGAGCCTCTGCCCCCTGTTGGGTCACCCAGTATGAAGTGGGCTGCTTTCCCATGGAGCCTTCCATCCCCTGGTATCTCTCAACCAGTCCGACCAGTTCATCGGCATTCTGTGGATCACCCTGGGCAACCCAAGTCTGTACAGGCCACAGCAGGGAGTGCACAAAACGATCCATCACCACCTGTTCTACCAACTGCACAGGTTAGAGGACTCTGGCTGCATCCACTTCTGGACCAGGTGCAACAGGTCAAGCATTTGGGAGCGCGGTGGTTTGTCTCAGTGAACCCACTGTGCCCTGAAAGTCACTGTTACCCCCAGGCGTGCAAGAATCTCCGTTTTTAGTGTGCCACACTCTTTAGTGTCCTGCAAAGCTAAATCATAGTGTGACTTCAGTGGCTCCCCCATCAAACATGGAGCTAGTACCTGTGCCCACTGCTTTGGCAGCAGTTTCTCCCTCTCGGCGACCCTTTCAAGCACCGTCAAGAAACCATCTACATTGCCATTCTTCATTGTAGATTCTTCAGCCTCAACAGTTCAGCTCTCCACTGCACATTGTTCAACTTCAACAATGCAATTCTCCACTGCAGGTTCTTCAGCCTCAACACTGCAATTCTCCACTAACGGATGACTCTTCAGCCTCAACACTGCAATTTTCCATTGCAGGTTCTTCAGCCTCAACACTGCAATTCTCCACTGCTGACTCTTCAGCCTCAACACTACAATTCACTGCAGGCTCTTTAGCTTCAAACTGCATTTTCCACTGAATAGGCAAACAGTATGGGAGGACCAACTTCCTAATAATGGGAGCATTGTTTACAGCAGGCCCTCCTGTATGTCTCTTCAAAGGGATATTGGGGTGCGTATACATTTGGTGCAGGGCAGGCCTTGCAGTCAATGCATAGGCAAACAGTATGGGAGTACCAACTTCCTAATAATGGAAACATTGCTTTCAGGTGGCTTTTCTGTACGTCTCTTCTAAGGGTTATTGGGGTGCATCCAAATTTGGGGCAGGTGTTGCATTCACTGCATAGGCAAACAGTATGGGAGGAACAACTTCTTAATAATGGGAACATTGCTTTCAGGTGGCCCACCTGTACGTCTCTTAAAAGGGGTATTGAGATGCATCTAAATTTTGGCCGGGCCTTGCATTCACTGCATAGGCAAACAGTATGGGAGAATTACTTCATATTAATGAGAACATTGTTTTCGGGAGGCCCTCCTGTATGTCTCTATGTTGGGGTGCGTCCTAATTTTGGGCTGCTCTGCCACTATAGGAGATCCACTGTTTAAAAATGGGAACAACTAAGCATAGCTGGCTGGTGGATGGATAGTAATGGCCACCTGATGGCCCTATAAAAATAGGCTTTGGGACTTTCAGAGTTCCTCCATCATAAATGAAACCATGGCTAGCTAAGGTTGTAAAATGTTAAAATGACATTTCCCAGTGAATGCATTTGTCTTGGTTGAAAGCAATGCTAAAGTTCAAAAACACATTAAAAAAATGCTACGTGTGAACATAGCCCAAGGTGTGGAGGAACATTTTTATTTTTGGTTATTTATTTTGCCTTATATACAAGTCATTACCCTGGAAAGGATGTTCCTTTACATATTTCCCAGGAAAATCCATTTTGGTTTTGTTTTTGTATGTTTTATTGTGAGTCTGTAAAAGTGGCGTAAGACTCTGACAACTCTGACAAGTGGCGTAAGACTCTGGCAGCAGTGTCCTGGGAGTCAGAAATGCTCTCAGAGGTCTTCCCCATGATGTTCCTACTGTTACCATCGATTTCTTCAAATTCTAGTCTATCTAATGACCACTGGGGGGGGCACAGTAAAAATGCTCGTGTGTCCCATAGACATACATTGGGCTCGTTGCTTGGGTCGAGCACCCTAGCATTCCAATTTGCTCGATCCAAGCATCGAGGATCCGAGCATTTTATTGCTCACCCATCACTAATTACAATATTGCAAAATGATCTGGATAAGCTGTTTGGATGGACCAACACTTGGCAAATGAGATTTAATGTTGATAAATGTAGAGTAATGCATCTAGAACGGATTAATAATATTGCTGCATATATATTAACCCCTTCACCCCAAAGCCTGTTTTCACCTAAGTGACAGGGCCAATTTTTACAATTCTGACCACTGTCACTTTATGAGGTCATAACTCTGAAATGCTTCAACGGATCTTGGTGATTCTGACATTTTTTTCTCGTGACATATTGTACTTCATGAAAGTGGTAAAACTTATTCGATATGACTTGCATTTATTTGTGAAAAAAACAAAAATTTGTCAGAAATTATGAAATATTAGCAATTTTCAAACTTTTAGTTTTTATGCCCTTAAATTAGAGAGTTATATCACACAATATAGTTAATAAATAACATTTCCCACATGTCTGCTGTACATCAGCACAATTTTGGAAACATAATTTTTTTTTGTTAGGGAGTTATAAGGGTTAAAAGTTGACCAGCGATTTCTCATTTTTGCAACAAAATTTGCAAAACCATTTTTTTTACGGACCACCTCACACTTGAAGTGACTTTGAGGGGTCTATATGACAGAAAATGCCCAAAAGTGACACCATTCTAAAAACTGCACCCCTCAAGGTACTCAAAACCACATTCAAAAAGTTTATTAACCCTTCAGGTGCTTCACAGGAATTTTTTGAATGTTTAAAAAAATTTAACATTTAACTTTTTTTTCACAAAATTTTTACTTCAGGTCCAATTTGTTTCATTTTACCTAGGGTAACAGGAGAAATTGGACCACAAACTTTGTTGTACAATTTGTCCTGAGTACGACGATACCCCATATGTGGGGGTAAACCACTGTTTGGGCACATGGCAGAGCTCGGAAGGGAAGGAGCGCCATTTGACTTTCCAATGCAAGATTTGCTGGAATTGAGATCGGAGCCCATGTCACGATTGGAGAGCCCCTGACGTGCCTAAACAGTGGAAACCCCTACAAGTGACACTATTTTGGAAAGTAGACCCTCTAAGGAACTAATCTAAATGTGTGGTGAGCACTTTGAACCTCCACGTGCTTCACAAAAGTTTATAATGTAGAGCCGTAAAAAAATATTCTTATTAATTTTCACAAAAAATTACCTTTTTGCCCCCAATTTTTTTCCCCAAGGGTAACAGGATAAATTGGACCCCAAAAGTTGTTGTGCAATTTGTCCTGAGTACGCCGATACTTCATATATGGGGATAAACTACTGTTTGAGCGCATGGCAGAGCTCGGAAGGGAAGGAGCGCCATTTGACTTTTCAATGCAAAATTGGCTGGAATTGAGATCGGAACCCATGTCGCATTTGGAGAGCCCCTGACGTGCCTTAACAGTGGAAACCCCCCACAAGTGACCCCATTTTGGAAAGAAAACCCCCTAAGGAACTTATCGAGATGTGTGGTGAGCACTTTTAACCCCCAATTGTTTCACTAAAGTTTAGAATGTAGCGGTGTGAAAATTAAAAAATCATTTTTTCTTTCCACAAAATGATGTTTTAGCCCGCAATTTTTTTTTTCGCCAAGGGTAACAGGAGAAATTGGACCACAAAAGTTATTGTCCAATTTGTCCTGAGTACGCTGATACCCCATATGTTGGGGGGAACCACCGTTTGAGTGCATGGCAGAGCTCGGAAGGGAAGGGGCGCCGTTTGAAATGCAGACTTAGATGGATTGGTCTGCAGGTGTCATGTTGCATTTGCAGAGCCCCTGATGTACCTAAACAGTACAAACCCCCCACAAGTGACCCCATATAGGAAACTAGACCCCCAAGGAACTTATCTAGATGTGTTGTGAGAGCTTTGAACCAACAAATGTTTCACTACAGTTTATAACGCAGAGCCGTGAAAATAAAAAATATTTTTTTTTTCACGAAAATGATATTTTAGCCCCCACGTTTTTATTTTCCCAAGGGTAACAGGACAAATTAGACCCCAAAAGTTGTTGTCAAACTTGTCCTGAGAATGCTGATACCCCATATGTTGGGGGGAACCACTGTTTGGGTGCACGGCAGAGCTCGGAAAGGAAGGAGCACCGTTTGAAATGCAGACTAAGATGGATTGGTCTGCAGGCGTCATGTTGCATTTGCAGAGCCCCTGATGTACCTAAACAGTAGAAACCCCCCACAAGTGACCCCATATTGGAAACTAGACCCCCCAAGGAACTTATCTAGATGTGATGTGAGAACTTTGAACCAACAAGTGTTTCACTACAGTTTATAACGCAGAGCCGTGAAAATAAAAAATATATTTTTTTTCCACGAAAATGATATTTTAGCCCCCAGGTTTTTTTTTCCCAAGGGTAACAGGACAAATTGGACCCCAAAAGTTGTTGTCCAACTTGTCCTGAGAATGCTGATACCCCATATGTTGGGGGGAACCACTGTTTGGGCGCACAGGAGAACTCGGAAGGGAAGGAGCAGTGTTTTAGTTTTTCAAAGCAGAATTGGCTGGAATTGAGATCGGACGCCATGTCGCGTTTGGAGAGCTCCTGATGTGCCGAAACAGTGGAAACCCCCCAATTCTAACTGAAACCCTAATCCAAACACACCCCTAACCCTAATCCCAATGGTAACCAAAACCCTAGCCCTAACCCCAACCCCAACCCCAACCCTAACCCTAGCCCTAACCCTAGTCCTAACCCTAGCCCTAACCCTAATGGGAAAATGGAAATAAATACATTTTTTTTACATTTTATTATTTTTCCCTAACTAAGGGGGTGGATGAAGGGGGGTTTGATTTACTTTTATAGCGTTTTTTTGGCGGATTTTTTGGGTTGGCAGCTGTCACACACTAAAAGACGCTTTTTATTGCAAAAAATAGTTTTTGCATCACCACATTTTGAGAGCTATAATTTATCCATATTTTGGCCCACAGAGTCATTTGAGATCTTGTTTTTTGCGGGACGAGTTGACGTTTTTATTGATAACATTTTCGGGCAGATGACATTTTTTTATCGCTTTTTATTCTGATTTTTATGAGGCGAAATGAACAAAAACCAGCAATTCCTGAAATTCTTTTAGGGGGGGGCATTTATACCGTTCCACGTGTGATAAAATTGATAAAGAAGCTTTATTCGTCAGGTCAGTACGATTACAGCGATACCTCATTTATATCATTTTTTTATGTTTTGGGGCTTTTACACAATAAAAACTATTTTATATAAAAAAATAATTGTTTTTGCATCGCTTTATTCTGGGAGCTATAACTTTTTAATTTTTTTGCTGATGATGCTGTATGGTGGCTTTTTTTTTGCGGGACAAGATGACGTTTTCAGCGGTACCATGGTTATTTATATCCGTCGTTTTGATCATGTGTTATTCCACTTTTTGTTCGCCTGTATGATAATAAAGCAATGTTTTTTGCCTTGTTTGTTTTTTTTTTTTTTTGCGGTGTTCACTGAAGGGGTTAACTAGTGGGATAGTTTTATAGAGCGGGTCGTTACGGACGCGGCGATACCAAATATGTGTACTTTTATTGTTTTTTTTTAATTTACATAAATAAATGGATTTACTGGGAAATTTTTTTTTTCTTTATTTGGCGATTTTTTTATTTTTTTTTATACATTCTATTTTTTTTTTTACTTTCTACCATTGTCCCAGGGTGGGACATCACTGTATTAGATCAGATCGTTGATCTGACAGTGTGCATAGCACACTGTCAGATCAACGATCTGACAGACAAGCTTAGGTGGCTTTCCGGCGCCTGCTCTCAGCAGGCGCCGGCTAGCCAGGTCACTTCATGACCCGGAAGGAGTCCAGCGGTCATCTTGGATCCGGGGACTCCTTCCAGGTCACCGGAGCAACGCGATCTCGTAGCGTTTCTCCGGTGGGAGAGCGCAGGGAGCCCCCGTCCCTGCGCGATCCCCCTCTATGCCGCTGTCACTACTGACAGCGGCATCAGAGGGGTTAAATGCCCGCGATCGGCGATAGCGCCGATCGTGGGAATTGCTGCGGGGTGTCAGCTGTCATATACAGCTGACACCCACACCCGATCACCGCGGCGCTCAGCGCGAGACCGCGGTGATCGGTGCGCCGTACTAGTACTGCTGCTGGCACAAATGCAGTGTCGGCAGCGCAGTACTAGTACGGCGCATGTCGCGAAGGGGTTAAAGGGAAGGTGCCATAAAAAAATTTTTTTCCAGCGATTAAAAAAATGTAAAGAATAAATAGTTACATTTAAAAAAAAATATTATAATTTGTTCATAATTTAGTAAAATATGAAAAATAATTTTAAAAGGTTTGGCATTTCCACTTTTAAACACTAGGGGGAGCAGCTACTGAAATTTAACAAAAACCTAGTGGACAACTAGCTCACATTACTGCACTGCAGTAATTATGGGCGGAGTCTGCTGACGTGGCTGTGAACACAGTGAGAAGCCATTTTGTTGGTGACTGCAAAGTTATACTGACAAGTAGACAGTCACCGAAGATGGCAGGCAGCAAGGATTCTGGGAGATATATGGTGGAGGGAGCAGGGTGACAGCCGCACAGAGTATTTCAGGAGAGCAGTGTGCTGGTCTATGGGGGTGGCACCCTGTTCGGTGCACGGAGCAGCCAGAAATTGTACATAGAGCGCCGTCTTTTATACACATGGAGGGTCTGTCTCCTCAGAAATCCAGGAAACATTTCTGCGGATTGATGGCCTGGTCTGATCCAGACTTTGCATGCAGAACCCATTCTCCTATTCAGATCCTGTCTTCTCCATCCTGTCCTGGCGATGTGTGAAAGCGAGGCGACAGGCGAAGTACGGGGTGACGCTGGGAAGGAAATGTAGCCATATAGTAATGATAAAAATGAGACCCCTCTCTTCAGCTGCCTCACCAGCCTTCCCCTGACTGCACCTAACTGGAGATCATGCTTTCCCCCTCTATTACCCCAGACCCATGTGCAGCTGCTCAGCCAGAACCACAATAGAATGGGTCCGCTTTCTGAAGATACTGCCATAGTGTTCTCACATAATACCGCCATACAGATCACACATAATACTGTCCTATAGTTCTCACATAATATTATCATATAGATCGCAAATAACAATGCCATAGTGTTCTCACATAATATCGCCATATAGATCACACATAATACCGCCATATACTTCACAGATAATACCAACATATAGATCTCACATACCACCAGTGTTCTCACAATATTGCCATATAGATCACACATAATACCGCCATATACTTCACACATAATACCGCCATATTCTTCTCACATAATACCGCTATATAGATCACACAAAACAGGGGGGAGAGGAGTGCATAGGAGAGGATTAGATACACAGCCCAGCAGTTAGTATCACACATAAGAGGATTAGATACACAGCTCAGCAGTTAGTTTCACACCGGATAGTATTAGGTACACAGGTCAGTCAGTATCACACAGGATAGGATTAGATACAAGGCTCAGCAAAGTATCACACAGGAGAGGATTAGATACATGGCTCAGCATACAGTAACACATGGAATAGGATTAGATACACGGCTCAGCACACAGTATCCCACAGGAGAGGATTAGATACACGTCTCAGCACAGTATCACACAGGGTAGGATTAGATACACATTTCAGCAGACAGTATCACACAGGGTAGGATTAGATACATGACTCAGCAGACAGTATCACACAGTAGAGGATTAGATACACAGCTCAGTCAGTATCACACAGGGTTGGATTAGATACACGGCTCAGCATACAGTAACATACAGAACAGGATTAGATACACGGCTCACAACACAGTATCCCAGAGGAGAGGATTAGATACACGTCTCAGCACAGTATCTCACAGGGTAGGATTAGATACACAGCTCAGTCAGTATCAGACAGGGTAGGATTAGATACACGGCTCAGCATACAGTAACACACAGAATTGGATTAGATACATGGCTCAGCACACAGTTTCCCAGAGGAGAGGATTAGATACATGTCTCAGCACAGTATCTCACAGGGTAGGATTAGATACATGGCTCAGCACAGTATCTCACAGGGTAGGATTAGATACACAGCTCAGTCAGTATCACACAGGGTAGGATTAGATACACGGCTCAGCATACAGTAACACACAGAATTGGATTAGATACATGGCTCAGCACACAGTTTCCCAGAGGAGAGGATTAGATACATGTCTCAGCACAGTATCTCACAGGAGAGGATTAGATACACAGCTCAGTCAGTATCACACAGGGTTGGATTAGATACACGGCTCAGCATACAGTAACACACAGAACAGGATTAGATACATGGCTCAGCACACAGTATCCCAGAGGAGAGGATTAGATACACGTCTCAGCACAGTATCAGACAGGGTAGGATTAGATACATGGCTCAGCAGACAGCATCACACAGGAGAGGATTAGATACACAGCTCAGTCAGTATCACTCAGGGTTGGATTAGATACACGGCTCAGCACACAGTATCTCACAGGGTAGGATTAGATACACAGTCAGCACAGTAACACACATGGGAGGAGATACACTGCTCAGAGTCAGCATCACAAAGGATAGGATAAGATTACCTCTCCCCCTCCCCCGCCGATATTACTTCACTGCTGCGGACACTGCTCCTTTCTCCCTCCTGTGCCATCCTTGGTCTCCTCCTCCTATAACAGCAGGACTCTCAAGTGGAGCTCACAGATATACTGTGAGCTCCAGAAAGAATTTCGTCGATCTCCTGCCTCTGCTGTGGTGTTGACATCCCAGGGGGCGTGTCCAGATCACAGCAGGGAGCAGCTCAATGCAAAGTATAGGGTCGGATGCCGACTGCTGACCAGGGCAGCCGTATTAGCAGAGTGTAAGTTTCGTGCAGCTATACTTACACTCCTGCAAAGCAAAATGGCGGCGCCCAGTGGCTGAAAAAATAATTAATAATAAAAAAAAGGTTAAAGTTAAAAAATGTAAATTTGTATTAAAAATAATTGTTTATATAAACAATCATTTTTATTACAAAAAATAAAATGCGGCACCTTCCTTATAAAATGAAGTATACTCAGGATTGCAGAATAGAAGAAGGACTTGAGTATTCTGGTTACAAGTAAGCTGGGCAGCAATTCTGAATGTCAAGCAGCAGTCACAAAAAGCAAACAAGATTTTATGGTCTGTAAAAAGATAGATGAAATTCTTCTGGTATTGTTACCCCTCTATAAATCACTTGTGAGGCCAGATATAGAATAGGGGATCCAATTTTGGGCTCTATGTTATAAAAAAATATATATTCAGAAGTCAGAGTCAGTTGAATGGGGGCAACTAGATTATTACAAGGGATGGTTGGACTCCCATATGAGAGGTTGGAAAAGTTGAGCTTGTTTAGCTTAGAAAAAAGATGTCTCATTTACATGTATAAATACAAGTATATGCGAGGTCAGTATAAAGGACTGGCACATGACGTATTCCTTCCAAAGACCATACTTAGGACAAGGTGGCACTCGTTAACGGTGGAGAAGATTTGATTCCGGCAGCTACATAGGAACGGGTTCTTTACAGTTGGAGCAATCAGACTGTGGAATGACCTAGCACAAGAGGTAGTAATGCAGGCACTATAACTGCTTTAAAAAAAGGATAGATGATTTCCTCAATACACATAACATCATGGGTTATAGGTAATTTAATGACAAAATGTACATTTGGTGGAGAAAGGGTGAACTTGATGGACCTAGATCTTTTTTCAACCTGTGTAACTATGTAACTATTTATAGATAGATCCACTGACTTACTGATAACGTTTTGCAGTTTGCTTTCAGATAAGCTACTTTCACACTAGCGTTTTCTGCAATCCGTCACAATGCGTCGTTTTGCAGAAAAAACGCATCCTGCAAAAGTGCTTGCAGGATGCGTTTTTTCGCCATAGACTTGTATTGACGACGCATTTGCGACGGATTGCCACACGTCGCATCCGTCGAGCGACGGATGCGTCGTGCTTCTGCGGACCGTCGGGAGCAAAAAACGCTACATGTAACGTTTTTTGCTCCTGATGGTCCGCTTTTTCCGACCGCGCATGCGCGGCCGGAACTCCGCCTCCACCTCCCCGCACCTCACAATGGGGCAGCGGATGCACCGGAGAAATGCATCCGCTGCCTCCATTGTGCAATGCGCTAAACGCTAGCATCGGAATCTCTCCCCGACGCATTGCGACGGGGAGATTCCGACGCTAGTGTGAAAGTAGCCTTCTCTCTTTTCTTTTCCAAAAGGAGCAAATCACCATGATCACTTCTACCATTCATCTCTGCAGATAATGATACACAGAAATATTTGGTTAAATACTTTTCTAGGACGCTCCTAACGTTGTCTTTCTTTTTCAGAAACAACATGGTGCTACAACCAGAGCCATAGGCACATAGGCCTCTTGGCACTGCACTATCCTTTTGTGCCACACACAATAACACTTCCTTCCTTCTCTGTGCCATTAAGCAGCAATAATTCTCCTGCTGTTCCATCAAATAGTAATAGTGCCCTCTCTGTGTTTGCTCTTAGTAATAATGAACACTTGGGCTTCCTTATTATAATTTGATATGAACGAACCTTCAAGGTTCGGTTTGGTTCACCAAAAGTTTCTATGTTCGACGAACATGTTCGCAGAAAGGTTTGTTGATCATATTCTAACCCCATTGAATTCAATGTGGAGCAAAACCAAACGCATATACAACTCCTTAAAGGGAGTGGGGCAAAAAGCTTCCTAAACAGCTGAAAATAGGGGCAGACACCAGGAAAAGTAGCTTCAATTGACCAAGATTAAAAATAGTATAACTGTGCATCATGGAAGCATGGGACAGGGCTTGGACCAGCATTTTTAGCTGAAACATTGATCAGTAACAGGTGAATGAGTGACATGTGCAGGCCTGGTGCTCTGAGAGCCCTGCTAAATTCAGGCAACATACATGAAGGAGAATCAACTTGGAGTCCAAACATTTTCAAAAATGATGGGTAGACAGCAGGGAGAGTGGCATCAATTTACCCAAAGTAGAAATTTGATACGGTCACAGCAGCAATCAGCCATGTGCCATGCTTGAGGTATCAGGGTCTGGACCAGCATTTAGAGCCTTGAATTGAAGTTTAAATTAAGACATGGTGGGTGAGGGACCGGTGTAAGCCATCTTTTCTGAGAGACCTAATAGCTCATGCAACAGCTGAAATTGGATTTGTATTCAGCCATAGTCAGGTGGCAAAAATATCAGCTTGGTAGAAAACAAATGTCCTAAAATTTTAAGGATTATAACATATGTAGCTGACTGAAAGTAAGTTCAGGCCTGCTGGTCTGGGAGCCGTACTGCTACAGGCAACATACATGAAGGAGGCAACTTGGAGTCCAAACATTTCCAAAAAATATTGCCACACACCAATAAAGTGGCATAAATTTCCCCAGAGGAGGAACAGTATAATGGGTCTCTGACACTCCTTCCACTACAGGCAACCCACCAGAAGGAGACCCAAGTTTGAGTTTCCACATTTCCAAAAAATATTTTGTCACACACAAATAAAGTGGCATCAATTTCCCCAGAGTAGAAATAGTTTAATGGGCCTCTGACACCTCTTCTACTACAGGGAGCCCCCCAGATGGAGAGCCAAGTTTGAGTCTCCACATTTCTACTAATTTTTGTCGCACACCACTATTATAGTGGCATCAATTTCCCCAGAGTATAAATAGTATAATGTGCCTCTGATATCTCTTCCACTACGGGCAACCCACCAGACGGAGACCCGAGTTTGAGTCTCCACATTTCAAAAAATTATTGTCACACACCACTAAAGTGGCATAAATTTTTCTTTGTTGTAATAAGGCCCCCGCAATTGGGATACCCTACATTAATGGCCCTCATTTTGCCTTCTTGTAATAATTTCCCATTATGCTTCCTTATAATAATGCCCCTCATTCTGTCTCTTCATAGTAATAACATTGCTCCCATTGTGCCTGGCAAGGAATAAAAGTAAATTAATATTTACGTTACCCAGCTCCCATGCCAAGCATTGATGCTTTCCTCCACTCAGAGGTAGATCTGAGTGTCATCAGCATACAAGTGGTACTGGAAGCCATGGGACTTTATGAGTTGTCCTAGGCCAAGGGTATAGATGGAAAAAAGTAGGGGGCCCAGGACAGAGCCTTGAGGGCACCAACAGAGAGAGGGCGGGATGAGGAAATAGTGTGGGAGTGGGAAACGCCAAAAGTACGTTCGGAAAGGTATGAGGCAATCCAGGACAGGGCAAGGTCTGTGATGCCAATGGAAGAGAGAATCTGTAGCTGTAGGCAGTGGTTGACTGTGTCAAAGGACACAGGACAGGTTGAGAGGGAGGAGGTTGGAGAACTGTCTGTTAGCTTTGGCTGTGAGTAAGTCATTAGTAGTTTTGGTCAGGGCAGTTTCAGTCGAGTGGTGGGGGCAGAAGCCAGATTGGAGGTTGTCAAGGAGAGAGTTAGGTGAGAGCTGGGAGGACAGTTGAGCATGGACATGCTGCTCAAGGAGTTTTCAAGCAAACGGGAGCAGTGATATGGGGCGATAGCTGGGCATAGCAGTTGGGTCAAGGTTTGTTTTTTGAGGATGGGTGTGATGGTGGCATGTTTGAAGGCAGAGGGGAAGGTACCAGATGATAGTGATAGGTTGAAGAGATGTGTTAGGGCTGGGATAAGCATGTTAGTGAGGTTGGGGAGCAGGTGGGAAGGGATGGGGTCAAGTGCACAGGTGGTGAGATGTGATTTGGAAAGGAGGTGACTAAGCTCCCTTTCAGTGACGTTGGAGAGGGATGTTTTTAGGTAAGGGCAGAGGTCTGGTATATGGAGTGGTTAGGATGGAACAGCAAGGGTTTGCCTTGTTTGATTGATCTTGTTTTTGAAGTAGGTGGCAAAGTCATCTGAAGAGATGAGTTGGAGGTGGCAGTGGTGAGTGGAGTAGAGAGTTAAATGTGCTTAACATTTGTTTTGGGTTGTATGATAATGAAGATACAAGGTTTGTAAAATAGGTCTGTTTAGCAGAGGTGCGGGCTAATTTGAAGGCAAGTAAAGCTTGTTTGAAAGCAGTGAAGTCGTCTGGCAGGTGTGTTTTCTTCCAACGCGGCTCAGCGACCCTGGATGCTTGTCAAAGTTTTTTGGTGAGATTGTTGTGCCAGGGTTGCCTATTGATTCACCGCACTTTGCCATGCATGAGAGGGGAGACTGAGTCTATGGCTGATGTGAAGGTGGCATTATAGAAAGCAGTGGTGTTGTCCGTGTCGTGGAGTGAAGATATGGATGACAGCAGGCACGCTGTCTGGGTGTTATGTTTGACTCCGATCTCTCCTTCACATCCCACATACAATCTCTTGCCCGCTCGTGCTGCTTACACCTAAAGAACATCGCTAGAATCCGCCCTTTTCTCACCATGGAGACAACAAAAACCTTCACTGTTGCCCTGATCCACTCCCGCCTGGACTACTGCAACGCTCTATTAATTGGCCTCCCCCTCACTTGACTTTCCAGTCCATCCTTAATGCGGCAGCCAGGGTTGTCCATCTGGCTAATCGTTACTCAGATGCATCCGATCTTCGCCAGCCATTACACTGGCTGCCCATTCATTACCGGACACAATACAAAGTACTTGTTCTCACCCACAAAGCTCTCCACAGTGCGGCACCCCCATACATCTCCTCCCTCATTTCTGTCTATCGGCCTAGCCGACCGCTGCACTCTGCAAATGACTTTCGGCTAACCTCTGCACTAATCCGTACCTCCCACTTCTGACTCCAAGACTTCTCTCATGCTGCGCCAATCCTCTGGAATGCTCTACCCCAAGATATTAGGACCATCCACAACTTGCATAGTTTTAGGCGCTCGCTCAAAACACATTTGTTCAGAGCGGCCTACCATGTTAACTAATCAAAGTAATTTCATGTTTGTGTGTGTAGCCCATTCACTATCTCCATCTACCCCCCACCCCCTGAAGATGGCTGGACCATCATTGTAGATACATCATTGTAAATACACACCTGTACTTTATATCTCCCCCACCTCATTGTAGATTGTAAGCTCTCACGAGCAGGGTCGTCTTATTTTGCTTTATTGTATTGTTAACGTTGTTACCTATGACTGTTGTGTTTGAAACTGTTAAACTGTAAAGCGCTGCGGAATATGTTGGCGCTATATAAATAAAGATTATTATTATTATTATTATTATTATTAAGGGAAAGGTTGTGAGATTAGATATGAAACAGAGGTGGGTGAAGATGAGGTCTAATGTATGTCGGTCTGTGTGTGTGGCTGTGGAAGACCACTGAACAAGTCCAAAGGATGAAGTAAGGGACAGGAATTTGGAGGCTGCTGGCTGGCGGGTGTCAGTGGGCATATTAAAGTCACCCATGATGATGGTGGGGATATCAGCAGAGAGGAAGTGAAGAAGCCAGGTGGAGAATTGGTCAATGAAGGCAGTGGCTGAGCCCGGTGGTTGATATATGACAGCCATTTGGAGATTAGAGGGAGAGTAGATACGGACAGAGTGAAGAATGGAGGATAAGGGAGGGGGATGGATGTTGGATAGGGTTGAAGGAGCAATCTTTAGAAAGAAGGAAACCCACTCCTCCACCATGTCTGTTGCCAGAGCGAGAAGTGTGGGTAAATTGGAGGCCACCGTAACTCAAAGCAGCAGGGGAGGCCGTGTCAGGGGGCGTTGGCCAGGTCTCAGTGAGGGCCAGGAAGAAAGGTTGCGGTATGAAAAAAGATCGTGGATTATGTGGAGCTTGTTGCAGATGGGGCGGGCATTCCAAAGTGCCCCAGAGAGAGGAAGCGGGGGGAAGGGGGTTAGTGGCACAGATTTTAAGTGTGAGAGATTGCGGTAGTTTCTCTTAGTGTGAGAATGATAGGGGTGAGGATTAGTGGGATGTATGAGGTGGGGGGCAGGATTGGGGGATATGTCACCAGCAGTGAGAAGGAGCAGAGAGAGGGAAAGCAGGTGGGTGAAGGAGAGTGATAGGCTTATATTATATTTTAGTAGGAGAGGTTAAGGAGCAGGTCTGCAGATGAAGCGAGGTGGGGGGTAAGAGAGAGGGGGAGATAGTTATTTGGTTCGAGAGTGCAGGGGCTTGGGGATAGAGAAAGAGAGTGAGGATTATTAGAGCAAAAATGGTGAGGGCAAATGTGAGCATGGTTAAAGAGCAGAGGAAGAAAAGAAAGGCAAGCAAAATTAGGAGACAGTGATTATTCTTACCTTCTGACCGATTTCTGGACTATTTCTAGTATTTTTCTGATGCTACACTTTAAAGATGTCACATCTGACCAAGGTCATATCTGGCCTGCTCCATTCAACTTATACCATTCAAATGTCCATGAATTGAAGGCAGGTGAGAGTTACAGAGGGGAGGAGGGAGGAGTAGGAGGACAGTTCACAGCAGGGAGCAATTAACAGATTGCAGTTATTAGAACATTTGATCAGCATCAAAGCTGAAGAAAGACAGAATAAGATGGAAGGATAGGGCTAGGTGTAAGGAGCATGGATATATCAGTATGCATTCAGTAGATTTTAAGTATGATACATAGAAGTCAGGGAAAAAGCAGCAGTGTACCAGTTAGAGCAGAGGAAGAGGAGTACATGGGATTCTGGGGTGCAGTGGGTATTCTGGATTAAGAGATAGTACCCCAAAAAAACAAAAAAGTGAGTCACAGAGCAAAATATATTAAAATGTAGTATCTTTATTTAATCCAAATGATGACTATAAAACCAAGTAACAGAAGAAAAATCAGCACGGTAAGTGACACCAATGTGCTATGCTCAATAAAGTCCAATACAAATGTAATGGGGTATGCATATATTATACATTCAAAACAGATACTCCATAAGAAGGGTAACGGTAATGCTTCCCCCGAGGAAGCATCGATAGCGAAACGCGCGTCGGGGCCTCTTCTATGCTCTGCATTTAGCTCGGTATTTCTTATTCATTGTTTATCATCTACCGGTATACCCATGGTGGGTGTTGGGGACTCCTTGTTTATACTATGCACTATGTGGGTGCGTATGGTTTGATTCTGGATATTACAGACATATTGATTGATGTTTATTATTAATGACTGCACATACTGCATGTCAATCCAGGCCGCCACATATAACCACTGTGTATTCTGCTGAATATGTCTCCCATTACCCTTCTTATGGAGTATCCGTTGTGAATGTATAATATATGTATACCCCCTTACATTTGTACAATAATCAAACAATCACAGTGTGTGTTTACCTGTTAGGTGAAGGACGTTTTCACATTGCTCGATGGGAGGTATGTGCATTTACTCGAACCGAAACAAATGGAATTAGCAGCTATGGTTGAAAGACAAGAAGAAAGGGAGGTCTTAATAAATAATTCCTTTTCTTAAAAATAGCCAGGATACTGTTGCAGCACTTCCTAATACTACCGGGAGTGCCCTGGTGCTTCTCCTAAAAATATATAAAACGTGTAAAAAAAATAGTATAGTGGTACACTCCTGTGGTTGGTCACTATTAGTAAATCACCCGTGGGCTACCTAGAACAAGGTCCAGTGTTATATCAGACAGGTACATATATATAGATAGATGTGGAAGTAATGGCTGCGTGTGCAGTCTCGGTTCGGTACCTGTAATGTAAATGGGTGCCTTAAAAATAGTCCATAGTTACTAAAGGTGAATGCTGCTGGTTACTTAGCTGTATGTACAGATGTTGACAGTGTCTTCCAGGCGGCTTATGCGAGCGCCGTACCGGCCGTACGTCTCATGCTGCTCCAAGGCCACCAGATCATAACACTCTTGGCTCTTCTACAGCAGTACTTAGTGCACAAATACTGTTAAAAGTGTTGCAGCCCACTATGGTATTGGCCATCTACCATTTGCCAGAATTGCCAGGTGACTACTTCCTCTCAGATAATCGGACCCATATACTGTGCATTAGACCTTACTGTAACTCTACATGTGTCCAATTCTAGCCCCTTACAACACCCGAGAAACAGTCTCGATACAAAATATGTAATTGTGCTTTACCATTCATCACAAATAATACTTTAGTCTTCTTGGAAGTCAGAGGGCAGGTGGACCCCCTCTAACAGCAGGACTAGGGTGTGAATGCTAATTTTGAACTACTAGAGTCCCAAATTCTAAATACACCACTAGACGGAACCTTTCAGATCTTCAAATTCTATAATCCTTCAGCTATAAGGTTAATATCTAGAATGATACAGTTCTAATGTTGTCTACTCCATTTACTTAAAGTGAGGTTACTGTGAGGAAATGTACTTTTCTCCTCATGGGAGCCACTGGCTTTCAGTCATAGAGGTGTGTCATAGATGTAGTTTGATAATTATAATTGCTGTGCATTGACATAGCTGTGGACCAGTTCCTAAGTAGAAATGTACACAAGTAGTAAAATGGAAGTGCCAACATCCGCAGTAGAAGAGCATTTCAAAATACCGTATATCTAATTAGATGTCTTTTAAAAATGTTCAATAACAGCATAGCAGATGGATTCTCATGAAAAACATGACCTAAGCATTTCAATCTTGGAGTTTTTTTAGTACAGCATAACTTAAATCTCCAGGTTTGAAAGGCGTTGGTAATGTGTTTCACGAAAATGTATCTAGTTTATATTTATTGAACATTTTTATGATTTTTCTAATAAAATTAATTTTTAATTGTTTTTATACAGCATTTTTATATTGTTGGAACTTTCATTTTTATTTTTTATTTTTATGTCAAAATTTATCCAACAGACCATAATGCTACCTACGGTATGACACTAATTACTTGTGGATTCATCAGAAGTTTTTTGCTTCAATTGCTGAGGAGTACCCTATTTTACCAAAAGCAACATGGGAATACAGTCCAAAACAAGGGGGTATCTCAAGAAAAATTAAGGATATTTGACATATAATTACTATATTTAAATTGTTTTAATGGTAGAATATGTTTGTGGTAAATGTTCATATGATAATTAGAAGTTTATATCAGTAAGTAAATTACCAAATTTCCCCACTAACTTTTAAAGCAGAGCAATTGCTTTTCCATTTAACGTGTTCCATAGGGTGTGTTAGGGGTATATACAATGTTCAGCTAATATAGTAAACATAAAACTTACCAAAGTACACAGAACACGAGTGAATGTTTAACAATAGTGCACAGCAGTCCAGCAAGCTTTTCTGGTACACCAGTTCCTTAGTATTTTAGTGATTAATCTTGTCAATGATAAGAGTATCATCTTTGCTTGACAGTCACAGTTTATCTTTTCTGTAAAAGCATTTTCTCTTTTGGAAAATTGACAAGGAGTACATCCCTTGCAGCTAATGGCTGTTATCACTCCAGTTTCACAGATGATAGATTTTCTTCTAAACACCCTCAAGGGTGATCTTTGCTGTCAGTATCCACCTTCCTGTCATCTTCTGAATTTGGATATGTCTGGGGGAATTATTCTGGTGTTGCAATGAAAATGGCTGAAGACTTTTGCAGACAATTCCATTTCCTCTTCAAAACATCGACTGCTGACAAAATTAAATATTGTTCTCTAAGTATATAAAAATAGCTGATTAACCCTGCTGTTCTGTTGGTCAAAAATGACCGACTTTGAACTTCAATATTCTTTAAAATATTCAAGATGCGGCTCTGAAACCCGTGGCCGACCGACCCATCCTCATTTAAGTCAATCAACCACAAGTTTCAGAACCGCATCTTGAACACCCCAAAAAATACCAAAGTTCAAAATAGGTCTCCCCAGACCGAACAGAACAGCAGGGTTTATAAATAAATTATAATCATTCCATCTTTAAGTTGAAGCAAAAAATTTAATCAATTATTTTAGAGGAAAATCTAAAACAAAATTAAAGTATTTTAGTTTTTACATTCAGAATAACACACTTTAGTATGGAAAATTCATATATTCAAGCAAATAAAAACTTTTGGTGATTCAGTTCTTGCAAATCCACCAAACAAAATGGTGCCGACTGCAATTTTGCTGAAATATGAGGACCAGGAAAGAGTTAAAAAAAGATTAATGCTTCTACTCATTTCTCTTCAGACTTTTCAAGACCTGTCCTTCTGTCACCTATCCCAGTGTAGTCCTCTGCAAAGTTCCATCTGGCCACTCATATCTTTCAGCGCACCATGTGCAACATCTTATCTGTGGAGCAGTGCTTCTGGCGCCAAGTAGGCATAGCCAAGGTAATTGATCTCAAAACAAGTGGATAGAAATTTGAATGACATTCATCATAAGAGAAAGATTTATGTGTAAACGCCTTAATGAGATAGTCTTTCCAAAATGTAAATTAGTGAACTTTGGGAAAAAACTCATCGGTTGAGATGGACAATAAAGTTTGGGGTCCGTACCAAACACCGAGTGTTAGGGCAAGAACCACGAACACGAACTTCTACAGGAAGTCCATGTTACTGTTTGGGTGTGACAGCCTGAACATCAGGTATTTCCCACATTGTCATTATGACAGAATGAGAGGCACCAGCAGATAGATCACTACCGCTGGTGAGGGATCTGTGGTTCCCACGCTGTCAGATGATAGTGTGAGCCAATAGCTGTGGTCTGATAGCATGGGAACCTCAGCGCTCTGACCAGCGGTTACCTCATTAGCTTCCTCGCTAGACTCCAGATTAGCCAGATTAGCTCAGGTATTTCATGAACCTGAGGCGTTGGTGGAGAATGGAAGTGACAAATTCAATTTTGTTCAAACACTTGGAAAAACTGCTATCTCAAGAGACTAGAACATGGTGGGATCATAACTCCCTTAAAAAATATTTGGAAAAGGACATGATACGTGGGGTCTCCATTTAAAAAAGGTGCCTATATATGTTTTTTCAGATTATTTTAATGACAAGTGGAACAGCATTCTATCCAAATGCTCTTTAAGTTTAATGGAACTGATTGTGTCATATGAGGAAACCCATCTAAATAACCTCAAAGAGAAGATAAACAAGGTCAATATGGAGCTACCTCCGATCCTCACAAGTTCTCCTTCTCTATTCCCCTCTTATCTCCTCTTCCCACACTCGCATACAAGATTTCTCTCGCGCATCACCCCTACTCTGGAACTCTCTACCACAACATATCAGACTCTCACCTACCATCGAAACCTTCAAAAAGAGCCTGAAGATCCACCTCTGCTGACAAGCCTATAACCTGCAGTAACCACCGATTGACCAAACCGCTGCATGACCAGCTCTACCCTCGGCTACTGTATTCTCACCCATCCCTTGTAGATTGTGAGTCTTCGCGGGCAGGGTCCTCTCTTCTCCTGTACCAGTTATAACTTGTATTGTTTAAGATTATTGTACTTGTTTTTATTATGTATACCCCTCCTTAAATGTAAAGCACCATGGAATAAATGGCGCTGTAACAATAAATAATAATAATAATAATACGAATGATCATGTATATAAAGCTGGAGGAAAACTTTTCAAGACACTCACAAAAAGTCTATCCTGAGAAATCCAGAAAATCAATTTCCAGCTGGTCAGAAACAAAACAGAACAGTGTATTTTTCTTCAATTGAGTCTAATAGCTCCGAATATGACACGGATCATTCTACACATTCCACATCCAGAGATACACGGGAAAATCGCAAATTCTCTGTTATGGCAAAAAACGCAATGGTGTAGGAGAAGAGGATGAAGAAAAGTTAAATCATCAACAAAGGTGGTATCCTACAAGGCACAAGAAGCATTAAAATACCCTATCTTGATCTTGTCACCTACAATACTTTTGAATGAACAAATGGACGTGTTATCTAAAGGACTCAATTTTGTTCACAGTTATAAATTCAAACTTTTACAAACTTTCAAAGATGTAACCAGATTTACCAGGCTATTAACTGTCAAAAGACCATTTTTTTTAGAGGATCAATAACAGAACCAACTACACGTTTATCGCCACGACCCAGCAACGATTTCTAGAACATCGTTATTTCATGAACTAGTTGCCGTCAGTACTCTATTTTCTCTCCAGGATCCTGTTTTTGATCCGTGTTCAATCAAGGATGATGATATCAGAATTTCTAAGCAGAATTCCTCATATTATCCTTAGCAATCGATGACTCCTAGTTTGGATGTTTTTCAATTATTAGTGAAAAGAGATTTGAAAATACTGGATGCTGAAACCAAACAGTCTCATTTTTACAACAACTTATCAGCAAATCAACACAATGCCATTAAAGACATACAAAATAATGCTAATATAGTGGTGTGCCAGTCAGACATGGGGGGTTGCACAGTGGTTTTGGACATTGGACTTTGCAAACATTTGGTCAAAACTATACTAGATGATCCAAAAACTTACAGAACACGTTCATGTAATCCTTCATTTTCCTTTTAAATGGAACTTTCTGACATATTTCAAGAAGGCATTCAATTAGGCATTCCAGTAAAGTTGCCAAATGGGTATTGACTGAACATGCGATCACTCCGATTTTTCATGGTCTGCCTAAGGCCGGTGTCACACTACCGTGTATTATGGACATAAGAGAGGTGCTGAAAATATGAATTGCATTCGGTACAATGCTTCTCTATGCCCCAGCTCCTATCAGCCGTATTTTACTGATCCGTATTATACGGTCTTCTACGGCCGTAGAAAATCGCAGCATGCTGCGTTTGTCACCATATTGCGCAAAAAATACACCAATGAAAGTCTATGGGGGCCAGAAAAATATGGATTACACACGGACCAGCAGTGTGACTTGCGAGAAATAAGCCGGCAATTCAGTGCGGTGTACAGTAAAATCACACTGACAGGTTACAATAGAATAGCTAAAATAAATATCTACACATATTATAGGGGTATATATATATATATACAGTGGGGCAAAAAAGTATTTAGTCAGTCAGCAATAGTGCAAGTTCCACCACTTAAAAAGATGAGAGGCGTCTGTAATTTACATCATAGGTAGACCTCAACTATGGGAGACAAACTGAAAACAAAAAATCCAGAAAATCACATTGTCTGTTTTTTTATTATTTTATTTGCATATTATGGTGGAAAATAAGTATTTGGTCAGAAACAAAATTTCATCTCAATACTTTGTAATATATCCTTTGTTGGCAATGACAGAGGTCAAACGTTTTCTGTAAGTCTTCACAAGGTTGCCACACACTGTTGTTGGTATGTTGGCCCATTCCTCCATGCAGATCTCCTCCAGAGCAGTGATGTTTTTGGCTTTTCGCTTGGCAACACGGACTTTCAACTCCCTCCAAAGGTTTTCTATAGGGTTGAGATCTGGAGACTGGCTAGGCCACTCCAGGACCTTGAAATGCTTCTTACGAAGCCACTCCTTCGTTGCTCTGGCGGTGTGCTTTGGATCATTGTCATATTGAAAGACCCAGCCACGTTTCATCTTCAATGCCCTTGCTGATGGAAGGAGGTTTGCACTCAAAATCTCACGATACATGGCCCCATTCATTCTTTCATGTACCCGGATCAGTCGTCCTGGCCCCTTTGCAGAGAAACAGCCCCAAAGCATGATGTTTCCACCACCATGCTTTACAGTAGGTATGGTGTTTGATGGATGCAACTCAGTATTCTTTTTCCTCCAAACACGACAAGTTGTGTTTCTACCAAACAGTTCCAGTTTGGTTTCATCAGACCATAGGACATTCTCCCAAAACTCCTCTGGATCATCCAAATGCTCTCTAGCAAACTTCAGACGGGCCCGGACATGTACTGGCTTAAGCAGTGGGACACGTCTGGCACTGCAGGATCTGAGTCCATGGTGGCATAGTGTGTTACTTATGGTAGGCCTTGTTACATTGGTCCCAGCTCTCTGCAGTTCATTCACTAGGTCCCCCCGCGTGGTTCTGGGATTTTTGCTCACCGTTCTTGTGATCATTCTGACCCCACGGGGTGGGATTTTGCGTGGAGCCCCAGATCGAGGGAGATTATCAGTGGTCTTGTATGTCTTCCATTTTCTAATTATTGCTCCCACTGTTGATTTCTTCACTCCAAGCTGGTTGGCTATTGCAGATTCAGTCTTCCCAGCCTGGTGCAGGGCTACAATTTTGTTTCTGGCGTCCTTTGACAGCTTTTTGGTCTTCACCATAGTGGAGTTTGGAGTCAGACTGTTTGAGGGTGTGCACAGGTGTCTTTTTATACTGATAACAAGTTTAAACAGGTGCCATTACTACAGGTAATGAGTGGAGGAAAGAGGAGACTCTTAAAGAAGAAGTTACAGGTCTGTGAGAGCCAGAAATCTTGATTGTTTGTTTCTGACCAAATACTTATTTTCCACCATAATATGCAAATAAAATGATAAAAAAACAGACAATGTGATTTTCTGGATTTTTTTTTCTCAGTTTGTCTCCCATAGTTGAGGTCTACCTATGATGTAAATTACAGACGCCTCTCATCTTTTTAAGTGGTGGAAATTGCACTATTGCTGACTGACTAAATACTTTTTTGCCCCACTGTATATATATATATATATAGACAGTAATTATGTTTTTACGATTTTTTGAGAACATGGATCCATTGTATGTCCGTATGTCGGCTTTGCAAGCCTGCGAGAAAATCTCGCAGTACGGATGCCATACGGATTACATACGGAGGATGCCATGCGCACAAACACTGACACACCCTGCCTACGGATGAGATACGGACCACTATTTTGGGGACTTTTCTGCGTATTACGGCCGCAAAATATGGACCGTATTTTTATACGCTAAGTGTGACGCCGGCCTAAGACTCATAAAAATGTGTCTCCACAGCCTCTCCGACCAATTATTTCTAGTATTGATTCATTGAATGAAAATTTAAGCTCTTGGGTAGATGAACATTTAAGCCCATTAGTTCCGAGAATTCCAGGTTATTTGAAAAATTCATCTTTTGTCTTACAAAATTTTGAGAATTTTTATTGGAAAGATGATTATTATTGTTTTACTTGTGATGTCAATTTATACTCTGCAATTCCCCATGATCTGGACATTCAGGCAATTTCATATCATTTATATCAGTATAGCAATTATTCTAAACCATTGAGATCTTTTATTGCAAAATCTCTTACATACCTACTCAAACACAATTTGTAATGTTTGATTCTGCGCAGGAGTGTACTACGGAGCACAGAGAATGAACTTCAATCCAATATTGCAGCCAGCATGCAGCCAGCGGGTAAAGAAAGGGTGAATCAAACACCCGAAAACTCCGCCCATATGACTGAAAACCGGTCCTGCCAAATTCAGGTGACAGGTTCCCTTTAATTTAAAAGAGATAAATATTACAATTAAACCAATAGTGTCTATTCTGGGAAGAAATAATAGACACAGATGTTATGGTGTGTCCAAACCACATGACATCTTTAGTTCCACTGATGTTGATAGTTCTGACATGAATTCAGAATAACCTATGAGTGACTATACTGGAGTCTCTTTACCTCAAAATGGACATTTATCATATTACAGCTAAGAACTAAGGAAAAGAAAAAGTAAAAAAAAAACAAATAGACAAGGTGGCAGAAAACATAGGAGGAAGATAGCCAAGGAGAAGCTGCAGACAAAGAATGTGAAATTAAATAAATCATACATTATTACTGCAGCAACTGTCTGTGTTATCTACAGGTTTCAGCTGATTACTCTTTTTTTCTTGCACAAAGTAGCAGGGGATAAATGGCCTTTTACAGGATCAAGAAGCCTTTGGTCATTAGTTTAATTTGTTTAATTAAAGATTTTACCTGTCCTACTAGTTCAAGAAGCATATTTTGTGCTATTTAGGTTATAAAGAAATGTAGTATTATTCTAATGACTAAAAGCAAATGTAGGACCACAAAAACAGCAACAAAAAACAGAAATAAAAAAGCTATCAAAATTTGATCACAGTTTCAAAATTTGGACTAAATGTTAAAACTGAAAGCATTTTTTTATTTAATGTAATCCTTAAGCACTTACAAATTTTAGCTTCTATTTTTGCCTTGCTAAATCTGCCTAAAACTAGGTGAAAAATCAGTTATGATATCTTAAAAGAGTAGTCATTTTCTGATTATGTAGTCAGTAAATAACCTTCAGGAATGTTAAAAATCATTAATAATTTCTTATTGCTCAAAATGACAAAATCATTAATTAGGTAATATACAACATAATATTTTACAACTCATGTACAGTATATTACAAACCTTTCAATGGTTACATTTTGTAAAATTATTTATATAATGTTAACCTTGAATTCATCTTATCAATACATCTGTTAGCATCTCCTTTTGGATCAAATACAATACTTAACATGAAAATGAAAGTTTTCAGATAAAAAAACGCATTTAATAGAGATAAACTATGTTATTTATTGGACAAACAAAAGTTATCATCTAAGTCATTTAAAAAAAAGACTATTTTTCTTACTGCTTAGGGCAAGGGTAAAATAATATGTGCACAATTCAAACAAAAAACTTAAAAGAAATAAAATCATGTGCATTATCGCTAAAAAATAACCTTGTAAAGAGTGACTGAAGATAACAAGGAACAACAAACATTTAGTTCAACATCAAGTAATTACAACACTTTTACTAATTTGTAGTTGGCGAAAGAGTAAAATTGTTGACATTATGCAATCGATAAGAACCTACATTTCCAATTGAATTGTGCATCAAAAAAACAACAAAATATGTAACATGCTTATTTTAAACAACAAAGTTTACACACCATCGTGAACTGTATTGTGTATGCATGCATTAACCAGCAAAAGTTTCCTTCATAAAGTCTGTCTCTCTAATTCAATAAAGCCAATGGATTGGGAAAAATACGGATTGATTTGAATAGCTTTCTTACCCATTGCTCACTGACTTTAATTAAAATAATGCATTTATTTACTTGCCTTTTTATTATATGATCCCTTCCTACTCGAATCAAGGGCCCAAATGAAATAAATAAAAATATGACAAAACTAAAACATGTTAAACAAATTAATTATGCAAAAATTGTAAGTTTAATGAAACCTCAAATGTATTCCTGTTGTTCATTTGGTTTGATATCCATACTAATTTTGCAAAAAAGAAAAAAGATAAATCAAGATAAGTAACACAATTAACATAACATTTTCTAAAACACATCAAAAGTGATCAGAAAATCAAGTTTTGAACCCCTTTTTCTCATCTCTCTACTTCATCATTTGAAAAGAAAAAAGAGTGAACATTAAACTTTATTAAAGATTATTTTTTCAAACTTCACTTTGTTATGGACTATCTGTTCTTGAAAATTGGTTTTTCTGTACTTTTCAAGGAATTCAAAATTGTGAGACTAACTCCATAACCCGATTTCAAAGCCCTCATTATATTTTGTGATTACATTTTCCATTGCCTTAACAGTCTTTAGTGAAATGTGATGTCCATTCCACATGATTTATAGTGGTGTACTTCACTCTATAGTTAATAATACTCAATGTGACAAGTGAAAAGAATTTTTCTCTTAAATTACTTGAGTATTGCAATATTTCATATATACAAGGTAAATAGAACATTGAATTATAATTGCAATAAATGTTTAATATAGCAAGGGGATAAAACCTATATTCAATAGAAAAGAAAGATCTTGAAATGCTAAAATTGGCTGACTCCATGCATTATACAGCTGATATGAAAATTGACATTCAAAATCTACAACACGCACATGCAATAGTTTGTATATTTTTCCAATAAATCTAAGAAGTATCGTTTCTCCTTGCGGAGAGTGACATGATAAGCATGTCAAGGTGAGGAGACTTAAAGCCGCAATGCTCCTCTGGGAAATATGCAAATTGTCTCTTCAGAGAGGAAGAGGACTAGAACTCTAGTGCCACCTATTGGAAGTAGCAATCCTAACAGTCAATGTTGACTCTTTAACGAGCCTTGTCACATGACTTAGCATAATAGCCAAACCAGCATCTCAATTTACAGACACTGTGTTTCGGGGTACTGCCCCTCATCAGTGCAAAGTGGAGATCTGGTTTGGCTGATTGAGAGGCGTCTGACCGGGATCCAAGAAGTATCGTTTCTCCTTGTGGAGAGTGACAAGATAGGCATGTCAAGGTGAGGAGAATTAAAGCCGCAATGCTCCTCTGGGAAATATGCAAATTGTCTCTTCAGAGAGGAAGAGGACTAGAACTCTAGTGCCACCTATTGGAAGTAGCAATCCTAACAGTCAATGTTGACTCTTTAACGAGCCTTGTCACATGACTTAGCATAATAGCCAAACCAGCATCTCAATTTACAGACACTGTGTTTCGGGGTACTGCCCCTCATCAGTGCAAAGTGGAGATCTGGTTTGGCTGATTGAGAGGCGTCTGACCGGGATCCAAGAAGTATCGTTTCTCCTTGCGGAGAGTGACAAGATAAGCATGTCAAGGTGAGGAGAATTAAAGCCGCAATGCTCCTCTGGGAAATATGCAAATTGTCTCTTCAGAGAGGAAGAGAACTAGAACTCTAGTGCCTCCTATTGGAAGGAGCAATCCTAACAGTCAATGTTGACCCTTTAACGAGCCTTGTCACATGACTTATGGTAAAAGCCAAACCAGAATCTCAATTTGCAAGCAATGTGTTTCAGGGTACTGCCCCTCGTCAGTGCAAAGTAGAGTGAAATTCAAATTAAAAAAATAAATGTAGGGTTGAGGGGAACAAAAAAATCTAAGAAAAATATCTATTTTATCTGCTCATTCTGGTCTTGTGACATGTATTTCATTTTTGTATTTACATTGTCCCTCAATATTGACAAAGAAAAAAACATGAACATAAAAATGACAACTATATGTAAAAAACAAAGCAATATTTATTAAAATATCTAAAAGTAAAAATATTTAGAATTGAGAGTCCTCAGTGGTTGATACCTTTTAATGGCTAACTAAAAAGATGGTAAGAAATTGCAAGCTTTCGAGAATACTCAGGTCCTTTCATCAGCCATAGACTAATAGAAATTCTGAAGAATCAAAAGTTAAAAAACTTTAAATGCCCTACATGGAATGATACTTCACAAAATAACATATTCTTTGTTTCAGATTATGTTAAGTGTAATTATTTACAATTCTGAAAAGCATAACCATAGACATAAATGGAACTTTAAAAAAAATCCCAGAAAATGAATTAAGACATAGGAGAAAAAAGACAGTTGTGTATACCAGCCATGGTAATTAAAACTAATGCACAAACAGGAGGTAGGAGTCTCCTTTACCCCTTAGGGTACGTCCACACATTCAGTATTAGGTAGCGCTTTAGACACAGCACATGTTCGCTGCGTTCAAAGCGCTGCCGGCTTTTAAACGCAGGTGATTCCACATGTATTCACCTAACCGTGCGGAATCACTGCGTCTAATACATTGTGATTGTGTACACAGCATTCAACCCAGAGCGTTTACTGACTATGGAAACATACCCGTAGCCAATTTTTACAATTCTGACCAGTGTCAGTTTATAACGTTATAACTCTGGAACGCTTCAACGGATCCCACTGATTCTGAGATTGTTTTTCTTGTGACATATTGTACTTTATAACAGTTGTACAATTTCTTTGATATGACTTGCATTTATTTGTGAAAAAATGGAAATTTGGCAAAAAATTTGAAAATTTTGCAATTTTCAAAACTTTAAATTTTTATGCCCCTAAGGCTGAAGTCACACACGACATATAAAAAAAATCAGTCCCTTTTACACTGACGAGAATCGCAGAAATGTTCCCTGAACAGTGATCCGTATGTCATCCGTGTGCAATTCGAGGATGCGATTTTCTCGCATGTAGGCATCCGTGTGATATCCATGTGACATCCGTATGGCATCCAATTGGCGAGATTTCGTGGCCGGCTTGCAAAATGGACATATAATGGATCCATGGCCTCAAATATTCATGAAAACATATATATGTATATATATATATATATATATATATATATATATATATATATATATATATGTAGTAAGATTGCACTTACTGAGTGTGTTGGGGGACACTCACTTGGCAACAGGATAAATGTAGACAGGCACAGTTTTTCTCATCAAAACGGTCTATGTGATTTATTTACACGTCTTAAACTACTTGAGGCCATGTTGTATATATCACAGGCTAACACATACTCCACAGCACTTCATAGTGAACGGCTTTAACTCACAGACACTAAAAATGCTGGACATTACTTTGTCCATTTGCCATGGGTGACCACATGCCGCACAATTCGTTAGTTCATGTAACACAATAAGTACCAACAGTCTGTGGAGGTACCTTATGGGAGCTCCTGCTCCACCCGCTGACTCCTTGTCAGTTCTCTCTCTCCCAGGCAAGCTGATGAACTGGGATCACCAACCCGGACAACGCCTTGCTCACCAGGTCACCTGACAATCCAGATCCTCAGATGGGCTTTAGCTCCCCCAATGCAGGGGCGTTGCATACTCTCCATACATGGCCACCCCCACCTGGGAACGTCCAACACACATGCCACTGCATGTGCTGTTCAGAATATCCATCCCCACCTGGGATCGTCCAACACACAGGCCTCCTTCAGGGATCAGATCCTACTCCCAGAATCTCCCAACGCATAGACCTTTCCGTGTGCTATTCAGGGATCTGATTCTACTGCCAGGATCTCCGAACACGCAAGTCTACTCAGTGCCAAAGCCCCACTACATTCTATTCAGGAGATATCACTCCCAACACATAGGTTTCCAGGGCCTTGCACACGGACCATACAGATCCAAACACTCTCCACTACAGAGACCATGTGACCACACTATGGTCACATCATGTAGTTGTAACCACTCCCATAGATGGGTGGTGTGTGTGGTTAGCCAAACCCGCCTAGCCCTCCAACTAACCCTCCCTTTACAAACTATACAAATACTTGTGGGACTACAGGTCCCAGAGCAACAACATTATATCAGGCTTACAGCGCAGACTCCCTCTGCGACACATACCGGCCATTTACAATCCTGCCAGTCACTGTTTCATCATCATAATCACAGATACATCTCCATGCGCATCCTGAGGAGCACCTACAGCGCCCCTAGCGGTAACAGGGGTCACTGCATCACAATATATTTATATTCCATATATACTCGAGTATAAGCTGAGATTTTAAGCCCATTTTTTTAGGCTGAAAGTACCTCTCTTGGCTTATGCTTGAGTCATTGTCCCAGGGGGTCGGCGGGGGAGGTGGTGTGGCGGCTGTCACATACTCACCTGCTCCTGGTGCGGTCCCTGCATCTACGATGGTCTCCGGGCGCCGGCAGCTTGTTCCTGTGTTCATCGGTCACGTGGTACCGCTCATTAAAGTAATGAATATGGATGCGACTCCATTCCCATAGGGGTGGCACGCATACTTATTACTTTATCGAGCGGTACCAGTGACCGCTGAACACAAGAACAAGCTGCTGGCCTTGAGATCATCTGTCAGTGAGAAGCAGGGGCCACGCCGAGAGCAGGCTAGTATAACGAGGGAGAGGGAGCATTGCGCGATATTCACCTGTCCTCGTTCCACCGCCGGGTGCGGCTCCGTCTTCCAAGTCCTCTGGCTGTGACGTTCAGGTCAGAGGGCGCGATGACATGTTTAGTGTGCGCCACCCTCTGCCTGAGCAGTCACTGCAGAGAGCTAGATGATGGAGCAGCGCCCGGCGGTGGAACCAGGACAGGTGAATATTGCAAGTGCCAGGGGCCTGAGCGACAAGAGGTGGGTATTCCATTTCTTTTTTGATCGCAGCAGCATATGGGGCATATTACTCTATGGAGCATCCTATGGGGCAATAATCAACCTTTATGTAGCATTGTATGGGGCAAATGTTTCTATGGAGCATCCTATGGGGCCATTATTAACCTTTGTGCAGCATTATATAGGGCAAATGTTTCTATGGAGAATCCTATGGGGACATTATTTACCTTTGTGCAGCATTATATGGGGCATATTTTAATATGGAAAATCTTATGGGGCCCATAATAAAATGTATGGAGCATTTTATGGGGCTCCTGATTCAATATGGATATTCAAAAACACAACCTACTGATGTCTCAATTCATTTTACTTTTATTGGTATCTATTTTTATTTTTTAAATTTATGAGTAGCTGCTGCATTTCCCACCCTAGGCTTATACTCGAGTCATTAAGTTTTCCCAGTTTTTTGTGGCAAAATTAAGGGTCTCGGCTTATACTCGGGTCGGCTTATACTCGAGTATATACGGTATATATATTTTTGTATTTCATACAGAGCTAGATAACAGAATAGATAATTCATTTGACGGCATTTATAAAATCATTACAGAACCCAATAGGATATGAGACATGGTTTGTATACAGTAAACCATTGCATATCCGTTAGTTTTTTATATGTCCCTCACTAATAATGTTAGTAGTGTGTGTGTAAAATTTTGGAGCTGTAGGTGTTAAATTAAAGAATTAAATCATGGAAAAAACTTGCGTGGGCTCCCGTGCAATTTTGTCCACCAGAGAGGGAAAGCCAGTGACTGAGGGCAGATGTTTATAGCCTAGAGATGGACCATGGTTATTTCCCCCTCTGGCTAAAAACATCTGCCCCCAGCCACCCCAGAAAAGGTGCATCTGTAAGATGCGCCTATTCCGGCACTTAGCCTCTCTTCCCACTGCCATGTAGCGGTGGCAAATGGGGTAATAAGGGAATAATGTCACCTTGCTATTATAAGGTGTCATTAAGCCCGGTTGATAATGGAAAGGTGTCAATAAAACACCTATCCATTATTAATCCACTAGTATGAAAGGGTTAAAAATACACACACATGCAGAATAAAGTCTTTTAATGAAATAATTAAACACACAGGTTTTCCATTTTTATTGCACTCTCAATCCAAGTGAAGCCCTCATTCTTCTGTAAAAAAAATCAAAATGCAAAAAAATCTCATACCTGTCCGCCGTACAGTCAAGTCCCACGCTGCAATCCACCTCAAGTGGTTAAAAAGTTTACAACCAGGAGCAGTGCTAATGCTACCGCCCCAACTGTAAACCACTGTGTAATGAATGAAAAGCTGCCTGCGCAGCCTCCCGGCCTGACCGGACATGAACTCAATAGCGAGGGAAAGTTTCTGATCATTTTCCCATGCTGTCAGTTCACCGCTGGTCAGACGGGGAGTCTGCACATGCTCAGTGACTTCAGCAGTAGTCACTGAGGCTGCACAGACAGTGTTGGAAAATGATCAGAAACTTTCCCATGCTAATGAGGTCATCTGTAAAGAATGGAAATATCTAATTATATATATATATATATATATATATATATATATATATATATATATATATATATATACATATATATATATATATATATATACATTATAATTTTTATCTAACTAAGCGAGTGACAAAGGGCGATTTAATTTACTATTTTTTTTCTTTTGATCACTGTGATAGTGTTTATGACAGTGATTAAAAGGAACCAATAGGAAAAACTTCTTATTGTTGCCTGGTTCCGGATGGCAGATCTTGGTGGTCACACTACACATGAGCCCACCATTTTTTCCCAGGAAGATGATGCTGGGCCAGGAGACTGATCAGGAGCATCCATGGATGGCAGAGGTATCAGATGTTCTCAGGGGGCATCATTTTTCTTTCCTTTGACATGTACAGTATATCATGCCAGAAAAGAGAGAAATCATTGTAACATAGGGCACACTTTTTAGTGATCATGGACCGTTAACTGAGACCTCAGATTGTCCAACAATGGGAGGGCGTTACAGCCTTATTCTCGATCACCGTTTTAAAATGGTGACGAGGGAACAAGTACCCTTAGCGGCTGCCGTTTTAATGCATATTGGAGGTCGCTAAGGTGAAGGTAACGCTAGTGCAAAATACTGATGACAAAACTACTCACAACTTACCAATTCATGGAGGGGTGGTTGCCCTGTATTAGAATTGCACACAGATGAAGCTCCCAATAAGGTGCAGGACACACACATATAGTTATAATTATGTACAGCCACCCACATCTGCTATTGTTGGCTTATCTTTAGGGCTTGTGCACATAAACATATTTTCGGTCTGAGAGCGATTGAACAAAACATCAGATCATACTTAGACCAATGTTTTTCTATGGGGCCATGCACATGTCCAATTTTTTCCTCGGACTTAGCTGGTTGGGGAATAACTCACAGCATGCCTGAGTTTGATTTGATAGCATGCAAGCCAACGAGTCCATGTAAAACACTCATTGGACTGCACTCGGGTGACATCTGAGTGCAGTCTGATTTCCATGAACTGAAAGAATGGAGGAGATGGAGAAAGTGTTCTCTCCATCTTCTCCTCATCCTAGAGAATGTGATCACACTGTGATCACTTTTTGATCAGAGTTTAATCAGAGTGTCATTTGCATAATCAGCCTGATTCTTTGAGATGAGAGAATATACTGTCATGTATAGGTCATTAATATGTAGTATGGTAATGACACGTCACTCCACTTATATCAATGGTGCTCAAAAGAAGGGGGCAACCACTCCCCTATATATAGACAAAAAATATGCTTTTGGCACTCAAAAAGTTTATTTAGTAATCAGCTTCAATGTACAATATATTTCCAAGCAGACAGTAGTACTGTCTGCTTGGAAATATATTGTACATTGAAACTGATTACTAAATGAACTTTTTGAGTGCCAAAAGCATATTTTTTGTCATTAATATGTAGAACCTGGAAAACCCTGTTATATTACCAATAAGTGCTTCAATTCTGAATACTCTTTACCTTCTCTATCTCCTTTCTTTTCTTCTCTATCCTTCCTTTCAGATCTACACATGTTGCAGATAGTTTTATTGGTGGTCACAGTATCTAAAAATGTCTATGCACAATATATTGTATAGTGTGGAATGTATTATCGACGTTGGAAGTTCATTGCCAATTATAATATAGTAATCTAAACCTGTAGAGGGAATTTTGGTTCATGGCAAAATATAAGTACCGTAAATACTCGAGTATAAGCCGACCCAAGTATAAGCCGACCCCCCTAATTTTGCCACAAAAAACTGGGAAAACTTATTGACTCGAGTATAAGCCTAGGGCGGAAAATGCAGCAGCTACCTGTTAATGTCAAAAATAAAAATAGATCATTCTTGCCCCATAGCTGTGCCATATAGTGCTCTGCACCGTTCATTATTGCCCCATAGCTGTGCCATATAGTGCTCTGCACCGTTCATATTTCCCCATAGCTGTGTCATATAGTGCTCTGCAGCGTTCATATTGCCCCATAGCTGCCATATAGTGCTCTGCACCGTTCATATTGCCCCATAGCTGTGCCATATAGTGCTCTGCACCGTTCATATTTCCCATTAGCTCTGCCATATAGTGCTCTGCACTAGGGTTGAGCGAAACGGGTCGTTCATTTTCAAAAGTCGCCGACTTTTGGCAAAGTCGGGTTTCATGAAACCCGATCCGACCCCTGCGCGGGGTCGGCCATGCGGTACGCGACTTTCGCGCCAAAGTCGCGTTTCAATGATGCGAAAAGCGCCATTTCTCAGCCAATGAAGGTAAACGCAGAGTGTGGGCAGCGTGATGACATAGGTCCTGGTCCCCACCATCTTAGAGAAGGGCATTGCAGTGATTGGCTTGCTGTCTGCGGCGTCACAGGGGCTATAAAGGGGCGTTCCCGCCGACCGCCATGTTACTGCTGCTGATCTGAGCTTAGGGAGAGGTTGCTGCCGCTTCGTCAGAAGCAGGGATAGCGTTAGGCAGGGTCCATTAACCACCAAACCGCTTGTGCTGTAGCGATTTGCACTGTCCAACACCACCTTCGGTGTGCAGGGACAGTGGAAGCTACATTTTTTTTTTCCTCAGCGCTGTAGCTCATTGGGCTGCCCTAGAAGGCTCCCTGATAGCTGCATTGCTGTGTGTACGCCGCTGTGCAAACCAACTGCTTTTTTCAAAGCACAAATCCTCTTGTTCCTTCCTTTCTGCACAGCTATCTTGTTTGTTTGTCCACACTTTTTATTTAATTTGTGCATCAGTCCACTCCTTATTGCTGCCTGCCATACCTGGCTGAGATTACTGCAGGGAGATAGTAATTGAAGGACATTTCCTTTTTTTTTTTTTTGTGGGAGATTAAGATTGGCATTTCTGCTAAAGTGCCATCCCTGTCTGTGCCATCTCTCACTCAGTGGGCCATAGAAAGCCTATTTATTTTTTTGCTTGAGTTGGGTTCTAAAATCTACGTGAAAAAATCACTACATCAATCAGTGGGAGAAAAATATTGGCCTCAGGGCTTGTGTGCCACTCCTGACTCCTGTGTGTGCCATCTCTCACTCAGTGGGCCATAGAAAGCCGATTTATTTTTTTGCTTGATTTGGGTTCCAAAATCTACCTGAAAAAATCACTACATCAATCAGTGGGAGAAAAATATTGGCCTCAGGGCTTGTGTGCCACTCCTGACTCCTGTGTGCATCATCACTCACTCAGTGGGCCATAGAAAGCCTATTTATTTTTTTGGTTGATTTGGGTTCCAAATTCTACCTGAAAAAATCAATAAATCAATCAGTGGGAGTTTAATATTGGCCTTTGGGCTTGTGTGCCAGTCCTAAGCGTGCCATCTCTCTCACAAATAGTGGGCCATAGAAAGCCTATTTATTATTTTTTTTTTGGTTTTATAAATTCTCCCTGAAAAAAAAAAGGGAGATTAATATTGGCCTTTGGGCTTGTGTGCCAGTCCTAAGCGTGCCATCTCTCTCTCTCTCTCAGATAGTGGGCCATAGAAAGCCTATTTATTATTTTTTTTATTGGGTTTATAAATTTTCCCTGAAAAAAAAAAAAAAAGTGGGAGATTAATATTGGCCTCTGGGCTTGTGTGCCAGTCCTGAGCGTGCCATCTCTCTCACAAATAGTGGGCCATAGAAAGCCTATTTATTTATTTTTTTTTGGTTTTATAAATTCTCCCTGAAAAAAAAAAGGGAGATTAATATTGGCCTTTGGGCTTGTGTGCCAGTCCTAAGCGTGCCATCTCTCTCTCTCTCAGATAGTGGGCCATAGAAAGCCTATTTATTATTTTTTTTATTGGGTTTATAAATTTTCCCTGAAAAAAAAAAAAAAAAAGTGGGAGATTAATATTGGCCTCTGGGTTTGTGTGCCAGTCCTGAGCGTGCTATCTCTCTCACAAATAGTGAGCCATAGAAAGCCTATTTATTTATTTTTTTTTTGGTTTTATAAATTCTCCCTGAAAAAAAAAAGGGAGATTAATATTGGCCTTTGGGCTTGTGTGCCAGTCCTAAGCGTGCCATCTCTCTCTTTCTCAGATAGTGGGCCATAGAAAGCCTATTTATTATTTTTTTTATTGGGTTTATAAATTTTCCCTGAAAAAAAAAAAAAGTGGGAGATTAATATTGGCCTCTGGGTTTGTGTGCCAGTCCTGAGCGTGCCATCTCTCTCACAAATAGTGGGCCATAGAAAGCCTATTTATTTTTTTGGTTGATTTGGGTTCTAAATTCTACCTGAAAAAATCAATAAATCAATCAGTGGGAGATAAATATTGGCCTCTGGGCTTGTGTGCCACTCCTGACTCCTGTGTGCATCATCTCTCACTCAGTGGGCCATAGAAAGCCTATTTTTTGTTTTATTTGTTTTCTAAATTCTCCCTGAAAAAAATCATTTTATTTTATTTGGTTTCTAAATTCTTCCTGAAAAAATCATTTTTTTTTATTATTTTTTTTTTTCTAAAGTCTCCCTGAAAAAAAAAAATCAAATCAGTGGGAGATTAATATTGCCCTTTCTGCTTGTGTGCCAGTCTTGACTCCTGTGTGTGCCATCTCTCTCTCTCTCTCCAATTGTAGGCCATAGAAAGCCTATTATTTTTTTAGCTTGATTTGGGTTCCAAAATCTACCTGAAAAAATCACTAAATCAATCAGTGGGAGATAAATATTGGCCTGTGGGCTTGTGTGCCACTCCTGACTCCTGTGTGCGTCATCTCTCACTCAGTGGGCCATAGAAAGCCTATTTTTTGTTTTATTTGTTTTCTAAATTCTCCCTGAAAAAATCATTTTATTTTATTTGGTTTCTAAATTCTTCCTGAAAAAATCTTTTTTTTTTATTATTTTTTTTTTCTTAAGTCTCCCTGAAAAAAAAAAAAAATCAGTGGGAGATTAATATTGCCCTTTCTGCTTGTGTGCCAGTCTTGACTCCTGGGTGTGCCATCTCTCTCTCTCTCTCTCCAATTGTGGGCCATAGAAAGCCTATTATTTTTTTAGCTTGATTTGGGTTCCAAAATCTACCTGAAAAAATCCCTACATCAATCATTGGGAGAACAATATTGGCCTCTGGGCTTGTGTGCCACTCCTGACTCCTGTGTGCGTCATCTCTCACTCAGTGGGCCATAGAAAGCCTATTTTTTGTTTCATTTGTTTTCTAAATTCTCCCTGAAAAAATCATTTTATTTTATTTGGTTTCTAAATTCTTCCTGAAAAAATCATTTTTTTTTATTATTTTTTATTTCTAAAGTCTCCCTGAAAAAAAAAAAAATAAATCAAATCAGTGGGAGATTAATATTGCCCTTTCTGCTTGTGTGCCAGTCTTGACTCCTGGGTGTGCCATCTCTCTCTCTCTCTCCAATTGTGGGCCATAGAAAGCCTATTATTTTTTTTAGCTTGTTTTGGGTTCCAAAATCTACCTGAAAAAATCACTAAATTAATCAGTGGGAGATAAATATTTGCCTCTGGGCTTGTGTGCCACTCCTGACTCCTGTGTGCGTCATCTCTCACTCAGTGGGCCATAGAAAGCCTATTTTTTGTTTTATTTGTTTTCTAAATTCTCCCTGAAGAAATCATTTTATTTTATTTGGTTTCTAAATTCTTCCTGAAAAAATCATTTTATTCTATTATTATTTTTCTTCTAAAGTCTCCCTGAAAAAAAAAAAAAAAAAAAATCAGTGGGAGATTAATATTGCCCTTTCTGCTTGTGTGCCAGTCTTGACTCCTGGGTGTGCCATCTCTCTCTCTCTCTCCAATTGTGGGCCATAGAAAGCCTATTATTTTTTTTGCTTGATTTGGGTTCCAAAATCTACCTGAAAAAATCACTACATCAATCATTGGGAGAAAAATATTGGCCTCTGGGCTTGTGTGCCACTCCTGACTCCTGTGTGTGGCATCTCTCACTCAGTGGGGCATAGAAAGCCTTTTTTTTTATTTATTTTTTTTATTTGGTTTCTAAATTGTCATTGGAAAAATCATTTTATGTTATTTGGTTTCTAAATTCTTCCTGAAAAAAACATTTTATTTTATTTTGTTTCTAAAGTCTCCCTTTAAAAAAAAAATAAATAAATAAAAAAAAACAGTGGGAGATTAATATTTACATTTGTGCTTCAGTGACAGTCCTGCATGTGTGGCATCTCTCTCATTTGGTGCCACCAAAAACAGAGTGTGTAACATTGTGCCTGATTTTCGTTGTGGTCTCACCCACCTGTAAAGGGGTAGCTAAATCATACTGAAGTTATAGCTCACCGTGTAAGTTGTTTGACAGCAACAAATACCGTTAGTTTGGTTACGTTTTTAAAACAATGAGGAAGTCTGGTGGAAGAGGTCGTGGCCGGGGGCGTTCATTGTCAGCTGGTAATGAGGGTAGTGGTAGTGGTGGAGCATCAGGTGGTCGTGGGAAAAAAAATATTGCACCTAAGTCTGGAGCTGTGGAGCCAGGTTCGTCATCTGGCTACACAAGGCCTCGAACGCTCCCTTTTCTGGGAGTAGGAAAACCGCTTTTAAAGCCGGAGCAGCAAGAGCAAGTTTTGGCTTAGCTTGCTGACTCAGCCTCTAGCTCTTTTGCCTCCTCTCGTGAAACTGGTAAATGTCAAAGCAGCACGTCGTTAGTGGATGTTCACGGTCAGGGACAAGTCGCTTCCTTGTCCTCTTCAGCAAAAACAACAACAGAGAAGAATGCAGCAGGCGACACAACGGGTTACTCCATGGAGCTCTTTTCACATACCGTCCCTGGCTTAGAAAGTGAAGCAGTTAACAGTCCATGCCCATTACAAGTTGAATCTGACATGGAGTGCACTGATGCACAGCCACAGCCAGACTACTATCCTGGTCCTTTGACTCAGACCACAACATTGCCCTCGCAGGGTAATGATCAAGAATCAGACCCTGATGAGACTATGTTGCCCCATCACGAACGCTATACCACCGACCGACACGGTGACACAGACGAAGTTGCACACGAGCTACAAGAAGAGGTAATAGATGACCCAGTTCTTGACCCCCATTGGCAGCCATTGGGGGAACAGGGTGCAGGCGGCAGCAGTTCTGAAGCGGAGGAGGAGGGGCCGCAGCAGGCATCAACATCGCAACAGGTTCCATCTGCCGGGCCCGTATCTTGCCCAAAACGCGTGGCAAAGCCAAAACCTGTTGGAGGACAGCGTGGCCATCCGGTTAAAGCTCAGTCTGCAATGCCTGAAAAGGTATCCGATGCTAGAAAGAGTGCAGTCTGGCATTTTTTTAAACAACATCCAATTGATCAGCGCAAAGTCATCTGTCAAAAATGTTCAACTACCTTAAGCAGAGGGCAGAATCTGAAAAGTTTCAATACAAGTTGCATGCATAGACATTTAACCACCATGCATTTGCAAGCTTGGACTAACTACCAAACGTCCCTTAAGGTTGTAGCACCCTCGGCCAATGAAGCTAGTCATCAACGCAACATCCCTTCCGGCAGTGTAGGGCCACCATTTTCCGCACCACCTGCAGTATCTGTGCAGGTTTCTTTGCCAGGCCAAAGCAGTCAGGGTCAGGGAATCACCAGTTTCGTAGTAGGAAACACTGCATCTAGGGCACCGGCGGCAACAATACCATCTCCCACCATCTCTCAGTCTGCCATGTCCACCGGCACCCCCGCTAGTTCCACGATCTCCAGCTCTCCAGTCCAGCTCACCCTACATGAGACTATGGTTAGAAAAAGGAAGTACTTAGCCTCGCATCCGCGTACACAGGGTTTGAACGCCCACATAGCTAGACTAATCTCGTTAGAGATGATGCCCTATCGGTTAGTTGAAAGCGAAGCTTTCAAAGCCCTGATGGACTACGCTGTACCACGCTACGAGCTACCCAGTCGACACTTTTTTTCCAGAAAAGCCATCCCAGCCCTCCACCAGCATGTTAAAGAGCGCATCGTCCATGCACTCAGGCAATCTGTGAGCACAAAGGTGCACCTGACAACAGATGCATGGACCAGTAGGCATGGCCAGGGACGTTACGTGTCCATCACGGCACACTGGGTGAATGTTGTGGATGCAGGGTCCACAGGGGACAGCAAGTTTGGGACAGTTCTGCCTAGCCCACGGTCTAGGAAACAGTTGGCTGTAGCCGTTCGCACCCCCTCCTCCTCCACCACGTCCTCCTGCAGAAGTGAGAGCTCGTCCACAGACCGCAGTCGCACAACCACTCCATCCGCATCTGCCACTGTTGCACACCAGGTCTCCCATTATGGGGCAGCTACTGGCAAATGTCAGCAGGCTGTATTGGCTATGAAGTGTTTGGGCGACAACAGACACACCGCGGAAGTTCTGTCCGAGTTCTTGCAGAAAGAAACGCAGTCGTGGCTGGGCACTGTAGATCTTGAGGCAGGCAAGGTAGTGAGTGATAACGGAAGGAATTTCATGGCTGCCATCTCCCTTTCCCAACTGAAACACATTCCTTGCCTGGCTCACACCTTAAACCTGGAGGTGCAGTGCTTCCTGAAAAGTTATCCGGGGTTATCCGACCTGCTCCTCAAAGTGCGTGGACTTTGCTCACATATCCGCCGTTCGCCCGTACACTCCAGTCGTATGCAGACCTATCAGCGTTCTTTGAACCTTCCCCAGCATCGCCTAATCATAGACAATTCAACAAGGTGGAACTCAACACTGCACATGCTTCAGAGACTGTGTGAACAGAGGCGGGCTGTTATGTTTTTGTGGGAGGATACACATACACGGGCAGGCAGTAGGATGGCAGACATGGAGTTGTCAGGTGTGCAGTGGTCGAAGATTCAAGACATGTGTCAAGTCCTTCAGTGTTTTGAGGAATGCACACGGCTGGTTAGTGCAGACAACGCCATGATAAGCATGAGCATCCCCCTAATGCGTCTGCTAATGCAAATATTGACGCACATAAAGGATCAGGCGTCTGCAGCTGAGGAAGAGGAAAGCCTTGATGACAGTCAGCCATTGTCTGGCCAGGGCAGTGTACAGGACGAGGTAGCGGGCGAAGAGGAGGAGGAGGACGAGGAGGATGATGGGGATGATTATATTTTTAATGAGGAAGCTTTTCCGGGGCCACTGGAAATTGTTGGCGCGGCAAGGCCGAGTTCTGGTTTTTGGAGGGACACAAGTGACATGGATTTGCCTGAAACTGCCCCTCAACCAAGCACAACCGCAGATTTGAGAACTGGAACTTTGGCCCACATGGCGGATTATGCCTTACGTATCCTCAAAAGGGACACACGCATTACTAAAATGATGAACGATGACGATTACTGGTTGGCCTGCCTCCTTGATCCTCGCTATAAAGGCAAATTGTAAAATATAATGCCACATGACAACTTGGAAATAATATTAGCAACCAAACAATCAACTCTTGTTGACCGTTTGCTTCTGGCATTCCCTGCACACAGCGCCCGTGATCGTTCTCACACGAGCTGCAGGGGCCAGCAGACCAGAGGTGTTAGAGGGGCAGAAATCAGAAGTGGCGTTGGCCAGAGGGATTTTCTGACCAGGTTGTGGAGTGATTTTGCTATGACCGCAGACAGGACAGGTACTGCAGCATCAATTCAAAGTGACAGGAGACAACATTTGTCCATTATGGTTACAAACTATTTTTCATCCCTTATCGACGTTCTCCCTCAACTGTCATTCCCATTTTATTACTGGGCATCCAAATTAGACACCTGGCCAGAATTGGCAGAATATGCATTGCAGGAGCTTGCTTGCCCGGCAGCTAGTGTCCTATCAGAAAGAGTATTCAGTGCTGCAGGTTCAATACTAACAGAAAAAAGGACTCGTCTGGCTACCCAAAATGTAGATGATCTAACCTTCATTAAAATGAACCACAACTGGATTTCGAAATCTTTTGCCCCACCTTGCCCGGCTGACACCTAGCTTTTCTATGAAAAGGTCTTGCCTGTGGACTATTCTGAATGACTTTTCCAATCTCGTAATTTTCTGCACCTGATTGTCCAGCATACGACATGTTTACACCTCACTAAATGGCCAAACTCCCCACACGGGGCCGTGGTACCTCCACTTGGCGCCAGCACCCGTGAGAGTGCTGTTTGTCTGAAGAGGTGGGTGTGCCCGCTTTTGGTCGACGGCACTGCCACTGGGTCCCTCATAGAACAATAAAGTGTCTCTGGCGGTGGTGGTGCGCACCCAACGTCAGACACACCGTTGTAATATGAGGGGCCCTGGGCCTGTACCGCCAGCCACAAGACAGTTCCCCCCCCAGCTCAAACAGTGCTCTACCACTTGCAAAATTATCTCTCACAGCTCCTCCAATGTTTAGTCTATGCGCTGACATCCTTCAATGCCTGGCACTGACAATACCATTGTATTGACATTATTGTTATGTTAGGCCTTCGAAGCCTGTCTGCGGTCCCTCCTTCCACTAGGCCTCCACTGACCATTGTACTGCTGCCTGTGTACCCCTGGAACCAATTTTAAATTGCCTACAGCCATCTGTTATTATGTTAGGCCTTCGATGCCTGTCTGCGGTCACTCCTTCCACTAGGCCTCCACTGACCATTGTACTGCTGCCCTTGTACCACTGGAACCAATTTTAAATTGCCAACAGCCCTATTTTTTTATGTTAGGCCTTCGAAGCCTGTCTGCGGTCACTCCTTCCACTAGGCCTCCACTGACAATTGTACTGCTGCCCGTGTACCCCTGGAACCAATTTTAAATTGCCAACAGCCCTATTTTGTTATGTTAGGCCTTCGAAGCCTGTCTGCGGTCCCTCCTTCCACTAGGCCTCCACTGACCACACCACTGCTGCCCGTGTACCCCTGGAACCAATTTAAAATTGCCTACAGCCAGCCCAATTTTTTTATTTTAGGCCTTCGATGCCTGTCTGCGGTCCGTTCTTTCTACTACTACTACACTGACCAGGCCACTGCTGCCCGTGTTCCCCTGGAACCAATTTAAAATTGCCTACAGCCATGTGTTATTATGTTAGGCCTTCGATGCCTGTTTGCGGTCACTCCTTCCACTAGGCCTCCACACCACTGCTGCCCGTGTACCCCTGGAACCAATTTAAAATTGCCTACAGCCAGCCCAATTTTTTTATTTTAGGCCTTCGATGCCTGTCTGCGGTCCGTTCTTTCTACTACTACTACACTGACCAGGCCACTGCTGCCCGTGTTCCCCTGGAACCAATTTAAAATTGCCTACAGCCATGTGTTATTATGTTAGGCCTTCGATGCCTGTTTGCGGTCACTCCTTCCACTAGGCCTCCACTGACAACACCCACTGCTGCCCGTGAACCCACGGAACCAATTTAAAATTGCCTACAGCCATGTGTTATTATGTTAGGCCTTCGATGCCTGTCTGCGGTCAATCCTTCCACTAGGCCTCCACTGACCACACCACTGCTACCCGTGTACCCCTGGAACCAATTTAAAATTGCCTACAGCCAGCCCAATTTTTTTATTTTAGGCCTTCGATGCCTGTTTGCGGTCACTCCTTCCACTAGGCCTCCACTGACCACACCACTGCTGCCCGTGTACCCACGAAACCAATTTAAAATTGCCTACAGCCATGTGTTATTATGTTAGGCCTTCGATGCCTGTCTGCGGTCACTCCTTCCACTAGGCCTCCACTGACCACACCACTGCTGCCCGTGTACCCCTGGAACCAATTTAAAATTGCCTACAGCCAGCCCAATTTTTTTATTTTAGGCCTTCGATGCCTGTCTGCGGTCCATTCTTTCTACTACTACTACACTGACTAGGCCACTGCTGCCCGTGTTCCCCTGGAACCAATTTAAAATTGCCTACAGCCATGTGTTATTATGTTAGGCCTTCGATGCCTGTTTGCGGTCACTCCTTCCACTAGGCCTCCACTGACCACACCACTGCTGCCCGTGTACCCACGGAACCAATTTAAAATTGCCAACAGCCATGTGTTATTATGCTAGGCCTTCGATGCCTGTCTGCGGTCACTCCTTCCACTAGGCCTCCACTGACCACACCACTGCTGCCCGTGCACCCCTGGAACCAATTTAAAATTGCCTACAGCCAGCCCAATTTTTTTATTTTAGGCCTTCGATGCCTGTCTGCGGTCCGTTCTTTCTACTACTACTACACTGACCAGACCACTGCTGCCCGTGTTCCCCTGGAACCAATTTAAAATTGCCTACAGCCATGTGTTATTATGTTAGGCCTTCGATGCCTGTTTGCGGTCACTCCTTCCACTAGGCCTCCACTGACCACACCACTGCTGCCCGTGTACCCACGGAACCAATTTAAAATTGCCAACAGCCATGTGTTATTATGCTAGGCCTTCGATGCCTGTCTGCGGTCACTCCTTCCACTAGGCCTCCACTGACCACACCACTGCTGCCCGTGCACCCCTGGAACCAATTTAAAATTGCCTACAGCCAGCCCAATTTTTTTATTTTAGGCCTTCGATGCCTGTCTGCGGTCCGTTCTTTCTACTACTACTACACTGACCAGGCCACTGCTGCCCGTGTTCCCCTGGAACCAATTTAAAATTGCCTACAGCCATGTGTTATTATGTTAGGCCTTCGATGCCTGTTTGCGGTCACTCCTTCCACTAGGCCTCCACTGACCACACCACTGCTGCCCGTGTACCCACGGAACCAATTTAAAATTGCCTACATCCATGTGTTATTATGTTAGGCCTTCGATGCCTGTCTGCGGTCACTCCTTCCACTAGGCCTCCACTGACCACACCACTGCTGCCCGTGTACCCCTGGAACCAATTTAAAATTGCCTACAGCCATCTGTTATTGTGTTAGGCCTTCGAAGCGTGTCTGCGGTCCTTCCTTCCAATAGTTCTCCACTGACCAGACCAATGCTGGCCGTGTACCCCTGGAACCCAGCTGAAAGTGTATGTAGCCTCCTTTTTTTCTTTGTTTTATATTTAGAAAGCCCAGATGAACTACGCTGTGCAACGGTTCAAGCTACCCAGTCGACATTTCTTTTGCGAGAAAAGCCATCCCAGCCCTCCACCGGCATGAAAAAGTCTGCATTGTCATAGCACTCAGGCAATCAAACAGAAGAAAGGTGCACCTGACAAGAGACGCATGGACCAGTAGGCATGTCCACAAAAAGTTACGTGTCCATTACGGCGCACTGGGTTAATGTGTTGGATGCATGGTCCACAGGGGACAGCCTACAAAGTCTGTCTGCAGTCCCTAATTCCAATTTTCCTCCGCTGACCACACCACTGCTGCCCGTGTTCCCCTGGAACCAATTTTACAGTGTCTACAGCCTAATTTTGTTATGTTAGGCCTACTACGCCTGTCTGCGGTCCCTCCTTCCAATACTCGTCCACTGACCACACCACTGCTACCCGTGGACCCCTGGAACCTATTTTTAATTGCATAGAGCATCCTTTTTTTAATAGTAGGCGTACAAAGTCTGTCTGCGGTCCACTATTGAAATTGTCCTCCACTGCCCAGAGCACTGCTGCTTGTGTACCCCTGTAACTTTTTTAAGCTGCAGTGAGCCACATTTTTGGGTTAAGTCCTACTACCTGTGTCTGTCTGCGCCACTCAATTCAGCTGTGTTCCTTTGAAAAAAGCTGAGCGTCAATAGTCTTGTTTTCAGCCTCTAGGAATTTTAAAACTGCATTGGGGGTACAACTTTGGTAGGGCCTACTAACGGTGTCTGCCTCCCCAAGGTGTGCCCCAGGTTTCCTCGCCATTGCTTCGATCTTAATGCTCTCGTTTAGTAGTTGTTGGAAACTACACTGCATTAGGCCTACAAATTGGGTATGGGGTGTAGAGAGATGGTGTGTTCCACTCCAAGGTGTTCCCCAGGTTTCGTCGACATTGCTTCGGTCTTCCGACTCTCGTTTAGTAGTTGTAGAAAACTACACTGCATTAGGCCTACAAATTGGGTATGGGGTGTAGACAGATGGTGTGTTCCACTCCAAGGTGTTCCCCAGGTTTCCTCTCCATTGCTTCGATCTTCATGCTCTCGTTTAGTAGTTGTTGGAAACTACACTGCATTAGGCCTACAAATTGGGTATGGGGTGTAGAGAGATGGTGTGTTCCACGACAAGGTGTTCTCCAGGTTGCCTTTCCTGAGCTTCGATCTTCCGGCTCTCGTTTAGTACTTGTTGGAAACTACGCTGCATTAGGCCTACAAATTGGGTATGGGGTGTAGAGAGATGGTGTGTTCCACTCCAAGGTGTTCCCCAGGTTTCGCCCACATTGCTTCGGTCTTCCGACTCTCATTTAGTAGTTGTAGAAAACTACACTGCATTAGGCCTACAAATTGGGTATGGGGTGTAGAGAGATGGTGTGTTCCACTCCAAGGTGTTCCACAGGTTTCCTCTCCATTGCTTCGATCTTCATGCTCTCGTTTAGTAGTTGTTGGAAACTACACTGCATTGGGCCTAAAAATTGGGTATGGGGTGTAGAGAGATGGTGTGTTCCACTCCAAGGTGTTCCCCAGGTTTCGTCCACATTGCTTCGGTCTTCCGACTCTCGTTTAGTAGTTGTAGAAAACTACACTGCATTAGGCCTACAAATTGGGTATGGGGTGTAGAGAGATGGTGTGTTCCACTCCAAGGTGTTCCCCAGGTTTCCTCTCCATTGCTTCGATCTTCATGCTCTCGTTTAGTAGTTGTTGGAAACTACGCTGCATTAGGCCTACAAATTGGGTATGGGGTGTAGAGAGATGGTGTGTTCCACTCCAAGGTGTTCCCCAGGTTTCCTCTCCATTGCTTCGATCTTCATGCTCTCGTTTAGTAGTTGTTGGAAACTACACTGCATTAGGCCTACAAATTGGGTACGGGGTGTAGAGAGATGGTGTGTTACACTCCAAGGTGTTCCCCAGGTTTCCTCTCCATTGCTTCGATCTTCATGCTCTCGTTTAGTAGTTGTTGGAAACTACGCTGCATTAGGCCTACAAATTGGGTATGGTGTGTAGAGAGATGCTGTGTTCCACTCCAAGGTGTTCTCCAGGTTGCCTTTCCTGAGCTTCGATCTCCTGGCTCTCGTTTAGTAGTTGTTGGAAACTACGCTTCATTAGGCCTACAAATTGGGTATGGGGTGTAGAGAGATGGTGTGTTCCACTCCAAGGTGTTCCCCAGGTTTCCTGTCCATTGCTTCGATCTTCATGCTCTCGTTTAGTAGTTGTAGAAAACTACACTGCATTAGGCCTACAAATTGGGTATGGGGTGTAGAGAGACGGTGTGTTACACTCCAAGGTGTTCCCCAGGTTTCGTCCACATTGCTTCGATCTTCCGACTCTCGTTTAGTAGTTGTTGAAAACTACACTGCATTAGGCCTACAAATTGGGTATGGGGTGTAGAGAGATGGTGTGTTCCACTCCAAGGTGTTCCCCAGGTTTCGTCGACATTGCTTCGGTCTTCCGACTCTCGTTTAGTAGTTGTAGAAAACTACACTGCATTAGGCCTACAAATTGGGTATGGGGTGTAGACAGATGGTGTGTTCCACTCCAAGGTGTTCCCCAGGTTTCCTCTCCATTGCTTCGATCTTCATGCTCTCGTTTAGTAGTTGTTGGAAACTACACTGCATTAGGCCTACAAATTGGGTATGGGGTGTAGAGAGATGGTGTGTTCCACGACAAGGTGTTCTCCAGGTTGCCTTTCCTGAGCTTCGATCTTCCGGCTCTCGTTTAGTACTTGTTGGAAACTACGCTGCATTAGGCCTACAAATTGGGTATGGGGTGTAGAGAGATGGTGTGTTCCACTCCAAGGTGTTCCCCAGGTTTCCTGTCCATTGCTTCGATCTTCATGCTCTCGTTTAGTAGTTGTAGAAAACTACACTGCATTAGGCCTACAAATTGGGTATGGGGTGTAGAGAGACGGTGTGTTACACTCCAAGGTGTTCCCCAGGTTTCGTCCACATTGCTTCGATCTTCCGACTCTCGTTTAGTAGTTGTTGAAAACTACACTGCATTAGGCCTACAAATTGGGTATGGGGTGTAGAGAGATGGTGTGTTACACTCCAAGGTGTTCTCCAGGTTGCCTTTCCTGAACTTCTATCTTCAGGCTCTCATTAAATTGTGGTTAAATGGAACAACTGCATTTGGCGTACTAGTTGGTTTGGGGCCTACTATCGGTGTCTGCCACTCCTTGCTGTTCTCCTGGTTTCCTGTCCTGAAATTCCATTTTCAGGCTCTCGTTAAGTAGTTGTTAATGTTAGACTGCATTTGGCCTACTAGTTGGGTTGGGGCCTACTATCGGTGTCTGCCACTCCTTGCTGTTCTCCTCCACTGAACAAAGCTGTGCCGCCTGTTTACTACGGTTGCCAATTTTGAACTGCATTTCGACTACTTACTGATTTGGGCCTACTCTCTGTGTCAGCCTCTCATTCCAGTTGTCCTCCACTGCAATGCCCCCTGGTTAGTCCTGTGTTACCAATTTTGAACTGCATTTAGCCAACTTTATTCTTTGGGCCTATATCTGTGTTTCCTCCTCATCCTGCCCATTGCCCAGCCAGCGATAGATGAGTCTGCTGGTACATTGACCCATAACGCAAAATTCCCCGTGCACGCTACACAGCAAGATTGTGACCCTGCTGAAAGTCAGGTTCCTCTTCCCGCATACCATACCACCTTACACGGGGACAAAGAGGAAGGTGCAGATGAAAGTGCAGGTTCCTTCATCAGGTGGGGGGAGGAATACTAGTTGGCGACGTCACTGGCACAGGGCCTCTCATAGTACGCAAAAGTGTTGCTGCCGGTGGGAGGCGCCCCCGCCGTGCAAACACACCGCTGTACTTTGAGGGGCCCTGTGCCAGTGCCAACGAGTGGGCCCCCCCTGCTTGCTCAGGATCACAGCACTTGCAAAGTTGAAATACTTACCTCTCCCTGCTCCACTGCCGTGACGTGGTCCAGATTTACTGGGCCCACTAATTACTTGAACCAGCCCTACCCCCCACAACTTTAGCCAAATGACCCCCAATTTCAAATGCCTTCCAATTATTATAAGCTAAATTACAATTGACAAGCTTCTGTAACAAGAATGGATGTTTTTGCCATTAAAATTGGCAGTGTAGGTGTTTTCCTGGCCTCCACTCACTGCCGACTATGCTCCCCCATTGACTTGCATTGGGTTTCGTGTTTCGGGCGATACCCGACTTTTCGCCATAATCGGCCGATTCCACTCGACTCGACTTCTAAGATAGTCGGGTTTCGCGAAACATGACTCGACTCTAAAAAGGTCAAGGTCTCTCAACCCTACTCTGCACCTTTCATATTTCCCCATAGCTGTGCCATATAGTGCTCTGCACCGTTCATATTGCCCCATAGCTGCCATATAGTGCTCTGCACCGTCCATTATTGCCCCATAGCTGTGTCATATAGTGCTCTGCACAGTTCATATTTCCCCATAGCTGTGCCCCATATAGTGCTATGCACCGTTCATATTGCCCCATAGCTGTGCCATATAGTGCTCTGCACCGTTCATTATTGCCCCATAGCTGCCATATAGTGCTCTGCACCGTTCATATTTCCCCATAGCTGTGCCCCATATAGTGCTCTGCACTGTTCATATTTCCCCATAGATGCTCCACATAAATCTGTGCCATTGCTGCTGCTGCTGCAATAAAAAAAAAACCGCCATACTCACCTCTCTTGCTTGCAGCTCCCAGCGTCCGGTCCCGGCGTCTCTCCGCTCTGACTGATCAGGCAGAGGGCGCCGCGCACACTATATGCGTCATCGCGCCCTCTGACCTGCACAGTCAGTGCAGATAGACGCCGGGAAGATGGAGTGGCGCCCGGCGGCTGGAACGGGGACAGGTAAATATGTGATACTTACCTGGTCCCGGCGTCCAGCTCCTTCTCCCGGACAGCTGTCTTCGGTGCCGCAGCCTCTTCATCTATCAGCGGTCACCGGCACCGCTAATTAGAGAAATGAATAGGCGGCTCCACCCCTATGGGAGGTGGAGCCGCTTATTCATTTCTCTAATGAGCGGTCCCACGTGACCGCTGAACAGTGGAAGAACTGCAGCACCGAAGACCGTGGGACAGGCTGGAAGCAGGTAAGTATGCCTCAGCGCCCTCATTCCCTCACCCGCTGACCCTGCCACCCACCTTGACTCGAGTATAAGCCGAGAGGGGCACTTTCAGCCCAAAAATTTGGGCTGAAAATCTCGGCTTATACTCGAGTATATATGGTAAATGCTTGCTCAAAATTGTGTTAAGAAATAAATTTGAAAACACCAGAACTTACCTTGTAAAATGTTGGCTTTATGTAGAAAAAAGTAGTTGTTTTTTGAATAATTAATTTTAAGAAGCACCAGCTATAGCTTCTAAGAACACGTTGATTTATATAATGACTCCTTTATGATACAGTATATTATTGTATCTTGTATTTTTAAGAGTTCCCAACATCAGCTTCTTAGAAACTGTTTATAATAGACTTTTCTAGGACAATTAAATATCCCCATGTGTAATTTGGTAGAAAGCCTGTAGCACACTTGAGGCAAAATGACAATACCAACCAGCTGGCTTTGTGACAAAAATAAAACATGACAAGATACATATTTTCTCAAAATCCACACTGTCAACAGTCCAGTTTGTCACACGATATGTGCTTCTCGCATTTGGGAAAATAACAAAATCTGCTACAATCTGTATGACGTTCTGCATGAAAATATTTCTTTCGCATATGCATTAAGTGGATAATTGTGCCTCTGAATCATGTTTTTTATCCTTCTATTCTTTAGTACTATAGTTATTATTAGTGTTGAGCGATACCTTCCGATATTCAGAAATATCGGTATTGGATTGGATCGGCAGATATCCAAAAAATATCAGATATCGCCGATACCGATACCCGATACCAATGCAAGTCAAGGGACAAAAATATCAGACTTAAAATAAACCCTTTCTTTCCTTGTAGGTTAATTCTACATGAAGGAAAACAACTAAGAATAATGTAGGATGTATTGGGGGAGGTGGAGGAGACATTAAAGGCATAGAGGTTTAGCCCAATCAAATGGAATAGCAGGAATTATTTTTTTAAGATGTTTGGAGTTACAAAGATATTGACTATGTTAAGATTTTTTATATTTTGTCAATATTTATGTTTCACTACTTCCATGCTCTTCACCTTCTTTTTTACTTCTCCCACACTTTCTTCTTCATCATCCTCAGCAGCAGCATCTTTTTCATCAACTTCTTCTTCACCTTATTTATCTTCTTTTTCTTCACCTTCTTCCTATTATTATTTTTTTTACAGTCTTCATATTCTTTTCATTCAACTATTATTTTTCTTCATATTCTTCTTCTTCATCTTCTTCTTCTTCTTCAACATATTCTTTTTTGTGACAGGCATTCCTGTAGTTAATTTCTATAAAAGTTTGAAGATTACACCTTCCGGTCTGCCTGTCACAAAAGATTTACAACAGGATTTGTCCGCGTTCACTTTGGCCTGCAGCAGCAGGTTTTTTCCAGGGGCAACAAGAGGAGAAACGGACTCACCCCCATACACTGTTAGTCTTCCTCTGCTTATAATTTAGATAATATCTTTTGCTCTGATTTTTAGTCTTATGCTTAATGTTCTTCTGCTTTTTGTTCTGCAGCTTCTTGTTCTTCTACTTCTTGGTCTTCTTCAGGGTGGTCTTCAGGGTCATCATCTCCAGGGTCGTCGTCTCCAGGGTCATCATCTCCGGGGTCGTCATCTTCTTCAGGGTGGTCTTCAGGGTCATCATCTTTAGGGTCGTCGTCAAGGAGATTCAGAGTGATTAGAAAAAACTATTTCCAAAAGCTTAAGCTTGGAAATGTAGCAGAAGGTACAAGAAAGCTGAGGAACTGCCAAGAACCAGCTGATGGTACTGGAACCCGGATGGCTAACCGAAGGTACAAGCGCCAATGGAACTATCGAGGACCAGCTGACGTGTTATGACCTGGTGGTTAGGACAATAATGGACCTGGTGGTTAAGAGCACACGGAAAGACCTGATAGTTACAATAATACAGGACAAGCTCTGGAACGTGGGAACTCTGCTGACCGCAATCCCTAATCCTATCACACACACTAGAAATAGCCGTGGATTGCTCCTAACGCTCCCTATGCAACTCGTCACAGCCTAAGAACTAGCTAGCCCTAAAGATAGAAAAATAAAGCCTACCTTGCCTCAGAGAAATTCCTCAAAGGAAAAGGCAGCCCCCCACATATAATGACTGTGAGTTAAGATGAAAATCACAAACACAGAGATGAAATAGATTTTAGCAAAGAGAGGCCCGACTTACTGAACAGACAGAGGATAGGAAAGGTAACTTTGCGGTCAGCACAAAAACTACAAAAAAACCACGCAGAGAGCGCAAAAAGACCCTCTGCACCGACTCACGGTGCGGAGGCGCCCCTCTGCATTCCAGAGCTTCCAGCAAGAAAGACAAAAATCAAAATAGCAAGCTGAACAGAAAAATAGCAAACAAAAGAAAAACAAACAGGAACTTAGCTTCTGCTGGAGAAGACAGGTCACCAGAACGATCCAGGAGCGAACTAGACCAATACTAGAACATTGACAGGTGGCATGGAGCAATGATCTAAGTGGAGTTGAATAGAGCAGCCAGCTAACGAATTAACCTCGTCACCTGTGGAAGGAAACTCAGAAGCCGCAGCCCCACTCACAACCACCAGAGGAAGCCCATGGACAGAACCAGCCGAAGTACCATTCATGACCACAGGAGGGAGCTTGACAACAGAATTCACAACAGTACCCCCTCTTGAGGAGGGGTCACCGAACCCTCACCAGAGCCCCCAGGCCGACCAGGATGAGCCAAATGAAAGGCACGAACCAGATCGGCAGCATGAACATCAGAGGCAAAGACCCAGGAATTATCTTCCTGACCATAACCCTTCCACTTGACCAGGTACTGGAGTTTCCGTCTCGAAATACGAGAATCCAAAATCTTCTCCACCACATATTCCAACTCCCCCTCAACCAACACCGGGGCAGGAGGATCAACGGATGGAACCACAGGCGCCACGTATCTCTGCAACAACGACCTATGGAACACATTATGGATGGCAAAAGAACCTGGAAGGGTCAAACGAAATGACACAGGATTGAGAACCTCAGAAATCTTATATGGACCAATGAAACGAGGCTTAAACTTAGGAGAGGAAACCCTCATAGGAACATAACGATACGACATCCAAACCAAATCCCCAACACGAAGTCGGGGACCCACACAGCGCCGGCGGTTAGCGAAACGTTGAGCCTTCTCCTGGGACAATGTCAAATTGTCCACCACATGAGTCCAAATCTGCTGCAACCTATCCACCACAGCATCTACACCAGGACAGTCCGAAGACTCAACCTGCCCTGAAGAGAAACGAGGATGGAAACCAGAATTGCAGAAAAACGGCGAAACCAAAGTAGCCGAGCTGGCCCGATTATTAAGGGCGAACTCAGCCAAAGGCAAAAAGGACACCCAATCATCCTGATCAGCAGAAACAAAGCATCTCAGATATGTTTCCAAAGTCTGATTAGTTCGTTCGGTTTGGCCATTTGTCTGAGGATGGAAAGCCGAGGAAAAAGACAAATCAATGCCCATCCTAGGACAAAAGGATCGCCAAAACCTCGAAACAAACTGGGAACCTCTGTCCGAAACGATGTTCTCCGGAATGCCATGTAAACGAACCACATGCTGGAAAAACAATGGCACCAAATCAGAGGAGGAAGGCAATTTAGACAAGGGTACCAAATGGACCATCTTAGAGAAGTGATCACAAACCACCCAAATGACTGACATCTTTTGAGAGACAGGGAGATCCGAAATAAAATCCATAGAAATATGTGTCCAGGGCCTCTTCGGGACTGGCAAGGGCAAAAGCAACCCACTGGCACGAGAACAGCCGGGCTTAGCCCGAGCACAAGTCCCACAGGACTGCACAAAAGAACGCACATCCCGTGACAAAGACGGCCACCAAAAGGATCTAGCCACCAAATCTCTGGTACCAAAGATTCCAGGATGACCAGCCAACACCGAACAATGAACCTCAGAGATAACTCTACTAGTCCATTTATCAGGGACAAACAGTTTCTCCGCTGGGCAACGGTCAGGTCTATCAGCCTGAAATTTTTGCAGCACCCGCCGCAAATCAGGGGAGATGGCAGACAAAATTACCCCCTCTTTGAGAATACCCGCCGGCTCAGGAACACCCGGAGAGTCGGGCACAAAACTCCTTGACAGGGCATCAGCCTTCACATTCTTAGAGCCCGGAAGGTACGAAACCACAAAATCAAAACGGGAGAAAAATAGCGACCATCGAGCCTGTCTAGGATTCAACCGTTTGGCAGACTCGAGATAAGTCAAATTCTTGTGATCCGTCAAGACCACCACGCGATGCTTGGCTCCTTTAAGCCAATGACGCCACTCCTCGAATGCCCACTTCATGGCCAACAACTCTCGATTGCCAACATCATAATTGCGTTCAGCAGGCGAAAACTTTCTAGAAAAGAAGGCACATGGTTTCATCACCGAGCCATCAGAACTTCTCTGCGACAAAACAGCCCCTACTCCAATCTCAGAAGTATCAACCTCGACCTGAAACGGGAGCGAAACATCTGGCTGGCACAACACAGTGGCAGAAGAAAAACGACGCTTCAACTCCTGAAAAGCTTCCACAGCCGCAGAAGACCAATTGACCACATCAGCACCCTTCTTGGTCAAATCAGTCAACGGTTTAGCAACACTAGACAAATTACTGATGAAGCGACGATAAAAATTAGCAAAGCCCAGGAACTTTTGCAGGCTCTTCACAGATGTCGGCTGAGTCCAATCATAAATGGCCTGGACTTTAACAGGGTCCATCTCGATAGTAGAAGGGGAAAAATTGAAACCCAAAAATGAAACCTTCTGAACTCCAAAGATTCACTTTGACCCCTTCACAAACAAAGAATTCGCACGAAGGACCTGGAATACCATTCTGACCTGCTTCACGTGAGACTCCCAATCATCCGAAAAGACCAAAATATCATCCAAATATACAATCAGGAATTTATCCAGGTACTCTCGGAAGATGTCATGCATAAAGGACTGAAATACTGATGGAGCATTGGAAAGCCCGAATGTCATAACCAGGTACTCAAAATGGCCCTCGGGCATATTAAATGCTGTTTTCCATTCATCGCCCTGTTTAATACGCACAAGATTATACGCCCCTCGAAGATCTATCTTGGTAAACCAACTAGCCCCTTTAATACGAGCAAACAAATCAGACAGCAGCGGAAAAGGATACTGAAACCTGACTGTAATTTTATTAAGAAGGCGGTAATCAATACAAGGTCTCAAAGAACCATCCTTCTTGGCCACAAAAAAGAACCCTGCTCCTAACGGTGATGACGACGGGCGAATATGACCTTTCTCCAAGAATTCCTTTATATAACTCCGCATAGCGGCGTGTTCTGGCACAGATAAATTGAACAGTCGGCCCTTAAGAAACTTACTACCAGGAATCAAATTAATAGCACAATCGCAATCCCTATGAGGAGGTAGGGCACTGGATTTGGGCTCATCAAATACATCCCGGTAATCCAACAAAAACTCTGGGACTTCAGAAGGAGTGGACGACGAAATTGACAAAAATGGAACATCACCATGTACCCCCTGATAACCCCAGCTGGACACAGACTAGATTTCCAATCCAATACTGGATTATGGACCTGTAGCCATGGCAACCCCAAAACGACCACATCATGCAGATTATGCAACACCAAAAAGCGAATATCCTCCTGATGTGCAGGAGCCATGCACATGGTCAATTGGGTCCAGTACTGAGGCTTATTCTTGGCCAAAGGCGTAGCATCAATTCCTCTCAATGGAATAGGATACTGCAAGGGCTCCAAGAAAAAACCACAGCGCCTAGCAAACTCCAAGTCCATAACAGAATAGGATGACAAAGAGCAAATCAGAGTAACGGACAAAATAAATTTCGACTGTACCGTACCAATGGTGGCAGACCTAGCGAACCGCTTAGTGCGCTTAGGACAATCGGAGATAGCATGAGTGGAATCACCACAGTAAAAACACAGCCCATTCCGACGTCTGTGTTCTTGCCGTTCAGCTCTGGTCAAAGTCCTATCATATTGCATAGGCTCAGGTCTGTGCTCAGATAATACCGCCAAATGGTGCACAGCTTTACGCTCATGCAAGCGTCGATCGATCTGAATGGCCAAAGACATAGACTCATTCAGACCAGCAGGCATGGAAAATCCCACCATGACATCCTTAAGGGCTTCAGAGAGACCAATTCTGAAAATTGCTGCCAGGGCACATTCATTCCACTGAATGAGTACAGACCACTTCCTAAACTTCTGACAATATATCTCTACCTCATCCTGACCCTGACACAAAGCCAGCAAGATTTTCTCTGCCTGATCCACTGAATTTGGTTCATCATAAAGCAATCCAAGCGCCAGAAAAAACGCATCAACATCACGCAATGCCGGATCTCCTGGCGCAAGGGAAAATGCCCAGCCTTGAGGGTCGCCACGTAACAAAGAAATAATGATTTTCACTTGTTGAACAGGGTCACCTGAGGAGCGAGGTTTCAAAGCAAGAAACAATTTACAATTATTTTTGAAATTCAGAAACTTAGATCTATCCCCAAAAAACAAATCAGTAATAGGAATCCTAGGCTCTGACATCGGATTCTGAACCACAAAATCTTGAACGTTTTGTACCCTTGTAGTGAGATTATCCATCCAAGAGGACAGACCTTGAATGTCCATATCTACACCTGTTTCCTGAACCACCCAGAGGTAAAGGGGAAAAGAGAGACAAAACACACTGCAAAGAAAAAAAATGGTCTCAGAACTTCTCTTATCCCTCTATTGAGATACATTAATACTTTGGGCCACCTGTACTGTTATGACCTGGTGGTTAGGACAATAATGGACCTGGTGGTTAAGAGCACACGGAAAGACCTGATAGTTACAATAATACAGGACAAGCTCTGGAACGTGGGAACTCTGCTGACCGCAATCCCTAATCCTATCACACACACTAGAAATAGCCGTGGATTGCTCCTAACGCTCCCTATGCAACTCGTCACAGCCTAAGAACTAGCTAGCCCTAAAGATAGAAAAATAAAGCCTACCTTGCCTCAGAGAAATTCCTCAAAGGAAAAGGCAGCCCCCCACATATAATGACTGTGAGTTAAGATGAAAATCACAAACACAGAGATGAAATAGATTTTAGCAAAGAGAGGCCCGACTTACTGAACAGACAGAGGATAGGAAAGGTAACTTTGCGGTCAGCACAAAAACTACAAAAAAACCACGCAGAGAGCGCAAAAAGACCATCCGCACCGACTCACGGTTCGGAGGCGCCCCTCTGCATTCCAGAGCTTCCAGCAAGCAAGACAAAAATCAAAATAGCAAGCTGGACAGAAAAATAGCAAACAAAAGAAAAACAAACAGGAACTTAGCTTCTGCTGGAGAAGACAGGTCACCAGAACGATCCAGGAGCGAACTAGACCAATACTAGAACATTGACAGGTGGCATGGAGCAATGATCTAAGTGGAGTTAAATAGAGCAGCCAGCTAACGAATTAACCTCGTCACCTGTGGAAGGAAACTCAGAAGCCGCAGCCCCACTCACAACCACCAGAGGAAGCCCATGGACAGAACCAGCCGAAGTACCATTCATGACCACAGGAGGGAGCTTGACAACAGAATTCACAACACTGACGGTACTGGAACCCGGTTACTAAGCAGGAGGTACCTGTGCCAGAAAGCACTACCAAGGACCACCAGACGTTGGTGGAACTCGGATACCCAGAAGGAGGCACCTAAGGCAAAGGCTCTGAACCAGCTGACGGTACTGGAACCAGGATTGGGAGCAGAAGGCACAAGAACCAAAGACACTGCCGAGAACCAGCTGATGGTACTGGAACCCGGATGGGTAGCCAAAGGTACCAGAGCCAATGGAACTATCGAGGACCAGCTGACGGTACTGGAACCCAGTTACTAAGCAGGAGGTTCCCGTGCCAGAAAGCACTACCAAGGACCACCAGACTTTGGTGGAACTCGGATACCGAGAAGGAGGCACCAAAGCCAAAGGCTCTGCCTGAAACCAGCTGATGGTACTGGAACCAGGATGGGGACCTTTTCAAGATTGACTTCCAAAGAACCAGCTAATGGTGCTGGAACTCAGATAGGAAGCACAAGGTTCACATGAAACAAAAATTGCAAGGCCGCGAGCCAGCCGGAGATACCGAAAACCCACAGTCCTACAGGGGGAGCTTGTAATATTGGAACTATGGAACCAGCCTTGATTGCCAGTTCCCGCAGCCCACATAGGAAGCACCTAAACTGCAGGCACCATAGAGTTGGCTAACCCGAATGCAACCCGACAGGACAACGTATTGGAGGCCAAGTGACCTTGACACTACCCAGAAACAGCTGGCGTACTGGAACCAGGCTGGGTAGGAGGGAGTACCCATGCCAAAGACACTGCCGGGAAACAGCTGGCGGTGCTGGAACTCAGATGGGTAGCCAAAGGTACAAGAGCCAATGGAACTACCAAGGACAAGCTGACGGTACTGGAACCAAGTTGCTAAGCAGGAGGTACCCGTGCCAGAAAGCACTACCAAGGACAACCAGACGTTGGTGGAACTCGGATACCGAAAAGGAGGCACCTAAGCCAAAGGCTCTGCCTGGAACCAGCTGATGGTACTGGAATCAGGGGGACCTATTCAAGATTGTCTTCCAAAGAACCAGCTAATGGTGTTGGAACTCATATAGGCAGCAGAAGGTCCACATGAAAAAAAAATTGCTAGGCCGCAAGCCGGCCGTATTTACCGAAAACCCACAGTCCTACAGGGGAGCTTGTCCTATTGGCACTACGGATCCAGCCTTGATTGCCAGTTCTCGCAGCCCACATAGGAAGCACCTAAACTGCAGGCACCATAGAGATGGCTAATCCGACCACAACCCGACAGGACAACGTATTGGAGGCAAAGTGACCAAGACACTACCCAGAAACAGCTGGCGTACTGGAACCAGGCAAGGCAGGAGGGAGTACCCGTGCCAAAGACACTTCTAAGCAGCAACTGGCCATGTTGGAACCCAGGGATTACAGGACAAACAGAGTGTAGGCCGAGGCCTAACTGGAGCAAGTTTTAAATCTGTAGTAGTGTGAGTGTGGAGGGAGCAATTGCCGGATACACAGCTGGAGATCAGCTGATGTTACTGAACCCCAATAACACGGCAGCAAGTGTTGACTGTGCAGACAGCACTTCCGAGCAGCAACTGGCGGTGTTGGAGCCCAGGGATTACATGAGAAACAGAGTGTAGGCCGAGGCCTAATTGGAGCATGTTTATAATCTGTAGTAGTGAGAGTGTGGAGGTAGCAGGAGCAATTGCCGGATACACAGCTGGGGATCAGCTGATGTTACTGAACCCCAATAACACGGCAGCAAGTGTTGACTGTGCAGATGGCACTTCTGAGCAGCAACTTTCGGTGTTGGAGCCCAGGGTCAATGCTAGAAACAGAGTGGAGACATTGCCGCACACACAGCAGGGGAGCATCTGGCGTTACTGAACCCCAATAACAGAGGAGCAACTGTTGACTGTGCAGCTAGCACTTCCAAGCAGCAACTGGCTATGTTGGAGCCCAGGGTCAATGCTAGAAACAGAGTGGAGAAATTGCCACACACACAGCAGGGGAGCAGCTAGCGTTACTGAACCCCAATAACAGAGGAGCAACTGTTGACTGTGCAGACGGCACTTCCGAGCAGCAACTGGCAGTGTTGGAGCCCAGGGTCAATGCTAGACACAGAGTGGAGAAATTGCCGCACACACAGCAGGGGAGCAGCTGACGTTACTGAACCCCAATAACATGGCAGCAAGTTTTGACTGTGAAGATGGCACTTCCGAGCAGCAACTGGCGGTGTTGGAGCACAGGGTCAATGCTAGAAACAGTGGAGAAATTGCTGCACACACAGCAGGGGAGCAGCTGGCGTTACTGAACCCCAATAACAGAGGAGCACCTGTTGACTGTGCAGATGGCACTTCTGAGCAGCAACTTTTGGTGTTGGAGCCCAGGGTCAAAGCTAAAAACAGAGCGGAGAAATTGCTGCCCACACAGCAGGGGAGCAGCTGGCGTTACTGAACCCCAATAACAGAGGAGCAACTGTTGACTGTGCAAACAGCACTTCCGAGCAGCAACTGGCAGTGTTGGAGCCCAGGGTCAATGCTAGAAACAGAGTGGAGAAATTGCCGCACACACAGCAGGGGAGTAGCTGGTGTTACTGAACCCCAATAACAGAGGAGTAACTGTTGACTCCGAGCAGCAACTGGCGGTAGGGTTGAGCGAAACGGATCGGTCATTTTCATAAGTCGCCGACTTTTGGCAAAGTCGGGTTTCATGAAACCCGATCCGATCCCAGCGTGGGATCGGCCATGTGGTACGCGATCTTCGCGCCAAAGTCGCGTTTCATATGACGTGTTCAGCACCATTTCTCAGTCAATGAAGGTGGACGCAGAGTGTGGGCAGCGTGATGACATAGGTCCTGGTCCCCACCATCTTAGAGAAGGGCATGGCAGTGATTGGCTTGCTTTCTGCGGCGTTACAGGGGCTATAAAGGGGCGTGCACGCCAACTGCCATCTTACTGCTGCTGATCTGAGCATAGGGAGAGGTTGCTGCCGCTTCGTCAGAAGCAGGGATAGCGTTAGGCAGGGTACATTAACCTTCAAACCGCTTGTGCTGTAGCGATTTCCACTGTCCAACACCACCTTTTCTTTGCAGGGACAGTGGAGGCTAGATTTTTCTTCATCAGCTCTGTAGCTTATTGGGCTGCCCTAGAAGGCTCCCTGATAGCTGCATTGCTGTTTGTACACCGCTGTGCAAACCAACTGCTTTTTTCAAAGCACAAATCCTGTTGCTCCTTCGTTTCTGCACAGCTATCTTGTTTGTTTGTCAACACTTTTGTTTGCAGCAGTCCTTTTTATTGCTGCCGGCCATACTTTTCTGAGATTATTGTAGGGAGATAGTAATTGTAGTACAGTCCCTTTTTTTATATATATATATCTTCAAGCCACTTTCTGCCCCTGAAACTGTGTAGTGTAAAACAGTGGGCCTGTATTTTTCTGCACTGTCCCACACCTAAAAAGGGAGATTTATATTGCCAATCAGTGCCTCTGCGCCAGACCTGTCTGTGGTATCTCTGTTAGTCATTTTCTGCCACAGAAACTATACTGTAATACAGTGGGCCTGATTTATTCACTAGTGTCCCATATAAAAAAAGGGGAGATTAATATTGGCAAATCTGTGCATCTGTGCCAGTCCTGTCTGTGGTATCTGTCAGTCATTTTCTGCCACAGAAACTATACTGTAATACAGTGGGCCTGATTTATTCACTAGTCTCCTATATACAAAAAGGGGAGATTAATATTGGCAAATCTGTGCATCTGTGCCAGTCCTGTCTGTGTTATCTGTCAGTCATTTTCTGCCACAGAAACTATACTGTAATACAGTGGGCCTGATTTATTCACTAGTCTCCCATATAAAAAAGGGGAGATTAATATTGGCAAATCTGTACATCTGTGCCAGTCCTGTCTGTGGTATCTGTCAGTCATTTTCTGCCACAGAAACTAAACTGTAATACAGTGGGCCTGATTAATTCACTAGTCTCCCATAGAAAAAAAAGCTGAGATTAATATTGGCAAATCTGTGCATCTGTGCCAGTCCTGCCTGTGGTATCTGTCAGTCATTTTCTGCCACATAAATTATACTGTAATACAGTGGGCCTGATTTATTCACTAGTCTCCCATATATATAAAAAAGGGGAGATTAATATTGGCAAATCTGTGCATCTGTGCCAGTCCTGTCTGCGGTATCTGTCAGTCATTTTCTGCCACAGAAACTATACTGTAATACAGTGGGCCTGATTTATTCACTAGTCTCCCATATAAAAAAGGGGAGATTAATGTTGGCAAATCTGTGCATCTGAGCCAGTCCTGTCTGTGGTATCTGTCAGTCATTTTCAGCCACAGAAACTAAACTGTAATACAGTGGGCTTGATTTATTCACTAGTCTCCCATATAAAAAAGGGGAGATTAATATTGGCAAATCTGTGCATCTGCGTCATTCCTGTTAGTGGCATATCTGCCAGCCGCTTTCTGCCAATCAAACTGTGTAGTGTAATACAGTGGGCCTGATTTTTCTGCTGTCTCCCACACATAAAGAGGGAGATTTATATTGCCAGTGTGTGCATCTGCGTCAGTCCTGTTAGTGGCATATCTGTCTGCTTCTTTCTGCCAATCAAACTGTGTTGTGTAATACAGTGGGCCTGATTTTTCTGCTGTCCCCCACACATAAAGAGGGAGATTTATATTGCTAGTGTGTGCATCTGCGTCAGTCCTGTTTGTGGCATATCTGTCAGCCACTGTCTGCCACTGAAGCTGTGTACTGTAATACAGTGGGCCTGATTTTCCCTGCAGTCTCACACACCTATCAAGGGAGATTTAAATTCACAACAAGTTTGCGTACACCTTCTAACTGGTTTTACAGTACCATATAACATTTGTTAGTTTGGTTACATTTTTCCAAGAATGAGGAAGTCTGGTGGAAGAGGTCGTGGCCGTGGGCGGTCATTGCCAGCTGGTAATGATGGTAGTGGTGGTGGAGCATCAGGTGGTCGTGGGAAAAGCAATATAGCACCTAAGTCTCGAGTTGTTGAGCCATCGTCATCGTCTGGCTACACAAGGCCTCGAACGCTCCCTTTTCTGGGAGTAGGAAAACCGCTTTTAAAGCCGGAGCAGTAGGAATAAGTTTTGGCTTTCCTTGCTGACTCTGCCTCTAGCTCTTTCGCCTCCTTTTTGGAAAGTGCAAAATTTAAAAGCAGCACGTCGTCAGTGGATGTTCCCGGTCAGGAACAAGTCGCTTCCTTGTGTTCTTCACCCAGAACAACAGAGAAGGATGCGTCAGGCGACACAACGGCTTACCCCAGGGAGCTCTTTACACATACAGTGCCTGGGTTAGAAAGGGAAATTGTTAACAGGCCATGCCCATTACAAGATGAATCGGACATGGAGTGCACAGATGCGCAGCCACAGCCAGATTATTATGCTGTTCCTTTGACTCAGATCACAACATTGCCCTCGCAGTGTACTGATCCTGATGAGACTATGGAGCCCCATCACGAACGCTATAGCACCGGCTTACATGGTGATACAGAGGAAGGTGCACAGGACATAGAAGATGAGGTGATAGATGACCCAGTTGTTGACCCCGATTGGCAGCCATTGGGGGAACAGGGTGCCACTGGCAGTAGCTCTCAAGCGGAGGAGGAGCAGCAGCAGGCATCAACATCACAACAGCTTCCATCTGGCAGGCCGGTATCTGGCCAAAATCATGTGTCAAAACCTAAAACAGTTGTAGGACAGCGTGGCCATCCGGTTAAAGTAGCTCAGTGTGCAATGCCTGAAAAGGTATCCAATAGCAGGAAGCGTGCAGTCTGGCACTTTTTTAAACACGATCCAAATGATCAGTGCAAAGTCATCTGTAAGAAATGCTCAAGGACCTTCAGCAGAGGTCAGAATGTGAAAAATCTAAATACAAGTTGCATGCATAGACATTTAACCACCATGCACTTGCAAGCCTGGACTAACTACCATACGTTCCTTAACGTTGTTGCACCCTCTCACAGTGAAGCTAATCAGCAACTCTACATTCCTTCCCTCACTGTAAGCCCACCGTTTACCACACCACCTGCAGCAAATGTGGAGGTTTCGTCGCAAGGCCAAAGCAGTCCGGGAATCACCAGGTTCGTGGTAGGAAACACTGTATGTAGGCCAACTGCAAGAATACCATCACCAACCCTCTCTCAGTCTGCCATGTCCACCATCACCCCCGCTAATTCCACCATATGCAGCACTCCAGTCCAGCTCACCCTAAAAAAGACTCTCCTTAGGAAAAGGATGTACTCATTCTCTCATCCGCATACACAGGGTTTGAATGCCCACATTGCTAGACTAATCTCGTTAGAGATGATGCCCTACCGGTTAGTTGAAAGCAAAGCTTTCAAAGCCCTGATGGCCTACGCTGTACCACGCTACGACCTACCCAGTTGACACTTCTTTGCGAGAAAAGCCATCCCAGCCCTTCACCAGCATGTAAAAGACCGCATTGTCCATGCACTCTGGCAATCTGTCAGTAGAAAGGTGCACCTCACAACAGATGCATGGACCCGTAGGCATGGCCAGGGACATTACGTGTCCATCACGGCACACTGGGTTAATGTGGTGGATGCAGGGTCCACAGGGGACAGCCAGATTGGGACAGTTCTGCCTAGCCCACGGTCTAGGAAACAGTTGGCTGTAGGCGTTCGCCACCCCTCCTCCTCGTCCTCCAGCAGAAGCGAGAGCTCGTCCACAGACCGCAGTCGCACAACGTCTCCATCCGCAGCTGTCACTGTTGCACCTAAGGTGTCCCATTATGGGACAGCTAGTGGCAAGTGTCAGCAGGCTGTGTTGGAAATGAAGTGTTTGGGCGACAACAGACACACCGCGGAATTTCTGTCCGAGTTCTTGCAGCAAGAAACTCAGTCGTGGCTGGGCAGTGTACATCTTGAGGCAGGCAAGGTATTCAGTGATAACGGAAGGAATTTTATGGCTGCCATAGCCCTTTCACAACTGAAACGCATTCCTTGCCTGGCTCACACCTTGAACCTGGTGGTGCAGTGCTTCCTGAAAAGTTATCCAGGGTTACCCGACCTGCTCCTGAAGGTGCGCAGACTTTGCTCACACATCCGCCGTTCACCCGTACACTCCAGCCATATGCAGAACCATCAGCGATCTTTGAAGCTTCCCCAGCACCGCCTAATCATCGACGTTGCAACAAGGTGGAACTCCACACTGCACATGCTTCAGAGGCTGTGCGAACAGAGGCGTGCTGTTATGTATTTGTGGGAGGATACACATACACGGGCAGGCAGTTGGATTGCAGACATGGAGTTGTCAGGTGTACAGTGGTCGAAGCTACAAGACCTGTGTCAAGTCCTTCAGTGTTTTGAGGAATGCACACGCCTGGTTAGTGCAGACGACGCCATCATAAGCATGAGCATCTGCTGATGCAATGTTTGACGCACATAAAGGAGCAGGCGTCCGCAGCCGCGGACGAGGGAAGCCTTGATGACAGTCAGCCATTGTCTGGTCAGGGAAGTCTACTGGACGAGGTGGTGGGCGAAGAGGAGGAGGACGAGGAGGATGATGGGGATGAATACTTTTTTGATGAGGAAGCTTCTCAGGGGGCAATACAAACTGGTGGCGTTGCAAGGACAGGTTCAGGGTTTTTGAGGAAGACAAGTGACGTTGATTTGCCAGAAAGTGCTCCTCAACCCAGCACGAACAGTGAATTGACAACTGGAACATTGGCCCACATGGCGGATTATGCCTTGCGTATCCTAAAAAGGGACCCCCGCATTATAAAAATGATGACTGATGACGATTACTGGTTGGCCTGCCTCCTGGATCCATGCTATAAAGGGAAATTGCAAAATATCATGCCACATGAGAACCTTGAACAAATATTGGCAACCAAACAAGCAACTCTTGTAGACCGTTTGGTTCAGGCATTCCCAGCACACAGCGGTGGTGATGGTTCTCACACGAGCTGCAGGGGGCAACATGGCAGAGGTGTTAGAGGTGCACAAATCAGAAGTGGTGTTGGACAGAGGGGTTTTCTGATCAGGTTGTGGAGTGATTTCACAATGACCGCAGACAGGACAGGTACTGCAGCATCAATTCAAAGTGACAGGAGACAACATTTGTCCAGTATTTTTACAAACTATTTTTCCTCCCTTATCAATGTTCTCCCTCACCCATCATTCCCATTTGATTACTGGGCATCCAAAATAGACACCTGGCCTGAATTGGCAGAATATGCATTGCAGGAGCTTTCTTGTCCAGCAGCTAGTGTGCTATCAGAAAGAGTATTCAGTGCTGCTGGTTAAATACTGACCAAAAAAAGGACTCGTCTGGCTGCCCAAAATGTTGATGATCTAACCTTCATTAAAATGAACCACTCATGGATTTCTAATTATTTTGCCCCACCTTTCCCGGCTGACACCTAGCTTTCCTGTAAAAAGGTCTTGCTTTTGGACTGGTCTTACTGGCTGTTCCAATTTCTCAATTTGCAGCTGCTGTGTGTCCAGCATACGACATTTTTAAACCTCCCTAAATGGGCCGACTCCCCCCACGGGGCCGTGGTCAGTCACCACTTGGCGCAAGCACCCGCGAGAGTGCCGTTTGTCTGAAGAGGTGGGTACTGGCACAGGGTCGTCTGAAGAGGTCGGCACTGGCACAGGGTCCCTCATAGTACAATGAAGTGTCTCTGGCGGTGGTGGTGTGCACCCAATGTCAGACACACCGTTGTAACATGAGGGGCTCTGGGCCAAACTGCCACCCACGAGAGAGTGTTCCCCCCCAGCTCAAACAGTGCTCTACCACTTGCAAAATTATCTCTCACTGCTCCACCACTGTTTAGTCTATGCGGTTAAATCTTTCAATGGCACTTCCCATAATAATTTGTTGACATGTATGATGCTAGTAAAAATATTCAGGGGCCCTGTCCTACATTTACACCAGTTAATACTTTGCGCCAAATACCAATGCCTGCAAGTCAGCAGAGGAGCCCACCCCTGTACCTAGGTATGCCACCTGTTTATTTAATATTATTCTTTTTGGCGCGACATTAACATGTATTTATTATTTTGGAGTACTAACTGTGTCAGACACTCCTTCCAATTGTCCTCCGCTGACCACATCAATGCTGCCTGTGCACCCCTGCAACATAATTAAACCTGCATTGAGCCTATTTTTTTATTTTAGGCCTGACTACAGCAATGCTGCCGGTGTACCCCTGTAACTAAATAAAACCTGCATCGAGCCAACTTTTTTAATTTATGGCCTAGTGAGTCTGTCTGCGGTCCCTCCTGCCAATTGTCCTCTGCTGACCACACCAATGCTGCCCGTGTACCCCTGTAACCTTTTTTAAACCTGCATCGAGCCAACTTTGTGGTGTAAGGCCTACTACCAGTGTCTGTCTGTGCCACTCAATACAGCTGTCCTCCTCTTAAAAAAGCTGAGCTGCAATTGTCAGGTTTTCAGCTTAATTTGAAAACTGCATTGGGGCTTCAAGTTTGGTTGGGTTCTACAAACGGTGTCTGTCGCTCCAAGGTGTTCTCCTGGTTTACTTTCCCGAGCTTCAATCTTCAGGCTCTAATTAAGTAGTTGTTAATATAACACTGCATTTGGCCTACTAGTTTGGTTGGGGCCTACTGACGGTGTCTGCCGCTCCAAGATGTTCTCCTGGTATCCTGTCCTGAGCTTCGATCTTCAGGCTCTCATTAAGTAGTTGTTAATATAACACAGCTGTTGGCCTACTAGTTTGGTTGGGGCTTACTAACGGTGTCTGCCGCTCCAAAGTGTTCTCCTGGTTTCCTGTCCTGAGCTTTGATCTTCAGGCTCTCATTAAGTAGTTTTTAATACAACACTGCATTTGGCCTACTAGTTTGGTTGGGGCCTACTAACTGTGTCTGCCGCTCCAAGGTGTTCTCCTGGTTTCCTGTCCTGAGCTTTGATCTTCAGGCTCTCATTAAGTAGTTTTTAATATAACACTGCAGTTGGCCTACTAGTTTGGTTGGGGCCTACTAACGGTGTCTGCCGCTCCTTGCTGTTCTCCTCCACTGAACAAAGCAGTGCCGCCTGTTTAGAACTGTTACCAAATTTGAACTGCATTTAGACTACTTACTGATTTGGGCCTACTCACTGTGTCAGCCTCTCATTACAGTTGTCCTCCACTGAACAAAGCAATGCCGCCTGGTTAGTCCTGTTACCAATTTTGAAATGCATTTAGCCCACTTTATTATTTGGGCCTATATCTGTGTTTCCTCCTCATCCTGCCCATTGCCCAGCCAGTGCTAGATGACTCTGCTGGTACATTGACCCAGACATTGCCCTTGCACGCTACACAGCCAGAATCTGACCCTGCTGAAAGTGAGATCCCCTTCCCGCATACTATTCCACCTTACACGGGGACAAAGAGGAAGATGCAGATGAAAGTGCAAGTTCCTTCATCGGGTGGGGGGAATACTCGTTGGCGATGTCACTGGAAACACACCGCCATACTTTGAGGGGCCCTGTGCCAGTGCCAATGCGAACGAGTGGGCCCCCCCTGTTTGCTCAGGATCACAGCACTTGCAAAGTTGAAATACTTAACTCTCCCTGCTCCACTGCCGTGACGTGGTCCACGTTTCCTGGGCCCACTAAATACTTGAACCAGCCATACCCCTCACATCTTTAGCCAAATGACCCCCAATGTCCAATGCCTAACTATTATTATAAGGTAAATTAAGATTGACAAGCTTCAGTACCAAGAATGGATGTTTTTGCCATTAAAATGGGCACGGTAGGTGTTTTCCTGGCCTCCACTCACTGCCGACTATGCTTTCCCATTGACTTGCATTGGGTTTCGTGTTTCGGTTGATCCTCGACTTTTCGCGATAATCGGCCGATTTCACTCGACTCGACTTTTGAGATAGTCGGGTTTCGCGAAACCCGACTCGACCCTAAAAAAGTAAAAGTCGCTCAACTCTAACTGGTGGTGTTGGAGCCCAGGGTCAATGCTAGACACAGAGTGGAGAAATTGCCACACAAACAGCAGGGAAGCAGCTGACGTTACTGAACCTCAATAACACGGCAGCAATTTTTGACTGTGTAGACGACACTTCCGAGCAGCAACTGTCGGTGTTGGAGCCCAGGGTCAATGCTAGAAACAGAGTGGAGAAATTTCCGCACACACAGCAGGGGAGCAGCTGGCATTACTGAACCCCAATAACAGAGGAGCAACTGTTGACTGTGCAGACAACACTTCCAAGCAGCAACTGGCGGTGTTGGAGCCCAGGGAATCCAGGAGAAGCAGAGTTTAGGCTGAGGCCTAATTGGAGCAAGTTTAAATTCTGAAGTAGTGTGAGTGTGGATGGAGCAGGAGAATTTGCCAGATACACAACAGGGGAACAGCTGAAGTTACTGAACCCCAATTTCACGGCAGCAAGTGTTGACTGTGCAGACTACACTTCTGAGCAGCAACTGGCGGTGTTGGAGCCCAGGGAATCCAGGAGAAGCAGAGTTTAGGCTGAGGCCTAATTGGAGCAAGTTTAATATCTGTTGTAGTGTGAGTGTGGATGGAGCAGGGGAAATTGCCGGATACACAGCAGGGGATCAGCTGACCTTGCTGAAACACAATAAAACTGGGACATGTGTTGACTGTGCAGACGGAACTTCTGAGCAGCAACTGGCGGTGTTGGAGGGATTACAGTTCAGGTGGTAGAAACATGAACAGAACAGGAGACCTGGATACTGTTGCCAACCAATTTTTTAATCTGGAAGAGGAGTGGCAAATTCTTGCCAGATCCAGACTTTGTTCATTTTCAGAAAAGTAAGCTGGTCAACGTTATCGGAGGATAGTCGCATACTACGTTCTGTTAGTACACCACCTGCGGCACGAAAGACGCGTTCCAATAATACACTAGCAGCAGGGCAAGCCAGCACCTCCAATGCATACTGGCTAAGCTCTGGCCATGTATCCAGCTTAGAGACCCAAAACTTGAAGGGGGAAGAGCCATCAGGGAGTACACTGAGAGGGCAAGACATGTAGTCTACACCATCTGACTGGAGCCGTCTGTGATGGTGTAGACATTTGAGGCGGGCATACAAAACATTGCCACACTTGGACCATACTGGTCTTGCCTTGTGCTGAGGCACTGCTTCTGCTCCCTCTTTGTGCAGAGCTTCCTCCACTGCCTTGACGCACTGAGCTGCTTTGTAAAGCACTAGCAGCTCTGCTCTCGGTTGTAATGGAGAACATGATGGAATGCACCATTGTGTCTTTGTACTCCCGCTTTTTATGCTCCCGATTCAACGGTGTTATGAGGCTTGGTAAGTTGTCCCGGTAGCGAAGATCTAGGAGGGAGTACACCCAATCATCAGCCATGTTGAGCATGTGGGCGATGCGGCGGTAGTTTTTCAGGCACTGCAGCATGAAATCAACCATGTGCTGCAGACTGCCAACTGGCCAAGAAACGCTGTCCCCAGCTTGAGGCGGGATCTCTGCCTGCCCTGCATCACCCCACCCTTGCTCTACATACTGACTGCTAGAGCATTGTGTAACTCCCTCCTCTGGACAGATGTCTTCCTCCTCCATTGACTCCTCTTCATCCTCCTCACAAAGTGTCCTCTGCCTAGGCCAATGTGAGGAACCACGTTGCGCAGACTGTCCAGGAGCAGATGGCATTTGTGACTCCTCATCCTCCACCTCCTCCACAACCTCATCCCTTAGTGTTTGCAGTGTTTTTTCAAGCAGGCAGATAAGGGGGATAGTCATGCTGACTAGTGCATCATCTGCACTCGCCATCTACGTGGAATCATTGAAGGCACGCAAAACCTGGCAGATGTCCTTCATAGAGGCCCACTCCGTGGTTGTGAAGTCAGAATGGCGCGCAGTGCGACTTTTTTGTGCCTGATGCAGCTGATATTCCATTACTGCTGCCTGCTGCTCACACAACCGCTCCATCATATGTAACATTGAATTCCACCTGGTGGGTAGGTCACATATGATGTGATGTTCCGGAAGGCGGAATCGGCGCTGCAGAGCTGAAATGCGTGATCTTGACATGCTGGAACGCCGCAAGTGAACGCACTCTAGGCAAATCTTGTGCAGCAGTGCATAAAGATCCGGATAATCCCTCATAAAACTCTGCATGACCAAGTTGAGCACATATGCCAGACATGGGATATGAGTGAGTTTGCCTAGGCCCAGAGCTGCCACCAGATTTTGGCCATTGTCACTTGCTACCATGCCTGGCTGGAGATTCGCTGGCACAAATTACACGTCGCTCTCCTGCTTGATGGCATTCCAGAGCTCCTGCACTGTGTGGCTTCAATTCCCCCCAAAAATTAATTTCAATATGGTCTGTTGACGTTTGGCCATGGCTGTGCTCATATCGGTCGTAACAGGCAAGCATTCACGGGTCCATGTGGAGGTATACCGTGACGGATCCTGAAACGCTGATTCAGAGGAACTGGAGTATGAGGAGTCATTGTGTACAGACTGGATTCCTGCAATCTTTGGAGTTGGCAGAACACGTAAAGTGCCACTCTCAAGATATGTACCCGGCTCCACAACATTTACCCAATGGGCAGTGAGGGAGAGGTATCGTCCCTGTCCATGGTGACTGGTCCACACATCGGTGGTCAGGTATACCTTGCTACTGATGGTGTTTAGTAGCGCATGTTTAATATTTCCCTCCACATGCTTTTGCAGGGCAGGGACAGCTTGCCTGCTGAAATAAAAGTGGCTGGGCACGTTGTATTGTGGGACTGCCAATGCCATCAAGTTACGGAAGGTGTCAGTCTCCACCAGCCTGAATGAGAGCATTTCAGGGGACAGTATGCCAGCATTCAGAGCCTGTGCTCGGGGGTGGTTTGCCGAGAATGGCCGCCTTTTCTCCCATGCCTGTGCTACCGATGGCTGTAGACTGGGCTGGGAGTGTGAGGATGACAGGGAACGCGGTGCTGTGGATGGAATTACACTGGATCTCTGTACAACAGTGCCAGAGGTTCTTCCATGACAATCCTGTGAGGAAGCCGAACCAGCTGTGTGTGAGCTGGAGGAAGACGCAACAACATGAGCTGAAGAGGTGGTAGGTGCCGCTGTAGGTTGGCCTAGGTCTTCAGTGTGTTTTTGTAACTCCACCACATGCTTGGTCGGCACATGTTTCCACATATTTGTGGTATTGTGGTTGCTGACACTTTTCCCTCTTTTGACTTTAGGATTACACAGCTTGCATTTGACAAATCAAATGTCATCTGCAACTGTGTCAAAAAAGGACCAGGCACTGCAAGTCTTGGGAGCGCCCGTTTTGGGTTTTGGAAGAGGCATGCTCCTGTTGGGTGCCGAAGTGGAGGCTACAGGAAACGCAGTCTTCCCCCTTCCTCTCCCTCCTTTTTGGGCCATTCATGGAATCTCTTCCTCAGAGCTGCTCCCACCACCTTCCTGTTCCTCACACCATGATAGGTCAAGGACCTCATCATCTACACTACCCTCTTCCAACAACTGCTTCTCCTGGTTAGTCTCGGCAGCACAGTATACACCAGAAAGTGACACCTGAGTCTCATCATCAGATGCGTACTGATGTGTGCTGACCTTAGGCACTGGCCCACCCGCCTCTTCAGATTCAGAGAGACAAAGCAGTTGCGCATTACTGCATACTGCCTCTTCTTCAGTTTCTCGAATGCTGCTTGGCTGGCCCCCTCTTTCCAAGCCAAGAGATTCAGAGAACAGAAGTAGAGATGGCTCCTGTCCTGGGCTCTCTGACTGCCTGGGCAATTTGGCAGGTGGTGAAGAGACAGATGGGTGCTCTTCAGTGCCTGAGAGGATGTGGCACTAATTGAAGTCAATGCGTTAGCTGCCATCCATCCAACAACGGCTTCAATTTGTTCGTCCCACAGCAGTGGGGTACGGCTAGCTCCTACAAAGCTGCGCATGAAGGACTGTTCCCTGCTAAAACTGGGGGATGATGAGTCACCAGTGCCCGCAGCAGGCACAGAATCCCCACGTCCTCTCCCTGCCAAAACTTTATGCCCACGACCACATGCCTTACTCCCTGCATTCTTCATCTTGCTAGACTGATAAAGATAAGCAGAAAAGTACTAAGTAGAGTTGAGCGACCTTGACCTTTTTAGAGTCGAGCCGGGTTTCGCGAAACCCGACTATCTCAAAAGTCGGGTCGAGTGAAATCGGCCGATTATGACGTAAAGTCGGGATCGACCGAAACACGAAACCCAATGCAAGTCAATGGGGCAGCATAGTCGGCAGTGAGTGGGGGCCAGGAAAACACCTAGAGTGCCCATTTTAATGTCAAAACCATCCATTCTTCTTAATGAAGCTTGTCAAGCGTAATTTACCTTATAATAATTGGAAGGCATTTGAAATTGGGGGTCATTTGGCTAAAGTTGTGGTGGGTAGGGCTGGTTCAAGTAATTAGTGGGCCCAGGAAATCTGGACCACGTCACGGCAGTGGAGCAGGGAGAGGTAAGTATTTCAACTTTGCAAGTGCTGTGAACCTGAGCAAGCAGGGGGGGCCCACTCGTTGGCATTGGCACTGGCACAGGGCCCCTCAAAGTACAGCGGTGTGTTTGCACGGCGGGGGCGCCTCCCACCGGCAGCAACACTTTTGCGTACTATGAGAGGCCCTGTGCCAGTGACGTCGCCAACTAGTATTCCTCCCCCCACCTGATGAAGGAACCTGCACTTTCATCTGCACCTTCCTCTTTGTCCCCGTGTAAGGTGGTATGGTATGCGGGAAGAGCAACCTGACTTTCAGCAGGGTCACAATGTTGTTCTGTAGCGTGCACGGGGAATGTTGCGTTATGGATCAATGTACCAGCAGACTCATCTATCACTGGCTGGGCAATGGGCAGGATGAGGAGGAAACACAGATATAGGCCCAAAGAATAAAGTTGGCTAAATGCAGTTCAAAATTGGTAACACAGGAATAACCAGGGGGCATTGCAGTGGAGGACAACTGGAATGAGAGGCTGACACAGAGAGTAGGCCCAAATCAGTAAGTAGTCGAAATGCAGTTCAAAATTGGCAACCGTAGTAAACAGGCGGCACAGCTTTGTTCAGTGGAGGAGAACAGCAAGGAGTGGCAGACACCGATAGTAGGCCCCAACCCAACTAGTAGGCCAAATGCAGTCTAACATTAACAACTACTTAACGAGCGCCTGAAAACGGAATTTCAGGACAGGAAACCAGGAGAACAGCAAGGAGCGGCAGACACTGTTAGTAGGCCCCAAACCAACTAGTACGCCAAATGCAGTTGTTCCATTTAACCACAATTTAACGAGAGCCTGAAGATAGAAGCTCAGGAAAGGCAACCTGGAGAACACCTTGGAGTGGAACACACCATCTCTCTCCACCCCATACCCATTTTGTAGGCCTAATGCAGTGTAGTTTTCTACAACTACTAAACGAGAGTCGGAAGACCGAAGCAATGGCAAGGAAACCTGGGGAACACCTTGGAGTGTAACACACCATCTCTCTCCACCCGATACCCATTTTGTAGGCCTAATGCAGTGTAGTTTTCTACAACTACTAAACGAGAGTCGGAAGACCGAAGCAATGGCAAGGAAACCTGGGGAACACCTTGGAGTGTAACACACCATCTCTCTCCACCCGATAGCCATTTTGTAGGCCTAATGCAGTGTAGTTTCCTACAACTACTAAACGAGAGTCGGAAGACCGAAGCAATGGCAAGGAAACCTGGGGAACACCTTGGAGTGTAACACACCATCTCTCTCCACCCGATACCCATTTTGTAGGCCTAATGCAGTGTAGTTTCCTACAACTACTAAACGAGAGTCGGAAGACCGAAGCAATGGCAAGGAAACCTGGGGAACACCTTGGAGTGGAACACACCATCTCTCTACACCCCATACCCATTTTGTAGGCCTAATGCAGCCTACTTTCCGACAACTACTAAACGAGAGCATGAAGATCGAAGCTCAGGAAAGGCAACCTGGGGAACACCTTGGAGTGTAACACACCCTCTCTCTACACCACGGAAGGGCTGATTCTTAGGAAGGAAGGCTGTCGGAAAGAAGCAGGGCGCGTCCGAGGGTGATTATATTCTTATTAGGTATATACTCACCCTCGGACGCGCCCTGCTTCTTTATTTGTAATGAATGTTTATTTGCAATGTGGTTTTGACTTACTCTATTTTTTTGGTAAATAATGATTTTATTACTTTCATTGTTTTGCATCTTCTTGGCAATAATATAAAGAAGACGCGACAGGACAACACTCGGTGGATGCCATATGTGTGTTTTCAATTTAAAAAACCTTTCAGTTAACTACTTGCAGGAGAAAGTTATTGTAGCTGGTGGCCATTTTTAGTACTGTACCAGATTTTTGTTGTATGTGTTTGTTTTTAATGTTAAAATGTCTGCATTTGATATCTCTCCAGTATTTTCTTTTTTATAAGCAAAATACTTATTTTTATATTTTCTGATGTTGGTTCAAGGGGTACACGGGCAGCAGTAGACAGGTCAGTGGAGGCCTAGTGGAAGGAGGGACCGAAGACAGGCTTTGAAGGCCTAACATAATAAATTGGGCTGGCTGTAGGCAATTTAAAATTGGTTCCAGGGGAACACGGGCAGCAGTGGCCTGGTCAGTGTAGTAGTAGTGGAAAGAACGGGCCGCAGACAGGCTTCGAAGGCCTAACATAACAAAAATTGGGATGTAGGCAATTTACAATTAGTTCCAGGGGAACACGGACAGCAGTAGACAGGTCAGTGGAGGCCTAGTGGAAGGAGGGACCGCAGACAGGCTTCGAAGCCCTAACATAATAAATTGGGCTGGCTGTAGGCAATTTAAAATTGGTTCCAGGGGAACACGGGCAGCAGTAGACAGGTCAGTGGAGGCCTAGTGGAAGGAGGGACCGCAGACAGGCTTCGAAGCCCTAACATAATAAATTGGGCTGGCTGTAGGCAATTTAAAATTGGTTCCAGGGGAACACGGGCAGCAGTAGACAGGTCAGTGGAGGCCTAGTGGAAGGAGGGACCGCAGACAGGCTTCGAAGCCCTAACATAATAAATTGGGCTGGCTGTAGGCAATTTAAAATTGGTTCCAGGGGAACACGGGCAGCAGTAGACAGGTCAGTGGAGGCCTAGTGGAAGGAGGGACCGCAGACATGCTTCGAAGCCCTAACATAATAAATTGGGCTGGCTGTAGGCAATTTAAAATTGGTTCCAGGGGAACACGGGCGGCAGTAGACAGGTCAGTGGAGGCCTAGTGGAAGGAGGGACCGCAGACCGGCTTCGAAGCCCTAACATAATAAATTGGGCTGGCTGTAGGCAATTTAAAATTGGTTCCAGGGGAACACGGGCAGCAGTAGACAGGTCAGTGGAGGCCTAGTGGAAGGAGGGACCGCAGACTGGCTTCGAAGCCCTAACATAATAAATTGGGCTGGCTGTAGGTAATTTAAAATTGGTTCCAGGGGAACACGGGCGGCAGTAGACAGGTCAGTGGAGGCCTAGTGGAAGGAGGGACCGCAGACAGGCTTCGAAGCCCTAACATAATAAATTGGGCTGGCTGTAGGCAATTTAAAATTGGTTCCAGGGGAACACGGGCAGCAGTAGACAGGTCAGTGGAGGCCTAGTGGAAGGAGGGACCGCAGACAGGCTTCGAAGCCCTAACATAATAAATTGGGCTGGCTGTAGGCAATTTAAAATTGGTTCCAGGGGAACACGGGCGGCAGTAGACAGGTCAGTGGAGGCCTAGTGGAAGGAGGGACCGCAGACAGGCTTCGAAGCCCTAACATAATAAATTGGGCTGGCTGTAGGCAATTTAAAATTGGTTCCAGGGGAACACGGGCAGCAGTAGACAGGTCAGTGGAGGCCTAGTGGAAGGAGGGACCGCAGACAGGCTTCGAAGCCCTAACATAATAAATTGGGCTGGCTGTAGGCAATTTAAAATTGGTTCCAGGGGAACACGGGCGGCAGTAGACAGGTCAGTGGAGGCCTAGTGGAAGGAGGGACCGCAGACAGGCTTCGAAGCCCTAACATAATAAATTGGGCTGGCTGTAGGTAATTTAAAATTGGTTCCAGGGGAACACGGGCGGCAGTAGACAGGTCAGTGGAGGCCTAGTGGAAGGAGGGACCGCAGACAGGCTTCGAAGCCCTAACATAATAAATTGGGCTGGCTGTAGGCAATTTAAAATTGGTTCCAGGGGAACACGAGCAGCAGTAGACAGGTCAGTGGAGGCCTAGTGGAAGGAGGGACCGCAGACAGGCTTCGAAGCCCTAACATAATAAATTGGGCTGGCTGTAGGCAATTTAAAATTGGTTCCAGGGGAACACGGGCAGCAGTAGACAGGTCAGTGGAGGCCTAGTGGAAGGAGGGACCGCAGACAGGCTTCGAAGCCCTAACATAAGAAATTGGGCTGGCTGTAGGCAATTTAAAATTGGTTCCAGGGGAACACGGGCAGCAGTAGACAGGTCAGTGGAGGCCTAGTGGAAGGAGGGACCGCAGACAGGCTTCGAAGCCCTAACATAATAAATTGGGCTGGCTGTAGGCAATTTAAAATTTTTTCCAGGGGAACACGGGCGGCAGTAGACAGGTCAGTGGAGGCCTAGTGGAAGGAGGGACCGCAGACAGGCTTCGAAGCCCTAAGATAATAAATTGGGCTGGCTGTAGGCAATTTAAAATTGGTTCCAGGGGAACACGGGCAGCAGTAGACAGGTCAGTGGAGGCCTAGTGGAAGAAGTGACCGCAGACAGGCTTCGAAGGCCTAACATAAGAAAAATGTCAATACAATGGTATTGACAGTGCCAGGCATTGAAGGATGTCAGCGCATAGACTAAACATTGGAGGAGCTGTGAGATAAAATTTTGCAAGTCGTAGAGCACTGTTTGACCTGGGGGGGGAACTGTCTTGTGGCCGGCGGTACAGGCCCAGGGCCCCTCATATTACAACGGTGTGTCTGACGTTGGGTGCGCACCACCACCGCCAGACACTTTATTGTACTATGAGGGACCTAGTGGCAGTGCCGTCGACCAAAAGCGGGCACACCCACCTCTTCAGACAAACAGTACTCTCACGGGTGCTGGCGCCAAGTGGCGATACCACGGCCCCGTGTGGGGACTTTGGCCATTTAGGGAGGTGTTAACATGTCGGATGCTGGACAATCAGGTGCTGCAAATTACGAGATTGGAAAAGTCGTTCAGAATAGTCCACAGGCAAGACCTTTACATAGGAAAGCTAGGTGTCAGCCGGGCAAGGTGGGGCAAAAGATTTCGAAATCCAGTTGTGGTTCATTTTAATGAAGGTTAGATCATCTACATTTTGGGTAGCCAGACGAGTCCTTTTTTCTGTTAGTATTGAACCTGCAGCACTGAATACTCTTTCTGATAGGACACTAGCTGCCGGGCAAGCAAGCTCCTGCAATGCATATTCTGCCAATTCTGGCCAGGTGTCTAATTTTGATGCCCAGTAATCAAATGGGAATGACGGTTGAGGGAGAACGTCGATAAGGGATGAAAAATAGTTAGTAACCATACTGGACAAATGTTGTCTCCTGTCACTTTGAATTGATGCTGCAGTACCTGTCCTGTCTGCGGTCATAGCAAAATCACTCCACAACCTGGTCAGAAAACCCCTCTGGCCAACGCCACTTCTGATTTCTGCCCCTCTAACACCTCTGGTCTGCTGGCCCCTGCAGCTCGTGTTAGAACGATCACGGGCGCTGTGTGCAGGGAATGCCAGAAGCAAACGGTCAATAAGAGTTGATTGTTTGGTTGCTAATATTAGTTCCAAGTTCTCATGTGGCATTATATTTTGCAATTTGCCTTTATAGCGAGGATCAAGGAGGCAGGCCAACCAGTAATCGTCATCGTTCATCATTTTAGTAATGCGTGTGTCCCTTTTGAGGATACGTAAGGCATAATCCGCCATGTGGCCCAAAGTTCCAGTTCTCAAATCTGTGGTTGTGCTTGGTTGAGGGGCAGTTTCAGGCAAATCCACGTCACTTGTGTCCCTTTAAAAACCAGAACCTGGCCTTGCCGCGCCAACAATTTCCACTGGCCCCGGAAAAGCTTCCTCATTAAAAATATAATCATCCCCATCATCCTCCTCGTCCTCCTCCTCCTGTTCGCCCGCTACCTCGTCCTGTACACTGCCCTGGCCAGACAATGGCTGACTGTCGTCAAGGCTTTCCTCTTCCTCAGCTGCAGACGCCTGATCCTTTATGTGCGTCAAACTTTGCATCAGCAGACGCATTAGGGGGATGCTCATGCTTATTATGGCGTTGTCTGCACTAACCAGCCGTGTGCATTCCTCAAAACACTGAAGGACTTGACACATGTCTTGAATCTTCGACCACTGCACACCTGACAACTCCATGTCTGCCATCCTACTGCCTGCCCGTGTATGTGTATCCTCCCACAAAAACATAACAGCCCTCCTCTGTTCACACAGTCTCTGAAGCATGTGCAGTGTTGAGTTCCACCTTGTTGCAACGTCTATGATTAGGCGATGCTGGGGAAGGTTCAAAGAACGCTGATAGGTCTGCATACGGCTGGAGTGTACGGGCGAACGGCGGATATGTGAGCAAAGTCCACGCACTTTGAGGAGCAGGTCGGATAACCCCGGATAACTTTTCAGGAAGCACTGCACCACCAGGTTTAAGGTGTGAGCCAGGCAAGGAATGTGTTTCAGTTGGGAAAGGGAGATGGCAGCCATGAAATTCCTTCCGTTATCACTCACTACCTTGCCTGCCTCAAGATCTACAGTGCCCAGCCACGACTGCGTTTCTTTCTGCAAGAACTCGGACAGAACTTCAGCGGTGTGTCTGTTGTCGCCCAAACACTTCATAGCCAATACAGCCTGCTGACGTTTGCCAGTAGCTGCCCCATAATGGGAGACCTGGTGTGCAACAGTGGCAGCTGCGGATGGAGTGGTTGTGCGACTGCGGTCTGTGGACGAGGTCTCGCTTCTGCAGGAGGACGAGGAGGAGGAGGAGGGGGTGCGAACGGCTACAGCCAACTGTTTCCTAGACCGTGGGCTAGGCAGAACTGTCCCAAACTTGCTGTCCCCTGTGGACCCTGCATCCACCACATTTACCCAGTGTGCCGTGATGGACACGTAACGTCCCTGGCCATGCCTACTGGTCCATGCATCTGTTGTCAGGTGCAACTTTGTGCTCACAGATTGCCTGAGTGCATGGACGATGCGCTCTTTAACATGCTGGTGGAGGGCTGGGATGGCTTTTCTGGAAAAAAAGTGTCGACTGGGTAGCTCGTAGCGTGGTACAGCGTAGTCCATCAGGGCTTTGAAAGCTTCGCTTTCAATTAACCGGTAGGGCATCATCTCTAACGAGATTAGTCTAGCTATGTGGGCGTTCAAACCCTGTGTACGCGGATGCGAGGCTAAGTACTTCCTTTTTCTAACCATAGTCTCATGTAGGGTGAGCTGGACTGGAGAGCTGGAGATCGTGGAACTAGCGGGGGTGCTGGTGGACATGGCAGACTGAGAGATGGTGGGAGATGGTATTGTTGCCGCCGGTGCCCTAGATGCAGTGTTTCCTACTATGAAACTGGTGATTCCCTGACCCTGACTGCTTTGGCCTGGCAAAGAAACCTGCACAGATACTGCAGGTGGTGCAGAAAATGGTGGCCCTACACTGCCGGAAGGGATGTTGCGTTGATGACTAGCTTCATTGGCCGAGGGTGCTACAACCTTAAGGGACGTTTGGTAGTTAGTCCAAGCTTGCAAATGCATGGTGGTTAAATGTCTATGCATGCAACTTGTATTGAGACTTTTCAGATTCTGCCCTCTGCTTAAGGTAGTTGAACATTTTTGACAGATGACTTTGCGCTGATCAATTGGATGTTGTTTAAAAAAATGCCAGACTGCACTCTTTCTAGCATCGGATACCTTTTCAGGCATTGCAGACTGAGCTTTAACCGGATGGCCACGCTGTCCTCCAACAGGTTTTGACTTTGCCACGCGTTTTGGGCAAGATACGGGCCCGGCAGATGGAACCTGTTGCGATGTTGATGCCTGCTGCGGCCCCTCCTCCTCCGCTTCAGAACTGCTGCCGCCTGCACCCTGTTCCCCCAATGGCTGCCAATCGGGGTCAAGAACTGGGTCATCTATTACCTCTTCTTGTAGCTCGTGTGCAACTTCGTCTGTGTCACCATGTCGGTCGGTGGTATAGCGTTCGTGATGGGGCAACATAGTCTCATCAGGGTCTGATTCTTGATCAGCACCCTGCGAGGGCAATGTTGTGGTCTGAGTCAAAGGACCAGCATAGTAGTCTGGCTGTGGCTGTGCATCAGTGCACTCCATGTCAGATTCAACTTGTAATGGGCATGGACTGTTAACTGCTTCACTTTCTAAGCCAGGGACGGTATGTGTAAAGAGCTCCATGGAGTAACCCGTTGTGTCGCCTGCTGCATTCTTCTCTGTTGTTGATTTTGCTGAAGAGGACAAGGAAACGACTTGTCCCTGACCGTGAACATCCACTAACGACGCGCTGCTTTTACTTTTACCAGTTTCACGAGAGGAGGCAAAAGAGCTAGAGGCTGAGTCAGCAAGATAAGCCAAAACTTGCTCTTGCTGCTCCGGCTTTTAAAGCGGTTTTCCTACTCCCAGAAAAGGGAGCGTTCGAGGCCTTGTGTAGCCAGACGACGAACCTGGCTCCACAGCTCCAGACTTAGGTGCAATATTTTTTTCCCACGACCACCTGATGCTCCACCACTACCACTACCCTCATTACCAGCTGACAATGAACGCCACCGGCCACGACCTCTTCCACCAGACTTCCTCATTGTTTTAAAAACGTTACCAAACTAACGGTATTTGTTGCTGTCACACAACTTACACGGTGAGCTATAACTTCAGTATGATTTAGCTACCCCTTTACAGGTGGGTGAGACCACAACGAAAATCAGGCACAATGTTACACACTCTGTTGTTGGTGGCAACAAATGAGAGAGATGCCACACACGCAGGACTGTCACTGAAGCGCAAATGTAAATATTAATCTCCCACTGATTTGTTTTTGTTTTTTTAAAAGGGAGACTTTAGAAAACAAAAATAATAAAATAAAATGATTTTTTAAGGAAGAATTTATAAACCAAATAAAATGAAATGATTGTTTCAGGGAGAATTTAGAAAACAAATTAAAAAAAATAGGCTTTCTATGGCCCACTGAGTGAGAGAGGATGCACACAGGAGTCAGGAGTGGCAAACAAGCCCAGAGGCCAATATTTATCTCCCACTGATTGATTTAGTGATTTTTTCAGGTAGATTTTGGAACCCAAATCAAGCAAAAAAATAAATAGGCTTTCTATGGCCCACAATTGGAGAGAGAGAGATGGCACACCCAGGAGTCAAGACTGGCACACAAGCAGAAAGGGCAATATTAATCTCCCACTGATTTGATTTTTTTTTTTTTTTCAGGAAGAATTTAGAAACAAAATAAAATGATTTTTTCAGGGAGAATTTAGAAAACAAATAAAACAAAAAATAGGCTTTCTAGGGCCCACTGAGTGAGAGATGACGCACACAGGAGTCAGGAGTGGCACACAAGCCCAGAGGCCAATATTTATCTCCCACTGATTGATTTATTGATTTTTTCAGGTAGAATTTAGAACCCAAATCAACCCAAAAAATAAATAGGCTTTCTATGGCCCACTATTTGCGAGAGAGATGGCACGCTCAGGACTGGCACACAAGCCCAGAGGCCAATATTAATCTCCCACTTTTTTTTTTTTCCAGGGAAAATTTATAAACCCAATAAAAAAAAATAATAAATAGGCTTTCTATGGCCCACTATCTGAGAGAGAGAGATGGCACGCTTAGGACTGGCACACAAGCCCAAAGGCCAATATTAATCTCCCACTGATTGATTTAGTGATTTTTTCAGGTAGAATTTAGAACCCAAATCAAGCAAAAAAATTAATAGGCTTTCTATGGCCCACTGAGAGAGATGGCACACACAGGAGTCAGGAGTGGCACACAAGCCCTGAGGCCAATATTTTTCTCCCACTGATTGATGTTGTGATTTTTTCAGGTAGATTTTGGAACCCAAATCAAGCAAAAAAATAAATAGGCTTTCTATGGCCCACTGAGTGAGAGATGGCACAGACAGGGGTGGCACTCTAGCAGAAATGCCAATCTTAATCTCCCACAAAAAAAAAAAAAGGAACTGTCCTTCAATTACTATCTCCCTGCAGTAATCTCAGCCAGGTATGGCAGGCAGCAATAAGGAGTGGACTGATGCACAAATTAAATAAAAAGTGTGGACAAACAAACAAGATAGCTGTGCAGAAAGGAAGGAACAAGAGGATTTGTGCTTTGAAAAAAGCAGTTGGTTTGCACAGCGGCGTACACACAGCAATGCAGCTATCAGGGAGCCTTCTAGGGCAGCCCAATGAGCTACAGCGCTGAGGAAAAAAAAAAAATGTAGCTTCCACTGTCCCTGCACACCGAAGGTGGTGTTGGGCTGTGGAAATCGCTACAGCACAAGCGGTTTGGTGGTTAATGGACCCTGCCTAACGCTATCCCTGCTTCTGACGAAGCGGCAGCAACCTCTCCCTAAGCTCAGATCAGCAGCAGTAACATGGCGGTCGGCGGGAACGCCCCTTTATAGCCCCTGTGACACCGCGGACAGCAAGCCAATCACTGCAATGCCCTTCTCTAAGATGGTGGGGACCAGGACCTATGTCATCACGCTGCCCACACTCTGCGTTTACCTTCATTGGCTGAGAAATGGCGCTTTTCGCGTCATTGAAACGCGACTTTGGCGCGAAAGTCGCGTACCGCATGGCCGACCCCGCACAGGGGTCGGATCGGGTTTCATGAAACCCGACTTTGCCAAAAGTCGGTGACTTTTGAAAATGAACGACCCGTTTCGCTCAACCCTAGTACTAAGGGCTTAGTGTGCTTATTCCTGAACAGCTCCTAACAGGTATAAGAAACACTAATTTTATAAAGTGTGGAGTAGACTTTAATATGAGCTAATGTGGCCTACACAACTGTAAAGTGGAGTGTTTGGTGAACTTTATTAACTTTTTTTTTTATTCACAAAAAGACACTGGATGTGCTCAAAGATGTAAAACCGATAGTATCACACACTTTTTGTAGCAATTACAATGCAGGAAGGTAACCTACAATGCTATAGATGAAGCTCCCAAAAATAGGCTAATACTTATCCGGCTGTGGCTGCAGGGCACAAGGCTGCAGAAAGGCTCCTCTATGTACTCCTATATAGTGTTTTTCCACAATCTAGCAGGATACGGATGGAAACCCACTAATAGGATAAATCTGGAAAAATGTGCACCAGGCAGCACTAATTGAAAAAAGGACAATGGAACAGTATGAGGCAGTGACACATGCTGAGCTGACTACAACCAGCTGTGGCTGCAGAACAGACTACAGCGTGAGCTGAACTCACACAGAGACCTTGCAGACAGCCGTGAACAGCGCTGCAAGGCCCAAAAAAAGCTCCTCTACGTACTCCTATATAGTGTTTTTCCACAATCTAGTGGGATACGGATGGAATCCCACTAATAGGATAAATCAGAAAAAATGTGCAGCAGGCAGCAATAATTGAAAAAAAGACAATGGAACAGTAGTGACGCACGCTGAGCTGACTACAACCAACTGTGGCTGCAGAACAGGCTACAGCGCGAGCTGCACTCACACACAGACCTTGCAGACAGCCGTGAAGAGCGCTGCAAGGCCAAAAAAGGTCCTCTATGTACTCCTATATTTTGTTTTTCCACAATCTAGCAGGATACGGATGGAAACCCACTAATAGGATAAATCTGGAAAAATGTGCAGCAGGCAGCACTAATTGAAAAAAGGACAATGGAACAGTATGAGGCAGTGACACATGCTGAGCTGACTACAACCAGCTGTGGCTGCAGAACAGACTACAGCGTGAGCTGAACTCACACAGAGACCTTGCAGACAGCCGTGAACAGCGCTGCAAGGCCCAAAAAAAGCTCCTCTATGTACTCCTATATAGTGTTTTTCCACAATCTAGTGGGATACGGATGGAATCCCACTAATAGGATAAATCAGAAAAAATGTGCAGCAGGCAGCAATAATTGAAAAAAAGACAATGGAACAGTAGTGACGCACGCTGAGCTGACTACAACCAACTGTGGCTGCAGAACAGGCTACAGCGCGAGCTGCACTCACACACAGACCTTGCAGACAGCCGTGAAGAGTGCTGCAAGGCCAAAAAAGGTCCTCTATGTACTCCTATATTTTGTTTTTCCACAATCTAGCAGGATACGGATGGAAACCCACTAATAGGATAAATCTGGAAAAATGTGCAGCAGGCAGCACTAATTGAAAAAAGGACAATGGAACAGTATGAGGCAGTGACGCACACTGAGCTGACTATAACCAGCTGTGGGTGCAGAACATACTACAGAGTGAGCTGAACTCACACAGAGACCTTGCAGACAGCCGTGAACAGCGCTGCAAGGCAAAAACAAGGTTCTCACACAGCGGTTGCTAAATTAGCCTGGGTAAAGCACAATGAAGCAAATCGCTATCTCAAACTATCCCTCAGTCAGAACAACAGCGTCCTGTCCCTAACTGAATTCACAGCAGAGTGAACCCAAAATGGTGGTGGCTTTTATAGTGCATCATGACATTATTTCAGCAGCCAATCACAGCCATGCCAGTAGTTACATGCCTAACATGCAGAAAAGGATGTGCCCACACTTCTAATGATTCCTCATTGGCTGAATTAAATCAAACTGGCTCATTGCATTATGGGAACTTCCGATTCCGGTATCCAATATTGCAAAAGTATCGGATCTCAGTATCGGAATTCCGATACCGCGAATATTGGCTGACACCCGAAATTTGCAGTATCGGAATGCTCAACACTAGTTATTATATATACAATAAAATATGCATTACTTCTATCCCACTGGGCTTGTGAACAAGTGCCAATGCCTGGAAGCCTATATTGGGCGTTCCACTCTATTTTTGTAGTGACATCTATCATTTGGACAAATGGCAATTTTTGGACAAATAGCAATTTTGTATGTTACTGTTAATGCTATTATGTATTTTTACTTTTAGCAATGTTGAGAAATATAACTCAAAAATACATATTTAACTGTAAAACATTTATATAATCTTATAAGTTTACAATAACTGTGGCAGATGGGCTTACTCGGCTGCAAACGGAGGTAGGCAAGGGTACACTGTGGCTTTAAGAACTTCATTTGATATATTGTAGGCAGCATAAACCAAGGTGTAGTCAAGAAAATACAGCCCTCTGGACAAACAAGAAAACAAAACAAAATGGATGCAGAACATACATAGTCCTTCTGTGAGCGGGGTTCCTCCTGCTCATGGTTGGCAGAACACACACTGTTCAGGTTTACAAGTCCCAGCCACACTTTCCTAGAGTGCTTCCTCTCCAGGCCCACACTGAACACTGAAAGCTCTGGCCTTCAGCTATTTAAGTCCAGACCTTGTGACTCCTCTATCATGTGACTGTTAACATGATCTTGACATCACACAGGTCATTTCAGGACTCTGCATTGTGGAGATACGGTGGACCCCCTCCCACCCGCTCTATGGAGGTCCATTAAAACCAGCCCACAACATAACTTTCATTTCATACTCTCAACACGTAGTGTGCTCGAGGAAACTACTCTGGTTTTACATCACTGACGCCATCATGCGCAATGACATGTATCTCCCCTCTATGACTTCACCAGTTACTCTGTCACATAACCTAGAAGTAATTAATTGACATACTAAGTCAACATACAGAACAGACCAAAAGTTTGGACACACCTTCTCATTTAAAGATTTTTCTGTATTTTCATGACTATGAAAATTGTACATTCACACTGAAGGCATCAAAACTATGTATTAACACATGTGGAATTATATACTTAACAAAAAAGTGTGAAACAACTGAAATTATGTCTTCTATTCTAGGTTCTTCAAAGTAGCCACCTTTTGCTTTGATGACTGCTTTGCGCACTCTTGGCATTCTCTTGATGAACATCAAGAGGTAGTCACTGGGAATGGTTTTCAATTCACAGGTGTGCCCTGTCAGGTTTAATATGTGGGATTTCTTGCCTTATAAATGGGGTTGGGACCATTACTTGTGTTGTGCAGAAGTCTGGTGGATACACAGCTGATAGTCCTACTGAATAGACTGGTGGAATTTGTATTATGGCAAGAAAAAAGCAGCTAAGTAAAGAAAAACAAGCGGCCATCCTTACTTTAAGACATAAAGGTCAGTCAGTCAGAAATATTGGGAAAACTTTGAAAGTGTCCCCAGTGGCAAAAACCATCAAGTGCTACAAAATAACTGGCTCACATGAGGACCGCCCCAGGAAAGGAAGACCAAGAGTCACCTCTGCTTCTGAGGATAAGTTTATCAGAGTCACCAGCCTCAGAAATCGCAGGTTAACAGCAGCTCAAATTAAAGACCAGGTCAATGCCACACAGAGTTCTAGCAGCAGACACATCTCTACAACAACTGTTAAGAGGAGACTGTATGCAGCAGGCCTTCATGGTAAAATAGCTGCTAGGAAACCACTGCTAAGGACAGACAAGAAGCAGAAGAGACTTGTTTGGGCTAGCAAACACAAGGAATGGACATTAGACCAGTGGAAATCTGTGCTTTGGTCTGATGAGTCCAAATTTAAGATCTTTGGTTCCAACCACCGTGTCTTTGTGCGACACAGAAAAGGTGAACGGATGGACTCTTCCTGCCTGGTTCCCACCGTGAAGCATGGAGGAGGAGGTGTGATGGTGTCTGGGTGCTTTGCTGGTGACACTGTTGGAGATTTATTCAAAATTGATGGCATACTGAACCAGCATTTAGTTGGAACATCATTTATTTTTTCACAGGACAATGACCCCAAACACACCTCCAGGCTGTGTAAGGGCTATTTGACAAAGAAGAGTGATGGGGTGCTACGCCAGATGACCTGAACCAAATCAAGATGATTTGGGGTGAGCTGGACCGCAAAGTGAAGGCAAAAGGGCAAACAAGTGCTAAGCATCTTTGGGAACCCCTTCAAGATTGTTGGAAGACCATTCCCAGTGTCTACCTCTTGAAGCTCATCAAGAGAATGCCAAGAGTGTGCAAAGTAGTCATCAAAGCAAAAGTTGGCTACTTTGAAGGACCTAGAATATAAGACATAATTTCAGTTGTTTCACACTTTTTTGTTCAGCACAATTTTTTAAACATTTTTTTGTTAGGAATTATAATCTTTATTTTTATATAGCGCTAACATATTCCGCAGCGCTTTACATTTTGCACACATTATCATCGCTGTCCCCGATGGGCTCACAATCTAAATTCCCTATCAGTATGTTTTTGGAATGTGGGAGAAAACCAGAATACCCGGAAGAAACCCACGCAAACACGGGGAGAACATACAAACTCCTTGCAGAGGCGGTCCTTGGAGGGATTTGAACCCAGGACTCCAGCGCTGCAAGGGGCTGCAGGGCTAACCACTGAGCCACCATGCTGCCCTCATGGTTATAATTTGATTAGCGATTTCTCATTTTTACAATAAAATTTGCAAAGCCTTATTTTTAACCCCTTCATGACCTTGAGATTTTTCGTTATTCCGTGTTCGTTTTTCACTCCTCTCCTTCCCAGAGCCATAACTTTTTTATTTTTCCATTAATTTGGCCATGTTAGGGCTTATTTTTTGCGGGACAAGTTGTACTTTTGAACGACATAATTGCTTTTAGCATGTCGTGTACTAGAAAACGGGAAAAAAATTCCAAGTGCGGTGAATTTGCAAAAAAGTGCAATCCCATGCTTGTTTTTTGTTTGGCTTTTTTGCTAGGTTCACTAAATGCTAAAACTGACCTGACAATATGATTCACCAGGTCAGTACGAGTTCATAGACACCTAACATGACTAGGTTATTTTTTATCTAAGTGGTGAAAAAAAATTCCAAACTTTGCTAAAAAAAAAAAAAAAAAAAATTGTGCCATTTTCCGATACCCGTAGCGTCTCCATTTTTCATGATCTGGGGTCGGTTGAGGGCTTATTTTTTGCGTGCCGAGATGATGTTTTTAATGATAGCATTTTGGTGCAGATACGTTCTTTTGATCAAACGTTATTGCATTTTAATGCAATGTCGCGGCGACCAAAAAAACTTAATTCTGGCGTTTCAAATTTTTTTCTCGCTACCTTGTTTAGCGATCAGATTAATGCTTTTTTTTCAGTTGATTGATCGGGCGATTCTGAGCATGGCGATACCAAACATGCATAGATTTGATATTTTTTTAATTGATTTATTTTGATTGGGGCGAAAGGGGGGTGATTTAAACTTTTATATTTTTTTTATTTTTTTCACATTTTTTTTAACTTTTTTTTTTTTAATTTTGCCATGCTTCAATAGCCTCCATGGGAGGCTAGAAGCAGGCACAGCATGATCACCTCTGCTACATAGCAGCGATCTGCTGTTTGCTGCTATGTAGCTGAAAATCAGGTGTGCTGTGAGCGCCGACCACAGGGTGGCGCTCACAGCTGCCGGCAATCAGTAACCATAGAGGTCCCAAGGACCTCTATGGTTACAATTCTGAAGCATCGCCGACCCCCGATCATGTGACGGGGGTCGGCGATGACGTCATTTCCGGCCGCCCGGCCGGAAGCGGTAGTTAAATGCCGCTGTCTGCGTTTGACAGCGGCATTTAACTAGTTAATAGGCGCGGGCAGATCGCGATTCTGCTCGCGCCTATTATGGGCACATGTCAGCTGTTCAAAACAGCTGACATGTCCCGGCTTTGATGCGGGCTCACAGCGGAGCCCTGCATCAAAGCAGGGGATCTGACCTTGGACGTACTATCCCGTCCAAGGTCAGAAAGGGGTTAAGGATTACATCACATTTGAAGTGACTTTGAGGGGCCAATATGACAGAAAATACCCAGAAGTGACACCATTATAAAAACTGGTTCCTTCAATGCACTCAAAACCATATAAAAGATGTTTATTAACCCTTGAAATGCTTCGCAGGAATTTTTGGAATGTGGAAGAAAAAAAGAAACATTTCTTTTCTTTCACAGAAATTTTCATTTACGCCTATTTTTTTTACTTTTTTAAGATTAGCAGAAAAAAAAGAACAATACAATTTGTTGTGCAATTTATCCTGATTATGTTGATACCCCATATGTGGGGGAAATCTACTTTTTGTGAACAAGGCAGGGATCAGAATGGAAGGAGCGCCATTTCACTTTTTGAATGTAAAATTTGCAGGCATAATTAGGGAACACCATGTCATGTTTGGAGAGACCCTGCTGTGCCTAAACAATGGAAACCCCGAACAAGTGACACCTTTTTAGAAATTAGATCTCTTAGGGAGCTTATCTACATGTGAATTGAGCACCTTAATTCCACAGGTGCTTCAAAGAAGTTTATAAGGTAATAAGTTTATAAGGTATTCACGGTGGAAAATGAAATGCTAGGTGAAATCCCAAGAAACAATGAAAACCCTATATTAAGGGTCACCAATCTAACCCAAGAAGAGGTGCGAAACCGGCTAAATAAGATTAAAATAGATAAATCTCCGGGTCCGGATGGCATACACCCACGAGTACTAAGAGAACTAAGTAATGTAATAGATAAACCATTATTTCTTATTTTTAGTGACTCTATAGCGACAGGGTCTGTTCCGCAGGACTGGCGCATAGCAAATGTGGTGCCAATATTCAAAAAGGGCTCTAAAAGTGAACCTGGAAATTATAGGCCAGTAAGTCTAACCTCTATTGTTGGTAAAATATTTGAAGGGTTTCTGAGGGATGTTATTCTGGATTATCTCAATGAGAATAACTGTTTAACTCCATATCAGCATGGGTTTATGAGAAATCGCTCCTGTCAAACCAATCTAATCAGTTTTTATGAAGAGGTAAGCTATAGACTGGACCACGGTGAGTCATTGGACGTGGTATATCTCGATTTTTCCAAAGCGTTTGATACCGTGCCGCACAAGAGGTTGGTACACAAAATGAGAATGCTTGGTCTGGGGGAAAATGTGTGTAAATGGGTTAGTAACTGGCTTAGTGATAGAAAGCAGAGGGTGGTTATAAATGGTATAGTCTCTAACTGGGTCGCTGTGACCAGTGGGGTACCGCAGGGGTCAGTATTGGGACCTGTTCTCTTCAACATATTCATTAATGATCTGGTAGAAGGTTTACACAGTAAAATATCGATATTTGCAGATGATACAAAACTATGTAAAGCAGTTAATACAAGAGAAGATAGTATTCTGCTACAGATGGATCTGGATAAGTTGGAAACTTGGGCTGAAAGGTGGCAGATGAGGTTTAACAATGATAAATGTAAGGTTATACACATGGGAAGAGGGAATCAATATCACCATTACACACTGAACGGGAAACCACTGGGTAAATCTGACAGGGAGAAGGACTTGGGGATCCTAGTTAATGATAAACTTACCTGGAGCAGCCAGTGCCAGGCAGCAGCTGCCAAGGCAAACAGGATCATGGGGTGCATTAAAAGAGGTCTGGATACACATGATGAGAGCATTATACTGCCTCTGTACAAATCCCTAGTTAGACCGCACATGGAGTACTGTGTCCAGTTTTGGGCACCGGTGCTCAGGAAGGATATAATGGAACTAGAGAGACTACAAAGGAGGGCAACAAAATTAATAAAGGGGATGGGAGAACTACAATACCCAGATAGATTAGCGAAATTAGGATTATTTAGTCTAGAAAAAAGACGACTGAGGGGCGATCTAATAACCATGTATAAGTATATAAGGGGACAATACAAATATCTCGCTGAGGATCTGTTTATACCAAGGAAGGTGACGGGCACAAGGGGGCATTCTTTGCGTATGGAGGAGAGAAGGTTTTTCCACCAACATAGAAGAGGATTCTTTACTGTTAGGGCAGTGAGAATCTGGAATTGCTTGCCTGAGGAGGTGGTGATGGCGAACTCAGTCGAGGGGTTCAAGAGAGGCCTGGATGTCTTCCTGGAGCAGAACAATATTGTATCATACAATTATTAGGTTCTGTAGAAGGACGTAGATCTGGGTATTTATTATGATGGAATATAGGCTGAACTGGATGGACAAATGTCTTTTTTCGGCCTTACTAACTATGTTACTATGTTACTATGTTACTAAGGTAGAGCCGTGAAAATAAAAAAATAACATTTTTCCCAGAAAAATCTATTTTAGCTCCAAGTTTTGCATTTTAAAAAGGGTAAAAGGAGAAATTGCTCCACAGAATTTTTTGTGCAATTTCTTCTGAAGGTGCAGATACCCAGTATGTGGAGGAAAACAACTGTTTAGGTGCACGACAGGGCTTTTTGAATGTAAAATTTACTGGACTAATTAGCGGATGCCATGATCATTTAGAGAGCCCCTGATATGCTTAAACAGTGGAAACCCCCAACAAACTAAAGCTAGACCCATTAGCGCAGTTATCTAGATGTGCATTGAGCACCTTGAACCCACAGGTGATTCACAGAAGAGGAAAACAATTGCCTGGGTGCACGGCAGATTTTGCTGCATAGGTTTGAGGGTGCCATGTCACATTAGCAGAGCCCTTGAGGTGCCAGAGTAGGAGAACCCCAGTGACCCCATTTTACAAACTAATTCATCCAGGGGTGCAGTGATTATATTGACACCACAGGTGGGTCACAGAATTTTATATCATTGGGCAGTGAAGAAAAAATAATTTACATTTTTACCACCAAAATTGTGTTAGCCTCAAATTTTATATTTTCATACTGGCAAAACAGTACAAATGGCACTAAAATGTGTCCCACAATATCTGCTGAATGTAGAAATACCCCATATGTGGCTGTACAGTGCTACTCAGCCAGCAGTGGATGTTGCTGAGTGAAAATTGCAAACTGCCATTATAGTGCCCAGTACTTTATGCCCAAATCAAGCTTCTGGAGACGTGTACCTGTAAATTAGGCGGGCTCTCATCACTACAAAAATATCAAATATGTAGGTGCTAAATGTGGTTTAAGTACACTGAGGCTCAGAAGGGAGGTGGGGCATTAAGATTTGGGAGCAGAGAATTTGCTGAATTTCTTTTGGGGGTGAGGGCCATTTTGGTTTTCCAAACCCGTTGTGCTAACAATAAATAATTATTGCAAACATTTTACATAAAATTTGTTATCACATTTATCCGGCACTCTACGCTGAGCACTTACTGTTATGACCTGGTGGTTAGGAGCACCCGGTACGACCTGATGGTTAAACTCACACAGGACAAGCTCTGGGAAGTGGGAGCTCTGCCGACCGCAACCCCTAATCCTATCACACAACTAGAAATAGCCGTGGAGCGTACCTAACACGACCTAGACGCCTCTTCACAGCCTAAGAGCTAACTAGCCCTAAAGATAGAAAATAAAGCCTACTTTGCCTCAGAGATATTCCCCAAAGGAAAAGGCAGCCCCCCACATATATTGACTGTGAGATAAGATGAAAGTCACAAACACAGAAATGAAACAGGTTTTAGCAAAGGGAGGCCAGACTTACTAAACAGACTGAGGATAGGAAAGGTATCTTTGCGGTCAGCACAAAACCCTACAAAAAGACTACGCAGAGTGTGCAAAAAGACCTCCGCACCGACTCACGGTGCGGAGGTGACACTCTGCATCCCAGAGCTTAGAATAGAACAGCCAGCCAAAGAATAAACTACGTCACCTGTGGAAGGAACCTCAGAAGCAGCAGCTCCACTCACAGCCACCAGAGGGAGTCCATGGACAGAACTTGCCGAAGTACCATTCATGACCACAGGAGGGAGTTCGATAACAGAATTCACAACAGTACCCCCCCTTGAGGAGGGGTCACCGAACCCTCACCAGAGCCCCCAGGCCGATCAGGACGAGCCAATTGAAAGGCACGAACTAGATCGGCAGCATGAACATCAGAGGCAAAAACCCAGGAATTATCTTCCTGACCATAACCCTTCCACTTGACCAGGTATTGGAGTTTCCGTCTGGAAATACGAGAATCCAAAATCTTCTCCACCACATACTCCAACTCCCCCTCGACCAACACCGGGTCAGGAGGATCAACGGAGGGAACCATAGGCGCCACGTATCTCCGCAATAACAACCTATGGAACACATTATGGATGGCAAAAGACGCTGGAAGGGCCAAACGAAATGACACAGGATTGAGAACTTCAGAAATCTTATACGGACCAATGAAACGAGGCTTAAACTTAGGAGAGGAAACTTCATAGGAACATGACGAGATGACAAACAAACCAAATCCCCAACACGAAGTCGGGGACCAACACAGCGCCGGCGGTTAGCGAAATGTTGAGCCTTCTCCTGGGACAATGTCAAATTGTCCACCACATGAGTCCAAATCTGCTGCAACCTGTCCACCACCGTATCCACACCAGGACAGTCCGAAGGCTCAACCTGCCCTGAAGAGAACCGAGGATGGAAACCAGAATTACAGAAAAAAGGCAAAAGCAAAGTAGCCAAGCTGGCCTGATTATTAAGGGTGAACTCAGCCAAAGGCAAGAAGGACACCCAATCATCCTGATCAGCAGAAACAAAGCATCTCAGATATGTTTCCAAAGTCTGATTAGTTCGTTCGGTTTGGCCATTCGTCTGAGGATGAAAAGCCGAAGAAAAAGACAAATCAATGCCCATCTTAGCACAAAAGGACCGCCAAAACCTCGAAACAAACTGGGAACCTCTGTCCGAGATGATGTTCTCCGGAATGCCATGCAAACGAACCACATGCTGGAAAAACAATGGCACCAAATCAGAGGAGGAAGGCAATTTAGACAAGGGTACCAAATGGACCATCTTAGAGAAGCGATCACAAACCACCCAAATGCACGACATCCTTTGAGATACAGGGAGATCTGAAATAAAATCCATGGAAATATGCGTCCAGGGCCTCTTCGGGACCGGCAAGGGCAAAAGCAACCCACTGGCACGAGAACAGCAGGGCTTAGCCCACGCAGAAGTCCCACAGGACTGCACAAAAGAACGCACATCCCGTGACAAAGAAGGCCACCAAAAGGAACTAGCCACCAAATCTCTGGTACCAAAGATTCCAGGATGACCCGCCAACACCGAACAATGAACCTCAGAGATAACTCTGCTAGTCCATCTATCAGGGACAAACAGTTTCTCCGCTGGACAACGGTCAGGTCTATCAGCCTGAAACTTCTGCAGCACGCGCCGCAAATCAGGGGAGATGGCAGACAAAATTACCCCCTCTTTGAGAATACCCGCCGGCTCAGGAACACCCAGAGAGTCAGGCACAAAACTCCTTGACAGGGCATCAGCCTTCACATTCTTAGAGCCCGGAAGGTACGAAACCACAAAATCAAAACGGGAGAAAAACAGCGACCATCGAGCCTGTCTAGGATTCAACCGTTTGGCAGACTCGAGATAAGTCAAGACCACCACGCGATGCTTGGCTCCTTCAAGCCAATGTCGCCACTCCTCGAATGCCCACTTCATGGCCAACAACTCTCGATTGCCAACATCATAATTGCGCTCAGCAGGCGAGAATTTTCTAGAAAAGAAGGCACATGGTTTCATCACCGAGCCATCAGAACTTCTTTGCGATAAAAGAGCCCCTGCTCCAATCTCAGAAGCATCAACCTCGACCTGAAACGGGAGCGAAACATCTGGCAGGCACAACACAGGGGCAGAAGAAAAACGACGCTTCAACTCCTGAAAAGCCTCTACAGCCGCAGAGGACCAATTGACCACATCAGCACCTTTCTTGGTCAAATCAGTCAACGGTTTAGCAACACTAGAAAAATTAGCGATGAAGTCATGGTAAAAATTAGCAAAGCCCAGGAACTTCTGCAGGCTCTTCACAGATGTCGGCTGAGTCCAATCATAAATGGCCTGAACTTTAACAGGGTCCATCTCGATAGTAGAAGGGGAAAAAATGAAACCCAAAAATGAAACCTTCTGAACCCCAAAGAGACATTTCGACCCCTTCACAAACAAGGAATTCGCACGAAGGACCTGGAACACCATTCTGACCTGCTTCACATGAGACTCCCAATCACCCGAAAAGACCAAAATATCATCCAAATATACAATCATGAATCTATCCAGGTACTCTCGGAAGATGTCATGCATAAAGGACTGAAACACAGATGGAGCATTAGAAAGCCCGAATGGCATTACCAGGTACTCCAAATGGCCCTCGGGCGTATTAAATACTGTTTTCCATTCATCGCCCTGTTTAATTCGCACAAGATTCTACGCCCCTCGAAGATCTATCTTGGTGAACCAACTAGCCCCCTTAATCCGAGCAAACAAATCAGACAGCAGCGGCAAAGGGTACTGAAATTTGACTGTGATCTTATTAAGAAGGCGGTAATCAATACAAGGTCTCAAAGAGCCATCCTTCTTGGCCACAAAAAAGAACCCTGCTCCCAACAGTGATGACGACGGGCAAATATGACCTTTCTCCAAGGATTCCTTTATATAACTTCGCATAGCGGCGTGCTCTGGTACAGATAAATTAAACAGTCGGCCCTTAGGAAACTTACTACCAGGAATCAAATTAATAGCACAATCGCAATCCCTATGAGGAGGTAAGGCACCGGATTTGGGCTCTTCAAATACATCCCGGTAATCTGACAAAAACTCAGGGACTTCAGAAGGAGTGGAAGGCGAAATTGACAGCAATGGAACATCACCATGTACCCCCTGACAACCCCAGCCGGACACAGACATAGATCTCCAATCCAATACCGGATTATGGACCTGCAGCCATGGCAACCCCAAAACGACCACATCATGCAGATTATGCAACACCAAAAAGCGAATATCCTCCTGATGTGCAGGAGCCATGCACATGGTCAATTGAGTACAGTACTGAGGCTTATTCTTGGCCAAAGGCGTAGCATCAATTCCTCTCAATGGAATAGGATACTGCAAGGGCTCCAAGGAAAAACCACAGCGCCTGGCAAACTCCAAGTCCATCAAATTCAGGGCAGCGCCTGAATCCACAAATGCCATAACAGAATAGGACGACAGAGAGCAAATCGGAGTAACGGACAAAAGAAATTTAGACTGTACCGTACTAATGGTGGCAGACCTAGCGAACCGCTTAGTGCGCTTAGGACAATCGGAGATAGCATGAGTGAAATCACCACAGTAAAAACACAGCCCATTCCGACGTCTGTGTTCTTGCCGTTCAGCTCTAGTCAAAGTCCTATCACACTGCATAGGCTCAGGCCTATGCTCAGAGAATACCGCCAAATGGTGCACAGCTTTGCGCTCACGCAAGCGCAGATCGATCTGAATGGCCAAGGACATAGACTCATTCAGACCAGCAGGCGTGGGAAATCCCACCATGATATCCTTAAGGGCTTCAGAAAGACCCTTTCTGAAAACTGCCGCCAGGGCACACTCATTCCACTGAGTAAGCACAGACCACTTTCTAAACTTCTGACAGTACACCTCCGCTTCATCCTGACCCTGACACAAAGCCAGCAAGATTTTCTCTGCCTGATCCACTGAATTTGGTTCATCATAAAGCAATCCAAGCGCCAGAAAAAACGCATCTACATCACGCAATGCAGGATCTCCTGGCGCAAGGGAAAATGCCCAGTCTTGAGGGTCACCACGCAACAAAGAAATAATGATTTTTACTTGTTGAACGGGGTCACCAGAGGAGCGGGGTTTCAAAGCTAGAAACAGTTTACAATTATTTTTGAAATTCAGGAACTTAGTTCTATCCCCAGAAAACAAATCAGGAATTGGAATGCTAAGCTCTAACATTGGATTCTGAACCACAAAATCTTGAATGTTTTGTACCCTTGCAGTGAGATGATCCACACAAGAGGACAGACCTTGAATGTCCATATCTCCACCTGTGTCCTGAACCACCCAGAGGCTTAGGGGAAAAGAAAGACAAAAAACACTGCAGAGAAAAAAAAATGGTCTCAGAACTTCTCTTATCCCTCTATTGAGATGCATTAATACTTTGGGCCAGCTGTACTGTTATGACCTGGTGGTTAGGAGCACCCCGAACGACCTGATGGTTAAACTCACACAGGACAAGCTCTGGGAAGTGGGAGCTCTGCCGACTGCAACCCTTAATCTTATCACACAACTAGAAATAGCCGTGGAGCGTACCTAACACGACCTAGACGCCTCTTCACAGCCTAAGAGCTAACTAACCCTAAAGATAGAAAATAAAGCCTACTTTGCCTCAGAGAAATTCCCCAAAGGAAAAGGCAGCCCCCCACATATATTGAATGTGAGATAAGATGAAAGTCACAAACACAGAAATGAAACAGGTTTTAGCAAAGGGAGGCCAGACTTACTAAACAGACTGAGGATAGGAAAGGTATCTTTGCGTTCTGCACAAAACCCTACAAAAAGACCACACAGAGTGTGCAAAAAGACCTCCGCACCGACTCACGGTGCGGAGGTGCCACTCTGCATCCCAGAGCTTCCAGCTAGCAGGGCAAGATCATGATAGCCAGCTGGACAAGGAAACAATGAACAAATAAATAACTAGCAGGGACTTAGCTTCTGCTGGAGTAGACAGGTCACCAGAAAGATCCAAGAGCGAACTGAACCAGTACAAGAACATTGACAGCTGGCATGGAGTAACGATCTGAGTGGAGTTAAATAGAACAGCCAGACAAAGAATAAACTACGTCACCTGTGGAAGGAACCTCAGAAGCAGCAGCTCCACTCACAGCCACCAGAGGGAGTCCATGGACAGAACTCGCCGAAGTACCATTTATGACCACAGGAGGGAGTTCGATAACAGAATTCACAACAACTTACATCGGGGTTTACATCTAAATCTCTGAGTGACATGATTCAGATGAAACCCCTGATGGATCCAATCACTATAATGAGGCAGCAGAGTTACTCTGGATTCCATCTGACCTCTGTTCAGTGGTATCCTTCATTTGAGAACTGCACAAAACTGTGGCCAATGGCACTTTTATGCTATCCTAGGAAGACGGACACTGCTGGATCACAAGTCCTATAGTGTCCACAGTGCCTCCATCTGCCTAATTATAGGGAAGCTTCAACCAGAAATTCCATCTAAATCACATATTTCAGAGATTTACATGGAAACACAGAGTGCAGGATAAAAGTGGCCCAAGTCTTACTGCGATCTTTATGAGACAGAATGAAAAAAAATCAACAGCATGCGAAGAATAGGTTTTTTTTATTTTTACGCTATTCCTCATGCAGTATAAATGATTAGGTGACTTTATTCTTCAGATCTTTGCTATTACAGCGATACCAAATTTATATTGGGTTTTTATGTTTGGCTGCTGTCACACACTAAATCACGCTTTTTATTGTGAAAACTAGTTTTTGCATCACCACATTTTGAGAGCTATAATTTTTCCATATTACGGCTGACGGAATCATGTCATGGCTTGTTTTTTGCAGTACGAGCTGATGTTTTTATTGGTACCATTTTTGGGGAAAATGAAATTTTTGATCACCTTCTCTTCTGATTTTTGGGAGACAGAATGAACAAAAAACAGCAATTCAGGAATTGCTTTTTTTTTTTTTTCTTTATCCGTGTGTGGTAAAATTGGTAAGGCAGCTTTATTCAGTTGGTCAGTTCATTTAAAACGATACCCAATTATATTTTTTTATGTTTTGGCGCTTTTACAAAATAAAAAACGATTTTCTAGAAAAAATGTTTGCATTGATTTATTCTGAGAGCTATAACTTTTTCATTTTTTTGCTGATGGAGCTGTTTGCTTGGTTATTGCAGGACAAGATGCCATTTGTTTACATTTATCTTTTTGATCGTGTTTTATTTCACTTTTTGTTCAGGAGTATAATAATAAAACACTGAAGGGGTTAACTAGTGGGACAGTTTTATAGAGTGCGCCTTTTCTTTTTTACCGGTAATTTGGGGATTTTTAAAAAATATTTTTACACGTTGTAATATTTTTTTAAAAGTTTTTTACACTGTACCATACTGGGACATTACTGTATGGTGTCAGATCGCTAATCTGATTCTCAGCACTGCACAGTATCACATCAGCATCTGACAGGCAGGGAACGAGCCATGTTATCGCCTGCTCTCCGCAGGCGCTCACAAGCCACCTTCCCTGCAGGATTGTGAAGGATCTTGCTGCCATTTTGTGGCCGAGGGTCTCAATGGAGACAATCAGAACAACGCGATCGCATCTATGCCGCTGTCAGTAGTGACAGCGGTACCAGATGGGATAAATACCAGTGATCAATGCTAGCACCGATTGTGTAAGTTGCTGTGGGGTGTCTGCTTTCACACAGAGCTATACTGTGTAACTCATAGCTATACTGCTGTTTGCGGGAATGCAGGTCCCGCAGAGCAGTACATGTACAGTGCATGTGGGGAAGAGGTTGGTACTTTCAGTGTATTGTTGTATATTAATAAAGTTTATTGCATTTTCTAGATAATTGAACAAGTCTTATTTCACACTTCATAGGTTTTGATTCTGTTTACTCACCTATTTGATCTTTCTTTGCTTCGCGGTCTCATATATTAGTGTATGGCACAGGACTTCCCAAAAGACTTTTTGCAGTACCAGTTTAGCTTTGTATTGCATGTGCACATCTAACTTATAGTCAGTTATGTCAATGCGTTGGGGTGTGCACCACACTCGGTACACTGAACCACCCAGGTAATACAGTGGGGCAAAAAAGTATTTAGTCAGTCAGCAATAGTGCAAGTTCCACCACTTAAAAAGATGAGAGGCGTCTGTAATTTACATCATAGGTAGACCTCAACTATGGGAGACAAACTGAGAAAAAAAAATCCAGAAAATCACATTGTCTGTTTTTTTAACATTTTATTTGCATATTATGGTGGAAAATAAGTATTTGGTCAGAAACAAACAATCAAGATTTCTGGCTCTCACAGACCTGTAACTTCTTCTTTAAGAGTCTCCTCTTTCCTCCACTCATTACCTGTAGTAATGGCACCTGTTTAAACTTGTTATCAGTATAAAAAGACACCTGTGCACACCCTCAAAAAGTCTGACTCCAAACTCCACTAGGGTGAAGACCAAAGAGCTGTCAAAGGACACCAGAAACAAAATTGTAGCCCTGCACCAGGCTGGGAAGACTGAATCTGCAATAGCCAACCAGCTTGGAGTGAAGAAATCAACAGTGGGAGCAATAATTAGAAAATAGAAGACATACAAGACCACTGATAATCTCCCTCGATCTGGGGCTCCACGCAAAATCCCACCCCGTGGGGTCAGAATGATCACAAGAACGGTGAGCAAAAATCCCAGAACCACGCGGGGGGACCTAGTGAATGAACTGCAGAGAGCTGGGACCAATGTAACAAGGCCTACCATAAGTAACACACTACGCCACCATGGACTCAGATCCTGCAGTGCCCGACGTGTCCCACTGCTTAAGCCAGTACATGTCCAGGCCCGTCTGAAGTTTGCTAGAGAGCATTTGGATTATCCAGAGGAGTTTTGGGAGAATGTCCTATGGTCTGATGAAACCAAACTGGAACTGTTTGGTAGAAACACAACTTGTCGTGTTTGGAGGAAAAAGAATACTGAGTAGCATCCATCAAACACCATACCTTGTAGATTGTGAGCCCTCGCGGGCAGGGTCCTCTCTCCTCCTGTACCAGTTGTGACTTGTATTTTTCAAGATTATTGTACTTGTTTTATTATGTATACCCCTCCTCACATGTAAAGCGCCATGGAATAAATGGCGCTATAATAATAAATAATAATAATAATAATAATACCTACTGTAAAGCATGGTGGTGGAAACATCATGCTTTGGGGCTGTTTCTCTGCAAAGGGGCCAGGATGACTGATCCGGGTACATGAAAGAATGAATGGGGATATGTATCGTGAGATTTTGAGTGCAAACCTCCTTCCATCAGCAAGGGCATTGAAGATGAAACGTGGCTGGGTCTTTCAACATGACAATGATCCAAAGCACACCGCCAGGGCAACGAAGGAGTGGCTTCGTAAGAAGCATTTCAAGGTCCTGGAGTGGCCTAGCCAGTCTCCAGATCTCAACCGTATAGAAAACCTTTGGAGGGAGTTGAAAGTCCGTGTTGCCAAGCAAAAAGCCAAAAACATCACTGCTCTAGAGGAGATCTGCATGGAGGAATGGGCCAACATACCAACAACAGTGTGTGGCAACCTTGTGAAGACTTACAGAAAACGTTTGACCTCTGTCATTGCCAACAAAGGATATATTACAAAGTATTGAGATGAAATTTTGTTTCTGACCAAATACTTATTTTCCACCATAATATGCAAATAAAATGTTAAAAAAACAGACAATGTGATTTTCTGGATTTTTTTTCTCAGTTTGTCTCACATAGTTGAGGTCTACCTATGATATAAATTACAGACGCCTCTCATCTATTTAAGTGGTGGAACTTGCACTATTGCTGACTGACTAAATACTTTTTTGCCCCACTGTATGCCCCATGCTTTTGCTTAACTTTGCCTTTCTTGTTTACTTTTCTTATACTATCTATCCTGGCCTATGTGCGAAATACTACCTACAACGTCTAACCAGCATGTACTGGCACCTGCCAAGCTATCCTTTTCAGTCTGTCAACTAAGCACTTTTGGCTGAACTGACAGTCATACATTACTTTTCTTTCTAGTGATTAGGTGTCATGTGCACATAGTCCCCCTCTTTTTACATTACTTAGTACCTACTATTCCATTTCTATCACTAGTCACCAACCCTGTCTATATTAATTTCTCACAATCGATATTTTTTGCTAACTTCATCAATATTCTTGCTTGTGTACGGCCATATTGTATCTACAATTGGTTTATGCTACAGTATTAAGGGCCATATTGTATCTACAATTGTTTTAGGCTACTGTATGTTCATTGACATGCCCTGCTAGGCATAATGTACAGTGGGTACAGAAAGTATTCAGACCCCTTTAAATATTTCACTTTGTTTCATTGCAGCCATTTGCTAAGTTTCATTTTCATGCTTAAAGCGATATCCAAAAAATATTGGATATCGCCAATACCGATAACGGAAACCAATGCAAGTCAATGGGACACAAATATCAGAATGAAAATAAGCTCTATCTTTCTTTGTACATCCTCTTCCGGAGAAGGGAAGAGTGTGGGTGGTGCGTGGGCGGAGACTGCGTTTCTGAGTGGGACCGTGGGGTCTGTGCAGCCTGCCGGCAGTGATTGACCCATTAGCCAATGTTGGGACAGTATTAGTCTCATCATCTGGCTAATGTGTTGAATGTAAAGAAAAAACACAAACATATATACTACATACATACAACATACATACAACATGCTACATACAACATATTACATACATACTATATACATACAACTTACATACAACATACCACATACATGCAACATTCTATATACTACATACATACAACATACATACATACAGCATACATACAACATACTACATACATATTACATACAACATACATACTACATATATACTACACACATACAACATACATACAACATACTACATACATACAACATACATACTACATACATACTACATACATACTACATACATACTACATACATACTACATACATACTACATACATACTACATACATACATGAAAATATGAAAATAACAAACAAACACTATATTCCCTGATCCGCAGAAATCCATGAGTGTCCCACAACGATCTCCGGTGGAGAAAAGCAGCATCAGCTGATGCGACCGCTCTCTAGGGGATCCAGGAATACAATGACAGGAGGAAGGTATTCTTCCGCACTGTATTCCTCCGCCGTTGTAAAAAAAATAGTCCCTAGTTTCACTTTTGGCATTGCAGTGTGAGAAATTTCCCACGCAGCAATTGCCATAAAGTGAGACTCTGAACTATAGTAACCTCTCAGTGATGCACTGCAGGACTATGGCAGACAGGTAGTATATGGTTTATTATTTTACGTTTTTTGCTGGCGCTAAAGTATGGTAAGTATGGTTAAATGAAGAATATTGAAATACTTTTTCTGGCTGTGTCTTTATTTTTTATTTTAACTCTTTCACTACACTAGGATTAATAATGGAAAGGCATCTTATTGACGCCTCCCCATTATTAACCCGGCTTAATGTCACCTTACAATAGCAAGGTGGCATTAACCCCTTATTACCCCACATCCCACCCCTACACGGGAGTGGGAAGAGTGAGGCTAAGTGCCAGAATTGGTGCATTTTACAGATGCGCCATTTCTGGGGTGGCTGCGGACTGGTATTTGTAGATGGGGGGACAATATCCATGGCCCCTCTCTAAGCTATGAATATCAGCCCGCAGCTGCCTGCGTAGCCTTTCTGGCTATAAAATATAGGAGACCCCATGTCATTTTTTTGGGGAGTCCCCCTATTTTAATAGCCAGTAAAGGCTACACAGACAGCTGCGGGCTAATATTCATAGCAGGCTACAAATATTGGCCCCCGGCCGACGGCTTTCCTCCTCAGGCGCAGAAAATTGCGCGGGAGCCCACGTTGTTTTTTCCATTTTTTTTTAAAATAAACTCTCATTAAAGCCTCTTTCACACTTGCATTGGTACGGGTCGGTCGCTTTGCGTCGGGCCGACGTACCGACACATGTGAAATTTGTGCACGACGTGGACAGCGGATGCAGTTTTTCAACGCATCCGCTGCCCATTCTGAAGTCCGGGGAGGAGGGGGTGGAGTTTCGGCAGTGCATGCGCGGTAGAAAATGGCAGACGCGATGGACAAAAAAAGTTCACTTGAACATTTTTTCGTGTCGACGGTCCACCAAAACACGACGGATCCGTGGCACGACAGACGCGACGTGTGGCCATCCATCCATATGTAGCATGCACGTAGTATGTTGTATGTATGTAGTATGTATGTAGTATGTATATATGTAGTATGTATGTAGTATGTATGTTGTATGTATGTAGTATGCATGTATGTATGCAGTATGTATGTTGTATGTATGTAGTATGTATGTAGTATGTTGTATGTATGCTGTATGTATGCTGTATGTATGTAGTATGTATGTAGTATGTATGTAGTATGTATGTAGTATGTAGGTAGTATGTAGGTAGTATGTAGGTAGTATGTTGTGTGTAGTATGTATGTATGTATGTAGTATGTATGTTGTATGTATGTTGTATGTATGTAGTATGTTGTATGTAGTATGTATGTTTGTCTTTTTTTTACATTCAACACATTAGCCGCATGATGGGACTACTACTGTCCCATCATTACCTAATGTGTCAATCACTGTCATTGTATCAGGCATAGCCCGATGGAACTTGTAGTCCCATTGGACGATGCCTTCATACAAACACAAAGACCCCCAAGAGGTCCGTACATACCCTCGCCAGGCTGCACAGACCCCCGGCAGGCCGCACAGACCCCCGAGAGGCCCGTACCAACCCCTGGCAGACCGCACAGACCCCCGGCAGGCCGAACAGACCCCCGAGAGGCCTGTGCAGACCCCCGGCAGGCCCATACAGACCCCCAGCAGGTCCGCACAGACCCCCAGAAGTCCGCACAGACCCCCGGCAGGCCCGTATAGACCCCCCTGCAGGCCCATACAGATCCCCGGTAGGCCCGCACAGATCCCCCATGGTTACGCACAGACCCCGCCCGCACAAACAGACATGCTGTCTCCATCCACACTTCATTATAGTGCATCATTTCACTATAGGAACTTCCGATTCCGGTATCCGATATCTTAAAAGTATTGGAACTCAGTATCGGAAATCCGATACAGCGAATATCGGCCAATACCCGATATTTGCAGTATTGGAATGCTTAACACTACTCATGGCTGTACTAGCTCAAAATGGTGCTTCTACTCAATACTGAGCAAAGGGTCTGAATACTTATGACCATGTGATATTTCAGCTTTTCTTTTTAAATAAATTTGCAAAAGTGTATACATTTCTTTTTTTTTCAGTCAAGATGGGGTGCAGGGTGTACATTACTGAGAAATAAAATGAACTTTTTTGAATTTACCAAATGGCTGCAATGAAACAAAATTTAAAAATTCAAAGGGTCTGAATACTTTCCGTACCCACTGTACTACATGAATGGCTTTATCTTACTTGTACATGACTTGCTCCTTTGAGGTTCAGGATATTTTTAACCATTTGTGTTCCCATATAATTGCTGTATTTTATGGAGTGTGGGCACCTGTTTTCTTTAGTGCCACCATGTATGCAATTGCTTCTGAAGTAAAGATTTTTTTACTTTTTCGACTATAAAATAAAGTTTTATTCAGTGTAAGTAAAAGTAAGTCCATATACTTTGCATAATGTAAAATACAAAAAGGTATAAACTATTTTTTTTCTAAAGTAGAAAGTTAAGCAGAAAGGTACATTTATTTCATAAATGGAAAGTAAAAAGGAAACTGTAACACTTCATATCACGCCCACATATGAGATTTTCAAAAAGTATTTTAAAGCCCATTAAAATTATAATGCTTTTAAATTGTTTCTACAAGTTTAAGTACATTAGTCGTGCTGTGTTTTACATTTTAAAAGGGGCAGGAGTCATAAAAGAAGTTGTAGTAACTACTTGTGCATAGCTTGTTCATTCAGACTTATCATGAAGTATGTATTATTTGACCATATAATTATGTGCTATTCTTTAATTAATGTAGGACATTTGTTCAAGCCCCATATATTATTTTCCGGCTAAGTTGTTGAATTTAATTTATGTATTATATATGATTTGCTTTGAAAGAAAACGGATAGCATGTATTTTAGAAATAGAACTGTTAGTATTGAGAACATTTAAGTACACTTTTTTCAAAATTAATTACTGGTTGTAATGTTTTAAATCCATAAGAATGTTTCAATTAAACTACAAAACACCCTCTATTAATAAAATAGCTGGACAACAGAGGTGCAAGGCTGGATTTACAAATATCTGTTGTAGCAAGCACAGTTTTTTTTTGGACTGATGCAATGCTTCTGGTCAGAACTAGTGATAAGCGTGTATGCTCGTCACTATTTGGTACTTGACCGAGCATCTTACTGCTTGAAATGCTCGGTGCTCGCCAAGTATTTCCGGGGTTGCTCGGAAGTAACTCGGGTCCCCTCCCTGCATGTTTAGCACTCTTTAGAGAGCCAATGAACATGCACAGATTTTCTGTCACAAACTGTAATGCCGCAGCCATATTGGTTATGGCATTACAGTGATTGGCTGGCCGCACAGCATCATCAGGTCTATATCAGATCTGGCACCGCCAAGCTCGTCCAAGTCTACTCTGGAATCAGGCAGTGTAGGGATAGGTGCTGCTGAGCTAGGGAGAGATTTGCTTGTTTCTTAGTTAGTGTAGGTATACCACAATACATTATACACATATCCATTTCAACTAACAGTCATTCTGAGGACTAATCCAGCTGAATAGATATCAGTGCTATGCAGGCAGGCAGTGTATGTGGCAGACTCCAGTGCATATAGCAAGAGAGTACATTCCAGTTCCGTCTGCTGCTGCTTTTACAGATATTCTAGACACAGCCCCGGGTATCAGGTGCCAGGAATATATTTTTTTTTATTTTAATCCTGATTATTTGCTTTAAGAGCAATCCAGAGAACACTGTTTTTCTGCTCCATTTGCTTGCTGACACTGCAGAATAGAGCCAGATACTTTCCATATTACAGCTCTAAAAACCCATCTATTTAAAATTGTGGTTTGTCCATCACATGGATCACATATAAGTGCACTAAAAATTCTGGCATTCCTGGCCTCCATTTAACTTTTGCTGCAGTATGTTAGTGAAGTTATTGACACCAGTTTGATATTAAAAATAGTTACCTACAGGTCAGCTATTTAAAACTGTGATTTGTCCGTCACACAGATCACATATAAGTGCACTCAAAATTCTGCCATTTCTGGCCTCCATTTAAATGTTATTGCTGTGTGTTAGTGAAGTTATTGACACCAGTTTGCTGTTCAAAATAGTTACCTACAGGCTGGCTATTTAAAGCTGTGGTTTGTAAGTTATATGGATCACATATAAGTGCACTCAAAATTATGACATTTCTGGCCTCCATTTAGATTTTGATGCAGTATGTTAGTGAAGTTATTGACAACAGTTTGCTGATAAAAATAGTTACCTACAGGCCAGCTATTTAAAACTGTGGTTTATCCATTTCAAGGATCACATATAAGTGCACTCAAAATTCTGCCATTTCTGGCCTCCATTTAAATCTTGTTGCAGTGTGTTAGTGAAGTTATTGACACCAGTTTGCTGTTAAAGTAGATACCTACAGACCATCTATTTAAAAATGTGGATTGTCTGTCACATGGATCACATATAAGTGTGCTCAAAATTCTGCCATTTCTGGCTTCCATTTAATTATAACTGCAGTATTTTAGTGGAGTTAACAAGACAAGCTTGTGGTTAAAAATAGTTATCTAAAGGCCAGCTATTTAAAACTGTGGCCTTCCATCACACAGATCACATATAAGTTTGCTCCAAATTCAGCAATTTGTAGTGAACTTGGAAAATATTGTCCTACATTTAAAATAGGCAAGGCATGTGGCAAGGGATGGGGAACTGGACGTGCTGGTGATAGTACATGCAGAGGCTGAGGCCAAGGCTTTGAGCAAGCTAAAATTGTGCCACAAAAAACACCTGACATCTTCTCATCCGACCTTCCTGTCCCAATTACTAGAAGACCGAGGCACTGAACCCAGAGCCGAGTCAAAAGGTTGCCGGTTGGATAGAGGACAATGCTTCTAGTCACTTTGCCACCTCCACCACTCTGTCTTCCACACGGTCATGTCTCAGCAGCCGTGAGTCTGGATCACATACTCCTCACCCTGATCTCCCTTTCTTCCACCATGCCAAGTGCTCGGAGACAACTGATCCAACACTTGGACACTCCGAAGAGCAGTTCAATTTTTCATTTATAGATTTGGGTCTCTCACCTGGTTGACTTGAAGCAGGGCAAGAGGAGATCGCATGTAGCGATGCCCAAATATTAAAGCAGCCACAGTCACACGAAGGCGATGGCGGAAAAGTGTCACAGGAGGTGGACGATGATGAGACACAATTGCCAGAAAGTCAGGAGGAGGACCAGGGTGTGGAAGTGGAAGACAAAGTGGAGGATGATATAGCAACTGACCCAACCTGGCAGGAGGACATGCAGAGCGAGGACAGCAGCACTCAGGGGGAAGGAGGCATAGCACCCCAACAGACAGGAAGAAACAGTTTGGTGGCAGACAGGAGGCGGGCCACCGTTACCCGTAACACCAACACGACTGAAGTTGCCAGTACAACTGTTAGGTCTTCCCGAGTCTGGTTGTTTTTTTAAAGACTCTGCCAATAAGCCAAAAAGGCCATTTGCACCTCCTGCCAGGCCGGCATCAGCAGTGGTAGCAAAACTACCAGCCTGATCACCACCAGCATGGTCAGGCACAAGGCAGCAAAGCACCCGACTTTGTGGGCCAAATTCCAGGGTCAAGGAACAGTGTCTGAAGGTGACACCACTGCTTCTTCTGCTGTTATGCATCCAAGCCAATCCCCTGTCTATGGTGCATGTGAAGATGCCTCCTGCCCTGTCATTGCACACACTCAACTAGCACCATCATCAAGCATGTCCACGTCCTTGTCTCAGCACTGCATTCAGTTGTCCATACTTCGGTCCTTGGAATGCAAGCGAAAATACGCAGTCAACGCCCTACAGACCACACTACTAAATTCATGCATTTTGCAACTGCTTGCGCTCAAAATGTTGCCTTTTAGACTCGTACAGACAGAAGCTTTCTGCAACCTGATGGTGGCGGCCATCCCTTGTTACTTGGTCCTCAGCTGCCACTATTTATCCTGGTGTGCCATCCCTGCACTACAAAGGACATGTCCCACAACATTAGCCATGTCCTCAACAATGCAGTTACTAGGAAAGTCCACCTAACCATGGACACGTAGACAAATGCATGTGGGCAGGGGCGGTACATCTCGCTGATGGCACACTGGGTTAATATAGTGTAAGCTGGGACCCAGTCGGACCTTGGGATGGAACACTTCCTCCCAAAGCTGAGGATTGCAGGCCCTAGGTCAATCAGGGTTACCCCCACAGTCTACATTTCCTGCACCTCATCTTCCTCCTCCTATTCAGCCTCAATCTTCGAAATGATCCCATCAGTCACAAGCTGGAAGTACTGCAGTGCTACCTCAGCCAAGTGGAAACAAGCTGTGCTGAAGCTAATCTGCTTAGGTAACAAATCGCACAATGCTGAAGAGCTCTGGACAGCTCTGAAAGAGCAGGCAGATCTGTGGCTGACACTGCCGAACCTACGGTTATGTATGACAATGGCTATAAATTGGTGGTAACTCTGAGGCAAGGCGAGCTCACACATGTACCATACCTGGCCCATGTGCTTAACCTTGTGGTTCAGCGGTTTCTCAAAACCTTCCCGGAGCTGCCAGATCAGCTCGTCAAAGTACGCCGCCTGTGTGCCCTGTGGAGCAGTGACCAATGTCACATGTAGAGATTTCTGTGTGTTACCCCAGGATGTGGACGGAGCCTTATTAAACCCGATGAAGTGCCTTGTTGGCACAGCAGGATGCCTGTGAGTCAGTATGGGCTTTTATTTTGGAAACAGACTGCAGGAAGGAAGTGGGTCCGGTCCGTTTCCTCCATGCCTGGTTATACGAGTAGCTTAAGGCCACAGATTCCAGTTTGAGAGTGCATTGCAGTAACAGGCATAGCTGTGATTGCAATGCAGAATAAAAAAATAAGTATTGCTCTTGGACATGCTATTGTCCAAGGCAGATTTAGGGAAAACCTGCTCTGGCTTTTGGTGATTTAAAACAGACTGCAGGATGGTAGTCGTGCAGACCGTTTCAGTCTCAGTCTGGGTTTTCCATGTGGCTGAAAGCCACAGATTCTAGTTTGAAATCCCTGCAATAAAGGGTTTGGGTGTGTTAGTATCATAGTGGAGTTGCAGCAAGTAAAGCAGACAGCTCTGCAAAAGCTCTGATCTGTGTGAAAGTAACACAGAGCCCAGCAGAGTCAACTCCTGGCATCCGCAGCAAACACAGTGGTGCAGTCGCCCACGGTAACAGGCCAGAGGTGGACTGGTATATTTAGGGGCTGTAATCTGGAGGATATGGCTCCCAGCTGCGATCCAGTAGATATTGTTTACTATGTAGAGCTGTGATTTGGACATTAATGCTGTGTTTTTGTGAGTTGGACATTTAATGCTGTGAAGTAAACGCATTAAAAAGACTTTTTGTTTGGAACTGTGCTGGGTCACTGCCTCAACACAGCCCATTTTAAAAAGTCAGCTACAGCTTCTGCCACCCTTGCCATTATTCAGCAGCGTTTGCAGCTTTCGGTTCACTGACTGGTGTATGATGTCCCCATGTGTTGGAACGCTACACTTCAGATGTTGGAAAGGATTTGTGAGCAGAAGAGGGCAGTTGTTGAGTACCAGTATCAACAAGGCTATCAGTATTCAGTTCAGACTCCACACATCAGACCTCAGGAGTGGACATTGATGTCAGACATGTGTTCCATCCTCCAAAACATTTAGGACTCCACCAAGATAGTGAGCAGCAATAACGCCATAAATACCATCACCATCCCACTTCTCTGTGTTTCAAAATGCTCTCTGCTCACAATCAAAGGATGCATTGCAGGTGAAGCACGATGAGATGGAGCAAGGAACCATACAAGGTGATTGCACACAGCCCAACCTCATCTCATCCCAACATGGATTGGGTGAAAATGAGGAAGAGAAGGAGGAAAAACAGAAGCTAGTTTCATACGCTATAGATGGTACTACCTGCACAAAAGTCATACCTTCTTTTTAGCGTGGATGGCCAGAGGACAGGGAGGAGCAGGAGGAGAAGAAGGAGGAGAGCATCATCAGTCATCCTCTTGTGAGGACACAAAAGTGTTTCCTGTTACCAGTCTGACACACATGGCTGAGTTTATGTTGCACTGCCTTTCCCATGACCCTCACATTCTCAAAATTTTGGGTGACACTTTTAGACCCACGCTACAAAGAGAACTTTTTATCTCTTATTCCCGAGGCAGATAAGTCAACTAAAATGGGGAAGTAGCATAAGGCCCTTGTTGCGGGCGCGATAGCGTTACTGCCCGGTGCCCGCTATCAGGAGATCAGAGGGAGCAGCGCAGGAACCAGGAAGAAGAGAAGTGAGTATTTTTATTTTTTTTAATGGGTGCTGCTACCTTATTACAGGGTCTGACTATAGGGGTGCTGCCTTATTACAGTGTCTGCCTATAAGGGTGTTGCCTTATTACAGGGTCTGACTATGGGGGTGCTGCCTTATTATAGGGTCTGCCTATGGGGGTGCTGCCTTATTACATGGTCTGACTACGAGTGCTGCCTTGTTACAGGGTCTGACTATGGGGGTGCTGCCTCATTACAGGGTTCGACTATGGGGGCTGCCTTATTACAGGTTCTGACTATGGGGGTTCTGCCTTATTACAGGGTCTGACTATAGGGGTGCTGCCTCATTACAGGGTCTGACTATAGGGGTGCTGCCTTATTACAGGGTCTGACTATGGGGGTGCTGCCTTATTACAGGGGCTGCCTTTTTACAGGGTCTGACTATGGGGGTTCTGCCTTATTACAGGGGCTGCCTTTTTACCGGGTCTGACTATGGTGGTGCTGACTTATTACAGGGTCTGACTCTGGGGGTGCTGCCTTATTACAGGGGCTGCCTTTTTACATGGTCTGACTATGGGGGTGCTGCCTTATTACAGGGTCTGACTATGGGGGTTCTGCCTTATTACAGGGTCTTACTATGGGGGTGCTACCTTACTACAGGGGCTGCCTTTTTACAGGGTCTGACTATGGGGGTGCTGCCTAATTACAGGGTCTGACTATGGAGGTGCTGCCTTATTACAGAGATTGCCTTTTTACAGGGTCTGACTATGGGGGTGCTGCCTTTTTACAGGGCCTGACTATTGGGATGCTGCCTTATTAAAGGGTCTGACTATGGGGGCTGCCATATTAAAGGGTCTGGCTATGGGGGTGCTGCCTTATTAGAGGGGCTGCCTTTTTACAGGGTCTGACTATGGGGATTCTGCCTTATTACAGGGGCTGCCTTTTTACAGGGTCTGACTATGGGGGTTCTGTCTTATTACAGGGGCTGCCTTTTTACCGGGTCTGACTATGGTGGTGCTGCCTTATTACAGGGTCTGACTCTGGGGGTGCTGCCTTATTACAGGGTCTGACTATGGGGGTGCTACCTTATTACAGGGGCTGTCTTTTTACATTGTCTGACTATGGGGGTTCTGCCTTCTTACAGGGGCTGCCTTTTTACCGGGTCTGACTATGGTGGTGCTGACTTATTACAGGGTCTGACTCTGGGGGTGCTGCCTTATTATAGGAGCTGCCTTTTTACATGGTCTGCCTATAAGGGTATAAATATGAAAAAAGAAGAACTGCGGCAGCACTCACCAGATTGCGTAGATCAAACCTTTATTGAAGGTAAAAAATCCATCATGACGTGTTCACGGCTCGGGGGAGTGCGGACATAGTGGAAGTGAGCAGGGGAAGACCCTGCTCACTTCCACTATGTCCACACTCCCCCGAGCCGTGAACACGTCATGATGGATTTTTTACCTTCAATAAAGGTTTGATCTACGCAATCTGGTGAGTGCTGCCGCAGTTCTTCTCTTTTCATATTTATACTGGATTGTTTGTTTTTTCGTATGCGAGCACCTCCAGTTACTGAAGCCCTACACCCACAAGTGACTGTGTTCTTACCAGTACGTCACATTCAGGCTGTGCAGCAATACTTTTTTTTTTTTTTCTTGCCTATAAGGGTGTTGCCTTATTACAGGGTCTGACTATGGGGGTGCTGCCTTATTATAGGGTCTGTCTATGGGGGTGCTGCCTCATTACAGGGTTCGACTATGGGGGCTGCCTTATTACAGTGTCTGCCTATAAGGGTGTTGCCTTATTACAGGGTCTGACTATGGGGGTGCTGCCTTATTATAGGGTCTGCCTATGGGGGTGCTGCCTTATTACATGGTCTGACTACGAGGGCTGCCTTATTACAGGGTCTGACTATGGGGGTGCTGCCTCATTACAGGGTTCGACTATGGGGGCTGCCTTATTACAGGTTCTGACTATGGGCTTGCTGCCTTATTACAGGGTCTGACTATAGGGGTGCTGCCTCATTACAGGGTCTGACTATAGGGGTGCTGCCTTATTACAGGCTCTGACTATGGGGGTGCTGCCTTATTACAGGGGCTGCCTTTTTACCGGGTCTGACTATGGTGGTGCTGACTTATTACAGGGTCTGACTCTGGGGCTGCTGCCATATTACAGGGGCTGCCTATTTACATGGTCTGCCTATAAGGGTGTTGCCTTATTACAGGGTCTGACTATGGGGGTGCTGCCTTATTATAGAGTCTGCCTATGGGGATGCTGCCTCATTACAGGGTTCGACTATGGGGGCTGCCTTATTACAGGTTCTGACTATGGGGGTGCTGCCTTATTGCAGGGTCTGACTATAGGGGTGCTGCCTCATTACAGGGTCTGACTATAGGGGTGCTGCCTTATTACAGGGTCTGACTATGGGGGTGCTGCCTTATTATAGGGGCTGCCTTTTTGCAGGGTCTGACTATGGGGGTTCTGCCTTATTACAGGGGCTGCCTTTTTACATGGTCTGACTATAGGGGTGCTGCCTTATTACAGGGTCTGACTATGGGGGTTCTACCTTATTACAGGGGCTGCCTTTTTACCAGGTCTGACTATGGTGGTGCTGCCTTATTACAGGGTCTGACTCTGGGGCTGCTGCCATATTACAGGGGCTGCCTTTTTACATGGTCTGCCTATAAGGGTGTTGCCTTATTACAGGGTCTGACTATGGGGGTGCTGCCTTATTATAGAGTCTGCCTATGGGGGTGCTGCCTCATTACAGGGTTCGACTATGGGGGCTGCCTTATTACAGGTTCTGACTATGGGGGTGCTGCCTTATTGCAGGGTCTGACTATAGGGGTGCTGCCTCATTACAGGGTCTGACTATAGGGGTGCTGCCTTATTACAGGGTCTGACTATGGGGGTGCTGCCTTATTATTGGGGCTGCCTTTTTGCAGGGTCTGACTATGGGGGTTCTGCCCTATTACAGGGGCTGCCTTTTTACATGGTCTGACTATAGGGGTGCTGCCTTATTACAGGGTCTGACTATGGGGGTGTTGCCTTATTATAGGGGCTGCCTTTTTGCAGGGTCTGACTATGGGGGTTCTGCCTTATTACAGGGGCTGCCTTTTTACATGGTCTGACTATGGGGGTGCTGCCTTATTACAGGGTCTGACTATGGAGGTTCTGCCTTATTACAGGGTCTTACTATGGGGGTGCTACCTTATTACAGGGGCTGCCTTTTTACAGGGTCTGACTATGGGGGTGCTGCCTAATTACAGGTTCTGACTATGGAGGTGCTGCCTTATTACAGGGATTGCCTTTTTACAGGGTCTGACTATGGGGGTGCTGCCTTTTTACAGGGCCTGACTATGGGGATGCTGCCTTATTAAAGGGTCTGACTAGGGGGGCTGCCATATTAAAGGGTCTGGCTATGGGGGTGCTGCCTTATTACAGGGGCTGCCTTTTTACAGGCTCTGACTATGGGGGTTCTGCCTTATTACAGGGGCTGCCTTTTTACCGGGTCTGACTATGGTGGTGCTGCCTTATTACAGGGTCTGACTATGGGGGTGCTACCTTATTACAGGGGCTGTCTTTTTACAGGGTCTGACTATGGGGGTGCTGCCTTATTACAGGGGCTGCCTTTTTACAATGTCTGACTATGGGGGTTCTGCCTTCTTACAGGGGCTGCCTTTTTACCGGGTCTGACTATGGTGGTGCTGCCTTATTACAGGGTCTGACTCTGGGGGTGCTGCCTTATTACAGGGTCTGACTATAGGGCTGCTGCCTTATTACAGTGTCTGCCTATAAGGGTGTTGCCTTATTACAGGGTCTGACTATGGGGGTGCTGCCTTATTATAGGGTCTGCCTATGGCGGTGCTGCCTTATTACACGGTCTGACTACGAGGGCTGCCTTATTACAGGGTCTGACTATGGGGGTGCTGCCTCATTACAGGGTTCGACTATGGGGGCTGCCTTATTACAGGTTCTGACTATGGGGGTGCTGCCTTATTACAGGGTCTGACTATGGGGGTGCTGCCTTATTACAGGGGCTGCCTTTTTACCGGTTCTGACTATGGTGGTGCTGACTTATTACAGGGTCTGACTCTGGGGGTGCGGCCTTATTACAAGGGCTGCCTTTTTACATGGTCTGACTATGTGGGTGCTGCCTTATTACAGGGTCTGACTATGGGGGTTCTGCTTTATTACAGGGTCTTACTATGGGGGTGCTACCTTATTACAGGGGCTGCCTTTTTACAGGGTCTGACTATGGGTGTGCTGCCTAATTACAGGGTCTGACTATGGAGGTGCTGCCTTATTACAGGGATTGCCTTTTTACAGGGTCTGACTATGGGGGTGCTGCCTTTTTACAGGGCCTGACTATGGGGATGATGCCTTATTAAAGGGTCTGACTATGGGGGCTGCCATATTAAAGGGTCTGGCTATGGGGGTGTTGCCTTATTACAGGGGCTGCCTTTTTACAGGGTCTGACTATGGGGATTCTGCCTTATTACAGGGGCTGCCTTTTTACAGGGTCTTACTATGGGGGTTCTGTCTTATTACAGGGGCTGCCTTTTTACCGGGTCTGACTATGGTGGTGCTGCCTTATTACAGGGTCTGACTCTGGGGGTGCTGCCTTATTACAGGGTCTGACTATTGGGGTGCTACCTTATTACAGGTGCTGTCTTTTTACAGGGTCTGACTATGGGGGTGCTGCCTTATTACAGGGGCTGCCTTTTTACATTGTCTGACTATGGGGGTTCTGCCTTCTTACAGGGGCTGCCTTTTTACCGGGTCTGACAATGGTGGTGCTGCCTTATTACAGGGTCTTACTCTGGGGGTGCTGCCTTATTACAGGGTCTGACTATGGGGGTGCTACCTTATTACAGGGGCTGTCTTTTTACAGGGTCTGACTATGGGGGTGCTGCCTTATTACAGGGGCTGCCTTTTTACAATGTCTGACTATGGGGGTTCTGCCTTCTTACAGGGGCTGCCTTTTTACCGGGTCTGACTATGGTGGTGCTGCCTTATTACAGGGTCTGACTCTGGGGGTGCTGCCTTATTACAGGGTCTGACTATAGGGCTGCTGCCTTATTACAGTGTCTGCCTATAAGGGTGTTGCCTTATTACAGGGTCTGACTATGGGGGTGCTGCCTTATTATAGGGTCTGCCTATGGCGGTGCTGCCTTATTACACGGTCTGACTACGAGGGCTGCCTTATTACAGGGTCTGACTATGGGGGTGCTGCCTCATTACAGGGTTCGACTATGGGGGCTGCCTTATTACAGGTTCTGACTATGGGGGTGCTGCTTTATTACAGGGTCTGACTATGGGGGTGCTGCCTTATTACAGGGGCTGCCTTTTTACCGGTTCTGACTATGGTGGTGCTGACTTATTACAGGGTCTGACTCTGGGGGTGCGGCCTTATTACAAGGGCTGCCTTTTTACATGGTCTGACTATGTGGGTGCTGCCTTATTACAGGGTCTGACTATGGGGGTTCTGCTTTATTACAGGGTCTTACTATGGGGGTGCTACCTTATTACAGGGGCTGCCTTTTTACAGGGTCTGACTATGGGTGTGCTGCCTAATTACAGGGTCTGACTATGGAGGTGCTGCCTTATTACAGGGATTGCCTTTTTACAGGGTCTGACTATGGGGGTGCTGCCTTTTTACAGGGCCTGACTATGGGGATGATGCCTTATTAAAGGGTCTGACTATGGGGGCTGCCATATTAAAGGGTCTGGCTATGGGGGTGTTGCCTTATTACAGGGGCTGCCTTTTTACAGGGTCTGACTATGGGGATTCTGCCTTATTACAGGGGCTGCCTTTTTACAGGGTCTTACTATGGGGGTTCTGTCTTATTACAGGGGCTGCCTTTTTACCGGGTCTGACTATGGTGGTGCTGCCTTATTACAGGGTCTGACTCTGGGGGTGCTGCCTTATTACAGGGTCTGACTATGGGGGTGCTACCTTATTACAGGTGCTGTCTTTTTACAGGGTCTGACTATGGGGGTGCTGCCTTATTACAGGGGCTGCCTTTTTACATTGTCTGACTATGGGGGTTCTGCCTTCTTACAGGGGCTGCCTTTTTACCGGGTCTGACAATGGTGGTGCTGCCTTATTACAGGGTCTTACTCTGGGGGTGCTGCCTTATTACAGGGTCTGACTATGGGGGTGCTACCTTATTACAGGGTCTGACTATGGGGTCTGCCTTATTACAGGGTCTGACTATGGGGGTGCTGCCTTATTACATGGTCCGCCTATAGTGGTGCTGCCTTATTACAGGGGCTGCCTTTTTACAGGGTCTGACTATGGGGGTTCTGCCTTATTACAGGGGCTGCCTTTTAACAGGGTCTGACTATGGGGGTGCTGCCTTTTTACAGGGTCTGACTATGGGGGTACTGCCTCATTACAGGGTCTGACTATGGGGACTGCCTTATTACAGGGTCTGACTATGGGGGTGCTGCCTTATTACAGGGTCTGACTATGGGGGTGCTACCTTATTACAGGGTTTGACTATAGGGGTGCTGCCTCATTACAGGGTCTGACTATGGTGGCACTGCCTTATTACAGGGTCTGACTATGGGGTGCTGCCTTACTACAGGGGCTGCCTTTTTACAGGGTCTGACTATGGGGGTTCTGCCTTATTACAGGGGCTGCCTTTTTACAGGGTCTGACTATGGGGGTGCTGCCTTTTTACAGTGTCTGACTATGGGGGTACTGCCTCATTACAGGGTCTGACTATGGGGGTTGCCTTATTACAGGGTCTGACTTTGGGTTTGCTGCCTTATTACAGGGTCCGCATATAGGGGTGCTGTCTTTTTACAGGGTCTGACTATAGGGGTGCTACCTTCATCCCAACCCCTACTGACACAGCCTCTTCTGCTGCACTTTCGTATGGTGCCTTCCACCTTTCTCACACCCCCCACCCCAGCAGCAAACATGGTGGAGGAGTTGGTTTTCTCCTGTCAGATACCTGCTCCTTCACCCCAATCCCACTGCCACCCTCTGTTACCCTCCCTTCCTTTGAGGTGCACTCTGTGCGCATCTTCTCCCCCTCCAACCTCCAACTAGCTGTCATCTATCGCCCCCCAGGGCCAGCCACCACCTTCTTTGACCACTTCACCACCTGGCTACTTTATTTCCTTTCCACGGACATCCCTACTATCATCATGGGCGACTTCAACATCCCCATTGACACTTCCCTCTCAGCTGCCACTAAACTTCTATCTCTCACTTCCTCCTTCGGCCTCACTCAATGGTCTTCTATAGCCACCCACAAAGATGGCCACACTCTGGACCTCATCTTCACCCGCCTCTGCTCCCTATCTAATCTCTCTAACTCACATTTTCCTCTCTCTGACCACAACCTTCTCACATTCTCTTCCCTCTCCACTCCTTGTCTACAATCCTCACCCCACAAACTTTCACACCCTCGCAAAAATCTTAAACATCTTGACCTACATTCATTCTCTGAATCCCTCCTCCCTCTCACAGATATAAGTTCCTTCCACAATGTGGATGACGCTGCCGCTCTATATAACACCACAATAGCTGTAGCTTTGGAATCTGCTGCCCCACTTCCACATACCAAAGCTCGCAAAATCAACAGACAGCCCTGGCACACCAGCCTGACCAAAGAACTGAGGCGAGATTCCAGGGCTGCTGAGTGCAGATGGAAAAGATCCCACTCCAACGAGCACTTCATCGCATTCAAACAGTCCCTCGCTACTTTCAAGACCACACTCGCCACAGCTAAACAAACCTACTTCTCAACTCTCATATCCTCCCTGTCTCACAACCCTAAACAGTTATTCAACACCTTCAATTCTCTCCTCTGTCCCCCAGCACCTCCTCCCTCTCCACTCATCTCAGTTGAAGACTTTGCCTCATTTTTCAAGCAGAAGATTGATAACATCAGAGACAGTTTTGGTCAACAACCCCCAGAGCCCTTCCTCCCGACATCCCAGCCCTCCACCTTCAAAAATAACTTCTCCACCATTACAGAAGATCGACTCTCCACTCTACTCTCAAGATCACATCTCACTACCTGTGCACTTGACCCGATCCCATCCCACTTCATCCCAAACCTCACCACAGTCTTCATCCCAACCCTAACCCATCTCTTCAACCTATCACTAACAACCGATGTTTTCCCCTCAAGCTTTAAACATGCCTCCATCACACCTATCCTCAAAAAGCCCTCTTTTGACCCATCCTCTGTATCTAGCTATCGCCCTATATCACTTCTCCCTTATGCCTCCAAGCTACTGGAACAACACGTCTACCTTGAACTGTCCTCCTCTCTTCTTGCTCCCTCTTCGACCGCTTACAATCTGGCTTCCGGTCACACCACTCCACTGAAACTGCCCTAACTAAGGTCACCAATGACCTCTTAACCGCCAAGAGCAAGCGACACTACTCTGTCCTCCTCCTCCTGGATCTGTCGGCTGCCTTTGACACAGTGGACCATTCTCTACTATTACCGGCCCTCTTATCCCTTGGCATCACAGACTTAGTTCTATCCTGGATCTCATCATACCTAACAGATCAGACATTCAACGTCTCCCACTCACACACCTCCTCCTCACCTCACCCCCTATCTGTCAGAGTCCCTCAAAGTTCAGTCCTAGGGCCCCTGCTCTTCTCCATTTACACCTTTGGCCTGGGACAGCTCATAGAATCTCATGGCTTTCAGTATCATCTCTATGCTGATGACTAGTGTTGAACGATACCTTCTAATATTCAAAGGTATCGGTATCGGATGGTATCGGCCGATATCCCAAAAATATCGGATATCGCCGATACCGATACCCGATACCTATGCAAGTCAATGGGACACAAATATCGGAAGGTATCCTGGATGGTTCCCAGGGTCTGAAGGAGAGCAAACTGACATGACCGTGACGTCATCGAAGGTCCTTCACTCACTGCATTCTTAGGGACGGAGGCAGACGCTCACAGCGGTGACAGCCAGGGTTCGCTGGAGGGGTGAGTATCCATATTTTTATTTTTATTCTTTATTCTTTACATGAATATGGATCCCAGGGCCTGAAGGAGAGTCTCCTCTCCTCCAGACCCTTGGAACCATACGCACTGCACACACCGATTCCGATTTCCGACATCGCAAAAATATCGGAACTCGGTATCGGAATTCCGATACAGCAAATATAGGCCGATACACGATATTTGCAGTATCGGAATGCTCAACACTACTGATGACACACAGATCTACATCTCTGGACCAGATATCACCTCCCTACTTACCAGATTCCCTCAATGTCTGTCCACTATTTCATCCTTCTTCTCCGCTAGATTTCTGAAACTTAACATGGACAAAACAGAATTCATCATCTTTCCCCCATCTCACGTGACCCCCCAACGAACCTATCCATTACAGTAAATGGCTGCCCACTCTCCCCAGTCCCACAAGCTCGCTGCCTTGGGGTAATCCTTGACGCTGATCTCTCCTTCAAACCACATATCCAAGCCCTTTCCACTTCCTGCCAACTTCAACTCAAAAATATTTCACAAATCCGTTCATTCCTCAACCAAGAATCTGCAAAAACCCTAGTCCATGCCCTCATCATTAGTGTTGAGCATTCCGATACCGCAAGTATCGGGTATCGGCCGATACTTGCGGTATCGCAATTCCGATACCGAGATCCGCTATTTTTGTGATATCGGGTATCGGTATCGAATCAATAGGGATGTGTAAAATAAAGAATTAAAATAAAAAATATTGATATGCTCACCTCTCCGGCGGCCCCTGGACTTCACACTGCTAACAGGGAGGCTTCTTTGTTTAAAAAGCGCGCCTTTCGGACCTGTGAATGACGTCCCGGCTTCTGATTGGTCGCGTGCCGCCCATGTGACCGGCACGCGACCAATCAGAGGCCGCGACGTCATTCGCAGGTCCTCAATTCCTAGAATTAGCAGTTTTGTGAATGAGAATGACGTCGCGGCTTCTGATTGGCCGCGTGCCGGTCACATCGGCGGCACGCGGCCAATCAGAAGCCGCGACGTCATTCTCATTCACAAAACTGCTAATTCTAGGAATTGAGGACCTGCGAATGACGTCGCGGCCTCTGATTGGTCGCGTGCCGGTCACATGGGCGGCACGCGACCAATCAGAAGCCGGGACGTCATTCACAGGTCCGAAAGGCGCGCTTTTTAAACAAAGAAGCCTCCTGGTTAGCAGTGTGAAGTCCAGGGGCCGCCGGAGAGGTGAGCATATCAATATTTTTTATTTTAATTCTTTATTTTACACATCCCTATGGATCCCAGGGCCTGAAGGAGAGTTTCCTCTCCTTCAGACCCTGGGAACCATGAGAATACCTTCCGATACTTGATGTCCCATTGACTTGTATTGGTATCGGATATCGGTATTGGCGATATCCGATATTTTTCGGGTATCGGCCGATACTATCCGATACCGATACTTTCAAGTATAGGATGGTATCGCTCAACACTACTCATCATCTCTTGCCTTGACTACTGCAACCCCCTGCTCTGTGGCCTCCCCTCAAACACTCTCGCACCCCTCCAATCTATTCTAAACTCTGCTGCCCGACTAATCCACCTGTCCCCCCGCTATTCCCCAGCTTCTCCCCTCTGTCAATCCCTTCACTAGCTCCCCATTGCCCAGGGACTCCAGTACAAAACCCTAACCATGATGTACAAAGCCATCCACGACCTGTCTCCTCCATACATCTGTGACCTCGTCTCCCGGTACTTACCTGCACGCAAACCTCCGATCCTCACAAGACCTCCTTCTCTACTTCCCACTTATCTCCTCTTACCACAATGGAATACAAGATTTCTCTCGCGTATCACCCCTACTCTGGAACCCTCTACACAACACATCAGACTCTTGCCTACCATCGAAACCTTCAAAAAGAGCCTGAAGACCCACCTCTTCCGACAAGCCTATAAACTGCAGTAACCACCGATCGACCAAACCGCGGCATGACCAGCTCTACCCTCGCCTACTGTTTTTTCACCCATCCCTTGTAGATTGTGAGCCTTCGCAGGCAGGGTCCTCTCTCCTCCTGTACCAGGTATGACTTGTATTGTTTAAGATTATTGTAGTTGTTTTTATTACGTATACCCCTCCTTACATGTAAAGCGCCATGAATAAATGGCGTTATAACAATAAATAATAATAATAATAATAATAATAATAATTACAGGGTCTGACTATGGGGGTACTGCCTTATTACAGGGTCTGACAATGTGGGTGCTACCTTATTACAGGGGCTGCCTTTTTACAGGGTCTGACTATGGGGGTTCTGCCTCATTACAGGGGCTGAATTTTAACAGGGTCTGACTATGGGGGTGCTGCCTTATTACAGGGTCTGACTATGGGGGTGCTGCCTTATTGCAGGGTCTGACTATGGGGGTGTTGCCTTATTACAGGGTCTGACTATGAGGGTGCTGCCTTATTGCAGGGGCTGCCTTTTTATAGGGTCTGTCTATGGGGGTGCTGCTTTATTACAGGGTCTGACTATGGGGTGCTGCCTTATTGCAGGGTCTGACTATGGGGGCTGCCTTTTTATAGGGTCTGACTATGGGGGTACTTCCTTATTACAGGGGCTGCCATTTTACAGGGTCTGACTATGGGGGTTCTGCCTTATTACAGGGGCTGCCTTTTTACAGGGTCTGACTATGGGGGTGCTGCCTTGTTACAGGATCTGACTATGAGGGTGCTACCTAATTACAGGGTTTGACTATGGGGGCTGCCGTATTACAGGGTCTGACTATGGGGGTGCTGCCTTGTTACATGGTCCGCCTATAGGGGTGCTGCCTTATTAAAGGGTCTGACTATAGGGGTTCTGCCTCATTACAGGGTCTAACTATGGAGGTACTGCCTTATTACAGAGTCTGACTATGGGGGTGCTGCCTTATTACAGGGGCTGCCTTTTTACAGGCTCTGACTATGGGGGTTCTGCCTTATTACAGGGGCTGCCTTTTTACCGGGTCTGACTATAGAGGTGCTGCCTTAATACAGGGTCTGACTCTGGGGGTGCTGCCTTATTACAGGGTCTGACTAGGGGGTGCTGCCTTATTACAGGGGCTGCCTTTTTACATGATCTGACTATGGGGGTGCTGCCTTATTACAGGGTCTGACTATGGGTGCTGCCTTATTGCAGGGTCTTACTATGGGGGTGCTACCTTATTACAAGGTCTGACTATTGGGTTGCTGCCTTATTACAGGGGCTGCCTTTTTACAGGGTCTGAATATGGGGGTGCTGCCTTATTACAGGGTCTGACTTTGGGGTCGCTACCTCATTACAGGGTCTGACTATGGGGGTGCTGCCTTGTTACATGGTCCGCCTATAGGGGTGCTGCCTTATTAAAGGGTCTGACTATAGGGGTTCTGCCTCATTACAGGGTCTGACTATGGAGGTACTTCCTTATTACAGAGTCTGACTATGGGGGTGCTGCCTTATTACAGGGGCTGCCTTTTTACAGGCTCTGACTATGGGGGTTCTGCCTTATTACAGGGGCTGCCTTTTTACCGGGTCTGACTATAGGGGTGCTGCCTTAATACAGGGTCTGACTTTGGGGGTGCTGCCTTATTACAGGGTCTGACTATGGGGGTGCTGCCTTATTACAGGGGCTGCCTTTTTACATGGTCTGACTATGGGGGTGCTGCCTTATTACAGGGTCTGACTATGGGGTGCTGCCTTATTGCAGGGTCTTACTATGGGGGTGCTACCTTATTACAAGGTCTGACTATTGGGGTGCTGCCTTATTACAGGGGCTGCCTTTTTACAGGGTCTGACTATGGGGGTGCTGCCTTATTACAGGGTCTGACTTTGGGGTCGCTACCTCATTACAGGGTCTGACTATGGGGGCTGCCTTATTACAGGGTCTGACTATGGGGTTGTAGCCTTATTACATGGTCCGCCTATAGGGGCGCTGCCTTATTACAGGGTCTGACTATAGGGGTGCTGCCTTATTGCAGGGTCTGACTATGGGGGCTGCCTTAATTCAGGGGCTGCCTTTTTACAGGGTCTGACTAAGGGGTTGCTACCTTATTACAGGGTCTGACTATGGGGTTTCTACCTTATTACAGGGGCTGCCTTTTTACAGGGTCTGACTATGGGGGTGCTACCTTATTACAGGGGCTGCCTTTTTACAGGGTCTGACTATGAGGGTGCTGCCTTACTACAGGGGCTGCCTTTTTACAGGGTCTGACTATGGGGATGCTGCCTTTTTACAGGGTCTGACTATGGAGGTGCTGCCTTTTTACAGGGTCTGACTATGGGGATGCTGCCTTTTTACAGGGTCTGACTATGGGGGCTGCCTTATTACAGGGTCTGACTATGGGGGTGCTGCCTTATACTTCTGAGTCTGCCTATGGGGGTACTGCCTTATTTCAGGGTCTGCCTATATGGAGGTGCTGCCTTATTACAGTGTCTGCCTATGGGGCTGCTGTATGCTATAGAGTCTGCCTATGGAGAGTGCATTATACTATATTATGGAATATTTGGTGCATTATGCTACTGTATATGAAGGCTGTCTAGGGGGCCATCGTACAGTATGGAGAATACAGTGTGGGGGTCATTATACATTGCTGGAGCCATCAAACGGTTTTGGGGCTACTAAGGAGTCAGTATACTGTGTGGGTGCATCATGCTGTGCATAGAGGAGCTGTTCAGGGGAGACTCGGGACATTATTAAATGTAAAGTGGGCACTTTTTTGTTATAGGGGAACTCAGGTTACTGTGGTTATCAAAGGGGCACACAGGACAATTTTACTTTCTATGGGCAAAATATGGGCACTGCTTTCTAGGGCTCTTGCACCTGGCATTACTATATTGTAGAGAGTTGCTTTAGAATTTAGAGGGCACAGAGAACCACAAAACAGGTGCAGTAATAGGGACATATACAGCCGCAGTGGCTCAGTATTGGGGTATCAGGTGCAGTAATAGGGACACATACGGCATCAGCGGTTCAGTATCTGGGGTATCAGGTGCAGTAATAGTGACACATACAGCAGCAGCGGCTCAGTATTGGGGTATCAGCAGGATGAGGAGTTTGTACAGGTTGGGAATAGATGGTCATGGGGCTGGAATATGAGAAGTGAAACGTGTCTTTGTTATATTCTCTGCAGGTGAGTCATTGCTGGAAGAAGTTGTCATGTCGGTCTGGGCCAGATGGAAAAGACGGGAAAAATGAACGATTACATCAGAAAGGACGTCAGACATTATCTGTAACTGTGCTGTGATCTGTTATATGTTCTGTAGGGCTGGTATCTACCACTGACCATACGGCGGTAATATCCATGTTGGTCTTTATATAGAGATTATCTTCAGTAACAGCGCGGTCATCTGCTGAGGTTCTCCTCCAGTATTAGGGCACATCACCGAGTTGTAATCAAGGTTACCTGGTTAGGGGCCCACTCAGAAGCTTTACCCCCATTCCCCCCCCCCCCCCCCCCCGGACCAAAACCCTAGCTACACCTCTGGCTCGGAGATTTAGTTTTCGTTGCCGTAGCTGCATGATTTACGGCTGCTAGACAGGCTGAATACATGTGAGGAATGCCTGTTTGTTTGGGAATTCCCACATGTGTTCAGGCTGTTCAGCAGCTGTATATCATGCAGTTGAGGCGACGAAAATTTAATCTCTGAGCACTACAAAATACTCAGAGATTACCTGAGTGTGCTGGGGAAAACCCAAGCAATGAGTATACCTGCTCATCACTAGTGCCAATGTATATCATCTCAATTCAGACCATTGAATAGAAAAAAGAGAGAAGGGCATCAATATGGTATAAAATAGAAGACACAAAAGAGAAGGGTAAAACCAAAAACACTCAGTTTGAAAAAATGTTTGCAGTAATCCGCAAGTGCTAGTAAAAGATGTAAATAACAGGGTATTTGGTTGATACGTTTTTTGCAAAAAATGTATACTAAGCTGCTCTACCAATCTTCACGGTATACCCATATCAGAGCAGTCCTAACTAATGTATGCAATCCCTATCTGATGTATTTAAAAACCTGATCATCTGTATATTACCTGTGTGAACAGGGTTCAGAGAGGAAAAATCCATGTGTGCATACAGGGTAGAACAGCTTTTGTGCAGATAGCCCAAGAGGAGTGGTGGAGCTCCCCAGTCTTGTAGACACAAGAGAACAATTATGGAAACAGGAACACATGGGCTACTTGCACAGTGAACAAGTCTGTAAGAACATGTTCACACACCACCAAGAAACCTGAAGACACAAAAGAGAAGGGTAAAACCAAAAACACTCAGTTTGAAAAAATGTTTGCAGTAATCCGCAAGTGCTAGTAAAAGATGTAAGTAACAGGGTATTTGGTTGATACGTTTTTTGCAAAAAATGTATACTAAGCTACCATGTGTTCCTGTTTCCATGGTATAAAATAGGTATAGCAGTCATATGAAAATGAACATGTAATGAAAAATTCCTGAGAAATACTGTAACCATGACTGTGTTTTTGCACCCCGGTTTTACTAATTAAAGTTGAGACTCCAGAGATGTCACACTAAGGCCGCCGTCACACTTGCGAGTTTTACGGACGTATGAGCGCAGAAAATACGTCTGTAAAACTCGCAAAACAAACGGCACAATTATTCTCTGCCCCTGTTCCAATCTGCCGTAATTTACTGATCCGTATTATACGGCTTTCTACGGCCGTAGAAAATCGCAGCATGCTGCGTTCGTCACCGTACTGCGCAAGAAATACGCCAATGAAAGTCTATGGAAGCCTGAAAAATACGGATTACACACGGACCAGCAGTGTAACTTGCGAGAAATACGCAGCGGTGTTAAGAAATGCCGGCAATTCAGTGCGGTGTACAGTAAAATCACACTGACAGCTTACAATAGAATAGGTAGAATAAATGTGTACACATAGAATAGGTATATATATATATGTCAGTGAAACACATATATATATATATATATATATATATATATATTAATATTTCTTCCAGCGCGAGATAGCTTTAAAGCCGGTAATTCAATTACCGGCTTTTGCTCTCTCCTTCCTAAACCCGACATGATTTGTGACATGGTTTACATACAGTAAACCATGTCATATCCCCCTTTTTTTTGCATATTCCACACTACTAATGTTAGTAGTGTGTATATGCAAAATTTGGCCGTTCTATCTACTAAATTAAAGGGTTAAATGGCGGAAAAAATTGGCGTGGGCTCCCGCGCAATTTTCTTCGCCAGAGGAGCTTTCTAGGAAAATTCCCACGATCTAGGAACAACCAGCAGAGGGCGCCTCACCGCAAATGAAGGTAAATATAGGTCATTGACCTACTTTACCTTCATTCCCCGGGGTTTTGCAGCCACGAACAACATTGCATTAGCAAAGCTCGTGGCTGCAAAATATTTTAACCCCTTCAGATGGATTTACATCGTTGGACTTTACAGATCTGCGGAAGGTAAGGATATTGTTGGTTTATTATGTTATTTTTGTTACAGAACGAGGGTCTTTAGTGATTGGATTGGGCGTTGAATAAAATATTACAACAACCTTTGTTTTTATTTCATTAAAATAATTTTTAATAATGTGTTTGTGTATTTTTTTAACCCTTTACTAGTATTGGATTAATAATGGATAGGTGTCATAATTGACGCCTCTCCATTATTAATTTGGCTTAATGTCACCTTACAATAGCAAGGTGGCATTAACCCTTCATTACCCCATATCCCACCGCTACATGGGAATGGGAAGAGAGTGGCCAATTGTCAGAATAGGCGCATCTTCCAGATGTGCCTTTTCTGGGGTGGCTGGGGGCAGATGTTTTTAGCCGGGGGGGGGGGGGGGCAATAACCGTGGACCCTCTCCAGGCTATTAATATCTGCCTTCAGTCACTGGCTTTACTACTCTGGTGGAGAAAATTGCGCGGGAGCCCACGCCAATTTTTTCCGCCATTTAACCCTTTAATTTAGTAGATAGAACGGCCAAATTTTGCATATACACACTACTAACATTAGTAGTGTGGAATATGCAGAATAAAGGGGGATATGACATGGTTTACTGTATGTAAACCATGTCACAAATCATGTCGGGTTTAGGAAGGAGAGAGCAAAAGCCGGTAATTGAATTACCGGCTTTAAAGCTATCTCGCGCTGGAAGAAATATTAATATATATATGTGTCTACTGACATATATATATATATATATATATACCGTATTCACTCGAGTATAAGCCGACCCGAGTATAAGCCGACCCCCCTAATTTTGCCACAAAAAACTGGGAAAACCTATTGACTCGAGTATAAGCCTAGGGTGGAAATGCAGCATTTACCGGTGATTGAATTTAAAAAATAAAAATAGATCATTATTTCCCCATAGCTGTGCCATATAGTGCTCTGCACCGTTCATTATTTCCCCATAGCTGTGCCATATAGTGCTCTGCACCGTTCATATTTCCCCATAGCTCTGCCATATAGTGCTCTGCACCGTTCATATTTCCCCAAAGCTCTGCCATATAGTGCTCTGCACCGTTCATATTGCCCCATATCTGTGCCCTGTATGCTCTGCACCGTTCATACTGCCCCATATCTGTGCCCCATATAGTGCTCTGCACCGTTCATTATTGCCCCATAGCTGTGCCCCATACAGTGCTCTGCACCGTTCATATTGTCCCATAGTAGTGCCCCATATAGTGCTGTGCACCGTTCATACTGCCCCCATATCTGTGCCCCATATAGTGCTCTGCACCGTTCATTATTGCCCCATATCTGTGCCCCATACAGTGCTCTGCACCGTTCATATTGTCCCATAGTAGTGCCCCATATAGTGCTCTGCACCGTTCATACTGCCCCAGAGATGCTCCACATAAATCTGTGCCGCTGCTGCAATAAAAAAAAAAAAGCCATACTCACCTCTCTTGATTGCAGCTCCCAGCGTCTCGTTCCGGCGTCCGGTCCCGGCGTCTCCGCTCTGACTGATCAGGCAGAGGGCGCCGCGCACAATATATGCGTCATCGCGCCCTCTGACCTGAACAGTCAGAGCGGAGCAACGCCGGGAAGATGGAGCGGCGCCCGGCGGCTGGAACGGGGACAGGTAAATATGACATACTTACCTGGTCCCGACGTCCGGCTCCCCTCTGCCTGTCCCACGGTCTCCGGGTGCCGCAGCTTCTTTCTCTATCAGCGGTCACCGTTACCGCTGATTAGAGAAATGAATAGGCGGCTTCACCCCTATGGGAGGTGGAGCCGCCTATTCATTTCTCTAATGAGCGGTCCCACGTGACCGCTGAAGAGGGGAAGAGCTGCAGCACAGAAGACCCGTGGGATGGCAGGGGGAGCGTCAGGATCGCTGGGACTAGGTAAGTATACCTCAGAGCCCTCATCCCCTCACCCGCCGACCCTGCCACCCACCTTGACTCGAGTATAAGCCGAGAGGGGCACTTTCAGCCCAAAAATTTGGGCTGAAAATCGCGGCTTATACTCGAGTATATACGGTATATATATATAGACAGTATATATATATATATATATATTTTTTTTTTCTGACACATGGATCCCTTGTATAGCCGTATGTTGGTTTTGCAAGCCTGCGAGAAAAACACGCAGTACGGATGCCATACGGATTACATACGGAGGATGCCATGCGCAAAAAACACTGACACACCCTGCCTACGGAGGAGCTACGGACCACTATTTTGGGGACTTTTCAGCGTATTACGGCCGTAATATACGGACCGTATTGTTTTACGCTGTGTGTGACGCCGGTCTAATACTGTGACCTTTTGCCTTTGCAGGATTTTTGGACCTATGCCTACCTAAGATTTTTTTTCTTTCCAACTTGGAAAAGTGTAAATAATTGGTTTTGAAAACAATGTAGTACAAAACAATGAAAGAAAAAGTGGGAACGTCAACTAACGGGGTAAAAGAAATAAAAAAGCATACCATGGCTAAGATTGTGGAAGCCGCAGTCATCATCATCATCATCACCGCCATCATTTCCTGGCAGAAGTAATGCCAAATGCAGGTAATGATTAGCTTCCTTTGCCTCTGGCAAGTGCATTATTCATTTCATTCATAGAAGGATGATGTTTCATCTGGCATTGACATGGTCAGTTTGTGTTAGTGTTCTGCACAGTTGTCCCGTGTGTGATGTCAAAGCCAATTCCAAAGCACCCTGGAATGTCTTAAAGGGACTCTGTCACCTGAATTTGGAGGGAACAATCTTCAGAGATAGGGGCGGAGTTTTCAGGTGTTTGATTCACCCTTTCCTTACCCGCTGGCTGCATGCTAGCTGCAATATTGGATTGAAGTTCATTCTCTGTCCTCCGTAGTACATGCCTGCACAAGGCAATCTGAATGTCTGGTTAAAGATGTATTGAAAGGCTGTAATCTCAGCCCATTCTCATGACCCTTATAAGAAATAGCAGCCAAACAAGTACAGTATAGGGCCAAAATGAGAAATACTCCAATATTTAAATAGCAAGTGTGCTCAAAGGATTAATTGCTCAAAAGTAAAAGGACTTAAAGTACCGTCACACTAGACGATATCGCTAGCGATCCGTGACGTTGCAGCGTCCTCGCTAGCGATATCATCCAGTGTGACAGGCAGCAGCGATCAGGCCCCTGCTGTGCTGTCGCTGGTCGGGGAAGAAAGTCCAGAACTTTATTTGGTGGCTGGATCTCCCGTGGACATCGCTGGATCGGCGTGTGTGACACCGATTCAGCGATGTCTTCACTGGTAACCAGGGTAAACATCGGGTAACTAAGCGCAGGGCCGCGCTTAGTAACCCGATGTTTACCCTGGTTACCATCCTAAAAGTAAAAAAAACAAACACTACATACTTACCTACAGCCGTCTGTCCTCCAGCGCTGTGCTCTGCACTCCTCCTGTACTGGCTGTGAGCGTCGGTCAGCCGGAAAGCAGAGCGGTGACGTCACCGCTCTGCTTTCCGGCCGCTGTGCTCACACAGCCAGTACAGGAGGAGTGCAGAGCACAGCGCTGGAGGACAGACGGCTGTAGGTAAGTATGTACTGTTTGTTTTTTTTACTTTTAGGATGGTAACCAGGGTAAACATCGGGTTACTAAGCGCGGCCCTGCGCTTAGTTACCCAATGTTTACCCTGGTTACCGGCATCGTTGGTCGCTGGAGAGCGGTCTGTGTGACAGCTCTCCAGCGACCAAACAGCGACGCTGCAGCGATCCGGATCGTTGTCGGTATCGCTGCAGCATCGCTAAGTGTGACGGTACCTTTAGTTGTGTGTTATGGACCTGGTGGTTAGGAGCACCCGGAACGACCTGATGGTTAAACTCACACAGGACAAGCTCTGGGAAGTGGGAGCTCTGCCGACCGCAACCCCTAATCCTATCACACAACTAGAAATAGCCGTGGAGCGTACCTAACTCGACCTAGACGCCTCTTCACAGCCTAAGAGCTAACTAGCCCTAAAGATATAAAATAAAGCCTACCTTGCCTCAGAGAAATTCCCCAAAGGAAAAGGCAGCCCCCCACATATATTGACTGTGAGTTAAGATGAAAGTCACAAACACAGAAATGAAACAGGTTTCAGCAAAGGGAGGCCAGACTTACTAAACAGACGGAGGATAGGAAAGGTATCTTTGCGGTCAGCACAAAAAACTACAAAAAGACCACGCAGAGTGTGCAAAAAGACCTCCGCACCGACTCACGGTGCGGAGGTGCCACTCAGCATCCCAGAGCTTCCAGCTAGCAAGGCAAATCATGATAGCCAGCTGGACAAGGAAACAATGAACAAATAATTAACTAGCAGGGACTTAGCTTCTGCTGGAGTAGACAGGTCACCAGAAAGATCCAAGAGCGAACTGAACCAGCACAAGAACATTGACAGCTGACATGGAGTAACGATCTGAGTGGAGTTAAATAGAGCAGCCAGCCAAAGAATAAACTACGTCACCTGTGGAAGGAACCTCAGAAGCAGCAGCTCCACTCACAGCCACCAGAGGGAGTCCATGGACAGAACTCGCCGAAGTACCATTCATGACCACAGGAGGGAGTTCGATAACAGAATTCACAACAGTTGTGTTTTCTAGGCGAATCCCTTGTTCCAGCTGTATAAATAGACTCATCCCTGGTCCCGACGCATTTCTCGCCCACTTATCTTTGCTTGAGGGTTCATCAGGGGACTTGCATAGTAAGGAATACCTCAGTGAGTCCAACAGCTGGGGACGGGTATCAATCTGCCCATCCCAACAGATTCTGTGCTATGGATGCCAGGACCCTGCATTCTTTAATAGCAGGGCAACTGTATAGATTACCCACATAAATGGAGCCCGGTTTGTATGCATGCTGATAAATTGTCAGCGTGTAAATCTTAAGCTTGCAGGAAGCGCTTCCGGCCCAGTTGTGACATTATAACCCAGACTTGTGAATACACATTGACAAAGGTTAAATTTTTCTCCTTTATGGGGCCTTAATTATTGCTACATTAATGCAAGTCTTTTATTGGTTAGATGTTATTGAATTACTAATGTATACTAGTGATGAGGGAGTGCACTCATTTTGCGGGTTTTCTCGAGCATGCTCGTGTGACCTCTGAGTATTTATGACTGCTCGGAGATTTAGTTTTCATCGCGGCAGCTGAATGATTTACAGCTAGTAGCCAGCCTAAGTACATGTGGGAGTTGACTGGTTGCTAGGGAATCCCCACATGTAATCAAGCAGGCTAGTAGCTGTAAATCATTCAGCTGCCATGATGAAAACTAACTCTCCAAGCAGTCATAAATACTCGGAGGTCACCCAAGTGTGCTCGGGGAAAATTTGAGCAACTAATACACTCGCTCATCACTTATGTGTACATTATTTTTCTGTATATAGTAGTTACATGTTGGAATTACTGTGTGGGATTTTTTATTTTTGTTTGCATACTTTAGCATTAGAATAGATTTATTTATGTTAGAATTAGTTTTTAGTTGTACTATTTATAAACAGAAAAATTTTAAACAAATCTAGTTGAAGTAGGAAGTGTTTCTTACCTCCCACACTCACATGTTAAAAGATCCATTTTACATTATTTCTTTTAGACACTTTTCAAAGTAATACAGTTTTTATGGAATCCTTTTTCATTTATATGCAAATAGTCCAATCATATTTTCATATGTAATTTAAAGAGTTTATATAAAAGATCTTGCTCTCAAATAAATATTCTAATCTTTTCAATTCTATCCTTTATGTAAATGTTCACTCCTCATATTTTGTCTTCAACAGTCCTCTACATGAACGATTACTGATCCATCTAAAACCTTTGCATGTCATTATTTGATTGTAGTACTTTGTATGACCACCATGATTTTTAAGGGCAGCACTAATTCTTCTAGGGATGGAGTGAACAAGTTGGCAATATATTGTGTTTTTTAGGGCCTGGATGCTAGATCAAGCGTGCTGCTCAACTTGTCTTTTCAGAATGCTATAGGTGCTTCGATTGGGTCCTTATCAGGAGAGGCACTTGGCCACTGAGTCACTTTCACTTTTCTCTTTTTTTCAGAAATGCAACAGATGTGTGTTTTGGATCATTGTCATGTTGGAAAAGTACAAATGTACCAAGGATGCAGAGTGTTAGAAGAATCTTCTCTTTCAAATTTAGGTCTCCAATGCCAGGAGTCACACCTAAGGACATTGCCACCATCATATTTCACTGTAGGCACTAAAAATTTAGAAGAATTAAATCAGAGTAATGCATGGTGACGACCATGAAGCATGATATGGTTTTTGCAGTGTCTTTATGTAAGACTGCATGAGAGCTCCTAGTTTTGAGGAGATACATTTAATTAATGGTATTATGAATTCACAAAGGTACCACTCTATATTACCAGTGGCAGATTAAAATGAGGTCATTCTGGGCCCCCCCACACCACTGGGCCCTGGGCTACCAGTCAGATTGACCTCAGCCGCCATCAGGGCATTTCTACCCTGACTACCTTATGGGGCCCTGTGGCAGAGGGGGCCCGCATCGGGCCCCGTCTCATCTGCTCACCAGTCCCCTACCGGCGCTACGGCAGTTTAACGCTATTGATGTGCGGGGGAGAGCAGAATGCTGGAGACACAGGGGGAGGGGCAGAATGCTGGACACTCTGGGGAAGGAATGCTGGACATACTGGGGCAGAAATGCTGGACACACTGGGGGCAGAAATGCTGGACAAACTAGACAAACTAGGGGTAGAAATGCTGGGCACATTGGGGCAGAAATGCTGGACACACTCGGGCAGAAATGCTGTACACACTGGGGGCAGAAATGATGGACATACTGGGGGCAGAAATGCTGGACATAGTGGGGGTAGAAATGCTGGACACACTGGGGACAGAAATGCTGGACACACTGGGGGCAGAAATGCTGGACACACTGGGGGCAGAATGCTGGACACACTGGGGGCAGAAATGCTGGACATACTGGGGTAGAAATGCTGGACATACTGGGGTAGAAATGCTGGACACACTAGGGGCAGAAATGCGGGACACACTCGGGCAGAAATGCTGGACACACTGGGGACAGAAATGCTGGACATACTGGGGGTAGAAATGCTGGACACATTGGGGGCAGAAATGCTGGACATACTGGGGGCAGAAATGCTGGACACACTGGGGGCAGAATGCTGGACACACTGGGGGCAGAAATGCTGGACACACTGGGGGCAGAAATGCGGGACACACTGGGGGAAGAAATGCTGGACATACTGGGGGCAGAAATGCTGGACACATTGGGGGCAGAAATGCTGGACATACTGGGGGCAGAAATGCTGGACACACTGGGGGCAGAATGTTGGACACACTGGGGGCAGAAATGCTGGACATACTGGGGGCAGAAATGCTGGACACACTGGGGGCAGAAATGCTGGACAAACTGGGGTAGAAATGCTGGACACACTGGGGGCAGAAATGCGGGACACACTCGGGCAGAGATGCTGGACACACTAGGGGCAGAAATGCTGGACATACTGGGGGTAGAAATGCTGGACATACTGGGGGTAGAAATGCTGGACACACTCGGGCAGAAATGCTGGACACACTGGGGGGCAGAAATGCTGGACATACTGGGGGTAGAAATGCTGGACGCATTGAGGCAGAAATGCTGGACACACTGGGGGCAGAAATGCTGGACACACTGGGGGCAGAAATGATGGACATACTGGGGGCAGAAATGCTGGACACACTGGGGGCAGAAATGCTGGACATACTGGGGGTAGAAATGCTGGACACACTGGGGACAGAAATGCTGGACACACTGGGGGCAGAAATGCTGGACACACTGGGGGCAGAATGCTGGACACACTGGGGGCAGAAATGATGGACATACTGGGGTAGAAATGCTGGACATACTGGGGTAGAAATGCTGGACACACTGGGGGCAGAAATGCTGGACACACTGGGGACAGAAATGCTGGACATACTGGGGGTAGAAATGCTGGACACATTGGGGGCAGAAATGCTGGACATACTGGGGGCAGAAATGCTGGACACACTGGGGGCAGAATGCTGGACACATTGGGGGCAGAAATGCTGGACACACTGGGGGCAGAAATGCGGGACACACTGGGGGAAGAAATGCTGGACATACTGGGGGCAGAAATGCTGGACACATTGGGGGCAGAAATGCTGGACATACTGGGGGCAGAAATGCTGGACACACTGGGTGGCAGAATGTTGGACACACTGGGGGCAGAAATGCGGGACACACTCGGGCAGAGATGCTGGACACACTAGGGGCAGAAATGCTGGACATACTGGGGGTAGAAATGCTGGACATACTGGGGGTAGAAATGCTGGACACACTCGGGCAGAAATGCTGGACACACTGGGGGGCAGAAATGCTGGACATACTGGGGGTAGAAATGCTGGACGCATTGAGGCAGAAATGCTGGACACACTGGGGGCAGAAATGCTGGACACACTGGGGGCAGAAATGATGGACATACTGGGGGCAGAAATGCTGGACATACTGGGGGCAGAAATGCTGGACATAGTGGGGGTAGAAATGCTGGACACACTGGGGACAGAAATGCTGGACACACTGGGGGCAGAAATGCTGGACACACTGGGGGCAGAATGCTGGACACACTGGGGGCAGAAATGATGGACATACTGGGGTAGAAATGCTGGACATACTGGGGTAGAAATGCTGGACACACTGGGGGCAGAAATGCGGGACACACTCGGGCAGAAATGCTGGACACATTGGGGACAGAAATGCTGGACATTCTGGGGGTAGAAATGCTGGACACATTGGGGGCAGAAATGCTGGACATACTGGGGGCAGAAATGCTGGACACACTGGGGGCAGAATGCTGGACACACTGGGGGCAGAAATGCTGGACACACTGGGGGCAGAAATGCGGGACACACTGGGGGAAGAAATGCTGGACACACTGGGGGCAGAAATGCTGGACACATTGGGGGCAGAAATGCTGGACATACTGGGGGAAGAAATGCTGGACACACTGGGGGCAGAATGCTGGACACACTGGGGGCAGAAATGCTGGACATACTGGGGGCAGAAATGCTGGACAAACTGGGGTAGAAATGCTGGACACACTGGGGGCAGAAATGCGGGACACACTCGGGCAGAGATGCTGGACACACTAGGGGCAGAAATGCTGGACATACTGGGGGTAGAAATGCTGGACATACTGGGGGTAGAAATGCTGGACACACTCGGGCAGAAATGCTGGACACACTGGGGGCAGAAATGCTGGACATACTGGTGGTAGAAATGCTGGACGCATTGAGGCAGAAATGCTGGACACACTGGGGGCAGAAATGCTGGACACACTGGGGGCAGAAATGCTGGACATACTGAAGGTAGAAATGCTGGACACATTGGGGCAGAAATGCTGGACACACTGGGGGCAGAAATGCTGGACACACTGGGGGCAGAATGCTGAACACACTGGGGGCAGAATGCTGGAGACAGATGGGGCAGGACTGGAGACAGATGGGGCAGAATGGAGACAGATGGGGCAGGATTGGAGACAGATGGGGCAGGATTGGAGACAAATGGGGCAGGATTGAAGACAGATGGGGCAGGACTGGAGACAGATGGGACAGGATTGGAGACAGATGGGGCAGAATGGAGACAGATGGGGCAGGATTGGAGACAGATGGGACAGAATGGAGACAGATGGGGCAGGATTGGAGACAGATGGAGTAGGATTGGAGACAGATGGGGCAGGATTGAAGACAGATGGGGCAGGACTGGAGACAAATGGGGCAAAATTGGAGACAGATGGGGCAGGATTGGAGACAGATGGGCAGAATGGAGACAGGGCAGGATTGGAGACAGATGGAGCAGGATTGAAAACAGATGGGGCAGAATGGAGACAGATGGGGCAGAATTGGAGACAGATGGGGCAGAATGGAGACAGATGGGGCAGGATTGGAGACAGATGGGGCAGGACAAGAGACAGATGGGGCAAGATTGGAGATAGATGGGGCAAGATTGGAGACAGATGGGGCAGAATGGAGACAGGGCCGGATTGGAGACAGATGGGGCAGGATTGAAGATAGATGGGGCAGGATTGAAGACAGATGGTGCAGGATTGAAGACAGGTAAGGCAGAATGGAGACAGATGGGGCAGGATTGAAGACAGATGGGGCAGGATTGATGACAGATGGGGCAGGATTGACGACAGATGGGGCAGAATTGAAAACAGATGGGCAGGTGTTGTGAATTCTGTGGCAGAGCTCCCTCCTGTGGTCACAAGTGGTACTTCGGCTGGTTCTCTCTGTGAGCTTCCGTTGGTGGAGGAAAGTGGTACTGCGGCTTCTGAGTTTCCTTCCTCAGGTGATGTGGTGAAGTCGTTTGGTGCTGCTCTATTTAACTCCACCTAGTGCTTTGATCCTGGCCTCCAGTCAATGTTCTAGTATTGGACCTGTTTCCTCCTGGATCGTTCCTGTGGCCTGCTGCTCTGCATAGCTAAGTTCCTCTTTGCTATTTGTTTGCTGTTTTTTTCTGTCCAGCTTGTCTATTTGTTTTTTACTGCTTGCTGGAAGCTCTGGGACGCAGAGGGTGTACCTCCGTGCCGTTAGTTCGGTACGGAGGGTCTTTTTGCCCCCTTTGCGTGGTGTTTGTAGGGTTTTGTGTTGACCGCAAAGTTACCTTTCCTATCCTCGCTCTGTTCAGAAAGTTGGGCCTCACTTTGCTAAATCTATTTCATCTCTACATTTGTCTTTTCATCTTAACTCACAGTCATTATATGTGGGGGCTGCCTTTTCCTTTGGGGTATTTCTCTGAGGCAAGGTAGGCTTATTTTCTATCTTCAGGCTAGCTAGTTTCTCAGGCCGTGCCGAGTTGCATAGGGAGCGTTAGGCGCAATCCACGGCTGCCTTTAGTGTGGTTTCAGAGGATTAGGGATTGCGGTCAACAGAGTTCCCACGTCTCAGAGCTCGTTCTTGTTTTTTGGGTTATTGCCAGGTCACTGTATGTGCGCTGACCTCTATGTCCATTGTGGTACTGAATTACCTTTCACAACAGGCAGGATTGGAGACAGATGGGACAGAATGGAGACAGATGGGGCAGAATTGGAGACAGATGGGGCAGAATGGAGACAGATGGGGCAGGATTAAAGATAGATGGGGTAGGATTGAAGACAGATGGTGCAGGATTGAAGACAGATGGGACAGAATAGAGACAGATGGGGCTGGATTGGAGACAGATGGGGCAGAATGGAGACAGATGGGGCAGGATTGGATACAGATGGGGCAGAATGGAGACAGATGTGGCAGGATTGGAGACAGATGGGGCAGGGGTGGAGAGAGATGGGGCAGGATTGAAAACAGATGGGGCAGGACTGGAGACAGATGGGGCAAGATTGGAGACAGATGAGGCAGGATTGAAGACAGATTTGGCAGAATGGAGACAGATGGGGCAGGATTGGAGACAGATGGGGCAAAATTGGAGAAAGATGGGGCAGGATTGAAGACAGATGGGGCTGGATTGAAGACAGATGGGGCTGGATTGAAGACAGATGAGGCAGGATTGGAGACATAGGGGGCAGAATGGAGGTACGGGGCATGATTGGGGACACGGGGTGCAGGATTGGAGACAGATAGTGCAGGATCATGAGGCAGGATGGATAAGCTGGAGACAGATGGGGCATGGATGGGGAGATCACATGGGGCAGAATGGATGCACATGAGGGCAGGATGGGAGAACATATGGCTGAAGCCTGGAATGAGACACACAGGGGCCAGGATGGGGAAAATTATTACCATAGGGGCTAATTAAGGGATATTATTACTGCAGTCATGTATTTGTTTATTTTTTGAGTATACTGTTTTAAATGGGGAGGCGGTCCTGTTACTGCGTAGAGTGATACTATGTCACCTCTTTTTCTTCATGTGGTGTAATGTAGAAGTTGGGAAAAATTAAGTAATGTGTTCTGGAAGCGGAGCTTGAGATAACTGTGTCATTTCCTGCAGAGAAAAGACGTGGCTGAAAGAAGTGATGGAGATCTGTGCTGGATGAAGGATGAAACATGAAGGACTTCCCCTAGAGATGTCACTGGTGAATCAGTGTGTTACCTATACACTGACACTATACACTGCATACTATATACAGAAGTCCGGTATATAATGTCACCAGTAATCACTGTATTGTTTACTGTATACATTATATACAGAGCTCCTGTGTATAATATCACCAGTGATCACTGTATTACCTGTACATACTAAGTGCAGATCTCCTGTGTATAATGGCACTTATGGTGATAGTATTGTGTTTTCTTATTACTGATCAGTATTGTAGTATTCAGTCACTATGTGGTGTGTTATGATCAGGTGACCTTGGAGCAGCATGAAAACTTTCACTGGAGTAGGTGGTAACTATACTGACCGCAAACCCTGAGCCGTGGGGTGTGCCTAACAAAACCTAGACACCTCAACACAGCCAGAGGACTAAATACCCCTATAGATGGAAATAGGAATTTCTACCTTGCCTCAGAGCAGAACCCCAAAGGATAGGAAGCCCCCCACAAATATTGACTGTGAGTAGTAGAGGAAAAAACACACACAGGCAGGAAACAGGATTTAGCAAATGAGGCACACACTAGCTAAATAGGAAAGGATAGGACAGGATACTAAGTGGTCAGTATTAAAAATCCTTCCAAAAATATCCACAGCAGAAAATACAAAAACTCCACCATCTAACTAAAGATGTGGAGCGTATATCTGCATCTCCAGAGAATCCAACAAGACTGAGAAAACACTGACACAGTCTAAGCTGGACAAGAGAAAAACAAATTAATAGCACAGAATATAGGCACACTGCATGTGTGCCACAGAAACAAAAACCAGACACTTATCTTTGCTGAATTGGCAGCTAAGCAGGAGAAGCCAGAAAGTGATCCAACACTTCAGAAGAAACATTGACATCTGGCAAGGACTAATGAATCCTGCACACCTAAATATCCCAGTCAGAACTGCAATCAGCAGATACACCTGGCCAGGACTGCGACTCAGAGACAACTGCATTCCCACCTACAACCACTGGAGGGAACCCAAGAGCAGAATTCACAACAGTACCCCCCCCTTGAGGAGGGGTCACCGAACCCTCACCAGGGCCTCCAGGACGATCAGGATGAGCCAGATGAAAGGCACGGACCAAATCAGCAGCATGGACATCAGAGGCAAAAACCCAAAAACCCAAGAATGATCCTCCTGGCCATAACCCGTCCATTTGACAAGGTACTGAAGCCTCCGCCTCGAAAAATGAGAATCCAAAATCTTCTCAACCACATACTCCAACTCACCATCAACCAACACAGGGGCCGGAGGATCAACAGAGGGAACAACGGTCACCACATATTTCCGCAATAAAGATCTATGGAAGACATTATGGATCGCAAAAGAGGCCGGAAGCGCCAAACGAAAAGACACCGGATTAATAATCTCAGAAATTTTATAAGGACCAATAAACCGAGGCTTAAACTTAGGGGAAGAAACCTTCATAGGAACATGACGGGAAGACAACCAGACCAGATCCCCAACCCGAAGCCGGGAACCAACACACCGACGACAGTTAGCAAGACGTTGAGCCTCCTCCTGAGACACCACCAAATTGTCCACCACATGAGCCCAAATCTGCTGCAACCTGTCAACCACAGAATCCACACCAGGACAGTCAGAAGGCTCAACCTGCCCAGAAGAAAAACGAGGATGAAAACCAAAATTGCAAAAAAAAGGTGAAACCAAAGTGGCCGAACTAGCCCGATTATTAAGGGCAAACTAGGCCAATGGCAAGAAGGCCACCCAATCATCCTGATCAACAGACACAAAGCATCTCAAATAAGTCTCCAAAGTCTGATTAGTTCGCTCGGTCTGGCTATTTGTCTGAGGATGAAATGCAGAAGAAAAAGACAAATCAATGCCCAGCCTAGCACAAAAGGCCCTCCAAAACCTTGAAACAAACTGGGAACCTCTGTCGGACACAATATTCTCCGCAATGCCATGCAAACGAACCACATGCTGAAAAAACAACGGAACCAAATCTGAAGAGGAAGGCAATATAGGCAAAGGCACCAAATGAACCATCTTAGAGAACTGGTCACAAACAACCCAGATAACAGACATTTTCTGGGAGACCGGAAGATCAGAAATAAAATCCGTTGAAATATGCGTCCAGGGCCTTCCAGAACTGGCAATGGCAAAAGCAACCCACTAGCATGGGAACAACAAGGCTTGGCCCGTGCACAAGTCCCACAGGACTGCACAAAAAAACGCACATCACGCGACAAAGAAGGCCACCAAAAGGACCTATCAACCAAGTCTCTGGGACCAAAAATGCCAGGATAACCAGCCAACACAGAACAGTGAACCTCAGAAATCACTCTACTAGTCCATCTGTCAGGAACAAACAGTTTCCCCACAGGACAGCGGTCAGGTTTGTCAGCCTGAAATTCCTGAAGAACCCGTCGTAAATCAGGGGAAATGGCAGAAAGGACCACCCCTTCTTTTAGAATACCGACCGGTTCTAAGACCTCAGGAGAATCAGGCAAAAAACTCCTAGAGAGGGCATCAGCCTTAATATTCTTAGAACCCGGAAGGTACGAGACCACGAAATCAAAACGGGAAAAAAACAAGGAACATCGAGCCTGTCTAGGATTCAGCCGTTTGGCTGTTCGAGGTAAATCAGATTCTTATGATCGGTCAAGACCACAATACGGTGCTTAGCTCCCTCAAGCCAATGTCGCCATTCCTCAAACGCCCACTTCATAGCCAACAACTCCCAATTGCCGACATCATAATTGCGTTCAGCAGGCGAAAACTTATGGGAAAAGAAGGCACACAGTTTCATCAAGGAACCAACAGGATCCCTCTGAGACAAAACGGCCCCTGCCCCAATCTCAGAAGCATCAACCTCAACCTGAAATGGAAGAGAAACATCCGGTTGGCGCAACACCGGAGCAGAAGTAAATCGACGTTTAAGCTCCTGAAAGGCAGAGACAGCCGCAGAGGACCAATTCGCCACATCAGCGCCTTTCTTCATCAAATCAGTCAAGGGTTTAACCACACTGGAAAAATTGGCAATGAAATGGCGATAAAAATTGGCAAAACCCAAAAATTTCTGAAGGCTCTTCACGGATGTGGGCTGAATCCAATCATGAATGGCCTGAACCTTAACCGGATCCATCTCTATAGACGAGGGAGAAAAAATAAAGCCTAAAAAAGAAACCTTCTGCACCCCAAAGAGACACTTAGACCCTTTCACAAACAAAGCATTGTCACGAAGGATCTGAAATACCATCCTGACCTGTTGCACATGAGACTCCCAATCATCGGAAAAAATCAAAATATCGTCCAAATATACAATCAAGAATTTATCAAGATAAGTCCAGAAGATATCATGCATGAAGGACTGAAAAACAGATGGAGCATTAGAGAGTCCGAATGGCATCACAAGGTATTCAAAATGGCCTTCAGTGTTATGATCTGGTGGCCTAGGAGCAGCATGTGACGTACTCTGGAGAAGGTGGTACCTGTACTGACCGCAGACCCTGATCTTAGCACCGCAACTAGAAGTAGCCGTGGGATGTACCTAACACTCCATAGACACCTCGACACAGCCTAAGGACTAACTTCCCCTAAAGATAGAAACGGGAAAACTATCTTGCCTCAGAGAAAATCCCCAAAGGATAGACAGCCCCCCACAAATATTGACTGTGAGAGGAGAGGGAAATGACATACACAGACTGAAATCAGGATTAGCAAAGGAGGCCTTTCTAGCTAAAAAGATAGAATAGGACAGAGAACTATGTGGTCAGTATTAAAACACTAGAAAATATCCACCACAGAAAATACAAAACTCCACATCTGACTAAAGACATGGAGGGTATATCTGCATCTAAAGAGATACAGCTTGGCTGCAAAAAATCCTAACAAAGACAAAGCTGGACAAGACAAAACATGAAAATGCACAGAACTATAAGGCCCACAGCATGTGGACAGCAAAAACAAAGCCAGAACTTATGTTTGTTGAAAAGAACAGCAAACAGGAGAGACCAGTCAGGGATGTGAATCCTCCAAAAACAATGGACAACTGGCACTGACTAAAGGATCAAGCAAGACTAAATAGCCCAGTCCAAATTGCAATTAGTCCAAGTGGACCCACCTGATAAATGCTGCGATCCAAAGACAGCAGCACTACCACTCATAACCACCGGAGGGAGCCCAAGAGCAGAATTCACAACAGTACCCCCCCCCCCTTGAGGAGGGGTCACCGAACCCTCACCAGAGCCACCAGGCCAATCAGGACAAGCCAAATGAAAGGCACGAACCAAATCGTCAGCATGAACATCGGAGGCAACAACCCAAGAATGATCCTCCTGGCCATAACCCTTCCATTTGACAAGATACTGAAGCTTCCGCCTTGAAAAACGAGAATCCAAAATCTTCTCAACCACATACTCCAACTCCCCATCAATCAACACCGGAGCCGGAGGATCAACAGAGGGAACAACGGGCACCACATACTTCCGCAACAAAGATCTATGGAAAACATTATGGATGGAAAAAGAGGCTGGAAGGGCCAAACGAAAAGACACTGGATTGATAATCTCAGAAATCCTATAAGGACCAATAAACCGAGGCTTGAACTTAGGGGAAGAAACCTTCATAGGAACATGACGGGAAGACAACTAGACCAAATCCCCAACCCGAAGCCGGGAACCAACACACCGACGACGGTTAGCAAAACGCTGAGCCTCCTCCTGAGACAACACCAAATTGTCCACCACATGAGCCCAAATTTGCTGCAGCCTGTCAACCACAGAATCCACACCAGGACAATAAGAAGGCTCAACCTGCCCTGAAGAAAAACGAGGATGAAAACCAAAATTGCAAAAAAAAGGCGAAACCAAGGTAGCAGAACTAGCCCGATTATTAAGGGCAAACTCGGCCAATGGCAAGAAAGTCACCCAATCATCCTGATCAGCAGACACAAAGCATCTCAAATAAGTTTCCAAAGTCTGATTAGTTCGCTCGGTTTGGCCATTTGTCTGAGGATGAAATGCGGAAGAAAAAGACAAATCAATGCCTAGCCTTGCACAAAAGGCCCGCCAAAACCTAGAAACAAACTTGGAACCTCTATCAGACACATTATTCTCCGGAATGCCATGCAAACGAACCACATGCTGAAAAAACAATGGAACCAAATCAGAAGAGGAAGGCAATTTAGGCAAAGGTACCAAATGAACCATCTTAGAAAACTGATCACAAACCTCCCAGATAACCGACATCCTCTGGGAAACCGGAAGATCTGAAATAAAATCTATAGAAATATGCGTCCAAGGCCTCTCAGGGACCGGCAAAAGCAGAAGCAACCCACTAGCACGAGAATAACAAGGCTTGGCCCGCGCACAAGTCCCACAGGACTGCACAAAAGAATGCACATCCCGCGACAAAGAAGGCCACCAAAAGGACCTACCAACCAAATCTCTGGTACCAAAAATCCCAGGATGGCCAGCCAACACAGAAAAATGAACCTCAGAAATCACTTTACTAGTCCATCTATCAGAAACAGTTTCCCCACTGGACAGCGGTCAGGTTTATCAGCCTGAAATTCCTGAAGAACCCGTCGTAAATCAGGGGAGATGGCAGAAAGAATTACCCCTTCCTTCAGAATGCCGACCGGCTCAAGGACCCCAGGAGAATCAGGCAAAAAACTCCTAGAGAGAGCATCAGCCTTAACATTCTTAGAACCCGGAAGATACGAGACCACAGTATCAAAACGGGAGAAAAACAGGGACCATCGAGCCTGTCTAGGGTTCAGTCGTTTGGCAGACTCGAGGTAAATCAGATTTTTATGATCGGTCAGGACCACAATACGGTGCTTGGCCCCCTCAAGCCAATGTCGCCACTCCTCAAATGCCCACTTCATAGCCAACAACTCCCGATTGCCGACATCATAATTGCGTTCCGCAGGCGAAAACTTCCGAGAAAAGAAAGCACACGGTTTCATCAAGGAACCATCAGAATTCCTCTGAGACAAAACGGCCCCTGCCCCAATCTCAGACGCGTCAACCTCAACCTGCAATGGAAGAGAAACATCCGGCTGACGCAACACAGGGGCAGAAGTAAATCAGCGTTTAAGCTCCTGAAGGCCGGAAACAGCCGCGGAGGACCAATTCGTCACATCAGCGCCTTTCTTCGTTAAATCGGTCAGAGGTTTAACCACACTGGAGAAGTTGGCAATGAAACGACGATAAAAATGAGCAAAGCCCAAGAATTTCTGAAGGCTCTTCACAGATGTGGGCTGAATCCAATCATGAATGGCCTGAACCTTAACCGGATCCATTTCTATAGATGAGGGAGAAAAAATGAAGCCCAAAAAAGAAACCTTCTGCACTCCAAAGAGGCACTTAGACCCCTTCACAAATAAAGCATTGTCACGAAGGATCTGAAATACCATCCTGACCTGTTTCACATGAGACTCCCAATCATCGGAAAAAATCAAAATATCATCCAAATATACAATCATGAATTTATCATTATAACTCCGAAAGATATCATGCATGAAGGACTGGAACACAGATGGGGCATTAGAGAGTCCGAATGGCATCACAAGGTATTCAAAATGGCCTTCGGGCATATTAAATGCAGTTTTCCATTCGTCACCCTGCTTAATACGAACAAGATTATATGCCCCTCGAAGGTCAATCTTAGTAAACCAACTAGCCCCCTTAATCCTAGCAAACAAATCAGTAAGCAAAGGCAAAGGATATTGAAATTTGACCGTGATCTTATTCAAGAGGCGATAATCAATACAGGGTCTCAAGGAGCCATCCTTCTTGGCAACAAAAAAAAAACCTGCTCCCAATGGTGAAGAAGATGGCCGAATATGCCCCTTCTCCAAAGACTCCTTAATATAGCTCCGCATGGCGGCATGTTCTGGAACAGACAGGTTGAAAAGTCAGCCCTTAGGAAATTTACAACCTGGAATCAAGTCAATAGCACAATCACAGTCCCTATGCGGTGGAAGGGAACTGGATTTGGCCTCATCGAAAACATCCTGGAAATCTGACAAAAACTCAGGAATTTCAGAAGAGGGGGAAGAGGAAATTGTCATCAAAGGAATGTGACCTGTTGTGAATTCTGTGGCAGTGCTCCCTCCTGTGGTCACAAGTGGTACTTCGGCTGATTCTCTCTATGAGCTTCCGTTGGTGGAGGAGAGTGGTACTGCGGCTTCTGAGTTTCCTTCCTCAGGTGATGTGGTGAAGTCGTTAGGTGCTGCTCTATTTAACTCCACCTAGTGCTTTGATCCTGGCTGTCGCGCCCGCACATACTTACCCAGCTTCTCCCATCCCTCGGCGCGCTCACGATCCTGTCCCGCGCCGCTCTGCCTCCTCCTTCGCCGGCTCTCGGCGTCTGGTCTCTTCGCGCATGCGCGGTCGCGTCTCCCCCGTCGCTGAGCCTTCTGGGAGGTCGCGACCCGGTGGCTCCGCCCCAACATGGCGGCGCCCATCGGGTATTTCTTCCCGGCGTCTTCCTAGGTAAGACGCCTTTGCTTTGTAGGTGCACTGTCTGCCGTCAGTGTCCCTATGCCCTAGGCTCCCCTGTACCAGTGTCTTTTCTCAGCCCAGTCCTTGCTTTGTCTCTGTATCCTGCCAGTCCGTGTTCCTGTTGTATCCTGCCAGTCCGTGTTCCTGCTGTATCCTGCCAGTCCGTGTTCCTGCTGTATCCTCCCAGTCCGTGTTCCTGCTGTATTCTGCCAGTCCGTGTTCCTGCTGTATCCTGCCTGTCCGTGTTCCTGCTGTATTCTGCCAGTCCGTGTTCCTGCTGTATCCTGCCAGTCCGTGTTCCTGCTGTGTCCTGCCAGCCCGTGTTCCTGCTGTATCCTGCCTGTCCGTGTTCCTGCTGTATCCCGCCAGTCCGTGTTCCTGTTGAGTCCTGCCGTTCCGTGTTCCAGACATTCTTTCAGTTAAGTCTTGTTTTCCTATTATTCCCTGCCATCCTTATAGCCTGTGGTTTCCTTCTTTATTTTGGGTCGTCCCTTTGGCTCTAGCTGTTGTGTCTCCATTCCCCCGAGGTCCTGCTCCTAACACTCCCTGTATAGGGGGTGATTCCATCTGGTCCGCTCGACCCCGGGGGCTCTAGAGTCACGACCCAGAGGGTCCACTCTCGGATTTCTGTCCGAATACTTACAGGAAGCAAAGGCCATGGACCCCGCTGGGGCCTCTGCTACGCAAAAAGAGCTACTCTTTTTGCGGGAGAATCAGTCCCGTATGATGTCCTTTATGAAGGCTATGGATTCTCGTTTGTCCACGCTCCAGTCCTCCGATCCTGGCAACGCCGCTCTACTCATTGGCTTACAGCAAGAGTTAGCTCAGCAGCGTGACACCCAGGCCCATATACTTAGTTATATGTCTTCTATTGACGATCAGCTGCTTTCCATCCAGACAGCCGCTTCTACGTCTGCTCCTGCTTCCCACCCTCCACCCCGCTTGGCTAAACCGCCTTGGTACAATGGGGATCCTAAGTCCTGCCGAGGATTTCTAAACCAATGCCGTCTTCACTTTGAGCTTCTGCCCCAGCATTACCCGACGGATCGGTCCAAAGTTGCGTTTTTGATTTCCCATCTAGAGGGTGACGCCTTGGCATGGGTTAATCCACTCTGGGAGCGAGACGATCCCCTAGTCTCCCGGTTGTATGAATTTTTGGAGACTTTCCGTCTTGTCTTTGACGAACCTGGATGACTGGCCTCTACAACTGAAGCCCTATTCTCTCTCCATCAGGGATCGTTATCCGTAGGCCAGTACGCTATTCAGTTCCGCACCCTCTCCTCTGACTTGGGCTGGAACAATGAGGCGTTGGTGGGTGCTTTCTGGCGGGGTCTCTCTGGGCGCATAAAGGATGAGTTAGCTGGTCGGGACACCCCTACGGTTTTGGAGGAACTAATTTCCTTAGCGACCCGTATTGACCTTCGGTTCCAAGAACGCGCTCGCGAGCGGAGGTCTCTTCGTCCTTGTTCTGCCACCCGTAAGCCACTCAGTCCACAGCCTAGAACCTCCTCTCAGGCGTCCGCACCGGAACCTATGCAAGTGGACCGTCTTAAAATGTCCGAACAACGTCGTAAAGAGAGGCGCACCCAGGGGTTATGTTTTTACTGCGGAAGTGCTGCTCATTTATTGCGCTCTTGCCCTGAACGTCTGGAAAACTCCTCCGCCTAGGTCAGGTAAGAGAGGCCTCCCTAGGTGTGTGTGATTCCTCTCAACCCCTTACTTTGTCCGTTCTTTTGCATATTGCGGGCAGGGGCGTTTCTCTGGATGCGTATGTGGATTCGGGCGCTGCAGGGAATTTTATTAGGTTGGAAGAGGTTTTGAAATTCTCCGTTCCAGTCAGAACCTTAGAGGCTCCTGTGATTCTAGCATCTGTGGATGGTAAACCTTTACAGGAGACCATTACTCAAGTGACACTTGAGGTGGAACTTCAGGTTGGGGCTCTGCACAAGGAGAGAATTGCATTTTATGTTTTAGCGGGTCTGTCTCATCCTATGCTCTTAGGTCTTCCTTGGTTACGGAGCCACGAGCCCATTTTAGATTGGCGCAATGGTAATATCTTGCGCTGGGGTGAGCTTTGTCGGGAACGTTGTCTGCTGCCGGTGCGTCCTGTGGGATATTCCTCTAATTCTTCTCCTTCTTCTTCCTTTCCCGCCCAGGGGCAGAATCTATCCTCTCTCTCCTGCTGAGACTCAAGCTATGTCTGAGTACATTCAAGAAAATCTTGCTAAAGGTTTCATCCGCAAGTCTTCTTCTCCGGCCGGAGCAGGGTTTTTTTTTCGTGAAGAAGAAAGACGGTTCCCTCCGTCCCTGCATTGATTATCGAGGCCTAAACAACATCACGGTGAAGAACAAATATCCTCTGCCACTCATTCCGGAACTCTTCGACCGTCTTCGGGGTGCGCAAATCTTTACCAAATTAGATCTACGTGGCGCATACAATCTGGTTCGTATTCGTGCAGGAGATGAGTGGAAGACCGCCTTCAATACTCGTGACGGTCACTACGAATACTTGGTTATGCCGTTTGGTCTCTGCAACGCCCCCGCGGTTTTCCAGGAATTTGTGAACGATGTATTTCGGGATCTTCTCTACTCCTCAGTCGTGGTTTACCTTGACGACATCCTCATCTTCTCTCCGGATCTCTCCACTCACAGGCGAGATGTCCGCCGAGTCCTGCAAAGGCTAAGAGAGAATCATCTGTTCGCTAAGATTGAAAAGTGCGTCTTTGAACAGTCCTCTCTTCCCTTCCTTGGGTATATTGTCTCAAGATCTGGCTTAGAGATGGATCCAGAGAAGGTTTCTGCTGTCCTGAATTGGCCTCGTCCTTTTGGAACAAAAGCAATCCAACGTTTTCTTGGCTTTGCCAACTACTATAGACAATTTATTCCTCATTTTTCTTCCATGACCAAGCCTATCTCTGCCCTAGTTCGCAAGGGAGTCAATTCCAGCCTTTGGACCCCTGAGGCTGAAGAGTCTTTTTTGTCCCTTAAACAAAGTTTCGCTACGGCCCCTGTGCTTCATCGTCCTGATGCTAATAGACCGTTTGTCCTTGAGGTCGACGCATCTTCTATTGGAGCTGGAGCAGTACTTTTGCAAAGATCTTCGTCCGGACGTTTGGTGACCTGTGGTTTCTTTTCTAAAACTTTTTCCGCTCCTGAGCGTAACTACTCTATAGGGGATAAGGAGCTTTTGGCTATCAAGCTAGCCTTGGAAGAATGGCTTTATCTTCTTGAAGGGTCTCTTCATCCATTCATCATTTACACTGACCACAAGAATCTGGCCTATATTCAGTCTGCCCAAAGACTAAATCCACGACAAGCCAGATGGTCTTTATTCTTCGGACGATTTGAGTTTGAACTTCATTTCCGACCTGGAAATAAGAATGTCAAAGCAGATGCTCTTTCGAGATCCTTTCAACCTCAGGACATGGAAGATTCTCCGGTTCACATCATTGATCCTGCGAGGATCGTCACTCTTGCTCCTCTAAGAGTGATTCCTACTCCTCCTGGCAAGACTCTTGTGGCTAATCAAGACAAGGAGAGAGTTTTACGTTGGGGTCACTCTTCCAAAATTGCAGGACATGTAGGAGTCAAGAAGACATTGTCTCTTATCTCTCGGCACTACTGGTGGCCATCTCTCCGTCAAGACGTCACCAAATTCATCGCTTCTTGTCCTTCTTGTGCTAAAAATAAAGTCCCTAGGCAGCTTCCCTCCGGTCTCCTGCATCCTCTGCCTGTGCCTTCCGTTCCATGGAGTCATATCGCTATGGACTTCATCACTGATCTACCTTCTTCCTTGAATTGCTCTGTCATCTTGGTTGTTGTAGATCGGTTCTCTAAAATGGCTCACTTCATCGCTTTGCCTGCTCTGCCTTCCGCTCCTGAGTTGGCAAAGATCTTTTTACACCAAGTCTTCCGTCTTCATGGTTTTCCACATCATATTGTCTCAGACCGTGGAGTACAATTTACCTCACGTTTTTGGAGAGCTCTCTGCAGTCTATTAAAGGTTAACTTGGACTTCTCTTCCGCCTATCACCCTCAGTCCAACGGACAAGTGGAGCGAGTTAATCAAGTTCTGACTACATATCTGCGACACTTCACCAATGCACACCAAGATGACTGGGTCTCTCTTCTCCCTTGGGCTGAATTCTCTTACAACAATCTTCCCAGCGAGTCTTCCTCCAAATCTCCCTTTTTCGTAGTCTATGGTCAACATCCGAACATTCCTCTTCCTGTTTCTCTTTCCTCGGGGGTACCGGCAGCGGATTTCTTGTCCCGGGAATTCTCTACGATTTGGAATGAGACCAAAGTGGCTCTTGAGAAAGCTAGCCTTAATATGAAAAGGTTTGCTGACAAGAAGCGTTTGGATGCTCCGCCATATTCTCCGGGTGATAAAGTTTGGCTCTCCTCTCGCTATATCAAGCTTAAAATTCCCTCTTACAAACTGGGTCCTCGCTACATTGGTCCTTTTCCTATCTTGAGTCGCATTAATGATGTCTCTTATAAGTTGAAGCTACCTGCCTCTTTGCGCATCCCCAATGCCTTCCATGTGTCTCTTCTTAAACCCGCAGTCTTTAATTGTTTTCACTCCGCTACCTCTTCCTCTCCTCAGCTCTGTACTTCTGATGGAATCTTTAATGTTAAAGATATTCTTGCCAAAAAAGTAGTTAGGGGTAAAACTTATTTTTTGATTGATTGGGAGGGATTTGGCCCTGAGAGGTCCTGGGAGCCCCGAGAGAACATCAACGCTCCCCTTATCATGAAAAGATTCCTTTCTAGCCTTAAAAGGAGGGGGACTAAGGAGGGGGGTACTGTCACGCCCGCACATACTTACCCGGCTTCTCCCATCCCTCGGCGCGCTCACGATCCTGTCCCACGCCGCTCTGCCTCCTCCTTCGCCGGCTCTCGGCGTCTGGTCTCTTCGCGCATGCGCGGTCGCGTCTCCCCCGTCGCTGAGCCTTCTGGGAGGTCGCGACCCGGTGGCTCCACCCCAACATGGCGGCGCCCATCGGGTATTTCTTCCCGGCGTCTTCCTAGGTAAGACGCCTTTGCTTTGTAGGTGCACTGTCTGCCGTCAGTGTCCCTATGCCCTAGGCTCCCCTGTACCAGTGTCTTTTCTCAGCCCAGTCCTTGCTTTGTCTCTGTATCCTGCCAGTCCGTGTTCCTGTTGTATCCTGCCAGTCCGTGTTCCTGCTGTATCCTGCCAGTCCGTGTTCCTGCTGTATCCTCCCAGTCCGTGTTCCTGCTGTATTCTGCCAGTCCGTGTTCCTGCTGTATCCTGCCTGTCCGTGTTCCTGCTGTATTCTGCCAGTCCGTGTTCCTGCTGTATCCTGCCAGTCCGTGTTCCTGCTGTGTCCTGCCAGCTCGTGTTCCTGCTGTATCCTGCCTGTCCGTGTTCCTGCTGTATCCCGCCAGTCCGTGTTCCTGTTGTATCCTGCCGGTCCGTGTTCCTGCTGAGTCCTGCCGTTCCGTGTTCCAGACATTCTTGCAGTTAAGTCTTGTTTTCCTATTATTCCCTGCCATCCTTATAGCCTGTGGTTTCCTTCTGTATTTTGGGTCGTCCCTTTGGCTCTAGCTGTTGTGTCTCCATTCCCCCGAGGTCCTGCTCCTAACACTCCCTGTATAGGGGGTGATTCCATCTGGTCCGCTCGACCCCGGGGGCTCTAGAGTCACGACCCAGAGGGTCCACTCTCGGATTTCTGTCCGAATTCTTACACTGGCCTCCAGTCAATGTTCTAGTATTGGTCTTGCTTCCTCCTGGATCGTTCCTGTGGCCTGCTGCTCTGCATAGCTAAGTTGCTCTTGTGTTATTTTTGTTTGCTGTTTTTTTCTGTCCAGCTTTTTTATTTGTTTTTTCTTGCTTGCTGGAAGCTCTGGGACGCAGAGGGTGTACCTCCGTGCCGTTATTCGGTACGGAGGGTCTTTTTGCCCCCTTTGCGTGGTTGTTTGTAGGGTTTTGTGTTGACCGCAAAGTTACCTTTCCTATCCTCGCTCTGTTCAGAAAGTCGGGCCTCGCTTTGCTAAATCTATTTCATCTCTACGTTTGTCTTTTCATCTTAACTCACAGTCATTATATGTGGGGGGCTGCCTTTTCCTTTGGGGTATTTCTCTGAGGCAAGGTAGGCTTATTTTCTATCTTCAGGCTAGCTAGTTTCTCAGGCTGTGCCGAGTTGCATAGGGAGCGTTAGGCGCAATCCACGGCTGCCTCTAGTGTGGTTGGAGAGGATTAGGGATTGCGGTCAGCAGAGTTCCCACGTCTCAGAGCTCGTTCTATGTTTTTGTGTTATTGTCAGATCACTGTATGTACTCTGACTTCTATGTCCATTGTGGTACTGAATTACCAGCCATAACAGTACTGGAGGCCTAAAGTACTAATGATTCCCAATAGAGGGAAAAAAGAAGTTCTGAGACCATTTTTTTCCTCTGCACTGTGTTTTGCCTTTTTTTCCCCCTAGACATTTGGGTGGTTCAGGACACAGGTGTAGCGATGGACATTAAAGGTCTGTCTTCATGTGTGGATCAGCTCACGGCAAGAGTACAAAATATTCAAGACTTTGTGGTTCAGAATTCTATGTTAGAACCAAGAATTCCTATTCCTGATTTGTTTTTTGGAGATAGAACTAAATTTCTGAGTTTCAAAAATAATTGTAAACTATTTCTGGCTTTGAAACCTCGCTCGTCTGGTGACCAAGTTCAACAAGTTAGGATCATTATTTATTTTTTAAGTGGCGACCCTCAGGACTGGGCATTTTCTCTTGCGCCAGGAGATCCTGCATTAAGTAATATTGATGCGTTTTTCCTGGCGCTCGGATTGCTGTACGATGAACCTAATTCAGTGGATCAGGCAAAGAAAAATTTGCTGGCTCTGTGTCAGGGTCAGGATGAGATAGAGGTATATTGTCAGAAATTTAGAAAGTGGTCTGTACTCACTCAATGGAATGAAGGTGCGCTCGCAGCTATTTTCAGAAAGGGTCTCTCTGAAGCCCTTAAGGATGTCATGGTGGGATTTCCTATGCCTGCTGGTCTGAATGAGTCTATGTCTTTGGCCATTCAGATCAGTCGACGCTTGCGTGAGCGTAAATCTGTGCACCATTTGGCGGTATTATCTGAGCATAAACCTGAGCCTATGCAGTGCGATAGGACTTTGACCAGAGTTGAACGGCAAGAACACAGACGTCAGAATGGGCTGTGTTTCTACTGTGGTGATTCCACTCATGCTATCTCTGATTGTCCTAAGCGCACTAAGCGGTTCGCTAGGTCTGCCACCATTGGTACTGTACAGTCAAAATTTCTTTTGTCCGTTACCTTGATCTGCTCTTTGTCATCTTATTCTGTCATGGCATTTGTGGATTCAGGACTTGGAGTATGCTAGGCGTTGTGGGTTTTTCTTGGAGCCCTTGCAGTGTCCTATTCCATTGAGAGGAATTGATGCTACGCCTTTGGCCAAGAATAAGGCTCAATACTGGACCCAGCTGACCATGTGCATGGCTCCTGCACATCAGGAGGTTATTCGCTTTCTGGTGTTGCATAATCTGCATGATGTGGTCGTGTTGGGGTTGCCATGGCTACAAGTCCATAATCCAGTATTAGATTGGAAATCCATGTCTGTGTCCAGCTGGGGTTGTCAGGGGCTACATGGTGATGTCCCATTTCTGTGTATTTCGTCATCCACCCCTTCTGAGGTTCCAGAGTTCTTATCTGATTACCGGGATGTATTTGATGAGCCCAAGTCCGATACCCTACCTCCGCATAGGGATTGTGATTGTGCTATCGATTTGATTCCTGGTAGTAAATTCCCAAAAGGTCGACTGTTTAATTTATCTGTGCCTGAGCACGCCGCTATGCGGAGTTACGTGAAGGAGTCCTTAGAGAAGGGGCATATTCGCCCGTCATCGTCGCCATTAGGAGCAGGGTTCTTTTTTGTGGCCAAGAAGGATGGTTCGCTGAGACCTTGTATAGATTACCGCCTTCTAAATAAGATCACGGTTAAATTTCAGTACCCCTTGCCGCTGTTATCTGATTTGTTTGCTCGGATTAAGGGGGCTAGTTGGTTCACCAAGATAGATCTTCGTGGTGCGTATAATCTTGTGCGTATTAAGCGAGGCGATGAATGGAAATCTGCATTTAATACGCCCGAGGGCCATTTTGAGTATCTAGTAATGCCATTCGGACTTGCCAATGCTCCATCAGTGTTTCAGTCCTTTATGCATGACATCTTCTGAGAGTACCTGGATAAATTCCTGATTGTATACTTGGATGATATTTTGATCTTCTCGGATGATTGGGAGTCTCATGTGAAGCAGGTCAGAACAGTGTTTCAGGTCCTGCGTGCTAATTCTTTGTTTGTGAAGGGATCTAAGTGTCTCTTTGGTGTTCAGAAGGTTTCATTTTTGGGGTTCATTTTCTCCCCTTCTACTATCGAGATGGACCCTGTTAAGGTCCAAGCCATCCATGATTGGACTCAGCCGACATCTCTGAAAAGTCTGCAAAAGTTCCTGGGCTTTGCTAATTTTTATCGTCGCTTCATCTGCAATTTTTCTAGTATTGCTAAACCATTGACCGATTTGACCAAGAAGGGTGCTGATGTGGTCAATTGGTCTTCCGCTGCTGTGGAAGCTTTTCAAGAGTTGAAGCGTCGGTTTTCTTCTGCCCCTGTGTTGTGTCAACCAGATGTTTCGCTTCCATTCCAGGTCGAGGTTGATGCTTCTGAGATTGGAGCAGGGGCTGTTTTGTCGCAGAGAAGTTCTGATTGCTCGGTGATGAAACCATGCGCCTTCTTTTCCAGGAAGTTTTCGCCTGCTGAGCGAAATTATGATGTTGGCAATCGAGAGTTGCTGGCAATGAAGTGGGCATTCGAGGAGTGGCGTCATTGGCTTGAAGGAGCTAAGCATCGTGTGGTGGTCTTGACTGATCATAAGAACTTGACTTATCTCGAGTCTGCCAAGCGGTTGAATCCTAGACAGGCTCGTTGGTCGCTGTTTTTTGCCCGTTTTGACTTTGTGGTTTCGTACCTTCCGGGCTCTAAAAATGTGAAGGCGGATGCCCTGTCTAGGAGTTTTGTGCCCGACTCTCCGGGTTTATCTGAGCCGGCGGGTATTCTCAAAGAGGGAGTAATTGTGTCTGCCATCTCCCCTGATTTGCGGCGGGTGCTGCAAAAATTTCAGGCTAATAAACCTGATCGTTGCCCAGCGGAGAAACTGTTTGTCCCTGATAGGTGGACGAATAAAGTTATCTCTGAGGTTCATTGTTCGGTGTTGGCTGGTCATCCTGGAATCTTTGGTACCAGAGAGTTAGTGGCTAGATCCTTTTGGTGGCCATCTCTGTCGCGGGATGTGCGTTCTTTTGTGCAGTCCTGTGGGATTTGTGCTCGGGCTAAGCCCTGCTGTTCTCGTGCCAGTGGGTTGCTTTTGCCCTTGCCGGTCCCGAAGAGGCCTTGGACACATATCTCTATGGATTTTATTTCAGATCTTCCCGTCTCTCAAAAAATGTCAGTCATTTGGGTGGTTTGTGATCGCTTCTCTAAGATGGTCCATTTGGTACCCTTGTCCAAATTACCTTCCTCCTCTGATTTGGTGCCATTGTTCTTCCAGCATGTGGTTCGTTTACATGGCATTCCAGAGAATATCGTTTCTGACAGAGGTTCCCAGTTTGTTTCGAGGTTTTGGCGAGCCTTTTGTGCTAGGATGGGCATTGACTTGTCTTTTTCCTCGGCTTTCCATCCTCAGACTAATAGCCAGACCGAACGAACCAATCAGACCTTGGAAACATATCTGAGATGCTTTGTTTCTGCTGATCAGGATGACTGGGTGTCCTTTTTGCCTTTGGCTGAGTTCGCCCTTAATAATCGGGCCAGCTCGGCTACCTTGGTTTCGCCGTTTTTCTGCAACTCTGGGTTCCATCCTCGTTTCTCTTCAGGGCAGGTTGAGTCTTCGGACTGTCCTGGTGTGGATACGGTGGTGGACAGGTTGCAGCAGATTTGGACTCATGTAGTGGACAATTTGACCTTGTCCCAGGAGAAGGCTCAACGTTTCGCTAATCGCAGACGCTGTGTGGGTCCCCGACTTCGTGTTGGGGATTTGGTTTGCTTGTCTTCTCGTCATATTCCTATGAAGGTTTCCTCTCCTAAGTTTAAACCTCGTTTCATTGGTCCGTATAGGATTTCTGAGGTTCTTAATCCTGTGTCTTTTCGTTTGACCCTTCCAGATTCTTTTTCCATCCATAACGTATTCCATAAGTCATTGTTGCGGAGATACGTGGCACCTATGGTTCCATCTGTTGATCCTCCTGCCCCGGTTTTGGTGGAGGGGGAGTTGGAGTATATTGTGGAGAAGATTTTGGATTCTCGTGTTTCAAGACGGAAACTCCAGTATCTGGTTAAGTGGAAGGGTTATGCTCAGGAAGATAATTCCTGGGTCTTTGCCTCTGATGTCCATGCTCCCGATCTTGTTCGTGCCTTTCATATGGCTCATCCTGGTCGTCCTGGGGGCTCTGGTGAGGGTTCGGTGACCCCTCCTCAAGGGGGGGTACTGTTGTGAATTCTGTGGTAGAGCTCCCTCCTGTGGTCACAAGTGGTACTTCGGCTGATTCTCTCTATGAGCTTCCGTTGGTGGAGGAGAGTGATACTGCGGCTTCTGAGTTTCCTTCCTCAGGTGATGTGGTGAAGTCGTTAGGTGCTGCTCTATTTAACTCCACCTAGTGCTTTGATCCTGGCCTCCAGTCAATGTTCTAGTATTGGACTTGCTTCCTCCTGGATCGTTCCTGTGGCCTGCTGCTCTGCATAGCTAAGTTGCTCTTGTGTTATTTTTGTTTGCTGTTTTTTTCTGTCCAGCTTGTTTATTTGGTTTTTCTTGCTTGCTGGAAGCTCTGGGACGCAGAGGGTGTACCTCCGTGCCGTTAGTCGGTACGGAGGGTCTTTTTGCCCCCTTTGCATGGTTGTTTGTAGGGTTTTGTGTTGACCGCAAAGTTACCTTTCCTATCCTCACTCTGTTCAGAAAGTCGGGCCTCGCTTTGCTAAATCTATTTCATCTCTACGTTTGTCTTTTCATCTTATCTCACAGTCATTATATGTGGGGGGCTGCCTTTTCCTTTGGGGTATTTCTCTGAGGCAAGGTAGGCTTATTTTCTATCTTCAGGCTAGCTAGTTTCTCAGGCTGTGCCGAGTTGCATAGGGAGCGTTAGGCGCAATCCACGGCTGCCTCTAGTGTGGTTGGAGAGGATTAGGGATTGCGGTCAGCAGAGTTCCCACGTCTCAGAGCTCGTTCTATGTTTTTGGGTTATTGCCAGATCACTGTATGTGCTCTGACTTCTATGTCCATTGTGGTACTGAATTACCAGCCATAACAGTGACCATGAACCCCCTGACAACACCAACTAGTCACAGACATAGATTTCCAATCTAACACCAGATTATGTACCTGTAACCATGGAAAACCTAGCACAATAGCATCATGCAAATTATGCAACACCAGAAAATGACAATCTTCCTGATGGGCTGGCGCCATGCACATGGTCAGCTGTGTCCAAAACTGAGGTTTATTTTTAGCCAATGGTGTAGCATCAATGCCCCTTAAAGGAATAGGGTTCTGCAAAGGCTGCAAGGGGAAACCACAACGTCTGGCAAATTCTAAGTCCATTAAGTTCAGAGCGGCGCCTGAATCCACAAATGCCATGACAGAAAATGACGATAATGAGCAGATCAAGGTCACAGATAACAGAAATTTAGGTTGTACAGTACTGATGGTAACAGAACTAGCGATTCTCTTTGTACGCTTAGGGCAATCAGAAATAACATGAGCAGAATCGCCGCAGTAAAAACACAACCTATTCTGACGCCTGAATCTTTGTCGTTCAGCTCTAGACAAAATCATATCACACTGTATAGGCTCAGGGCTCCGCTCGGAGGACAACGCCACAGTGTGCACAACTCTGCACTCGCGCAAGCGCCGATCAATCTGAATGGCCAGAGACATAGAATCACTCAGACCAGCAGGCGTGGGGAACCCCACCATAACATCTTTAACAGATTCAGAAAGACCCTTTGTGAAAATTGCCGCCAAGGCATCCTCATTCCATTTAGTCAATACAGACCATTTTCAAAATTTCTGGCAATACGATTCTGCCGCTTCTTGACCCTGACACAGGGCCAACAAGCTCTTCTCTGCATGATCCACTGAATTGGGTTCATCATAAAATAACCCTTGCGCCTGAAAAATGGTGTCTACATTAAGCAAAGCAGGATTCCCAGATTCCAGGGAAAATGCCCAATCCTGAGGATCACCACGCAGCAGGGAAATAACAATTTTAACCTGCTGAATGGGATCACCAGAAGAACGGTGTTTCAGAGCAAAAAACAGTTTACAGTTATTTTTAAAGCTCAAAAATTTGGACCTGTCCCCAAAAAACTAATCAGGAGTAGGAATTCTAGGCTCTAAAACCGGAGTCTAAACTATATAATCGGAAATACCCTGTACTCTAGCAGCAAGTTGGTCTACACGAGAAACCAATTCCTGAACCTCCATGCCAGCGTCTAACTCCTGAGCCACCCAGAGGAAAAGAGGAAAGGAAAGACACAACAGACTACAGAAAAAAAATGGCTCAGCACTTTCCTTCCCTTCTTCTGAGATGCGTTTAACTCATTGTTGGCCAGTTGTACTGTTATGATCTGGTGGCCTAGGAGCAGCATGTGACTTACTCTGGCGAAGGTGGTACCTGTACTGACCGCAGACCCTGAACTTAGCATCGCAACTAGAAGTAGCCGTGGGATGTACCTAACACTCCCTAGACACCTCGACACAGCCTAAGGACTAACTTCCCCTAAAGATAGAAACGGGAAAACTATCTTGCCTCAGAGAAAATCCCCAAAGGATAGACAGCCCCCCACAAATATTGACTGTGAGAGAAGAGGGAAATGACATACGCAGACTGAAATCAGGATTAGCAAAGGAGGCCTTTCTAGCTAAAAAGAAAGAATAGGACAGAGAACTATGTGGTCAGTATTAAAACACTAGAAAATATCCACCACAGAAAATACAAAACTCCACATCTGACTAAAGACATGGAGGGTATATCTGCATCTCCAAAGATACAGCTTGGCTGCAAAAAATCCTAACAAAGACAAAGCTGGACAAGACAAAACATGAAAATGCACAGAACTATAAGGCCCACAGCATGTGGACAGCAAAAACAAAGCCAGAACTTATGTTTGTTGAAAAGAACAGCAAACAGGAGAGACCAGTCAGGGATGTGAATCCTCCAAAAACAATGGACAACTGGCACTGACCAAAGGATCAAGCAAGACTAAATAGCCCAGTCCAAATTGCAATTAGTCCAAGTGGACACACCTGATAAATGCTGCGATCGAAAGACAGCAGCACTACCACTCATAACCACCGGAGGGAGCCCAAGAGCAGAATTCACAACACTTCAGGTGTGTTAAATGCAGTTTTCCATTCATCACCCTGCTTAATACGAACAAGATTATATGCCCCCCGAAGGTCAATCTTAGTAAACCAACTAGCTCCCTTAATCCTAGCAAACAAATTGGAAAGCAAAGGTAAAGGGTATTGAAACTTGACCGTGATCTTATTCAAGAGGCGATAATCAATACAGGGTCTCAAGGAACCATCTTTTTTAGCAACAAAAAAGAACCCCGCTCCCAACGGTGAAGAAGATGGTCGAATATGCCCTTTTTCCAAAGATTCCTTAATATAGCTCCGCATGGCGGTATGTTCAGGCACAGACAGGTTGAAAAGTCGACCCTTAGGAAACTTACAGCCTCGAAGCAAGTCAATAGAACAATCGCAATCCCTGTGCGGTGGAAGGAAACTGGATTTGGGCTCATCGAATACATCCTGAAAATAAGACAAAAACTCTGGAATTTCAGAAGAGGAAGAAGAGGAGATTGACATCAAGGGAACATCATTATGAACCCCCTGACAACCCCAACTAGTCACAGACATGGACTTCCAATCCAACTCAGGATTATGTACCTGCAACCACGGAAAACCCAGCACGATAGCATCATGCAAATTATGCAACACCAGAAGTCGACAATCTTCCTGATGGACTGGCGCCATGCGCATGGTCACCTGTGTCCAAAACTGGGGCTTATTTTTAGCCAAGGGTGTAGCATCAATGCCCCTTAAAGGAATAGGGCTCTGCAAAGGCTGCAAGGGAAAACCACAACACTTGGCAAACTCAAAGTCCATTAAGTTCAAGGCGGCGCCTGAATCCACAAACGCCATGACAGAAAATGATGACAATGAGCAGATCAAGGACACAGATAATAAAAATTTAGGTTGTACAGTACTGATGGTAATTGAACTGGCGATCCTCTTTGTCCGCTTAGGGCAGACAGAAATGACATGAGAAGTGTCGCCACAATAATAACAAAACCTATTCTGTCGTCTGAAACCTTGTCGTTCCATTCTAGACAGAATCCTATCACACTGCATAGGCTCAGGAATTTGCTCTGAGGATAACGCCACAGCGCGCACAGTTCTGCGCTCCCGCAAGCGCCGGTCAATCTGAATAGCCAGAGACATAGAATCACTCTGACCGGAAGGCGTGGGAAACCCCACCATAACATCTTTAACGGATTCAGAAAGACCCTTTCTGAAAATTGCCGCCAAAGCATCATTATTCCATTTAGTCAACACCGACCATTTTCTGAATTTCTGACAATACAATTCTGCCGCCTCTTGACACTGAGACAGGGCCAACAAGGTCTTCTCAGCTTAATGCACAGAATTAGGTTCATCATATAACAATCCCAAAGCCTGAAAAAAGGAGTCTACATCAAGCAAAGCTGGATTCCCAGATTCCAGGGAAAATGCCCAATCCTGCGGGTCGCCACGCAGCAGGGAGATGCAATTTTTACCCGCTGAATGGAATCACCGGAGAATTGAGGTCTCAAAGCAAAAAACAGTTTACAGTTGTTTTTAAAACTCAAAAATGTGGACCTGTCACCAAAAAACAAATCAGGAGTAGGAATCTTCGGTTCTAAAACAGGAGTCTGAACAATATAATCAGAAATACCCTGTACCCTAGCAGCAAGCTGGTCTACACGAGAAGCTAATTCCTGAACATTCATGCTAGCACAAGGCTCTTCAGCCACCCAGAGATAAAGAGGGAGGAGAAGACAAAGTAGACTGAAGAAAAAAAAATGGCTCAAGACCTTTCTTCCCTTCTTCTGAGATGCATTTAACTCATTATTGGCCAGTTGTACTGTTATGATCAGGTGACCTTGGAGCAGCATGAAAACTTTCACTGGAGTAGGTGGTAACTATACTGACCGCAAACCCTGATCTTATCACAGCACTAGAAGTAGCCGTGGGGTGTGCCTAACAAAACCTAGACACCTCGACACAGCCGGAGGACTAAATACCCCTATAGATGGAAATAGGAATTTCTACCTTGCCTCAGAGCAGAACCCCAAAGGATAGGCAGCCCCCCACAAATATTGACTGTGAGTAGTAGAGGAAAAGACACACGCAGGCAGGAAACAGGATTTAGCAAATGAGGCACACACTAGCTAAATAGGAAAGGACAGGACAGGATACTAAGCGGTCAGTATTAAAAATCCTTCCAAAAATATCCACAGCAGAAAATACAAAAACTCCACCATCTAACTAAAGATGTGGAGCGTATATCTGCATCTCCAGAGAATCCAACAAGACTGAGAAAACACTGACAGTCTAAGCTGGACAAGAGAAAAACAAATTAATAGCACAGAATATAAGCACACTGCATGTGTGCCACAGAAACAAAAACCAGACACTTATCTTTGCTGAATTGGCAGCTAAGCAGGAGAAGCCAGAAAGTGAGCCAACACTTCAGAAGAAACATTGACAACTGGCAAGGACTAATGGATCCTGCACACCTAAATATCCCAGTCAGAACTGCAATCAGCAGATACACCTGGCCAGGACTGCGACTCAGAGACAACTGCATTCCCACCTACAAACACTGGAGGGAACCCAAGAGCAGAATTCACAACAGTAGTGGTAGTATGTGGTCTGGACATGGTGTTGCGGTATTTGTTCCTTGTATGTGCTATTTGGTCATTTTGTGGTGGTAATATGTGGTCTGGTCATGGTGCGGTGGCATTTGTTCCTTGTATGTGATATTATTCGGTCACTGTGGTGGTAATATGTGGTCTGGTCATGGTGTTGTGGTATTTGTTCCTTGTATGTGCTATTATTCAGTCACTGGTGGTAATATGTGGTGTGGACATGGTGTTGCTGTATTTGTCCCTTATATGTGCTATTTGGTCATTTTGTGGTGGTAATATGTGGTCTGGTCATGGTGCGGTGGTATTTGTTCCTTGTATGTGATTATTTGGTCACTGGTGGTAATATGTAGTTGGACACGGTATTGCAGGATTTGTCCCTTGTATGTGCAATTTGGTCATTTTGTGGTGGTAATATGTGGTCTGGTCATGGTGTGGTAGTATTTGTTCCTTGTATGTGATATTATTCAGTCACTGGTGGTAATATGTGGTCTGGTCATGGTGTGGTGGTATTTGTTCCTTGTATGTGATATTATTGGTCATGTTAAAAATTGAAAAATACATAAAAATATACCAAAATTGTATTGCATATTTTATCAAATATTTAATAGGTTACAGTAGAGTAGGGTCCGGCCAAAAGTGTCTACCGTGTTATTGTGGTGGCCTAAAAAAAATCTTTTGGCCAAAACCAAAGCTGCAGGTTATATACTGTATGTGATCTGGTGATGAGAACTGTTAATGTATGATAGGTGAGAAGTGGAGTTTCACTCGGCAACTATTTTTCTGGAATAATCTGGTTCAGGTATCTGATGACCCTGTCGCATGACCCCATCGCATGACCCTGTCACATGACCGGGGGGCCCACAGAGTCTAAACAGCCCGGGGCCCTGGCTATCCTTAATCCACACCTGCTGTGATGGCACTATTTTAATGTGTAAAGAAAGGACCCCACATTGGGGAATTGAGCATTACATTACATTGGGCCTTCTTCTTAAGTCTGTCTCCTGCAATGAGTCCTTTAACTGCCACTAGATGACCAGGGTGAACGTGCTCAGTACAGTTATAGGCCGGTGAATTTTGGGCAAGGGGGCTGTGATGGGACTAGTCTATTTTTAACAAAGGTACCCCCATTGGGGAATTGTTTGGCAGCTCATGCACTGCATTACAAGTCTCAGGGACACACACACCACTACATTGGGCCTACTTCTTTACTCTGTCTCCTGCATTGTGTCCATTATCTGCCACTAGATCACCAGGGTGAATGTGGTCTGTACGGTGCATTTTGGGCAAGGGGGCTGTGATGGCACTATTTTAATTTGTACAGAAAAGACCAACATTGGGGAATTGGACACAACATTACATTTGGGCCTACTTCTTAACTCTGTCTCCTGCAGTGTGTCTTCACCTGCCACTAGATCACCAGGGTGGACGCGCTTTGTATGGTGCATTTTGGGCAAGGGGGCTGTGATGGGACTAGTCTATTTTTAACAAAGGTACCCCCATTGGGGAATTGTTTGGCAGCTCATGCACTGCATTACAGGTTTCAGAGACACACACCACTACATTGGGCTTACTTCTTAACTCTGTCTCCTGCATTGTGTCCTTTACCTGCCACTAGATCACCAGGGTGATCGTGCTCTTTACGGTGCTTTTTGGGCAAGGGGGCTGTGATGGCACTATTTTAATTTGTAAAGAAAGGACGCCACATTGGGGAATTGGGCATTACATTACATTGGGCCTACTTCTTAACTCTGTCACCTGCAGTGTGTCCTTCACCTGCCACTAGATCACCAGGGTGGACGTGCTCTGTACGGTGCATTTTAGGCAAGGGGCCTGCGATGGCACTAGCATATTTTTAAAAAAGGTACCCCACATTGGTGAAACCACATCCTTGTTGGCAAAGAATTCATAACATTTGTGTACCTTAAAGAGCTCCCTTAAAAAGCTTCTTGTTGTGTTGCCTGGTTGCTCACATTGGACACAATACACTTTATATAAATTTGTTAAAGCAATGTTGTTAGTTTGGCTCAGTAGCTCATTAAAAATATAGCTTTGTTCACTATACTGTACTATACAAATGGCGATTTGTAACCAAGATTTAAATACTGTATAACCAATGCATTCAGACAATCACATAGCTGCATTTCTTGTAAAATATTTACAGATGTCACAGACGATGCTGATAGTGACACAATCTTGATAAATGTTTGTTATTGACTTAACAAACAGTTCTAAGCCTCTCTATGTTTGCTGTTTGTCATTGTAAAACATTAAGGTTTACTGAAAGTCTGCCGGTGGTTTGATCTAAATCCTTGTGGCTTTTATTTTCTAGGTGTTTATGGCCCCTCGTCTGATGACTTCATGATATCTCAGTTTCATCCAACATTGAAAAGTGGCCACTTGAAGGTCTGGGTGAAACTAGAGTTACTGAATAGTGTAAAACACTATATAAGACCAGAGAAACATGACTAAGACAGATGCCAAAACTGGGGTACCTGTACATGTACAGTGTGCTGATACCTGCATAATTGGGGGTGCCTATGCAGTGTAGGTAGTCTCCCAGGGGTTCTCTGTCTTGGTGTTGCTTCTCTGATATTCCAGACGGATGATGTTTAAAAGCCTCTTGTTGATGATGTAAGTATACTGTATGTAGTTAATCTTTACATATACGTAATCACTATATTTATTTAATCCTTATATGTACTTATTAACCTGTGTATGTTAACCTATACAAAAGCGTACGCACTCACACTATTCAATCATACTATTCCTTGAATTTTGTAGTTTGCAATAAAATTGAGCTGAATTACAAGTATTATCCTTTTTTAAAGCCGTATCTGAACCTTAGTGTTAAAAACATGGCAAATAAAATTGCCAAATTCTCCTGTAAATAATTGTGCAAAGAGTGAACCATCATACCATTAAAAAATATGAGTGGATTTTCATAGGCCCATCCAGTATGTGGGTTCAAAGGCGTAATGGGGTGCATATGACTATGCAGCAGGGCTGGCCTTGTTGCCAATGTGTGAACTAAAGGAGTACGGGAGTACAAAATACATATTGTGAAATGGATTTTCATGGGCTTATCCAGTATGTGGGTTCGAAGGCCTAATGGGGTGCATATGACTGACTACGCAGCAGAACTGGTCTTGCTGCCAATGTGTAAAATAAAGGAGTACCGAGTACAAAATGCATATTGTAAAGTGGATTTCCATGGGCCCATCCAGTATGTGGGTTCCAAGGCATAATGGGGTGCATATGACTGACTATGCAGCAGGGCTGGCCTTGCTCCCAATGTGTAAAACAAAGGAGTACGGGAGTACAAAATGCATATTGTGAAGTGGATTTTTATGAGCCCATCCAGTATGTGGGTTAAAAGGCTTATTGGGGTGCATATGAATTGGTAGCAGGGTAGGCCTTGAATTCAATGCAACACTTTCTTAGGATTCCCCTCTGGACATCTTATGAAAGGGTATTGTGGTGATTCATAATTCTTGGCAGCCCATCCACTCACAGCATAGGCTACAAAAGCTTACTAGCCCCCTATTTCGTAATGGCCCTTTAAGAATATTAATGCCACCTGATGCACCAGTAAAAATAGGCTCTGTGACTTTAAGAGTCCCTCCTTCATAAATGAAACAAGATGGTTCTGGTTATGTGTCACACTCCACATGGCCAGCTAGGGTTGTTAAATGTTACAATGAAATTTCCCAGTGAATGCATTTGTAGAGGTTGAAAGCAATGTTAAAGTTGAAAAACGATTCAAAAACGCTGAGTCTGAACTAAGCCTAAGTGGGGGAGGAAATTTTCTCTCTGGGGTTAAATATTTGGCCTTACAGGCAAGTAATTAACCTGCAAAGGATATACCTTGACATATTTCCAAGCAAAACCAGTTTTGGTTTCGTTTTAATGTGTTTTTTTTGGCACCGGGAAAAATGGCATGAATCTCGGAAAAAATTGATTAAAGCTGTGAACGAGAAGTCAGGAATGCTTCCAGGGACAATCCCCATGATGTTCCTGTGTCATTTGTGCAGTATTTCCATAATTTTCAGATGATTTTAGACCTTAAAGGGACCCCGGGGGGATCGAGGTGAAAATTCTCGCGTCTCCTATAGACTTACATGAGGCTCGTTGTTCTGGCCGAGTACCCGAGTTTTCCAATCTGCTCGACCCTAGCTAATCAACCGTCCAACGTACCCTAAATGGGAAAGTTTCCATCCAAAACATATAAAAAATTCTATTGTCTACAGCCAAGCCATCAGACATCAGATACAATCGTATATGTCCCAACCCTATAGATAGAGATGAACACCTTGGTCGCCTCAGAAAGACCTTTTTGAGCAGGGCTACCATCCAAGAACAATTGAAAACCAGATTACAAGAGCCACTAGAATATCAAGGAATCAACTGCTACATTACAAAGCTAAAGAAGAAAACAACCAGATGCCTCTAGTGGTCACCTACAATTCAAATCTGGAGGTGCTAACGGGAGCTGCATGGAAATTACAACCTTTACAAAAAGATGCCCGACTACCATCCATTTTTCCTGACCCCCACTACTGTGTTTTAGGAAGCCCCCAAATCTAAGAAGCATCATTGTCAGAAGCTCGCTGTCCTCTCCAACAGGTTCAGGAACCTTTCCTTGCAACCAGAAAAAATGTAAAACCTGTCCATTTATAATGACCACAGACAAGATAAATATCCCCAACTCATATCAGGACCACAAGATACCAGGTACTTTCAGCTGCATCACATCTAATGTGGTTTACTTATTTATTTGTACTAAATGTCCAACAGTGGGTCTGTATGTAGGGGAGACAGGGCAGAAACTGAGAACAAGGATGAGCTCTCATCGCCATACAATAAGAGAAAAAATAATGGATCTACCTGTGGCAATCCATTTTTGTGTACTCATTTATAACATTATGGATATGAAATTACTGGTATTAAAAGGTAATTGCAAATCTAAGAGAGACTGAAGAGTATGGGAATATAAGCTGATGTGACATTTGACACTATCAGTGCAGGAATGAATGTGTCGCATGGATTTATGTCTTTTTATATTAACTAAGGAATTTGCTCCTCAGACCATGTGGGGTCATCGTAAGAGAACCAGACCCCAATCAGAGGACAATAAAACATTCCTTATCTATGAACTCCTCCAATATTTAGGGACATAACTGTTTATCACTCACACAATGGCAATTCTGCTTCATGTCACCTGTCTTGTCTATGGCATTTTTCTGTTTTCTGTGCTGTGTTGTGGATAAATATGTGATTCTTCAGAATTTCTTTTAGTCTATGCCTGATGAAGAGACCTGTGTAGTCTTGAAAGCTTGCAATGTGTTACCATCTTTTCAGTTAGCCATTAAAAGGTATCAGCCACTGAGGACTCTCAATTCTACATATTTTTCTATCCGCTGGCTAACACGGTACCAATATATATATATATATATATATATATATATATATATATATATATCCTGTAAATTCAGCTAATTAATACAATTTCACACTACTAATAAAATTTATGTTAAATATATTGCTTGTGAATTCACAGTTTTACCATAAGTACTATTTTCCCAAAAGTATATGTTGTTTCATAGACTACTAAGATTAAGTTGCTATGATATTTCTTATCTTTGAATCACGTTATTAGAAGCTTTGGGAAATCAAATTGGTTCATTTTTTGTATATCTTGAATTGACTCTGGAATACTTATTAACATTTTCTTGTAGGGGTCATTTTAAAATCTGTGTAACTATTCATATCTTCTTTTTAGCAATAATTTGCTTGAAAATGTTATATTTTCATGTAATATTTGGGAACTCTACAGAAAAAATAGTTCTAAATTATTTCAATATTTAGATTTTTAATTACCATTGAAATATTATTGCATAAACAAAAACTACAAAGATTAAATTAATACTTTGAGATACGCCAAATACATTAAAGAGTTATCTGTCTACTATAGGAAGTCAGGACTCGATAAACACCTGAGCTATGCTACTATATAGCTCCCAAAGAAGTTATTGTACACACATATTCACATGCAGTATACACATACACCACAAACACCAAAATAGGAATCATTTATATACTCACATATATCCATATGCACACATATACACAGGTACATTGTCATAGATGTCATTGAAAAATCTATAAAGCCATCTCATAGTTATCATAGGGAATATTGAATCAAGGTTAGCACTCTACTAACCTCTAAATGACCCTTATGCAGTAAGTACTTCCCTGCTGTGAAAAGGTAATTAAGCAGATTATCTGATGGATCACAGACCAGGAACATTTGACAGAGGAATTTGGGAGATGATAGGATATATCCACTGGCCATAAATCTGTCAGCTTTGGCCTCCTGTGACCAGAAGCCAAGCAAACTACTTGAGTTATTATTATTATTATACATTTTTTTATAGCGCCAGTTATTCCATGGCGCTTTACATGTGAAAAGGGGGCAAATATAGACAAATACAATAAGCATGAGCAAAAATCAAGGCACTAACAGGTACAGAAGGAGAGAGGACCCTGCCCACGAGGGCTCACAGTCTGCAAGGGATGGGTGAGGATATACTAGGAGAGGGTAGAGCTGGCTGTGCGGTGGTTCAGTAGATTGAGGATCACTGCAGGCTCTAGGCTTGTTGGAAGAGGTGAGTCTTCAGGTTCTTTTTGAAGGTTTCTATGGTAGGCGAGAGTCTGATATGCTGGGGTAGAGAGTTCCAGAGTATGGGGAAGCACGGGAGAAGTCTTGGATGTGGTTGTGGGAAGAAGAGATGAAAGGGGAGTAGAGAAGAAGATCTTAAGAGGATCTAGGGTTGCATGTAGGTAAATACTGGCATATGTATGGAGGAGACAGGTTGTGGATGGCTTTGTATGTTATAGTAAGGATTTTGAACTGGAATTTCTGGACGATAGGAAGCCAGTGAAGGGCTTGGCAAAAGGGAAGGGGCTGGAAAATAGTGGGGAGACAGGTAGAGTGAAGGATGGATTGGAGTGGTGCCAGAGTGCTAGAGAGGAGGCCAGAGAGTAGGCGGTCGCAGTAGTCAAGGCGGGAGATGATAAGGGCGTGCACTAGTGTTTTTGTTGTTTCGTGGTCAAGGAATGCACGAATCAGGAAAATATTTTTGAGTTTGAGACGGCAGGAGGAGGCAAGGGCTTGGATATGTGGCTTGAAAGAGAGGGCAGAGTGCAGACTCTAATATGAATATTGGGGTTTTTATGAATGGCATAGCTATGAAAGATATTATAGACATATTCTTTGAGCTGTGATGAGGTGTTGAACATAAAGCATTGTCTTAAATCACTAACCGGTTGCAGCAGCATCTCCAAATCGATATTGATCAGATGGATGACAATATCTATGCCATGTTTCCTATCTATGGAAAGATAAAATAGTGATAGGAAATACGGCATTAATATATCCCCCCCCCCCATACCTCCAGGGGCGAATATATAGTGAAAGCTAGGAATCTCACAATTTCCTAAAGTCCTAGCCACATTTCATGTCCTGCCCAGATATAAGTCACCTGAGGGGAAGTATATGGGCTTGACTTGTGTTGATAAAAGCAAATGCCGAACTGTAAACATTGTCAGTCGTGGGAGATACAGTTTGCTTTAGTTCTGTGCAGTTCATCCTCAAAAATTAAGAGCTCCCCTTCCTAAGAGTCAGAGCCAATCCTTAGATTTAGTACATTTCTTCTGCTTATCCTTTTAATTTTATATAATTGCAAAGACTGAATTGTTTTATTCCAAGTTTGTAACATCTTTTGTATATTTTTATATACACTGCCTACTTTTCACATTAAATATATAAAATTTAATATTTTAGTTCCTTTGCTCTATAAACCATAACTCTGATGCAATATATTATCTAACTGGTGTCTAAACTGCCTGTATAAATGATTGGTGGTGGCAGCTAGTTCCTTTTATTATTGGGCAGTTTAGCATTGACTGTACTGCTATATTCCATGAGTTGCAATCAGATGTATGTATGCTATATGTTCAGTGTGATTTGCCCAATAACTGGTCTAGTAGTGAAAACAGCCATGGCCTTGTCCATCACTCGACAGTCAATTGCCTAATTGTCCTGTTGATTGGAGGCAGCAGAGTGGCGGGGCCCTGACAAATTGGTACCAGCTGGGGAATCTGCGTGATCTCATTGTTGTGTTTCCTTGAAACACATATATATTATACTGCTACTTCCAACAGGTGGCACTATAGAGTTTAAGTCCTCTTTTTCGCTGAAGAGGCAATTTGCATATATATTATAAGCATTTATACAGTGGGTACGGAAAGTATTCAGACCCCTTTAAATTTTTCACTCTTTGCTTCATGGCAGCCACTTGGTAAATTCAAAAAGGTTCTTTTTTTTCTCATTAATGTTCACTCTCCACCGCATCTAGACTGGAAAAAAAAGAAATGTAGAAATTTTTGCAAATTTATTAAAAAAGAAAAACTGAAATATCACATGGTCATAAGTATTCAGAACCTTTGCTCAGTATTGAGTAGAAGCACCATTTTGAGCTAGTACAGCCTTGAGTCTTCTTGGGAATGATGCATCAAGTTTCTCACACCAGGATTTGGGGATCTTCTGCTATTCTTCCTTGCAGATCCTCACCAGTTCCATCAGATTGGATGGTGAACGTTGGAGAACAGCCATTTTCAGGTCTCTCCAGAGATGCTCAATTGGGTTTAGGTCAAAGCTCTGGCTGGGCCAGTCATGAATGGTCACAGAGTTGTTCTGAAGCCACACCTTTGTTCTTTTAGCTGTGAGCTTATGGGTCATTGTCTTGTTGGAAGCTGAACCTTCAGCCAAGTCTAAGGTCCAGAGCACTCTAGAAGAGGTTTTCATCCAGGATATCTCTGTACTTGGCCGCATTCATGTTTCTTCAATGACAACCAGTTTTCCTGTCCCTGCAGCTGAAAAACACCCCATAGCATGATGCTGCCACCACCATGTTTCACTGTTGGGATTTTATTGGGCAGGTGATGAGCAGTGCCTGGTTTTCTCCACACATACCGCTTATAATTATCACCAAAAAGGTCTATCTTCATCCCATAAGACCAGAAAATCTTATTTCTCATAGTCTGGGAGTCTTTTATGTGTTTTTTTAGCAAACTCTATATGGGCTTTCATATGTCTTGCACTGAGGAGAGGCTTCCGTTGGGCCACTGTGCCATAAAGGCCCGACTGGTGGAGGGCTGCAGAGATGGGTGACATTGTGGAACTTTCACCCTTCTCCCTACTGCATCTGTGGAGCTCAGCCACTGTGATCTTGGGTTTTTTCTTCACCCCTCTCACTAAGGCTCTTTTCCCACGATTGCTCAGTTTGGCTGGATGGCCAGGTCTAAGAAGACTTCTGGTGGTCCTAAACTTCTTCCATTTAAGGATTATGGAGGCCACTGTTCTCTTAGGAACCTTGGGTACTGCAGAAATTCTTTTGTAACCTTGGCAAGATCTGTGCCTTGCCACAATTCTGTCTCTGAGCTCCTTAGCTAGTTCCTTTGTTCCTCTGACCTCATGATTCTCATTTGGTCTGACATGATCTGTGCTTTTTTGATATCTATACCCTTACCAAAGCATGAATATATCAGAAAATGTGGTCAGCGGTGGGGCATTATTTACTTTAGGAGTGACTGACATCTTTTGTTGACAAATAGAGTATGCTCCTGGCATGATCATTAATTCAGAATGTATTAGATACTGTCATGAGGGCTGACAAGGAACAGTGAAGGACAGTCTTCACTGAGCGGGGGGCGCCATGTCACCTGCGTCTAGGGTGTCAAACTCCGCAGCCAGGCAGGAGCCAGCCTTATAGGTAATATTACTGCAAGATGGTCAAAGCATCCGGATTTGACTTTATTTGAGACCATTAGACACTTTCCCAAATATTTAAACCAATTAGGGTCATTGTGGGTGTCATGGTCTGTATGGAAGTTCTTGTCTAGTACTTCAGGGGTTAATGCTGTTGGCCTCTCTCTGGCGGTGGGAGGGCTTTAAATAGCCTCTATTGGGCTATGCCCGTTGTCAGTGATACTTTTGACCTCAGCTGAGTTAAAGATCCCCGTGTACCTGAGGATACTGTCTGCCTGTGTGTGATTGCTTGTGTATGACCCAGTCTGTTCTTGTTTGTGAGTTTGCTACCCGATTCTGCACTTGCTTGGTCTTTTGGTTTTGACCTCTACTTGTCCCTGACCTTCCGCTTTGTGTTTCCTGTCTGTTACCACACTGCTATCTCTGGCTTTCTGACCCTGGATTGTTATTGACCACATCTCTGTCTGTTCCCGTCTGCACCTGACTGGTCTCTCCCTGAGCTTATCTAGCCTGAGCTCCAGTCCCCGGAGTCTGGAGCTTGTCTCCGCCCTTGACACTCTGCTTGCGATCACATGCTTTAGGTCCTCTTACCTGAAGCACGCTTCTCCACGGTAGCTGTCCCATTCCTTTGGACTCTCTGGACACCATCCCCTCAACTCAGGACATGCGCACTGACTCAGTAAGCAAGGGCAGTGTGATGTCCTTTACAGTGGGTGGATATATTTTTGAATGTTTTGACATGAGCATCAATATATACAGTTAGGTCCATATATATTTGGACAGAGACAACATTTTTCTAATTTTGGTTATAGACATTACCACAATGAATTTTAAACAAAACAATTCAGATGCAGTTGAAGTTCAGACTTTCAGCTTTCATTTGAGTGTATCCACATTAAAATTGGATGAAGGGTTTAGGAGTTTCAGCTCCTTAACATGTACCACCCTGTTTTAAAAGGGACCAAAAGTAATTGGACAATTGACTCCAAAGCTATTTCATGGACAGGTGTGGGCAATCCCTTCGTTATGTCATTCTCAATTAAGCAGATAAAAGGCCTGGAGTTGATTTGAGGTGTGGTACCTGCATTTGGAAGGTTTTGCTGTGAAGTAAACATGCGGTCAAAGGAGCTATCCATACAGGTGAAACAAGCCATCCTTAAGCTGCGAAAACAGAAAAAAACCATCCGAGAAATTGCTAAAATATTAGGAGTGGAACAATCTACAGTTTGGTACATCCTGAGAAAGAAAGAAAGCACTGGTGAACTCATCAATGCAAAAAAAACCTGGGCGCCCACGGAAGACAACAGTGGTGGATGATCGCAGAATAATCTCCATGGTGAAGAGAAACCCCTTCACAACAGCCAACCAAGTGAACAACACTCTCCAGGAGGTCGGCGTATCAATATCCAAATCTACCATAAAGAGAAGACTGCATGAAAGTAAATACAGAGGGTTCACTGCACGGTGCAAGCCACTCATAAGCATCAAGAATAAAAAGGCAAGACTGGACTTTGCTAAAAAACATCTAAAAAAGCCAGCACAGTTCTGGAAGAACATTCTTTGGACAGATGAAACCAAGATCAACCTCTACCAGAATGATGGAAAGAGAAAAGTATGGTGAAGGCGCGGTACAGCTCATGATCCAAAGCATACCACATCATCTGTAAAACATGGCGGAGGCAGTGTGATGGCTTGGGCATGCATGACTGCCAGTGGCACTGGGTCACTAGTGTTTATTGATGACGTGACACAGGACAGAAGCAGCCAAATGAATTTTGAGGTATTCATAGCCATACTGTGTGCTCAGATCCAGCCAAATGCAGCAAAATTGATTGGTCGTCGTTTCATACTACAGATGGACCCAAAACATAAAGCCAAAGCAACCCAGGAGTTTATTAAAGCAAAGAAGCAGAATATTCTTGAATGGCCAAGTCAGTCACCTGATCTCAACCCAATTGAGCATGCATTTCACTTGTTATAGACTAAACTTCAGACAGAAAGGCCCTCAAACAAACAGCAACTGAAAACCACCGCAGTGAAGGCCTGGCAGAGCATCAAAAAGGAGGAAACACAGCGTCTGGTGATGTCCATGAGTTCAAAACTTCAGGCAGTCATTGACAACAAAGGGTTTTCAACCAAGTATTAGAAATGAACATTTTATTTAAAATTATTGAATCTGTCCAATTACTTTTGGTCCCTTTGAAAACAGGGTGGCACATGTTAAGGAGCTGGAACTCCTAAACCCTTCATCCAATTTTAATGTGGATAACCTCAAATGAAAGCTGAAAGTCTGAACTTCACCTGCATCTGAATTGTTTTGCTTAAAATTAATTGTGGTAATGTCTATAATCAAAATTAGAAAAATGTTGTCTCTGTCCAAATATATATGGACCTAACTGTATGTGTCTATCACCCCTCCTCGATCGATATTCATTAGTGGTTTGGTGTTCATTAACAATAGGACACGAACAATTTGGTCGAGTGTGATTATGCAGTCCTTTGGGGGTTATGGGAGTTACTATCTGCTAGTCTATCTAATTTTCTGCCTTTTTCTTGTTAAAAAAAAAGCGGAATAGGGACACTAGGGACAGCCACCGAGGAGCGGGGGTGCCACTGGCGTGCGATAGGGTGCCAACCTCGGCTGATAGGCAGGAATATAGAACAAGGTGCTCTTAGTATCCCTTCTTTTCTATGTTTATCTATTTACATGTGAATTAATGTTGAATCTACTTTAGTTATATCCCTTATTTTAATGTAATATTAACCCTTTTACCCCCGAGGGTGGATTACATGTTAATGACCAAGCTAATTTTTACAATTCTGACCACTGTCCCTTTATGAGGTAATAACTCTGGAATGCTTTAATGGATTCTGGTGATTCTGACATTTTTTTTTGTGAAATATTGTAATTCATGATAGTGGTAAAACTTCTTTGATATGACTTGCGATTAGTTGTGAAAAACCGGAAATTTTCCAACTTTGCATTTTCATGCCCTTAAATCACAGAGATACGTCACACAACACACTTAATAATTATTATTTCCCACATGACTACTTTACATCAGCACAATTTTGGAACCAACATTTTTTTTTGTTAGGAAGTTATCAGGATTAAAAGTTAAACAGCAATTTCGCATTTTCACAACACCATTTTTTTAAGGACCACCTGCCTTTTAAAGTCACTTTGAGGGGTCTATATGATAGAAAATGCCAAAAAGTGACACCATTCTAAAAACTGCATCCCTTTTAGTGCTCAAAACCACATTCAAGATGTTTTTATTAACCCTTTTGGTGTCTCACAGGAATTTTTGAATGTTTAAAATTGAACATTTAACTTTTTTCACAAAAAAAATAATTCAGACCACATTTTTTTTAATTCACCAAGGTTAACAAGAGAAATTGGACCCAAAAAGTTGTTGTGCAATTTGTCCTGAGTACGCTAATACCCAATGTGTGCAGGTAAACTACTGCTTGGGCGCATGGCAGAACTCGAAAGGGAAGGTGCGTGTTTGATTTTTCAATGCAAAATTGGCTGGAATTGATATCGGATGCCATGTCGCATTTGGAGAGCCTAAACTGTGGAAACCCTCCACAAGTGACACCATTTTGGAAATTAGACCCCCATAAGGAACTTATCTAGATGTGTGGTTAGCACTTTGAATCCCCAAGTGCTTCACAGAAGTTTATAACTTAGAGCCTTAAAAATAAAAAATCCTTTTATTTCACAAAAATGATGTTTTTGCCCCCAATTTTTTATTATCCCAAGGGTAACAGAAGAAATTGGATCTCAAAAGATATTGTGCAATTTGTCCTAAGTACGCTGATACTGCATATGTGGGGATAAACCACTGTTTGGGCGCATGGCATAGGTCAGAAGGGAAGGAACATCAGATTTTACTATTATGGTTTTCAGGTGCCATGGCCCACTGGGAGAACCCATGAAGTGTCAAAACAGCAGAAACCCCCATAAGTGACCCCATTTTATGAATTACACTTCCCAATGAATTCATCTAAGGGTGCAGTGATCATATTGACACCATGGCTGTGTCACAGAATGTAATTGGGCAGTGAGGACAAATTAACTACCACATTTTTCCGACTTTAAGATGTACTTTTTTCCCAAAAATTTTTTGGGGAAAATGGGGGTGCATCTTATAGTCAGAGTATTCTTAGAAATACACTGCAGCCTCCCTTCCGAGGCTCGTGCAGCTCTCTGTTGCGGCGGTGGCTAGTTGGGCAGCAGTGGGATGGGGTGGCGGTGGTGGTAGTTTTGGGGTGGTGGGGCTCCGCTGACATTTCGTGAATGCCCAGAGGCCTGTGCAGATCCATTCCTGCAATGCAAAGTCCTCCGGGAAAATGGCCACAGGGGAAGGCGCATGCTCAGATTCAGATCTCGGCAATGAGATCTCATAAAGAGAAAAAGAGATGTCGATGCCAAGACCTGAATATGAACATGTGCCGCCCCTACGGCCATTTTCCCTGAGGCCACCGCATCACAGGAATGGATCTGCGTGGCCTCCGGGCATTCACAAAATGCTGGTGGAGCCCTGCCACCCCACAAACCACCGCCACTGCCATCCCACAGAGCAGCGCCACCACCGCCCCACAGGCCACCATCACCCCATAGACCAACGAAGCCCCACAGGCCAACGCAGCCCCACAGGCCATTATAGTCCAACAGGCCACCGCGGGCCCAGAGAGCACCACAGTCCCACAGGCCACTACAGCCCATCCCGCAGCCCCACAGGTCAACGCAGCACCACAGAGCATGGCCGACCCACAGAGCACCTGTCGCAAAATGTTGGTGGAGCCCCGCCACACCACAGAGCATCACCACAGAACAGCACCACCACACCAGCCTGGCATTGGATTTCCCAGAGGCCACCGCACCAGCCTGGATCACCAAACAACCCATGTGACCACTTCTCCACATTTGCTAAAACCCCTCCCCGGTAAGCTAATTTGGACTGTAAGACGGACCCCCATTTGACACATTTTTTTTCCTATTTTCCTTCTGAAAGTTTGGGGTGCGTCTTATGGTCTGGTGTATCTTATAGTCCAAAAAATATGGTACATTATACCACAAAAAATTTATTTTAGCCAAAGATTTTACATTTTCACACAAGAAGTGGGTAAAAACGGCAACAAAATTTGTCCCACAATTTCTGCTGAACAAGGCAATACCCCTTATGTGGCTGTATAGTGCTACTTAGCCATGCAGAGAGACTCGGGAGGAAAGAAGCACTATTTGCCTATTCAAGTGAATGGGTCTGTGCACATGTCAGTGTGTTTCCACGGACCATGTGTCCGTGGAGAGAACACACTGGCATGTCCATTTTTCAATGTCAGCATGGGCCATAAAACATCCCGCACACGTGCATACATATAAAACACATGGATGTCATCCATGTGACAGTAAGCGCTGTTCCCCGGCAACGGGTGCTGACCTCAGCTCTTCTCATTCTTCCCTGCTCTGATGGCAATCGGCGCAAGCAGGGGAGAATGATGAGAGTTATATTTAAGTAAGATAAGCGACAACAGGCGATGACTGATGGGACCATTACTCCCATCAGCCTACCCCTGATACTGCTAATAACAGTAACAGCAGGAGCGGCACATGGGAGTATTCATCTGCCGCTCATGCACTGTAAATAAATACTATAATATAATAAGCAATATAGTAATATAAGGAAAAATGGCCTGGGTTCCCCCCTATTTTTGGTAACCAGCCAGACAAAATTCACAGCCTGGGGGGGCTGCAACCCTTAGCTGTCAGCTTCAGCAAGGTTGGATATCAAGAATAGTGGGGTCCCCACACCAAAATCTTTAATTATTTAAATAAATAATTTTTAAAAAATGTGTGGGTTCCCCCCTATTTTTGACAGCCAGCCTTGCTAATGCTCACAGCTGGGGCTGGTATTCTCAGGCTGGAAAGGGACCATGGATATTGACCCCCCAGCCTACAAATAGCAGCCCGCAGATGCCCAGAAAATGAACATTTATTAGATGTGCCATTTCTGGTGCTTTGCCCGGCTCTTCCCACTTGCCCTGTAGTGGTTGCAAGTGGTGTAATAGTTGTGTAGTTGATGTGTTGATGTGATGTCACCGATGACATGGATGGAGAAGTGTCTATAAGATACCAATCTATTATTAATCTATTATTAATTCTATAGTTGCATGGTAAATAAAGACACAGCAAGAATAAAGTCTTTTATTTTAAATAAAAACAAAACACAAAACATTTTTATTATTATGCCTAATTCCAGCGAAGCCCTCGATCTCCTGTAATAAAAGCAAAATAATAAAACAACAATATACCATACCTGTCCGTCGTTGTGTCCCATGCCGTAATTCATGTCTGGAGGATATACAGTTTTCAACCTGGATGGTGTTAAGATGCGACAGTCCCAGCTAAAAACCACTGGTGAATGAGCTGCTTGGGATTGCAGCGTCAGGGACTGGGGGTGACATCATAGAGATAACCTGTAGTGATGAGCGAATATACTCGTTGCTCGGGTTTTCCCGAGCACGCTCGGGTGGTCTCCGAGTATTTGTTTAGTGTTCGGAGATTTAGTTTTCCTTGCCGCAGCTAGATGATTTGCGACCACTAGACAGCTTGATTACATGTGGGGATTCCCTAGAAACCAGGCAACCCCCACATGTACTTAGGCTGGCTAATAGCTGTAAATCAAGCAGTTGAATCAACAAAAACAATGTATCCGAACACTAACAAATACTCGGAGATTACCCAAGCGTGCTAGGGGAAAAGCGGAGCAATGAGTATACTCGCTCATCACTAGTAACCTCCGGTCACAGAGCTCCATTTCCAGCCGGCTTCCATAATGCTGTGATGCAAGTGTTTCGGGTGTTAAAGTGCTGGAGGTGGTCTGTATCAGCTCCTGGCACCCAGTGTCGGGAGCCAGCTGTAGGAATTAGCTCCCCCGTGATCACGGCCGATCACTCAGACCTATTACGTCTCATGTCAGAAAGGGGTTAATAAAAGGTATTTTTTAGAGGTTGTTTATGTTTGCAGATTTGGTGTAGAACTCTAGCTTCAGACCCGTTTTCTATTTTTGATATACCAGAAAAAAGACAATCTAATGTATAAAGCTGAATGTGTGTGTGTATGTATGTGTGTATGTCCGGGATTGGCATCTGCACCGTCGCAGCTACAGCCACAAAATTTTGCACAGTCACACGTCTGGACCCCGAGAGCATCATAGGCTATGTTGTGAGGCAAAATTTTAACCCCACGCGTTCCAATTCACCAAACAATTTTACCCCTATCTACATAAGCAGATGAGTGGAAGCATGTGACCAAAAGAAGCAAGAAGACCATGGAGAAATCACCAACCACACAACTGAAGAACCGATATCAAATCTTTGTAGAGGATGAAGATGGCACACCTAAGTATGAAGCAATACCAGCAAGCAAAAAAGAAAAGGGCACACAGCAACAAGTGACAGCAAAAAGTACAGCCAAGAAGCAACGAAGAGTGGTGGTGGTGGGAGACTCACTACTGAGAGGCACAGAAGCAGCCATCTGCAGACCGGACATAACTGCAAGAGAAGTATGCTGCCTTCCAGGTGCGATGATCAAGGATGTGACCGATAGGATACCAAAGCTCTTCAGCTCCAAGGACGTCCACCTATTTCTTCTGATACATGTTGGCACCAATGACACGGCAAGGAAGGACCTACCGACAATCTGCAAGGACTTTGAAGAGTTGGGGAAGAAAGTAAAGTAACTGGGTGCACAGGTAGTTTTTTCTTCTATCCTTCCAGTAGACGGGCATGGCACCAGGAGATGGAACAGGATCCTTGATGCGAACAACTGGCTAAGACGATGGTGCAGACAACAAGAATTTGGATTCCTGGACCACGGTGTGAATTACTTGTACGATGGACTCCTCGCCAGAGACGGACTACACCTCAACAAACCTGGGAAACACACATTCGCCAGAAGACTTGCTACACTCATCAGGAGGGCGTTAAACTAGAAGAAGAGGGGACGGGAAGAAAAACATTAGACTCGAACAAAGAAGACCCAGGAAAACATACTCAGAAGGGAGGTAAGAACATTTCTAAAACAATCCACAGCGAGGAGATTGGAACAAAACAAAATCCTCTAAACTGCATGCTCGCAAACGCCAGAAGCCTGACAAACAAGATGGAAGAACTAGAAGCAGAAATATCTGCAGGTAACTTTGACATAGTGGGAATAACCGAGACATGGTTAGATGAAAGCTATGACTGGGCAGTTAACTTACAGGGTTACAGTCTGTTTAGAAAGGATCGTAAAAATCGGAGAGAAGGAGGGGTTTGTCTCTATGTAAAATCTTGTCTAAAGTCCACTTTAACCCCTCTGTGACCTTAGACGTACTATCCCGTCGAGGTGCCCTGGGCTTATCTGACCCTGGACGGGATAGTACGTCATAGCCGATCGGCCGCGCTCACGGGGGGAGCGCGGCCGATCGCGGCCGGGTGTCAGCTGCTTATCGCAGCTGACATCCGGCACTATGTGCCAGGAGCGGTCACGGACCGCCCCCGGCACATTAACCCCTGGCACACCGCGATCAAAGATGATCGCGATGTGCCGGCGGTACAGGGAAGCACCGCGCAGGGAGGGGGCTCCCTGCGGGCTTCCCTGAGCCCCCCGCAGCAACGCGATGTGATCGCGTTGCTGCGAGGGTCTCCTCACCTCCCTCCCTGCTCGAGCCCCGGATCCAAGATGGCCGCGGATCCGGGTCCTGCAGGGAGGGAGGTGGCTTCACAGAGCCTGCTTAGAGCAGGCACTGTGAAGCAGCCTGCACTCCTATCAGATCAGTGATCTGACAGAGTGCTGTGCAAACTGTCAGATCACTGATCTGTGATGTCCCCCCCTGGGACAAAGTAAAAAAGTAAAAAAAAAAATTTCCAAATGTGTAAAAAAAATAAAAAAAAATATTCCAAAATAATGAAAAAAAAAAAAAATATTATTCCCATAAATACATTTCTTCATCTAAATAAAAAAAAAAAACCAATAAAAGTACACATATTTAGTATCGCCGCGTCCGTAACGGCCCGACCTATAAAACTGGCCCACTAGTTAACCCCTTCAGTAAACACCGTAAGAAAAAAAAAAAAAAAACGAGGCAAAAAACAACGCTTTATTATCATACCGCCGAACAAAAAGTGGAATAACACGCGATCAAAAGGACAGATATAAATAACCATGGTACCGCTGAAAGCGTCATATTGTCCCGCAAAAAAAGAGCCGCCATACAGCATCATCAGCAAAAAAATAAAAAAGTTATAGTCCTGAGAATAAAGCGATGCAAAAATAATTATTTTTTCTGTAAAATAGTTTTTATCGTATAAAAGCACCAAACCATAAAAAAATGATATAAATGAGGTATCGCTGTAATCGTACTGACCCGAAGAATAAAACTGATTTATCAATTTTACCAAACGCGGAACGGTATAAACGCCTCCCCCAATAGAAATTCATGAATAGCTGGCTTTTGGTCATTCTTCCTCACAAAAATCGGAATAAAAAGCGATAAAAAAATGTCACGTGCCCAAAAATGTTTTCAATAAAAACGTCAACTCGTCCCGCAAAAAACAAGACCTCACATGACTCTGTGGACCAAAATATGGAAAAATTATAGCTCTCAAAATGTGGTATTGCAAAAAATATTTTTTGCAATAAAAAGGGTCTTTCAGTGTGTGACGGCTGCCAATCATAAAAATCCGCTAAAAAACTCGCTATAAAAGTAAATCAAACCCCCCTTCATCACCCCCTTAGTTAGGGAAAAATAAAAAAAAATGTATTTATTTCCATTTTCCCATTAGGGCTAGGGTTAGGGCTAGGGTTAGGGCTAGGGCTAGGGTTAGGGCTAGGGTTAGGGCTAGGGTTAGGGCTAGGGTTAGGGTTAGGGCTAGGGTTAGGGCTAGGGTTAGGGCTAGGGTTAGGGCTAGGGTTAGGGCTAGGGTTAGGGCTAGGGTTAGGGCTAGGATTAGGGCTAGGGTTAGGGTTAGGGCTAGGGTTAGGGTTGGGGCTACAGTTTGGGTTGGGGCTAAAGTTAGGGTTAGGGTTTAGATTACATTTACAGTTGGGAATAGGGTTGGGATTAGGGTTAGGGGTGTGTCAGGGTTAGAGGTGTGGTTAGGGTTACCGTTGGAATTAGGGTTAGGGGTGTGTTTAGATTAGGGTTTCAGTTATAATTGGGGGGTTTCCACTGTTTCGGCACATCAGGGGCTCTCCAAACACGACATGGCGTCCGATCTCAATTCCAGCCAATTCTGCGTTGAAAAAGTAAAACAGTGCTCCTTCCCTTCCGAGCTCTCCTGTGTGCCCAAACAGGGGTTTACCCCAACATATGGGGTATCAGCGTACTCAGGACAAATTGGACAACAACTTTTGTGGACCAATTTCTCCTGTTACCCTTGGGAAAATACAAAACTGGGGGCTAAAAAATAATTTTTGTGGGAAAACAAAAAGATTTTTTATTTTCACGGCTCTGCGTTATAAACTGTAGTGAAACACTTGGGGGTTCAAAGTTCTCACAACACATCTAGATAAGTTCATTGAGGGGTCTAGTTTCCAATATGGGGTCACTTGTGGGGGGTTTCTACTGTTTAGGTACATTAGGGGCTCTGCAAACGCAATGTGACGCCTGCAGACCAATCCATCTAAGTCTGCATTCCAAATGATGCTCCTTCCCTTCCGAGCCCTCCCATGCGCCCAAACGGTGGTTCCCCCCCACATATCGGGTATCAGCGTACTCAGGACAAATTGGACAACAACTTTTGTGGACCAATTTCTCCTGTTACCCTTGGGAAAATACAAAACTGGGGGCTAAAAAATAATTTTTGTGGGAAAACAAAAAGATTTTTTATTTTCACGGCTCTGCGTTATAAACTGTAGTGAAACACTTGGGGGTTCAAAGTTCTCACAACACATCTAGATAAGTTCATTGAGGGGTCTAGTTTCCAATATGGGGTCACTTGTGGGGGGTTTCTACTGTTTAGGTACATTAGGGGCTCTGCAAACGCAATGTGACGCCTGCAGACCAATCCATCTAAGTCTGCATTCCAAATGATGCTCCTTCCCTTCCGAGCCCTCCCATGCGCCCAAACGGTGGTTCCCCCCCACATATCGGGTATCAGCGTACTCAGGACAAATTGGACAACAACTTTTGTGGACCAATTTCTCCTGTTACCCTTGGGAAAATACAAAACTGGGGGCTAAAAAATAATTTTTGTGGAAAAAAAAATATTTTTTATTTGCATGGCTCTGCGTTATAAACTGTAGTGAAATACTTGGGGGTTCAAAGCTCTCACAACACATCAAGATGAGTTCCTTAGGGGGTCTACTTTCCAAAATGGTGTCACTTGTGGGGGGTTTCTACTGTTTAGGTACATTAGGGGCTCTGCAAACGCAATGTGACGCCTGCAGACCATTCCATCTAAGTCTGCATTCCAAATGGCGCTCCTTCCCTTCCGAACCCTCCCATGCGCCCAAACGGTGGTTCCCCCCCACATATGGGGTATCAGCGTACTCAGGACAAATTGGACAACAACTTTTGTGGTCCAATTTCTCCTCTTACCCTAGAGAAAATACAAAACTGGGGGCTAAAAAATAATTTTTGTGGGAAAAAAATTTTGTTTTATTTTTATGGCTCTGCATTATAAACTTCTGTGAAGCCCTTGGTGGGTCAAAGTGCTCACCACACATCCAGATAAGTTCCTTAGGGGGTCTACTTTCCAAAATGGTGTCACTTGTGGGGGGTTTCTACTGTTTAGGTACATTAGGGGCTCTGCAAACGCAATGTGACGCCTGCAGACCAATCCATCTAAGTCTGCATTCCAAATGATGCTCCTTCCCTTCCGAGCCCTCCCATGCGCCCAAACGGTGGTTCCCCCCCACATATCGGGTATCAGCGTACTCAGGACAAATTGGACAACAACATTTAGGGTCCAATTTCTCCTGCTAACCTTGGAAAAATACAAAACTGGGGGCTAAAATATAATTTTTGTGGAAAAAAAAATATTTTTTATTTGCATGGCTCTGCGTTATAAACTGTAGTGAAATACTTGGGGGTTCAAAGCTCTCACAACACATCAAGATGAGTTCCTTAGGGGGTCTACTTTCCAAAATGGTGTCACTTGTGGGGGGTTTCTACTGTTTAGGTACATTAGGGGCTCTGCAAACGCAATGTGACGCCTGCAGACCATTCCATCTAAGTCTGCATTCCAAATGGCGCTCCTTCCCTTCCGAACCCTCCCATGCGCCCAAACGGTGGTTCCCCCCCACATATGGGGTATCAGCGTACTCAGGACAAATTGGACAACAACTTTTGTGGTCCAATTTCTCCTCTTACCCTAGAGAAAATACAAAACTGGGGGCTAAAAAATAATTTTTGTGGGAAAAAAATTTTGTTTTATTTTTATGGCTCTGCATTATAAACTTCTGTGAAGCCCTTGGTGGGTCAAAGTGCTCACCACACATCCAGATAAGTTCCTTAGGGGGTCTACTTTCCAAAATGGTGTCACTTGTGGGGGGTTTCAATGTTTAGGCACATCAGTGGCTCTCCAAACGCAACATGGCGTCCCATCTCAATTCCTGTCAATTTTGCATTGAAAAGTCAAACGGCGCTCCTTCCCTTCCGAGCTCTCCCATGCGCCCAAACAGTGGTTTACTGCCACATATGGGGTATCAGCGTACTCGGGACAAATTGGACAACAACTTTTGAGGTCCAATTTCTTCTCTTACCCTTGGAAAAATAAAAAATTGGGGGCAAAAATATAATTTTTGTGAAAAAATATGATTTTTTATTTTTACGGTTCTGCATTATAAACTTCTGTGAAGCACTTGGTGGGTCAAAGTGCTCACCACACCTCTAGATAAGTTCCTTAGGGGGTCTACTTTCCAAAATGGTGTCACTTGTGGGGGGTTTCAATGTTTAGGCACATCAGTGGCTCTCCAAACGCAACATGGCGTCCCATCTCAATTTCTGTCAATTTTGCATTGAAAAGTCAAACTGCGCTCCTTCCCTTCCGAGCTCTCCCATGCGCCCAAACAGTGGTTTACTGCCACATATGGGGTATCAGCGTACTCAGGACAAATTGGACAACAACTTTTGAGGTCCAATTTCTTCTCTTACCCTTGGAAAAATAAAAAATTGGGGGCAAAAATATAATTTTTGTGAAAAAATATGATTTTTTATTTTTACGGTTCTGCATTATAAACTTCTGTGAAGCACTTGGTGGGTCAAAGTGCTCACCACACATCCAGATAAGTTCCTTAGGGGGTCTACTTTCCAAAATGGTGTCACTTGTGGGGGGTTTCAATGTTTAGGCACATCAGTGGCTCTCCAAACGCAACATGGCGTCCCATCTCAATTCCTGTCAAGTTTGCATTGAAAAGTCAAATAGCGCTCCTTCCCTTCCGAGCTCTCCCATGCGCCCAAACAGTGGTTTACTGCCACATATGGGGTATCAGCGTACTCAGGACAAATTGGACAACAACTTTTTGGGTCCAATTTCTCCTGTTACCCTTGGTAAAATAAAACAAATTGGAGCTGAAGTAAATTTTTTGTGTAAAAAAGTTAAATGTTCATTTTTATTTAAACATTCCAAAAATTCCTATTAAACACCTGAAGGGTTAATAAACTTCTTGAATGTGGTTTTGAGCACCTTGAGGGGTGCAGTTTTTAGAATGGTGTCACACTTGGGCATTTTCTATCATATAGACCCCTCAAAATGACTTCAAATGAGACGTGGTCCCTAAAAAAAAATGGTGTTGTAAAAATGAGAAATTGCTGGTCAACTTTTAACCCTTATAACTCCCTAACAAAAAAAAAAATTGGTTCCAAAATTATGCTGATGTAAAGGAGACATGTGGGAAATGTTACTTATTAAGTATTTTGTGTGACATATCTCTGTGATTTAATTGCATAAAAATTCAAAGTTTGAAAATTGCAAAATTTTCAAAATTTTCGCCAAATTTCCGTTTTTTTCACAAATAAACGCAGGTACTATCAAAGAAATTTTACCACTATCATGAAGTACAATATGTCACGAGAAAACAATGTCAGAATCACCAGGATCCGTTGAAGCGTTTCGGAGTTATAACCTCATAAAGGGACAGTGGTCAGAATTGTAAAAATTGGCCTGGTCATTAACGTGCAAACCACCCTTGGGGGTAAAGGGGTTAAGGGAGGATATTAGCGAAGGAAATGAGGATGTCGAGTCCATATGGGTCGAAATTCATGGAGGGAAAAATGGTAACAAAATTCTCATTGGGGTCTGTTACAAACCCCCAAATATAACAGAAATCATGGAAAGTCTACTTCTAAAGCAGATAGATGAAGCTGCAGCCCATAATGAGGTCCTGGTTATGGGGGACTTTAACTACCCGGATATTAACTGGGAAACAGAAACCTGTGAAACCCATAAAGGCAACAGGTTTCTGCTAATAACCAAGAAAAATTATCTTTCACAATTGGTGCAGAATCCAACCAGAGGAGCAGCACTTTTAGACCTAATACTATCTAATAGACCTGACAGAATAACAAATCTGCAGGTGGTCGGGCATCTAGGAAATAGCGACCACAATATTGTACAGTTTCACCTGTCTTTCACTAGCGGGACTTGTCAGGGAGTCACAAAAACACTGAACTTTAGGAAGGCAAAGTTTAACCAGCTTAGAGATGCCCTTAATCTGGTAGACTGGGACAATATCCTCAGAAATAAGAATACAGATATTAAATGGAAAATGTTTAAGAACATCCTAAATAGGCACTGTAAGCGGTTTATACCTTGTGGGAATAAAAGGACTAGAAATAGGAAAAACCCAATGTGGCTAAACAAAGAAGTAAAACAGGCAATTAACAGTAAAAAGAAAGCATTTGCACTACTAAAGCAGGATGGCACCATTGAAGCTCTAAAAAACTATAGGGAGAAACATACTTTATCTAAAAAACTAATTAAAGCTGCTAAAAAGGAAACAGAGAAGCACATTGCTAAGGAGAGTAAAACTAATCCCAAACTGTTCTTCAACTATATCAATAGTAAAAGAATAAAAACTGAAAATGTAGGCCCCTTAAAAAATAGTGAGGAAAGAATGGTTGTAGATGACGAGGAAAAAGCTAACATATTAAACACCTTCTTCTCCATGGTATTCACGGCAGAAAATGAAATGCTAGGTGAAATCCCAAGAAACAATGAAAACCCTATATTAAGGGTCACCAATCTAACCCAAGAAGAGGTGCGAAACCGGCTAAATAAGATCAAAATAGATAAATCTCCGGGTCTGGATGGCATACACCCACGAGTACTAAGAGAACTAAGTAATGTAATAGATAAACCATTATTTCTTATTTTTAGGGACTCTATAGCGACGGTGTCTGTTCCGCAGGACTGGCTCATAGCAAATGTGGTGCCAATATTCAAAAAGGGCTCTAAAAGTGAACCTGGAAATTATAGGCCAGTAAGTCTAACCTCTATTTTTGGTAAAATATTTGAAGGGTTTCTGAGGGATGTTATTCTGGATTATCTCAATGAGAATAACTGTTTAACTGGATATCAGCATGGGTTTATGAGAAATCGCTCCTGTCAAACCAATCTAATCAGTTTTTATGAAGAGGTAAGCTATAGGCTGGACAACGGTGAGTCATTGGACGTGGTATACCTCGATTTTTCCAAAGCGTTTGATACCGTGCCACACAAGAGGTTGGTACACAAAATGAGAATGCTTGGTCTGGGGGAAAATGTGTGTAAATGGGTTAGTAACTGGCTTAGTGATAGAAAGCAGAGGGTGGTGATAAATGAGCAAAAGAAGGGAGAAGCCAGCGCAGCCTAAGGTTAAGACGCAATACATAAAGTGCAAATGCACATATTAATTTCTAACTGTATTTTCAAAATGAGACATTTAGCAATCAATTGATCAATTCTTTGAGCCCCCCCGCCTCTTCACGGCAATCTCATATTGGGGCGGTCCTACACTACGTTTTTTATATTCGCTGTGCCATAAAGGCCTCCTAAATGAACTAAAAGCAAGACCACATTAAAAGCATGCTGTACCTGAAGCATTACTGAGTCACCCCCATGGCGCCAGAGTAGGCAAGCGAGGATAAAGGTTGACCAGGTCCAGACAGACATTTCGGATCCAACCTCCACACTGCCCATCCAGAGCCACAGACGAAGAGTGAGACAGGCTGAGGCACAGGTGCATAATTAAACGAAGCCTGAGGCAGGGCAGGGCTGCTATGTGTGTGTACAGCAGCCTATCAATCACTGAGACACAGAAAGAATGGCGCACATAACCAGGCACGGCTGACCACCACTGTTGCCGTGCGCCGCACCTGGTTATGTGCACCTGTTCCTCAGCCTGTCTCACTCTTCATCTGTGGCTCTGGATGGGCAGTGTGGAGGTTGGATCCGAAATGTCTGTCTGGACCTGGTCAACCTTTATCCTCGCTTGCCTAGTCTGGCGCCATGGGGGTGACTCAGTAATGCTCCAGGTACAGCATGCTTTTAATGTGGTCTTGCTTTTAGTTCATTTAGGAGGCCTTTATGGCACAGCGAATATAAAAAATGTAGTGTAGGACTGCCCCAATATGAGATTGCCGTGAAGAGGCGGGGTGGCTCAAAGAATTGATCAATTGTTTGCTAAATGTCTCATTTTGATAATACAGTTAGAAATTAATATGTGCATTTGCACTTTATGTATTGCGTCTTAACCTTAGGCTGCGCTGGCTTCTCCCCTTTTTTGCTCTGTTATTGGTAAGTGGCTGACCACCACTGTTGCCGTGCGCCGCGCCTGGTTATGTGCGTCATTCTTTCTGTGTCTCAGTGATTGATAGGCTGCTGTACACACACCTAGCAGCCCTGCCCTGCCTCAGGCTTTGTTTAATTATGCACCTGTTCCTCAGCCTGTCTCACTCTTCATCTGTGGCTCTGGATGGGCAGTGTGGAGGTTGGATCCGAAATGTCTGTCTGGACCTGGTCAACCTTTATCCTCGCTTGCCTAGTCTGGCGCCATGGGGGTGACTCAGTAATGCTCCAGGTACAGCATGCTTTTAATGTGGTCTTGCTTTTAGTTCATTTAGGAGGCCTTTATGGCACAGCGAATATAAAAAACGTAGTGTAGGACTGCCCCAATATGAGATTGCCGTGAAGAGGCGGGGTGGCTCAAAGAATTGATCAATTGTTTGCTAAATGTCTCATTTTGATAATACAGTTAGAAATTAATATGTGCATTTGCACTTTATGTATTGCGTCTTAACCTTAGGCTGCGCTGGCTTCTCCCCTTTTTTGCTCGGTGGTGATAAATGGTATAGTCTCTAACTGGGTCGCTGTGACCAGTGGGGTACCGCAGGGGTCAGTATTGGGAGCTGTTCTCTTCAACATATTCATTAATGATCTGGTAGAAGGTTTACACAGTAAAATATCGATATTTGCAGATGATACAAAACTATGTAAAGCAGTTAATACAAGAGAAGATAGTATTCTGCTACAGATGGATCTGGATAAGTTGGAAACTTGGGCTGAAAGGTGGCAGATGAGGTTTAACAATGATAAATGTAAGGTTATACACATGGGAAGAAGGAATCAATATCACCATTACACACTGAACGGGAAACCACTGGGTAAATCTGACAGGGAGAAGGACTTGGGGATCCTAGTTAATGATAAACTTACCTGGAGCAGCCAGTGCCAGGCAGCAGCTGCCAAGGCAAACAGGATCATGGGGTGCATTAAAAGAGGTCTGGATACACATGATGAGAGCATTATACTGCCTCTGTACAAATCCCTAGTTAGACCGCACATGGAGTACTGTGTCCAGTTTTGGCCACCGGTGCTCAGGAAGGATATAATGGAACTAGAGAGAGTACAAAGGAGGGCAACAAAATTAATAAAGGGGATGGGAGAACTACAATACCCAGATAGATTAGCGAAATTAGGATTATTTAGTCTAGAAAAAAGACGACTGAGGGGCGATCTAATAACCATGTATAAGTATATAAGGGGACAATACAAATATCTCGCTGAGGATTTGTTTATACCAAGAAAGGTGACGGGCACAAGGGGGCATTCTTTGCGTCTGGAGGAGAGAAGGTTTTTTCGCCAACATAGAAGAGGATTCTTTACTGTTAGGGCAGTGAGAATCTGGAATTGCTTGCCTGAGGAGGTGGTGATGGCGAACTCAGTCGAGGGGTTCAAGAGAGGACTGGATGTCTTCCTGGAGCAGAACAATATTGTATCATACAATTATTAGGTTCTGTAGAAGGACGTAAATCTGGGGATTTATTATGATGGAATATAGGCTGAACTGGATGGACAAATGTCTTTTTTCGGCCTTACTAACTATGTTACTATGTTACTATAATGGGGAAAAAGTGAAAGGAAAAGTGTTGGAGGCAAATTGACAACTAGGAGGAGATGGCATACAGGTATATACTATATACAGGGGAGATGACATACAGGTATATACTATATACAGGGGAGATGACTTACAGGTATTCTAATATATAAAGCTGAATGTGTGTGTGTATGTCCGGGATTGGCAGCTGCACCGTCGCAGCTACAGCCACAAAATTTTGCACAGTCACACGTCTGAACCCCGAGAGCGTCATAGGCTATGTTGTGAGGCAAAATTTTAACCCCGCGCATTCTAATTCACCAAACAATTTTGCCCCATCTACATAATGGGGAAAAAGTGAAAGGAAGTGTTGGAGGCAAATTGACAGCTACCAAATGTGAACAAGGGGGACTTAAAGAGTGAGAGCGATGGCGTCAAATAGTATATACCGTACAGTTGCTAAGGTGGGGCCCTGTCATGGGATGCTCACCACACATGTGGATATGAACACACACACACAAAATGCGCCACACACTACCACGTGCTTGAACACATATACCACCCTCAGCACACATTTCACCACACATACACAAACCTCGCCACATAAAAGTCGAAACACAAAAGTCACCGCTCAAAACTCACCACGCGCAAAACACGCCACGTGCAAAAGTATGCTCACGCAAAACTCGCCACACGTGCAAAACTCACCTCATGGAAAACTCGCCCACAAGCGGAAAAATTGGCACATGCACAAAAGTTGCCACACATGCAAAAGTTACCTCACACAAAACTTGCACATACTCAAAACACACCACACATAAAACTCGCCACACGCAAAACTCGCCACGCGCAAAACTCACCATGCGCAAAACTTGCTGCACACAACTTGCTACACTAACCTGTCACATGCAACTCGACACAAAAAGTTGCTACACGCATGTCGCCACACAAAACTCATCTCACAAAAGTCGCTACATGCATGTCACCACACGCAACTCAACACACACAACTTGACACATGAAACTCGCCCTAAAACACACACAAGTCTGGTATTATCCTTCAAAAATAGAAATCTGATTAATAAGCAGACAAACTACAAGAGCAACAACTGTACCATATAGGAAATACGGCAGCTGTCAGTCACATGACCTGTCTATTATGTGTATGTGTGAGCTAATATATACTGCCAGTGGGGAGGGCTTCCTGTTGGCTGGGGATTTATCAGGCTGCCAATTTAACTTACAAATACTGAGGTAAAAATACTGAGCAAATAATGTGTGAACGAGGTCTAATACAGGAGGAGATGACACACAGATATATACTATATACAGGAGGAGATGACAAACAGGTATATACTATATACAGGGGAGATGACACACACATATATACTATATACAGGTATATACCTTTCAGTTCACTCGTTGTGTATGTCCTATTCTAATGTATAATGTATAATGTTCTTCTGTCAACTCCACTGTCATGTCAACTATGTAATTCTTTTATGATTTTTATGATTTAAGTTCTGCTGCTGTGATACTATAATTTCCCACAGTATCAATAAAGTGTATCGCATCGTATCGTATCGTATGACACACACATATATACTATATACAGGGGAGATGAAAGAGGTATATTCTATATACACGAGTAGATGACACACTGGTATATACTATATACAGGGGAGATGACATACAGGTACATACTATATACAGGGGAGATGACACACAGGTATATACTATATACAGGGGAGATGACACACAGGTATATACTATATACAGGAGGAGATGACACAGGTATATACTATATACAGGAGCAGATGACACACAGGTATATACTATATACAGGAGGAGATGACTTATTTAGCCGGTTTCGGAACCCAAGAAAAGGTGCGAAACCGGCTAAATAAGATTAAAATAGATAAATCTCCGGATCCGGATGGCATACACCCACGAGTATTAAGAGAACTAACTAATGTAATAGATAAACCATTATTTCTTATTTTTAGGGACTCTATAGCGACAGGGTCTGTTCCGCAGGACTGGCGCATAGCAAATGTGGTGCCAATATTCAAAAAGGGCTCTAAAAGTGAACCTGGAAATTATAGGCCAGTAAGTCTAACCTCTATTGTTGGTAAAATATTTGAAGGGTTTCTGAAGGATGTTATTCTGGACAGAGGCGTAGCTAGGGTTTCACCTTAGGGGGGGCGAAACACCGGAGTGGGCCCCTAACCAGCTAAAACTGATTACAACTACGATTGCGCACTCTAATTGTGAATATAGTGGAACCTCAGAATATGACCGCACTGTTATTGAAAATAAATCTATATACAAAAACAAACATTGATTTTACTGACATATTGTGACCATATAGTGGTGTATACCACCTGTGTGAAGTTGGCACCCCATGTTCTCAAAAGATGAATAAAAATACACCATTCGTTTGTGCTGCGTTTGTGCTGGTTTGTGCCGCAAAAATGAACGTTTGTGCCGCTTTGGTTCCAGAGATATTGCGCGTTATATTTTTATGAAGCTCCACCCACTTTCCACCCCATGTTCTTAAATTTTAAAAATGAATACACCATTCGTTTGTGCTGCGTTTGTGCTGCGTTTGTGCTGGTTTGTGCTGCAAAAATAAACGTTTGCACCGCTTTGGTTTCCGAGATATTGTGCGCTCAATTTGCTGAAACTCCGCCCACTTTCCACCCCATGTTCTTAAATTTTAAAAATGAATACACCATTCGTTTGTGCTGCGTTTGTGCTGGTTTGTGCTGCAAAAATAAACGTTTGCACCGCTTTGGTTTCCGAGATATTGTGCGCTCAATTTGCTGAAACTCTGCCCACTTTCCACCCCATGTTCTTAAATTTTAAAAATGAATACACCATTCGTTTGTGCTGCGTTTGTGCTGGTTTGTGCTGCAAAAATAAACGTTTGCACCGCTTTGGTTTCCGAGATATTGTGCGCTCAATTTGCTGAAACTCCGCCCACTTTCCACCCCATGTTCTTAAATTTTAAAAACGAATACACCATTCGTTTGTGCTGCGTTTGTGCTGGTTTGTGCTGCAAAAATAAACGTTTGCACCGCTTTGGTTTCCGAGATATTGTGCGCTCAATTTGCTGAAACTCCGCCCACTTTCCACCCCATGTTCTTAAATTTTAAAAATGAATACACCATTCGTTTGTGCTGCGTTTGTGCTGGTTTGTGCTGCAAAAATAAACGTTTGCACCGCTTTGGTTTCCGAGATATTGTGCGCTCAATTTGCTGAAACTCCGCCCACTTTCCACCCCATGTTCTTAAATTTTAAAAATGAATACACCATTCGTTTGTGCTGCGTTTGTGCTGGTTTGTGCTGGTTTGTGCTGCAAAAATAAACGTTTGCACCGCTTTGGTTTCCGAGATGTTGTGCGCTCAATTTGCTGAAACTCCGCCCACTTTCCACCCCATGTTCTTAAATTTTAAAAATGAATACACCATTCGTTTGTGCTGCGTTTGTGCTGGTTTGTGCTGCAAAAATAAACGTTTGCACCGCTTTGGTTTCCGAGATGTTGTGCGCTCAATTTGCTGAAACTCCGCCCACTTTCCACCCCATGTTCTTAAATTTTAAAAATGAATACACCATTCGTTTGTGCTGCGTTTGTGCTGGTTTGTGCTGCAAAAATAAACGTTTGCACCGCTTTGGTTTCCGAGATATTGTGCGCTCAATTTGCTGAAACTCCGCCCACTTTCCACCCCATGTTCTTAAATTTTAAAAATGAATACACCATTCGTTTGTGCTGCATTTGTGCTGGTTTGTGCTGCAAAAATAAACGTTTGCACCGCTTTGGTGTCCGAGATATTGTGCGCTCAATTTGCTGAAACTCCGCCCACTTTCCACCCCATGTTCTTAAATTTTAAAAATGAATACACCATTCGTTTGTGCTGCGTTTGTGCTGGTTTGTGCTGCTTTGGTTTTTGAAATCTCGCACTGAGTTTGTGCCTCAAATCACTGTAACTGATATATGGATAAAGGGAGATAAAAAGAAATGAAAAACACCGGCTAGCCATAGCAATTTTATAATAAAAAAAATGTATAAATTGTTCCTTACTAGACCCCATACTTCATTTTGATTTCCTGCTTGTGATGCCCCTCCCCCACACACTGTAACTTGGGGAAAGGCCTAAGCAAATGTATGCCTAAGGCCGGCTTCACACTTGCGAGTTTTACGGACGTAAGAGCGCAGAAACTACGTCCGTAAAACTCGCAAAAAATACGGCACAATTATTCTCTATGCCTCTGCTCCTATCTGCCGTATTTTACTGATCAGTATTATACGGCTTTCTACGGCCGTACAAAATCGCAGCATGCTGCGTTTGTCACCGTACTGCGCAAGAAATACGCCAATGAAAGTCTATGGAAGCGTGAAAAATACGGATTACACACGGACAAGCAGTGTGACTTGCGAGAAATACGCAGCGCTGTTAGAGAGAAAAGCCGGCAATTCAGTGCGGTGTACAGTAAAATCACACTGACAGCTTACAGTAGAATAGGTAGAATAAATGTGTACACATAGAATAGGTATATATATATATATATGTCAGTGAGACACATATATGTATATATATTAATATTTTTTCCAGCGCTATACAGCTTGAAAGCCGGTAATTCAATTACCTGCTTTTTCTTTCTCCTTCCTAAAACCCGACATGATTTGAGACATGGTTTACATACAGTAAACCATGTCTTCTCTCCATTTTTTTTGCAGATTCCACACTACTAATGTCAGTAGTGTGTATCTGCAAAATTTGGCCGTTCTAGCTCTTAAAATAAAGGGTTAAATGGCGGAAAAAATTGGCGTGGGCTCCCGCGCAATTTTCTCCGCCAGAGTAGTAAAGCCAGTGACTGAGGGCAGATATTAATAGCCTGGAGACGGTCCACGGTTATTGGCCCCCCCCTGGCTAATAACATCTGCCCCCAGCCACCCCAGAAAAGGCACATCTGGAAGATGCGCCTATTCTGGCACTTGGCCACTCTCTTCCCATTCCCGTGTAGCGGTGGGATATGGGGTAATGAAGGGTTAATGCCACCTTGCTATTGTAAGGTGACATTAAGCCTAATTAATAATGGAGAGGCGTCAATTATGACACCTATCCATTATTAATCCAATTGTAGTAAAGGGTTAAATAAAACACAAACACATTATTTAAAATTATTTTAATGAAATAAAAACAATGGTTGTTTGAGTATTTTATTCTACGCCCAATCCAGTCACTGAAGACCCTCGTTCTGTGAGTAAAAAAACATAATAAACCAACAATATACTTACCCTCCGCAGATCTGTAACGTCCAACGATGTAAATCCTTCTGAAGGGGTTAAAACATTTTGCAGCAAGGAGCTTTGCTAATGCAGGCTGCTCCTCGCTGCAAAACCCCGGGGAATGAGTCTAAATATAGATCAATGAGCTATATTTAGCTTCATTTGCGGTGAGGCGCCCTCTGCTGGATGTTCATAGATCGTGGGAAATTACCTAGAAAGCTCCCAGGCTTAGTAGTGTGGAATCTGCAAAAAAAATGGAGAGAAGACATGGTTTACTGTATGTAAACCATGTTTCAAATCATGTCGGGTTTTAGGAAGGAGAAGGAAAAAGTCGGTAATTGAATTACCGGCTTTCAAGCTGTATAGCGCTGGAAAAAATATTAATATATATACATATATGTGTCTACTGACATATATATATATATATATATATATATATATATAGACAGTATATATATATTTTTTTTCCTTTTTGGGACACATGGATCACTTCTATAGCGGTATGTTGGTTTTGCAAGCCTGCGAGAAAACCACGCAGTACGGATGCCATACGGATTACATACGGAGGATGCCATGCGCAAAAAACGCTGACACACCCTGCCTACGGAGGAGCTACGGACCACTATTTTCGGGACATTTCAGCGTATTACGGCCGTAATATACGGACCGTATTTTCATACGCTGAGTGTGAAGCCGGCCTAACAATTTGACTACTAGCTGAGAGACTCCCAGGGTAAATCAAGTGTACTTACTTATTTGAACTGAAAATGTGCTAAACTGTCTTGGTAGATTTCTGCAAAGCTATTACCTGAGCAAAGAAACTTTAGTTCAATCATGTAGTTGTACTTTTATCTGTCTACAACAGTATTTCCCAAGCAGGGTGCCTGCAGGTGTTGCAAAACTACAACTCCCAGCATGACCGGACAGCCAAAGGCTGTCCGGGTATGCTGGGGGTTGTAGTTCTCCAACACATCAAGTTGTTTGTAATTACAGTAAGGGTACCGTCACACAGTGCAATTTTGATCGCTACGACGGCACGATTCGTGACGCTCCAGCATCGTAACAATATCGCTCCAGCGTCGTAGACTGCTGTCACACTTTGCAATGTACGACGCTGGAGCGATAATTTCATGACGTATGTGCGATGTAGAAGCCGTTGGTTACTATGCGCACATCGTATACGATATATGTTACACCATGCGATCATGCCGCCACAGCGGGACACTAGACGACGAAAGAAAGTTTCAAACGATCTGCTACGACGTACGATTCTCAGCAGGGTCCCTGATCGCAGGAGCGTGTCACACACTACGATATCGTACCTATATCGCTCGAACGTCACGAATCGTGCCGTCGTAGCGATCAAAATTGCACTGTGTGACGGTACCCTAATGCTTTAGCCCATTAAAAGAGTACTCTGCTGCAAAACTTATCCCCAGTGGCGTAACTACCGCGGTCGCAGCGGTCGCCATTGCGACGGGGCCCGGGCTGGTCAGGGGCCCTCCCCCCGGCAGATCAGAGGCACCGGCCGACACCATGTTCATGGGCGGACATACCGCCGGTTCAACCGGTGCAGCTCTGGGGGGCCCCTGCAGTGCGGCCAGGGACGCTACTAGCGGCAGAAGAGAGGGCGGCAGAACTGGATTTGCGCTGCTAGTTTTTTTTTTTTTTTTTTTTATAAAACTCTGGGGTCAAGTGCCCGCCCCCCCTCCTCCCTCCTTCCCACCCCCCCTCCTCCCTCCCTCCTTCCCACCTCCCTCCTTCCCGCCCCCCCTCCTCCCTCCTTCCCGCTCCCCCTCCCTGAAGACGTAATACTCACCTTCCTCCAGCGGTGGCTGCAACTGCATCTCAGCGCCGGCAGCGCGTCCTGTCTTCAGCGGTCACATGGTACCGCTAATTTAAGATCATGAATATGCGCATATTCATGACCTTAATTAGCGCTATCATGTGACCGCTGAAGACAGGAAGGAAGACGCTGCAGAAGAGATGCCAGGAAGGAAGTTCTGTTCTGTGCTGCGCGGTAAGAGGTAAGTATGACAGGGAAAAAGGACGGGGAGCCATGCACACAGGGAAAAAGGATGGGGAGCCATGCACACAAGGAAAAAGGATGGGGAGCCATGCATGCAGGGTGGGAGGATAGGGGAGGCATGCACGCAGGGGAGAAGGATGGGGGAGCCGTGAACGCAGGGGAGAAGAATGGGGGAGCCGTGAACGCAGGGGAGAAGGATGGGGAGCCGTGAACGCAGGGGAGAAGGATGGGGGAGCCGTGAACGCAGGGGAGAAGGATGGGGGAGCCGTGAACGCAGGGGAGAAGGATGGGGGAGCCGTGAACGCAGGGGAGAAGGATGGGGAGCCGTGAACGCAGGGGAGAAGGATGGGGGAGCCGTGAACGCAGGGGAGAATGATGGGGGAGCCGTGAACGCAGGGGAGAAGGATGGGGGAGCCGTGAACGCAGGGGAGAAGGATGGGGGAGCCGTGAACACAGGGGAGAAGGATGGGGGAGCCGTGAACACAGGGGAGAAGGATGGGGGAGCCGTGAACGCAGGGGAGAAGGATGGGGGAGCCGTGAACGCAGGGGAGAAGGATGGGGGAGCCGTGAACGCAGGGGAGAATGATGGGGGAGCCGTGAACGCAGGGGAGAAGGATGGGGGAGCCGTGAACGCAGGGGAGAAGGATGGGGAGCCGTGAACGCAGGGGAGAAGGATGGGGGAGCCGTGAACGCAGGGGAGAATGATGGGGGAGCCGTGAACGCAGGGGAGAAGGATGGGGGAGCCGTGAACGCAGGGGAGAAGGATGGGGGAGCCGTGAACACAGGGGAGAAGGATGGGGGAGCCGTGAACGCAGGGGAGAAGGATGGGTGAGCCGTGAACGCAGGGGAGAAGGATGGGGAGCCGTGAACGCAGGGGAGAAGGATAGGGGAGCCGTGAACGCAGGGGAGAAGGATGGGGGAGCCATGAATGCAGGGGAGAAGGATGGGGGAGCCGTGAACGCAGGGGAGAAGGATGGGGGAGCCGTGAACGCAGGGGAGGATGGGGGAGCCGTGAACGCAGGGGAGAAGGATGGCGGAGCCGTGAACGCAGGGGAGAAGGATGGGGGAGCCCAGCACGCAGGGGAGAAGGATGGGGGAGCCGTGAACGCAGGGGAGAAGGATGGGGGAGCCATGCACACAGGGTGGGAGGATGGAGTATAAATATGGAGTATAAATACTGGGCCCTATAGGGGGGACACAGTGTGAGTGGACAGTGTGAAAAGGGGGCCGGTATAGAAAGGAGAGGTCAGTGTGAAGAGTATGTACCATAAGAAGGACAGTGTGGGGGTCATATTTTGTGCAGACAATATAGTGAGGGGCAATTTTTTATTCCAGAGCATTATAATGACACTTGTATCTTTAAGAGCATCTTGTGGAGACTTTCTGCAAAAGAGCGGAAAAGATGGAAGTCTGCAGAGACGGCTGTGGATGAGAAAACTCATCATGGGATCTGGACAAGATGAAGAAAAGAAGAATGGCTCCAGAGACGACGTCATCTATAAGGTACCTGGATGTAAATGTTATTTGTGATACTGACTAACTCTCATGTTTTTATTTATGTTAGGAGCTTTAAAGGGGTTGTCCAGGTTTGTAATGAGTCTGCAGTCATTCTTTGTGACTGCAGACTTCTGACTTCTCACAGTGCGCCCTGCACGCTGTCAGGATTCTGTCGTGCTGGCGATTTACATACGTGCGGTCACATGCTGACTAGACATGTGTAGCCTCCGTCAGTGAAAATGAACTGAGCGAGGCCGGGCATGTCTAGTTGGAATGTGGCCAGAGGTATATAAATCGCATACTTGTGCTGACATGACCGTCCACCGGCAAGGGAGAATCCTAGTAGTGTGCAGTGCATGCGTTGTGAGAATTCAGAAGCTGCAATGTCAGGATTCAGCTCTGCAGGTTCTGGTGATGGTGGCCGCCATATTGGCAAAGCCTGAGGCGGCTGCTGGGACCGGGAACAGGTAGTGCCGGAGCTAGTGGGGGGCACGTGGACCAAGCCGCCCAGGAGGGGGATGCCGCAGCGGCTCAGCCATATGGAGGATCCGGGGATGAACATGGAGGTGTACGGGACCGGCGGAAGTGAGGTGTGTCTGCTGCCCGTGTGTCGCCGTCTCGGCCCCCAGCGTCCCTGGCCCCCTGTGACACCAGCCCCGTTTCCTCCCTGCTGTCCCGTGCCCCATGTCTTAGTAGGTCCCCAGGTTCAGGTCATGGTGCTCCTCTGGGCTCCCCGTACACACCTTGTTCCTCCTCCCCTGGTCTCCCAATGCTCCTCATCTCCCATGCCCTGAGTCCTCCTGCACCCCCCATGCATTCCCTGCCCCTTGTCCCCGTGTGACTCGTCTGCCCTGCTCTCAAGTCTCCCCTGTCACCTTTCTCACCGTGTGTTCTCCATCTACCCTGTCCTTGTAATCCCTGTGCCCCCTTCTTCCCTCCTCCCAAGTTTCCCCCCCCATCTTCCTCTGTCCCCTTGCGTCCCTATCTACTCTGCCCTCGGAGTCCCCTTGTGTCCTCTTGTGCCTGTCTCCATTGCACCCTAGTCCCCGTGTGTCCCATTGTGCCCTTCTCCCCTTCCTCTTAGTCCTTATGAGTCCCCTTGTGCTTCTATCCCTTGTCCCCGTGTGTAGCCGTGTGTCAGAGTCCCTTGCCAACTAGTCCCTGTGTGTCGCCTTGCGCCTGTCTCCCTTGTCCCCTTATGCTTGTGTCCCTTGTCCCCGTGTGCCAGTCTTCCTTGCCCATTAGTCCCTGTGTGTCCCCTTCTAAGTCTCCATGGCCAACTAGTCCCTGTGTGTCCCCTTGTGCCAGTCTCCCTTGTCCCCTTGTGTCAGTCTCCCTTGCCCACTAGTCCCCTTTTAACCTTCTCCCCTGCCCCCTAGCCCCCAAGTGTCCCCTTGTGCCTGTCTTCCTTGCTCCCTAGCCCCCCTATATTACTATTGTGCCTGTCTCCCCTACTCCCCTTGTGTCCTTGTCCCCTGCCCCCTAGTCACCATTTGCTCATGTCTTTCTCACTGCCCCTGTATGAGGGGCTGCATTATACTGTGAGGGGGGCTGCATTATATTCTATGGGGGTTACATTGTATTGTATGGCCGGGCTGCAGTATACTCTGTGGGGTGGCTGTATTATACTATATGTGGGCTGCATTATACTGAATCGAGGACTATGGGGAATATATTATACTATATGAAGAACTATGGTCCATCATACTATGGGAAGTGAATTGTACAACATGGATGACGATGGCGGTGCATTATACTATATGGAGCACTATGAGGAGTATATTATACTATATGGAGGACTGAGCAGTGTATTTTAATATATGGAGGACTATGTGGAGTGTATAATACTAAATAGAGGACTGAGGAGTGTATTATACTATATGGAGGACTATGAGGGGTTCATTATACTATATGGAGCACTATGAGGAGTGTATTATACTATATGGAGGACTGAGCAGTGTATTTTAATATATGGAGGACTATGTGGAGTGTATAATACTAAATGGGGGACTGAGGAGTGTATTATACTATATGGAGGACTATGAGGGGTGCATTATACTATATGGAGCACTATGAGCAGTGGATTATACTATATGGAGGACTGAGCAGTGTATTTTAATATATGGAGGACTATGTGGAGTGTATAATACTAAATGGAGGACTGAGGAGTGTATTATACTATATAGAAGACTATGAGGGGTGTATTATACTATATGGAGGACTGAGCAGTGTATTATACTATATGGAGCACTACGAAGAGTGTATTATGCTATATGGAGGACTGAGGAGTGTACAATACTATATGGGGGACTATGGGGAGTGTATTATACTATAAGGAGTACATTATAGTTCTCATATGGATCCCCATGACTTCTATGTTAACCCCTGATGAGTATAATGGTTTATTTTCTTTTATACATTACATAACAATGGCAGTACGGGGGACAAATATATGCCAGGATGGGGCACTGGATAGTTATGCAACTGAGGTCACACTATACAACTTTGCAATAAAGCTATAGTGTGCAATATTAATAGGGAAAATGTGAATTTGGGTGGAAAATATTTTGGCATGGTGGGGGGCCCCATTTGAAAGTTCGCACCGGGGCCCATAACTTTGTAGTTACGCCACTGCTTATCCCCTATCCCACCCCCGGGGGGGGGAGGGGTTGGGTTTGGTACTGACCACTGGGCCCCCTGCAATCTCCTGCTCCCTGCAATCTCAGTGCTCCCCTGCATGGATCAATCACCGCTGTGTGCAGAGTGACTGCCAACCACAGGGCTTTGCTGTGGCAGGCGCGCCCCCACCATTTATTACTATGGGAGAGGCAGAGATACACAATACACTTTTCATTTGTAAAAGTAGAGAGAAGTGAGCGTGCTAAGAATAGGATTATTTAATCTCAGTACAGTGATCCCTCAACACATACAATGGCCCCAACATACGATCATTTCAACATAAGAAGGACTCTGTTGAATGCAGCATCACCTGCTGCTCCAGTATGGTTTCAACATACGATGATTCACCTGGAACTAATTACCATTGTATGTTGAGGGACCACTGTATCTTAACTATTAAAAATTATGTAATCAATTATTTTCCATATAATACACTGCATGTAAAACTAAAAAAAACATTTTTTGTTTTGATCAGATGCCCAGGAAGCCAGCCTGTGACTATGATGACATTATAAATGTCATCTGTTCTTCACATGAAAAAATTATTACAGGACAGGCAACAGCATTCCCCTCAGAAAAAGTATGGGTAGACTTGTGTCAAAAATTAAATAACAAAATTTCACCAAAAAACCTTTACACGTTTGTAAAGACAAATCGGCACAATGTATGGGAAGCCCTTGGTCTGTACAAAGATGTTACAAATATCCCAAAACAACCTTCCAACAGTGAGAGCTCAGAAGGAACAGAGAGTCATTCATCAGTTCAGTGCTATGACATTCAGTTTGAGTTCAGTCTTTCTTTTCAGAGCTGGATCAAAATTTGGCCTGAAAAAGTAATTTACAATGACAAATCTATGTATGCTGATAAAAGAGAATACACAATCTTAAAACCTGGTACATGGACTCACATATTGAATGAGGAGATCTGGAAAAATATCAAGTCATCGTGCACACTTAAATTCAGGAGGGCAAAGGTTTATCCAAATGTTGTATCTAACTACATAGATATAACAGGGTGCTGCACAGAGTGTGATGCACAACTATCCATAAAAGTTGAAGAAATACCAGAGATTGCTAAGCCAGTAGTGCTTAAGTGTATGATCTGCAATATTGATGACAGTCGCCACACAGGAAAATCAAAACGTAAATTATCAGGAGATTTAAGAAAAAGGTTGTCAAAAGAACTCTGGGAAGGACGAAAACAAGCACATGTATGGCGAGCAGCTGAGGCTTATAAAGTTATGGATGTTGGTGACCCTGAGCCTAGCCATCTACCAAATCTAGCAACGTTACGAAAAGCCAAGCAAGAGATGGGCGAAAGAGAGTTAATGCACAAGGACCCAATTCTTTCATTACATCTCCTGAAATACAGTGTTCCTCAGACTGGAAGCATACACAACATTGGTCTAGATAAATTTTTTTGCCATTACTGGACCCCGTCTCAGATGCAAGTGTACCAAATAAAGTCAAAGAACTTGGGTTCCTATGTAAGTTTTGATGCAACAGGTTCAGTAGTGAGAAAACTAAAAAGACCTGTTGGCATTTCTGGACACATCTTTTTGTACCAAGGGGTTTTGTGTTCGAGTGGAGATCATATCCCAGTAGTGCAGATGCTTTCTGAGAGCCATACTATTAATTCTATAGCGCAATGGCTGACAGAATGGAAACAAGCAGGTGCTACTGTTCCAAAGGAAGCAGTTTGTGATTTCTCCCTCGCTTTGCTTGGAGCTCTAGTTAAGGCTTTCACTCCTTACCCCGACTTGAAGACATATATAAATCAGTGCTTTGGAGTGTTGACCAGGAATGTTGCATCAAAACTACCACCATGCTTTATTAGAATTGATGTTGCGCACTGTATCAAGCTTATTAGCCGATGGGAATGTCTGAGGCAAGCTGGAAACAGAGTAAGGGAATTCTATCTCAGAGCAATGGCACAACTTCTACAGTCTACATCACTTGATGATGCGAGAGAACTCATTCATTCAATTTCAGTTGTTGCTTTTAGTGAATCAGAAGGGAATGATGACAGAGGCACACCAGTTTTATCAGAGACTAGCAAAGTTCAACTGAAGAGACGGATTGCAGAGGGACGTGTTTTACCCACTGTCACTGAAGATGACTATGGAGTAGAGATGAAAGAACAAGAGGATGAGCCAATTCAACCATGCCAAACAGACCTGAAAATATGGGCAACAGAAATTTGTGAAAGGAGTAAGATGCTTGCAGCAAATCATGGTGACCGAGACAATTTACATTTCCTTCCAGAACTTGTTCCAAATCTTTTAAGAATGGCATGTTACCTTCCACTTTGGACAGCCATAATGGTTCCACACTTTAAAAGTGTGAACATGACAGCAAGTTCTGCAAATGTTGAGGCTGAATTTAAGAACATAAAAAATGGACTCTTTAAACATGAATGTCTCCCTATTAGAACCGACCGATTTGTAATTCGTCACCTTGAATTTATGGACGGCAAAATGAGACTTTCCTCAGTTCCCATAAAGAAAACCGAAAGCAGTGAAAATATGAGCCAAGACAATGGGCAAAAAAACAGCAACTGTGAGGAGGATTCACAAGTTCACATAAAATTGGGTGATGAAAGTAGCTTGCAGGAGCAGCCTGTTGAAAATTGGAAAGGTCTCAGTAGTCCTCCAAAAAAGAGATTGTCCTACCTAACCCCATGTTCCGAGTTGCTGCACATGGACACAAAATTTAACCGAAAAAAAAGGTGAGCATTTTGAAAAATGGTAACCATCTAGCTAAAAAACCAATACAAGTAAACAAAAAGCTTATAAGTATCATTAATACCTGTGCATTTGATTCATTTTGCCAGTGTCTTTGTTGTGCATTCTGGGACAGTGGATTATTTTGCAATTATGTCAACAAAGAGAACACCATTAAAATTTTTGAATTGGTGCAGACAATTGTGACAAAGGGAGTTGGAAAGGAAGTTTATACAATGAGGGCTAAAATACTGTCTGGAATATTTGAATATGTTCAGCTGAAGTCAGGTGTGAGGCAGGTCAATGCTGAATGTAATGTTGCACACATAATCTCAATGACAATGAGACAGGTACCAAGCGTAATAATTAAAACACAGTGTTCTTCTGTGTACTGCAATAGAAATATAGCTAATTCAAGAGCAATCCCTCTTCTGCCAACCATTATACATATTTTAGAAACTAATGGACTTAGTAAACTTCAGCTAGCATTGGAAGATGGGCTACACCTAAATGTTTCAAAATGTCTAAAGCCATTAAAGTCACCTCAAGAGTGTCCAGATGGCTTGAAAATTCAGGATGCATCTTCATTGAAATTCCTTTGCAGTGGTTCGGTCACGCACAGCTGCACCACTGGACAAGTACTTTGTATTGAAATAAGTGCAGAAACACAGTATACACTGTCCGAAATACCTGTGAACATACATCTGGACAGTCATTCATTTGTGCTACGAGGGGTTGTTGCCTTCATTCCAGGAACTGGCAATATGTCTCTTGGTCATTATGTTGCCTATTGTAGAAGAAAATTTAATGGCTGGGAGAAATATGATGACCTGTGTGACTTTATTACAACAGCCTCTGCAAAGACCAAGATACAACCCCATGTTGTGATATTTACAAAGGAGGAGTGAATATGTGGAGAATCTGTCTCATCATGAGTCCCGTGGCAAGTCACAGGCTGCAAGATTGTTGTGGAAAGTTTAAAAGTATCCTGGCACCAAACAAAGTGTTAGTAGTGCTTTCCTCTAAGGTTGTTTTGGTGCTTAAAGTGTATGTTTAAAATAACCTAAAATATGCCTTACCAATATTTTTTTATTCTGTTAACATTTTGTTAATGTGGATTTCCCATTATGATTAAACCGTTTCATGGTTCTTTAGACAGTTCTGCTGTCTACAAAGTTTCATCTGTTATTGGTAATTCCATTTTTATCTGTGTTTGATTTGCAAAGATTTATTAAGCTCTGAAGGTCCTGTTTAGTTGGACAGCTATATTAAAATAACAATACTTTTGTTTTGAGCCAGACACAAAATCATGGTCTACCACGGTTTTGAGTCCAGCAAGAAAACCGCATATGGAGCAAAAATGAGCCAACTAGAGTCACTTGCGGACCCCCGCCAGATCATAGAAATGAATGGAGCGTATGCCCAGTATGCCCAAATGTAATGTTAACCCAGCCATATTCACACTGCAATCCAAAGCCATCACACACAAAGTGGTGATGTCTACGGTCATTGCATATTTATGCAAAGATTTTCATAGAAGATGACAGTCACTTTACATAAACTGGCCAACGTCAAAAGTAATCACAATCTTTTTTTTTCCCTGGAATTCTTTTTATAGTGCAACGTAATTTGGCTAAACAATGTTTGCTAGGTATAATGGGCTTCAGGGCTGGTGCAAGGGTTTTTGCCACCCTAGGTGAAAGCTAATTTTGCTGCCCCCTTGACCCCGCCCATTGGCTCCACCCATTAACACGCCCTGCCTTACTACTGGGGTGAAAATAAATGAATGACTACAACCAATGGCACTCGTGCTTAGCTGTAGAGGTTATAAATCCAGGAGTAACCTGACCTTGTTCCTCAGTGATGGTGCAAACTCTTTACTAGTCTGCGGTTCCCTCCAGGGTGAATGGTCTGGTGTCACGAATATGGTGGAAACTATCCCCACTCAATAGGTGAGAGTGTCAACTAATGCTGCTCAGGCAGTAACCTCGACTCTGCATAATGAAATGTAAACAGACATTAGCCCCCACAGAATGCCGACCCCTGGCTTATGACATCACTATGACATCGCTGGAGGTAGCAGAGATGTATATACAGACATTAGCCCCCACAGAATGCCGACCCCTGGCTTATGACATCACTATGACATCACTGGAGATAGCAGAGATGTATATACAGACATTAGCCCCCACAGAATGCCGACCCCTGGCTTATGACATCACTATGACATCGCTGGAGGTAGCAAAAATGTATATACAGACATTAGCCCCCACAGAATGCCGACCCCTGGCTTATGACATCACTATGACATCGCTGGAGGTAGCAGAGATGTATATACAGACATTAGCCCCCACAGAATGCCGACCCCTGGCTTATGACATCACTATGACATCGCTGGAGGTAGCAGAGATGTATATACAGACATTAGCCCCCACAGAATGCCGACCCCTGGCTTATGACATCACTATGACATCGCTGGAGGTAGCAGAGATGTATATACAGACATTAGCCCCCACAGAATGCCGACCCCTGGCTTATGGCATCACTATGACATCGCTGGAGGTAGCAGAGATGTATATACAGACATTAGCCCCCACAGAATGCCGACCCCTGGCTTATGACATCACTATGACATCGCTGGAGGTAGCAGAGATGTATATACAGACATTAGCCCCCACAGAATGCCGACCCCTGGCTTATGACATCACTATGACATCGCTGGAGGTAGCAGAGATGTATATACAGACATTAGCCCCCACAGAATGCCGATCCCTGGCTTATGACATCACTATGACATCGCTGGAGATAGCAGAGATGTATATACAGACATTAGCCCCCACAGAATGCCGACCCCTGGCTTATGACATCACTATGACATCGCTGGAGGTAGCAGAGATGTATATACAGACATTAGCCCCCACAGAATGCCGACCCCTGGCTTATGACATCACTATGACATCGCTGGAGGTAGCAGAGATGTATATACAGACATTAGCCCCCACAGAATGCCGACCCCTGGCTTATGACATCACTATGACATCGCTGGAGGTAGCAGAGATGTATATACAGACATTAGCCCCCACAGAATGCCGACCCCTGGCTTATGACATCACTATGACATCGCTGGAGATAGCAGAGATGTATATACAGACATTAGCCCCCACAGAATGCCGACCCCTGGCTTATGACATCACTATGACATCGCTGGAGGTAGCAGAGATGTATATACAGACATTAGCCCCCACAGAATGCCGACCCCTGGCTTATGACATCACTATGACATCGCTGGAGGTAGCAGAGATGTATATACAGACATTAGCCCCCACAGAATGCCGACCCCTGGCTTATGACATCACTATGACATCGCTGGAGGTAGCAGAGATGTATATACAGACATTAGCCCCCACAGAATGCCGACCCCTGGCTTATGGCATCACTATGACATCGCTGGAGGTAGCAGAGATGTATATACAGACATTAGCCCCCACAGAATGCCGACCCCTGGCTTATGACATCACTATGACATCGCTGGAGGTAGCAGAGATGTATATACAGACATTAGCCCCCACAGAATGCCGACCCCTGGCTTATGGCATCACTATGACATCGCTGGAGGTAGCAGAGATGTATATACAGACATTAGCCCCCACAGAATGCCGACCCCTGGCTTATGGCATCACTATGACATCGCTGGAGGTAGCAGAGATGTATATACAGACATTAGCCCCCACAGAATGCCGACCCCTGGCTTATGACATCACTATGACATCGCTGGAGGTAGCAGAGATGTATATACAGACATTAGCCCCCACAGAATGCCGACCCCTGGCTTATGACATCACTATGACATCGCTGGAGATAGCAGAGATGTATATACAGACATTAGCCCCCACAGAATGCCGACCCCTGGCTTATGACATCACTATGACATCGCTGGAGATAGCAGAGATGTATATACAGACATTAGCCCCCACAGAATGCCGACCCCTGGCTTATGACATCACTATGACATCGCTGGAGATAGCAGAGATGTATATACAGACATTAGCCCCCACAGAATGCCGACCCCTGGCTTATGACATCACTATGACATCACTGGAGATAGCAGAGATGTATATACAGACATTAGCCCCCACAGAATGCCGACCCCTGGCTTATGACATCACTATGACATCGCTGGAGGTAGCAGAGATGTATATACAGACATTAGCCCCCACAGAATGCCGACCCCTGGCTTATGACATCACTATGACATCGCTGGAGGTAGCAGAGATGTATATACAGACATTAGCCCCCACAGAATGCCGACCCCTGGCTTATGACATCACTATGACATCGCTGGAGGTAGCAGAGATGTATATACAGACATTAGCCCCCACAGAATGCCGACCCCTGGCTTATGGCATCACTATGACATCGCTGGAGGTAGCAGAGATGTATATACAGACATTAGCCCCCACAGAATGCCGACCCCTGGCTTATGGCATCACTATGACATCGCTGGAGGTAGCAGAGATGTATATACAGACATTAGCCCCCACAGAATGCCGACCCCTGGCTTATGACATCACTATGACATCGCTGGAGGTAGCAGAGATGTACATACAGACATTAGCCCCCACAGAATGCCGACCCCTGGCTTATGACATCACTATGACATCGCTGGAGGTAGCAGAGATGTATATACAGACATTAGCCCCCACAGAATGCCGATCCCTGGCTTATGACATCACTATGACATCGCTGGAGATAGCAGAGATGTATATACAGACATTAGCCCCCACAGAATGCCGACCCCTGGCTTATGACATCACTATGACATCGCTGGAGGTAGCAGAGATGTATATACAGACATTAGCCCCCACAGAATGCCGACCCCTGGCTTATGACATCACTATGACATCGCTGGAGGTAGCAGAGATGTATATACAGACATTAGCCCCCACAGAATGCCGACCCCTGGCTTATGACATCACTATGACATCGCTGGAGATAGCAGAGATGTATATACAGACATTAGCCCCCACAGAATGCCGACCCCTGGCTTATGACATCACTATGACATCGCTGGAGGTAGCAGAGATGTATATACAGACATTAGCCCCCACAGAATGCCGACCCCTGGCTTATGACATCACTATGACATCGCTGGAGGTAGCAGAGATGTATATACAGACATTAGCCCCCACAGAATGCCGACCCCTGGCTTATGACATCACTATGACATCGCTGGAGATAGCAGAGATGTATATACAGAAATTAGCCCCCACAGAATGCCGACCCCTGGCTTATGACATCACTATGACATCGCTGGAGATAGCAGAGATGTATATACAGACATTAGCCCCCACAGAATGCCGACCCCTGGCTTATGACATCACTATGACATCGCTGGAGGTAGCAGAGATGTATATACAGACATTAGCCCCCACAGAATGCCGACCCCTGGCTTATGACATCACTATGACATCGCTGGAGGTAGCAGAGATGTATATACAGACATTAGCCCCCACAGAATGCCGACCCCTGGCTTATGACATCACTATGACATCGCTGGAGGTAGCAGAGATGTATATACAGACATTAGCCCCCACAGAATGCCGACCCCTGGCTTATGGCATCACTATGACATCGCTGGAGGTAGCAGAGATGTATATACAGACATTAGCCCCCACAGAATGCCGACCCCTGGCTTATGACATCACTATGACATCGCTGGAGGTAGCAGAGATGTATATACAGACATTAGCCCCCACAGAATGCCGACCCCTGGCTTATGGCATCACTATGACATCGCTGGAGGTAGCAGAGATGTATATACAGACATTAGCCCCCACAGAATGCCGACCCCTGGCTTATGGCATCACTATGACATCGCTGGAGGTAGCAGAGATGTATATACAGACATTAGCCCCCACAGAATGCCGACCCCTGGCTTATGGCATCACTATGACATCGCTGGAGGTAGCAGAGATGTATATACAGACATTAGCCCCCACAGAATGCCGACCCCTGGCTTATGGCATCACTATGACATCACTGGAGATAGCAAAGATGTATATACAGACATTAGCCCCCACAGAATGCCGACCCCTGGCTTATGACATCACTATGACATCGCTGGAGGTAGCAGAGATGTATATACAGACATTAGCCCCCACAGAATGCCGACCCCTGGCTTATGACATCACTATGACATCGCTGGAGGTAGCAGAGATGTATATACAGACATTAGCCCCCACAGAATGCCGACCCCTGGCTTATGACATCACTATGACATCGCTGGAGATAGCAGAGATGTATATACAGACATTAGCCCCCACAGAATGCCGACCCCTGGCTTATGACATCACTATGACATCGCTGGAGATAGCAGAGATGTATATACAGACATTAGCCCCCACAGAATGCCGACCCCTGGCTTATGACATCACTATGACATCGCTGGAGGTAGCAGAGATGTATATACAGACATTAGCCCCCACAGAATGCCGACCCCTGGCTTATGACATCACTATGACATCGCTGGAGGTAGCAGAGATGTATATACAGACATTAGCCCCCACAGAATGCCGACCCCTGGCTTATGACATCACTATGACATCGCTGGAGGTAGCAGAGATGTATATACAGACATTAGCCCCCACAGAATGCCGACCCCTGGCTTATGGCATCACTATGACATCGCTGGAGGTAGCAGAGATGTATATACAGACATTAGCCCCCACAGAATGCCGACCCCTGGCTTATGACATCACTATGACATCGCTGGAGGTAGCAGAGATGTATATACAGACATTAGCCCCCACAGAATGCCGACCCCTGGCTTATGGCATCACTATGACATCGCTGGAGGTAGCAGAGATGTATATACAGATATTAGCCCCCACAGAATGCCGACCCCTGGCTTATGGCATCACTATGACATCGCTGGAGGTAGCAGAGATGTATATACAGACATTAGCCCCCACAGAATGCCGACCCCTGGCTTATGACATCACTATGACATCGCTGGAGGTAGCAGAGATGTATATACAGACATTAGCCCCCACAGAATGCCGACCCCTGGCTTATGGCATCACTATGACATCGCTGGAGGTAGAAGAGATGTATATACAGACATTAGCCCCCACAGAATGCCGACCCCTGGCTTATGACATCACTATGACATCGCTGGAGGTAGCAGAGATGTATATACAGACATTAGCCCCCACAGAATGCCGACCCCTGGCTTATGACATCACTATGACATCGCTGGAGATAGCAGAGATGTATATACAGACATTAGCCCCCACAGAATGCCGACCCCTGGCTTATGACATCACTATGACATCGCTGGAGGTAGCAGAGATGTATATACAGACATTAGCCCCCACAGAATGCCGACCCCTGGCTTATGACATCACTATGACATCGCTGGAGATAGCAGAGATGTATATACAGACATTAGCCCCCACAGAATGCCGATCCCTGGCTTATGACATCACTATGACATCACTGGAGATAGCAGAGATGTATATACAGACATTAGCCCCCACAGAATGCCGACCCCTGGCTTATGACATCACTATGACATCGCTGGAGGTAGCAGAGATGTATATACAGACATTAGCCCCCACAGAATGCCGACCCCTGGCTTATGACATCACTATGACATCGCTGGAGATAGCAGAGATGTATATACAGACATTAGCCCCCACAGAATGCCGACCCCTGGCTTATGACATCACTATGACATCGCTGGAGATAGCAGAGATGTATATACAGACATTAGCCCCCACAGAATGCCGACCCCTGGCTTATGACATCACTATGACATCGCTGGAGATAGCAGAGATGTATATACAGACATTAGCCCCCACAGAATGCCGACCCCTGGCTTATGACATCACTATGACATCGCTGGAGGTAGCAGAGATGTATATACAGACATTAGCCCCCACAGAATGCCGACCCCTGGCTTATGACATCACTATGACATCGCTGGAGGCGGAGTTACAACTCAGGTAGCAGAGATGTACATACAGACATTAGCCCCCACAGAATGCCGACCCCTGGCTTATGACATCACTATGACATCGCTGGAGGTAGCAGAGATGTATATACAGACATTAGCCCCCACAGAATGCCGACCCCTGGCTTATGACATCACTATGACATCGCTGGAGGTAGCAGAGATGTATATACAGACATTAGCCCCCACAGAATGCCGACCCCTGGCTTATGACATCACTATGACATCGCTGGAGGTAGCAGAGATGTATATACAGACATTAGCCCCCACAGAATGCCGACCCCTGGCTTATGACATCACTATGACATCGCTGGAGATAGCAGAGATGTATATACAGACATTAGCCCCCACAGAATGCCGATCCCTGGCTTATGACATCACTATGACATCACTGGAGATAGCAGAGATGTATATACAGACATTAGCCCCCACAGAATGCCGACCCCTGGCTTATGACATCACTATGACATCGCTGGAGGTAGCAGAGATGTATATACAGACATTAGCCCCCACAGAATGCCGACCCCTGGCTTATGACATCACTATGACATCGCTGGAGATAGCAGAGATATATATACAGACATTAGCCCCCACAGAATGCCGACCCCTGGCTTATGACATCACTATGACATCGCTGGAGATAGCAGAGATGTATATACAGACATTAGCCCCCACAGAATGCCGACCCCTGGCTTATGACATCACTATGACATCGCTGGAGATAGCAGAGATGTATATACAGACATTAGCCCCCACAGAATGCCGACCCCTGGCTTATGACATCACTATGACATCGCTGGAGGCGGAGTTACAACTCAGGTAGCAGAGATGTACATACAGACATTAGCCCCCACAGAATGCCGACCCCTGGCTTATGACATCACTATGACATCGCTGGAGGTAGCAGAGATGTATATACAGACATTAGCCCCCACAGAATGCCGACCCCTGGCTTATGACATCACTATGACATCGCTGGAGGTAGCAGAGATGTATATACAGACATTAGCCCCCACAGAATGCCGACCCCTGGCTTATGACATCACTATGACATCGCTGGAGGTAGCAGAGATGTATATACAGACATTAGCCCCCACAGAATGCCGACCCCTGGCTTATGGCATCACTATGACATCGCTGGAGGTAGCAGAGATGTATATACAGACATTAGCCCCCACAGAATGCCGACCCCTGGCTTATGACATCACTATGACATCGCTGGAGGTAGCAGAGATGTATATACAGACATTAGCCCCCACAGAATGCCGACCCCTGGCTTATGACATCACTATGACATCGCTGGAGGTAGCAGAGATGTATATACAGACATTAGCCCCCACAGAATGCCGACCCCTGGCTTATGACATCACTATGACATCGCTGGAGGTAGCAGAGATGTATATACAGACATTAGCCCCCACAGAATGCCGACCCCTGGCTTATGACATCACTATGACATCGCTGGAGGTAGCAGAGATGTATATACAGACATTAGCCCCCACAGAATGCCGACCCCTGGCTTATGACATCACTATGACATCGCTGGAGGTAGCAGAGATGTATATACAGACATTAGCCCCCACAGAATGCCGACCCCTGGCTTATGGCATCACTATGACATCGCTGGAGGTAGCAGAGATGTATATACAGACATTAGCCCCCACAGAATGCCGACCCCTGGCTTATGACATCACTATGACATCGCTGGAGGTAGCAGAGATGTATATACAGACATTAGCCCCCACAGAATGCCGACCCCTGGCTTATGGCATCACTATGACATCGCTGGAGGTAGAAGAGATGTATATACAGACATTAGCCCCCACAGAATGCCGACCCCTGGCTTATGACATCACTATGACATCGCTGGAGGTAGCAGAGATGTATATACAGACATTAGCCCCCACAGAATGCCGACCCCTGGCTTATGACATCACTATGACATCGCTGGAGATAGCAGAGATGTATATACAGACATTAGCCCCCACAGAATGCCGACCCCTGGCTTATGACATCACTATGACATCGCTGGAGGTAGCAGAGATGTATATACAGACATTAGCCCCCACAGAATGCCGACCCCTGGCTTATGACATCACTATGACATCGCTGGAGATAGCAGAGATGTATATACAGACATTAGCCCCCACAGAATGCCGATCCCTGGCTTATGACATCACTATGACATCACTGGAGATAGCAGAGATGTATATACAGACATTAGCCCCCACAGAATGCCGACCCCTGGCTTATGACATCACTATGACATCGCTGGAGGTAGCAGAGATGTATATACAGACATTAGCCCCCACAGAATGCTGACCCCTGGCTTATGACATCACTATGACATCGCTGGAGATAGCAGAGATGTATATACAGACATTAGCCCCCACAGAATGCCGACCCCTGGCTTATGACATCACTATGACATCGCTGGAGATAGCAGAGATGTATATACAGACATTAGCCCCCACAGAATGCCGACCCCTGGCTTATGACATCACTATGACATCGCTGGAGATAGCAGAGATGTATATACAGACATTAGCCCCCACAGAATGCCGACCCCTGGCTTATGACATCACTATGACATCGCTGGAGGCGGAGTTACAACTCAGGTAGCAGAGATGTACATACAGACATTAGCCCCCACAGAATGCCGACCCCTGGCTTATGACATCACTATGACATCGCTGGAGGTAGCAGAGATGTATATACAGACATTAGCCCCCACAGAATGCCGACCCCTGGCTTATGACATCACTATGACATCGCTGGAGGTAGCAGAGATGTATATACAGACATTAGCCCCCACAGAATGCCGACCCCTGGCTTATGACATCACTATGACATCGCTGGAGGTAGCAGAGATGTATATACAGACATTAGCCCCCACAGAATGCCGACCCCTGGCTTATGACATCACTATGACATCGCTGGAGGCGGAGTTACAACTCAGGTAGCAGAGATGTACATACAGACATTAGCCCCCACAGAATGCCGACCCCTGGCTTATGACATCACTATGACATCGCTGGAGGCGGAGTTACAACTCGGGTAGCAGAGATGTACATACAGACATTACCTCCTCTGCCAGGTATAACCTCTTCCCATCACTGACCAGTCACGGCGTATGAAGTATTAACCCTGTGTATGTCATAACAAACCATGTATGCTACTGTAATCCCTTAATGCTAAATTAACTTCTCTGATGACCACTATGTTTTTTGATGCAACTAAAATGGGGCATTAGCAAAGCTAGCACTCAATGTCTCAGGAACCAAAGCAACACAAACATTGATTTTTGCGGCACAAAACAGCACAAACGAATGGTGTATTCATTTTTAAAATTTAAGAACATGGGGTGGAAAGTGGGCGGAGTTTCAGCAAATTGAGCGCACAATATCTCGGACACCAAAGCGGTGCAAACGTTTATTTTTGCAGCACAAACCAGCACAAATGCAGCACAAACGAATGGTGTATTCATTTTTAAAATTTAAGAACATGGGGTGGAAAGTGGGCGGAGTTTCAGCAAATTGAGCGCACAATATCTCGGAAACCAAAGCGGTGCAAACGTTTATTTTTGCAGCACAAACCAGCACAAACGCAGCACAAACGAATGGTGTATTCATTTTTAAAATTTAAGAACATGGGGTGGAAAGTGGGCGGAGTTTCAGCAAATTGAGCGCACAACATCTCGGAAACCAAAGCGGTGCAAACGTTTATTTTTGCAGCACAAACCAGCACAAACGCAGCACAAACGAATGGTGTATTCATTTTTAAAATTTAAGAACATGGGGTGGAAAGTGGGCGGAGTTTCAGCAAATTGAGCGCACAATATCTCGGAAACCAAAGCGGTGCAAACGTTTATTTTTGCAGCACAAACCAGCACAAACGCAGCACAAACGAATGGTGTATTCATTTTTAAAATTTAAGAACATGGGGTGGAAAGTGGGCGGAGTTTCAGCAAATTGAGGGCACAATATCTCGGAAACCAAAGCGGTGCAAACGTTTATTTTTGCAGCACAAACCAGCACAAACGCAGCACAAACGAATCGTGTATTCATTTTTAAAATTTAAGAACATGGGGTGGAAAGTGGGCGGAGTTTCAGCAAATTGAGCGCACAATATCTCGGAAACCAAAGCGGCACAAACGTTCATTTTTGCGGCACAAACCAGCACAAACGCAGCACAAACGAATGGTGTATTTTTATTCATCTTTTGAGAACATGGGGTGCCAACTTCACACAGGTGTAGAAACCAGTTCTGCAGACCATATAAGAGATTACACTACTGTCATAGATGGAGACTTACAGCTGAAGTTTTCTCTGATGGAGTCATTCACTTTCAAATCTGTTCCATCTGGCCCAGACCGACATGACAACAACACATCTGACTCCTCACATTTCCTGCACTGTCCCCATCTTTCCCCAATCTGTACAAACTCCTCATCCTGCTGATATCCCAATACTGAGCCGCTGCTGCCGTATGTCTCCCTATTACTGCACCTATTGTGTGGTACAATAACGGCTCCTCTTACCGCCCCACATAATAATGCCACCACTGTGTGCCCCTTACATAGTAATAATGACTCCTTTGTGCTCTCTAGAGAGTAAAATTGCCTCCTAGAAAATATTAATGCCCTTTGCTAGTGCTCTCCACATTTTTGATCTAGAAAGTAATAATACCCCATATGCAACTTTGATGGTCACAATACTCTGAGTGCCCCTATAACAATAATGCTTAAGTGCCCACTTAACATTTAATAATGTCCCCTAAGTTCCCTATGTACTGCTCCATTATACACAGTATGGTGAGCTCAAAGCTTCCATATACACAGTATAAGGCCCCCACAGCTCCCCTATACACAGTATGATGATTCTACAACTCCCCGATACACCGTATGATGTTCCCACTGCTCCCCTACAGAAAGTATAAGCCCAATGCTCCCCTTTACACAGTATAATGCTGACAGAGCTCCACTATAGAAAGTATAATGACCCCCAGAGCCAACTATATACAGTGTAATGGGCCAACAGCTCCCATATGCACAATTTAATGCCTTCACATTTCACTATACAAAGTATGGTGGGCCCACAGCTCCCTTATACACAGTATGACTGGCCAGCAGCTCCCTTATACACAGTATGATTGGCCAGCAGCTCCCGTATACACAGTATGATTGGCCCACAGTTTCCTTATACATAGTATGATTGGCCCGCAGCTCCCTTATACACAGTTTGATTGGCCCGCAGCTCCCTTATACACAGTATGATTGGCCTGCAGCTCCCTTATACAGTTTGATTGGCCCGCAGCTCCCTTATACACAGTATGACTGGCCAGCAGCTCCCTTATACACAGTATGATTGGCCAGCAGCTCCCGTATACACAGTATGATGGGCCCACAGCTCCCTTATACACAGTATGATGGGCCCGCAGCTCCCTTATACACAGTATGATTGACCCGCAGCTCCCGTATACACAGTATGATGGGCCCGCAGCTCCCTTATACACAGTATGATGTGTGCACAGCTTCCTTATACACAGTATGATTGGCCCACAGCTCCCTTATACACAGTTTGATTGGCCCACAGCTCCCTTATACACAGTATGATGGGCCCGCAGCTCCCTTATACATAGTATTATAGGCCTGCAGCTTCCTTATAGACAGTATGATGGGCCCACAGCTCCCTTATACAAAATATGATGGGCCTGCAGCACCCGATCATGATTTGGCAGTCTGCAGTCATATAAAGTGACTGCAGACATTTATTCCAAGTCTTTATCAACTTTATAGTAAAAAATTGCTTATTATTAAATTATTAAAGCACCTTTCTAGCAGGGTTTTTTTTCTACCGCTGGAATGGTGCTTTAAGCGCACTATTTTGTGGCACTGCTGCAGTGCGGCGGTTCAAACTTGTGAGCGCAACTTCTGACTGTCCAGAAGTGAGAAGCTACCGTATGTCACAAGCGCTCAATGTAAGACTATGAGAGCGAGGAACATACCAGAACGAGGCTCCCATAGACTTACATGATTAGTGACCTCTGCACCACTCCATGAAACACTGCAGGAGACGGAGCCAAGGTGAAAACCAATGAAAACCCCTGAAGGTGAGTTTTAGACAGGGGGCAGGGGACTTGGATTTTCAGCTCCGCTCCAGCAGTGAAATTAAAAAAAAATACTGGAGTGGTGCTGTAAATGTGATGCAGCTCTTGGTTACTGTATGGGGCTTCTTATACTAATACTCATAAAAGACCCAAGTGGTACGTATCAAAAGCCCCCTCCCCCCCCCACCCCAGACAGCAAATATTACATGTGATGGAGTACATATAATAAAATAACATAAAACATAATATTCAGCCCCCAGTGCCCTGTCCCCCTCCCCCATTTCAGCCCCAACAATACCCCCATCACCTCACATCCACCCCCTCAGTGCCCTGTCCTCACCTCACCCACAACACCCCCATGGTCTCACATTCACCCTCCAGTGCCCTGTCTCCCCTCCCCCACATTACCCCCATGGTCTCACATTCACCCTCCAGTGCCCTGTCTCCCCTCCCCCACAACACCCCCATGGCCTCACATTCACCCTCCAGTGCCCTGTCTCCCCTCCCCCACATTACCCCCATGGTCTCACATTCACCCTCCAGTGCCCTGTCTCCCCTCCCCCACAACACCCCCATGGTCTCACATTCATCCTCCAGTGCCCTGTCTCCCCTCCCCCACATTACCCCCATGGTCTCACATTCACCCTCCAGTGCCCTGTCTCCCCTCCCCCACAACACCCCCATGGCCTCACATTCACCCTCCAGTGCCCTGTCTCCCCTCCCCCACATTACCCCCATGGTCTCACATTCACCCTCCAGTGCCCTGTCTCCCCTCCCCCACAACACCCCCATGGTCTCACATTCATCCTCCAGTGCCCTGTCTCCCCTCCCCCACATTACCCCCATGGTCTCACATTCACCCTCCAGTGCCCTGTCTCCCCTCCCCCACAACACCCCCATGGCCTCACATTCACCCTCCAGTGCCCTGTCTCCCCTCCCCCACATTACCCCCATGGTCTCACATTCACCCTCCAGTGCCCTGTCTCCCCTCCCCCACAACACCCCCATGGCCTCACATTCACCCTCCAGTGCCCTGTCTCCCCTCCCCCACAACACCCCCATGGCCTCACATTCACCCTCCAGTGCCCTGTCTCCCCTCCCCCACAACACCCCCATGGCCTCACATTCACCCTCCAGTGCCCTGTCTCCCCTCCCCCACATTACCCCCATGGTCTCACATTCACCCCCCAGTACCCTGTCTCCCCTCTCCCACAACACCCCCATGGTCTAACATTCACCCTCCAGTACCCTGTCCTCCCTCACTTACTTTCAACCTCTACAATACCCCCATTGCCTCACATTCACCCCCCAGTACCCTGTCACCCCTCCCCCACAATACCCCCATTGCCTCACATTCACGCCCCAGTGCCCTGTCTCCCCTCTCCCACAATACCCCCATGGTCTCACATTCACCCCCCAGTACCCTGTTCTCCCTCACCTACTTTCAGCCCCTACAATACCCCAATGGTCTCACATTCACCCCCCAGTACCCTGTCTCCCCGCTCCCACAATACCCCAATGGTCTCTCATTCACCTCACAGTGACATACCTGAATTTAGTAAAGCTAATAAGTTCCATCCCCACTTACTGATGAAGTTTGCAGGCAGGACCAGGAAGTGTCTCTGTGTCAGTGAAATGGCACTAGGACCCAGCGTGCACATTGCACAGAGTCAAGATTCAGAGCTGCAACCCAGGAAAAGACAGGTAATACCATTCACTGCAGGGGCAAGACTCTGCAGCCGGACACTGTGCTAGCAGCTTGCAGAGTCTCTGTCAGACGGGAGCAGACATACTGCTCTGCTCCTATGCTGTGATCTGCCTCCTCACAGAAGTGGGCTCGCCCTGGCTCCCAGTGGGCCCCTTCATGTGACAGGGCCCGGGGTGATGGCCCCCTCTGCCCCCCCAGTAGCTACGCTACTGATTCTGGATTATCTCAATGAGAATAACTGTTTAACTCCATATCAGCATGGGTTTATGAGAAATCGCTCCTGTCAAACCAATCTAATCAGTTTTTATGAAGAGGTAAGCTATAGGCTGGACCACGGTGAGTCATTGGACGTGGTATATCTCGATTTTTCCAAAGCGTTTGATACCGTGCCGCACAAGAGGTTGGTACACAAAATTTGAATGCTTGTTCTGGGGGAAAATGTGTGTAAATGGGTTAGTAACTGGCTTAGTGATAGAAAGCAGAGGGTGGTTATAAATGGTATAGTCTCTAACTGGGTCGCTGTGACCAGTGGGGTACCGCAGGGGTCAGTATTGGGACCTGTTCTCTTCAACATATTCATTAATGATCTGGTAGAAGGTTTACACAGTAAAATATCGATATTTGCAGATGATACAAAACTATGTAAAGCAGTTAATACAAGAGAAGATAGTATTCTGCTACAGATGGATCTGGATAAGTTGGAAACTTGGGCTGAAAGGTGGCAGATGAGGTTTAACAATGATAAATGTAAGGTTATACACATGGGAAGAGGGAATCAATATCACCATTACACACTGAACGGGAAACCACTGGGTAAATCTGACAGGGAGAAGGACTTGGGGATCCTAGTTAATGATAAACTTACCTGGAGCAGCCAGTGCCAGGCAGCAGCTGCCAAGGCAAACAGGATCATGGGGTGCATTAAAAGAGGTCTGGATACACATGATGAGAGCATTATACTGCCTCTGTACAAATCCCTAGTTAGACCGCACATGGAGTACTGTGTCCAGTTTTGGGCACCGGTGCTCAGGAAGGATATAATGGAACTAGAGAGAGTACAAAGGAGGGCAACAAAATTAATAAAGGGGATGGGAGAACTACAATACCCAGATAGATTAGCGAAATTAGGATTATTTAGTCTAGAAAAAAGACGACTGAGGGGCGATCTAATAACCATGTATAAGTATATAAGGGGACAATACAAATATCTCGCTGAGGATCTGTTTATACCAAGGAAGGTGACGGGCACAAGGGGGCATTCTTTGCGTCTGGAGGAGAGAAGGTTTTTCCACCAACATAGAAGAGGATTCTTTACTGTTAGGGCAGTGAGAATCTGGAATTGCTTGCCTGAGGAGGTGGTGATGGCGAACTCAGTCGAGGGGTTCAAGAGAGGCCTGGATGTCTTCCTGGAGCAGAACAATATTGTATCATACAATTATTAGGTTCTGTAGAAGGACGTAGATCAGGGGATTTATTATGATGGAATATAGGCTGAACTGGATGGACAAATGTCTTTTTTCGGCCTTACTAACTATGTTACTACGTTACTATGTTAGGTATATACTATATACAGGAGGAGATAACACCCGTATATACTATATACAGGAAAGATGACATACAGGTATATACTATATAAAAGGGGAGATGACACATAGGTATATAGAGGAGGAGATGACATACAGCAGGTATATACTATATACAGGGGAGATGACATACTGGTATATACTATATACAGGAGATGGCATACAGGTATATACTATATATAGGAGGAGATGACATACAGGTAAATAGTATATACAGAAGAGATGACATACAGGTATATACTATATACAGGAGGAGATGACACATAGGTATATACAATATACAGGAGGAAATGACATACAGCAGGTATATACTATTTACAGGGGAGATGACATACAGGTATATACTATATACAGGAGACGACATACAGGTGTATACTATACATAAGGGAGATGACAAACATGTATATACTGAGGGGAAAATGAGAAGTGTGAGGTGAAAATGAAAAGGTGTGAGTGCAAAATGAGAGGAGTGAGGGAAAATAGTGGAGTGATTGGAAAATGACAGATGTGAGGTCGAAATGACAAGTGTTAGGGGGGAATGAGAGGAGTGAGGGGGAAAATAAGAGGAGTGAGGGGGAAAATGAGAGGTGTAAGGGAGAAAATGAGAGATGTGAGGGGGAAAATGAGAGGCGTGATGGGAAAATAAGAGACGTGAGGTGCTATAACTAACCATAGATACTGTATTTACTATGCCCAGGCAATGCCGGGCTCTTCAGCTAGTACTGTATAAATGTGCACGAGATGTGTGACAAAGTTGTCAAAGAAATTGAGTTAGTGAGGATAGATTTACCCCTCAAAGCTAAAAGCACAATTAATCTAATCTGATAACTATATTTATGTTACCCTTGCAATGTCAAAATTATAGATGCAGAAGTACAGTCATTATATCTATAAACATTATTGGTCAAACAAATAATTGGTCTTTGAATCATTTGTATTGAAGTATTTCTTATCAGTTAGCAATTAATAAATTATTGAGCTGTTTTCTAACTTGATTGAGAATTCTCAAAGGACTCACGTCTGCACAAAGTGACATAAACATCATTTTGCTCTACTGATTGGAATCTGTCAGCTGTGACTCTGGGGAGACTGTTAGCTTAAATTTTCACCAGAATAGATCACTTCATTTTGATATTTGCTCTGCTCTGAAAGATAAAAAGATTGAATCAACTAAAAACTTGCTTTTTTCATACATGGAGCAGATTAGTTTCCATAGTTCCTGAGTAAAGCTTTCACACATAGAGCTGATTAGTTCTCTTAGTTCCTAAGGCCGGAGTCACACTAGAAATGAAAACGGACGAGTGCTATGCCATAAAACATAGCATAGTACTCGAATCAGAATTCATATATGGGGCAGCTCACTTCACTTTTTTTCTCCTTGGCTGTATTGTACGTGTAAGTGAAATTGCAGAATGCTGCAATTGTCAGCGACACTTGGCCGAGTCTCCGCTCACTCGCACCCATATAAACCTATGGGTGCGAGTGAGACAGCGCACATCACTCGGGTACCATCCTAGTGATGTGCGTTATACACTGACCCCGGCAAAGGACAAGATGGAGAAATTCATTTCTCCACCTCCTCCGCAGCTGTGCTCCGACCCTCTTTGTGCGAGAGGCTCGGAGCACCGACGCATGACACTCGGCTCCAGCTCGCATCGAATGCAATACGCTAGTGTGACCCCAGCCTGAGGGCTCATTCTCACATGCGAGATACTCGGATGAGTCTTGCTCGTCAGTACCTGGCACTGCACATGGCACTCGGATCGCAGCGTGCGGCCGCATAGCAATACATGCCGCCGCAAGCTCCGCTCCTGGGTGCCGAGTATTCACGTGCGAGACTCATCCGAGTTTCTCGCATGTGAGTATAAGCCCTTAAGTCTATAGTAGTTGAGTTTAATTAAGACCTGAGAAAATAAGGACTGATGAATGAAGTCCACTTAATTTTATAAGACATCAATTCATTAATCTCAAGCTAACACTATATAGTAACATAGTAACATAGTTAGTAAGACCGAAAAAAGACATTTGTCCATCCAGTTCAGCCTATATTCCATCATAATAAATCCCCAGATCTACGTCCTTCTACAGAACCTAATAATTGTATGATATGAGTAGAATAGAAAAAACTACCTAAACTATAAGTCTCATTCTATTTCATTTAATCTTGAAGTTTGGATGTTCTTTGATTTTTCAATATTAACATGAAATTCAAATATATTCCATATTCATCAAAGCAATTTTACAAGAATTCTGGTGTAAATTTCTGGAAAAAATTGAGCAAAAAAATTAGCGGCTTTTGGTATTTTCACCTCAGTAGTAATTTTTTTTGTATCTAACAGGAGATGAATGTATGTAATAAACAGAGGGCACAGTGAATAGCACAAATAATAAAAGAATATGCTATGTAAGAATTGTGTGATACATAGCAAAAGAAAATACTATGTAATAAGGGATGGTGTTATAAACTATGTAACTAAGGATGTCACAATACATTGGTAGTATATTACATATGAGGCATATGATTTTTTTGAGGTTGTTGCATCCATTGCACCATACTGTTTGATTAAAAATCATCTATTCTATATTTATATGCACAGAGGCACTTTATCACAATTTTGCCAGTTTCATGTATTTCTATGAATGTGTATATGGTTAGATCTCTACTAGTGATGAGTAGGGTTGAGCGACTTTTAGTTTTTTAGGGTCGAGTTGGGTTTCGCGAAACCCGACTATCTCAAAAGTCGAGTCGAGTGGAATCGGCCGATTATCGCGAAAAGTCGTGGATCGACCGAAACACGAAACCCAATGCAAGTCAATGGGGGAGCAGAGTCGGCAGTGAGTGGAGGCCAGGAAAACATGTACAGTGCCCATTTTAATGGCAAAAACATACATTCTTGTTACTGAAGCTTGTCAATCTTAATTTACCTTATAATAATAGTAAGGCATTGGAAATTGGGGGTCATTTGGCTAAAGTTGTGGGGGGTAAGGCTGGTTCAAGTATTTAGTGGGCCCAGGAAATCTGGACCACGTCACGGCACTGGAGCAGGGAGAGGTAAGTATTTCAACTTTGCAAGTGCTGTGATCCTGAGCAAGCAGGGGGGGCCCACTCGTTGGCATTGGCACTGGCAGAGGGCCCCTCAAAGTACGGCGGTGTGTTTGCACGGCGGGGGTGCCTCACACCGGCAGCGACACTTTTGCGTACTATGAGGGGCCCTGTGCCAGTGACGTCGCCAACGAGTATTCCTCCCCCCACCTGATGAAGGAACCTGCACTTTCATCTGCACCTTCCTCTTTGTCCCCGTGTAAGGTGGTATGGTATGCGGGAAGGGGAACCTGACTTTCAGCAGGGTCACAATCTTGCTGTGTAGCGTGCACGGGGAATGTTGCGTTATGGGCCAATATACCAGCAGACTCATCTATCACTGGCTGGGCAATGGGCAGGATGAGGAGGAAACACAGATATAGGCCCAAAGAATAAAGTGGGCTAAATGCAGTTCAAAATTGGTAACAGGACTAACCAGGGGCATTGCTTTGTTCAGTGGAGTACAACTGTAATGAGAGGCTGACACAGTGAGTAGGCCCAAATCAGTAAGTAGGCTAAATGCAGTTCAAAATTGGTAACAGAAGTAAACAGGCGGCACTGGTTTGTTCAGTGGAGGAGAACATCAAGGAGCGGCAGACACCGATAGTAGGCCCCAACCCAACTAGTAGGCCAAATGCAGTCTAACATTAACAACTACTTAACGAAAGCCTGAAAATGGAATTTCAGGACAGGAAACCAGGAGAACAGCATGGAGCGGCAGACACTGTTAGTAGGCCCCAACCCAACTAGTAGGCTAAATGCAGTTGTTCCATTTAACAACTATTTAACAAGAGCCTGAAGATAGAAGCTCAGGAAAGGCAACCAGGAGAACACATTGGAGCGGCAGACACTGTTAGTAGGCCCCAACCAAACTAGTAGCCCCACTGCAGTTTTAATATTCCGATAGGCTGAAAACCTGATAATTGCAGATCATTTTTTTAAAGAGGACAGCTGTATTGAGTGGCGCAGCCAGACACTGCAAGTAGGCCTTACACCACAAAGCTGGCTCGATGCAGGTTTAAAAAAGTTACATGGGTACACGGTCTTCATTGGTGTGCTCAGTGGAGGACAATTGGAAGGAGGGACCGCAGAAAGACTTAGTAGGCCTAAAATAACAAAATAGGCTCTATGCAGCTTCGATTATGTGGCAACCTGGAGAACACCTTGGAGCGGGAGACACCGTCTCTACAAGCCAGACCCAACTTGTAGGCCTAGTGCAGTGTTGTTTCAACAACTACTTAACGAGAGCTAGAAGATAGAAGCTATGGAGAGGCAACCTGGAGAACACCATGGAGAGGCAACCTGGAGAACACCTTGGAGTGGCAGACACCGTCTCTACAACCTAGACCCAACTTGTAGGCCTAATGCAGTGTTATTTCAGCAACTACTTAACAAGAGCATGAAGATTGAAGCTATGGAGAGGCAACCTCGAGAACACCTTGGAGCGGTAGACACCGTCTCTACAACCCAGACCCAACTTGTAGGCCTAATGCAGTGTTGTTTCAACAACTACTTAACAAGAGCATGAAGATTGAAGCTATGGAGAGGCAACCTGGAGAACACCTTGGAGCGGGAGACACTGTCTCTACAACCCAGACCCAACTTGTAGGCCTAATGCAGTGTTGTTTCAACAACTACTTATCAAGAGCATGAAGATTGAAGCTATGGAGAGGCAACCTGGAGAACACCTTGGAGTGGGAGACACCGTCTCTACAACCCAGACCCAACTTGTAGGCCTCATGCAGTGTTGTTTCAACAACTACTTAACGAGAGCTAGAAGATAGAAGCTATGGAGAGGCAACCTGGAGAACACCATGGAGAGGCAACCTGGAGAACACCTTGGAGTGGCAGACACCGTCTCTACAACCCAGACCCAACTTGTAGGCCTAATGCAGTGTTGTTTCAACAAGTACTTAACAAGAGCCTGAAGATTGAAGCTATGGAGAGGCAACCTGGAGAACACCTTGCAGCGGGAGACACCGTCTCTACAACCCAGACCCAACTTGTAGGCCTAATGCAGTGTTGTTTCAACAACTACTTAACAAGAGCATGAAGATTGAAGCTATGGAGAGGCAACCTGGAGAACACCTTGCAGCGGGAGACATCGTCTCTACAACCCAGACCCAACTTGTAGGCCTAATGCAGTGTTGTTTCAACAACTACTTAACAAGAGCTTCAAGATAGAAGCGAAGGAGAGGCAACAGAGAGAACACCTTGGAGCGGAAGACTCAGTATGTAGACCACAACGAAACTTGTGGCCCCAATGCAGTTTTATAATTCTGACAAGCTGAAAACCGTTTTTTTTTTTAGAGGAGGACAGCTGTATTAAGTGGTGCAAACAGACACTGCTAGTAGGCCTTACACCACAAAGTAGGCTCACTGCAGGATGACAAAAAGTTACATGGGTACACGGTCGGCATTGGTGTGCTCAGCAGAGGACAAATGGAAGGAGGGACCGCAGACAGACTTAGTAGGCCTAAAATAAAAAAATTAGGCTCAAAACAGTTTGAATTATTTTGCAGGGGTACACAGGCAGCATTGTTGTGTTCAGTGGAGGACAATTTGAAGGAGGGACCGCATACAGACTTAGTAGGCCTAAAATAAAAAAATTAGGCTCAAAACAGTTTGAATTATCTTGCAGAGGTACACAGGCAGCATTGGTGTGGTCAGCGGAGGACGATTGGAAGGAGTGTCTGACACAGTTAGAACTCCCAAAAAATAAATAGATGTTAATGTCTCGCAAAACAACAAAACCAAAAAACAAAAGGGTGGCATACTTAGGTACAGGGGTGGGCTCCTCTGCTGAGTTTCAAACATAGTAATTTGGCGCTAAGTATTTACTGGTGTCAATATAGGACACTGACCCTGACTATTTTAACTAGCATCATACATGTCAACAAATTGGTATTGTCAGTGCCAGGCATTGAAGGATGTCAGTGCATAGACTAAACATTGGTGGAGCTGTGAGAGATAATTTTGCAAGTCGTAGAGCACTGTTTGAGCTGGGGGGAACTCTCTTGTGGCCGGCGGTACAGGCCCAGGGCCCTGTTGTGAATTCTGTGGCTGAGTTCACTTCTGTGGTCACAAGTGGTATTGCAGTCTCTGGGCTTCCTCCCTCAGGTGTTTTGGTGAGCTCGTTGGCTGCCTTGCTATTTAGCTCCACCTGAGTCTGTCTTCCTTGCTCCTTGTCAATGTTCCAGTGTTGGATCTGAGCTACTGCATCTTTCCTTGGGCCTGCTGCTCTGCTAGATAAGTGCTTCTAGTTTGTTTTCTGTTTTTTCTGTCCAGCTTGTTATTATCTTTTGCTGGAAGCTCTGAGAAGCAAAGGGGTGCACCGCCGTGCTGTTAGTTCGGCACGGTGGGTCTTTTTGCCCCTTTGCGTGGTTTTCGTTTTAGGGTTTTTTGTAGACTGCATAGTTCTCTTTGCTATCCTCGCTCTGTCTAGAATATCGGGCCTCACTTTGCTGAATCTATTTCATTCCTACGTTTGTCTTTTCATCTTGCTAACAGTCATTATATGTGGGGGCTGCCTATTCCTTTGGGGTATTTCTCTGAGGTAAGTCAGGCTTGTATTTCTATCTTCAGGCTAGTCAGCTCCTCAGGCAGTGCCGAGTTGCATAGGTAGTTGCTAGGGCTAAGCCCTGCTGTTCACGTGCCAGTGGGTTGCTTTTGCCCTTGCCGGTCCCGAAGAGGCCTTGGACACATATTTCGATGGATTTCATTTCTGACCTTCCCGTTTCTCAAAAGATGTCTGTCATTTGGGTGGTCTGTGATCGCTTTTCTAAAATGGTCCATCTGGTGCCCTTGGTTAAATTGCCTTCCTCCTCTGATTTGGTGCCTTTGTTCTTCCAGCATGTGGTTCGTTTACATGGCATTCCTGAGAATATTGTTTCTGACAGAGGTTCCCAGTTTGTCTCGAGGTTCTGGCGAGCCTTTTGTGGTAGGATGGGCATTGACCTATCTTTTTCCTCGGCCTTCCATCCTCAGACTAATGGCCAGACCGAACGAACCAATCAGACCTTGGAAACATATCTGAGATGTTTTGTTTCCGCTGACCAGGATGATTGGGTGTCATTTTTGCCGTTGGCTGAGTTCGCCCTTAATAATCGGGCCAGCTCGGCTACCTTGGTCTCTCCATTTTTCTGCAATTCTGGGTTCCATCCTCGTTTCTCTTCAGGACAGGTTGACTCTTCGGACTGTCCTGGTGTGGATTATGTGGTGGACAGGTTGCAGCAGATCTGGACTCAGGTAGTGGACAATTTGACCTTGTCCCAGAAGAAGGCTCAGCTTTTCGCTAATCGCAGACGCCGTGTGGGACCCCGACTTCGTGTTGGGGATCTGGTTTGGTTATCTTCTCGTCATATACCTATGAAGGTTTCCTCTCCTAAATTTAAACCTCGTTTTATTGGTCCGTATAGGATTTCTGAGATTCTCAATCCGGTGTCTTTTCGTCTGACCCTCCCAGACTCCTTTTCCATACATAATGTATTCCATAGGTCGTTGTTGAGGAGATACGTGGCACCTATGGTTCCATCTGTGGAGCCTCCTGCCCCTGTTTTGGTGGAGGGGGAATTGGAGTATATTGTGGAGAAGATTTTGGATTCTCGTGTCTCTAGACGGAAACTCCAGTATCTGGTCAAATGGAAGGGTTATGCTCAGGAAGATAATTCCTGGGTTTTTGCCTCTGATGTCCATGCCCCAGATCTTGTTCGTGCCTTTCATGTGGCTCATCCTGGTCGGCCTGGGGGTTCTGGTGAGGGTTCGGTGACCCCTCCTCAAGGGGGGGGTACTGTTGTGAATTCTGTGGCTGAGTTCACTTCTGTGGTCACAAGTGGTATTGCAGTCTCTGGGCTTCCTCCCTCAGGTGTTTTGGTGAGCTCGTTGGCTGCCTTGCTATTTAGCTCCACCTGAGTCTGTCTTCCTTGCTCCTTGTCAATGTTCCAGTGTTGGATCTGAGCTACTGCATCTTTCCTTGGGCCTGCTGCTCTGCTAGATAAGTGCTTCTAGTTTGTTTTCTGTTTTTTCTGTCCAGCTTGTTATTATCTTTTGCTGGAAGCTCTGAGAAGCAAAGGGGTGCACCGCCGTGCTGTTAGTTCGGCACGGTGGGTCTTTTTGCCCCTTTGCGTGGTTTTCGTTTTAGGGTTTTTTGTAGACTGCATAGTTCTCTTTGCTATCCTCGCTCTGTCTAGAATATCGGGCCTCACTTTGCTGAATCTATTTCATTCCTACGTTTGTCTTTTCATCTTGCTAACAGTCATTATATGTGGGGGCTGCCTATTCCTTTGGGGTATTTCTCTGAGGTAAGTCAGGCTTGTATTTCTATCTTCAGGCTAGTCAGCTCCTCAGGCAGTGCCGAGTTGCATAGGTAGTTGATAGGCGCAATCCACTGCTGCTTCCAGTTGTGTGAGGATAGATCAGGTACTGCAGTCTACAGAGATTCCACGTCTCAGAGCTCGTCCTATTGTTTTGGGTTATTGCCAGATCTCTGTATGTGCGCTGATTACTGCACGCTGTGTTGCCTGATTGCCAGCCATAACAGGGCCCCTCATGTTACAACGGTGTGTCTGACGTTGGGTGCGCACCACCACCACCAGAGACATTTTATTGTACTATGAGGGACCCAATTGCAGTGCCATTGACCAAAAGCGGGTACACCCACCTCTTCAGACAAACGGCACTCTCACGGGTGCTTGCGCCAAGTGGCGCGACCACGGCCCCGTGGGGGGAGTTAGCCCATTTAGGGAGGTGTAAACATGTTGTATGCTGGACAAACAGCTGCTGCAAATTAAGAGATTGGAACAGTCAGTAAGACGAGTCCACAAGCAAGACCTTTTTATAGGAAAGCTAGGTGTCAGCCGGGAAAGGTGGGGCAAAATAATTCGAAATCCATGAGTGGTTCATTTTAATTAAGGTTAGATCATCAACATTTTGGGTAGCCAGACGAGTCCTTTTTTCGGTCAATATTGAACCAGCAGCACTGAATAATCTTTCTGATAGCACACTAGCTGCTGGGCAAGCAAGCTCCTGCAATGCATATTCTGCCAATTCAGGCCAGGTGTCTATTTTGGATGCCCAGTAATCAAATGGGAATGACGGTTGAGGGAGAACATCGATAAGGGATGAAAAATAGTTAGTAACCATACTGGACAAATGTTTTCTCCTGTCAGTTTGAATTGATGCTGCAGTACCTGTCCTGTCTGCGGTCATTGCGAAATCACTCCACAACCTGGTCAGAAAACCCCTCTGTCCAACGCCACTTCTGATTTGTGCAACTCTAACACCTCTGCCCTGTTGCCCCCTGCAGCTCGTGTGAGAACCATCACCGGCGCTGTGTGCTGGGAATGCCTGAATCAAACGGTCTACAAGAGTTGCTTGTTTGGTTGCTAATAGTATTGAGCATTCCGATACCGCAAGTATCGGGTATCGGCCGATACTTGCGGTATCGGAATTCCGATACCGAGATCCGATACTTTTGTGGTATCGGGTATCGGTATCGGATTCATAGAGATGTGTAAAATAAAGAATTAAAATAAAAAATATTGATATATTTACCTCTCCGGCGGCCCCTGGACTCAGCGCGGGTAACCGGCAGGCTTCGTTGTTCAAAATCAGCGCTTTTAGGACCTGAGAATCACGTCCCGGCTTCTGATTGGTCGCGGGCCGCCCATGTGACCGCCACGCGACCAATCACAAGCCGCGACGTCACCGCAAGCTATTAACGCGCTCATTTTTAAAAATGAGCGCGTTAATGGCTTTCAAAGACGTAGCGGCTTGTGATTGGTCGCGGCCACGCGACCAATCGAATGCCGCGACGTCACCGCACGCTATTAACGCGCTCATTTTTAAAAATGAGCGCGTTAATAGCTTGCGGTGACGTCGCGGCTTGTGATTGGTCGCGTGGCCGCGACCAATCACAAGCCGCTACGTCTTTGAAAGTCATTACCGCGCTCATTTTTAAAAATGAGCGCGTTAATAGCTTGCGGTGACGTCGCGGCTTGTGATTGGTCGCGTGGCCCCGACCAATCACAAGCCGCTACGTCTTTGAAAGTCATTACCGCGCTCATTTTTAAAAATGAGCGCGTTAATAGCTTGCGGTGACGTCGCGGCTTGTGATTGGTCGCGTGGCCGCGACCAATCACAAGCCGCTACGTCTTTGAAAGTCATTAACGCGCTCATTTTTAAAAATGAGCGCGTTAATAGCTTGCGGTGACGTCGCGGCTTGTGATTGGTCGCGTGGCGGTCACATGGGCGGCCCGCGACCAATCAGAAGCCGGGACGTGATTCTCAGGTCCTAAAAGCGCTGATTTTGAACAACGAAGCCTGCCGGTTACCCGCGCTGAGTTCAGGGGCCGCCGGAGAGGTAAATATATCAATATTTTTTATTTTAATTCTTTATTTTACACATCCCTATGGATCCCAGGGCCTGAAGGAGAGTTTCCTCTCCTTCAGACTCTGGGAACCATGAGAATACCTTCCGATACTTGATGTCCCATTGACTTGTATTGGTATCGGATATCGGTATCGGCGATATCCGATATTTTTCGGGTATCGGCCGATACTATCCGATACCGATACTTTCAAGTATCGGACGGTATCGCTCAACACTAGTTGCTAATATTTGTTCGAGGTTCTCATGTGGCATGATATTTTGTAATTTGCCTTTATAGCGAGGATCAAGGAGGCAGGCCAACCAGTAATCGTCATCGGTCATCATTTTAATAATGCGTGGGTCCCTTTTGAGGATACGTAAGGCATAATCCACCATGTGGGCCAAAGTTCCAGTTGTCAAATCTGCGGTTGTGCTGGGTTGAGGGGCAGTTTCAGGCAAATTTACGTCACTTGTCTCCCTAAAAAACCCTGAACCCGGCCTTGCAACGCCACCAGTTGCTATTGGCCCCGGAGAAGCTTCCTCATTCAAAAAATACTCATCCCCATCATCCCCCTCGTCCTCCTCCTCTTCGCCCACTACCTCATCCTGTAGACTGCCCTGACCAGACAATGGCTGACTGTCATCAAGGCTTCCCTCTTCCTCGGCTGCAGACGCCTGCTCCTTTATGTGCGTCAAACTTTGCATCAGCAGAAGCATTAGGGGGATGCTCATGCTTATTATGGCGTTGTCTGCACTAACCAGCCATGTGCATTCCTCAAAACACTGAAGGACTTGACACAGGTCTTGTACCTTCGACCACTGCACACCTGACAACTCCATGTCTGCCATCCAACTGCCTGCCCGTGTATGTGTATCCTCCCACAAATACATAACAGCATGCCTCTGTTCGCACAGTGTCTGAAGCATGTGCAGTGTGGAGTTCCACCTTGTTGCAACGTCGATGATTAGGCGATGCTGGGGAAGGTTCAAAGACCGCTGATGGTTCTGCATACGACTGGAGTGCACGGGCGAACGGCGGATGTGCGAGCAAAGTCTGCGCACTTAGAGGAGCAGGCCGGGTAACCCCGGATAACTTTTGAGGAAGCACTGCACCACCAGGTTTAAGGTGTGAGCCAGGCAAGGAATGTGTTTCAGTTGTGAAAGGGCTATGGCAGCCATAAAATTCCTTCCGTTATCACTCACTACCTTGCCTGCCTCAAGATGTACAGTGCCCAGCCATGACTGAGTTTCTTTCTGCAAGAACTCGGACAGAACTTCCGCGGTGTGTCTGTTGTCGTCCAAACACTTCATTGCCAATACAGCCTGCTGACGCTTGCCACTAGGTGTCCCATAATGGGACACCTCGTGTGCAACAGTGGCAGCTGCGGATAATAATAATAATAATAATAATCTTTATTTTTATATAGCGCTAACATATTCCGCAGCGCTTTACAGTTTTGCACACATTTTCATCACTGTCCCCGATTGGGCTCACAATCTAGAATTCCTATCAGTATGTCTTTGGAATGTGGGAGGAAACCAGAGTACCTGGAGGAAACCCACGCAAACACGGAGAGAACATACAAACTCTTTGCAGCTGTTGTCCTGGGTGGGATTAGAACCCAGGACCCCAGCGCTGCAAGGCTGCTATGCTAAACACTGCGCCACCGTGCTGGATGGAGTGCTCGTGCGACTGCGGTCTGTGGACGATCTCTTGCTTCTGCAGGAGGACGAGGAGGAGGAGGAGGGGGGGCGAAAGCCTACAGCCAACTGTTTCCTAGACCGTGGGCTAGGCAGAACTGTCCCAATAGTGGTGTCCCCTGTGGACCCTGCATCCACCACATTAACCCAGTGAGCCGTGATGGACACGTAACGTCCCTGGCCATGCCTACTGGTTCATGCATCTGTTGTCAGGTGCACCTTTGTACTCACAGATTGCCTGAGTGCATGGACGATGCGGTCTTTTACATGCTGGTGGAGGGCTGGGATGGCTTTTCTCGAAAAGAAGTGTCGACTGGGTAGCTCGTAGCGTGGTTCTGCGTAGTCCATCAGGGCTTTGAAAGCTTTGCTTTCAACTAACCGGTAGGGCATCATCTCTAATGAGATTAATCTAGCAATGTGGGCGTTCAAACCCTGTGTACGCGGATGCGAGGATGAGTACTTCCTTTTCCTAACGAGAGTCTCATGTAGGGTGAGCTGGACTGGAGAGCTGCAGATCGTGGAACTAGCAGGGGTGCTGGTGGATATGGCAGACTGAGAGAGGGTTGGAGATGGTATTCTTGCTGGTGCCCTACATGCAGTGTTTCCTACTACGAAACTGGTGATTCCCTGACTGCTTTGGCCTGGCGACGAAATCTGCACATTTGCTGCAGGTGGTGCGGGAAATGGTGGGCTTACAGTGAGGGAAGGGATGTAGCGTTGCTGACTAGCTTCATTGGCCGAGGGTGCTACAACCTTAAAGGATGTTTGGTAGTGAATCCAGGCTTGCAAATTCATGGTGGTTAAATGTCTACGCATGCAACTTGTATTTAGACTTTTAAGATTCTGACCTCTTCTTAAGGTAGTTGAACATTTTTGACAGATGACTTTGCGCTGATCATTTGGATGTTGTTTAAAAAAATGCCAGACTGCACTCTTTCTACTATCGGATACCTTTTCAGGCATTGCAGACTGAGCTTCTTTAACCGGATGTCCATGCTGTCCTACAACTGGTTTTGCCACGCATTTTTGGTCAGATACGGGCCTGGCAGATGGAACCTGTTGCGATGTTGATGCCTTCTGCGGCTCCTCCTCCTCCATTTCAAAGCTACTGCTGCCTGCACCCTGTTCCCCCAATGGCTGCCAATCGGGGTCAACAACTGGGTCATCTATGACCTCCTCTTCTATCTCGTGTGCAACTTCGTCTGTGTCACCGTGTAAGCCGGTGGTATAGCGTTCGTGACGGGGCACCATAGTCTCATCAGGGTCTGATTCTGGATCAGTACACTGCGAGGGCAATGTTGTGGTGTGAGTCAAAGGAACAGCATAGTAATCTGGCTGTGGCTGTGCATCTGTGAACTCCATGTCCGATTCAACTTGTAATGGGCATGGCCTGTTAACTGTTTCACTTTCTAACCCAGGAATGGTATGTGTAAAGAGCTCCATGGAGTAACCTGTTGTGTTGCCTGACGAATCCTTCTCTGTTGTTCTTGGTGAAGAAGACAAGGAAGCGACTTGTCCCTGACCGTGAACATCCACTAACGACGCGCTGCTTTTACATTTAGCAGTTTCAGAAGAGGAGGCGAAAGAGCTAGAGGCTGAGTCAGCAAGGAAAGCCAAAACTTGTTCTTGCTGCTCCGGCTTTAAAAGCGGTTTTCCTACTCCCAGAAAAGGGAGCGTTCGAGGCCTTATGTAGCCAGACGACGAACCTGGCTCAACAACTCGAGACTTAGGTGCTATATTGCTTTTCCCACAACCACCTGATGCTCCACCACCACTACCATCATTAACAGCTGGCAATGACCGCCCACGGCCACGACCTCTTCCACCAGACTTCCTCATTGTTTTAAAAACGTAACCAAACTAACGGTATTTGTTACTGTACAACCAGTTACAAGGTGAACTCAAACTTCTGTTGGATTTATATATCCCTTTATAGGTGGGTCAGACTGCAGGGAAAATCAGGCCCAATGTATAACAGTACACAGCTTCAGTGGCAGACAGATATGCCACTAACAGGAATGACGCTGATGTAGACACTAACAATTCAAATCTCCCCCTTTTTATTTTTTCTTAGAGAATATTGAAGAAATGTAGCCCACTCTCATACAGTATATGTTCTGTGGCACAAAATTTGAGACAGGTGGCACACACAGGAGTGGCACTGAAGCAGAAATGCCAATCTTAATCTCCCACTATTTTTTTTTTCAGGGAGAATTTAAAAGAATTCTGACCCAGTATTACACACTAGGTTTAATGTGGCACACAATTTGAAACAGGTGGCACACACAGGAGTGGCTCTGAAGCAGAAATGCCAATCTTAATCTCCCACTATTTTTTTTTTCAGGGAGAATTTAAAAGAAATCTGGCCCAGTATTACACACTAGGTTTAATGTGGCACACAATTTGAGACAGGTGCCACACACAGGACTGCCACTGATACAGATTTGCCAATTTTAATCCGCACTCTTTTCTTCTTCAGGGAGACTAGTGAATAAATCTGGGCCCCTGTATTAGAGTATATTTTCTGTGGCAGAAAGTGGCTCGAAGAGATATAACGAAACAAAAAAAAAAAAGGGACTGTCCTACAATTACTATCTCCCTGCAGTAATCTCAGCAATGTATGGCAGGCAGCAATAACAAGGAGTGGACTGCTGCACAAAAAAAGTCAACAGTGTGGACAAACAAACAAGGTAATAGGGCACACATCACATTAAGGTTCCTATTTGTCTGTATATGTTTTTTTCTTTCGGTTCATATTAATGTGCCATATTGGCGTTTTAGAATATACCTAATAAAGGTTAATTTTTATCCAGTTGCTAAATACGGTATTAATTTCTATTTGGATAAGTACACCACGCTTATTATATACAGTACTTTATATTGGCATGGCAGGATTTCTCAGCACAGGAATTGACACTAATAAGTGGGTCACGGAGGCCAGGGAGGTTTTCTCTGAGAGATCTTATACCCAGAAAAAATATGTTCCCTCATTCAATGCCGCATTTAAAGAGTTAACCAGGGTATACAAAGACCAAATAGTTTCGTGGTGGGAGGTACAAAGTTTAGACAACTACACAAAATCTGGTATTGTCCCTAGACATCTAAGGATTACCTTGGCACCAGGTTATCGGTACAAAAACCCCAGTTTACTAGCTAAATGAGAGAGAGAAGCTACGGCAAGCTCACTTAGGTTGATGGGACTTTTGCTGGAGGAGGAAATACAAAATCTGAATGTCTTGAATGAATCCCTGAAAGAGCATATAGATATAACGAAAAAGTTTTCTGCTGAACCTGAATTCTCCAAAAAAGAAATCTAATTGCAGAACTCAGTAGAGAGGTTTCAGTATCATTTGAAAGACAAAAAACATAAATTTTTTATAAGAGATCTTCAGGAATTCAAAGACAATAAAGCTTATTCGTTTTCCTCCAGCAGATTTCCCCGTAAGACAGAGACTGACATTTCATCATCAGAGGCAGAGATTTCTGACAGTGAAGGTAGATCAGGTGGACAGAGAGGGAAAGGAAAAAACAGGGGGAGAGGAGGTAACTGGGGGCGTGGCAGTAATAAAAGATCCCCGGTTAGGAGTAATTTTTTAGATCTGAGTTACCCCCTCAGGAGTCGGACCAATCCCCCAACGTAAACATGCAAGTAATAAATCTCTCCTCAAAAGCACTATCAGAGACCGAAGTAGCATTATTGAGTAAGGGTCTTTCCTTTGTACCCAGTTCAGATATGGATATATTTGAAGTGATTAAAGATGTAAATTTATTTGTAAGACGCCTTAAGTGGAAAAAAAATTTTCTAAGGGAAGAGAGAAAACAGTGTACAGATAAGGGCATTGCGGAGGATTTATTGCAGGACCTTCGTCTATTGTTCCATCTAGGCGATATAGACCCAAATATCGAAGTTCTGGGGCCTTTCACTAAACTGAAAAAGAAGAGCTCCAACATGCCCCCACCCATGGCAGACTTGAGCTCCATTGACATTTTTTTGAATTTAGTCACAGAGGACCTCATGAAGATATCAGACACAAAGAGTAAGAACTCTCACAATCTGTCTAGGAGCGAAATGAACTGCCTATGTAACTTGGAAAAGGACAAAAATATCACTATAAAGCCTTATGATAAAGGGGGCAATGTGGTAGTGATGGACACAAAAGATTATCACACTTTGTGCCTTTCACTATTGGAGGGGAAGGAGGAATACAAAATATTATCACATCGCCCCCTTAAACAATTTGAATGTGAATTGAAGTCCATCATTGAAGAGGGTTTTAGGGATGGAGTAGTGAGCAAGGACGAGAGGGATTTTTTGTTACCGAAGCACCCAGTAACACCAACTTTTTATTGCCTTCCAAAGATTCACAAAGGGACAAATCCCCTGAAGGGACGTCCAATTGTCTCAGGCAATAATAGTCTGACTGAAAAACTTGGTGTTTACGTTGATAAGATTTTAAAACCATTTGTGGGAGCTCTGAATTCCTATGTGCGGGACACCACGGAACTGTTGCTTAAATTAGAGGGTATCTACCTCGACCTAGACATGATCCTGGGCAGCATTGATGTGGAGGCACTGTATTAGTCGATCCCACATGATAAGGGTCTAATGGCAGTGAGCCATTATCTGGGCACAAGAGGTACACAGTATGACAGACACAATAACTTTGTCATAAAGGCCTTGGAATTTTGTTTAACCTGAAATGTTTTCTTGTTCGACCGTAAGTAATTCCACCAGCTCAGGGGCACTGCGATGGGTAGCCCTTGTGCGCCTTCGTATGCAAATCTTCTCCTGGGCTGGTGGGAGGAAACGGTCGTTTTCGGTGACACATTGACCCACCCTGAGGAGAGAGTAATTTTGTGGCTGAGTTATATCGATGATGTTTTTGTAATTTGGAGAGGAGGAGCCACTGAGTTTGGTAATTTTGTTGAAGGTCTAAACATCAATGATTTGGGTCTCCGCTTCACCTATGAAGCAAGTACCACCAGCTTGGCATTTTTGGATATACGCATTGATAAGCGTCCCAATGGTGAATTGATCACAAGAACACACAGAAAGGACACAGCCACAAATTCTCTCCTCGGGTGGGAAAGCAGTCACCCCGCTCCTCTATAGAGAGGCATCCCTAAGGGACAATATTTTAGAGTACGCAGAAACTGCTCAAACAATGATATGTTCCAGGAACAAGCCAAGGACCTAAAAAAATCGGTTCTTGGAAAGGGGTTATCCAGAGCGTATACTGAATAGAGCGTATAAAGAATCTCTGAGAAAGGAAAGGAAAGATTTATTGACACCTAAGCCAAAGTCTGATGAAGAAAACATTATACGCTTCATTACTAGGTATTCTAATGGAGCAAACCAGATCAGAGAAATTTTCCAAAGACACTGGCTGATTTTACAGATGGATAGAGACATAAAGAAATATGTCCCACATGTACCTCAAATCACCTATAAAAGGGGTAAATCCCTTCGTGACAGACTGGTCCACAGCCATTTTGACCCTGGTAACAGCTCTGGCTTAACAACAAACCAGATAAAGGGCTGTTATAGATGTGGCAACTGCAAAAGTTGTGCCTCCATTAGACCCGCCAAAAGTTTTGTAGGGAATGTCACAGGTACTATGTACACATATGAATGCGTTTCATCAGGGCAACCCCAAAAAAATCTACTTCATGGGCATCGACAGGATAGTGCCTCCACAAAGAGGGGGTGATTGGGACAAATTAATACTCCAAAAGGAGACTAGATGGATATTTATGTTGAGGACAGTACAGCCATCAGGGCTGAATGAGATACAATCATATAGTTGCTTTTTGTAAAACAATGGTGGTGCTGTCTCCAGTATAATATTCCACACCCCTGTGGTGCTAAATGTGGTAGGCTCATGCACTAGGGTTAGTCGTCATGGAGTGGGGGCGCCATTTGCAAAGGTTTTTTAGGGTGCCAACCCCCGCGACAGGCAGGGTTACGTTTATAGGGACAATCTATATTAACCCTGAACCCACCCTTGCCCTTGCAAGACATCTAAAAGCAATCTTTAATAGACCTATTCCCTCCCTTTTTTCCAGCTATCCTTTGTAGAAATGAGGGTTTTATAGGGAAAGGTATTTTGGGATAGTCGACGTCGAGTGGGGGCGCCATATGCGCATGTCTCTCCTAGGGTGCCAACCTCCGCGGTAGGTAGGGAAAGGAGTGTAGGTATATCATGGCAGGGCATCCATAGGGTCACTGTTTCCCATGTTTTGGGAGGTGATGGAAGGTGGTGTCCTACATATGGAAATTCCTTCCCTATAATAGATTATCTTCTCTAAAAGATTTTTCACATGTTTTTCACTATGCCATATAATTTATTGGTTATTAATTTAAGTTTAATTTATGTTTGTCCTCTCGTCCTTGCTTGCTCCCTAGGGTCTTACAAACTAATTGGTTTCTTTTAGTAGGCAACTTACCTGTGTCCTCCGTGATCTATAGTCATAAAATATGCTGAGAGGTCTATGAATCATGCCAATTGGTGAACAGGATTGGTGATTTCACTATTTTTCCTGTTTCTAAGGTGTCTATCACCTATGCAGCATAATAATAATGAATTGAACCGGAGCTGCAGTATGAATGGGCACCTTAGGGGACAGAATAGCATGAACGCATGCATTTGCGTCCCATCTCTCTTCTTTATTAGTGTCCGGCAGGAGCCTACTTACACATCCAGTGATATTATTATTATTATTATTATTTATTATTATATATGACTGGCCTTGTCACGGCGGTGCGCATGCGCCGCTGAGCAGGGATTCCCAGTGCTTAATGAAGCAGGAGAACGTCTCTAGCTGCCCGGAAATACAGGGGTAAGCCCGGTGTGCGCGTCACACGCCAGGGGGCGGAGCTAACTTCAGCACGGCACCGAGCTGAATTTATAAATGACACAGAAAGGGGAGACCCGCAATGGCAGCAGCATTCTCCCCTGATGAATCCATAAGGAAGAAACGCGTCGGGAGACGCTGCATGCAGCACTATACTTCAACACCAGGGTCGGATATGAGGTGGACGGAGATAGAGGAACGGCTTGTGATGGCAGAACTGAACATGCGGTGAGATCCACCCAAGCACATGGGCTTTTTTCTGTTTATTGGGTCTCATGCATCGCAGCGTTTCTGAGTTAATACCCCACCATCATTAACCCTTAAAGGTTCCACAGCTGAACCCATTAGGGAACACTCATAAAATCGTGAAATGAGCTATTATGTTCCCAAATATATGGATGGGTAGTTATGTTTTTGTGGCATCTTGAAATGTTTTTTGTATAGGCTGCTACACTGCACTGATGCCAATCCAAATGTTTAGCATCTACTTGTACAAATTATCCAAGTGGAGTGTTTGCATGTGATGTGTCTTTGAAAGTATATGGGACACATAGCATAGGCACTTCTTTGTTTCTAAAGCCATCTTGAGAAAGGAAGCAAGGTAAAAATTATTTTGGGTTTGAATAGACACGGTTGTAGTGAGAAAACCTAGTATAAGGGCACATCCGGTGTCTAAATACCCACACTTTTCTATATTACACTATTGTTGGCCCACATTCTGTGATCCTAGGGAAACAATTGTTTCTGTGATCATAGGGGAACAATTGTGGATTGGTAGGGACTTCTAATACTGTCAGTGCTGCTTGGTATCTGTTATTTGTTGTTAGTATTGTTTTGTTTCCCCATTCTGTGTAGGTAATAGGGCACACATCACATTAAGGTTCCTATTTGTCTGTATATGTTTTTTTTCTTTCGGTCCATATTAATGTGCCATATTGGCGTTTTAGAATATACCTAATAAAGGTACATTTTTATCCAGTTGCTAAATACGACACAAACAAACAAGGAAGCTGTGCAGAAAGGAAGGAGCAACAGGACTTGTGCTTTGAAAAAAGCATTTGGTTTGCACAGCGGTGTACAAACAGCAATGCAGCTATCTGGGAGCCTTCTAGGGCAGCCCAATGAGCTACAGCGCTGAGGAAAAAAAAATGTAGCCTCCACTGTCCCTGCAAACAAAAGGTGGTGTTGGACAGTGGAAATCGCTACAGCACAAGCGGTTTGGGGGTTAATGGACCCTGCCTAACGCTATCCCTGCTTCTGATAAAGCGGCAGCAACCTCTCCCTATGCTCAGATCAGCAGCAGTAAGATGGCGGTCGGCGGGAACGCCTCTTTATAGCCACTGTGACGCCGCAGAAAGCAAGCCAATCACTGCAATGCCCTTCTCTAAGATGGTGGAGACTGAGACCTATGTCATCACGCTGCCCACACTCTGCGTCCACCTTCATTGGCTGAGAAATGGCACTTTTCGCGTCATTGAAACGCGACTTTGGCGCGAAAGTCGCATACCGCATGGCCGACCCCACACAGGGATCGGGTCGGGTTTCATGAAACCCGACTTTGCCAAAAGTCGGCGACTTATGAAAATGACCGACCCGTTTCGCTCAACCCTAGTGATGAGCGAACGTGCTCGCCACTACTCGGTACTCGCCAGAGTATCACTATGCTCAGTATTTCCCTAATTATTCGGTGGGAGCAAGGATCTCCTCCTTTTAATTTTGGCGCTTTTTAGAGCACGAATCAGCACCAATCAGCATGCAGGGATTGCCTGCCATGCACTGTAATACCGTAGCCATCTTTGTTGTGGTATTACAGTGATTGGTTGGCCGCAGAGCGTCATCAGGTCTATAAGAGACCTGGCATTGCTCTGCTTGCCGCATTCTGCTCCGGACTCAGATAGTGTAGGGAGAGCTGCTGCTGAGATAGGGTCAGATTATTACATTTATTAGTTAGTGTTGGTCTACTAATGTTCAATCCACAAATCCTGATAAACCAACAGTTCTTTTTAGGGCTAATTTTGGGGTACATAAATTGCAGCGCTAGGTAGGCAGGGGAGTCTATGTGCATATATCCACATCAGTGCAAGGCCTGCAGGCACTGTATGTGAGTACATAGATCTCACTGCATACATCAAAAGGCTTCAATACTGTCTGCTGCTCCGTTTTTTTATAAACGTAGTTGCAGGTATCTGTGGCATTTTTTTATTTTCTTTTGCAGCTTATACCTGCTAATTTTATTAGAAAGCAATCCATAGCCCCTTTTTTCTACATTTATTTGCTTGGACACGCTGCAGATTACAGCCAGGTCATTGCAAGACAAGAGCGTGAAAATCTAACAATTTAATTTTTTTGTCCCAGGCTTCAGATGTGAGTGCGCAGAAAAATCTGGCCTTTTTTTTTGGTATATTATTTTTTTGAGTGTCTTACAACATATTTGGACACCAATCTGTAGTTGGCCTAAAAATATTTAGCTACAGTTCTTATGTTTATCATTTTGATTTGTACGCCACACGCATCGCATATCATTGTGCTATTTTTTGTGTCATAACCTACTTATTTATTTATATTTATTATACAGCCTCTTATCTCTGTCTGATGCCTGGTAATTCTTGCTTTTCAGGCATACATTGCATTTTTTTGGTCTGCTAGCCTTGGCCTACTCAGTATTTTGTGGTTTAATTTTTTTTTAAAAAAAAGGCCACATATTTAAACAGTCTGTTATCTCTGTCAAACTCCTGGTGTATCTGTGGTGTCAAAATCCTCACTTTGCAGGCATACATTGCATTTTTTTGGTCTGCTAGTCTTGGTCTATACAGTATTTTGTGGTTAAAAAAACCCAAAATGCCACATATTGAAACAGTCTGTTATCTCTGTTAGACGCCCGGTGTATCTGTGGTGTCCAAATCCTTGCTTTGTAGGCATACATTTCAGGTTTTGGTCTATATGTATTTTTTGGTTTAAAAAATTGAAAAAATACAGGCCACATATTGAAACAGTCTGTTATCTCTGTCAGACGCCTGGTCTATCTGTGGTCTCCAAATCCTTGCTTTTCAGGCTTACATTCCACATTTTGGTCTGCTATCCTTGGTCTATACAGTATTTGTTGGTTAAAAAAAATAGCAAAATCCAGGCCACATATTGAAACAGTCTGTTATCTCAGTCAGACGCTTGGTCTATCTGTGGTCTCCAAATACTTGCTTTTCAGGCATACTGATCACATATAAGTTTTCTCAAAACTAATCCATTTGTATTGAACTTTTCAAATATTTCAGTAGTCCATTTAAAATGGGCAAGGCAAGGGTCAAGGGATGGGGAAGTAGAAGTGATACTGATGCTACAGGCAGGGGACGAGGCTGTGGCCAAAATGAAAGTGGGCCACAACAAAGACCCACATCTTCTCGCTCACCCTTCCTGTCCCTGGTTCTAGGGGACCGCAGCACACCAATATTGAAGCCAGAGCAGTGTGAAATGGGTGTTGGTTGGATAGCAGATAATGCTTCCAGAAACTTAACCACCACATGGTCATGTCTGAGTAGTCGTGAGTGTGGACTGCATATTACTCACCCTGATCCTCCTTCCTCCCACCATGCCGAGGGCCCTTAGACAACTGATCCCACACCTGGACACTCCAAAGAGCTGTTCAGTTTTCCCTTTAAAGACTTACTTGAAGTGAGGCCAGATGAGATCACGTGTAGCGATGCCCAAAGCTGTGACCAGCCACGGTCACATGAAGGCGATGGTGAGAAAGTATAACAAGAGGTGGACGATGATGAGACACAATTGCCAGAAAGTCAGGAGGAGGACCAGGGTGGAAATGTAGAAACCAAGGTGGTGGATGACATAGTAACTGACCCAACCTCGCAAGAGGACATGCAGAGCGAGAACAGCAGCACACATGGGGAAGGAGGCACATCACCCAACAGGCAGGAAAAAGCAGTGTGGTGGCCGCAGACAGAAGGCGTGCATCCATTCCCCATAACACCAACATGACGGAAGTTTTCATTCCAACTGTTAGATCTTCCCAAGTCTGGTTATTTATTAAAAACTTGCCGATAACCCCAAACAGGCCATTTGCAGTACCTGCCATGCCTGCATAAGCAGGGGCAGCAAAACAACTAGCCTGAACCCAACCAGTATGATCAGGCACATGGCAGCAAAGCACCCGACTTCGTGGGCCGAACCCCAGGCTCCAGGAACACTGTCCGCAGGTGACACCACTGCTTCTTCCACTGTTTTGTGTAGAAGCCAATCCTCAGTCCACGGTGAATGTGAAGATGACTCGTGCCCTGCACCAGTTGTTGCCCACAGTCAACCAGCACCATCATTATGCCCATCCACGTCCATGTCCAAGGGCAGCCTTCAGTTATCTGTACCCCAGTCATTGGAACGCAAGCGGAAATACCCAGCCAATGCCCCACAGGCCACAGTACTAAATGCTAACACTTCTCATCTGCTTGCACTCTAAATGTTGCCTTTAAGGCTTGTTGAGACAGAAGCTTTCCACAACCTGATGGCGGAGGCCACCCAAGGTACTCGGTCCCCAGACGCCACAATTTCTCCCATTGTATCGTACCTGCATTACACGAGCACGTGTCCAACAACATTTTCAGGCATTGCACGCTGTGCTGCTTTCACCGGATGGCCACTCTGTTCTAAAACTGTTTTTGTTTTTGACAAACGTTTTTGGCCTTATACGGGCCTGCCAGATGACAGCTGTTGTGATGTAGATGGCTGCTGTGGATCATTCTCCTCCGCTTGAGAGCTACTGGCAGCGGCACCCTCTTCCCCCAATGGCTGCCAATCTGGGTCAACAACTGGGTCATCTATCACCTCCTCTTCAATGTCATGTGCACCTTCCTCTGTGTCACCGTGTAAGGTGCTATAGCGTTCGGGACGGGGCACCATAGTCTCATCAGGGTCAGATTCTGGCTCAATACACTGCAAGGGCAATGTAGTGATCTGAGTCAATGGAACAGCATTATAATCTAGCTGTGGCTGTGCATCAGTGCACTCCATGTCCGATTCATCTTGTAATGGGCAGTTAACAATTTCCCATTCTAACCCAGGCACGGTATGTGTAAAGAGCTCCATGGAGTAACCTGTAGTGTCGCCTGACGCATCCTTCATTTTTGGTTTGGGTGAAGGACACAAGGAAACGTCTTGTTCCTGACCGGGAGCATCCACTGACGACTCGCTGCTTTTATATTTGGCACTTTCTGAAGAGGAGGCGAAAGAGCTAGAGGCTGAGTCAGCAAGGAAAGCCAAAACTTTTTCCTGCTGCTCCGGCTTTAAAAGCCATTTTCCTACTCCCAGATAAGGGAGCCTTCAAGGCCTTGTGTAGCCAGACGATGATGCTGGCTCAACACCTCCAGCCTTAGGTGCTTTTGTGCTTTTGCCACTACCACCAGATGTACCACCACCACTATCAGTACCAGCTCGCAACCAACGCCCACGGCCTCTTCCACCTGACTTCCAACTGACCTAATTTTTTGAAAAATCTAACCAAAATAACAACCGTTATATGGTACTGTAAAACAAGGTAGAAGGTGTATATAAACGTGTTGAGATTTTAGATCTCCCTTTTTTTTGGGGAGACTGAACAAAAAATCAGGCCCTGTGCAAAAAACAACACAATGTAAGTGGCTGAAAGTGGCTGGCTGATATACGACAAACTAACAGGACAGAAGTATATCCACTTTGTGAGAATTTGAATCTCCCCTTTTTGGGGAGACTGAACCACAGCTTATGCCCAGTGTATATAACAACACAATCTAAGTGGCAGAAAGTGGCTGGCTGATATACGACAAACTAACAGGACAGAAGTATATCCACTTTGTGAGAATTTGAATCTCCCTCTTTTTTTTGGGAGACTGAACCACAACTTAGGCCCAGTGTACTGTATCTAACAACGCAATCTAAGTGGCAGAAAGTGGCTGGCTGATATACGACAAACTAACAGGACAGAAGTATATCCACTTTGTGAGAATTTGAATCTCCCCTTTTTTTGGGAGACTGAACCACAGCTTAGGCCCAGTGAATATAAAAATGCAATCTAAGTGGCAGAAAGTGGCTGGCTGATATATACGACAATCTAACAGGACAGAAGTATATCCACTTTGTGAGAATTTGAATCTCCCTCTTTTTTTTGGGAGACTGAACCACAACTTAGGCCCAGTGTATATAACAATGCCATCTAAGTGGCAGAAAGTGGCTGGCTGATATACGCCAAACTAACAGGACAGAAGTATATCCACTTTGTGAGAATTTGAATCTCCCCTTTTTTTGGGGAGACTGAACCACAATTTAGGCCCAGTGTATATAACAACACAATCTAAGTGGCAGAAAGTGGCTGGCTGATATACCACAAACTAACAGGACTGCAGTATATCCACTTTGTGATAATTTGAATCTCACTTTTTTTTTTGGGGGGGGAGACTAAACCAAACCTCAGGCCCTGCGCATAAAACAACACAATGTAAGTGGCAGAAAGTGGCTGGAAGATATATGAAAAAATACAAGGACTGTAGTACAGTTTCAATCTCCCTACAATGATCTCAGGACAAGTATGGCAGCAATAAAAAGGACTGCTGCACACAAAAGTGTGGACAAATAAACAAGATAACTGTGCAGAATGGAGCAACAGGATTTTTGCTTTTAAAAAAGCAGTTGGTTTGCACAGCGGCATGCAAACAGCAATGCAGCTATCAGGGAGCCTTATAAGACAGCCTATTAAGCTACAGAGCTGATGCACAAAATATAGCCTCCACTGTCCCTGCAAACAAATGGTGGTGTTGGACAGTGGAAATCTCTACAGCACAAGCAGTTTCGGGGTTTAATCTTCCCTCCCTAACTACAGTTATATGAAAAAGTTTTGGCACCCCTATTAATCTTAAGCTTAATGTTTTATAAAAATTGTTTTTTTTGCAACAGCTATTTCAGATTCATATTTCTAATAACTGTTGGGCACAGTAATGTTTCTGACTTGAAATGAGGTTTATTGTACTAACAGAAAATGTGCAATCTGCATTCAAACAAAATTTGACAGGTGCACAAGTATGGGCACCCTTATCGTTTTCTTGTTTTAAATACTCCTACCTACTTTTTACTGACTTACTAAAGCACTTTTTTGGTTTTCTAACCTCATTGAGCTTTGAACTTCATAGCCAGGTGTATGCAATCATGAGAAAAGCTACTTAAAGTGGCCACTTGCAAGTTGTTCTCCTGTTTGAATCTCCTCTGAAGAGTGGCATCATGGGCTCCTCAAAACAACTGTCTAATGATCTGAAAACAAAGATTATTCAACATAGTTGTTCAGGGGAAGGATACAAAAAGCTGTCTCAGAGATGTAACCTGCCAATTTCCACTGTGAGGAACATAGTAAGGAAATGGAAGAACACAGGTACAGTTCTTGTTAAGGCCAGAAGTGGCAGGCCAAGAAAAACATCAGAAAGGCAGAGAAGAAGAATGGTGAGATCAGTCAAGGACAATCCTCAGACCACCTTCAGAGAGCTGCAGCATCAACTTGCTGCAGATGGTGTCACTGTGCATCGGTCAACTATACAACGCACTTTGCACAAGGAGAAGCTGTATGGGAGAGTGATGCGAAAGAAGCCGATTCTGCAAGCACGCCACAAACAGAGTCGGCTGAGGCATGCAAAAGCACATTTGGAGAAGCCAATTTCTTTTTGGAAGAAGGTCCTGTGGATTGATGAAACCAAGATTGAGTTGTTTCGTCACACAAAAAGGCGTTATGCATGGTGGCCAAAAACAGCATTCCAAGAAAAACACTTGTGTTATGAATTCTTCTTTTGGGCTCCCTCCGTTGGTTGTAGGTGGTAATGCAATTGTCCCTGGGCTGCAGTCTTGGACAGGTGTATCTACTGATTGCAATTCTGACTGGGGTATTTAGGTTTGCAGGACTCATTGGTCCTTTCCAGTTGTCAATGTTTCTTGGGAAGTGTTGGATCTTTGTCTGGCATCTCCTGCTTAGCTGCCAATTCAGCAAAGATAAGTGTCTGTTTCTTTTTCTGTGGCACACAAGCTGTGTGCTTATATTCTGTGCTATTCATTTGTTTTCTCTTGTCCAGCTTATACTGTGTCAGTGTTTTCTCAGTCTTGTTGGTTTCTCTGGAGTTGCAGATATACGCTCCACATCTTTAGTTAGATGGTGGAGTTTTTGTATTTTCTGCTGTGGATATTTTTGGAAGGATTTTAATACTGACCGCTTAGTATCCTGTCCTATCCTTTCCTATTTTAGCTAGAGTGGCCTCTTTTGCTAAATCCTATTTCCTGCCTGCGTGTGTCTTTTCCTCTACTACTCACAGTCAATATTTGTGGGGGGGGGCTGCTTATCCTTTGGGGTTCTGCTCTGAGGCAAGGTAGAATTCCTATTTCCATCTATAGGGGTATTTTGTCCTCCGGCTGTGTCGAGGCCCTAGGATTTGTTAGGCACATCCCACGGCTACTTCTAGTTGCGGTGTTAAGATCAGGATTTGCGGTCAGTATAGTTACCACCTACTCCAGTGTAAGTTTTCATGCTGCTCCAAGGTCACCTGATCATAACACACTTGCTACCTGCAGTAAAATTTGGTGGAGGTTCCATCATGCTTTGGGGTTCTGTGGCCAATGCCGGCACCGGGTATATTGTTAAAGTTGAGGGACGCATGGATTCCTCTCAGTATCAGCAGATTCTTGACAATAATGTTCATGAATCAGTGACAAAGTTGAAGTTACGCAGGGGATGGATCTTTCAGCAAGACAATGATCCAAAACACCGCTCCAAATCTACTCAGGCATTCATGCAGAGGAACAATTACACTGTTCTGGAATGGCCATCCTAGTCCCCAGACCTGAATATCATTGAACATCTCTGGGATTATTTGAAGAGGGCTGTCCATGCTCGGCGACCATCAAACTTAACTGAACTGGAATTGTTTTGTAAAGAGGAATGGTTAAAATACCTTCATCCTGGATCCAGGAACTCATTAAAAGCTACAGGAAGTGAATAGAGGCTGTTATTTTTGCAAAAGGAGGATCTATTAAATATTAATGTCACTTTTCTGGTGGGGTGCCCATACTTATGCACCTGTCAAACTTTGTTTGAATGCAGACTGCACCTTTTCTGTTAGTACAATAAACCTCATTTCAAGGCAGAAACATTACTGTGTCCAACAGTTATTAGATATATGAAACTGAAATAGCTGTTGCAAAAAAAAAACAATTTCTATAAAACATTAAGCTTAAGATTAATAGGGGTGCCCAAACTTTTTCATATAACTGTATATCCCTTCTTTTGATGAAGCTGCGGCAATCTCTCCTTATGCTACGATCGGCAGAAGTAAGATGGCGGTCGGCGTGCACGCCCCTTTATAGCCCCTGTGACACCGCAGAAAGCAAGCCAATCACTGTCATGCCCTTCTCTAAGATGGTGGGGATCAAGACCTATGTCATCACGCTGCCCACACTCTGCATCCTCCTTCATTGGCTGAAAAATGGAGCTGAAAGCGTCATACGAAATGCGACTTTGGTGCAAAGATCGCTGACCACATGGCCGATCCCACACTAGGATTGGGTCAGGTTTCATGAAACCCGACTTTGCCGAAAGTCGGCGATTTTTGAATTTGTCCGATCCGTTTCACTCAAACCTAATCCCAAGTGGTGGAGGAACATTTTGGTCTGGGGTTAATTATTTTGCCTTATATACAAGTCATTACACTGGAAAGGATGTAACTTAGCATATTTCCCAGCAAAATCCATTTTGGTTTTGTTTTTGTATGTTTTTGATGCACCTGTAAAAATGGCGTGAAACTCTGACACCATTGCTTACAGCTGTGACATAGGAGTCAGAAAAGCTTCCAGGGGCAATCCTCATTATGTTGGTGTGTCATTTCAGCAGTGTTTCCATCATTTTCAGACATTTTTAGACCTTACAAGACCCCCTGGGGGGATCGTGGTAAAAATACTAGGGTTTCCCATAGACTTTCATTGGGCTCGTTGCTCGGGTCGAGTACCCGAGTATTCCAATTTGCTCAACCCGAGCAATGAGCACCCGAGCATTTTAGTGCTAATCTCTACTCAAACATCATTTTTAATTGTTTAGTGTGGCCACATGCACCTTTGACCAAGTGCTAGAAAAGACACTTTGCCTAGCACATACCGCTTAGTCAGATTTACATGTGACCAACCTAACCAATTTGTTTAAATGTAAATTCAATATATTACCTACAGATGGCTGTGCTGTGGCATGTTGGCAATCAGCCTGTGGCACTCTTGAGGTGTTATGGAAGCCATGGTGGCTTCAATAGCAGCCTTCAATTGGTCTGCATTGTTGGGTCGGGTGTCTCTCATCTTCCTCTTGACAATACCCTATAAATTATCTATGGGGTTAAGATCAGATAAGTTTGCTGGTCAATCAAGCATAGTGATACTGTTGTTTTTAAACCAGGTATTGGTACTTTTGGCAGTTTGGATATTGGCTAAGTCTTGCTGGAGAATGGACTTTCCATCTCCAAAAAGCTTGTCAGCAAATGGAAGCATGAAGTGCATGAAGATGACTGTGCTGACTTTGGTCTTGATAAAACAGAGTGGACCTACAGCAGCAGATGACATCGCTCCCCAAACCGTCACTGATTGTGGAAACGTCAAACTAGACCTCAAGAAGCTTGGATTGTGTGCCTCTCAACTCTTCCTCCAGACTCTGGGACCTTGATTTCCAAGTCCAGGTAAGACACTTCTGGCGTTGTCTATTGGTCATGAGTGGCTTGACACAAGGAATGTGACACTTGCAGTCCATGTCCATGTGTGTGATGTCTCTTGAATAGTGTTGAGCATTCCGATACCGCAAGTATCAGCCAATATTTGCGGTATCGGAATTCCGATACCGAGTTCCGATACTTTCAGTATATCGGATACCAGAATCGGAAGTTCCCATAATGCAAAGAGCCAGTTTCATTTAATTCAGCCAATGAGGAATGATTAGAAGTGTGGGCACATCCTGTTCTGCTTGGTAGGCATGTAACTACTGGCATGGCTGTGATTGGCTGCTGAAATGGTGTCATGATGCACTATAAAAGTTGCCGCCATTTTGGGTTCACTCTGCTGTGAATTCAGTTAGGGACAGGACGCTGTGTTCTGACTGAGGGCCAGTTTTGAGATAGCGATTTGCTTCATTGTGCTTTACCCAGGCTAATTTAGCAACCGCTGTGTGAGAACCTTGTTTTTGCTTTGCAACACTGTTCACAGCTGTCTGCAAGGTCTCTGTGTGAGTGCAGTTCACGCTGTTGTCTGTTCTACAGCCGCCGCTGGTTGTAGTCAGCTCAGCATGCGTCACTGCCTTGTACTGTTCAATTGTCGTTTTTTGCAATAACGCTGCTTGCAGAACATTTTTCCTGTGTTTCTCCTATTAGCGGGTTTCCATCCGTATCCTGCTAGATTATGGAAAAACACTACATAGGAATACATAGAGGAGCTTTTTTTGGCCTTACAGCGCCGATCACGGCTATCTGCACGGTCTGTGTGTGAGTGCAGCTCACTCTGTAGTCTGTTTTGCGAAAAAAAACAAAAAGTTAATAAAGTTCACCAAACTCCACTTTACAGTTGTGTAGGCCACATTAGCTCATATTAAAGTCTAGTCCACACTTTAGAAAATTAGTGTTTCTTATACCTGTTAGGAGCTGTTCAGGAATAAGCACACTTAGCCCTTAGTACTTTTCAGCCTATCTTTATCAGTCTATCAAGATGAAGCAGGCAGGGAGTAAGGCACATGGTCGTGGGTGTGGAGCAGGGAGAGGATGTGAGGATTCTGTGCCTGCTGCGGGCACCGGTTACTCATCATCCCCAGTTTCAGCAGGGAACAGTCCTTCATGCGCAGCTTTGTAGGAGATCACCGTATCCCACTGCTGCGGGATGAACAAATTGAAGTCATTGTCGGATGGATGGCAGCTAACGCATCGACTTCAATTAGTGCCACATCCTCTCAGGCCCAGAGCACTGAAGAGCACCCATCTGTCTCTTCACCACCTGCCAATTTGCCCAAGCAGTCTGAGAGCCCAGGACAGGAGCCATCTCTACTTCTGTTCTCTGAATCTCTTGGCTTGGAAAGAGGGGGCCAGCCAAGCAGCATTCGAGAAATGGAAGAAGAGGCAGTATGCAGTGATGCCCAACAGCTTTGTCTCTCTGAATCTGAAGAGGTGGGTGGGCCAGTGCCTCCGGTCAGCACACCTCAGTACTCATCTGATGACGAGACTCAGGTGCCACTTTCTAGTGCGTACTGTGCTGCCGAGACTACCCAGGAGAAGCAGTTGTTGGAAGAGGGCAGTGTAGATGATGAGGTCCTTGACCCATCATGGCGTGAGGTACAGGAAGGTGGTGGGAGCAGCTCTGAGGAAGAGATTCCCCGAACGTCCCAAAGAGGGAGAGGGAGGGGAAGACTGCGGTGCCTGTAGCCTCCACTTTGGCACCCAGGTTTCTAAAAGCCAAAACGGGTGCTCCCAAGACTTGCAGTGCTTGGTCCTTTTTTGACACAGTTGCAGATGACATTTGCTTTGTCAAATGCAATCTGTGTCATCAGAAAGTCAAAAAAGGGAAAAGTGTCAGCAACCTCAATACCACAAATATGTGGAAACATGTGTGGACCAAGCACGTGGTGGAGCTACAAATACACACTGAAGACCTAGGCCAACCAACAGTGGCACCTACCGCCTCTTCAGCTCGTGTTGTAGCCTCTTCCTCCAGCTCACACACAGCTGGTTCAGCTTCCTCACAGGATTGCCATTGAAGAACCTCTGGCACTGTTGTCCAGAGACCCAGTGTAATTCCACCCACAGCACCACATTCCCAGTCATCCTCACACTTCCAGCCCAGTCTACAGCCATCGGTTGCACAGGCATGGGAGAAAAGGTGGCCATTCTCGGCAAACCACCCCCGAGCACAGGCTCTGAATGCTGACATTGCAAAACTACTGTCCCTTGAAATGCTGTCATTCACGCTGGTGGAGACTGACACCTTCCGTAACTTGATGGCATTGGCAGTCCCACAATACAATGTGCCCAGCCGCTTTTATTTCAGCAGGCAAGCCGTCCTTGCCCTGCAAAAGCATGTGGAGGGAAACATTAAACATGCGCTACTAAACGCCATCAGTAGCAAGGACCATGCGTGGACCAGTCACCATGGACAGGGACAATACCTTTCCCTCACTTCCCATTGGGTCAATGTTGTGGAGCCAGGTACAGATCTTGCGAGTGGCACTGTACATGTTCTGCCAACTCCAAGGATTGCAGGAATCCAGTCTGTACACATTGCCTCCTCCTCATACTCCAGTTCCTCTGAATCATCGCCACAGGGGCCGTCACGGTCTACCTCCATCTTGACCCGTGAATGCTTACCTGTTACAACCGATTTGAGCACAGCCGTGGCCAAACGTCAACAGGCCGTACTGAAATTAATTTCTTTGGGAAATCAAAGCCACACAGAACAGGAGCTCTGGAATGCCATCAAGCAGGAGAGCGACGTGTGGTTTGTGCCAGCGAATCTCCAGCCAGGCATGGTAGTGTGTCACAATGGCCAAAATCTGTTGGCATTTCTGGGCCTAGGCAAACTCACTCACATCCCATGTCTGGCACATGTGCTCAACTTAGTCGTGCAGAATTTTTTGAGGGACTATCCGGATCTTGATGCACTACTGCGCAAGATCCGCCTAGAGTGTGCTCACTTGCGGCGTTCCAGCATGGCAAGATCGCGCATTGCAGCTCTGCATCGCTGATTCCGCCTTCCGGAACATGGCATCATATGTGACCTACCAACCAGGTGGAATTCAAGGTTACATACTGTATGTTGGAGCGGTTGTGTGAGCAGCAGGCAGCAGTAATGGAGTAACAGCTGCATCAGGCGCAAAAAAAATGCACTGCGCGCTGTTCAGACTTCACAAACACTGAGTGGGCCACTATGAAGGACATCTGCCAGGTTTTGCGTGCCTTCGATGATTCCACACGGATGGCAGGTGCAGATGATGCACTAGCCAGCATAACTGTCCCCCTTATCTGCCTGCTTGAAAAAACACTGCAAGCACTGAGGGATGAGGTTGTGGAAGAGGTGGAGGATGAGGAGTCGCAAATGCCATCTGCTTCTGGACAGTTTGTGCAACGTGGTTCCTCACAAAGGCCTAGGTAAGTGAAACTTTGTGGGGAGGATGAGAATGAGTCAATGGACGAGGAAGACATCTATCCAGAGGAGGGAGTTACACAATGCTCCAGTAGTCAGTATGTAGAGCGAAGGTGGGGTGATGCAGAGCAGGCAGAGATCACGCCTCAAGCAGGTGACAGCGTTTCTTGGCCAGTTGGCAGTCTGCAGCACATGGTTGATTTCATGCTGCAGTGCCTGAGAAACAACCGCCGCATCCCCCACATTTTCAACACGGCTCATTATTGGGTGTACACCCTCCTAGATCCTCACTACCGGGACAACTTACAAAGCCTCATAACACCGTTGAATCGGGAGCGTAAAATGCGGAAGTACCAAGACACACTGGTGCATTCCATCATCTTCTCCAGTCCATCTGAGAGCAGTGCTGCTAGTGCTTTACAAAGCAGCTCAGTGCATCGAGGCAGTGGAAGAAGCTCAGCACAAACAGGTAGCAGAAGCAGTGCCTCAGCACAAGGCAAGACCAGTATGGCCCAACTCTGGCAAACTTTTGTGTGCCCACCACAAATGTCTACACCATCACAGACGGCTCCAGTCAGCAGGAGGCAACGTTTCCATCAGATGGTGACAGAGCACATGTCTTGCCCTCTCAGTGTACTCCCACAAGGCTCTTCCCCTTCAAGTTTTAGGTCTCTAAGCTGAATACATGGTGAGAGCTTAGCCAGTATGCATTTGGAGGTGCTGGCTTGCCCTGCTGCTAGTGTATTATCGGAACGTGTCTTTAGTGCCGCAGGTGGTGTACTAACAGACCGTCACATGCGACTATCCTCCGATAACGTTGACCGGCTTACTTTTCTGAAAATGATCAAGTCCTGGATCTCGCAGAAATTTGCCACTCCTGTTCCATATTAAATAATTGGTTGGCAACAGTATCCAGGTCTCCTGTTGTGTTTGTTTCTACCACCTGAACTGTAATCCCTGGGCTCCAACACCGCCAGTTGCTGCTCAGAAGTGCCATCTACACAGTCAACACATGACCAAGTGTTATCGGGTTTCAGTAAGGAAAGAATTGGTGTGCATTAGGATCTATGCTAAGCGAGGTGCTGGTGTAGTGGACTGGATAAGTCCATAGACATCAATGAGAACAATATACACCGCACACACTGAGAGTATATAATGCAAAAAAGGAAATGAGATTTATTTGTATTACATTAGACAAAAAGTCTCAATAATGTAGAGGGCGACCAGAAGTATATGCTGACGTTTCGACTCTTCCCGAGTCTTTATCAAAATTGGTCGCTAGAAGAAATAAAATATATGTAAGCACATGATATAAACAGGACTGATAACGTATATACAAAATAAATACAAAACAAAAATAGATACAAAACACAAATATATACAACAATAATAGGTCCCAGAGTTGAGAAAAACCACAGTGGGTCTATAGCAAATAATAGGCACCAGATGCTTAATCAAAGGGTTAAGATCCAGAGTGGAATGATATAAAAGAACCTTACGTCCACCGTAGATAATACGTATTAATAGCTAAAGGAGAAGCTATGTGAAGAGAGAAGGATTTGGGGGTATGACATGGTGGAAGAGCTAGAAGACCAGGCTGTGAGGTAAATAAATACTAGAATCGCGCTGTATAAGCGTAGGTAAAGGTAGAGGCATACAACCACAACAAAGAGTTTTACCTTTAAGAGTACAAATAGAGGTAAGTATGGGGAGATCCCTTGTAGGGATAGAGTAACCTGCAGAGAATAGATAGGGTTGACAAGGATGTAAAAAAGAGGTAAAAAGAGAGGCACCCAGGTGCTGTGTATATGGTACGTGTGGAATTGTAATAATGGGGTGGGGGTATCTTGCCGTCCCGACGAGCATAGGTCTGCAATGAATGCATATGGTTAAGTATTGGTGGCAGTGTGGGCGAGGGTGCACACACGTTTAGAGAAGCAGCATGTTACCTTTGTAAGATATGTGATCCTAGCAGCGCTCCTGCGCCTAGCTGAGTGTGGCATGTTGCTCCCTTGAATGTGCTCTATTAAATGCATGCACGGGGAACCACAGCGTCGGATGTGCGTCATCCGGGACCGGAAGTGACGTTACGCGAGTGGTAAGCACTACTGCGCCTGCGCAAAGAGGACAATTACATAGCAGGGGGATGAAAGAGCATCTCCCTGTACTGATGGATACCCGTGGGGGTGCTGCAACGGTCCTAATGTCCAGGGACGCTCACAGGGAGGATGAGCTTAGAGGGAATAAATGGGCATGTATGTTAAGTGCACCTATGAGTATAAATAAATATCCTCCATATTTTGGGGCCCCTTATATGCATGTGTGTAGCCGGGAACGGCAGTAGCATATATATACATTATAATGGGTGCACTAAAGAAAACAAAAAATGGAGAAAATTATGATAATGGAAATAATAATAAAAAAATTGAAAAAAATATGAAAAAATAAAAAATAATGAATAAAAAATAAAAAATAATAGAGGGGAAAAGAGGAAATAATGTAGCTGGGCTTTATATGAGGGACTCACCAGTGAAATCGTCGGGTCTGCAGTGGGGAAGAAACGAGAACAAAATTAGTCACAGTTAAATGGGCCAGTCCATCTCTCTTTTAAGGCCCTTGGGTGATAAGGTATCTAGGGTATAAATCCAGTAAGCTTCCCTGGATTTAAGGAGCTTGATATGGTCGACCCCACGTCTAGGTCGTGGTACGTGTTCAACAACCTGAAATTTTAAATGCACCACTGAGTGTCTGGCTGCTGCAAAGTGCTCAGGAAGGGGTAGCCACGTCTTGCCGCATCTTATTGTGGACTTGTGGCTGGCAATCCTATCCCTTACGTGCTGTATCGTTTCTCCTACATAAAGTAAACCGCAAGGGCATTTGATTATATACACAACAAAGTTGGAGTCGCACGTGAAGAAGCCTCGAATAGGAAAGGACTTGCCAGTCCTAGGATGTGTAACATAGTCTGATCGGATGATATTGGAGAAAGCGGCACAATTTAAGCATGGAAAGGTGCCCTGGCGGCGTGTGCTAAGCAGTCTTTGAGTATGTTCTGGACGGGCACTGCCAATGTCGGCCTTGACAACCTGATCCTTAATATTCGGAGGTCTCCTAGTGCTCATTAGTGCCGGGGTCTGAAACGAGGATATATTGGGATATGCCCTACCCAGAAGTGGCCAATGCCTGCGAATGACTGAGTGGACCTTGGGCATGAAGGGGTTGTGCGTATGTACAAAGGGTATTCTTTCCTGTGGCTGTCGGGAGATCACGTCAGGCGTGGTATTTAGGGAGAGTGTCAGCTCCTGTTGTAAGAGTATAGGGGGATACTCCCTGTCTCGAAATTTCTGAGACATGTTGTTGAGTCTATCCTGTCGTGTCGCCGGATTTGTGACTATCCGGGAAACCCTTTTAAACTGAGAGCGGGGTAAGCTGTCTTTTGTGGATTTTGGGTGGCAACTGGAGTACAATAGTAGGCTGTTGCAGTCGGTTGGTTTGGTATACAGGTCGGTGGTGAGGAAGCCCTGGTCGTTCTTCAAGACCAGAGAGTCTAGGAAGGCGATTTGCATCCCACTAGAATGAATGGTAAACTGGAGCTCCGAAAATATAGAGTTAAGGTATACAAAGAAGGATCCAAGTGAAGCTGGTGTGCCTGTCCAGATCAAGAAGATGTCATCTATGTATCTGTGCTAACTAGTGACATGTTGTAGAAAGGGCTCACTGTTGTAGATAAACTGTTCCTCAAAATAGTTCATGTAAGCGTTTGCGTAGGCCGGAGCTACGTTCGAGCCCATCGCGGTCCCCTGTGCCTGTACATAGTAGGTGTCACCATAGAGGAAGAAATTCTCATAAAGCACTACCCTTAATAGGTCAAGACAAAAATTAATGCAGTTAGGGGACAACTCGGACTTTTGCAAGAGGGCCATGGTTGCAGTTATATCCTTTTCATGAGAGATGGACGTGTACAAACTGTTTACAACAAGTGTGACTAGTAAACTCTGTGTAGGAACTTGTTGAATCTGTTTAATTGTGTCTAGAAATTGACTAATGTCAAATAGGAAGGACCTTGTACCTTTCATGAGTGGAGTCAAAATTCTCTCAAGGAAGACAGAAAGGGGTGATAAAATGGAGTCTGTGGAGGCCACAATGGGCCTCCCCGGGGGATTAATCAGAGATTTGTGGATCTCTGGTAAGGTGTAAAACACCTGAGTTATTGGGTGAGGATTCTTTAGAAAGGAGGCCGTCTTGGTGTCGATGGTATTACTATCAAGATAGGAAGAAAGAAGGTCCTGGATAAGACGGGTAATTCTGGGTGTGGGGTCCCTATGTATGACCTTGTAGGTTTGTGTATCAGATAGTTGTCGGAGGACCTCGGTATGGTACATGGAACAATCAATGATGACCGTGGCTCCCCCTTTGTCTGCCGGTTTTATGATAATGTTTTTATTGGCTCGTAAGGATGAAACTGCTTGTTTTTCATAAAGGGTTAAGTTGGTATGTGTGGGAAAAAACCCAACTTTTGTTCATGTGTTAGAGATTTGATATCGCGATCAACCAGAGAAATGAAAGTCTCCGCTGCATGGTAAGAATGTGGGGGTGAGAAGGAACTAGTGTTGCGTAGACCCAAGGAAGTGATAGACAATTTGGTGGTAGTTTCAGCGACAGATGTAGAACCATGTCTGACAACATCCTTTGGCATGGAACCAAAGTGAGTTTAAAGTCTAATGGTTTGATAGAACCGATGCAAGTCCTGTTCCAGCTGGAACGAGTCCCAATGGGGGGTAGGGCAGAAAGAGAGTACTTTCTGTAGAACCGACAGTTCTGCGGGGGACAGGAGATGGCTGGAAATGTTCATCACCAGGTTGGACACCTTACCTGGCTGCGGGTTGCCATTCTTTCTGCGCACCCGTCGGATTGGTCTCCGTGTTCTCCCCTGCGTCCCTTCGCTAAAAAAGGCGGCCTGGTTGAACCTGCAGATGAATCGCTGCCAGAGCTGTATGATTTGTATCTTCGTTGCATAGGACGTTGCTGCCATGATGGATAGGTAGTGGACTCCATCCATCTGTAGACATGGTTGTTCAGATAGTCCTCGTTGTGCCGTTGAAATTTCTGTCGCTTACGATCCTGGAGACTCCTCTGGTGTTCGGCAATGATTCTGTCCGTTTTCTCCTTGAGGTTAGTCCACTCAGTGGGAGAGAGGGTAGCTGTTAATTGTGTCTCTATGGCCTGGACACTTTTTTTGGTGTCAGCAATTTCCTTCTGGAGGTACTCCACAGTCAGAATAATAATGTCCAATGAACACTTATTTAATATTTTTTGGTATTTCTCACAGAATTCCTGGTTATCCGCAAACAGAGTGGGTCTCAAATGACTCCTCAATTCCCTAGGGATTTTTTTTCTGGCGGTGGTACTCAGCTAGGGTTGTGCAATGTAGGTCATACGAAACCAATTTACGCTTGGTTTTTTCGTAATCCCTGGTCTACCACCAGTATCTTAAGGAACTCGGTGGAGGTAGTGACTTGGGATAAAATGTTGGAGCTGGTGGCTACGTCGTAGGCAAAGGTGTCGGTTGACATTGAGGTATCCTGTGCAGCAACCAAGATGCGTAATCAGTAAGGAAAGAATTGGTGTGCACTAGGATCTATGCTAAGGGAGGTGCTGGTGTAGTGGACTGGATAAGTCCATAGACATCAATGAGAACAATATACACCACACACGCTGAGAGTATATAATGCAAAAAAGGAAATTAGATTTATTTGTATTACATTAGACAAAAAGACTCAATAATGTAGAGGGCGACCAGAAGTATAAGCTGACGTTTCGACTCTTCCCGAGTCTTTATCAAAATCGGTCGCTAGAAGAAATAAAACATACGAAGATATGCACTGCGCATGCCCATGAATCCCGGCTCCGCAGTGGGAATAAATCAGAAGACACTGCGGGGCGGGATCTCGGACATCAAATGATGTCAGAAGACGGGCAGCGCTAACTGCGCATGGCCAAGGGATAACATAACAGCGCAGGCTCTGGGACAGAAACAAACAACGCTCAGGAGGCTGCACCCGGCGCCAAGGGGGTATGAATGACGGCTGTGCTGCGTCTCATTAGGAAGAAAAGTCCCGCCTCTGGGAAGGTTTTACGGTATGAGGGGCCACATTTTATAAGTGTTTCATTCAGCATGTGCAAGGAGCATAATTAAAAGAGCCACCTTTTCCTTGCGCAGCATCACTGCTGCACAAGGTGGCTCTTCTAGTTGCAAACGCCTGGGGGGGTTAAAGGTTCCCTTTCAACTTGCTCCAATTAGGCCTCAGCCTACACTCTGTCATGTAATCTCTGGGCTCCAACACCGCCAGTTGCTGCTCAGAAGTGTCTTTGGCACGGGTTCTCCCTCCTGCCCTGCCTGGTTCCAGCATGCCAGCTATTTCCGGGTAGTGTCAAGGTCACTTTGCCTCCAATACGTTGTCCTGTCATGTTGCGGTCGGGTTCGCCGACTCTATGGTGCCTACAGTTTAGGTGCTTCCTATGTGGGCTGCGGGAACTGGCAATCAAGGCTGGTTCCATAGTGCAAATAGGACAAGCTCCCCCTGTAGGACTGTGGATTTTCGGTAACTACGGCCAGCTCGCGGCCTAGTATTTTTTATTCCTGTGGACCTTCTGCTGCCTATCTGAGTTCGAGCACCATTAGCTTGTTCTTAGGAAGACAATCCTGTATAGGTCCCCCTGGGTCCAGTACCATCAGCTGGTTCCGGACAGAGCCTTTGGCTTAGGTGCCTCCTTCTGGGTATTCGAGTTCCACCAACGTCTGCTGGTCCTTGGTAGTGCTTTCTGGCATGGGTACCTCCTGCTTAGTAACCGGGTTCCAGTACTGTCAGCTGGTCCTCGGTAGTTCCATTGGCTCTTGTACCTCGGCTACTCATCCGGGTTCCAGTACCTTCAGCTGGTTCTCGGCAGTGTCTTTTGCTCTTGTACCTTCTGCTCCCTATCCTGGTTCCAGTACCGTCAGCTGGTTCTGGGCAGAGCCTTTGGTTTAGGTGCCTCCTTCTGGGTATCCGAGTTCCTCCAACGTCAGGTGTTCCTTGGTAGTGCTTTCTGGCATGGGTACCTCCTGCTTAGTAACTGGGTTCCAGTACCATCAGCTGGTCCTTGGTAGTTCCATTGGCTCTTGGACCTTCGGGTAGCCATCCGTGTTCCAGTACCGTCAGCTGGTTCTCGGCAGTTCGTCAGCCTTCTTGTACCTTCTACTAAATTTCCAAGTTCAAGACCTTAAAGTCGAGGACCACCCCGAAGAAGACGACAACCCCGGAGACGACGACCCTGAAGACGACGACCCTGAAGACGACGACCCTGAAGACCGAGAAGCAGAAGAACAAGAAGCTGTAGAACAAAGAGCAGAAGAACATTAAGCATAAGACTAAAAATCAGAGCAAAATATATTATCTAAATTATAAGCAGAAGACGACTAAGCAGTGTATGGGGGTGAGTCCATTCCTCCTCATGGTGCCCCTGGAAAAAGCCTGCTACTGCAGGACAAACTGAACGTGGACAAATCCTGTTGTAACTCTTTTGTGACAGGCAGAACGGAAGGTGTAATCTTCAAACTTTTATAGATAACAACCACAGGAATGCCTGTCACAAATAAGAATATGATGAAGAAGAAGAATATGAAGAAGATGAAAAAGTAGAATATGAAGAAGAATAATAGTTGAATAAAAAGAATATGAAGAATGTAAAAAAAGAATAATAGGAAGAAGGAGAAGAAGAAGAAGAAGATGAATAAGGTGAAGAAGAAGTTGATGAAAAAGATGCTGCTGCTGAGGATGATAAAAAAGAAAGTGTAGGAGAAGTAAAAAAGAAGGTGAAGAGCATGGCAGTAGTGAAACATAAATATCTGACAAAATATAAAAAATCTTAACATAGTCAATATCTTTGTAACTCCGAACGTCTTAAAAAAATTAATTCCTGATATTCCATTTGATTGGGCTAAACCTCTATGCATTTAATGTCTCCTCCACCTCCCCCAATACATCCTACATTAGTCTTAGTTGTTTTTCTTCATGTAGAATTAACCTACAAGGTTAAAAAAGGGTTTATTTTAATTCCGATATTTTTGTCCCATTGATTTGCATTGGTATCGGGTATCGGTATCGGCGATATCCGATATTTTTGATTTTCGGCCGATCCAATCCGATATCTTCCGATATTTGGAAATATCGGTATCGTTCAACACTACTCTTGAAGCAATGACTCAGCAGCAGTCCACTCCTTGTGATTGAATCTCCCTCACATTTTTGAATACCCTTTTCTTAACCCCTTAAGCCCCAAGGTCGGTTTGCATGTTAATGACCGGGCCAATTTTTACAATTCTGACCACTGTCCCTTTATGAGGTTATAGCTCTGGAAAGCTTCAACGGATACTGATGATTCTGACACTGCTTTTTCATGACATATTGTACTTCATGATATTGGTAAAATTTCTTTGATAAGACTTGCGTTTATTTGTGAAAAAAATGGAAATTTGGCAAACCTTTTAAAAATTTTGCAATTTTCCAACTTTGAATTTTTATGACCTTAAATCACAGAGATATATCACACAAAATACTTAATAAGTAACATTTCCCACATTTCTACTTTACATCAGCACAATTTTGGAACCAATATTTTTTTGTTAGTGAGTTACAAGGGTTAAATTTGACCAGCAATTTCTCATTTTTACAACACCATTTCTTTTTAGGGACCACATCTCATTTGAAGACATTTTGAGTGGTCTATATGATAGAAAATAACCAAGTGTGACAACATCCTAAACAAAACACCCCTCAGGGTGCTCAAAACCACATTCAGGAAGTTTATTAACCTTTCAGGTGTTTCACAGGAATTTTTGGAATGTTAAAAAAAAATGAACATTTTACTTTTTTCACACAAAATTTATTTCAGCTCCAATTTGATTTGTTTTACCAAGGGTAACAGGAGAAAATGGACCACAAAGTTTGTTGGACAATTTGTCCTGAGTACGCCGATACCCCATATGTGGGGGTAAACCACTGTTTGGGCACATGGCAGAGCTCAGAGTGGAAGGAGCGCTATTTGACTTTTCAATGCAAAATTGACTGGAATTGAGATGGGACGCCATGTTGCGTTTGGAGAGCCCCTGATGTGCCTAAACATTGAAAGCCCCCACAAGTGACACCATTTTGGAAAGTAGACCCCCTAAGGAACTTATCTAGATGTGTGTTGAGCACTTTGACCCACCAAGTGCTTCACAGAAGTTTATAATGCAGAGCCGTAAAAATAAAAAATCATATTTTTTCACAAAAATGATCTTTCCCCCCCAATATGTTATTTTCCCAAGGGTAAGAGAAGAAATTGAACCAGAAAAGTTGTTGATCAATTTGTCTTGAGTACGCTGATACCCCATATGTGGGGGTAAACCACTGTTTGGGCGCATGGCAGAGCTCGGAAGGGTAGGAGCGCTGTTTGACTTTTCAATGCAAAATTGACAGGAATTGAGATTGGACGCCATGTTGCATTCAGAGAGCCACTGATGTGCCTAAATATTGAAACCCCCCACAAGTGACACCATTTTTTAAAGTAGACGCCCTAAGGAACTTATCTAGATGTGTTGTGAGAGCTTTGAACCCCCAAGTGTTTCACTACAGTTTATAACGCAGAGCCGTGAAAATAAAAATTATTTTTTTCCCACAAAAATTATTTTTTAGCCCCCAGTTTTGTATTTTCCCAAGGGTAACAGGAGAAATTGGACCCCAAAAGTTGTTGTCCAATTTGTCCTGAGTATGCTGATACCCCATATGTGGGGAAGGAACCACCGTTCGGGTGCATGGTAGAGCTCAGAAGGGTAGGAGCGCCATTTGGAATTCAGACTTAGATGGATTGGTCCTGCAGGCATCACATTGCAATTGCAGAGCCCCTAATGTACCTAAACAGTAGAAACCCCCCACAAGTGACCACATATTAGAAACTAGACCCCTCAAGGAACTTATCTAGATGTGTTGTGAGAACTTTGAACCCCTAGTGGTTCACTACAGTTTATAACGCAGAGCCGTGAAAATAAAAAATCTTTTTTCAGAAAAATTATTTTTTAGCCCCTAGTTTTGTATTTTCCCAAGAGTAACAGGAGAAATTGGACCACAAAAGTTGTTGTCCAATTTGTCCTGAGTATGCTGATACCCCTTATGTGGGGGGAAACACCATTTGGGCGCATGGCAGAGCTCGGAAGGGAAGGAGCGCCATTTGGAATGCAAACTTAGATGGATTGGTCTGCAGGTATCACATTGCATTTGCAGAGCCCCTAATGTACCTAAAGAGTAGAAACCCACCACAAATGACCCCATATTAGAAACACGACCCCTCAAGGAACTTATCTAGATGTGTTGTGAGAACTTTGAACCCCAAGTGTTTCACTACAGTTTATAACGCAGAGCCGTGAAAATAAAAATTATTTTTATCCCACAAAAATTATTTTTTAGCCCCCAGTTATGTATTTTCCCAAGGGTAACAGGAGAAATTGAACCCCAAAAGTTGTTGTCCAATTTGTCCTGAGTATGCTGATACCCCATATGTTGGGGTAAACCCCTGTTTGGGTACACGGGAGAGCTCGAAAATGAAGGAGCACTGTGTTAGGAGTCGAGTTTCCTCTGCTGCACAGGGGGAATCTTGATCCGTGTCTGCTGCAGTCTCCCATTCTGCATCGGCCGCAGTGGGGTCTGCTCAGCGGAGGCGTCGCTCCTAGCGTCTTGCTGGGACTGATTCTGTGCAGAAGGTTACTGCTGCCTTTTCTGGCTCTCCTGTTGTACCCGGCACTGATCTGCGGCGAGCAGGCTTCTCTGGGACTAAGTCCTTATTTTCACACTCTGAGCATGCCCAGGGCAAGATCTCCCGTTGGAGATCGAGGGTCACATGCTCAGGTACTGCAGCACATTCCATTGGTCCTCCAGGAAGGTCCTGAAAGGGCAAAACTTCGGTAGCAGCTTCCTGTGCTGCAACTATATAAACTGCGCATGACCGCACGGCCATGCGCTAGTATTGTCTTGTAAATATGTGTGTGTTGTGAGTGAAAGTCGCTCTTTAAATAACCCTCCCTATTGGATGACTGTTCGCGGAAGGTGTATGTTTGCTATTTAGCGCCCGACTTATCCAACAGCACGTAACACACATTACAGCTACCAGTTGCTGTGTCCGCCAGTTCGGCGCCGTGCGCTTGCTCTGCGCTTTCCTGACCCAAGCCTGGGTGGTTAGTGGCGTCCGTCAGTGCGGCACCGCACGCACTCTTGTGCCTTTATATTATTATTTATGTTCCTCTGACACCCCAGTTACGGTGTCGAGCGCATGGGGTCATCTGAACTCAAATCCTCAGTCTCGGGTTTGAGATTAGTGACTCCTTGCTTGCGCTCTATGTGCGGTACCGCGGTCCTGTGACGCAACAGGGTCGCTTCCTTCACACAGGGTGAAGCTAACCCATGTGTGTATTCTTATAGTACCGCCATATAGTCCGTCTTTACTAGCAGCAGGGTTTTTACCTGCACGGTGGACCTCGGACTGCGAACGCACCTAGTTTCATTTCATCTTGTACTTGGTGCGTTCCGCCAGTCCTTAACATAATACTAGCGCCAAGGTCTGGCTAGTAAATGGCGGACATTCAGCAATCTTTGCGGTATATCCAGCAGCTGGAGGGTAGGTTGACGGCTCTCGAGAGCTCAACCTCAGCTGTGGATGTTACCGCAGTTGCTGTACAGGCTGCTAGCGTGGCTGCAGCAACCTTGTCCACTGCCACCCCTGTTCCGACATTATCTCGCCTCCCGTTGCCAGAAAAATTTTCTGGAGATTGCAAAACTTGTAGGGGATTCGTGAGTCAGTGCTCTATCCACCTCGAGCTCCTGACTGCACGTTTTCCTACAGAGCGGGCTAAGGTGGGATTTATTGTCTCTCTCTTGTCGGACAGGGCGTTGGAGTGGGCTACGCCGCTGTGGGAGCGTGGTGATCATGTGGTGCAGAGTGCTCCGTTGTTTCTGCGCACTCTGAAAAAGGTCTTTTTAGGACCTCAAGTCACCCATGACACAGCGCTCCAACTACTGGCATTAACTCAGGGTAAGTCCTTGGTCAGCCATTTTTCCGTCCGCTTCCGTACTTTAGCTTCTGAGCTGGAGTGGTCAGATAAAGCCCTTATCCCCATATTTTGGAGGGGCCTGGCTGATCACGTTAAGGACGCTCTGGCCACTAGGGAGATTCCTGCCACACTGGAGGAGTTAATAACTGTCTCTACTCGTATTGACCTCCGTTTTAACGAGCGGAGGTTAGAGCGAGCCCAGTGTAGGCAGAGGTTTCGGCTGGCTCCCACCTTCGCCAAACCTTTGGAATCTCCAATCCAGGCATCTGAGTCACATGAGGCCTTAGAGGTGACACGAGCGAGATCCAAATCTCAGTCCGCCCGTGCACATAGGGTCCGTCATGTTTGCCAGCAATCAGGACATCTTGCCTCCAAGGGTCCTCAGCGGTCGGGGAAACGTCAGCGTCTAGTGGCAGTTGGAGGAGGTACACTAGACACGGCGACGTTTGCCTCAAAGTTGTCCTTCAAGGGGAAAATTACCATAGGCCCATCCACTCTTATGGTCGAGCTATGCTTGGATTCTGGGGCAGAGGGTAATTTTATGTCTTCCTCTTTTGCCCAGCGTCACGCAATACCCTTGGTGATGCTCGCCAAGCCTGTAACCGTTCGAGTGGTAAATGGGTCAACACTACCCTCACAGATTACCCACCAAACCATTCCTTTCACGCTTTCTGTGTCTCCATCACATCAGGAGATAATCTCCCTATTAGTCATTCCTGAGGGAATTGATGAGGTCCTGTTGGGGATACCATGGCTTCGCTACCATTCTCCTCATATTTAGTGGTCCTCTGGGAGAATTTTGGGATGGAGTAAATCCTGCGAGGGTAGATGTCAGAGGGAGTGCGTTCAGGTTGCTACTACACAGGTACCCGCAGATCTTTCCTCTTTCCCCAAGCACTATTGTCCCTATGCAGACGTGTTCTCCAAAAGAGCTGCGGAGACCCTTCCGCCTCACCGCCCCTATGACTGTCCTATTGACCTCTTGCCTGGTGCTGAGCCTCCCCGGGGTCGAGTCTATCCGTTATCTCTCCCGGAGACGGAAGCAATGTCTCAGTACATCCAAGAGAATCTGGCAAGAGGATTCATTAGGAAGTCAGTGTCACCGGCAGGGGCTGGGTTCTTCTTCGTACAGAAGAAGACTGGAGACTTACGTCCATGCATAGACTACAGGGGTCTTAACGCCATCACCGTTAAGAACAAGTACCCATTACCCCTGATATCTGAGCTGTTTGATAGGCTACGGGGAGCGAGGGTATTTACAAAGTTAGATCTGTGGGGTGCTTACAACCTGATTCACATCCGTGAGGGGGATGAATGGAAGACGGCTTTTAACACCAGGGATGGGCACTATGAATATCTGGTGATGCCCTTCGGGCTCTGTAATGCCCCAGCCGTTTTCCAAGACTTTGTGAATGACATCTTCCGGGATATGCTCACCACCTCGGTCATAGTCTATTTGGATGATATTCTCATCTTCTCTCCAGATATTGACTCCCATCGGAGAGATGTTCGCAAAGTCTTCGACCTCTTACGGGTAAACTCCCTCTACGCCAAGTTGGAGAAGTATGTGTTTGAGCAGGAGTCCTTGCCTTTCCTTGGTTATATCATCTCTGCCCAGGGTTTGGCTATGGATCCTGCCAAGCTACAGGCTGTAATGGACTGGCAGGAACCCTATTCTCTTAAAGCGGTGCAGCGCTTTATGGGGTTCATTAATTACTAATGCCAGTTCATTCCAGACTTCTCAACTTTGGTAGCTCCCTTGGTTGCCCTCACCAAGAAGGGAGCAAATCCCAAGTTGTGGTCAGAGGAGGTCTACAAAGCCTTTCTCTCGATCAAGTCACACTTAGCTAGCGCTCCCATCCTACATCGCCCCGATGTTGATAAACCATTTATCTTGGAGGTGGATGCCTCATCCGTTGGTGCTGGAGCAGTCCTTTTCCAAAAGGATGCTCAAGGTCGGAAGCATCCTTGCTTCTTCTTCTCCAAGACCTTCACACCAGCGGAGAGGAATTATTCCATCGGGGACAGGGAGTTGCTAGCCATAAAGTTGGCTTTTTCAGAGTGGAGACATCTCTTGGAGGGAGCTCGCTTTCCCTTCCAAGTCTTTACTGACCACAAGAACTTGGTATATCTACAAACGGCCCAGCGGCTGAATTCTCACCAGGCTAAATGGTCCCTGTTCTTCTTCCGGTTCCATTTTACTCTCCATTTCCTCTCCGGGGAGAAGAACGTTCGTGCTGACGCTCTCTCCCGCTCCGTGGTGTCATCGGAGGAGGAGGAGCCTCGGCTTATTGTCCCTTCTGAGAGCCTGAGAACTGTAGCTCCGGTTTCGCTAGAGTCTGTGCCCCCGGGCAAGACTTTCGTACCAGCTAACTTGCGACCGGAGGTTCTCTCTTGGGCTCACTCCTCCAGAGTGGGTGGGCATTTTGGGACCAAGAGGACATCTGAGCTTTTGGCGAGAACATACTGGTGGCCGCATATGGCCCGAGATGTCAGGGACTATATTCAGGCGTGCGTTTCTTGCGCCCAGAATTGGTCTCCTCGGCAACGGCCTGTTGGGTTGCTTTACCCTCTACCGGTGGCAGACAGGCCCTGGGAGATGGTCGGGATGGACTTTGTGGTGGGCTTATCCAAGTCGCGTGGCTGCTCCATTATTTGGGTTGTCACCGACCATTTCTCTAAGATGGTGCATTTGGTGCAGCTTCCTCGGTTACCCTCAGCACGGGCCTTGGCGGTGTTGTTCATTAAGCATGTTTTCCGATTGCATGGTATGCCTGATAAGATTGTCAGCGATCGGGGTCCCCAGTTCGCGTCTCGGTTTTGGAGAGAGCTCTGCCGTTTACTCAGCATAGAGTTAAACCTCTCCTCTGCATACCATCCCGAGACGAATGGGTTGGTGGAGAGAACCAACCAGACTCTGGTGACATATTTGCGACATTTCATCTCTGCTAGGCAGGATGACTGGGCATCTTTGCTACCTTAGGCGGAATTTGCCTTGAACAACGCCATAGCCGATTCCACTGGTCAAACTCCTTTTCTCCTTAATTACGGCCAGCATCCACGTGTCCCTGTGCCTATGCCCGTGTCATCCACCAATTCTAGGGTGGCAGACTGGGCGGTGGAGGCACGTGACATCTGGGACCGCACACAGGATGCCATCCGGGCCTCCAAGGAGAGAATGAGGGTTTCGGCTGATACACACCGGCGCCCCGCTCCGGTCTTTGCTCCTGGCGACTTAGTGTGGCTCTCCGCCCTTAACATCAGGCTGTGAGTTGAGTCCACTAAGTTTGCTCCTCGCTACATTGGCCCGTTTAAGGTTCTGGAACAGGTCAACCCTGTGGTCTACCGTTTGGCTATTCCTCCACGCCTTGGTATCACCGATACTTTTCACGTTTCCCTCTTAAAGCCCGTTCATTTGTCCCGGTTTTCTGAGTCATCTGCTGGGACATCAGGTTCATCCACGGATGAGTTTGAGTTGAATGCTATTGTGGGGTGCAAGGTGGTACGTGGCAAGAAATTTTATCTGGTGGACTGGAAGGGTCACGGCCCAGAGGATAGAACCTGGGAGCCTGTGGAGCACATTCGGGCTCCGCTGCTTATTGCAGCTTTTGAGCGTAGTGAGGCTCAAGGAGGGGGGCCCTAGGAGGGGGGGTAATGTTAGGAGTCGAGTTTCCTCTGCTGCACAGGGGGAATCTCGATCCGTGTCTGCTGCGGTCTCCCATTCTGCATCGGCCGCAGTGGGGTTTGCTCAGCGGAGGCGTCGCTCCCAGTGTCTTGCTGGGACTGATTCTGTGCAGAGGGTTACTGCTGCCTTTTCTGGCTCTCCTGTTGTACCCTGCACTGATCTGCGGCAAGCAGGCTTCTCTGGGACTAAGTCCTTATTTTCACACTCTGAGCAAGCCCAGGGCAAGATCTCCCGTTGGAGATCGAGGGTCACATGCTCAGGTACTGCAGCACATTCCATTGGTCCTCCAGGAAGGTCCTGAAAGGGCAAAACTTCGGTAGCAGCTTCCTGTGCTGCAACTATATAAACTAAGAGAGGTGTGGAAACCACAGAAGAAACGACCAATACTGGGTATATCACATATAAAGATAATTTTTATTAGTACAAATACAACAAATTTAAAAGCATACTAGTTCCTGGACAGCAATGAAGCATAGTGAACTAATGGTGGCGGTCGCCGCAGCAAGTCGCCACTGTACAAAAGGACGTGTAGACCGAAAAGACCCCAAGCTACCATATGGTAGAAACACTCGTTAGTAGATGCAAATACACGTAAATAATGCTAGCTAGAAAGTTATATTGTGTGCCTGCGCTGTAAGTCCAAGGATCATGCAGTAAAATGCTGTATCCAAAGTATTACCACAATGGGTTTAATGTCCAGATGTACTATACAGCGCAGGACCACCACGTATTAACCAACCAATAAAGCAGCAAAAAAAAAAAAAAAAAAATCCGTGTGACAATGACTGCCTACCATAATATTATCTCTCCCCCATGGCCGAACACGACCATCAATCCTATCGTACACTTATAGCTGCCAAAAATGTAACAAGGCGGCGTGGCCATAAATACAGCTGTACATTACCTGTAGCAGGGAGGTCAAAAGATAGCTTAGGTCTGGTGCACACGTCTGGACGTGTGCACCAGACCTAAGCTATCTTTTGACCTCCCTGCTACAGGTAATGTACAGCTGTATTTATGGCCACGCCGCCTTGTTACATTTTTGGCTGCTATAAGTGTACGATAGGATTGATGGTCGTGTTCGGCCATGGGGGAGAGATAATATTATGGTAGGCAGTCATTGTCACACGGATTTTTATTTTTTTTTTTGCTGCTTTATTGGTTGGTTAATACGTGGTGGTCCTGCGCTGTATAGTACATCTGGACATTAAACCCATTGTGGTAATACTTTGGATACAGCATTTTACTGCATGATCCTTGGACTTACAGCGCAGGCACACAATATAACTTTCTAGCTAGCATTATTTACGTGTATTTGCATCTACTAACGAGTGTTTCTACCATATGGTAGCTTGGGGTCTTTTCGGTCTACACGTCCTTTTGTACAGTGGCGACTTGCTGCGGCGACCGCCACCATTAGTTCACTATGCGTCATTGCTGTCCAGGAACTAGTATGCTTTTAAATTTGTTGTATTTGTACTAATAAAAATTATCTTTATATGTGATATACCCAGTATTGGTCGTTTCTTCTGTGGTTTCCACACCTCTCTTAGTATTTGGTTCTTTAACGACTGGGCGTAATTATATCCATTATTTGGCAACAGAGATATATACATTGGAGATTTACGTGATGTTGCCATTGAATACCTTTATTGTTTAACTATATAAACTGTATAATATAGATTAGGACACTTGCGCTAACCTGACGAGACAGTGCAAAAAATAGGTGCAAAAAATAGGTGGAAAAACCTATAAATGCTGGAAATGAATGGTCAACAGAGTTAGCGGTAAGAGCAAAGGCAGCTAGAATCACCAATAGCAGTAATGATAATACTAATGATGGACAAATACCAGACAGTCGTTGGTCATAATCACCAGCAACATTCTATATTAGTGCCGCAATAGGTACATATATAGGGGTGATAGATATATAAAAGTAACCACACACTTACTATTAGTAGCGTGACTGAGGTGAAGGTGCTGGCGTTGTGCTGGTGTATATAGGAGCAGGGGCAGCGGCCACCTGTGTGTCCGGAGCTGAGAGGTCCAGACGGCGGTGTGGAGCAGCAGAAGCACTCACTGGTGGGGAGCGTCCTCCCTGGCTAGTGCTGTCTCCACTTGCCTGAAGTGCCGTTAGCCGGCACACGTGGGCTGCAAGGACGCCGCTAGAGAGAGCGGTGGAATAATGGGGCGTGTAGTCTGGGTGACGTCACCAGATACAGAAAGGAGGAAAAGCAGGGGACGGGTGCCGATAGGGACCAAAGTGCCTACGCGTTTTGAAGGTCTCCGGACCTTCTTCGTCAGGGCTATGGGTCCCGGCTGTCTCCTGCTCTTAATGTAACCCCTGATGCTCCAAGCCACGCCCACTAACAGAACCGGTCAAGAATTAGGTCAGTAGGAGAGATAAATAAATCGATAAATAAATAGATGTAGATATGAAATATGCAACAGTATATAAAAACGGTGTGTATCCCTATATGTATAGACATTCCTACCTATATAAAAAAGTCTTTATTACATAAATAACATGAAAAAAACATTAAAAATGTTAAAAATGTTAAAAATGGGGGTTTCTTATAAAATTAGACAACTTCACATGAAAAGAACATTCAAAACCACCCCATGATTAAATAAGGTCCACCCCATGCGAAGGGGTGCAATGTGCACATGATGGAGCGAGATAAAAGGACAAAGAGAGGGTTAAAAAACGAGAAAAATAAAATCACAAATAGAAACAGGAGGTGGGTGCAAGGAAAGAAGGGCAAGAAGGGAAAAAAAGGGGGGGAGGAGGAGAGAAAAGGGATCATCTAAGAATTCAGAGGAGGCTGTTGAGAAGCTTTTATATTCATGAAAAAGCATATAATTCAACCTCGTGATTCAAGCCTCTAGGGGCTAAACTATCTAGTGTGAAGATCCACTTAGATTCCGTACGTGACATAAGTTTAATATAGTCACCTCCCCTCCAGTTCCTATGCACCACCTGAATGCCACAGAAAATGAGTCCCCTTGAAGTTCAAGTAGTGCTTTCCTTTCAAGATTATTTAAATTTTGAGAGATATATTTTGGATTTTTTATTTTCATTTTTCTGATATCTTGTGTTACTGCAGATTCAAAGGCACGAAATGCGTTCGAATATTCTTGTACAGGATGGAACGTAGAGGGGTTAGACAACGATGTCTGTATGTATTCCTGGGCATTTTGGGGAGGTAATAAAATACTGCAATACTGGGGTTTTTATTTAGTAATTTCATATTCTGAAAGTACATGGGAGCTTAAATTAAATATTTTTTGGGTAGAGGGAGGTTTAGTTACTTTCTTTTTGGAGAGTTTCCCCCCCCTCTTACCTCTTTTGGTTTTGAAATATTTACCCGAAAAAGGATGTAAATCACAAACAACAATCAATCGGGATTTTTTTCAGGTAAATACTTTCAGAATATGAAATTTCTCTCCTACAGAAGGGATTGAAATTCGCACCTACGGCCATGGCGAAACCCTTCAACTTATATATTAGCCTAAAACAGTTTCTATGAAACTTGGCTGTCAAAAAATATTTTTTCAAAAAGGGCCCACAGCTTATCACCGAAAATGCCCAGGAATACATGCAGACATTGTTGTCTAACCCCTCTACGTTCCATCCTGTACAAGAATATTCGAACGCATTTCGTGCTTTTGAATCTGCAGTAACACAAGATATCAGAAAAATGAAAATAAAAAATCCAAAATATATCTCTCAAAATTTAAATAATCTTGAAAGGAAAGCACTACTCGAACTTCAAGATAATAATAACATTGTGATACGCCCCGCGGATAAAGGGGGGGGTATTGTCCTACTCGACCAGACTGGATACCAGGAGGAATCCAGCAGACTCCTTAATGATGCTATTACCTATAAAAAACTCACTAATGACCCCACTGAACGCTATGTTAGGAATCTTAATGTTCTAGTAACACGGGGCAAATCCCTAGGTATTCTAAACAAAAAAGAATCTCAATTTATACTAAATAAAAACCCCAGTATTGCAGTATTTTATTACCTCCCCAAAATGCATAAGGACGAAACGCACCCACCGGGTAGACCTATTATTTCGGGCATTAATTGCCTGACTTCAAATTTATCGCGTTATGTCGATACACACCTCCAGAAGTGCATGCCTATTATCCCAGCCTACCTCAAGGACACTAGCCAAGTGCTCCAAATATTGGAAAAAATACATTGGGAGGAGGGTTTTATCTTAGGAACACTTGACATTAAGTCGCTTTATACGGTGATAAGCCATTCAAAAGGATGTGAAGCGACCGAATACTATTTGAACAAGTTGGATATCTACAAGGAAATACAGATTAGGTTTATCATTGAGAGCATCTTATTTATTTTAGAGCATAATTATTTTGTCTATGATGGCCAGTTCTACCTTCAAACATGGGGAACGGCCATGGGTACCCGTTTTGCGCCCAGCTATGCGAACTTGTATGTGGCCAAATGGGAGGAGCTACATATTACACTCAATGACAGTCCCCATACTGGGCTAGTCATGTGGAAACGCTTTATAGACGATGTACTATTCATTTGGAATGGCCCCCAACACGAACTGGATGCATTTATTGCCACCCTTAATTTAAACAATTTCGGGTTTGAATTTACGGCCACTACTAGCAAAACGGAAATACATTTTTTGGATTTGAGTATTTATATTGAAAACAATCAGGTGCTGACCAAATGCCACCATAAAGCGATGGACTCCAATGGTTTCATTGATATAAGTAGCTGTCACTTACCCATCTGGTTGAACAATATCCCTAAAAGTCAGTTCACCCGAGTAAGACGAAACTGTACTAAATTACAGGATTATGAGACTGAGGCTAAATACTTGACAAGAAAATTTCTTGAAATGGGGTACCCGAAGGATTTAATTGAGGCAGCCAACAAGGAGATATACGAAACCTCCAGAGACACCCTTATACACAAAACTAGTAGGGATACCAGTACCCTGGGTAATATTCCAGAACAAATCTGCCAGTTACCCATCATTACGCAATACCATTATGGGTATAAATATTTCACTAAGATTATACGTAAACACTGGTCTACTCTTCAACTAGACAGAGTGATAGGTGAACTACTACCACAACATCCAAGATTCATCTTTAGGAAATCTCAAACTATTGGGAATATTATAGCCCCCAACAACTAGAAAGGGTCCTATTAAAACAACATTCTCAAAAAATCCAGGCTTCACACCATGTGGCACGTGCTCCTGTTGTGTGCGTACAAATTTTAAGAAAATAAAACAACTGAAATTTTACAACTCGGATGGAACCCGGGAATTTATAATTAAGGACAGCATATCTTGTTGGTCATCGGGAGTTATTTATTCCATCAAGTGCCCTTGCGACAAAATCTACGTGGGTCGCACCAAACGTAGACTGATGGATAGGCTGAAGGAACATTTTAACAATATAGAAAAAGGTTTTGAGGGCCATCCTCTGTCAAGACATTTTAAGGAGCACCATGGTACATCAACCAGGGGACTCATTTTCTGTGGCATTCAGGTGGTGCATAGGAACTGTAGGGGAGGTGACTATGTTAAACTTATGTCACCTCCGGAATCTAAGTGGATCTTCACACTAGATAGTTTAGCCCCTAGAGGCTTGAATCACGAGGTTGAATTATATGCTTTTTCATGAATATAAAAGCTTCTCAACAGCCTCCTCTGAATTCTTAGATGATCCCTTTTCTCTCCTCCTCCCCCCCCTTTTTTTCCCTTCTTGCCCTTCTTTCCTTGCACCCACCTCCTGTTTCTATTTGTGATTTTATTTTTCTCGTTTTTTAACCCTCTCTTTGTCCTTTTATCTCGCTCCATCATGTGCACATTGCACCCCTTCGCATGGGGTGGACCTTATTTAATCATGGGGTGGTTTTGAATGTTCTTTTCATGTGAAGTTGTCTAATTTTATAAGAAACCCCCATTTTTAACATTTTTAATGTTTTTTTCATGTTATTTATGTAATAAAGACTTTTTTATATAGGTAGGGATGTCTATACATATAGGGATACACACCGTTTTTATATACTGTTGCATATTTCATATCTACATCTATTTATTTATCGATTTATTTATCTCTCCTACTGACCTAATTCTAGACCGGTTCTGTTAGTGGGCGTGGCTTGGAGCATCAGGGGTTATATTAAGAGCAGGAGACAGCCGGGACCCATAGCCCTGACGAAGAAGGTCCGGAGACCTTCGAAACACGTAGGCACTTTGGTCCCTATCGGCACCCGTCCCCTGCTTTTCCTCCTTTCTGTATCTGGTGACGTCACCCAGACTACACGCCCCCTTATTCCACCGCTCTCTCTAGCGGCGTCCTTGCAGCCCACGTGTGCCGGCCAACGGCGCTTCAGGCGAGTGGAGACAGAGCACTAGCCAGGGAGGACGCTCCCCACCAGTGAGTGCTTCTGCCGCTCCACACCGCCGTCTGGACCTCTCAGCTCCGGACACACAGGTGGCCGCTGCCCCTGCTCCTATATACACCAGCACAACGCCAGCATCTTCACCTCAGTCACGCTACTAATAGTAAGTGTGTGGTTACTTTTATATATCTATCACCCCTATATATGTACCTATTGCGCCACTAATATAGAGTGTTGCTGGTGATTATGACCAACGACTGTCTGGTATTTGTCCATCATTAGTATTATCATTACTGCTATTGGTGATTCTAGCTGCCTTTGCTCTTACCGCTAACTCTGTTGACCATTCATTTCCAGCATTTATAGGTTTTTCCACCTATTTTTTGCACCTCTTTTTTGCACTTTCTCGTCAGGTTAGCGCAGGTGTCCTAATCTATATTATATTGTCCTTATTACATGACAGATTTAGCACAGTAGCTGTCTAGGCACCAGCAGCTTTCCATTGCATCCTCTCTAGGAGCGCCGGTGTGTTCCCATTCTTTTGTAACTATATAAACTGCACATGACCGCACGGCCATGCGCTAGTATTGTCTTGTAAATATGTGTGTGTGTTGTGAGTGAAAGTCGCTCTTTAAATAACCCTCCCTATTGGATGACTGATCGCGGAAGGTGTATGTTTGCTATCTAGCGCCCGACTTATCCAACAGCACGTAATACACATTACAGCTACCAGTTGCTGTTTCCGCCAGTTCGGCGCCGTGCGCTTGCTCTGCGCTTTCCTGACCCAAGCCTGGGTGGTTACTGGCGTCCGTCAGTGCGGCACCGCACGCACTCTTGTGCCTTTATATTATTATTTATGTTCCTCTGACACCCCAGTTGTGGTGTCGAGCGCATGGGGTCATCTGAACTCAAATCCTCAGTCTCGGGTTTGAGATTAGTGACTCCTTGCTTGCGCTCTATGTGCAGTACCGCGGTCCTGTGACGCAACAGGGTCGCTTCCTTCACACAGGGTGAAGCTAACCCATGTGTGTATTCTTATAGTATCGCCATATAGTCCGTCTTTACTAGCAGCAGGGTTTTTACCTGCACGGTGGACCTCGGATTGCGAACGCACCTAGTTCCATTTCATCTTGTACTTGGTGCGTTCCGCCAGTCCTTAACACACTGTTTTACTTTTTCAATGCAGAATTTGCTGGAATAGAGATGGGACACCATGTCACATTTGGAGAGCCCCTGATGGGCCTAAACAGTGGAAACCCCCAATTCTAACTGATACCCTAACCCTAGCCCCAAGCCAAACCCTAGCCCCAACCCTAGCCCTAACCCTAGCCCTAACCATAGCCCTAACCCTAGCCCTAGCCCTAACCCCAATCCTAGCCCTAACCCTAACCCTACCCCTAGCCCTAATCCTAGCCTTAACCCTACCCTTAACCCTAGCCCTATCCCTAGCCTTAACCCTACCCTAACCCTAGCCCTAACCCTAGCCCTAACCCTAGACCTAACCCTAGCCCTAACCCTAACCCTAGCCCTAACCCTAATCCTAACCCTAGCCCTAACCCTAGCCCCAACCCTAGCCCTAACCCTAATGAGAAAATGGAAATAAATACATTTTTTTAATTTTATTATTTTTCACTAACTAAGGGGTTGATGAAGGGGGGATGGATTTATTATTTATAGCGGGGTTTTTTAGTGGATTTTTATGATTGGCAGCTGTCACATACTAAAAGACGCTTTTTGTTGCAAAAAATAGTTTTTGCATCTCCACATTTTGAGAGCTATAATTTTTCCATATTTTGGTCCACAGAGTCATGTCAGATCTTGTTTTTTGCAAGATGAGATAACATTTTTTTTGGTAACATTTTCGGGCACGTGACATTTTTTGATCGCTTTTTATTCCAATTTTTGTGAGGTAGAATGACCAAAAACCAGCTATTCATGAATGTCTTTTGGGGGGGGCATTTATACCTTTCCACGTTTGGTAAAATTGATAAAGCAGTTTTATTTTTCGGGTCAGTAAGATTACAACGATACCTCATTTATATCTTTTTTAATGTTTTGGCGCTTTTATGCGATAAAAACTATTTTATAGAAAAAATAATTATTTTTGCATCACTTTATTCTGAGGACTATAACATTTTTATTTTTTGCACTGATGCTGCTGCATGGCGGCTTGTTGTTTGCGGGATAAGATGACGTTTTCAGCGGTTATATGGTTATTTATATCCGTCTTTTTTTATCGCGTGTTACTCTGTTAGCACTTTGTGAACAGCCAGCTTTTTAGCAATGAAAATTATGTGGCTTACCCTTCTTGTGGAGTGTGTCAATGACTGCCTTCTGGACATCTATCAAGTCAGCTGTTTTCCCTATGATTGTGGAGCCTACTAAAACATACTAAGGGACCTTTTTAAATGCTCAGGAAGCCTTTATAGTTTTTTTTATTAATTATTCTAATATACTGAGATAATGACTTTTGGATTTTCATTGGCTGTCAGCCATAATCATAAACATTAACAGAAATAAACACTTGAAATAGATCTCTCTGTTTGTAATGACTCTATATAATATATGAGTTTCACCTTTTGTATTGAAGAACTGAAATAAATTAACTTTTTGATGATACACTTATTTAGTGAGAAGCCTTGTATATGAAAGACATTATTAATATACTATTGTATTAGCCTTGCACAATTTAAAGCATAAATTGACAATCCAGCACTCTGCCCCCATTAACTATAATTTCCACCCCCCCAATTAATATAAATTAATCAATCTCTCCCCTCAAATCATTTTAAGTCCCTGTTCCGTGGCCTACCTCTACAATTCATTATAAGTTCCTGATTCCATCAAAATAAATTGGAGGGAGGTTGAGAAGAGAAGATGCAATCAGGGCCTTATAATTTATTTAGGGGGAGCGACGAGCCCGGCAACTAGAGACCCTTCACTCTCCACTTCTTCAGACAAATCAGACATCCAGAGTAAGTTAGAGAAGAGTCATAACTTTCACTGCAGCAGAGCCACGGGAAAGCAGGTGCTGTCACTGCCGAAACAGTGCCTGAATTGTACTTGAGTGTAGCTATTATTATTTTAGAAGGGGCAATAAGGTGATTGAGAAGAGGTTTTACAAAAAGTGGCAATGACGGGTGAGGTTTCCTTCATTATAAGCCACCTCTGCAAGGTCCCCCCTCCACCTCTTGGCCTTGTTACAGCTGCATCGGTGGTATGACTGCCCTGAATCTACTAAATTTATTTGTTCACATAGCACCATTAATTTACGCAGCACTTTCCATACATTATCATTACTGTCCCTTTGAGACTCACAATCTAAATTCCCTAAAAATATGCTGTTGGATGTGAAGGGAAGCTCGAGCACCGAGAGGAAACCCACACAAACGTAGGTTGCAGTCATCCTCTACCCTATACTAATTTACTAAGAATTTCACAAAATTGTATTAAATTTTTTTTTGGCAACCAGGCAACCTGTCAGCTAATATATGCTGCCCAATCCTATATTTACACATTAGCAGGGACCTTTCAATGAAAGGTAGTGGGTGGTGAAATGCCGCCAGTATGTTTATCTTTGAAACACCACTGCATTTCAGAGTTATATATACCTGGCTTAGATAACACAGCCAATTCCTGATAAATGTTGCTCTCGGATTGTGCAAAATGTATCAGATATCATGTTCTCTTAAAAAAAAACAACTTTGTACAGATTTGTTTTTACTTTTACTGTAAAGATCCTTTTCCTAATGGTTAAAGATAAAAAATCCTTGCTAAATCTAATGTGACCTATGTTTTGCTCCACAACAAAACAGGAATGTGTTCAAGGGGGATCACTTATTACAATAAATCAAGTAAAACGTGCAAAACTGCTTTATCAGTATCTCGGGCAAGTAATATGCTATTCATTGAATAGCATATGCAAAAGTCTCAGTTTCCTTGGTAACAAGTATGCCATCTTCAGCACTTCATGTTGAATGAAATATACAATTATTAATATTCATAAGAATAAAGAGCTCAGAGGTAGAACATTATTATCACTGTATGCAATGCTTTTTATTTACATACATTAGGGATTTATAGGGTTGTGAACTTTACTGTTAAAAATGCTAATTCTAGATTTTGGAGCAAATGGTTGTTGCCATTTCCAGCAATACCGGAAATCATTCATGCACATGCACATATTTCATATTCACACATTTTTTGAATGTAGCATTATTTATGATTAAATATACAATAAAATTGTATTTGTACATATGTTTTGAAAATATGTAAAAGATATAGAACATTTGTGATGTTAGAAGTAACTGTTAATATAACCATGCTGCCAGTTTAGAAGGATTTATTAGGGCGCAGACTATTTTCTTATAATGTCTTAATAGAAGGTTGAGCAATTTGTTTCCGATATTGAGTACCAAATCAGATGTGTAGATATAGATATTGTATAAAACATAATTAACCGGCTGCATGAAGGCAATGCTAAAGAGAGCTCAACAAATTTGTAGATGACGAGGAAAAAGCTAACATATTAAACACCTTCTTCTCCACGGTATTCACGGTGGAAAATGAAATGCTAGGTGAAATCCCAAGAAACAATGAAAACCCTATATTAAGGGTCACCAATCTAACCCAAGAAGAGGTGCGAAACCGGCTAAATAAGATTAAAATAGATAAATCTCCGGGTCCGGATGGCATACACCCACGAGTACTAAGAGAACTAAGTAATGTAATAGATAAACCATTATTTCTTATTTTTAGGGACTCTATAGAGACAGGGTCTGTTCCGCAGGATTGGCGCATAGCAAATGTGGTGCCAATATTCAAAAAGGGCTCTAAAAGTGAACCTGGAAATTATAGGCCAGTAAGTCTAACCTCTATTGTTGGTAAAATATTTGAAGGGTTTCTGAGGGATGTTATTCTGGATTATCTCAATGAGAATAACTGTTTAACTCCATATCAGCATGGGTTTATGAGAAATCGCTCCTGTCAAACCAATCTAATCAGTTTTTATGAAGAGGTAAGCTATAGACTGGACCACGGTGAGTCATTGGACGTGGTATATCTCGATTTTTCCAAAGCGTTTGATACCGTGCCGCACAAGAGGTTGGTACACAAAATGAGAATGCTTGGTCTGGGGGAAAATGTGTGTAAATGGGTTAGTAACTGGCTTAGTGATAGAAAGCAGAGGGTGGTTATAAATGGTATAGTCTCTAACTGGGTCGCTGTGACCAGTGGGGTACCACAGGGGTCAGTATTGGGACCTGTTCTCTTCAACATATTCATTAATGATCTGGTAGAAGGTTTACACAGTAAAATATCGATATTTGCAGATGATACAAAACTATGTAAAGCAGTTAATACAAGAGAAGATAGTATCCTGCTACAGATGGATCTGGATAAGTTGGAAACTTGGGCTGAAAGGTGGCAGATGAGGTTTAACAATGATAAATGTAAGGTTATACACATGGGAAGAGGGAATCAATATCACCATTACACACTGAATGGGAAACCACTGGGTAAATCTGACAGGGAGAAGGACTTGGGGATCCTAGTTAATGATAAACTTACCTGGAGCAGCCAGTGCCAGGCAGCAGCTGCCAAGGCAAACAGGATCATGGGGTGCATTAAAAGAGGTCTGGATACACATGATGAGAGCATTATACTGCCTCTGTACAAATCCCTAGTTAGACCGCACATGGAGTACTGTGTCCAGTTTTGGGCACCGGTGCTCAGGAAGGATATAATGGAACTAGAGAGAGTACAAAGGAGGGCAACAAAATTAATAAAGGGGATGGGAGAACTACAATACCCAGATAGATTAGCGAAATTAGGATTATTTAGTCTAGAAAAAAGACGACTGAGGGGCGATCTAATAACCATGTATAAGTATATAAGGGGACAATACAAATATCTCGCTGAGGATATGTTTATACCAAGGAAGGTGACGGGCACAAGGGGGCATTCTTTGCGTCTGGAGGAGAGAAGGTTTTTCCACCAACATAGAAGAGGATTCTTTACTGTTAGGGCAGTGAGAATCTGGAATTCCTTGCCTGAGGAGGTGGTGATGGCGAACTCAGTCGAGGGGTTCAAGAGAGGCCTGGATGTCTTCCTGGAGCAGAACAATATTGTATCATACAATTATTAGGTTCTGTAGAAGGACGTAGATCTGGGGATTTATTATGATGGAATATAGGCTGAACTGGATGGACAAATGTCTTTTTTCGGCCTTACTAACTATGTTACTATGTTACTATGTTACTAAATTACTGTATGATCATATAAGTTTACTTTTCTAAAAAAAAAAATGTTTTTAGCCAATGCAATTAATAAATAAAAGATCTCAGACCAATTAGAAAAATTGGCCAATATTCACACACCAGTCAGGGACAACAGCAATTATTTTAAAAAAACAAGCATTATTTACCATTTTGGGGGAGTTTTAATACACACTTTTTCACAAAAAATTTTGGAGGAAAATGGAAGAGCATAATGCAAATGTAGCTTACAAGCATCGTTGGTGCTGCTGTGGGAAGCTTCTGGCTTTTGTGAAAGCCCAGAGCCTTTGTACTTTCCATGCTTTTCATTGGACTCCGAGAAAATGGTTCCTGGAAGTGGCGCATGCGCAGATTGAGATCTTGGCACCGAGGGCAGGGAACAGGTGAGTTACCATAAAAGTATATTAAAAGATGTACCAACGTTTTATAAAAAAAAATGTACTCTCCAAAAAGGTTGGGTGCACCTTATAACCCGTAAAATATGGTAATTAATATTAATATACATTAAAATGTGCATTTTATTACCATTTCAAAACAGTTAATTGTAAAAAAAAATATGATCCAATAAATTATGGATATGAATTATTAATGATCAGATTTTATATATTGATCAGTGTTAATTATTGAGTGTAGTTAACCCCTTCATGACCCAGCCTATTTTGACCTTAATGACCTGGCCGTTTTTTGCAATTCTGACCAGTGTCCCTTTATGAGGTAATAACTCGGGAACGCTTCAAAGGATCCTAATGGTTCTGAGACTGTTTTTTTGTGACGTATTGGGCTTCAGGTTGGTGGTAAATTCAGGTCAATAATTTTTGTGTTTATTTGTGAAAAAAATGGAAATTTGGCTAAAATTTTGAAAATTTCACAATTTTCAAATTTTGAATTTCTATTCTGCTAAACCAGAGAGTTGTGTGACACAAAATTGTTAATAAATAACATTTCCCACATGTCTACTTTACATCAGCACAATTTTGGAAACAAAATTTTTTTTGCTAGGAAGTTATAAGGGTTAAAATTTGACCAGCGATTTCTCATTTTTACAACGAAATTTACAAAACCATTTCTTTTAGGGACCACCTCACATTTGAAGTCAGTTTGAGGGGCCGGTATGGCTGAAAATACCCAAAAAGTGACACAATTCTAAAAACTGCACCCCTCAAGGTACTCAAAACCACATTCAAAAAGTGTATTAACCCTTAAGGTGCTTCACAGCAGCAGAAGCATCATGGAAGGAAAAAATGAACTTTTAACTTTTTAGTCACAAAAATGATGTTTTAGCAACAATTTTTTTATTTTCCCAAGGGTAAAAAGAGAAACTGGACCCCAAACGTTATTGTACAATTTGTTATGAGTACGCCGATACCTCATATGTGAGAGGGAATCACTGTCTGGGCGCACGAAGGGAAGGAGCGCCATTTGACTTTTTCAATGAAAAATTGGCTTCAATCTTTAGCGGACACCATGTCGCGTTTAGAGAGCCCCTGTGTGCCTAAACATTGGAGCTTCCCCACATGTGACCCTACTTTGGAAACTAGACCTCCCAAGAGCTTATCTAGATGCATAGTGAGCACTTTGAACCCCCAGGTGCTTCACAAATTGATCTGTAAAAATGAAAAAGTACTTTTTTTTTTACAAAAAATGTATTTTAGCCTCAATTTTTTCATTTTCACATGGGCAACAGGATAAAATGGATCCTAAAATCTGTTGGACAATTTCTCCTGAGTACAGCGATACCTCATATGTGGTCGTAAACCACTGTTTGTGCACACGGCAAGGCTCGGAAGGGAAGGAGCGCCATTTGACTTTTGAATGAAAAATTAGCTCCAATCATTAGTGGACACCATGTCGCGTTTGGAGAGCCCCTGTGTGCCTAAACATTGGAGCTACCCCACATGTGACCCCATTTTCGAAACTAGACCCCCAAAGGAACTTATCTAGATGCATAGTGAACACTTTGAACCCCCAGGTGCTTCACAAATTGATCCGAAAAAATGAAAAAGTCCTTTTTTTCACAAAAAATTTCATTTAGCCTCAATTTGTTCATTTCCACATGGGCAGCAATATAAAATGGATCCTAAAATTTATTGGGCAATTTCTCCTGAGTACACTGATACCTAAGTGTACTCAGGTTAAACCACTGGGCACGCGGCAGGGCTCGGAAGGGAAGGAGTGCCATTTGACTTTTTGAATAAAAAATTAGCTCCAATCATTAGCGGACACCATGTCGCATTTGGAGAGGCCCTGTGTGCCTAAACATTGGAGCTCCCTCACATGTGACCCCATTTTGGAAACTAGACCTCCCATGGAACTAATCTAGATGTGTGGTGACCACTTTAAACCCCCAAGTGCTTCATAAAAGTTTATAACACAGAGCCGTGAAAATAAAAAAATAATTTTTCTTTCCTCAAAAATTATTTTTTAGCCTGCAATTTTTTATTTTCACAAGAGTAACAGGAGAAATTGGACCCCAAAAGTTGTTGTCCAGTTTGTCCTGAGTATGCTTAGGCCCCATATGTGGGGGGGGAACCACTGTTTGGGCACACGTCGGGGCTCAGAAGGGAAGTAGTGACTTTTGAAATGCAGACTTTGATGGAATGGTCTGCGGCGTCACGTTGCGTTTGCAGAGCCCCTGATGTGCCTAAACAGTAGAAACCCCCACAAGTGACCACATTTTGGAAACTAAACCCCCCAAGGAACTTATCTAGATATATGTTGAGCACTTTGAACCCCCAAGTGCTTCACAGAAGTTTACAACGCAGAGCCGTGAAAATAAAAAAACATTTTTCTTTCCTCAAAAAAGATGTTTTAGCAAGCAATTTTGTATTTTCACAAGGGTAACAAAAGAAATTAGACCCCAATAGTTGTTGCCCAGTTTATCCTGAGTACACTGATACCCCATATGTGGGGGTAAACCACTGTTTGGGCACACGTCGGGGCTCGGAAGGGAAGTAGTGATGTTTTGAAATGCATACTTTGATGGAATGGTCTGCTGGCATCACGTTGCATTTGCAGAGCCCCTAATGTGCCTAAACAGTAGAAACCCCCCACAAGTGACCCCATTTTGGAAACTAGACCCCCAAGGAACTTATCTAGATATGTGGTGAGCACTTTGAACCCCCAAGTGCTTCATAGAAGTTTACAACGCAGAGCCGTGAAATTAAAAAATCATTTTTCTTTCCTCAAAATAGATGTTTTAGCAAGCAATTTTTTATTTTCACAAGGGTAACAAAAGAAATTAGACCCCAATAGTTGTTGCCCAGTTTGTCCTGAGTACATTGATTCCCCATATGTGGGGGTAAACCACTGTTTGGGCACACGTCGGGGCTCGGAAGGGAAGTAGTGATGTTTTGAAATGCAGACTTTGATGCAATGGTCTGCGGGCGTCATGTTGCATTTGCAGAGCCCCTGATGTGCCTAAACAGTAGAAACCCCCCACAAGTGACCCCATATTGGTAACTAGACCCCCCAAGGAACTTATCTAGATATGTGGTGAGCACTTTCAACCCCCAAGTGCTTCACAGAAGTTTATAACGCAGAGCCGTCAAAATAAAAAATATTTTTTCTTTCCTCAAAAATTATGTTTTAGCAAGCAATTTTTTTATTTTTGCAAGGGTAACAGGAGAAATTGGACCCCAATAGTTGTTGCACAGTTTGTCCTGAGTATGCTGGTACCCCATATGGGGGGGTAAATTACTGTTTGGGTGCACGTCGGGGCTCGGAAGGGAGGGAGCAACATTTGACGTTTTGAACGCAAGATTGGCTGGAATCAATCGTGGCGCCATGTTGCGTTTGGAGACCCCCTAATGTGCCTAAACAGTGGAAACCCCTCAATTCTAACTTCAACACTAACCCCAACACACCCCTAACCCTTATCCTAACTGTAGCCATAACCCTAATCACAACCCTAACCCAAACACATCCCTAACCCCAACACACCCGTATCCCTAATCCCAACCCTAACCCTAATCCTAACTCTAATCCCAACCATAACCCTAATCCCAACCCTAACCACAACTTTAACCCCAACACACCCCTAATCCTATTCATAACCCTAACCACAAGCCTAATCTTAACCTTATTTCCGACCCTAGCCCTAATTCCAACCCTAACTCTAATTCCAACCCTAACCCTAAGGCTATGTGCTCACATTGCGGATTCATGTGAGATTTTTCAGCACGATTTTTGAAAAATCCCCAGGTAAAAGGCACTGCGTTTTACCTGTGGATTTACAGCGGATTTCCAGTGTTTTTTGTGCGGATTTCACCTGCGGATTCCTATTGAGGAACAGGTGTAAAACGCTGCGGAATCCACACAAAATTGACATGCTGCGGAAAATACAACGCAGCGTTTCCGCACGGTATTTTCCGCACTATGGGCACAGCGGATTTGGTTTTCCATAGGTTTACATGGTAGTGTAAACCTGATGGAAAACTGCTACGAATTCGCAGCGGCCAATCCGCTGCGGATCCGCGGCCAATCCGCTGTGGATTTGCAGCCAAATCCGCACCATGTGCAAATACCCTAACCCTAACCCTAACCCTAGCCCTAACCCTAACCCTAACCCTAGTTCTAACCCTAACCCTAGTGGAAAAAGAAAAAAAAATATTTTCTTTATTTTATTATTGGCCCTACCTATGGGGGTGATAAAGGGGGGGTCATTTACTTTTTTTCATTTTAATCACTGTGATAGGTTATCAGTGATAAACATATACCTGGAACGAAACTGCTGGCCGGCAGATTCGGTGGGCACACTGCGCATGCGCCCGCCATTTTGGAAGATGGCGGCGCCCAGGGAGAAGACGGACGGACACCGGGAGGCCTGGTAAGTATAAGGGGGGAGATCTGAGGATGGGGGGTGGATCGGAGGACAGGGGGGTGGCATCAGAGCATGGGGGGCGGGCAGGAGGACGGGGGAGCAGATAGGATGGTGGAGGGGAGCGGAGCACCGGATGGAGGACCGGGGAGGCGATCGGTGGCGGTGGGGGGTACACCAGTGTTTCCAGCCATGGCCGATGATATTGCAGCATCGGCCATGGCTGGATTGTAATATTTCACCAGTTTTTTAGGAGAAATATTACAAATCGCTCTGATTGGCAGTTTCACTTTCAACAGCCAGTCAGAGCAATCGTAGCCACGGGGGGGATGGGGGGGTGAAGCCACCCCCCCTGGTCTAAAGTACCACTCCCCCTTTCCCTGCAGATCAGGTGAAATTGGAGTTAACCCTTTCACCTGATCTGCAGGGATACGATCTTTCCATGACGCCACATAGGCGTCATAGGTCGGATTGGCACCGACTTTCATGACACCTACGTGGTGTCAAAGGTCGCAAAGGGGTTAATCAGGTATCTATAATACATAAAGGGACAAGGTTGTGATATTATACCGTATCAGCAGCCCCACTAGATTCCAATTCAGGGAAATTTTTGATAATATCACAAGATTATTTAGGGTAATCTAGGCCTGTAAATAATTGCAGATTGTGCACTTACAATCCCCATCTGTTGTGCACCAGTATTTTACAATTCCACTAACAATCATGACCCAGATTTAATTTGAAAATTAGTTGGTTAGTAGCCAAGTCTTTTAGTGTAATTGCAACCATATGCACGTGCGAGCACAGCGCTATTAGCTAAAATGTATAATCCATTAGTGACTGATGATTCATTCATATTCAGATTAGAGAAAACCAAGATGAAGTACGGTAAATCAAAGTAAAATAATCCAGAACAATATATTCCAAGCAATATGTTATAATGTGAATGCAAATATCGGTGTCAATTAGCACAGGGATTTATTAGGTAGTGGCTAATTAATTTTGGTTTGCTATTTATATATTTTTTATGGATCATTTTATTTTGTTTTTTCTTTATATTCGCATTGGTTATATGTTTTAAGGTAATTCATTTACACTTTTTTTCATTTTGTTTATACATTTTTTTCTATGTGTTGTTTCCTAATTGATTTACCATGCGGAGATTTTAGCCAATTGGATTTTTCCCCTGTTAGTATATAGGATTGATGGGAAATGTTTACCATCAGGCATTGAAGAAGAACGCAGATCGCTTTTGAAATGCATCGCCATACCGCATGTTTTCCTGTCTCCTGCTTTGCCACCATGAAGTGTTAAACAGTTTTTAAATAAATGTACAAAACTCATTAACTTTGTTTAGCCAACAGGGTAGTGAACTTTTTTTTAAAGCAGCATAAAAAGCAGAGAAAGCTGCATGTTTTATAGTACTGTGAAATTAATAAATCTTGATTTCTTTTAATATTTGCCGTTTTCCCTGATTCATATGTTAATTTTATTTGTTATTCTTACAGAATATTCATCATCTCATTTAGGGATATTTACATCATTTTCAAGCCAGTGGCTCAAAGTAGCTGTCTTTTAATAAATATATTTTGGTGTTAAAAATATTTTAAAACAAAATATTAGCCCCTTTACTACCTTCGGTTATTCCATTTCTGTGTTTCTTTTCTTCCTCCCCTTATTCCCAAGGCCATAGCTTTTTAATTTTTCTGTCAATATGGCCATGTGAGGGCTTGTTTTTTGCGTGATGAGTTGTACTTTTGAAAAACATCATTAATTTTAACATATAGTGTACTGGAAAATGGGAAAAAAGCAAAGTGCGATGAAACTGCAAAAAAAGTGCAATTCCACAATTTTTCTTTTATTTTTACCATGTTCACTAAATGCTAAAGCTGAACTGCAGTTTAAGTGGAAAAAAAAAATCCAACATTTGTAAAAAAAAAATGAAAAAAAAAATCGCCAATTTCTGAGACCCTTAGAGTCTCCATTTTTTTATGTCGATATACAAACTTTTGGTCACCTGTTATTCCATTTTAATGCAATGTTGCAGCAACAAAAAAAATAATTCTGACCTTTTGATTTTTTTTAATTGTGCCATTTACAATAGGATTAATTCTTTTTATATATCGATAGATCAGGCGATTCTGAACTCAGCAATAACAAATATGTGTATTTTTATATTTTTTATTGTTTTATTTTGACTGGGACAATTGGTGAGTATTTTAAACTTTTCTGTTTTTTAATTTTCCAAACTGGAGGGCTTGGAAAGCACAAAAATTGCTGAAATGGATGGAAACAGCATTCAACTGGAATTGGAACAGCATGGGGAAGATGCTTGACACATATGACTCCCAGGTCGCTGCTGGGAACAATGTTGTCAGATAGGGCATTACGTACATTTTATGGACTGACAATAAAAAACAGTACAGACCAAAAGTTTGGACACACCATCTCAATTAAAGATTTTTCTGTATTTTCATGACTCTGAAAATTGTAAAAATTCACACTGAAGGCATCAAAACTATGAATTAACACATGTTGAATTATACACTTAACAAAAAAGTGTGAAACAACTGAAAATATGTCTTATATGCTAGATTCTTCAAAGTAGCCACCTTTTGATGACTGCTTTGCACACTCTTGGCATTCTCTTGATGAGCTTCAAGAGGTAGTCACCGGAAATGGTCTTCCAACAATCTTGAAGGAGTTCCCAGAGATGCTTAGCACTTGTTGGCCCTTTTGCCTTCGCTCTGCGGTCCAGCTCACCCCAAACCATCTCGATTGGGTTCAAGTCTGGTGACTGTGGAGGCCAGGTCATCTGGCATAGCACCCCATCACTCTCCTTCTTGGTCATATAGCCCTTACACAGCCTGGAGGTGTGTTTGGGGTCATTGTCTTGTTGAAAAATAAATGATGGTCCAACTAAACACAAATCGGATGGAATAGCATGATGCTGCAAGATGCTGTGGCAGCAATGATGGTTCAGTATGCCTTCAATTTTGAATAAATCCCCAACAGTGTCATCAGCAAAGCACCCCCACACCATCACACCTCCTCCTCCATGCTTCACGGTGGGAACCAGGCATGTAGAGTCCATCCATTCACCTTTTCTGTGTCGCACAAAGACACGGTTGTTGGAACCAAAGACCTCAAATTTGGACTCATCAGACCAAAGCACAGATTTCCACTGGTCTAATGTCCATTCCTTGTGTTCTTTAGCCCAAAAAAGTCTTTTCTGCTTGTTGCCTGTCCTTAGCAGTGGTTTCCTTTCAGCTATTTTACCATGAAGGCCTGCTGCATACAGTCTCCTCTTAACAGTTGTTGTAGAGATGTATCTGCTGCTAGAACTCTGTGTGGCATTGACCTGGTCTCTAAGCTGAGCTGCTGTTAACCCGCGATTTCTGAGGCTGGTGACTTGGATAAACTTATCCTCAGAAGCAGAGGTGACTCTTGGTCTTCCATTCCTGGGGCGGTTCTCATGTGAGCCAGTTTCTTTGTAGAGCTTGATGGTTTTTGCAACTGCACTTGGGGACACTTTCAAAGTTTTCCCAATTTTTCGGACTGACTGACCTTCATTTCTTAAAGTAATGATGGCTAGGGTTGAGCGACCTTTACTTTTATAGGATCGGATCGGGTTTCACGAAACCCGACTTTTTCAAAAGTCGGGTCGAGTGAAATCGGCCGATCCTATAAAAATGTCGGGGTCGGGGTCGGCCGAAACTCGAAACCCAATGCAGTGCATTGGGTTTCCAATGGTTCCCAGGATCTGAAGGAGCGGAAACTCTCCTTCAGGCCCTGGGATCCATATTTAAGTGTAAAATAAAGAATTAAAATAAAAAATATCGCTATACTTACCCTCTGACGCGCCATGGTACTAACCGGGAACCTTCCTTCCTTCGAATCAGCGCTTACAAGACCTTGTGTGACGTCGCGGTGACGTCGCGGCTTGTGATTGGTCACGCGAGCGGTCACATGGGCGGCCGCGCGACCAATCACAAGCCGCGACGTCACCGCGACGTCACGCAAGGTCCTGCAAGCGCTGATTCTTAGGAAGGAAGGCTGCCGGAAAGAAGCAGGGCGCGTCCGAGGGTGAGTATATTCCTATTAGGTATATACTCACCCTCGGACGCGCCCTGCTTCTTTCCGGCAGCCTTCCTTCCTTCGAATCAGCGCTTGCAGGACCTTGCGTGACGTCGCGGTGACGTCGCGGTTTGTGATTGGTCGCGCGAGCGGTCACATGGGCGGCCGCGCGACCAATCACAAGCCGCGACGTCACCGCGACGTCACGCAAGGTCCTACAAGCGCTGATTCTTAGGAAGGAAGGCTGCCGGAAAGAAGCAGGGCGCGTCCGAGGGTGAGTATATTCCTATTAGGTATATACTCACCCTCGGACGCGCCCTGCTTCTTTCCGGCAGCCTTCCTTCCTTCGAATCAGCGCTTGCAGGACCTTGCGTGACGTCGCGGTGACGTCGCGGTTTGTGATTGGTCGCGCGAGCGGTCACATGGGCGGCCGCGCGACCAATCACAAGCCGCGACGTCACCGCAACGTCACCGCAAGGTCCTGGAAGCGCTGCAAACATATCGGAAATCGGGATCGGAATTCCGATACCACATTCAGAAGATCGCCGACTTCATGGCCGACCCCACACAGGGGTCGGGTCGGGTTTCATGAAACCCGACTTTGCCAAAAGTCGGCGACTTTTGAAAGTGGCCGACCCGTTTCGCTCAACCCTAATGATGGCCACTCGTTTTTCTTTACTTAGCTGCTTTTTTCTTGCCATAATACAAATTCTAACAGTCTATTCAGTAGGATTATCAGTTGTGTATCCACCAGACTTCTGCTCAACACAACTGATGGTCCCAACCTTATTTATAAGGCAAGAAATCCCACTTATTAAACTTGACAGGGCACGCCTGTGAAGTGACAGCAATTTCCGGTGACTGCCTCTTGAAGCTCATCAAGAGAATGCCAAGAGTGTGCAAAGCAGTCATCAAAGCAAAAGGTGGCTACTTTGAAGAACCTAGAAGATAAGACATATTTTCAGTTGTTTCACACTTTTTTGTTAAGTGTATAATTCCACATGTGTTACTTCATAATTTTTAATGCCTTCAGTGTGAATTTACAATTTTCAGAGTTATGATAATACAGAAAAATCTTTAATTGAGAAGGTGTGTCCAAACCTTAGGTCTGTACTGTATATAAAACCAAAGATAAAATGGATTTTACAGGAATAAAATATTAGGAAACATTATTTCCTGTAAAATGATTAGTAGATAAATAAAAACTAAAAAGAGATAAATAACCCCACCTTGTCCATGCCCTAATAACCAGGCCTTCTATGACTTATCCTATGACTACAGTACATGACATAGTAGAAGGGAAAATAAAACTCTACCCACCGGTAAATATAATTTTAACATTTTACTACCTTTTCTTGGCATGTGGTATGTGTGACATCGTCAGACACTAGTGATGAGCGAGCATAACTAATGCTAGTTACTCGCTCAAGCATCGTTGTACGGGGCTACCAGGTACACATAAAATTGGCCATTTTTATGCGCTAAAAGCTCTCATTTTTCATATTTCTAGTGCAGTAATGCAGTTCAAATTTCGTTTTTCAAGTTTGTATGTTCTAGCGCTGCAGTGTGCTGCCTTATTTACTTAACTATATACGAGTTGGCGACTCTAGGTTCAGCACCTGTTCACACTGAGTCTATGTTTGGATGTGCCGGTCAGGTTTTTGAAATGTATTCTTTAGCCTTCTGATCGTGCACTCCGCCTCCTAGCTTCAGGTGTTTTAATTACAGCAGGTCCAATACCCCTCCACAGAGAGAGAGAATTTTAGTCTAGTAAGAGGTTTTCACATGTACCCATTCAAATGGAGATGTTTATTCTCAGCGAGGTAAGGCAAGTTTAGGACCTGGTATAAGAGAGATGCCGTAACGGGGCTACCAGGTACATATAAAATTGGCCATTTTTATGCGCTAAAAGATCTCATTTTTCATATTTCTAGTGCAGTAATGCAGTTCAAATTTCGTTTTTCAAGTTTGTATGTTCTAGCGCTGCAGTGTGCTGCCTTATTTACTTAACTATATACGAGTTGGCGACTCTAGGTTCAGCACCTGTTCACACTGAGTCTATGTTTGGATGTGCCGGTCAGGTTTTTGAAATGTATTCTTTAGCCTTCTGATCGTGCACTCCGCCTCCTAGCTTCAGGTGTTTTAATTACAGCAGGTCCAATACCCCTCCACAGAGAGAGAGAATTTTAGTCTAGTAAGAGGTTTTCACATGTACCCATTCAGATGGAGATGTTTATTCTCAGCGAGGTAAGGCAAGTTTAGGACCTGGTATAAGAGAGATGCCGTAACGGGGCTACCAGGTACACATAAAATTGGCCATTTTTATGCGCTAAAAGCTCTCATTTTTCATATTTCTAGTGCAGTAATGCAGTTCAAATTTCGTTTTTCAAGTTTGTATGTTCTAGCGCTGAAGTGTGCTGCCTTATTTACTTAACTATATACGAGTTGGCGACTCTAGGTTCAGCACCTGTTCACACTGAGTCTATGTTTGGATGTGCCGGTCAGGTTTTTGAAATGTATTCTTTAGCCTTCTGATCGTGCACTCCGCCTCCTAGCTTCAGGTGTTTTAATTACAGCAGGTCCAATACCCCTCCACAGAGAGAGAATTTTAGTCTAGTAAGAGGTTTTCACATGTACCCATTCAGATGGAGACGTTTATTCTCAGCGAGGTAAGGCAAGTTTAGGACCTGGTATAAGAGAGATGCCGTAACGGGGCTACCAGGTACACATAAAATTGGCCATTTTCATGCGCTAAAAGATCTCATTTTTCATATTTCTAGTGCAGTAATGCAGTTCAAATTTCATTTTTCAAGTTTGTATGTTCTAGCGTTGCAGTGTGCTGCCTTATTTACTTAACTATATACGAGTTGGCGACTCTAGGTTCAGCACCTGTTCACACTGAGTCTATGTTTGGATGTGCCGGTCAGGTTTTTGAAATGTATTCTTTAGCCTTCTGATCGTGCACTCCGCCTCCTAGCTTCAGGTGTTTTAATTACAGCAGGTCCAATACCCCTCCACAGAGAGAGAGAATTTTAGTCTAGTAAGAGGTTTTCACATGTACCCATTCAGATGGAGACGTTTATTCTCTGCGAGGTAAGGCAAGTTTAGGACCTGGTATAAGAGAGATGCCGTAACGGGGCTACCAGGTACACATAAAATTGGCCATTTTTATGCGCTAAAAGCTCTCATTTTTCATATTTCTAGTGCAGTAATGCAGTTCAAATTTCGTTTTTCAAGTTTGTATGTTCTAGCGCTGCAGTGTGCTGCCTTATTTACTTAACTATATACGAGTTGGCGACTCTAGGTTCAGCACCTGTTCACACTGAGTCTATGTTTGGATGTGCCGGTCAGGTTTTTGAAATGTATTCTTTAGCCTTCTGATCGTGCACTCCGCCTCCTAGCTTCAGGTGTTTTAATTACAGCAGGTCCAATACCCCTCCACAGAGAGAGAGAATTTTAGTCTAGTAAGAGGTTTTCACATGTACCCATTCAGATGGAGACGTTTATTCTCTGCGAGGTAAGGCAAGTTTAGGACCTGGTATAAGAGAGATGCCGTAACGGGGCTACCAGGTACACATAAAATTGGCCATTTTTATGCGCTAAAAGCTCTCATTTTTCATATTTCTAGTGCAGTAATGCAGTTCAAATTTCGTTTTTCAAGTTTGTATGTTCTAGCGCTGCAGTGTGCTGCCTTATTTACTTAACTATATACGAGTTGGCGACTCTAGGTTCAGCACCTGTTCACACTGAGTCTATGTTTGGATGTGCCGGTCAGGTTTTTGAAATGTAGTGATGAGCGAGCATAACTTGGTAATGCTAGTTACTCGCTCGAGCATCGTTGTACTCGCAGTACTCGGTGAACACTGAGCATTTCCGGGTTTGCATAATTTCCCTGCATAATTGGTACTCTTTAGAGAGTGAATCAACAAGCAGGGATTGTCTGCCACACGCTATAATGTCTTAGCTATTTTATTTTGTTTCTGGCATTACAGTGGTTGGCTGGCCGCACAGTGACATCAGGTCTATAAGAGACCTTGTGCTTCCCTTCTCGTCACATTCAGCTCCTGATTCAGACAGTGTAGGGACAGGTGCTGCCAAGATAGGGTCAGATTTGGGGGTTTATCAGTTAGTGTGTTTATACCATCAGATTTGACATAAATCCAGCTAAACCAACCGTCCTTCTAAGGACTAATTACGAGTATATAGATTGCAGTGCTAGGTAGGAAGGGGAGTGTATGTGGCTCTATTATTATCAGTGCAAGGCATGCAGGCACTGTATGTGGGTATATAGATATCATTGCACACATTACGAGGGTCCATTGCATTACTGTCTGCTGCTGCTGCTGCCTATTTCACATATACCTAGCCCCAGGTATCAGTGCCTAGGAATGTTTTTTTGGGCACCTTAATCCTTATTATTTTATTCCAAAGCTATCCAGAGCCTCCTCTTTTTTTTTACTTGTTCACATATTAAATATTGTGGTATCTCTGTCAGATGCCTGATCTATCTGTGGGCTACAAAGTTGTGGATTTCAGGCCTCAATACCACTGTATTTGCTGTCTGTTATCCTCATTCTTTACCAGTGTTCCCCAACTCCGGACTTCAAGAGACACCAACAGGTCATGTTTTCATGATTTCCTTAGTATTGCACAGGTGATAATTGCATCACCTGGACAGGCAAGCATACAATCACCTGTGCAATGCTAAGAAAATCCTGAAAACATGACCTGTTGATGGCTCTTGAGGACCGGAGTTGGGGAACTCTGTTCTATACAGTTGTCAGTATCTAGTCCTGGAATCTGTTTCTCTTGCCCTTAGACTTGCCCTTATTTAACATGGATCTTGATGTTTCACGTCGGCCATCTTGCTTCCTGCCAAAGTTGTATATAAAGCCAGCACCTGCTCTGTTTCATTGCTTGTGTATTATGTTTTGGACCTTGTTCCTCTGCAGTCCCAAGCCTGGACTTACTATCCCTGTTGGTCCTTTCCTAACGCCGAGTCCTCTGCCAACCTGCACGTCTGGATCCCTGCCTGCTGACCAAGTGATTGCTGGACACCTGACTTCAGAAACCTCTGACTGACCACACCTGCGGTGAAGTAAGAACTCCAGCCAGCTTGTGTGTTCCTCTGCTCTGCAAGAGACTGTGTCAGTGCTGGACATTCTTGTGCTCTCATTGCTCAGTGACTTTGCATGCTGTGTCGAAGAGTATCAGCTCTGCTATTACTGTTTATCAGATTGACTGAACATTTATCTGGACTTACATGCTATATTGCATTCAGATCACAAATACAATTCTGCTTGTTCAAACCAATGTGTCTGCAGTCTCTTTGACCTAGCCACTGGTGTCCAGTTGTATCCACTAGTATCGTGACAGGATACACAAGCCTGAAAAATGGATGCCGCTGGGTCAGAGACTTTAGAGGTGCGTGTTAAGAAGCTAAATAATATCACTGCCACTGTACATGCTGAAGTGCAGACATGGAAGAGCAGAATGGAAGGCCTAGAGGGGCAGACTAAATATGATATACAAGTGCTCAGTCAGACCCTTCAGGAATTGCGTGGTTGAGCTGCGGCTCTGGAGGCACAACCTTAGGCTTCTGTTCCTGCCATCCCCAAACTACCGCCATTTAGGTTTGGTGGCGACCGAGACAAATACCGTGGGTTTCTGAACCAGTGTCGTTTATAATTTGCTGCACATGTCACACAGTTTCCTACGGACCGATCCAAAGTATTGACTATTTTCATGTTGCTGACTAACAAGGCTCTTGCCTGGGCAAACCCTCTGATAGAATCGCAGGATGCATGTCTGAATGACTTCAATATGTTTATCGCCGCCATGGGGCAGATGTCTGACGATCTGAACCGTGGTCTTACAGCGGAGACGGCCCTGATGAATTTGCGTCAGGGTAAACGCCCAGTGACTGAGTATGCTATGGACTTTAGAAGGTGGGCTCAGGATACCACCTGGAATAGTGCAGCAAAGTACTCAATATTTAAGAAGGGGTTGTCCAGTTCTATCAAGGACGAGCTTGCACGTGCGGAGGCTCCCACTGCTCTAGGAGATTTCATCAATCACTGTATTCGCCTAGACGAAAACTAGAAAGGTGGACTGAGATGAACCGCAGCAATAAATCGCTTCTTCCTTTTCTTCCTAAGGAGATTCCAGACTCAAGTCCTCAGGAGTCCGCACCCGAGCCGATGCAGGTAAATTCCCTACGAAGTCGAGTAAGTGACGACCGGAAGGTATTTCATTTCAAGGAGAATTTATGTTTTTACTGCGGGAAGTCAGGACATTTTATTATCAACTGCCCCAGTCGTTCTCGCAGGACAACCGCAGCCGTGGTAGAACGTGACTTCTCTGAATCATACTCTGTGACTTTCGAATTAGGGCCATCCGAAATTGCAGCAACTGTTCCGGATTATGACTTTTCAGATATGAACTCTGTAACCTCCGAAACGGTATTACCCATTAATGCTGTTATTCTATCTTCTGCAGTTTCATACCCTGTCAATAAAAAAAAGACTCACATTGTTACCTCCCTATCAAGATCTGGATTGACTCCCATTGGGTGAACAGTTCCGCCATGATAGACTCTGGGGCCAGCGGTAACTTCATGGACACTTCTTTTGCTAAGAAATATGGAATCCGATCACAGAGAAGAGTATCTTCAATTTTGATGGAGACTGTGGATGGATCTCCTTTGACCTCGGGCCCAGTAGACCAGCAGACTGAATCACTGAAGGTCCTCATGGGAGATGATCACCAGGAGAAATTGCCCTTCCTTCTAATTTCCTCTCCACATTTCCCTATTATCTTGGGTTTACCCTGGTTGCAGGCTCAAAATCCCATCATTGACTGGGAGACAAAGAGATTGCGCTTCCCAGCTAAGGAGGTAACTTCTGGGAATTCGATTGATCCATCTCCGGGTGACCCATCATCGGACCTAAGTTTACCGACAGTTTATAAAGAATTTTCGGATGTATGCGATAAAAAGAATGCAGACAAATTGCCACCACACCGCTCTTATGACTGCCCAATCGAGCTTCTGCCTGCTGCTACCATTCCTTTTGGAAATATTTATCCATTGTCCGGTCCTGAGCTCAAGACTCTCAAGGAATATATCGACGAGAACCTGTCTAAGGGGTTCATACGCCCCTCATCCTCTCCAGCCTGTGCACCCATCTTTTTCGTTAAAAAGAAGGATGGATCTCTCAGACCCTGTGTTGATTACCGGAAAATTAACAAGGTGACCATCAAGAACCGCTACCCCCTGCCATTAATTCCGGAGCTTCTCGAGAGAGTTCGGCAGGCCAAGGTCTTTTCAAAATTGGACTTACGCGGGGCATACAATCTAGTCCGTATAAGACCTGGAGACGAATGGAAAACAGCATTTAGGTCTCGATATGGACACTTTGAGTATTTAGTCATGCCATTTGGACTTTGCAATGCCCCAGCAACCTTCCAACACCTAGTAAATGATATTTTTAGAGACATTCTTGATCTTTTTGTCGTAATCTATTTGGATGACATTCTGATTTTTTTCTAGCTGCATGGAGGAACATCAGCAACATGTCAAAACTGTCTTGCAGCGTTTGAGGGAACACCATCTGTACATCAAGCTGGGGAAGTGCGAATTTCACAAGTCGGAGATCCAATTCTTAGGTTATGTAATTTCTCCACAGGGTCTGAGTATGGATAACAGCAAGATCAAGGCGATTCAGGAGTGGCCAATCCCCAAGAACGTCAAGGAAGTCCAACGTTTCATTGGATTTGCTAACTTCTACAGACGTTTCATCAAGAACTTCTCTGACATCGTCTCGCCCATCACTCGGTTGACACAGAAGAAGACAGCATTTATTTGGTCCCCTCAAACCCAAGAAGCATTCTCTCGGCTCAAGACCAAGTTCACGTCAGCACCAGTACTGATCCATCCTGACCCAGAACTCGCCTTCATTATTGAAGTAGATGCCTCAAACTGTGCCGTCGGGGCTATACTGTCCCAAAGAACAGGTGAGAAGAATGTACTTCATCCTTGTGCTTTTCTTTCCAAGCGACTGTCTCCTGCCGAAAAGAACTATGATGTTGGAAATAAAGAATTACTGGCTATCATCGCCGCCTTCAAGGAGTGGAGACATCTTCTGCAAGGAGCTTCACAGCCGATCGTTGTCCTCACGGATCACCGCGAACCTTGAGTTCATCAGGTTAGCAAGATGCCTGACCCCACTGCAGGCCCGTTGGAGTCTTTTCCTTAACCAATTCAATTTTACAATCTCTTATAGACCAGGTTCTCGCAATGGAAAAGCAGATGCTCTATCCCGGATGTACTCTACTGACACTGTTCCAGATGCTCCACCTAAGACCATACTTTCTGATTGCAATTTTGTAGGTGTCATTCATAACCAAGATTTGTTGCAGGTCATCAAAGAAGCTTACAATTCTGATCTTTTCCTGTCTCAGCCATCTGATGAGGTAAGCCTTCTTTTTAGGAATGGAGTTTGGACCCGGGAACGGCGCCTCTACATTCCTGAAGCCGTGAGGTTAAGAGTGTTGAAAATGGTTCATGACTCTAAGGTTGCAGGGCACAGAGGAATTCAGAAGACTCAAGAATTCTTATCTCGCTTCTTCTGGTGGCCAGGTTTTCGGAAGGATGTTCAGAAGTATGTTTCATCTTGTGAGGTATGTGCCAAATTCAAGGTCCCACGTGCCTCCCCTACTGGTCTGTTACAGCCTTTGCCGGTGCCGTCTCACCCATGGGGATCCATTTCTATGGACTTTATTGTAGAACTGCCCCTTTCCGAGGGAAAGAGTACAATTTTGGTGGTGGTCGATCGCTTGACCAAGGCGGCCCATTTCATCCCTTGTTCCGGTTTACCCTCTGCGAAGGACACTGCTGATCTAATTATCCAGAACATCTTTCGTCTGCACGGGGTTCCGGATGAAGTTGTTTCGGACCGTGGAGTTCAATTTACTTCAAAGTTTTGGAGAAGCTTTTGTTCGGCATTAGGCATAGAAGTTAACTTATCTTCTGCTTTCCACCCACAGTCCAATGGGCAGACAGAACGTACCAATCAAACACTGGAGCAATACCTTCGCTGCTACGTTTGCCATTTGCAAGATGATTGGGCAAGGCTACTCCCATTGGCTGAATTTTCTCATAACAACTCTCAGAGTGCCTCCACGAAGCAGTCTCCATTCTACGCTAACCTGGGATATCACCCTAGCATTCTTCCCAGATTACCGTTAGATACATCTTTACCAGCAGTTGCCGACAGGATCTCTTCACTTCAACAGAACCTTGAACTTCTGAAAGAGACTTTGGGTTCCGCCCAAGATAGGTACAAGAATGCAGCTGACAGATTTCGCAAACCAACACCAAAATTTAAGGTAGGAGATTTAGTCTGGTTATCTACAAAGAATTTAAAGATGAAGATCCCTTCTCCTAAATTGGGACAGAAGTACATCGGTCCTTATAGGATCAGTGGTCTGGTAGGTGCTGTTGCTTGTTGATTAAAACTCCCAAGAACAATGAAGATACATCCTGTCTTTCATACTTCCCTACTAAAGGCTGTAGTACCAAATCCTTTTCCAGGACGTTCATCTCCTCCTCCCGATCCCGTTCTTGTGGATGGTCAAGAGCAGTTCATCGTTGAGAGGATTCTGGATTCAAGAATCTACAGAAATTGATTGGAGTATCTGATTAAATGGCAAAGCTATTCTTCAGAGGAGAATTCCTGGGAACCTGTGAACAATATTAACGCCTCCCGACTGATTGAGCAGTTCCATCAAAGGTACCCTGGCAAACCTGGTTTTGGGTCGTCCGGAGGCCGTTCTTGAGGTGGGAGTAATGTCAGTATCTAGTCCTGGAATCTGTTTCTCTTGCCCTTAGACTTGCCCTTAGTTAACATGGATCTTGATGTTTCACGTCGGCCATCTTGCTTCCTGCCAAAGTTGTATATAAAGCCAGCACCTGCTCTGTTTCATTGCTTGTGTATTATGTTTTGGACCTTGTTCCTCTGCAGTCCCAAGCCTGGACTTACTATCCCTGTTGGTTCTTTCCTAACGGCGGAGTCCTCTGCCAACCTGCATGTCTGGATCCCTGCCTGCTGACCAAGTGATTGCTGGACACCTGACTTCAGAAACCTCTGACTGACCACACCTGCGGTGAAGTAAGAACTCCAGCCAGCTTGTGTGTTCCTCTGCTCTGCAAGAGACTGTGTCAGTGCTGGACATTTTTGTGCACTCATTGCTCAGTGACTTTGCATGCTGTGTCGTAGAGTATCAGCTCTGCTATTACTGTTTATCAGATTGACTGAACATTTATCTGGACTTGCATGCTATATTGCATTCAGATCACAAATACAATTCTGCTTGTTCAAACCAATGTGTCTGCAGTCTCTTTGACCTAGCCACTGGTGTCCAGTTGTATCCACTAGTATCGTGACAACAGTATTTTGGGGTAAAAAATACAAAAGTACAAGCCACATTTTGAGCATTGTGGTATCTCTGTCAGACGCCTGATTTATCTGTGGGCTACAAATTTGGGCATTTCAGGCCTCCATTCCACTGTATTTGCTGTCTGTTACCCTCGTTCTATACAGTATTTTGGGGTAAAAAATACAAAAATATGGGCCACAGATTGAGCATTGTGGTACCTCTGTCAGAAGCCTGATCTATCTGTGGGCTAAAAATTTGGGCATTTCAGGCCTCTTTTCCACTGTATTTGCTGTCTGTCACCCTCAATCTATACAGTATTTTGGGGTAAAAAATACAAAAATACAGGCCACATTGTTAGGTGTCGAGTTCCCGCCGCTGCACAGGGGGAATCTTAAACCATGTTCACTGCGGTCTCCCATTCTCCTCCAGCTGCAGTGGAACCTGCTCAGCAGAGATGTCGATCCCAGCGTCCGGCTCAATCTGATACAGTGCGCTTGGGTACTGCTACCTTTCTACGCTCTGCCTTTGTAGCCAGCACTGTTCAGCAGTGAGCAGGCATTTCAGGGACTAAGCCCTGCTTTTGCCACACTGAGCATGCCCACGTGAAGACCTCCCATTGGAGGTCGGGGGTCACATGCTCAGGTCCTGTTGCGGCTCCTATTGGACCATCAGGAAGGTCCAGTAGCGCTACTGCCATAAAAAGTTTGCATGGCTGCTCGGCCATGCGCTAGTGTATACTTGATTACTTGTGTGTGTATATGTGTGACTGTCGTTCTTTAATCATTCCACTTCCTAGTGTTGTTGACTGCTCGCGAATAGTGGATGTTATCTAGTGCCCGACAGTGCTACCTGCACTCCTAGCACACGTTACAATGCCTTTGCAGTGCCCGTCAGAGAGATGCCGTGCGCAGATAGTGCACTTTTCTGGCCCTGTTTAGGGTGGTTAGTGGTGTCCGCCAGAGCAGCGCTGCACGCTGTGCGGTAAATATTTACGTTAGTTTCCCTGGCACCGCAGAGATATAGAGGGACTCTTACCCTGAGTTTTGGGGCAGAATTCTGTGTCGCCTTGCTTGCGCTCTCTGTGTGGTATCGCGGCCCTGTGACTCAACTGGGTCTCTATTCCTTCATACCGGGTGAAGCTAACCTGTGTGTGTACTCACATTATACCGCCAACAGCAGGTGTCTTAGCTGCACGGTGGACCCCCGACTGCGAACGCACCTTATATCTTTTCCAATTATTATTTGGTGGGTTCCGCCAGTCCTAACACACATATTGAGCATTGTGGTACCTCTGTCAGACGCCTGATCTATCTGTGGGCTACAAAGTTGGGCATTTCAGGCCTCCATTCCACTGTATTTGCTGTCTGTTACCTTTGCTCTATACAGTATTTTGGGTTTAAAAAATACAAAAATACAGACCACATATTGAGAATTGTGATACCTCTGTCAGACGCCTGATTTATCTGTGGGCTACAAATTTGGGCATTTCAAACCTCCATTCCACTTTATTTGCTGTCTGTTACCCTCGTTCTATACAGTATTTTGGGTTTAAAAAACAGAAAATTACAGGCCACATATTGAGCAATGTGGTATCTCTGTCAGACGCCTGATCTATCTGTTGGCTACAAATTTGGGCATTTCAGGCCTCCATTCCACTGTATTTGCTGTCTGTTACCCTCATTCTATACAGTATTTGGGGGTAAAAAATACAAAAATACAGACCACATATTGAGCATTTTGATACCTCTGTCCGATGACTGATCTATCTGTGGGCTACAAATTTGGGCATTCCAGGCCTCCATTCCACAGTATTTGATGTCTGTTAGCTAGTTCTAAACAGTATTTTTGGAAAAATAAAAATGCAGGCCACATATTGAACATTGTGGTTTTTCTGTCAGACGCCTGATCTATCTGTGGGCTACAAATTTGGGCATTCCAGGCCTCCATTCCACTGTGTTTGCTGTCTGTTACCCAAGTTCTATACAGTATTTTGGGTTTAAAAAATACAAAAATACAGGTCACATATTGAGCATTGTTGTACCTCTGTCAGTTGCCTAATCTATTTCTGGGCAACAAATTTGGGCACTTCAGGTCTCCATTCCACTGTATTTGCTGTCTGTTACCCTAGCTCTAAACAGAATTTTGGGTTTAAAAAATAAAAATATAGGCCACATATTCAGCATTGTGATACCTCTGTCAGATGTCTGATCTGCTTGTTCGCTACAAATTTGGGCATTTCAGGCCTCCATTCCACTGTATTGGCTGTTTGCTAATTTCGTTCTATACAGCAGGGGTGTCAAACTGCATTCCTCGAGGGCTGCAAACAGGTCATGTTTTCAGGATTTCCTTGCATTGCACAGGTGATAATTTAATCACCTGCAGAGAAGGATTCCAGCACCTTGTGCAATGCTAAGGAAATCTTGAAAACACGCATGGTTTGAGGCCCTCGAGGAATGCAGTTTGACACCCCTGCTATACAGTATATTGGGTGTAAAAAATACAAAAAACAGGCCACATATTGAGCATTGTGGTTTCTCTGACAGATGCCTGATCTATCTGTGGGCTACAAATGTGGGCATTTCAGGCCTCCATTCCACTGTATTTGCTGTCTGTTACCCTCATTCTATACAGTATTATGGGTTTAAAAAAATACAAAAATACAGGCCACATATTGAGTATTGTAGTACCTCTCTAAGACACCTGATTTATCTGTTGGCTACAAATTTGGGCATTTCAGACCCCCATTCCACTGTATTTGCTGTCTGTTACCTAAGTACTATACAGTATTTTGAGTTTAAAAAGTACAAAAATACAGGCCACATATTGAGCATTGTGGTACCTATGTCAGAAGCCAGATCTATCTGTGGGCTGCAAATTTGGGCATTTTAGGCCCCCATTCCACTGTATTTGCAGTTTGTTACCCAAGTTCTATATGATATTTTGGTGTAAAAAATACAAAAATACAGGCCACATATTGAACATTGTGGTTTCTCTGTCAGACGCCTGATCTATCTGTGGGCTACAAATTTGGGCATTTCAGGCCTCCATTCCACTGTATTTCCTGTTGGTTACCCTTGTTCTAAACAGTATTTTGGGTAAAAAAAGTAAAAATACAAATCACATATTGAACATTGTGGTTTCTCTTTCAAACACCTGATCTAGCTGTGGGCTACAAATTTGGGCATTTCAGGCATACATTCAACTTTTTAGGCGGTGTGTTAGCTTAGTTCTATACAGTATTTTTCTCTTAAAAAACAAAAATACAGGCCACATATTGAACAATGTGGTACCTCTGTCAGACACCTGATCTATCTGTGGGCTACAAATTTGGGCTTTTCAGGCCCCCATTCCATGGTACTTGCTGTCTGATACCCTTGGTCTCTACTGTATTTTGGCTGTAAAAAAAAAAATCAAGCAACACATTGAGCGTTGTGGTATCTCTGTCAGACACCTGATCTATCTGTGGGCTACAAATTTGGGCATTTCAGGCCTACATTCAACTATATTTGCTGTCTGTTACCCTTGTTCTGAAAAGTATTTTAGGTTAAAAAAATAAAAATACAGTCCACATATTGAGCATTGTGGTACTTATGTCAAACACCTGATCTACAGTATCTATGGGCTACAAATTTGGGCATTTCAGGCCTCCATTCCACTGTATCTCCTGTCTGTTACCCTTGTTCTAAACAGTATTTTAGGTAAAAACAAAAATACAAATCACATATTGAACATTGTGGTTTCTCTTTTAGACGCCTGATCTAACTGTGGGCTACAAATTTGGGCATTTCAGGCATAATTCAACTTTTTGGGCGGTGTGTTAGCTTAGTTTTATACAGTATTTTTTTCTTAAAAAACAAAAATACAGGCCACATATTGAACAATGTGGTACCTCTGTCAGACACCTGATCTATCTGTGGGCTACAAATTTGGGCATTTCAGGCCTCCATTCCACTGTATTTGCTGTCTGTTACCTCTGTTCCCTACTGTATTTTGGCTGTAAAAAAAAATCAAGCAACACATTGAGCATTGTGGTATCTCTGTCAGACACCTGTTCTATCTGTGGGCTACAAATTTAGGCATTTTAGGCCTACATTTACCTTTTTTGCGTTGTGTTACCCTAGTTATATACAGTAATTTTCTATTTAAATTAAAAATATACAGACCACATATTGAACAGTGTGGTATCTCTGTCAAATACCTCCTCTGTCTGTGGGCTAAAAATTGTGGCATTTGAGGGCTCCTTTGAATTGGTTTTGCTGTGTCTTACCCTAGTTATTATCAACAGTTTTAGAAAATATTTTTTTTCCTACAGTCCAGATAATTTTAACTGTGGTTTTTACACACAGTGATCACATATAAGTTTGCTCCAAATTCAACCATTTGCAGTGGGTGTGGAAAATATTGTAAGTCCATTTAAAAAGGGCAAGGTGTGTGGCAAAGGACTGGGAAGTGGATGCTGATGATGTATGCAGAGACCGAGGCCGTGGGCAAGCTGAAATTGGGCCAAACATATTCTCACTTGAACTTCCTGTACCAATTTCTAGGGGACCGCAGCACCCCCCTATTGAACCCAGAGCAGTGTCAAAAGGTTGTTGGCTGGATAGCGGATAATGCTTCCAGTGTCTTTGCCACCACCACAAAATCTTCCATGTGGTTAAGTCTGTGTAGCCGTGAGTCTGGACCGCATATTACTCACCTTTATCCTCCTTCCTCCCACAATGCCAAGTGCCTGGAGACAACTGATCCCACACTTGGACACTTCGAAGAGCTGTTCACTTTTCCATTTATAGATTTGGGACTCTTGGCCGGTCCACATGAAAAGGGGCAAGAAGAGATTGCCTGTAGCAATGCCCAAATATTTGAGCAGCCACGGTGACACAAAGGCAACAGTGGGAAAGTGTCACAAGAGGTGGACAATGATGAGACACAATTGCAAGAAAGTCAGGAGGAGGACCAGGGTGTGGTTGTGGAAGATGAGGAGGTGGATGATATAGTAACTGACCCAAGCTGGCAGGAGGACATGCAGAGCAAGGACATCAGCATACATGGGGAAGGAGGCATAGCACCCCAACAGGCAGGAAGAAGCAGTGTGGTGGCTGCAAACAGAAGTCGTGCATCCGTTCCAAATAACACCAACATGACGGAAGTTGCCAGTCCAACTGTTAGGTCTTCACGAGTCTGGTTGTTTTTTAAAGACTCTGCTGATAACCCGCAAACAGGCCATTTACACAACCTGCCATGCCTGCATCAGCATGGGTAGGAAACCAACCAGCCTGACCACCACTAGCATGATCAGGCACATGGCAGCAAAGCACCCGACTTTGTGGTATGATCCCCAGGCTCCAGGAACAGTGTCTGATGGTGACACCACTGCATCTTCTACTGTTGTGTGTGCAAGCCAATCCCCTGCCCACAGTGCATGTGATGATGCCTCGTGCCCTGCCCCTGTCATTGCCCACTGACAACTAGCACCATCATAAAGCACGTCCACATCCTTGTCGCAGCTCAGTCTTCAGTTGTCCGTACCTCAGTCATTGGAACACAAGCAAAAATACGCAGCCAATGCCCCACAGGCCACAGTACTAAATTCACACATTTCTCTTCTGCTTGCATTTGAAATTTTGCCTTTTAGGCTTGTAGAGATGGAAGCTTTCTGCAACCTGAAGGTGATGGCCATCCCAAGGTACTCGGTCCCCAGCCACCATCATTCCTCCCGATGCGTCGTCCCGGCATTATACAAGAACGTGTTCCACAACTTTACCTGTGCCCTCTACAATGCTGTTACTGGGAGAGTCCACCTAACCATGCACATATAAACAAGTGCTTGTGGGCAGGGATGGTACATCTCACGGCATACTTTTTAATATAGTGGAAGACGGGACCCAGTCAGACCTTGGGATGAAACACATCCTCCCGATGCAGAGGATTGCCGGCCCTACGTCAATCAGGGTTGCCTCCATAGTCTACAGCTCTTGCACCTCCTCCTCTTCAGCCTCCATCTCTGAAATGACCACATTAGTCACAAGCTGAAAGCACTGCAGCACTGCCTCAGCCAAGTGGCAACAGGCTGTGCTGAAGATAATCTGCTTAGGTGCTGAAGAGTTGTGGACAGCTCTGAAAGAGCAGTCAGATTTGTGTCTGACACCACTGAACCTACAGCCAGGCATGGTCATGTGTGACAATGGCTGGAACCTGGTGGAAGCTTTAAGGTGAGCTCACACACGTACCATGCCTGGCCCATGTGCTTAAACTAGTCACTTAGCGGTTTCTCAAAAGCTACCCAGAGCTGCTGGATCTGCTTGTGAAAGTGCACAGCCAGTGTGCCCATTTTAGAAAGTCAGCTACAGCTTCAGTGACCTTGCTGTGCTTCAGCAGCGTTTGCAGCTTCCGGCTCACCGACTGGTGTGTGATGTCCCACGCGTTGGAATTTTACACTTCATATGTTTGGAAGAATTTGTGAGCAGAACAGGGCAGTTGTTGACTACCAGCATCAACAATGCCATCATTATTCAGTTCAAACTCCACATAAGACCTCAGGGGTGAACGTGGATGTCAGAAATATGTACCATCTAACAAAACTTTGAGGACTCCACCAAGATGGTGAGCGGTGATGATGCCATAATTAGCATCACCATCCTGCTTCTCTGCATTCTGAAAAGCTCTCTGCTCACAATGAAAGAGGAAGCATTGCAGGTGGAGCATGAGGACATGGAGCAAGGAACCATACAGGGTATTTACACACAGCCCGGCCTCATGTCGTCCCAACGTGGATTGGTAGACAATGAGGAGGAGGAGGAAGAACAGGAGCTATTTTCATGTGCTACAGACGGCACTACAAGCACAACTGTCATACCATCTGTTCAGCGTGCATTGACTGAGGATAGGGATTAGGTCTTGCCTGTTAGCAGTCTGGCAAGCATGGCTGACTTTATGTTGCACTGCCTTTCCCATGACCCTTGCATTATGAAAATTTTCTGTGATACTTATTACTGGTTGGTGACACTTCTGTACCACACTGCAAGGAGAGCTTTCAATCTCTTCTTCCAGAGTCAGACAGGTCTACTAAAATGGTGCAGTACCAGAGGGCCCTTGTGAAATTACTAAACAAAATTCCATCTGAGAATGCTGGCATCAGATGTCATAGTTCGTTGGACAATCAAGGAGTTCAGGTGAGAGAGACAAACTCCAATCCAGCAGAGGCAGGAGAACACTGGCAAAGTTCAGGAACAGTTTTCTCAGACTCTCCCATCGCCCTGGCCCAGAGGCAAAAGGGACTGTTACAAGGAGTGCAATGTTTGGGAAGATGCTGAGGGAGTACCTTGTAGATCGTACCAACATCCACCATTTTTCCTCTGTGCCTTTTAATTATTGGGTATCCAAGCAGGACATGTGGCTTGAACTGACTCCCTAAGCCTTGGAGGTGCCAAGGCCGTGTGCACCCAATCAGTAGTTTACCCCCACATATGAGGTATCAGTGTACTCAGAAGAAATTGCCTAACAAATTTTGTGATCCATTTTATCCTGTTGCCCATGTGAAAATGAAGACATTGAGGTTACAAGAAAATTTTTGTGAAAAAAAGTACTTTTTCATTTTTGCGGATCAATTTGTGAAGCAACTGAGGGTTTAAAGTGCTCACTATGCATCTAGATAAGTTCCTTGGAGGTCTAGTTTCCAAAATAGGATCACTTGTGGGGGAGCTCCAATGTTTAGGCACACAGGGTCTCTCCGAATGCGACATGGTGTCCCCTAACGATTGGAGCTAATTTTTCATTCAAAAAGTCAAATGGCACTCCTTCCCTTTCGAGCCCTGTCATGCACCCAAACATTGGTTCCCCCCACATATGGGGTATCGTCGTACTCAGGACAAATTGGACAACAACTTTCATGGTTCAGTTTCTCCTTTTACCCTTGGGAAAATAAAAGAAATGTTGCTAAAAGATCATTTTTGGGACTAAAAAGTGAAATGTTAATTTTTCCTTCCATGTTGCTTCTGCTGCTGTGAAACTGTTAGGGTTGACGGAACGCACCGAATATATTTATTAGATGGGATTGGTGGGTTCGCAACCCGGGATCCACCGTGCAGGAAGGAACCTGCTGCTAAGTAAATGGCGGCACTCTATGGCGGTATGAACCAGCTCTGTTAGCTTCACAGAACAACTGAGAAAGCAAAGCTCTGTGCCCTGTTAGACTTTCAAAGAGGCACGAGCTAACTAACCAAATTAGAGCAGTCAGTGGTCATGCATGCACACAAAACTCCTCGCCGGAGGTGCCAGCATTCTAGGGGCTTATTTCAGCTGGGTCCCTGAATACACACAAACACAATCTCCTCGGCGGAGGTGCCAGCGTTCTAGGGGCTTATTTCAGCCGGGTCCCTGAACACATACAAACGCATGACCACACTGGCGCAAAGCACATAACTTAGGAAGATACTAGCGCATGGCCGTGCGGCCATGCGAGCCTAAAAAATTGTTGCAGCACGTACAGGGCCTTCAAAGAAGGACCAATGGAGTTGCTGCAGTACCTGAGCATGTGACCCTAAATCTCCACTGAGAGATCTTACCCTGGGCATGCTCAGAGTACAAAGCAGGACTTAGTCCTAGCACCTACAAGGACCTTCCAAGAAGGACCAATGGAAGTTGCTGCAGTACCTGAGCATGTGACCCTAGATCTCCACTGAGAGATCTTGCCCTGGGCATGCTCAGTGTGTGCAAAGCAAGACTTAGTCCCAGATAAGTCTGCTCGCCGCAGATCAGTGCAGGGTACAATAGCAGAGCCTGGAGAGGCAGTAGTAACACCTTGCACAGTATCAGTCTCAGTGAGACGCTGGGAGCAACATCTCCGCTGAGCAGGCTGCACTGCGGCCGATGCAGAATGGGAGACCGCAGCAGACACGGATCGAGATTCTCCCTGTGCAGCAGAGGAAACTCGACTCCTAACATAAACTTCTTGAATGTGGGTTTGAGCATCTTGAGGGGTGCAGTTTTTAGAATCGTGTCACTTTTGGGTATTTTCAGCCATATAGACCCTCAAACTGACTTCAAATGTAAGGTGGTCCCTAAATAATGGTTTTGTAAATTTTGTTGTAAAAATGAGAAATCGCTGGTCAAATTTTAACCCTTATAGATTCCTAGAAAAAAAAATTGTTTCCAAAATTGTGCTGATGTAAAGTAGACATGTGGGAAATGTTATTTATTAACTATTTTGTGCCACTTAACTCTCTGGTTTAACAGAATAAAAATTCAAAATGTGAAAATTGTGAAATTTTCAAAATTTTTGCCAAAATTCCATTTTTTTCACAAATAAATGCAAAAATTATCTACCTAAATTTATCACTATCATGAAGCCCAATATGTCACGAGAAAACAGTCTCAGAATCACTAGGATCCGTTAAAGTGTTCCTGAGTTATTACCTCATAAAGGGACACTGGTCAGATTTGCAACAAATGGCCAGGTCATTAAGGTCAAAATAGGCTGGGTCATGAAAGGGTTAATAATGGCCCTTTAAGAATATTAATGCTGCCTGATGCCAATATAAAAATAGGCTTGTGATTTTAAGAGTCCCTCCTTCATAAATGAAATGAGATGTGTCTGATGATGTGTCACACACCACATGGACATCTAAGGTTGTTAAACGTTACAATGACATTTCCCAGTGAATGCATTTGTATTGGTTGAAAGCAATGCTAAAGTTGAAAAACACATCAAAAACGCTCCATGTGAACATAGCCCAAGTGGTGGAGGTACATTTTTTGGGGGGAGGTCTTTATTTTGCCTTACACACAAATTATTACCCTGGAAAGGATGGTCATTAACATATTTCCCAGGAGAATCCATTTTGGTTTTGTTTTTGTGTGTTTTAGTGTGCGCCTATAAAAGTGGCATCACACTCTGCCAACATTGGTCACAGCTGTGACCTAAGAGTCAGAAGTTCTTCCAGGCGTCTTCCCCTTGATGTTCCCGTGTCAGAGAATTCAGATGTTTTTAAACACTAAAAGGACCCTGGTGGATCACAGTAAAAATGCTTGGGTTTCCCATACACTTACATTAGGCTCGTTGCTTGGATCGAGTACCTGAGTATTCCAATTTTTCGATCCGATTTCTATTCGATCCGCATTTTAGTGCTCTTCCATCACTATCAGACACATATTGTTTAATTGATGAAGGAGTAACTCTGAAACTCACAAGGCCTATAATGGTCAATACAAGAGCTGACAAAAATTAGAATTAAGAGGGACTCCAATAGACACTGGATTAAGCATTAAGGAGCGCTTGATAGACATTCTGTTAAAATTGTTAGGTAGTGGGACTCCTACACTCATAAAGCCTATGCACAAAGTGTAAGGGCTGGCAAAAATAGATAGAGGGACTGAAATACACCATGGAAGGCTCTTAGAGAAGGGTCTCAGAAAACATTTTTTTTCCATTTTTAAAGAATGGGTCTCCTAGACTCGTGCAGCCTATGCAATAAGTGCAATGGCTAAAAAAACATTTACCCCTAGTGGTTATACATATATCTTTATGTAAGAGAATTGTAGAAGTTTGCCTTATAGACATCTGTAAAAATTATGAAGGAAGGCATTATACACACCCTGGAAAATTTAAGAGCGAGGGTCGCATGATGATCCATTAAAAATAATGAGAGAGGGCTGCCTGATGACCCTTGGCCATGCACCACCAACAGCACATCCCTGTACCATCTATTTATTTATTATGTATTTATTTATATATTGTTAAGACAAGTACAATATACACATCGCTTATTATATATCTCACGGATATTGATCTATTTAACTAGACAAAAAATGGAACAGCACAATATAGATTGTATGGTGGGTGCAAGGCCTCCCCAGCAAAATATCCAATTTTTTGCAATAGTATATAAAAAAGGAAAAAAAAAACAGGCAGCACTCTAATTCACACGTGGTCAAAATTGTTGGTGCCCCTTGTTTAATGACAGAAAAACCCACATTGGTCATAGAAATAACATGAATCTGACAAAAGTAATAACACAAAAAAGATCAATGAAAATGAACAAATGAAAGACATACGTTGCTTTTCAACCATACTTCCACAGAATTTAAAAAAAAAACCTCATGAAATAGGCCTGGACAGAAATGATGGTACCCCTGAAAATAATGTGACAAAAGGAACATGCTAAATAAAGGTGTGTCCACTAACTAGCATCACAGGTGTCTACAATCTTGGAATCAGTGAGTGGGCTTGTATATTGGGCTACAGATACTCACTGTGCTGTTTGATGACATGGTGTGTGTCACACTCAACATGGACCAGAGGAAGTGAAGGAAAGAGATGCCTCAGGAGATAAGAAAATTATAGACAAGCATGTTAAAGGTAAAAGGTATAAGACCATCTCTAAGCAGCTTGATGTTCCTGTGACTACAGTTGCACATATTATTCAGAAATGTAAGATCCATGGGACTGTAGCCAACCTCCCTGGATGTGGCCGCAAGAGGAAAATTGATGACAAATCAAAGAGACAGATAATATGAATGGTAACAAAAGAGCCCAGAAAAACTTCTAAACAGATTAAAGGTGAACTTCAAGCTCAAGGAACATCAATGTTAGATCGCACCATGCATCGTTGTATGAGCAAAAGTGAACTTCATGGGAAACAACCAAAGAGGACACCATTGTTGAAAAAAAATCATAAAAAAACAGACTGGAATTTGCCATACTACATGTTGACAAGCCACAAAGCTTCTGGGAGAATGTCCCATGGATAAGCCAAAAATTGAACTTTTGGCAAGGCACATCAGCTCTATGTTCACAGATGGAAAAATGAATCCTATCAAGAAAAGTACGCTGTGGCTACTGTCAAACATGAAGGAGGCTCTGTTATGTTCTGGGGCTGCTTTGGTGCATCTGGTACAGGGTGTCTAGAATCTGTGCAGGGTACCATGAAATCTCAATACTATCAATTGATTCTAGAGAGAGCTGTTCTGCCCGATGTCAGAAAGCTTGGTCTCTGTTGCAGGTCATGGGTCTTGCAACAGGATGATGACCCAAAACACACAGCTAAAAAGACCCAAGAATGACTAAGAGGAAAACATTGGACTATTCTGAAGTGGCATTCTATGAGCCCTGACATAAATCATATTGAGCATCTTTGGAAAGAGCTGAAACATGCCATCTGGAAAAGGCAACCTTCAAACATGAGACAACTGGAGCAGTTTGCTCTTGGGGAGAGGGCCAAAATACCTGTTGAGAGGTGCAGAAGTCTCATTGACAGTTACAGGAATGGTGTGATTGCAGTGATTGACTCAAAAGGTTGGCAAACAAAATAATAAGTTAAGGGTACCATCATTTCTGTCAAGGCCTATTTCATGAGTTTCATTTTTTAAAATTCTGTGGAAGATTGGTTGAAAAGCAATGTCTGACTTTCATTTGTTCATTTTCATAGATTTTTTATTTATTACTTTTTTTAGATTCAAGTTATTTCTGTGACCTTTGTGGGTTTTTCTGTCATTAAACGAGGGGTACCAACAATTTCAGCCATGTGTGTATTTACAAACTAAAGTATGGATTTTATTCAGGCCATATGGCGTGGTGACGCTCTATCACGCTATCAATTGCATCAAAATTGATACTCTCATTTTAAACACTGCTGTACAGCACATTACTGTATGGAATATTTTTCCAATGTTTTAAGGTTTTTATTCCTATTTTTACTTGTGAGCTTTAATAACTTTAACATATTTATTTATGAACTTTCAGAGCTTTGAGTAAATAGTGAGATGTTATTAGGTGCGTTCGCATTCCAGGGTCCACTGTGCAGGAGAAAACCTGCTGCTAGCAAATGGCTGGCTATATGGCGGTGGAAGCAAACTCTGCTAAGTCACAGGGCCACTGTACTGCACAAAGAGCGCAAGCAAGGAGTCACCGAACTCAGTCCCAAGACTTGGGATTTGAGTCCGTCTAGACTACTTAAGCTCAACACCACTACTGGTTGTAAGAGAAAAACTGAAATAATAGTTTTGAGAACAAGAGTGCGAGCTGTACCGTTCTGGTGGACGCCACTAACCACCCAGACTTATGCTAAGGAAGCGCTCTAATGCCGCGTGGCATCACACTGGCAGTCACAGCAGTAGACGCTGTTTCGTGTGTTATTTTGCTGACAATTAAGCCGGGCACTAGATAGCGGTGATACACCATATGCGAACAGTCATACAAGAGGGAGGTGATTTTAAAGAATGACTTGCAATCATCAAAACACACATGATTCCAAATGTACACTAGCGCATGGCCGTGCAGTCATGCGAACCTTTTATAGCTGCAGCATGTACAGGACCTTCCCAGAAGGACCAATGGGAGTCTGCCACAGAAGTTGAGCACCTTCGCTGCCTTCCAGGTGCGATGATCAAGGATGTGACCGATAGGATACCAAAGCTCTTCAACTCCAAGGACGTCCACCCATTTCTTCTGATACATGTTGGCACCAATGACACGGCAAGGAAGGACCTACTGACAATCTGCAAAGACTTTGAAGAGTTGGGGAAGAAAGTAAAGGAACTGGATGCACAGGTAGTTTTTTCTTCTATCCTTCCAGTAGACGGGCATGGCACCAGGAGATGGAACAGTATCCTTGATGCAAACAACTGGCTAAGACGATGGTGCAGACAACAAGGATTCGGATTCCTGGACCACGGTGTGAATTACTTGTACGATGGACTCCTCGCCAGAGACGGACTACACCTCAACAAACCTGGGAAACACACATTCGCCAGAAGACTCGCTACACTCATCAGGAGGGCGTTAAACTAGAAGAAGAGGGGACGGGAAGAAAAACATTAGACTTGAACAAAGAAGATCCAGGAAAACATACTCAGAAGGGAGGTAAGAACATTTCTAAAACAATCCACAGCGAGGAGATTGGAACAAAACAAAATCCTCTAAACTGCATGCTTGCAAACGCCAGAAGCCTGACAAACAAGATGGAAGAACTAGAAGCAGAAATATCTACAGGTAACTTTGACATAGTGGGAATAACCGAGACATGGTTAGATGAAAGCTATGACTGGGCAGTTAACTTACAGGGTTACAGTCTGTTTAGAAAGGATCGTAAAAATCGGAGAGGAGGAGGGGTTTGTCTCTATGTAAAGTCTTGTCTAAAGTCCACTTTAAGGGAGGATATTAGCGAAGGAAATGAGGATGTCGAGTCCATATGGGTCGAAATTCATGGAGGGAAAAATGGTAACAAAATTCTCATTGGGGTCTGTTACAAACCCCCAAATATAACAGAAACCATGGAAAGTCTACTTCTAAAGCAGATAGATGAAGCTGCAACCCATAATGAGGTCCTGGTTATGGGGGACTTTAACTACCCGGATATTAACTGGGAAACAGAAACCTGTGAAACCCATAAAGGCAACAGGTTTCTGCTAATAACCAAGAAAAATTATCTTTCACAATTGGTGCAGAATCCAACCAGAGGAGCAGCACTTTTAGACCTAATACTATCTAATAGACCTGACAGAATAACAAATCTGCAGGTGGTCGGGCACCTAGGAAATAGCGACCACAATATTGTACAGTTTCACCTGTCTTTCACTAGGGGGACTTGTCAGGGAGTCACAAAAACACTGAACTTTAGGAAGGCAAAGTTTGAGCAGCTTAGAGATGCCCTTAATCTGGTAGACTGGGACAATATCCTCAGAAATAAGAATACAGATAATAAATGGGAAATGTTTAAGAACATCCTAAATAGGCAGTGTAAGCGGTTTATACCTTGTGGGAATAAAAGGACTAGAAATAGGAAAAACCCAATGTGGCTAAACAAAGAAGTAAGACAGGCAATTAACAGTAAAAAGAAAGCATTTGCACTACTAAAGCAGGATGGCACCATTGAAGCTCTAAAAAACTATAGGGAGAAAAATACTTTATCTAAAAAACTAATTAAAGCTGCCAAAAAGGAAACAGAGAAGCACATTGCTAAAGAGAGTAAAACTAATCCCAAACTGTTCTTCAACTATATCAATAGTAAAAGAATAAAAACTGAAAATGTAGGCCCCTTAAAAAATAGTGAGGAAAGAATGGTTGTAGATGACGAGGAAAAAGCTAACATATTAAACACCTTCTTCTCCACGGTATTCACGGTGGAAAATGAAATGCTAGGTGAAATCCCAAGAAACAATGAAAACCCTATATTAAGGGTCACAAATCTAACCCAAGAAGAGGTGCGAAACCGGCTAAATAAGATTAAAATAGATAAATCTCCGGGTCCGGATGGCATACACCCACGAGTACTAAGAGAACTAAGTAATGTAATAGATAAACCATTATTTCTTATTTTTAGGGACTCTATAGCGACAGGGTCTGTTCCGCAGGATTGGCGCATAGCAAATGTGGTGCCAATATTCAAAAAGGGCTCTAAAAGTGAACCTGGAAATTATAGGCCAGTAAGTCTAACCTCTATTGTTGGTAAAATATTTGAAGGGTTTCTGAGGGATGTTATTCTGGATTATCTCAATGAGAATAACTGTTTAACTCCATATCAGCATGGGTTTATGAGAAATCGCTCCTGTCAAACCAATCTAATCAGTTTTTATGAAGAGGTAAGCTATAGGCTGGACCACGGTGAGTCATTGGACGTGGTATATCTCGATTTTTCCAAAGCGTTTGATACCGTGCCGCACAAGAGGTTGGTACACAAAATGAGAATGCTTGGTCTGGGGGAAATTGTGTGTAAATGGGTTAGTAACTGGCTTAGTGATAGAAAGCAGAGGGTGGTTATAAATGGTATAGTCTCTAACTGGGTCGCTGTGACCAGTGGGGTACCGCAGGGGTCAGTATTGGGACCTGTTCTCTTCAACATATTCATTAATGATCTGGTAGAAGGTTTACACAGTAAAATATCGATATTTGCAGATGATACAAAACTATGTAAAGCAGTTAATACAAGAGAAGATAGTATTCTGCTACAGATGGATCTGGATAAGTTGGAAACTTGGGCTGAAAGGTGGCAGATGAGGTTTAACAATGATAAATGTAAGGTTATACACATGGGAAGAAGGAATAAATGTCACCATTACACACTGAATGGGAAACCACTGGGTAAATCTGACAGGGAGAAGGACTTGGGGATCCTAGTTAATGATAAACTTACCTGGAGCAGCCAGTGCCAGGCAGCAGCTGCCAAGGCAAACAGGATCATGGGGTGCATTAAAAGAGGTCTGGATACACATGATGAGAGCATTATACTGCCTCTGTACAAATCCCTAGTTAGACCGCACATGGAGTACTGTGTCCAGTTTTGGGCACCGGTGCTCAGGAAGGATATAATGGAACTAGAGAGAGTACAAAGGAGGGCAACAAAATTAATAAAGGGGATGGGAGAACTACAATACCCAGATAGATTAGCGAAATTAGGATTATTTAGTCTAGAAAAAAGACGACTGAGGGGCGATCTAATAACCATGTATAAGTATATAAGGGGACAATACAAATATCTCGCTGAGGAACTGTTTATACCAAGGAAGGTGACGGGCACAAGGGGGCATTCTTTGCGTCTGGAGGAGAGAAGGTTTTTCCACCAACATAGAAGAGGATTCTTTACTGTTAGGGCAGTGAGAATCTGGAATTGCTTGCCTGAGGAGGTGGTGATGGCGAACTCAGTCGAGGGGTTCAAGAGAGGCCTGGATGTCTTCCTGGAGCAGAACAATATTGTATCATACAATTATTAGGTTCTGTAGAAGGACGTAGATCTGGGGATTTATTATGATGGAATATAGGCTGAACTGGATGGACAAATGTCTTTTTTCGGCTTTACTAACTATGTTACTATGTTACTATGTTACCTTCAGGATCTTCCTGGAGAACAAATGGGATCTGCTGCAGTATCTGAGCATGTGACCCTCGACCTCCAATGAGAGATCTTGCCCTGGGCATGCCCAGATGGGGAAAAGCAGGACTTAGTCCCAAAAGCGTCTGCTTGCTGCTACCCAGCACTGGCTTCAATGGCAGAAGTTGGAAAAGCAGCAGTAACCCTTTGCACAGAGTGAGCCTGAGCAAGACGCTGGGACCGACATCTCCACTGAGCAGGCTCCACTGCAGCAGAAGAAGCATGGGAGACCGCAGCGGAGATGGCCCGAGATTCCCCCTGTGCAGAGGCGGGAACTTGACCCCTAACACATATTTCCATTATTCTATTATCACCTTAATATGGCTACTGCATTCCTTGTTTAGGTTTTTATACAGGTTATGATATTCCCTCCTTATTGGCTGGGCTATACTATGTGCTGTGATAGCTTCAAGGTTATAGGGAAGCCTTTATGGTCACGCCTGAGGACATGTTAGTATTCCTCAATGTGCAAAAGGCAGCAGACAGCTTTCTTTTGGAGATTCACACAAATCTAATCACATATTGCACAAATCCAACAGTTCTGCAAATTTCATAAAATTTGACTCAAATTCGATTAGCACAGAAACGATTCAATCATCTCTAAACAGTAGAAACACTAGGTGTTAAGTTTTACCATGTCACCAAAAGGTATCATGATGCAGCAAGCTGTTCCTGGACATTTAACACAGCAAAAGCCACAAAACATGTCACTTTAGGTGTAGAATTACACATTTATGCATAATGATATCTCATGTTTTTTGGTGCAATATGTGTGTAATACTATGAAATGTTACAGCTGCACATATTTGTTTTGCCATATTTATGCTTTAATTTCATATTTCTATAGTACGTTGCAGAGTACGTTTAAGAACGTGTATTTTCATTCCCCATTAACCAATGTATTTAAAAATTTATTTTTTGTCAAGGTATAAATGTGTTTTTAAATATGTAGTTTGACTAATAGATGTCATCATGTGTTTTACATGTGATATTCTTCTGACAACTTAACAGCTGGATGCCTAAGATTTGATTTTTAATTGTATTTGTCAAACCTGCATTTCACACTTGGGGATTGTGCAAGATGAAACATCTGTCATAGCTGCTTTTAATTATACACTATTGCACCTTGAAGGTAAATCTCCAAGTAAATTTATTGTGTCTTTCTGTTATCAAACCACTCCATGAAGTGAATTGTGTGAATGACGTCACATTTCACTTAATGTTATGGATTTAGACATTGACAAAGTAAAGTAACATTTATTAATTCTGAGACATGAAAAATCTATATTCTTGAATATTGTAATATTGGGGGTATATTTTATTCAAAGAAAGGCTTAAGAAACCACTATTCTGTCAGTTTTACACTCTATGCTTCCTTTGCCTGTCTACATCCACATTAAGGATACTGCTTCATTCATGGTCAACTCACCGCAAACATAAAATTAAAATATATCACGACAGAAAGGCAGTCATATTTACCAACACCACTTCTCTATAGTAATGCACTACATGATGCAATCCATGAAACAGATGAAGGCAGAAAAGATGCAAAATACTTAAACAACTACTCGCACACTTACTATTAATGAAGGGTGTAGTAGCCTAGTATTATAAATGTACAAAGGTAAGGCTTACTTCAGTGAATTTTGCAGTTTGTCCATATACAGTATGCATTGGGTTGACTACTTGATTATAATAATTTTGGGTTTATACAGTATGCATTGGGGTGACTACTTGATTATAATAATTTTGTCTTTATTGTCAGTTATTCATCTTCCATTTTGCATATGATGTCATTACTTTTAATTTGATTATTAATGAAGGGTGTAGTAGCCTAGTATTGTAAATGTACAAAGAAAAGGCTTTAGTCACACAGATACATGTAGTGCACAATATCTGGCTTACAGGCTATTTGTCATGTCAATACTATTAGATCATCAGAAATGCTGCCCAGTAGATAGATACATAGATAGATAGATAGATAGATAGATAGATAGATAGATAGATAGATAGATAGATAGATAGACACAGAAAATTGGAACAGCACTTTACCAACAGGTGGGTGCACGCCTCCCAGACAAAATATCCAAGACTTGCCTCAATCCAGACATAGAAAAAAATGCAGGCAGCACTCCATAGGTTAAAGATGAAAAAAATGTGGTTTTATTTCAAACCCACATGCAGTGGCAACGTTTTGGCTCAAATGAGCCTTTTTCAAGTAGTGATTAACACATATGGGTAGGTTTATGTACATAGTTCTTAACAATGCTTATCGAGTTACATTTCATCAAAATCGTGTTAAAATACATATACCAAGATAATGTCCAAGTGCAATAACATCAGAATAAAAATCTTTTAATATAAAGTGACTCGTGCAATAAAGTGATTGATATATCAGATATAGTGCTAAAACACCATATTCAGCTTCTCTAAACACTAACTGTGCATGTCAGAACACATATTTGCTTCCACATAGGCTCCTGGCCAATTAACAGGCTTGTGTGGCAAAATCAGGGTTCGCACATGTGCAGTACCACTTTCTGGACATGTAGACGCCATCTTGGATGTGGAACCACATTCTTTCTTAAAGGGAACCTGTCACCCCAAAAATCGCGGGTGAGGTAAGCCCACTGGCATCAGGGGCTTATCTACAGCATTCTGTAATGCTGTAGATAAGCCCCCGATGTTACCTGAAAGAGGATAAAAAGACGTTAGATTATACTCACCCAGGGGCGGTCCCGCTGCTGGTCCTGTCGGATGGGTGTCTCTGGGCCGCTGCGGCGCCTCCCATCTTCATTCCAAGACGTCCTCTTCTGATCTTCAGCCACGGCTCCGGCGCAGGCGTACTTTGTCTGCCCTGTTAAGGGCAGAGCAAAGTACTGCAGTGCGCAGGTACCGGGCCTCTCTGACCTTTCCGGCGCCTGCGCACTGCAGTACTTTGTTCTGCCCTCAACAGGGCAGACAAAGTACGTCTGCGCCGGAGCCGTGGCTGAAGATCAGAAGTGGACGTCTTGGAATGAAGATGGGAGGCGCCGCAGCGGACCAGAGACACCCATCCGACCGGACCAGCAGCGGGACCGCCCCTGGGTGAGTATAACCTAACATCTTTATCTCCTCTTTCAGGTAACATCGGGGGCTTATCTACAGCATTACAGAATGCTGTAGATAAGCCCCTGATGCCGGTGGGCTTACCTCACCCGCAATTTTCGGGGTGACAGGTTCCCTTTAAAGAGCCGATCTATTCACATTATAATATCTAGACAAATTCTCCAAGTGTCCATTATTCGTATGTAAATCAATTTCTTTCACTTCAGTAGGTCAAAATATATGTAAACTTATATTTAGAGATACATTTTTGTACTATTTGAGAAGGATACATTTTTAAAAAAAAAGTTTTTTTCTTTGAAAAAAATTGGGGTGGCAAATAAGAGTTTTTTCATACTTATTTGAGAGTTGTTGCCCAGGGACTATGGCCCAGGGACTATGGAAGAAAGAAATATGGAGTCCAGGGTATTTAAATATACTGCTGATGATGAGGAGCCGATATTTGGAGATATTGAAGGAGATGCAGCTTTTTTAACCCCATTACCCTCAAATTTTGTTTGCACGTTAATGACCGGGCCAATTTTTACAATTCTGACCACTGTCCATTTATGAGGTTATAACTCTGGAACGCTTCAACGGATCTTGATGATTCTGACATTGTTTTCTCGTAACATATTGTATTTCATGATAGTTGTAAAATTTCTTTCATATTACCTGCGTTTATTTGTGAAAAAAACAGAAATTTGGCAAAAATTTTGAAAATTTAGCAATTTTCCAAATTTGAATTTTTATGCCCTTAAATCACAGAGCTATATCACACAAAATACTTAATAGGTAACATTTCCCACATGTCTACTTTACATCAGCACAATTGATACATAGTGCCGGATGTCAGCTGTAGGGTTGAGCGAAACGGGTCGTTCATTTTCAAAAGTCGCCGACTTTTGGCAAAGTCGGGTTTCATGAAACCCGATCCGACCCCTGTGCGGGGTCGGCCATGCGGTACGCGACTTTCGCGCCAAAGTCGCGTTTCAATGACGCGAAAAGCGCCATTTCTCAGCCAATGAAGGTAAACGCAGAGTGTGGGCAGCGTGATGACATAGGTCCTGGTCCCCACCATCTTAGAGAAGGGCATTGCAGTGATTGGCTTGCTGTCTGCGGCGTCACAGGGGCTATAAAGGGGCGTTCCCGCCGACCGCCATCTTACTGCTGCTGATCTGAGCTTAGGGAGAGGTTGCTGCCGCTTCGTCAGAAGCAGGGATAGCGTTAGGCAGGGTCCATTAACCACCAAACCGCTTGTGCTGTAGCGATTTCCACTGCCCAACACCACCTTCGGTGTGCAGGGACAGTGGAAGCTACATTTTTTTTTTTTTCCCCTCAGCGCTGTAGCTCATTGGGCTGCCCTAGAAGGCTCCCTGATAGCTGCATTGCTGTGTGTACGCCGCTGTGCAAACCAACTGCTTTTTTCAAAGCACAAATCTTCTTGTTCCTTCCTTTCTGCACAGCTATCTTTTTTGTTTGTACACACTTTTTATTTAATTTGTGCATCAGTCCACTCCTTATTGCTGCCTGCCATACCTGGCTGAGATTACTGCAGGGAGATAGTAATTGTAGGACACTCCGTTTTTTTTTTTTTTTGTGGGAGATTAAGATTGGCATTTCTGCTAGAGTGCCATCCCTGTGTGTGCCATCTCTCACTCAGTGGGCCATAGAAAGCCTATTTATTTTTTTGCTTGATTTGGGTTATAAAATCTACCTGAAAAAATCACTACATCAATCAGTGGGAGAAAAATATTGGCCTCAGGGCTTGTGTGCCACTCTTGACTCCTGTCTGTGCCATCTCTCACTCAGTGGGCCATAGAAAGCCTATTTATTTTTTTGCTTGATTTGGGTTATAAAATCTACCTGAAAAAATCACTACGTCAATCAGTGGGAGAAAAATATTGGCCTCAGGGCTTGTGTGCCACTCTTTAATCCTGTCTGTGCCATCTCTCACTCAGTGGGCCATAGAAAGCCTATTTATTTTTTTGCTTGATTTGGGTTATAAAATCTACCTGAAAAAATCACTACGTCAATCAGTGGGAGAAAAATATTGGCCTCAGGGCTTGTGTGCCACTCTTGACTCCTGTCTGTGCCATCTCTCACTCAGTGGGCCATAGAAAGCCTATTTATTTTTTTGCTTGATTTGGGTTATAAAATCTACCTGAAAAAATCACTACGTCAATCAGTGGGAGAAAAATATTGGCCTCAGGGCTTGTGTGCCACTCTTTAATCCTGTCTGTGCCATCTCTCACTCAGTGGGCCATAGAAAGCCTATTTATTTTTTTGCTTGATTTGGGTTCTAAAATCTACCTGAAAAAATCACTACATCAATCAGTGGGAGAAAAATATTGGCCTCAGGGCTTGTGTGCCACTCCTGACTCCTGTGTGCATCATCACTCACTCATTGGGCCATAGAAAGCCCATTTTTTTTTTTTTGCTTTATTTGGGTTCTAAATTCTACCTGAAAAAATCAATAAATCAATCAGTGGGAGATTAATATTGGCTTTTGGGCTTGTGTGCCAGTCCTAAGCGTGCCATCTCTCTCTCTCAGATAGTGGGCCATAGAAAGCCTATTTATTATTTTTTTTATTGGGTTTATAAATTTTCCCTGGAACAAAAAAAAAAAAGTGGGAGATTAATATTGGCCTCTGGGCTTGTGTGCCAGTCCTGAGCGTGCCATCTCTCTCACAAATAGTGGGCCATAGAAAGCCTATTTATTCTTTTGCTTGATTTGGGTTATAAAATCTACCTGAAAAAATCACTACATCAATCAGTGGGAGAAAAATATTGGCCTCAGGGATTGTGTGCCACTCTTTACTCCTGTCTGTGCCATCTCTCACTCAGTGGGCCATAGAAAGCCTATTTATTTTTTTGCTTGATTTGGGTTATAAAATCTACCTGAAAAAATCACTACATCAATCAGTGGGAGAAAAATATTGGCCTCAGGGCTTGTGTGCCACTCTTTACTCCTGTCTGTGCCATCTCTCACTCAGTGGGCCATAGAAAGCCTATTTATTTTTTTGCTTGATTTGGGTTATAAAATCTACCTGAAAAAATCACTACATCAATCAGTGGGAGAAAAATATTGGCCTCAGGGCTTGTGTGCCACTCTTGACTCCTGTGTGCATCATCACTCACTCAGTGGGCCATAGAAAGCCCATTTTTTTTTTTTTTGCTTTATTTGGGTTCTAAATTCTACCTGAAAAAATCAATAAATCAATCAGTGGGAGATTAATATTGCCCTTTCTGCTTGTGTGCCAGTCTTGACTCCTGGGTGTGCCATCTCTCTCTCTCTCTCTCCAATTGTGGGCCATAGAAAGCCTATTATTTTTTTAGCTTGATTTGGGTTCCAAAATCTACCTGAAAAAATCACTACATCAATCAGTGGGAGATAAATATTGGCCTCTGGGCTTGTGTGCCACTCCTGACTCCTGTGTGCGTCATATCTCACTCAGTGGGCCATAGAAAGCCTTTTTTTGTTTTATTTGTTTTCTAAATTCTCCCTGAAAAAATCATTTTATTTTATTTGGTTTCTAAATTCTTCCTGAAAAAATCATTTTATTCTATTATTTTTTTTTCCTAAAGTCTCCCTGAAAAAAAAAAAAAAATCAAATCAGTGGGAGATTAATATTTACATTTGTGCTTCAGTGACAGTCCTGCGTGTGTGGCATCTCTCTCATTTGTTGCCACCAACAACAGAGTGTGTAACATTGTGCCTAATTTTCATTGTGGTCTCACTCACCTGTAAAGGGGTAGCTAAATCATACTGAAGTTATAGCTCACCGTGTAATTTGTGCGACAGCAACAAATACCGTTAGTTTGTTTACGTTTTTAAAACAATGAGGAAGTCTGGTGGAAGAGGTCGTGGCCGGGGGCGTTCATTGTCAGCTGGTAATGAGGGTAGTGGTAGTGGTGGAGCATCAGCTGGTCGTGGGAAAAAAAATATTGCACCTAAGTCTGGAGCTGTGGAGCCAGGTTCGTCGTCTGGCTACACAAGGCCTCGAACGCTCCCTTTTCTGGGAGTAGGAAAACCGCTTTTAAAGCCGGAGCAGCAAGAGCACTCAACACTGCACATGCTTCAGAGACTGTGCGAACAGAGGCGGGCTGTTATGTTTTTGTGGGAGGATACACATACACGGGCAGGCAGTAGGATGGCAGACATGGAGTTGTCAGGTGTGCAGTGGTCGAAGATTCAAGACATGTGTCAAGTCCTTCAGTGTTTTGAGGAATGCACACGGCTGGTTAGTGCAGACAACGCCATAATAAGCATGAGCATCCCCCTAATGCGTCTGCTGATGCAAAGTTTGACGCACATAAAGGATCAGGCGTCTGCAGCTGAGGAAGAGGAAAGCCTTGATGACAGTCAGCCATTGTCTGGCCAGGGCAGTGTACAGGACGAGTTAGCGGGCGAAGAGGAGGAGGAGGACGAGGAGGATGATGGGGATGATTATATTTTTAATGAGGAAGCTTTTCCGGGGCCACTGGAAATTGGTGGCGCGGCAAGGCCGGGTTCTGGTTTTTGGAGGGACACAAGTGACGTGGATTTGCCTGAAACTGCCCCTCAACCAAGCACAACCGCAGATTTGAGAACTGGAACTTTGGCCCACATGGCGGATTATGCCTTGCGTATCCTCAAAAGGGACACACGCATAACTAAAATGATGAACGATGACGATTACTGGTTGGCCTGCCTCCTTGATCCTCGCTATAAAGGCTAATTGCAAAATATAATGCCACATGAGAACTTGGAACTAATATTAGCAACCAAACAATCAACTCTTGTTGACCGTTTGCTTCTGGCATTCCCTGCACACAGCGCCCGTGATCGTTCTCACACGAGCTGCAGGGGCCAGCAGACCAGAGGAGTTAGAGGGGCAGAAATCAGAAGTGGCGTTGGCCAGAGGGGTTTTCTGACCAGGTTGTGGAGTGATTTTGCTATGACCGCAGACAGGACAGGTACTGCAGCATCAATTCAAAGTGACAGGAGACAACATTTGTCCAGTATGGTTGCAAACTATTTTTCATCCCTTATCGATGTTCTCCCTCAACCGTCATTCCCATTTGATTACTGGGCATCAAAATTAGACACCTGGCCAGAATTGGCAGAATATGCATTGCAGGAGCTTGCTTGCCCGGCAGCTAGTGTCCTATCAGAAAGAGTATTCAGTGCTGCAGGTTCAATACTAACAGAAAAAAGGACTCGTCTGGCTACCCAAAATGTAGATGATCTAACCTTCATTAAAATGAACCACAACTGGATTTCGAAATCTTTTGCCCCACCTTGCCCGGCCGACACCTAGCTTTCCTATGAAAAGGTCTTGCCTGTGGACTATTCTGAATGCCTTTTCCAATCTCGTAATTTTCTGCACCTGATTGTCCAGCATACGACATGTTTACACCTCACTAAATGGCCAAACTCCCCACACGGGGCCGTGGTATCGACACTTGGCGACAGCACCCGTGAGAGTGCTGTTTGTCTGAAGAGGTGGGTGTGCCTGCTTTTGGTCGACGGCACTGCCACTGGGTCCCTCCTAGTACAATAAAGTGTCTCTGGCGGTGGTGGTGCGCACCCAACGTCAGACACACCGTTGTAATATGAGGGGCCCTGGGCCTGTACCGCCGGCCACAAGACAGTTCCCCCCCAGCTCAAACAGTGCTCTACCACTTGCAAAATTATCTCACAGCTCAACCAATATTTAGTCTATGCGCTGACGTCCTTCAATGCCTGCCACTGACAATACCATTGTATTGACATTTTTGTTATGTTAGGCCTTCGAAGCCTGTCTGCGGTCACTCCTTCCACTATGCCTCCACTGACCACACCACTGCTGCCCGTGTACCCCTGTAACCAATTTAAAATTGCCTACAGCCAGCCCAATTTTTTTATTTTAGGCCTTCGATGCCTGTTTGCAGTCACTCCTTCCACTAGGCCTCCACTGACCACACCACTGCTGCCCGTGTACCCCTGGAACCAATTTAAAATTGCCTACAGCCAGCCCAATTTTGTTATTTTAGGCCTTCGATGCCTGTTTGCGGTCACTCCTTCCACTAGGCCTCCACTGACCACACCACTGCTGCCCGTGTACCCCTGGAACCAATTTAAAATTGCCTACAGCCAGCCCAATTTTTTTATTTTAGGCCTTCGATGCCTGTCTGCGGTCCATTCTTTCCACTACTACTACACTGACCAGGCCACTGCTGCCCGTGTACCCCTGGAACCAATTTAAAATTGCCTACAGCCATGTGTTATTATTTTAGGCCTTCGATGCCTGTCTGCGGTCACTCCTTCCACTATGCCTCCACTGACCACACCACTGCTGCCCGTGTACCCCTGGAACCAATTTAAAATTGCCTACAGCCAGCCCAATTTTTTTATTTTAGGCCTTCGATGCCTGTTTGCGGTCACTCCTTCCACTAGGCCTCCACTGACCACACCACTGCTGCCCGTGTACCCCTGGAACCAATTTAAAATTGCCTACAGCCATGTGTTATTATTTTAGGCCTTCGATGCCTGTCTGCGGTCACTCCTTCCACTATGCCTCCACTGACCACACCACTGCTGCCCGTGTACCCCTGGAAACAATTTAAAATTGCCTACAGCCAGCCCAATTTTTTTATTTTAGGCCTTCGATGCCTGTTTGCGGTCACTCCTTCCACTAGGCCTCCACTGACCACACCACTGCTGCTCGTGTACCCCTGGAACCAATTTAAAATTGCCTACAGCCAGCCCAATTTTTTTATTCTAGGCCTTCGATGCCTGTCTGCGGTCCATTCTTTCCACTACTACTACACTGACCAGGCCACTGCTGCCCGTGTACCCCTGGAACCAATTTAAAATTGCCTACAGCCATGTGTTATTATTTTAGGCCTTCGATGCCTGTCTGCGGTCACTCCTTACAATATGCCTCCACTGACCACACCACTGCTGCCCGTGTACCCCTGGAACCAATTTAAAATTGCCTACAGCCAGCCCAATTTTTTTATTTTAGGCCTTCGATGCCTGTTTGCGGTCACTCCTTCCACTAGGCCTCCACTGACCACACCACTGCTGCCCGTGTACCCCTGGAACCAATTTAAAATTGCCTACAGCCAGCCCAATTTTTTTATTTTAGGCCTTCGATGCCTGTTTGCGGTCACTCCTTCCACTAGGCCTCCACTGACCACACCACTGCTACCCGTGTACCCCTGGAACCAATTTAAAATTGCCTACAGCCAGCCCAATTTTTTTATTTTAGGCCTTCGATGCCTGTCTGCGGTCCATTCTTTCCACTACTACTACACTGACCAGGCCACTGCTGCCCGTGTCCCCCTGGAACCAATTTAAAATTGCCTACAGCCATGTGTTATTATTTTAGGCCTTCGATGCCTGTCTGCGGTCACTCCTTCCACTAGGCCTCCACTGACCACACCACTGCTGCTCGTGTACCCCTGGAACCAATTTAAAATTGCCTACAGCCAGCCCAATTTTTTTATTCTAGGCCTTCGATGCCTGTCTGCGGTCCATTCTTTCCACTACTACTACACTGACCAGGCCACTGCTGCCCGTGTACCCCTGGAACCAATTTAAAATTGCCTACAGCCATGTGTTATTATTTTAGGCCTTCGATGCCTGTCTGCGGTCACTCCTTACAATATGCCTCCACTGACCACACCACTGCTGCCCGTGTACCCCTGGAACCAATTTAAAATTGCCTACAGCCAGCCCAATTTTTTTATTTTAGGCCTTCGATGCCTGTTTGCGGTCACTCCTTCCACTAGGCCTCCACTGACCACACCACTGCTGCCCGTGTACCCCTGGAACCAATTTAAAATTGCCTACAGCCAGCCCAATTTTTTTATTTTAGGCCTTCGATGCCTGTTTGCGGTCACTCCTTCCACTAGGCCTCCACTGACCACACCACTGCTACCCGTGTACCCCTGGAACCAATTTAAAATTGCCTACAGCCAGCCCAATTTTTTTATTTTAGGCCTTCGATGCCTGTCTGCGGTCCATTCTTTCCACTACTACTACACTGACCAGGCCACTGCTGCCCGTGTCCCCCTGGAACCAATTTAAAATTGCCTACAGCCATGTGTTATTATTTTAGGCCTTCGATGCCTGTCTGCGGTCACTCCTTCCACTAGGCCTCCACTGACCACACCACTGCTGCCCGTGTACCCCTGGAACCAACATCAGAAAATATAAAAATAAGTATTTTGCTTATAAAAAAGAAAATACTGGAGAGATATCAAATGCAGACATTTTAACATTAAAAACAAACACATACAACAAAAATCTGGTACAGTACTAAAAATGGCCACCAGCTACAATAACTTTCTCCTGCAAGTAGTTAACTGAAAGTTTTTTTCAATTTAAAACACAGATATGGCATCCACCGAGTGTTGTCCTGTCGCGTCTTCTTTATATTATTGCCAAGAAGATGCAAAACAATGAAAATAATAAAATCATTATTTACCAAAAAAATAGAGTAAGTCAAAACCACATTGCAAATAAACATTCATTACAAATAAAGAAGCAGGGCGCGTCCGAGGGTGAGTATATACCTAATAAGAATATAATCACCCTCGGACGCGCCCTGCTTCTTTCCGACAGCCTTCCTTCCTAAGAATCAGCCCTTCCGTGGTGTAGAGAGAGGGTTTGTTACACTCCAAGGTGTTCTCCAGGTTGCCTTTCCTGAGCTTCGATCTTCAGGCTCTCGTTTAGTAGTTCTTGGAAACTACACTGCATTAGGCCTACAAATTGGGTATGGGGTGTAGAGAGATGGTGTGTTCCACTCCAAGGTGTTCTCCAGGTTGCCTTTCCTGAGCTTTGATCTTCCGGCTCTCGTTTAGTAGTTGTTGGAAACTACACTGCATTAGGCCTACAAATTGGGTATGGGGTGTAGAGAGATGGTGTGTTCCACTCCAAGGTGTTCTCCAGGTTGCCTTTCCAGAGCTTCGATCTTCCGGCTCTCGTTTAGTAGTTGTCGGAAAGTAGGCTGCATTAGGCCTACAAATTGGGTATGGGGTGGAGAGAGATGGTGTGTTCCACTCCAAGGTGTTCTCCAGGTTGCCTTTCCAGAGCTTCGATCTTCCGGCTCTTGTTTAGTAGTTGTCGGAAAGTAGGCTGCATTAGGCCTACAAATTGGGTATGGGGTGGAGTGAGATGGTGTGTTACACTCCAAGGTGTTCTCCAGGTTGCCTTTCCAGAGCTTCGATCTTCCGGCTCTCGTTTAGTAGTTGTCGGAAAGTAGGCTGCATTAGGCCTTCAAATTGGGTATGGGGTGGAGAGAGATGGTGTGTTACACTCCAAGGTGTTCCCCAGGTTTCCTTGCCATTGCTTCGGTCTTCCGACTCTCGTTTAGTAGTTGTAGAAAACTACACTGCATTAGGCCTAAAAAATGGGTATCGGGTGGAGAGAGATGGTGTGTTACACTCCAAGGTGTTCTCCAGGTTGCCTTTCCTGAGCTTCGATCTTCCGGCTCTCGTTTAGTAGTTGTTGGAAACTACACTGCATTAGGCCTACAAATTGGGTATGGGGTGTAGAGAGATGGTGTGTTCCACTCCAAGGTGTTCTCCAGGTTGCCTTTCCTGAGCTTCGATCTTCCGGCTCTCGTTTAGTAGTTGTTGGAAACTACACTGCATTAGGCCTACAAATTGGGTATGGGGTGTAGAGAGATGGTGTGTTCCACTCCAAGGTGTTCTCCAGGTTGCCTTTCCTGAGCTTCGATCTTCCGGCTCTCGTTTAGTAGTTCTTGGAAACTACACTGCATTAGGCCTAAAAATTTGGGTATGGGGTGTAGAGAGATGGTGTGTTCCACTCCAAGGTGTTCTCCAGGTTGCCTTTCCTGAGCTTCGATCTTCCGGCTCTCGTTTAGTAGTTCTTGGAAACTACACTGCATTAGGCCTACAAATTGGGTATGGGGTGTAGAGAGATGGTGTGTTCCACTCCAAGGTGTTCTCCAGGTTGCCTTTCCTGAGCTTCGATCTTCCGGCTCTCGTTTAGTAGTTCTTGGAAACTACACTGCATTAGGCCTACAAATTGGGTATGGGGTGTAGAGAGATGGTGTGTTCCACTCCAAGGTGTTCTCCAGGTTGCCTTTCCTGAACTTCTATCTTCAGGCTCTCATTAAATTGTGGTTAAACGGAACAACTGCATTTGGCGTACTAGTTGGTTTGGGGCCTACTATCGGTGTCTGCCACTCCTTGCTGTTCTCCTGGTTTCCTGTCCTGAAATTCCGTTTTCAGGCGCTCGTTAAGTAGTTGTTAATGCTAGACTGCATTTGGCCTACTAGTTGGGTTGGGGCCTACTATCGGTGTCTGCCACTCCTTGCTGTTCTCCTCCACTGAACAAAGCTGTGCCGCCTGTTTACTACGGTTGCCAATTTTGAACTGCATTTCGACTACTTACTGATTTGGGCCTACTCTCTGTGTCAGCCTCTCATTCCAGTTGTCCTCCACTGCAATGCCCCCTGGTTATTCCTGTGTTACCAATTTTGAACTGCATTTAGCCAACTTTATTCTTTGGGCCTATATCTGTGTTTCCTCCTCATCCTGCCCATTGCCCAGCCAGTGATAGATGAGTCTGCTGGTACATTGACCCATAACGCAACATTCCCCGTGCATGCTACACAACAACATTGTGACCCTGCTGAAAGTCAGGTTGCTCTTCCCACATACCATACCACCTTACACGGGGACAAAGAGGAAGGTGCAGATGAAAGTGCAGGTTCCTTCATCAGGTGGGGGGAGGAATACTAGTTGGCGACGTCATTGGCACAGGGCCTCTCATAGTACGCAAAAGTGTTGCTGCCGGTGGGAGGCGCCCCCGCCGTGCAAACACACTGCTGTACTTTGAGGGGCCCTGTGCCAGTGCCAATGCCAACGAGTGGGCCCCCCCTGCTTGCTCAGGTTCACAGCACTTGCAAAGTTGAAATACTTACCTCTCCCTGCTCCACTGCCGTGACGTGGTCCAGATTTCCTGGGCCCACTAATTACTTGAACCAGCCCTACCCACCACAACTTTAGCCAAATGACCCCCAATTTCAAATGCCTTCCAATTATTATAAGGTAAATTACGCTTGACAAGCTTCATTAAGAAGAATGGATGGTTTTGACATTAAAATGGGCACTCTAGGTGTTTTCCTGGCCCCCACTCACTGCCGACTATGCTGCCCCATTGACTTGCATTGGGTTTCGTGTTTCGGTCGATCCCGACTTTACGTCATAATCGGCCGATTTCACTCGACCCGACTTTTGAGATAGTCGGGTTTCGCGAATACCGGCTCGACTCTAAAAAGGTCAAGGTCGCTCAACTCTAGTCAGCTGCGATAGTCAGCTGACACCCGGCCGCGATCGGCCGCGCTCCTCCCATGAGCGCGGCCAATCGCTATGATGTACTATCCTGTCGAGGGTCAGATAGGCCCAGGTCACCTGGACGGGATAGTACGTCCAAGGTCATAGAGGGGTTAAAGACACCATCCATTATTGAAATGAAGCGCAAGTATGAAAATGATGTAAAGAAATTAATGAGTTTACAATTGCACCTTATGACTTTGGGACAGTATTATAGGGAGCATAAAATCCCAAGAGGATTTAAATCCAATATACGTTCTAATCTTTACGCTAGCAATGCGGCATTCTGTGCACAATTTATGATGATTTCAAATAAATATGCCCTAAATGTGATTTTATTGAATATAGAGTTTTTGCAGCAGGAAATAAAGATTTTGCAAAGTGGCATAGAGGAGTCTGAGAAGAATATTCAAACATACATTAAGGTTGAGGACTGGACTATTTTTAAAGAGAAAATACAGACAGAGATTAACTAAAGTTGTGTAAAGACATGGAGGAGACAAAGAGGAAGAAGTGGAGTAGAAATATGAGTGACTATAAATCTAGTCATTTTTTTTTCATTATTCGTGTATTTTTTATTCAAAGTACTTTTTTTTCTAAGTACTCGGCAGTTATAACATGGCAGTTAGACAGGGCAGGAGACAGGTAAGAAAAACTAAATCTAATCCATATTCACTTGAAACAGCACAAATACTCACCATATTTATTTGTATAATCTATATTCTGGCTGCTGCATTCACTCACATTCACCGCCCTTGCATTAACTCTCTACACTCCATCCATATCGGCCCCTCTGTCCTTGCCTCTCCTATGTATAGCACTCATGCTCTATTCACATTGCTTAACAGCACAGATCCATTCAGTCCCAACATCCAACACAAAAGACGCTCTCACAAATCACTTAACCATCTGCTCACTCTTTCGATCCTCCTTCTCCTAGTCGCTGGAGACATATCTCCAAACCCCGGCCCCCCATGTTATAGCCAGTCAAACCTCCCAATTGCTACACCCAGAAACCCCTCTAACCTTATTAATATTCCCTGCATGCCTGCTGTCTCTTTCAATTGTGCCCTTTGGAATTCTCGCTCTGTGTGTAATAAACTCTCCTTCATTCATGACTTCTTCCTTTCTAATTCTCTTAATCTCCTGGCTCTTACTGAAACCTGGATCCAGCAGTCAGACACCACCGCTGCTGCTGCTCTTTCATATGGTGGACTGCACTTTTCTCATACCCCAAGATCAGACAACAGAGCAGGTGGAGGCGTTGGTCTGCTCCTTTCACCCAAATGTACTTTCCAAGTTATCCCCCAAGTACCCTCACTTGTCTTCCCTTCCTTTGAGGTCCATGTGGTCAGACTCTACGTCCCCTTCTCCATGCGAGTGGCGGTGGTGTATCGTCCTCCCGGCCCCTCTCATCAGTTCCTGGATCACTTTGCCACCTGGCTTCCACACTTTCTCTCCTGTGACACCCCTACCCTTATCATGGGTGATTTCAACATCCCCATTGCCTCTCCCCTCTCCCCATCTGCTTCTCACCTTTTATCTCTATCCTCCTCTTTTGGCCTCTCGCAGCATACTAACTCTCCAACACATGAAGATGGAAACTCCCTTGACTTGGTCTTCTCCCGACTTTGCTCAGTGGATGACTTCACAAACTCCCCTCTCCCGCTCTCTGACCACAACCTTCTTTCATTCTCTATCAAGAACTGCCATCCCGCTCAGGTCACCCCCACTTTCCACACCTATAGAAACATACAGGCCATTAACACCCAGAAACTTATGATGAACTTGCAGTCCTCATTGGCCCCTATTTCCTCCATCTTATGTCCTGATTCTGCATTGAAGCATTACAATGAAACCCTGCAAAGTGCTCTGGATGAAGCTGCTCCTCCTATACATAAAACAACTCGGCACAGACGGCAACAACCGTGGCACACGCTGCAAACACGTTTCCTGCAGCGGTGCTCCAGGTGCGCAGAACGTCTGTGGAGAAAATCTAATCTACCCGAAGATTTCATACATTATAAGTTCATGCTAAAGACATACAATTCTGCCCTTCACCTCTCCAAACAAACCTACTTCAACACCCTCATCACCTCCCTGTCCAATAACCCTAAACGTCTCTTTGACACGTTCCAGTCCCTACTCAACCCAAGAGAGCAGGCCCCAACCACGGATCTCCGTGCTGACGATCTGGCCAATTACTTCAAAGAAAAAATTGACCACATTCGACAGGAAATCATCTCCCAATCTCTTCATACCATGCACTGTCCTCCCTCCCCCACTGCATCTAGTTCACTCTCTGACTTTGAAGCAGTTACAGAAGAAGAAGTAAGCAGGCTCCTTGCATCTTCGCGCCCGACCACTTGCACCAGTGACCCCATTCCGTCACATCTCCTCCAGTCCCTTTCCCCGGCTATCACCTCTCACCTAACAAAAATATTCAACCTTTCCCTCACTTCCGGTATTTTTCCCTCCTCATTTAAGCATGCCATCATACATCCATTACTTAAAAAACCATCCCTCGATCAAAACTGTGCCGCTAATTATAGACCTGTCTCTAATCTTCCCTTCATCTCTAAACTCCTCGAACGCCTGGTCCACTCCCGTCTTACCCGCTATCTCTCAGATAACTCTCTTCTCGACCCTCTTCAATCTGGCTTCCGCTCTTTACACTCTACTGAAACTGCCCTCATTAAAGTCTCTAATGACATACTAACAGCTAAATCTAATGGTCACTACTCCATGCTAATTCTCTTGGATCTCTCTGCAGCATTTGACACTGTGGATCATCAGCTCCTCCTCACTATGCTCCGCTCCATCGGCCTCAAGGACACCGTTCTCTCCTGGTTCTCCTCCTATCTCTCTGACCGATCCTTCACTGTATGTTTTGCTGGTTCCTCCTCCTCTCACCTTCCCCTTACTGTTGGGGTTCCTCAAGGATCAGTCCTAGGCCCCCTACTCTTCTCGTTGTATACTGCCCCTATTGGACAAACAATCAGTAGATTTGGTTTCCAGTACCATCTCTATGCTGACGACACCCAATTATACACTTCTGCTCCCGATATCACACCGACCTTTTTAGAAAACACAAGTGATTGTCTTACCGCTGTCTCTAACATCATGTCCTCCCTCTATCTGAAACTAAACCTGTCAAAAACTGAACTCCTCGTGTTCTCTCCCTCTACTAACCTACCTTTGCCTGACATTGCCATCTCCGTGTGCGGTTCCACCATTACTCCAAAGCAACATGCCCGCTGCCTTGGGGTCATCCTTGATTCTGACCTTTCATTCACCCCCTACATCCGATCACTGGCTCGCTCTTCTTACCTGCATCTCAAAAACATTTCTAGAATTCGCCCTTTTCTTAATTTCGACTCTGCAAAAACTCTGACTGTTTCACTTATTCATTCTCGTCTGGACTATTGTAACTCTCTACTAATCGGTCTCCCTCTTGCAAAACTCTCCCCGCTCCAATCTGTCCTGAATGCTGCAGCCAGGATCATATTCCTCACCAACCGTTACACCGATGCCTCTACCCTGTGCCAGTCATTACACTGGCTACCCATCCACTCCAGAATCCAGTACAAAACTACTACCCTCATCCACAAAGCACTCCATGGCTCAGCACCACCCTACATCTCCTCCCTGGTCTCAGTCTACCACCCTACCCGTGCCCTCCGCTCCGCTAATGACCTCAGGTTAGCATCCTCAATAATCAGAACCTCCCACTCCCGTCTCCAAGACTTTACACGTGCTGCGCCGATTCTTTGGAATGCACTACCTAGGTTAATACGATTAATCCCCAATCCCCACAGTTTTAAGCGTGCCCTAAAAACTCATTTGTTCAGACTGGCCTACCGCCTCAATGCATTAACCTAACGATCCCTGTGTGGCCTATTTATAATAAAAAAAAAAAAAAAAAAAAAAGGTTCCTCGCATCATGTTCTCATACACTTTATGCAGTATTAGCCCTCTGTGTCTGTACTGCTACATACTTAGGCAGGTAACTGGTTCATGCAGCTTTACATGAACACCTGAGCCTTACACTATAGCTGGCCCGAATAACTAAAGCAATTGTTACCATCCACCTCTCGTGTCTCCCCTTTTCCCCATAGTTTGTAAGCTTGCGAGCAGGGCCCTCACTCCTCCTGGTATCTGTTTTGAACTGTATTTCTGTTATGCTGTAATGTTTATTGTCTGTACAAGTCCCCTCTATAATTTGTAAAGCGCTGCGGAATATGTTGGCGCTATATAAATAAAATTATTATTATTTATTATAGTCATATCTATGCATGGCAAAAAGAAAGTGTGAAACCAGTTTGGAGAAGAAGAGGTTACTTGAGACTACTGGGTCATAATAAATGTGATCAATTTGTTGATACTAACCCTATGTATTCTAGATACTTAATAAGTATTGTTAAGAACTATGTATATAAACCTACCCATGTGTGTTAATCACTGCTTGAAAAAAGGCTCATTTGAGCCGTAACGTTGCCATAACATGCGGATTTGAAATAAAACCACAATTTTTTCTCCTTTAACCTATGGAGTGCTGCCTGCATTTTTCCTTATGTCTAGATAGATGGAAAGATAGATACTTATTCCACATTTGTGAAAGTGTAACTGCGATTGACAGTCACTCTGCTGTGGAATTAGCCTAGATATGAGATAACTGCAAACTGCAAACTAAGGCATGCAAATACTTTTTCCACTAATCAGCAAGTACATAGTGATGCTTATGCCTCACCTTCAGTAGTCTATGCCAAATTCAAAAAATTACCTGAATTTACATTTAGCCCCTTAGTGACAGATCAAATTTTGTACTTCCAGGTCAATTTTTATCGTATCCAATTGATTCTGAGATTGTTTTTTCATGACATATTATACTTCATGTTAGTGGTAATATTTCTTCAATATAACTTGTGTTTATTTATGAAAAAAATGGAAATTTGGCAAAAATTTTGAAAATGTAGCAATTTTTTAAATTTTAATTTTTGTACTCTTAAAACAGAGAGTGGTTTCACACAACATAGTTAATAAATAGCAATTCCCACTTGTCTAATTTACATCAGCACAAATTTGGAAACAAAATAATTTTTTGTTAGGACATTGTAAGGGTTAAAATTTGACCAGCAATTTCTCATTTTTCCAACAAAATTTTCAAAACAATTTTATTAAGGGACCACATCACATTTGAATTGAGTTTGGGGGTCAATATAGCAGAAAATACCCAAAAGTGACACCATTATAAAAACTGCACCCCTCAAGGTGCTCAAAACCACATTCAAGAAGTTTATTAAGCCTTCAGGTGCTTCACGAGAATTAAAGCAATGTGGAAGGAAAAAGTGAACATTTTACTTTTTGACAAAAATTTACTTTGGAACCAATTTATTTTTCTTTTTACAAGGGTAGCAAGAGAAAATGGATCACAAAATTTGTTATGCAATTTCACCTAAGTTTGTTGATGCCCTGTATGTAACGGAAAGCCACTATTTGGGTGCATGTCAGGGCTCAGAAGGGAGGGAGCACCATTTGACTTTTTGAACTCAAAATTGGCTGGTCTCAATGGTGGTGCCATGACACATTTGGAGACCCCCTGATGTACCTAAACAGTGAAACCCCCCAATTTTAACTCCAACCCTAAACCCAACACACCTCTAACCCTAATCCCAACCCTAACCACAACCCGAACCCCAACCCACCCCTACCGCTAATCCCAACCTAAGCCATAACCCTAACCACATATAGTAAGTAAATAACTTGGCACTCAACTTTGTGGATAGTGATAATAAAGAAAAATATTTTATTACTTGAATAGCAGCCCAGCATAAACGTTTCGGTCAAACATTTAGACCTTCTTCAGTAAACCGACTGCTAGTATAATGGTGAGTATGGGCACTGCTATATGTAGATAAGGTCCTATGGTATGGTTTCTGCTGGACCTCTAAGATGGAAGCAAATATCAGAGTAAGTGGAACGTGAATGTGTTTTCGTTCCAGATAGGCTTGTAGGATAACTAGCTAGTATAAATTACTTGGACTAAAAGAGGTGCTGGAGATATGCCACAAGCACAGGATATAGAGTAGTGTCCAATTTAATAGCATGGAGCAATATGATCCTGGCCGTAGAAAAGGTAGGATAAAGTATATGTAGCCATAAGGTACCGGAAAGACGGTGGGTAATCTATTGCACAGGGCTTTTCAGGAGAGCTTCATAAGGAAAGCTTCATAAGGAAGGTGCGCTAAAGGTCCGCTCCGGTGTGAGATAGGCAGGTGGTGTACATCAATGCGGTGTCCGCCGCTAGTTGACTCTAGTTGAACTAGCGGTGGACACCGCGTTGATGTACACCACCTGCCTATCTCACATTGGAGCGGACCTTTAGCGCACCTTCCTTATGAAGCTTTCCTTATGAAGCTCTCCTGAAAAGCCCTGGGCAATAGATTACCCACCGTCTTTCTGGTACCTTATGGCTACATATACTTTATCCTACCTTTTCTACGGCCAGGATCATATTGCTCCATGCTATTAAATTGGACACTACTCTATATCCTGTGCTTGTGGCATATCTCCAGCACCTCTTTTAGTCCAAGTGATTTATACTAGCTAGTTATCCTACAAGCCTATCTGGAACGAAAACACATTCACGTTCCACTTACTCGGATATTTGCTTCCATCTTAGAGGTCCAGCAGAAACCATACCATAGGACCTCATCTACATATAGCAGTGCCCCATACTCACCATTATACTAGCAGTCGGTTTACTGAAGAAGGTCTAAATGTTTGACCGAAACGTTTATGCTGGGCTGCTATTCAAGTAATAAGATATTTTCTTTATTATCACTATCCACAAAGTTGAGTGCCAAGTTATTTACTTACTATAAGATAACTGGTGTGGGAAACCTTTCTTGAGCACCGACACAGTTGTGCCACGATATACTTCACTATAACCCTAACCACAAACCTAACCATAAAATACCCATAACCCTAATCCCAACCCTAACCATAATCCCATCCATAACAACAACCCTAACCCTAGCCCAACCCTAACTTTAGCCACAACCCTGTTGTGAATTCTGTGGTCAAGCTCCCTCCTGTGGTCACAAGTGGTACTTCGGCTGATTCTGTCTATGGGCTTCCGTTGGTGGATGTGAGTGGTACTGCGGCTTCTGAGTTTCCTTCCTCAGGTGATGAGGTTAAGTCGTTAGGTGCTGCTCTATTTAACTCCACCTAGTGCTTTGATCCTGGCCTCCAGTCAATGTTCCAGTATTGGTCTTGCTTTCTCCTGGATCGTTCCTGTGGCCTGTCTGCCCAGCATAAGCTAAGTTCTGCTTGTGTTACTTTTGTTGCTATATTTTCTGTCCAGCTTGCTATTTTGGTTTTTCTTGCTTGCTGGAAGCTCTGAGACGCAGAGGGAGCACCTCCGTACCGTTAGTCGGTGCGGAGGGTCTTTTTGCCCCTCTGCGTGGTTGTTTGTAGGTTTTTGTGTTGACCGCCAAGCTCTCTTTCCTATCCTCGGTCTATTCAGTAAGTCGGGCCTCACTTTGCTAAAATCTATTTCATCTCTGTGTTTGTATTTTCATCTTACTCACAGTCATTATATGTGGGGGGCTGCCTTTTCCTTTGGGGAATTTCTCTGAGGCAAGGTAGGCTTATTTTTCTGTCTTCAGGGCTAGCTAGTTTCTCAGGCTGTGCCGAGTTGCATAGGGAGCGTTAAATAAATAAGGCAGCACACTGCAGCGCTAGAACATACAAACTTGAAATACGAAATTTGAACTGCATTACTGCACTAGAAATATGAAAAATGAGAGCGTTTAGCGCATAAAAATGGCCAATTTTATGTATACCTGGTAGCCACTTTACGGCATCTCTCTTATACCAGGTCCTACGCTTGCCTTACCTCGCTGAGAATAAACGTCTCCATCTGAATGGGTACATGTGAAAACCTCTTCCTGGACTAAAATTCTCTCTCTCTATGGAGGGGTATTAGACCTGCTGTAATTAAAACACCTGTGGCTAGAAGGCGGAGTGCACGATCAGAAGGCTAGAGAATACATTTAAAAAACCTGACCTGCACATGGATGTGCAGGTCAGGTTTTTGAAATGCATAGGGAGCGTTAGGCGCAATCCACGGCTACTTCTAGTGTGGTATGATAGGATTAGGGATTGCGGTCAGCAGAGTTCCCACGTCTCAGAGCTTGTCCTATTTTATTTGTAACTATCAGGTCACTTGTGTGCTCTTAACCACCAGGTCCATTGTGGTTCTGAATTACCTAATCATAACACAACCCTAACTCTAGCCCCAACCCTAACCTTTGCCCAACCCTAACCCTAGCCCAACCCTAACCCTAGGTTTAGCCTAACCATAACCCTAGGTTTAGCGCAACCCTAACCCTAACTTTAGCCCAACTCACATTTCCCCAACTCACTTTAGCCCAACTCTAACCCTAATGGAATAATGGAAATAAATATATTTTTTTATTTCATTAGTTTTACCTAATGGGGTGATAAAGGGTGGCTTATTTACTATTCTTTTTTATTTTGATCATTGTGATAGGGTCTATCAAAAATTTCCTATTGTTGCTGGGTGACAGCCGGCAGATCTCCGCGGGCGCACTGCGCATGTACTCTCCATTTTCTTCCTGGAAGAGGATACCGGCGGCCTGGAGGACTTCTTGAGGAGATGCAGGAAGGAATCGGGGGATCAGGGAACCCCATTTCTCTCTCCTCTGATGTGCAATCCCTAATGTTCCCTAATGTTCTCCAAAAGGACCTGACCATTTAGGAAAGGTCAGCCCGACCTTATGAGTTGTGGGATCCTGGCATGCAATGCAGGATTCTACAGCCCTCTGCAGTCACTCTTACAGGGAAAGAGGCAGATCTCGCTGAGCTTTGCTCTAATCAAGTGCTGCTGCATACTTTTCTAAGTTTTACTAGGCAGTTACAATTTGGTAACAGCTTAGTAAAGCATTCAACAGCACTCAGTTAGTGCAAATAGCACTTTCATGGTGAGATACTCTGAAGAGGTTTATAGGATTTTGCTCTAAATGCTTACATCCCATAACCTGAAAGTACGGGAAGAAAGCAATGGTATTGAAATCCATCTAAGTCTGGCTGTATGCTTTTGATGCAGAACTGCTGCAGTAAAAATGGTGCATAATATTTTCCTGCTCAGAACAATTTTGCAGAATTAAGAGCAAAAAATAATATTATTAGCTCTGACAAGGGTAGCAGTATGAATATTGATTGTATTAGATCTAATAAGGGCTGTTGTTACAGTTGAAATATAACTCTTGTTGTGTTATTCCTGCCTATATGCAGTTAAAATTATCTCCCTAAATCACCAGCACCTCTCCATCTGCCTGTTTCAGGGTTACATTGTGCCGAGCATGGACTCACAGGTCTTATATAGGCCCGATGATGATATGTGTACAGCCAATCACAGTAATGCCACAACCAAGATGGCTACAGCATTACAGTGACTAGCAGGCAGTCCTTGCATGCTTTTTGGCTGTCTAAAAAGCACCAAAACTTCTGCTCAAGCATTAAAAAAAATAACGTATTTTGCAGTTTATAAGAGGCATTTTAAATAAAATGGTGTTTCTTTTATTCTACTTTTACGGTAGCTTACCTTGGGAACAGCAGCAGTGGAGAGGCAGGAGATACTGCGCACTCCAGGCTGGTAGGATGAGGTGTTTAGCCACAACAACAGTTGGGCCATGACTGAGGGACGTGGGCTGGTACAACTAGGTGTTCAAAGATGCGGGGACTCCGCCACCATTTTGTGACAGCTCAGAGCCCCACACATTCCATACTTAACTGCTGCTATGCGCAATCGAGATCTCGGGCGCCAAAGTCCTTTGAGATGAGATCTCAGTGCTGATATCTCAATTCGCGCATGTGCCACCTCTGCGTGGCATTTCCCTTAGTCCACAGCATAGTCCACAGCATAGAAGAGTATGGAAAGTGCATGTTTCAGGGCTTTCACAAAATGTTGGTGGAGCCCCTGCATCGCTGAACACCTCATCGTACCAGACTCCGCTTCACAGGAGCAGGTAAGCTTCACTGCAGCTACAATTCAGATTATAAGACATACTCCCATTTTCCCCCAAAATTTTGTGTAAAAAATGTGTTTTTTATGAAAAATGCAGTATTCACCAAGTAACAAGCATCACGAGTACACACTGATGCTCAATTGTGTAACGAGTAGTGAAGGGCAAGCTCGCTCATCACTAATTAATATCCTTTGAAAATAGGAGAAACAGTCATCCTCAATTATATGGACTTCCACAAAGAAGAAAATCCTATTATACGAGGAATACTACAAAATCATTTTCACAACCCATTCCCAAAAATGGAATCTGCACCAACCCCTACCACCCAGAAATGATGCAAATTACAACAGAATAAACAATAAACATAAAAGACTTTCTAATTATCATTTATCCATGAATTACCAAAAGCACACAAAAATCCAACCAATTCTGCTGGAAGACATAGTGCATTGAATGTGAACTTAGCAACTAGTATTCTGTCCCATCTTTTAGATCATCATCTCCAGGAATATGATATGGGCCTCCCAACTTGCTTAAAATATTCTTTCAATCTTTTTAAGGAACTTCAAAATATCATCTGGTTTGGGGCCCCAGGAGGAGCAGGGGTCCTAGGCAGCTGCCTTGTCTGCCTCCCCCTAACACCGGCCCTGAATATGGGTTCCTAACAGCCAACAGTATTCCTCATTTAGAGTTTCTAAAAAAGAAATGACTCTGTTAGTTGTCTTGCTCATTGTCGAATTAAGTTGAATTTGCTTTTGTTGAGACTGTTTGTCTCTCTGTCCCTTCTTCCCATGTTCCCCATTCTCCTATCTTTTCTCCACTACATTTTATTTAATAGAGTCAGAGTTTATTTAACAAAATTCATTTAATGTTTGCGTTTTTAGTTCATGTTTTTCAAGGCAAAAATTGTATAGACTAAAATGTGAAAGGTTCTGCATCAATTATAAATGTAAGAAAATGCATATAGCTGTGAAAATGCAGTAGCAAAAATATGTGGCTGCAATATGCTCATAATAAACTGGTCTAAGAAGGTGATTCATGCTATGTCACTGCTATAATAAACGACAGATGATAGGGATTTAATTCTAAATACAGTGGTATATTTCTTTCTATTAGTATAATGTGGATACCTTTCAATTTACTATTAGTTTAGAAAGACCTCATTACATATTGAAAATTATGTAAATTGTTTGATTTTACTTCGTTATATTCCTACTGAGAAGGTATAAGGTGGACATGATAATTTAGAAATTTCAACTCTGATTTACATCTGGCACAGGATGTTCTCTCACTTTTCCATTCTCCTAGCAACATTACACAGTGTAAAAAAAGATTATTATGCCATAAGTATGTTGATTTTTTACTTGAATAGAATATGTGTGTTTTATAAGCAGCAGGGTGCTTCTTATTAATTAAATTTACATAATGTTATTTGCTTTGTCTGGAAAATAATTGTTTTTCAGCAGTGTGCATACTGAATATTTTACTATAGGCTACAAGTAATTGTTTATGCTGCTCAAAACATATACTGTAAATTATATATTCCTTTATATTAAATATTTATATATTAACCACTTAAAGAACTCTCCCTATTAATATATGTTCCCTTTTACTATTCTTTGCACAGAAATAACATATGTTTGTGTTTAGCTTTCTATTGGTAATGCAGTATATTCGCTAGGTTCACACTGCGTTCAGTGTCTCCGTTAAACGGACTACGTTACACCGTGGCATAACGCGGTGTAACGTAGTCTGTTAACGGCGCCATTGAATGCAATGTCGGACGCATCGCTTGCACACGCCCACAATAGGCGTGCACTAGCGATGCGTCCGACATTGAGTGACGGACCTGAGATGCGGGCTGCAGCGTTTCCGGGTCCGAAACCGCTAGCGCAGATAGAGCTAGCAGATGCTCCATATGCGCTAGTGCTGTGCAAAGTCGGCACTTGCGTCAGCGCAGTCCGTTTAACGCATGCGTTGAACGGACTGCAATAACGCAATGTGAACCTAACCTTAGCAAAATGCAATGCAGGAATTTACTAACATACCCCAGCTCTGATGCTAGTTGTAAGATTGGCACCAATTTAGTTCTTGTCCCAATGATATGATCAAGACAAAATTACAACATTTTGGCTGAAAATGATTACTAAATAAAGTAGACTTACTAAATGGAATAAAAGCACACGTAGTATACTATGAAAGTGACATGTTTGCTTAGAATACTTGCTGAAACTGAGTCTTGAAGTTTTGAAAATGTAAAAATTCTCAGTCATTCTAAGAAGCTGAAACCTTTTAATGGCTAACTGATAACATCATGACAAATGGCAAGCTTTTTAGAACTCGTGTTCATAAGACATGGCTTATCTGCAAAGTTTTAATTTTATACATAGATATAGAATCAAATATAGGACAAGTGATGGAAAGCAGGGCCATCAATATGAGTAGTATAGCAGTAAAAAATAGTTTCTGTTCATATATAAGAAGTGTTCTCTCGCAATGGTTTCCCACTCCCATAGGATGTTAAGGACATATTCCTCAACTGCATTTCTATGGGACAAGTATTGTCTAAAAATTAAACCAATCACCAGTCACTCCTATGCAACAGCACCTAGGTTCCCGGATATCCCATTGTGTCCTCTTCTGGCAATAAAAAACGTAATTTATCAGAGAGTTTAGCGATGGCCAACACATCTCTGTGTCGCATGTTACCACAGTCCACTGTCTGTACAACCCACATAGAGTTTACAAAGAAAAATTATGCAAATCCTATTATGCTTTTTTAGACATACAAGTACTGCAGCCAGCCAATCACTGACCATAAAGGCGGCAGCAGTCACATAAGCATGCCCACCAAAAGAGAAAGCAAAGAGACGTGAATGAGGAACTGGGCACAACTAGGAAAGGAACAGCAAAAATGCATTAGGTGAGTATGCTTTATACATTTTTTACAGTACTTTCCACATAAGTTTGAAAAAAAAAACCCTTGAAGTAATGTAGAATGATTGAAATCCATGCTACGCATTCATTATGTTCTGAGAATGCCAGGGGTTAACATTAGTTTGTGATGGCAGGCTTTTCTGTTTCTTTTATTCCAAGTATCCTGTTTACTATCCAATGCGGTAAAGCACAAAGATCTTTTTTTCTGCTTCCTTTCTGTGACACAGCTAGACCAGGAGATCATTGTTGTATCTTTACCTCTCACACACTGATAAACTTGCTCTAAGTTATGGTGGGTGTGTTCTTCTGTCCTTTGAGTGTTGATGCCTGCTTATGATTGGTCAGCAACATACAGGGTGAAGTACATGTTGCCAGTGAAAACTATCTGATGACACCCACTTCGACTTTACAAAAAATAGTACATTAGGTGCCAAATATATTGATGGCTCCACAACAAAGAGGCAAAGTAAAAAAGAAAATAATAAAATGTTTTCCTCCAGTGCTGCTACTTTTGAAGGACTGTGTGTTAATCTAAGGATAGATAATAAATGTCTAAGTTGTGAAATTTTCTAAAGTTTCTATGTATCAAAGCTCTAAATTGAATTCATATGAAGAAATGGCCTACAACTTTGAATGCACTTTATGTCAACACCAACTTTAAGACCAAACAGGATAGTGATACGTTTTAAGAAATCTAGAAAGTATCATGACAGATTCATGTCATTTCATTTCATTTTCATTGCTGACTTGACATTTTTGAAACTCAATGTGATATTTCAGCATCATTAGCAGAAAAATGTATACTCTGCTGGCTTGAATGTAGTGAGCAAAGACTAAAACTTTGCAAAATATGACAATGTTTAATCCCCTTAAATATATGTTAACCCATTATCTACCAATGTCCTTTTTTTGGGGACGACGAATCTTTTGCTTCTAGCAACTTAGATTTTATAATTTTCTAATTTGGCAAGTAATGGGTTAATGTACTTAATGCCTACACAACCCTGACAATTTTCTGTTTTTTGTTTTATTTTTTCCTCCACTTCTTCCATAAACCATATTTTTTTCTGTCAGTATAAAATTTTGAGTGCTTTTATTTTTGCAGAATGAATTATACTTTTGAATTACACCATTTATTTTACCGTATGGCGCACTGCAAAATGGTAAACAACTTCAGTGCAGTGAATTACAAAAAAAGTGCAATTCAACTATTGTTTGCTGGGTTTTTTATTTAAAAAAACTAAAAGAGTGCCATCACAGCACCCTTGGCCAATATGCACCGTAGAGACCCCGTTCACCCTGGTGATATAGTGGTTCTGGATAAGGAGGATGAGGATGTTTTCACTTAGTGGTGTACAGAAGTCTTTGCCAATCCAGGCCTTGTTCATTTTTATAAGAGTCAGCCTGTCAGCATTTTCAGTTGACAGGCGGATGCACTTATCTGTTATATTTCCAACAGCAGCACTAAAAACCCTCTCTGACAGAATGCTAGCAGTAGGGCAGGCCAGGACCTCCAAGGCGTAGAGAGCCAGTTCATGCCACGTGTCCAGCTTGGATACCAATAATTAAAAGGCACAGAGGAATCACGGAGGATGTTTGTACGATCTGCAAGGTACTCCCTCACCATCTTCCCAAACATTGCACTTCTTGTGACAGCACCCCTTGCCTCTGTGCTGCCACGATTGGAGGGTCTGAGAAAACTGTCCCAGAACTTGGCTATTGTTCCCCTGCCTGAGCTGGATTGTACTTATCTCTCTCTCACTTGGAGTCCTTGGTTGTACAACAAACTCTAACGTCTACTGTCAGCATTCTCACATGGGAATTTTCTAACTAATTCCGCTACAAGGGCCCTCTGGTACTGCAAATTTTTTGTACACCTCTCTGCCTCAGGCAAAAGAGATTGAAAATTCTCCTTGTAGCGTGGGTCTAGAAGTGTCACCAACCAGTAATGAGTGTCACCCAAAATTTTGATAATCCGAGCGTCACGTGAAATGCAGCGCAACATAAAGTCAGCCATACGTGCCAGACTGCTAACAGGCAAGACTTCCGTGCCCTCACCAACAGGACGACTGACCATGCTGTCCTCCTCATGCTCCTCCTCCCTGTCCTCAGGCCATGCCTGCTGAACAAAAGCTAATACAGATGTGTTTGTAATACCGTCTATAGCGCATGAAAGTAGCTCATGTTCTTCCTGCCTACCAATCCACATTGAAGACATGAGGCTGGGCTGAGTGTATGTTTACTTGCTCCATGTCCTCATGCTCCGCCTGCAATGCATCCTCTTTGATTGTGAGCAGAGTTTTTCAGAATGTTAAGAAGTGGGATGGTGATGCTTATTATGGCGTCATCGCCACTCACCATCTTGGTTTAGTCCTCAAGGTTTTGGAGGATGTTACATATGTCTGACATCCATGTCCACTCCTGAGGTCTTATTTGTGGAGTCTGACCTGAAATTTGATGGCCTTGTTGATGTTGGTAGTCAACAACAGCCCTCTTCTGCTCATAAATCGTTTCCAACATATGCAGCGTAGAATTTTGTGTGCGTGGAGACATCACACAACTGGGGACCGAGTACCTTGGGACGGCCGCCGCCATCAGGTTATGGAAGGCTTCAGTCTCAACAAGCCTAAAAGGCAGCAATTCTAGCGCAGGCAGAAGAGAAATATTAGAATTGAGGACTGTGGCCGGTGGGGCATTGGCTGGGTATTTCACCTTGCATTCCAAAGACTGGGTTATAGACAACTGAACACTGTGCTGGGACAAGGACGTGGACGCACGTGCTGATGGTGCTGCTTGACTGTGGGCCACAACAGGGGCAGGGTTAGAGGCATCTTCACAAGCACGGTGTACTGGGGATTGGCTTCTGCACAAAGCAGTGGAAGAAGCAGTGGTCTGACCAGCAGGCAGTGGTCCTGGAGCCTGGGGTTCGGCCCAAAAAGTCAGGTGCTTTGCTTGCATGTGCCTGATCATGCTGGTGGTGGTCAGGCTGGTTGTTTTGCTACCCCTGCTGATGCGGGCATGGCAGGTACTGCAAATGGCCTGTTTGGGGTTATCGGCAGAGTCTTTAAAAAATAGCCAGACTCAGGAAGATCTCACAGGTGGAATGGCAACTTCACTCATGTTGGTGTTACGGGGAATGAATGCATGCCTTCTGTCTGTGGCCACCACACTGCTTCTTCCTTCCTGTTGGGGGGATATGCCTCCTTCCCCATTTGTGCTGCTGTCCTCGCTATTGTGTGATATACCCTGGATGCTTCCTGAATCATTATGAGCACTAAGCACTTTATTTGTATATGATATTATGCCAGGATACCCGTGGTTGATCTGATCCCTTTTTATGCATATGGTTGTTATATTATTTGGTGTATTACTATCTAACTGTTGAATAAAATTTATACATACTTTTTACCATTTTGGACTAAGTACTCCGTTTTTCTCTGGGTATTATCAACTCCCATCATTGTCTACTGGTCACATTGATATCAGCGCAACCAGGCGACAATGTTGAGAGCTGCCTTCAGCAGCCGCCTCCTGGGATCAGCATGAACTGTACTGCTTTTCTCAGGTGCTGATACGTGTCACATGGACAAATGGATAGTACACGGATGTAAGAAATGGACACACGGTCAGCAAACAGGACAATGTCACATTCGTACAGATGGACGCCGACCACTGATCTCACCAGTACTGTTTTTTCTTGTACAGGAATTACCAGGTCATATGAAGGAGGCCTAATGTGGATCTTGATACATTATGGTGGTATATAAAACTTGAAAAAAAAACACTTCCAAATTTTTTTCTGGGTTCCATGATTCTCTCATACACTTTAACGTGATTCTTTTTAGATTACGGTGCTATAAAAAACTTGAAACATTTTTTTTTCTGGATTAAATGATTCATCCATACACTGTAATGTGGTTCTTGTTATTTTTGCATCGGAATATAAAACTGAAAAAACCCTTCAAAACTTTTCTATGGATGCAGTAACTCATCTATACTCTGTAACGCAGTTCTTGTTACCTTACGGTAACATATAAAGCTAACAAAGAACCTTAAAAATGTTTTTATGAATTCAATGATTCACCCATACACTACAATGCAGTTCTTGAAACATTACAGTGGTATGTACAGTTGTTCTCAAAAGTTTACATATCCTGGCAGAATTTTTGCTTTCTTGGCCTTTTTTCAGAAAATATGAATGGTAACACCAAAACTTTTTCTCCTATCATTGTTAGTGGTTGGGTGAAGCCATATATTGTCAAACTACTGTGTTTTCTCTTTTTAAATCATAATGACAACACAAAACAACCAAATGACCCTGATCAAAAGTTCACATACCCCATTTCTTAATACCGTGTATTGCCCCCTCTAACATCAATGACAGTTTGAATTCTTTTGTGATAGTTGCGGATGAGGTTCTTTTTTCTCTATGGTAAAGCTGCCCACTCTTTTTGGCAAAAAGCCTCCTGTTCCTTTAAATTCCTGAACTGTCTAGCATGAACTGCATGCTTGAGATCTCCCCAGAGCGGCTCAATGATATTGTGGTCAGGAGACTGAGATGGCCACTCCGAAACTTTCACTTTGTTCTGCTGTAGCAAATGACAGATTGACTTGGCCTTGTGTTTTGGATCATTGTCATGTTGGAACGTCCAAGTACGTCCCATGCGCAGCTTTCAGGCTTATGATTGCAAATTTGCCTCCAGTATGTGCTGACTACATGTTGCATTAATGTTTCCTTCAACTGTGACCAAGTTTCCTGTGCCTTGGTAGCTCACACATCCCGAAAACATCAGGGATCCGCCTGTTCTACAGTATGAATGATTTTCCTTTCATCATAGGCCTTGTTGACCTCTCTCCAAATGTAACGTTCATGGTTGTGGCCAAAAACTTCTATTTTTGTCTTATCACTCCAAATTACCTTGTTCCAGAAGTTTTGAGACTTGGATTTGTGCTGTTTTGCATATTTTAGGAGAGATACTTTGTGGCATTTGCACAGTAATGGTTTTCATCTGGCAACGCGACCATGCAGCCCATTTATCTTCAAATGCCTCCTTATTGTGCATCTTGCAACAGCCACACTGCTCGTTTTCAGAGTGTTCAGTATCTTAGCTGATGTTATTTGTTTTTCTTTGCATCCTGAACAATTTTCCTGGCAGTTGTAGACAACATTTTTGTTGGTCTACCTGACCATGGTTTTGTTTTTACTGAGTCCTGATTTTCCATTTGTTAATCACAATTTGAACGCTGCTGACTGGCATTATCAATTCATTGGATATACAGCTCAACTACATTTCCCATAGATGTGTTAACAATTCTTTTGCTTTCCCCATGAATCACAATACAGAAACGTCAGTGGCTGGATGAAAGATGCAAGAGTCTGACTGCATCCCAGAAACTCACTCAGCTTTTATGCACACACACTGATTACAAGCAAACTGGTAACAGGTGAGGATGTTACCTTTAGTAGCCATTCAAACCCATTTGTGTTAACTTCTGTGCATGTTATCAGGCCAAAATCACCAGGGTATGTGAACTTTTGATCAGAATTCATCATTTGGATGATTTTGGTTTTCATTGTGATTTAAAAAGACAAAACACAGTAGTTTGACAATAAATGGCTTCATCCAAACATTAATAATAAGTGGAAATAAAATGTTGGTGTTGTCATTTAAATTCTCTGAAGAAAAGGTCAAGAAAGCAAAAATTATGCAGTGGTATATAACCTTTTGAGCACAACTGTATATACATATAAATATGTGTGTGTCACTGACATCTATATATCTAAGTATTCTATGTGTATATACAGTACAGACAAAAAGTTTGGACACACCTTCTCATTTAAAGATTTTTCTGTATTTTCATGACTATGAAAATTGTACATTCACACTGAAGGCATCAAAACTATGAATTAACACATGTGAAATGATATACTTAACAAAAAAGTGTGAAACAACTGAAAATATGTCTTATATTCTAGGTTCTTCAAAGTAGCCACATTTTGCTTTGATGACTGCTTTGCACACTCTTGGCATTCTCTTGATGAGCTTCAAGAGGTAGTCACCGGGAATAGTCTTCTAAGAATCTTGAAGGAGTTCCCAGAGATGCTTAACACTTGTTGGCCCTTTTGCCTTCACTCTGCGGTCCATCTCACCCCAAACCATCTTGACTGGGTTCAGGTCTGGAGGCTGTGGAGGCCAGGTCATCTGGCATAGCACCCCATCACTCTCCTTCTTGGTCAAATAGCCCTAACACAGCCTGGAGGTGTGTTTGGGGTCATTGTCCTGTTGAAAAATAAATGATGGTCCAATTAAACGCAAACCGCATGGAATAGCATGCCGCTGCAAGATGCTGTGGCAGCCATGCTGGTTCAGTATGCCTTGAATTTTGAATAAATCCCAAACAGTGTCACCAGCAAAGCCCCCCACAACATTACACCTCCTCCTCCATTCTTCACGGTGGGAACCAGGCATTTAAAGCCCATCCGTTCACCTTTTCTGCGATGCACAAAGACATGGTGGTTGGAACCAAAGATCTCAAATTTGGACTCATGAAACCAAAGCACAGATTTCCCCTGGTCTGATGTCCATTCCTTGTGTTCTTTTGCCCAAAAAAGTCTCTTCTGCTTGTTTCCTGTGCTTAGCAGTGGTTTCCTAGCAGCTACTTTACTATGAAGGCCTGCTGCACAAAGTCTCCTCTTAACAGTTGTTGTAGAGATGCGTCTGCTGCTAGAACTCTGTGTGGCATTTACCTGGTCTCTAATCTGAGCTGCTGTTAACCTGTGATTTCTGAGGCTGGTGACTCAGATAAACTTATCCTCAGAAACAGAGGTGACTCTTGGTCTTCCTTTCCTGGGGTGGTCCTCATGTGAGTCAGTTTCTTTGTAGTGCTTGATGGTTTTTGCCACTGCACTTGGGGACACTTTCAAAGTTTTCCCAATTTTTCGGACTGACTGACCATCATTTCTTAAAGTAATGATGGCCACTCGTTTGTCTTTACTTAGCTGCTTTTTTCTTGCCATAATACAAATTCTAACAGTCTATTCAGTAGGACTATCAGCTGTGTATCCACCAGACTTCTGCACAACACAACTGATGGTTCCAACCCCATTTATAAGGCAAGAAATCCCACTTCTTAAACCTGACAGGGCACACCTGTGAAGTGAAAACCATTCCCGGTGACTACCTCTTGAAGCTCATCAAGAGAATGCCAAGAGTGTGCAAAGCAGTCATCAAAGCAAAAGGTGGCTACTTTGAAGAATCTAGAATACTTTTTTGTTAAGTATGTAATTCCACATGTGTTAATTCATAGTTTTGATGCCTTCAGTGTGAATGTACAATTTTCATAATCATGAAAATACAGAAAAATCTTTAAATGAGAAGGTGTGTCCAAACTTTCAATCTGTACTGTATCTATTCTATCTATTCTATTCTAACCTGTCAGTGTGATTTTACTGTGCATAATAATCGGACAGCATTCGCATGTTCCGAGTGCTGTGCAATTTTTTCTTGCACCCATAGGCTTGCATTGGCGAGTCTCAAACGCATGCTGCAATTTTACATGCACACTGAATATGCCTGAGAAAATGAATGGTGATGTGAGCTGCCCCATAGATTAACACTGGTCCGAGTGCTGTTCAATGTTTACTTGCATAGCACTCACCTGTATTCTACGGTAGTGTGACGCAGGCCTTACTGCCAACATCCAATACCTGCTGCCACTATGAAAAGTGACAGCAGGAGTGGCAGATGTGAGTATTCATCAGTCTCCCCCTGTGCTATAAATAAATACACAAAAAAACCACGTTGGTTTCCCTGTTTGTTTGAAAACTAGCCAGCCAAAACTCACAGCTGGGCGCCTCAACCCTCAGCTGTCAGCTTCAGCAAGACTGTTTACCAAGAATAGAGGGGTCCCCAAGCAGTATTTTTATTTAAATAAATAATTAAAAAAATAGCATGTGGTCCACTCCATTTTTAACAACCAACCTTCCTAAAGCAGACAGCTGGAGGCTGGTATTCTCAGGCTGGAAAGGGGCCATGGATATTGCCCCCAGCCTAAATATAAGAGACCTTATACTGGCGCCGCCCCTCCATAATGACTGAATACCGGATGCTGTTGGGGAGAATAAAGATCCTTTTCTCCCCATTGCTTTCGGCTACGTACAGGCACCAGTCAGTATTCTAAGGCTGTTACCCTGCAGGTTATCAGCATCATTCCTGGCAACAGGCTCTTTTTAAACAACTAGTGCTAATCAACTATGGTCACCAGTAAGTGAACAATTAGAGTCCCAACAACTTTGGGGAATAGAGGTGAAAAAAATAAAAAATACATATAAATTTCTTTGTATAAATATGATAAATAAATGTGATTTATAAGAACATCATGTTAGTTCTTGAATGCTGATCAGAAGGTTTATGGTATTTTGTAGCCTTTTGCAGATTCTCAGAATGCTACAAGCAAAAGAATCTTCAAATATGTACAGATTAAAAATGACCTCATTGGGAACTTCCTCCCTAACGTGCATCCTCCCCGAGATGCTGATCATGTGACTGACACTTTCATTGCAAACCACACGTCACATGCACTGATACGTCGTAAGATACTTGCGTGATAAACAAAAAGCATACAGGACTTTTTATGTCCATATCCCTGTGAAAAAGCTAATGTGAAACGCATGTTGGAGAAGTCCCCTTGGGATTCTGCCCTTGAACTTTATTATTGTTAATCTTCATCAATTGTGATTGACATATGCACATGTACAGTGTTGGCACATTCTCATTATTGTTAGTTGAAAACATTAGAGGATTCATATGATTGGTAAGCCATCATTTTTTGCACATGCACTTTATGGATGTCTCCTTGACTAACATATATTTCTATGGGATTCATATGAGTGGTGAATAAGGCCATTTTTTTTTACTTCATTAATTTCCCCTTCATATGATCTACCCCAAATTTTATCTGGGTTTTATATCTGGGTTTTATATCTGATGACTAGTGTTGAGCGATACCGTCCGATACTTGAAAGTATCGGAATCGGATAGTATCGGCCGATACCCGAAAAATATCGGATATCGCCGATACCGATATCCAATACCAATACAAGTCAATGGGACACCAAGTATCGGAAGGTATTCTGATGGTTCCCAGGGTCTGAAGGAGAGGAAACCGATACCTGATACCACAAAAGTATCGGATCTCGGTATCGGAATTCCGATACCGCAAGTATCGGCCGATACCCGATACTTGCGGTATCGGAATGCTCAACACTAGGGTTGAGCGAAAAGGGTCGAACATTTTTAAAAGTCGCCGACTTTTGGCGAAGTCGAGTTTCATGAAACCCGATCCGACCCCTGTGCGTTGTCGGCCATGCGGTACGCGACTTTCGCGCCAAAGTCGCGTTTCAATGACGCGAAAAGCGCCATTTCTCAGCCAATGAAGGTAAAGGCAGAGTGTGGGCAGCGTGATGACATAGGTCCTGGTCCCCACCATCTTAGAGAAGGGCATTGCAGTGATTGGCTTGCTGTCTGCGGCGTCACAGGGGCTATAAAGGGGCGTTCCCGCCGACCGCCATCTTACTGCTGCTGATCTGAGCTTAGGGAGAGGTTGCTGCCGCTTCTTCAGAAGCAGGGATAGCGTTAGGCAGGGTACATTAACCACCAAACCGCTTGTGCTGTAGCGATTTGCACTGTCCAACACCACCTTCGGTGTGCAGGGATAGTGGAAGCTACATTTTTTTTTTTTCTCAGCGCTGTAGCTCATTGGGCTGCCCTAGAAGGCTCCCTGATAGCTGCATTGCTGTGTGTACGCCGCTGTGCAAACCAACTGCTTTTTTCAAAGCACAAATCCTCTTGTTCCTTTCTTTCTGCACAGCTATCTTGTTTGTTTGTCCACACTTTTTATTTAATTTGTGCATCAGTCCACTCCTTATTGCTGCCTGCCATACCTGGCTGAGATTACTGCAGGGAGATAGTAATTGAAGGACAGTTCCTTTTTTTTTTTTTTTTTTTGTGGGAGATTAAGATTGGCATTTCTGCTAGAGTGCCATCCCTGTCTGTGCCATCTCTCACTCAGTGGGCCATAGAAAGCCTATTTATTTTTTTGCTTGATTTGGGTTCTAAAATCTACCTGAAAAAATCACTACATCAATCAGTGGGAGAAAAATATTGGCCTCAGGGCTTGTGTGCCACTCCTGACTCCTGTGTGTGCCATCTCTCATTCAGTGGGCCATAGAAAGCCTATTTATTTTTTTGCTTGATTTGGGTTCCAAAATCTACCTGAAAAAATCACTACATCAATCAGTGGGAGAAAAATATTGGCCTCAGGGCTTGTGTGCCACTCCTGACTCCTGTGTGCATCATCACTCACTCAGTGGGCCATAGAAAGCCTATTTTTTTTTTTTTGCTTTATTTGGGTTCTAAATTCTACCTGAAAAAATCAATAAATCAATCAGTGGGAGATTAATATTGGCCTTTGGGCTTGTGTGCCAGTCCTAAGCGTGCCATCTCTCTCACAAATAGTGGGCCATAGAAAGCCTATTTATTTTTTTTTTTTTTTGTGTTATAAATTCTCCCTGAAAAAAAAAAGGGAGATTAATATTGGCCTTTGGGCTTGTGTGCCAGTCCTAAGCGTGCCATCTCTCTCTCTCAGATAGTGGGCCATAGAAAGCCTATTTATTATTTTTTTTTATTGGGTTTATAAATTTTCCCTGAAAAAAAAGTGGGAGATTAATATTGGCCTCTGGGCTTGTGTGCCAGTCCTGAGCGTGCCATCTCTCTCACAAATAGTGGGCCATAGAAAGCCTATTTATTTTTTTTTTTTTGGTTTTATAAATTCTCCCTGATAAAAAAGGGAGATTAATATTGGCCTTTGGGCTTGTGTGCCAGTCCTAAGCGTGCCATCTCTCTCTCTCCGATAGTGGGCCATAGAAAGCCTATTTATTATTTTTTTATTGGGTTTATAAATTTTCCCTGAAAAAAAAAAAAAAAAGTGGGAGATTAATATTGGCCTCTGGGCTTGTGTGCCAGTCCTGAGCGTGCCATCTCTCTCACAAATAGTGGGCCATAGAAAGCCTATTTATTTTATTTTTTTGGGTTTTATAAATACTCCCTGAAAAAAAAAAGGGAGATTAATATTGGCCTTTGGGCTTGTGTGCCAGTCCTAAGCGTGCCATCTCTCTCTCTCAGATAGTGGGCCATAGAAAGCCTATTTATTATTTTTTTAATTGGGTTTATAAATTTTCCCTGAAAAAAAAAAAAAAAAAAGTGGGAGATTAATATTGGCCTCTGGGCTTGTGTGCCAGTCCTGAGCGTGCCATCTCTCTCACAAATAGTGGGCCATAGAAAGCCTATTTATTTTTTTTTTTTGTGTTATAAATTCTCCCTGAAAAAAAAAAAGGGCGATTAATATTGGCCTTTGGGCTTGTGTGCCAGTCCTAAGCGTGCCATCTCTCTCTCTCAGATAGTGAGCCATAGAAAGCCTATTTATTTTTTTGGTTGATTTGGGTTCTAAATTCTACCTGAAAAAATCAATAAATCAATCAGTGGGAGATAAATATTGGCCTCTGGGCTTGTGTGCCACTCCTGACTCCTGTGTGCGTCATCTCTCACACAGTGGGCCATAGAAAGCCTATTTTTTGTTTTATTTGTTTTCTAAATTCTCCCTGAAAAAATCATTTTATTTTATTTGGTTTCTAAATTCTTCCTGAAAAAAATCATTTTTTTTTATTATTTTTTTTTTCTAAAAAAAAAAAATCAAATCAGTGGGAGATTAATATTGCCCTTTCTGGTTGTGTGCCAGTCTTGACTCCTGGGTGTGCCATCTCTCTCTCTCTCTCCAATTGTGGGCCATAGAAAGCCTATTATTTTTTTAGCTTGATTTGGGTTCCAAAATCTACCTGAAAAAATCACTACATCAATCATTGGGAGAAAAATATTGGCCTCTGGGCTTGTGGGCCACTCCTGACTCCTGTGTGCGTTATCTCTCACTCAGTGGGCCATAGAAAGCCTATTTTTTGTTTTATTTGTTTTCTAAATTCTCCCTGAAAAAATCATTTTATTTTATTTGGTTTCTAAATTCTTCCTGAAAAAATCATTTTTTTTTATTATTTTTTTTTCTAAAGTCTCCCTGAAAAAAAAAAAAAAAATCAAATCAGTGGGAGATTAATATTGCCCTTTCTGCTTGTGTGCCAGTCTTGACTCCTCGGTGTGCCATCTCTCTCTCTCTCCAATTGTGGGCCATAGAAAGCCTATTATTTTTTTAGCTTGATTTGGGTTCCAAAATCTACCTGAAAAAATCACTACATCAATCATTGGGAGAAAAATATTGGCCTCTGGGCTTGTGTGCCACTCCTGACTCCTGTGTGCGTCATCTCTCACTCAGTGGGCCATAGAAAGCCTATTTTTTGTTTTATTTGTTTTCTCAATTCTCCCTGAAAAAATCATTTTATTTTATTTGGTTTCTAAATTCTTCCTGAAAAAATCATTTTATTCTATTATTTTTTTTTCTAAAGTCTCCATGAAAAAAAATAAAAAAAATAAAAAAAAACAGTGGGAGATTAATATTTACATTTGTGCTTCAGTGACAGTCCTGCATGTGTGGCATCTCTCTCATTTGTTGCCACCAAAAACAGAGTGTGTAACATTGTGCCTGATTTTCGTTGTGGTCTCACCCACCTGTAAAGGGGTAGCTAAATCATACTGAAGTTATAGCTCACCGTGTAAGTTGTGTGACAGCAACAAATACCGTTAGTTTGGTTACATTTTTAAAACAATGAGGAAGTCTGGTGGAAGAGGTCGTGGCCGGGGGCGTTCATTGTCAGCTGGTAATGAGGGTAGTGGTAGTGGTGGAGCATCAGGTGGTCGTGGGAAAAAAAATATTGCACCTAAGTCTGGAGCTGTGGAGCCAGGTTCGTCGTCTGGCTACACAAGGCCTCGAATGCTCCCTTTTCTGGGAGTAGGAAAACCGCTTTTAAAGCCGGAGCAGCAACAGCAAGTTTTGGCTTATCTTGCTGACTCAGCCTCTAGCTCTTATGCCTCCTCTCGTGAAACTGGTAAATGTAAAAGCACTGCGTCGTTAGTGAATGTTCATGGTCAGGGACAAGTCGCTTCCTTGTCTTCTTCACCAAGAACAACAGAGAAGAATGCAGCAGGCGACACAACGGGTTACTCCATGGAGCTCTTTACACATACCGTCCCTGGCTTAGAAAGTGAGGCAGTTAACAGTCCATGCCCATTACAAGTTGAATCTGACATGGAGTGCACTGATGCACAGCCACAGCCAGACTACTATGCTGGTCCTTTGACTCAGACCACAACATTGCCCTCGCAGGGTAATGATCAAAAATCAGACCCTGATGAGACTATGTTGCCCCATCACGAACGCTATACTACCGACCGACACGGTGACACAGATGAAGTTGCACACGAGCTACAAGAAGAGGTAATAGATGACCCAGTTGTTGACCCCGATTGGCAGCCATTGGGGGAACAGGGTGCAGGCGGCAGCAGTTTTGAAGCGGAGGAGGAGGGGCCGCAGCAGGCATCAACATCGCAACAGGTTCCATCTGCCGGGCCCGTATCTTGCCCAAAACGCGTGGCAAAGCCAAAACCTGTTGGAGGACAGCGTGGCCATCCGGTTAAAGCTCAGTCTGCAATGCCTGAAAAGGTATCTGATGCTAGAAAGAGTGCAGTCTGGCATTTTTTTAAACAACATCCAATTGATCAGCGCAAAGTCATCTGTCAAAAATGTTCAACTACCTTAAGCAGAGGGCAGAATCTGAAAAGTCTCAATACAAGTTGCATGCATAGACATTTAACCACCATGCATTTGCAAGCTTGGACTAACTACCAAACGTCCCTTAAGGTTGTAGCACCCTCAACCAATGAAGCTAGTCATCAACGCAACATCCCTTCCGGCAGTGTAGGGCCACCATTTTCCGCACCACCTGCAGTATCTGTGCAGGTTTCTTTGCCAGGCCAAAGCAGTCAGGATCAGGGAATCACCAGTTTCGTAGTAGGAAACACTGCATCTAGGGCACTGGCGGCAACAATACCATCTCCCACCGTCTCTCAGTCTGCCATGTCCACTGGCACCCCCGCTAGTTCCACGATCTCCAGCTCTCCAGTCCAGCTCACCCTACATGAGACTATGGTTAGAAAAAGGAAGTACTTAGCCTCGCATCCGCGTACACAGGGTTTGAACGCCCACATAGCTAGACTAATCTCGTTAGAGATGATGCCCTACCGGTTAGTTGAAAGCGAAGCTTTCAAAGCCCTGATGGACTACACTGTACCACGCTACGAGCTACCCAGTCGACACTTTTTTTCCAGAAAAGCCATCCCAGCCCTCCACCAGCATGTTAAAGAGCGCATCGTCCATGCACTCAGGCAATCTGTGAGCACAAAGGTGCACCTGACAACAGATGCATGGACCAGTAGGCATGGCCAGGGACGTTACGTGTCCATCACGGCACACTGGGTGAATGTTGTGGATGCAGGGTCCACAGGGGACAGCAATTTTGAGACAGTTCTGCCTAGCCCACGGTCTAGGAAACAGTTGGCTGTAGCCGTTCGCACCCCCTCCTCCTCCTCCTCGTCCTCTTGCAGAAGCGAGAGCTCGTCCACAGACCGCAGTCGCACAACCACTCCATCCACAGCTGCCACTGTTGCACACCAGGTCTCCCATTATGGGGCAGCTACTGGCAAACGTCAGCAGGCTGTATTGGCTATGAAGTGTTTGGGCGACAACAGACACACCGTGGAAGTTCTGTCCGAGTTCTTGCAGAAAGAAACGCAGTCGTGGCTGGGCACTGTAGATCTTGAGGCAGGCAAGGTAGTGAGTGATAACGGAAGGAATTTCATGGCTGCCATCTCCCTTTCCCAACTGAAACACATTCTTTGCCTGGCTCACACCCTAAACCTGGTGGTGCAGTGCTTCCTGAAAAGTTATCCGGGGTTATCCGACCTGCTCCTCAAAGTGCGTGGACTTTGCTCACATATCCGCCGTTCGCCCGTACACTCCAGCCGTATGCAGACCTATCAGCGTTCTTGGAACCTTCCCCAGCATCGCCTAATCATAGACGTTGCAACAAGGTGGAACTCAACACTGCACATGCTTCAGAGACTGTGCGAACAGAGGCGGGCTGTTATGTTTTTGTGGGAGGATACACATACACGGGCAGGCAGTAGGATGGCAGACATGGAGTTGTCAGGTGTGCAGTGGTCGAAGATTCAAGACATGTGTCAAGTCCTTCAGTGTTTTGAGGAATGCACACGGCTGGTTAGTGCAGACAACGCCATAATAAGCATGAGCATCCCCCCAATGCATCTGCTGATGCAAAGTTTGACGCACATAAAGGATCAGGCATCTGCAGCTGAGGAAGAGGAAAGCCTTGATGACAGTCAGCCATTGTCTGGCCAGGGCAGTGTACAGGACGAGGTAGCGGGCGAAGAGGAGGAGGAGGACGAGGAGGATGATGGGGATGATTATATTTTTAATGAGGAAGCTTTTCCGGGGCCACTGGAAATTGTTGGCGCGGCAAGGCCGGGTTCTGGTTTTTGGAGGGACACAAGTGACGTGGATTTGCCTGAAACTGCCCCTCAACCAAGCACAACCGCAGATTTGAGAACTTGAACTTTGGCCCACATAGCGGATTATGCCTTACGTATCCTCAAAAGGGACACACGCATTACTAAAATGATGAAAGATGATGATTACTGGTCGCCTGCCTCCTTGATCCTCGCTATAAAGGCAAATTGCAAAATATAATGCCACATGAGAACTTGGAAATAATATTAGCAACCAAACAATCAACTCTTGTTGACCGTTTGCTTCTGGCATTCCCTGCACACAGCGCCCGTGATCGTTCTCACACGAGCTGCAGGGGCCAGCAGACCAGAGGTGTTAGAGGGGCAGAAATCAGAAGTGGCGTTGGCCAGAGGGGTATTCTGACCAGGTTGTGGAGTGATTTTGCTATGATCGCAGACAGGACAGGTACTGCAGCATCAATTCAAAGTGACAGGAGACAACATTTGTCCAGTATGGTTACAAACTTTTTTCATCCCTTATCGATGTTCTCCCTCAACCATCATTCTCATTTGATTACTGGGCATCCAAATTAGACACCTGGCCAGAATTGGCAGAATATGCATTGCAGGAGCTTGCTTGCCCGGCAGCTAGTGTCCTATCAGAAAGAGTATTCAGTGCTGCAGGTTCAATACTAACAGAAAAAAGGACTCGTCTGGCTACCCAAAATGTAGATGATCTAACCTTCAATAAAATGAACCACAACTGGATTTCGAAATCTTTTGCCCCACCTTGCCCGGCTGACACCTAGCTTTCCTATGAAAAGGTCTTGCCTGTGGACTATTATGAATGACTTTTCCAATATCGTAATTTGCTGCACCTGATTGTCCAGCATACGACATGTTTACACCTCCCTAAATGGCCAAACTCCCCACACGGGGCCGTGGTATCGCCACTTGGCGCCAGCACCCGTGAGAGTGCTGTTTTTTTTCTGAAGAGGTGGGTGTGCCCGCTTTTGGTCTACGGCACTGCCACTGGGTCCCTCATAGTACAATAAAGTGTCTCTGGCGGTGGTGGTGCGCACCCAACATCAGACACACCGTTGTAATATGAGGGGCCCTGGGCCTGTACCGCCGGCCACAAGACAGTCCCCCCCCCAGCTCAAACAGTGCTCTACCACTTGCAAAATCATCTCTCACAGCTCCACCAATGTATAGTCTATGCGCTGACATCCTTCAATGCCTGGCACTGACAATACCATTGTATTAACATTTTTGTTATGTTAGGCCTTCGAAGCCTGTCTGCGGTCCCTCCTTCCACTAGGCCTCCACTGACCATTGTACTGCTGCCTGTGTACCCCTGGAACCAATTTTAAATTGCCAACAGCCCAATTTTGTTATGTTAGGCCTTCGAAGCCTGTCTGCAGTCCCTTCTTTCTACTACTACTACTACACTGACCAGACCACTGCTGCCCGTGTACCCCTGGAACCAATGTTAAATTGCCTGCACCCCTATTTTTGTTATGTTAGGCCTTCGAAGCCTGTCTGCGGTCCCTCCTTCCACTAGGCCTCCACTGACCATTGTACTGCTGCCCGTGTACCCCTGGAACCAATTTTAAATTGCCAACAGCCCAATTTTGTTATGTTAGGCCTTCGAAGCCTGTCTGCAGTCCCTTCTTTCTACTAATACTACACTGACCAGACCACTGCTGCCCGTGTACCCCTGGAACCAATGTTAAATTGCCTGCACCCCTATTTTTGTTATGTTAGGCCTTCGAAGCCTGTCTGCGGTCCCTCCTTCCACTAGGCCTCCACTGACCATTGTACTGCTGCCCGTGTACCCCTGGAACCAATTTTAAATTGCCAACAGCCCAATTTTGTTATGTTAGGCCTTCGAAGCCTGTCTGCAGTCCCTTCTTTCTACTACTACTACACTGACCAGACCACTGCTGCCCGTGTACCCCTGGAACCAATGTTAAATTGCCTGCACCCGTATTTTTGTTATGTTAGGCCTTCGAAGCCTGTCTGCGGTCCCTCCTTCCACTAGGCCTCCACTGACCATTGTACTGCTGCCCATGTACCCCTGGAACCAATTTTAAATTGCCAACAGCCCAATTTTTTTATGTTAGGTGTTGTGAGTTCTGTTTTTGGGCTCCCTCTGGTGGTTACTGATGGTACTGGGTGATTTGTATTCTGCTGTCTCTGGTGTCCACCTGTTCTATTAGCATTTGGGAGTTTCCTATTTAACCGGGCTTTCTTGTCATTTCCCCGCCGGCTATCAAGGTTATCAGAGTGGTTTGTTACCTCAGCTTCTGGCTTCAGTAATCTTCAGGACAAGCTAAGTTTTTGATTTTTCTTGTTCCACGTTTTGCTTTATTTTTGTCTTGTCCAGCTTGCATATAATTGTTTCTTTGCTGCTGGTTGCTCTAGTGGGCTGTAATTGCTCCTCATGTTCCATGAGTTGGAACATGAGTTCAAGTAATTACAGGATGGTTTTTTGAAGGGTTTTTTGCTGACCGCGCAGTTTACTTTTGTATCCTCTGCTATCTAGTTTATCTGTGTATGTGCCTTCCTCTCATTTCACCGTCATTATATGTGGGGGGCTGCTATTTCTGTGGGGTATTTCTCTGGAGGCAAGAGAGGTCTGTGTTTCTTCTAATAGGGGAAGTTAGATCTTCGGCTGGTGCGAGACGTCTAGGACCAACGTAGGCACGTTCCCCGGCTATTGTTATTTGTGTGTTCAGGTTTAGGGTCGCGGTCAGCTCAGGTTCCATCACCCTAGAGCACGTTGGTGCTTGTCCTTTTGTGATTCCCTGCCATTGGAATCATGACAGTATAGCTGGCCAAAATGTTTGGGCTGAAGTAGGAGGAAAAGTAGTCTGAGGAAGTTTTTTTTATTTTTTTTTCTCTCCTCTGAGGTTGCTGCCTAGCCTTAATTGCAGCCTGGCTGATTTTTTTTTTTTTTTTTTTTTCCTCCTCTTAATCCTTGAATGGCTCTGACCTTAGCTGTTTATCATGGACGTCCAGAGTTTAGCTTCCAGCTTGAATAATCTTGCTGCTAAGGTTCAAAATATACAAGATTTTGTTGTACATGCTCCTATGTCTGAACCTAGAATTCCTATTCCAGAGTTCTTTGCTGGAGATAGATCTAGTTTTCTGAATTTTAGGAACAATTGCAAGCTGTTCCTTTCTTTGAAATCTCGCTCTTCTGGAGACCCTGCTCAGCAGGTTAAGATTATTATATCTTTCCTGCGGGGTGACCCTCAAAATTGGGCATTTGCATTGGCACCAGGGGATCCTGCGTTGCTTAATGTGGATGCGTTTTTTCTGGCATTGGGTTTGCTCTATGAGGAACCTAACCAGGAGATTCAGGCTGAAAAATCTTTATTAGCTCTCTCTCAGGGGCAAGATGAAGCAGAAATATATTGTCAAAAATTTCAGAAATGGTCAGTGCTTACTCAGTGGAATGAGTGCGCCCTGGCTGCAAAGTTCAGAGATGGCCTTTCTGAGGCCATTAAAGATGTTATGGTGGGGTTCCCTGCGCCTACGGGTCTTAATGAGTCTATGACTATGGCTATTCAGATTGATCGGCGTTTACGGGAGCGCAAACCTGTGCACCATTTGGCGGTGTCTTCTGAACAGGCACTTGAGACAATGCAATGTGATAGAGTTCAGTCTAGAAGTGAACGGCAAAACTATAGGCGGAAAAATGGGTTGTGCTTTTATTGTGGTGATTCAGCTCATGTTATATCAGCATGCTCTAAACGCACAAAAAAGGTTGATAAGTCTGTTGCCATTAGTAATAATAATAATTATTACTATCATTATTACTATTATCATTAGTACGTTACAGTCTAAGTTCATTCTGTCTGTGACTCTGGTTTGCTCATTATCATCCATTTCCGTCGATGCCTATGTAGATTCAGGCGCTGCCCTGAGTCTTATGGATTGGTCATTTGCCAAGCGATGTGGGTTTAGTCTTGAGCCTCTGGAAGTCCCTATTCCTTTGAAGGGAATTGACTCTACACCTTTGGCTATGAATAAACCTCAGTACTGGACACAAGTGACCATGCGTATGACTCCCGTTCATCAGGAGGTGATTCGCTTCCTGGTATTGTATAATTTACATGATGTTCTAGTACTTGGTCTGCCATGGTTACAAACTCATAATCCAGTCCTTGACTGGAAAACAATGTCTGTGTTAAGCTGGGGATGTCAGGGGGTTCATGATGATGCACCTCCGATTTCTATCGCTTCATCTACTCCTTCTGAGATTCCTGTATTTTTGTCTGATTATCGGGATGTTTTTGAGGAGCCTAAGCTCAGTTCGCTTCCTCCTCACAGGAATTGCGATTGTGCTATAGATTTAATTCCTGGTAGTAAATTTCCTAAAGGTCGTTTGTTCAATCTGTCAGTGCCAGAGCATACTGCTATGCGGGATTATGTTAAGGAGTCCTTGGAAAAGGGACATATCCGTCCATCTTTGTCCCCTTTGGGAGCAGGTTTTTTTATCGTGGCCAAAAAAGATGGGTCCTTGAGGCCTTGTATAGATTATTGTCTTTTGAATAAGATTACCGCAAAATATCAGTATCCTTTGCCTTTGTTGACTGATTTGTTTGTTCGCATTAGGGGGCTAAATGGTTCACTAAGATTGATCTTCGGGGTGCGTATAATCTTATACGAATAAAGCAAGTTGATGAGTGGAAAACCGCATTTAATACGCCTGAGGGCCATTTTGAGTATTTGGTAATGCCTTTCGGACTTTCTAATGCTCCTTCAGTCTTCCAGTCCTTTATGCACGATATTTTCCGTGAATATCTGGATAAATTTATGATTGTGTATTTGGATGATATTTTGTTTTTTTCTGATGACTGGGAGTCTCATGTTCAGCAGGTCAGGAAGGTGTTTCAGGTCCTGCGGGCTAATTCCTTGCTTGTAAAGGGCTCAAAGTGTCTCTTTGGAGTCCAGAAGATTTCTTTCTTGGGCTATATTTTTTCCCCTTCTACTATTGAGATGGATCCCGTCAAGGTTCGGGCTATTTGTGACTGGACGCAGCCTGCATCTCTTAAGAGTCTGCAGAAGTTCTTGGGCTTTGCTAATTTCTATCGTCGTTTTATAACTAATTTTTCTAGTGTTGTTAAGCCTTTGACGGATTTGACTAAGAAGGGTGCTGATGTTGCTGATTGGTCTCCTGCGGCTGTGGAGGCCTTTCAGGAACTTAAACGCCGGTTTTCTTCTGCTCCTGTGTTGCGTCAGCCTGATGTTTCGCTTCCTTTCCAGGTTGAGGTTGATGCTTCCGAGATTGGAGCGGGGGCGGTTTTGTCGCAGAGAGGCTCCGATTGATCGGTGATGAAGCCATGTGCGTTCTTTTCTAGGAAGTTTTCGCCCGCTGAGCTGAATTATGATGTGGGTAATCGGGAACTTTTGGCCATGAAGTGGGCATTTGAGGAGTGGCGTCATTGGCTGTAGGGTGCTAGACATCGTGTGGTGGTCTTGACTGATCACAAAAATCTGATTTACCTTGAGTCTGCCAGGCGTCTGAATCCTAGACAGGCTCGTTGGTCACTGTTTTTCTCTCGTTTCAATTTTGTGGTTTCATACCTGCCAGGTTCAAAGAATGTGAAGGCGGATGCTCTTTCTAGGAGTTTTGTGCCTGACTCCCCTGGAAATTCTGAGCCCACTGGTATCCTTAGGGATGGGGTGATTTTGTCAGCCGTCTTCCCAGACTTGCGACGTGCTTTGCAGGAGTTTCAGGCGGGTAAACCTGATCGTTGTCCGCCTGAGAGACTGTTTATTCCGGATAGTTGGACCAGTAGAGTCATCTCCGAGGTCCATTCTTCTGCGTTGGCAGGTCATCCTGGAATATTTGGTACTAGAGACTTGGTGGCCAGATCTTTTTGGTGGCCTTCCTTGTCGAGGGATGTGCGTTCTTTTGTGCAGTCTTGTGAGGTTTGTGCTCGGGCTAAGCCTTGCTGTTCTCGAGCCAGTGGATTGTTGTCACCTTTGCCTATCCCGAAGAGGCCTTGGACGCACATTTCCATGGACTTTATTTCGGATCTCCCTGTCTCTCAAAAAATGTCCGTCATCTGGGTTGTGTGTGACCGCTTTTCTAAAATGGTTCATCTTGTACCCTTGCCTAAGTTGCCTTCCTCCTCTGAGTTGGTCCCTCTGTTTTTCCAGAACGTGGTTCGTTTGCATGGGATTCCGGAGAACATCGTTTCTGACAGGGGATCCCAGTTTGTGTCTAGATTTTGGCGGACGTTCTGTGCCAAGATGTGTATTGATTTGTCCTTTACGTCTGCATTCCACCCTCAGACGAATGGCCAGACGGAGCGAACTAATCAGACCTTGGAAACTTATTTGAGGTGTTTTGTTTCTGCTGATCAGGATGACTGGGTTACCTTTTTGCCGCTGGCCGAGTTTGCCCTTAATAATCGGGCTAGTTCTGCTACCTTGGTTTCTCCTTTCTTTTGTAATTCGGGGTTTCATCCTCGTTTTTCCTCTGGTCAGGTGGAGCCTTCTGATTGTCCTGGAGTGGACATGGTGGTGGATAGGTTGCATCAGATTTGGAGTCATGTGGTGGACAATTTGAAGTTGTCCCAGGAGAGGGCTCAGCAGTTTCCTAATCGCCGTCGCCGCGTGGGTCCTCGACTTCGTGTTGGGGACTTGGTGTGGTTGTCTTCTCGTTTTGTTCCTATGAAGGTCTCTTCTCCTAAGTTCAAGCCTCGGTTCATCGGTCCTTATAGGATCTTGGAAATTCTTAACCCTGTGTCGTTTCGTTTGGATCTCCCAGCATCGTTTGCTATTCATAATGTGTTCCATCGGTCGTTGTTGCGGAGGTATGAGGTACCTGTTGTTCCTTCGTTTGAGCCTCCTGCTCCGGTGCTGGTGGAGGGAGAATTGGAGTATGTTGTGGAGAAGATCTTGGATTCTCGTGTTTCCAGACGAAACTCCAATATTTGGTCAAGTGGAAGGGTTATGGTCAGGAGGATAATTCTTGGGTGGTTGCCTCTGATGTTCATGCTGAGGATTTGGTCCGCGCTTTTCATAGGGCTCATCCTGGTCGCCCTGGTGGTTCTCGTGAGGGTTCGGTGACCCCTCCTCAAGGGGGGGGGTACTGTTGTGAGTTCTGTTTTTGGGCTCCCTCTGGTGGTTACTGATGGTACTGGGTGATTTGTGTTCTGCTGTCTCTGGTGTCCACCTGTTCTATTAGCATTTGGGAGTTTCCTATTTAACCGGGCTTTCTTGTCATTTCCCCGCCGGCTATCAAGGTTATCAGAGTGTTTTGTTACCTCAGCTTCTGGCTTCAGTAATCTTCAGGACAAGCTAAGTTTTTGATTTTTCTTGTTCCACGTTTTGCTTTATTTTTGTCTTGTCCAGCTTGCATATAATTGTTTCTTTGCTGCTGGTTGCTCTAGTGGGCTGTAATTGCTCCTCATGTTCCATGAGTTGGAACATGAGTTCAAGTAATTACAGGATGGTTTTTTGAAGGGTTTTTTGCTGACCGCGCAGTTTACTTTTGTATCCTCTGCTATCTAGTTTTAGCGGGCCTCATTTTGCTGAATCTGTTTTCATACTGTGTATGTGCCTTCCTCTCATTTCACCGTCATTATATGTGGGGGGCTGCTATTTCTGTGGGGTATTTCTCTGGAGGCAAGAGAGGTCTGTGTTTCTTCTAATAGGGGAAGTTAGATCTTCGGCTGGTGCGAGACGTCTAGGACCAACGTAGGCACGTTCCCCGGCTATTGTTATTTGTGTTTTCAGGTTTAGGGTCGCGGTCAGCTCAGGTTCCATCACCCTAGAGCTCGTTGGTGCTTGTCCTTTTGTGATTCCCTGCCATTGGAATCATGACAGTTAGGCCTTCGAAGCCTGTCTGCGGTCCCTCCTTCCACTTGGCCTCCACTGACCATTGTACTGCTGCCCGTGTAGCCCTGGAACCAATGTAAAAGTGCCTACAGCCTGTCCAATTTGTTATGTTAGGCCTTCGAAGCCTGTCTGCGGTCCCTTCTTCCACTTGGCCTACACTGACCAGACCACTGCCGCCCGTGTACCCCTGTAACCTATTTTAAAGTGCATACAGCCAATTTTTTTTCTCTATTTTACAATTATAAAGCCCAGATGGACTATGCTGTACCACGGTAAGAGCTACCCAGTCGTCACTTCTTTTGCAAGAAAAGCCATCCCAGCACTACAGCATCATGTAAAAATCTGCATTGTCCATGCTCTCTGGCTATCTAATAGTAGAAAGGTGCACCTGACAACAGATGCATGGACCAGTAGGCATGTCCACGAAAGGTTAGATGTCCATTACGGCGCACTGGGTGAATGTTGTGGATGCATGGTCCACAGGGGACAGCCTACAAAGTCTGTCTGCAGTCCCAAATATAAATTGTCCTCCGCTTACCACACCAATGCTGCCTGTGTACCCCTGGAACATTTCATAAACTCCATTGACCAAAATTTGGGGTTTACAGCCTACTACCAGTGTCTGCCGCTCCAAGGTGTTCCCCGGGTTGCCTTTTCTGAGCTTTGATCTTCAGGCTCTTCTTAAGTAGTTGTTGAAAACAACACTGCATTCGGCCTACAAGTTGGGTCTGGGGTGTAGAGATGGTGTGTTCCACTCCAAGGTGTTCCCCAGGTTTCCTCGCCATTGCTGCAATCTTAATGCTCTCGTTTAGTAGTTGTTGGAAACTACAGTGCATTAGGCCTACAAATTGGGTATGGAGTGTAGAGAGATGGTGTGTTCCACTCCAAGGTGTTCCCCAGGTTTCCTCTCCATTGCTTCGATCTTCCTGCTCTCGTTTAGTAGTTGTTGGAAACTACAGTGCATTATGCCTACAAATTGGGTATGGGGTGTAGAGAGATGGTGTTTTACACTCCAAGGTGTTCCCCAGGTTTCCTCTCCATTGCTTCGATCTTCCTGCTCTCGTTTAGTAGTTGTTGGAAACTACAGTGCATTAGGCCTACAAATTGGGTATGGGGTGTAGAGAGATGGTGTGTTCCACTCCAAGGTGTTCCCCAGGTTTCCTCGCCATTGCTGCGATCTTAATGCTCTCGTTTAGTAGTTGTTGGAAACTACAGTGCATTAGGCCTACAAATTGGGTATGGGGTGTAGAGAGATGGTGTGTTCCACTCCAAGGTGTTCCCCAAGTTTCCTCGCCATTGCTGCGATCTTAATGCTCTCGTTTAGTAGTTGTTGGAAACTACAGTGCATTAAGCCTACAAATTGGGTATGGGGTGTAGAGAGATGGTGTGTTCCACTCCAAGGTGTTCCCCAGGTTTCCTCGCCATTGCTGCGATCTTAATGCTCTCGTTTAGTAGTTGTTGGAAACTACAGTGCATTATTCCTACAAATTGGGTATGGGGTGCAGAGAGATGGTGTGTTCCACTCCAAGGTGTTCCCCAGGTTTCCTCGCCATTGCTGCGATCTTAATGCTCTCGTTTAGTAGTTGTTGGAAACTACAGTGCATTAGGCCTACAAATTGGGTATGGGGTATAGAGAGATGGTGTGTTCCACTCCAAGGTGTTCCCCAGGTTTCCTCGCCATTGCTTCGATCTTCCTGCTCTCGTTTAGTAGTTGTTGGAAACTACACTGCATTAGGCCTACAAATTGGGTATGGGGTGTAGAGAGATGGCGTGTTCCACTCCAAGGTGTTCCCCAGGTTTCCTCGCCATTGCTTCGATCTTCCTGCTCTCGTTTAGTAGTTGTTGGAAACTACACTGCATTAGGCCTACAAATTGGGTATGGGGTGTAGAGAGATGGTGTGTTCCACTCCAAGGTGTTCCCCAGGTTTCCTCGCCATTGCTTCGATCTTCCTGCTCTCGTTTAGTAGTTGTTGGAAACTACAGTGCATTAGGCCTACAAATTGGGTATGGGGTGTAGAGAGATGGTGTGTTCCACTCCAAGGTGTTCCCCAGGTTTCCTCGCCATTGCTGCGATCTTAATGCTCTCGTTTAGTAGTTGTTGGAAACTACAGTGCATTAGGCCTACAAATTGGGTATGGGGTGTAGACAGATGGTGTGTTCCACTCCAAGGTGTTCCCCAGGTTTCCTCGCCATTGCTTCGATCTTCCTGCTCTCGTTTAGTAGTTGTTGGAAACTACACTGCATTAGGCCTACAAATTGGGTATGGGGTGTAGAGAAATGGTGTGTTCCACTCCAAGGTGTTCCCCAGGTTTCCTCGCCACTGCTTCGATCTTCCTGCTCTCGTTTAGTAGTTGTTGGAAACTACAGTGCATTAGGCCTACAAATTGGGTATGGGGTGTAGAGAGATGGTGTGTTCCACTCCAAGGTGTTCCCCAGGTTTCCTCGCCATTGCTGCGATCTTAATGCTCTCGTTTAGTAGTTGTTGGAAACTACAGTGCATTAGGCCTACAAATTGGGTATGGGGTGTAGACAGATGGTGTGTTCCACTCCAAGGTGTTCCCCAGGTTTCCTCGCCATTGCTTCGATCTTCCTGCTCTCGTTTAGTAGTTGTTGGAAACTACACTGCATTAGGCCTACAAATTGGGTATGGGGTGTAGAGAGATGGTGTGTTCCACTCCAAGGTGTTCCCCAGGTTTCCTCGCCATTGCTGCGATCTTAATGCTCTCGTTTAGTAGTTGTTGGAAACTACACTGCATTAGGCCTACAAATTGGGTATGGAGAGATGGTGTGTTACACTACAAGGTGTTCTCCAGGTTGCCTTTCCTGAGCTTCTATCTTCAGGCTCTCATTAAATTGTGGTTAAATGGAACATCTGCATTTGGCGTACTAGTTGGGTTGGGGCCTACTATCGGTGTCTGCCACTCCTTGCTGTTCTCCTGGTTTCCTGTCCGGAAATTCCATTTTCAGGCTCTCGTTAAGTAGTTGTTAATGTTAGACTGCATTTGGCCTACTAGTTGGGTTGGGGCCTACTATCGGTGTCTGCCACTCCTTGCTGTTCTCCTCCACTGAACAAAGCTGTGCCGCCTGTTTACTACGGTTGCCAATTTTGAACTGCATTTCGACTACTTACTGATTTGGGCCTACTCTCTGTGTCAGCATCTCATTCCAGTTGTCCTCCACTGCAATGCCCCCTGGTTAGTCCTGTGTTACCAATTTTGAACTGCATTTAGCCCACTTTATTCTTTGGGCCTATATCTGTGTTTCCTCCTCATCCTGCCCATTGCCCAGCCAGTGATAGATGAGTCTGCTGGTACATTGACCCATAACGCTAAATTCCCCGTGCACGCTACACAGCAAGATTGTGACCATGCTGAAAGTCAGGTTCCTCTTCCCGCATACCATACCACCTTACACGGGGACAAAGAGGAAGGTGCAGATGAAAGTGCAGGTTCCTTCATCAGGTGGGGGGAGGAATACTAGTTGGCGACGTCACTGGCACAGGGCCTCTCATAGTATGCAAAAGTGTTGCTGCCGGTGGGAGGCGCCCCCGCCGTGCAAACACACCGCTGTACTTTGAGGGGCCCTGTGCCAGTGCCAGTGCCAACGAGTGGGCCCCCCCTGCTTGCTCAGGATCACAGCACTTGCAAAGTTGAAATACTTTCCTCTCCCTGCTCCACTGCCATGACGCGTTCCAGATTTCCTGAGCCCACTAATTACTTGAACCAGCCCTACCCCCCACAACTTTAGCCAAATGACCCCCAATTTCAAATGCCTTCCAATTATTATAAGCTAAATTACGATTGACAAGCTTCAGTAAAAAGAATGGATGTTTTTGCCATTAAAATGGGCAGTGTAGGTGTTTTCCTGGCCTCCACTCACTGCCGACTATGCTCCCCCATTGACTTGCATTGGGTTTCGTGTTTCGGGCGATGCCCGACTTTTCGCGATAATCGGCCGATTCCACTCGACTCGACTTCTAAGATAGTCGGGTTTCGCGAAACACAACTCGACTCTAAAAAGGTCAAGGTCGCTCAACCCTACTCAACACTACTGATGACTCTTTTTCTCATTGTTTTTTTCCCATGGTGATGCTGCATCTTCTTTTTGTACACCTCTTTTTTGACCAGCTTCTATGTTTGAAATGAATTTGTAAGTAATTAATAGTTAATAAAGAAAATGATGAGGAATCCAGCTCAATGAGACAGTTACAGAAAAATGAAAAGCGATATCAACGCGTTTCTGGTGACCAAGCCCCCTTAGTCATGAAAAAGGGGGCTTGGTCACCAGAAACGCGTTGATATCGCATTTTATTTTCTGTAATTGCTGATGTTTTTATCCTCCACTGAACACAATTTTCCATGTGAATAAAGAAAAGAGTTTTTTCACTATCTCTTTGAGCTGGATACCTCATCATTTTCTTGATTCCTCCATGCCTTGACACAGTGGTTCCGTGCTCCGAGTCTTCAAGGATGTTAACTATGGTGAGCTGGACTTTGTTCTATTTAATTAATAGTTAATGTTAATTGAATTTATGCATGAAGTCAGCACTCCATTTTTTGGTCTTTAATTATCATTAAGAAGGCATTTCTTCCTAAATTTTCCATTATATTGATAGGGTATCATGTTACGCTCACAATGAGTTTGCTTCTTACCTTTCTAATCATTAATGTGCCTGTGAACTTTGTAACATTGTAAGATATATTGCTTGCAATCATTAATTTTCAAATGTTTGATCCTAGAAGATTAAAAGAACATTATAAGGAGATTTAAAGAAACATATTAAGTTGAATACTTCATGCTATTATATCATTTCTTGCTCATAATAAATTTCACATACTTAAAGTAACTGTAAATAAAGAAATATAAGCTATACTTGTGAAAAAATGTTTACCAATCTTCAAAGTGACTTTGTTGATAATTCATTTAAAATTATAAAATTACCTAATTTGCAATATAGATCATTTTATGAAATTAAATTATTGATTTCTTTATTAAGTAAAATCCAATTATTGATGATCTCTTACTAATAAGCACTTAAGTGTTGGTCTTGCCTGCACCTCTCAAACACATTTTAATTACATATACTAATTAATCTTCAAATAGCTCTAAGTCCATCAAACATCATTTACTAAATGTATAATAAATAACAGAGATGTAAGGGAAATATCATAGGCAGATTAGAAAAATACAGGTAAATGTAAATGTACTGTTTCTAGATGAAAAGTAATAACAAACGTATTAATAGCATCATAGAGTGAAGTAATCTTCAATAAAACTGGGCAAACATGTTTTCAACAAACAAGGCATTTTTTTCTTTTATAAACATTAACAGGATAAGAGGAAGGTGGACTTTATAGTGCTAGATGGTGTTACTGAAGAGATCGTCTAAGTTTATGGATAATCAAAAAATTAATTTACTTAATTGTTTTGAAATTATTATTCTGTGTAATAAAACCATATGGAAAAAGTGGCAAAAGGAGCACTAAGGGATACATACATGCTAGCCACCTTAGGGAGAGACCCAAGTTGGGCTAATTGTAGCGGGACGAAAGAGACCGAAAAGCCCTCTACTTAAAGGAAATACATAGTGGATGCTTTCCTAAAACGGAAAGCATCCACTAAGGGATAGTTCTCTTCACATCCATCCAACTATCTATCCATTCCATCCATTACACCTTCCCGTCCTCCCTACATCCATCTATCCATCATCATTCCAAACTTAAACTGCTTAGTTGGAGCCTTCTGAAGAAACCACCACCTTGAGCACCAACAGAGTTTTGCACATCACTGATCAAATAGTATTTAATTCACAAAATTGTTACATGCACTATAGATCTTCACTAGTGATGAGCGAACGTGCTCGCCACTACTCGGTACTCAACTGCTCACAAGCTGCGAATGCAGAGACACAGGCCACAACAATTCCATTCACTTGTTTGTCCCAGCCAAGCGTCCAGTTGTCCGTGCCCCAGAAATATGAAAGGAACCGTAAATACCAACCCACGCACCCACAAGCACACATACTAAATAATAATATACAATAATAATTTTTATTTATATAGCGCCAACATATTCCGCAGCGCTTTACAAATTATAGAGGGGACTTGTACAGACAATAGACATTACAGCATAACAGAGATCACAGTTCAAAATAGATACCAAGAGGAATGAAGGCCCTGCTCGCAAGCTTACAAACTATGAGGAAAGGGGGAGACACGAGAGGTGGATGGTAACAATTGCTTTAGTTATTCGGACCGGCCATAGTGTAAGGCTCGGGTGTTCATGTAAAGCTGCATGAACCAGTTAACTGCCTAAGTATGTAGCAGTACAGACACAGAGGGCTATTAACTGCATAAAGTGAATGAGAACATAATTAGCACATTGCCAAGTTTCTATCCGTGGAGATGTTGCAATTTAGGCTTGTGGGGGCACAGTCTTTCTGTGATCTCTTGGCTGTGGCTGCCCCACAATACTCTGTTCCCAGCTGGCACTATCTTTCCCAGTGTGCCATCCCCGCTAGAGTTGAGCGACTTTTACTTTTTTCGGATCAAGTCGGGTTGCGAAACCCAACTTTGTCAAAAGTCGGGTCGGGTGACATCGGCCGATTATTGCGAAAAGTCGAGGGCTGACTGAAACACGAAACCCAATGCAAGTCAATGGGGAATCAAAGTCGGCAGTGTGTGGAGGACAGGAAAACACCTACAGTGCCCATTTTAATGCCAAAAACATCAATTCTTATTACTTAAGCTTGTCAATCTTAATTTACTTTTTAATAATAGTTAGGCATAGAAAACTAGGGGTCATTTGGCTAACTATAGGGAGAAAAATACTTTATCTAAAAAACTAATTAAAGCTGCCAAAAAGGAAACAGAGAAGCACATTGCTAAGGAGAGTAAAACTAATCCCAAACTGTTCTTCAACTATATCAATAGTAAAAGAATAAAAACTGAAAATGTAGGCCCCTTAAAAAATAGTGAGGAAAGAATGGTTGTAGATGACGAGGAAAAAGCTAACATATTAACCCTTTCATGACCCAGCCTATTTTGACCTTAAAGACCTTGCCGTTTTTTGCAATTCTGACCAGTGTCCCTTTATGAGGTAATAACTCAGGAACGCTTCAACGGATCCTAGCGGTTCTGAGATTGTTTTTTCGTGACATATTGGGCTTCATGTTAGTGGTAAATTTAGGTCAATAAATTATGCGTTTATTTGTGATAAAAACGGAAATTTGGCGAAAATTTTGAAAATTGCGCAATTTTCACATTTTGAATTTTTATTCTGTTAAACCAGAGAGTTATGTGACACAAAATAGTTAATAAATAACATTTCCCACATGTTTACTTTACATCAGCACAATTTTGGAAACAAAATTTTTTTTTGCTAGGAAGTTATAAGGGTTAAAATTTGACCAGCGATTTCTCATTTTTACAACGAAATTTACATAACCATTTTTTTTAGGGACCACCTCACATTTGAAGTCAGTTTGAGGGGTCTATATGGCTGAAAATACCCAAAAGTGACACCATTCTAAAAACTGCACCCCTCAAGGTACTCAAAACCACATTCAAGAAGTTTATTAACCCTTCAGGTGCTTCACAGCAGCAGAAGCAACATGGAAGGAAAAAATGAACATTTAACTTTTTAGTCACAAAAATTATATTTTAGCAACAATTTTTTTATTTTCCCAATGGTAAAAGAGAGAAACTGAACCACGAAAGTTGTTGTCCAACTTGTCCTGAGTACGCTGATACCTCATATGTGGGGGTAAACCACTGTTTGGGCGCACGGCAGGGCTTGGAAGGGAAGGAGCGCCATTTGACATTTTGAATCAAAAATTGGCTCCACTCTTTAGCGGACACCATGTCACGTTTGGAGAGCCCCCGTGTGCCTAAAAATTGGAGCTCCCCCACAAGTGACCCCATTTTGGAAACTAGACGCCCCAAGGAACTTATCTAGATCCATAGTGAGCACTTTGAACCCCCAGGTGCTTCACAAATTGATCCGTAAAATGAAAAAGTACTTTTTTTTCACAAAAATGTTTTTTTACCTCAAATTTTTCATTTTCACATAGGCAACAGGATAAAATGGATCCTAAAATTTGTTGGGCAATTTCTCCTGAGTACACTGATACCTCATATGTGGGGGTAAACCACTGTTTGGGCACATGGTAAGGCTCGGAAGGGAAGGAGCGCCATTTGACTTTTTGAATGAAAAATTATCTCCATCGTTAGCGGACACCATGTCACGTTTGGAAAGCTCCTGTGTGCCTAAACATTGGCGCTCCCCCACAAGTGACCCCATTTTGGAAACTAGACCCCCCAAGGAACTTATTTAGATGCCTAGTGAGCACTTTAAACCCTCAGGTGCTTCACAAATTGATCTGTAAAAATGAAAAAGTACTTTTTTTTTCACAAAAAAATTCTTTTCGCCTCAATTTTTTCATTTTCACATGGGCAGTAGGATAAAATGGATCATAAAATTTGTTGGGCAATTTCTCCCGAGTACGCAGATACCTCATATGTGGGGGTAAACCACTGTTTGGGCACTCGGCAGGGCTCGGAAGGGAAGGCGCGCCATTTGACTTTTTGAATGGAAAATTAGCTCCAATTGTTAGCGGACACCATGTCGCGTTTGGAGAGCCCCTGTGTGCCTAAACATTGGAGCTCCCCCACAATTGACCCCATTTTGGAAACTAGACCCCCCAAGGAACTTATCCAGATGCATATTGAGCACTTTAAACCCCCAGGTGCTTCACAGAAGTTTATAACGCAGAGTCATGAAAATAAAAAATAATTTTTCTTTCCTCAAAAATGATTTTTTAGCCTGGAATTTCCTATTTTGCCAAGGGTAATAGGAGAAATTGGACCCCAAATGTTGTTGTCCAGTTTGTCCTGAGTACGCTGATACCCCATATGTGGGGGTAAACCACTGTTTGGGCGCACGGCAGGGCTCGGAAGGGAAGGCACGCCATTTGGCTTTTTAAATGGAAAATTAGCTCCAATCATTAGCGGACACCATGTCACGTTTGGAGAGCCCCTGTGTGCCTAAACATTGGAGATCCCCCAGAAATGACCCCATTTTGGAAACTAGTCCACCAAAGGAACTAATCTAGATGTGTGGTGAGGACTTTGAACCCCCAAGTGCTTCACAGAAGTTTATAACGCAGAGCTATGAAAATAAAAAATAAAAATTATTTTATCAAAAATGATCTTTTAGCCTGCAATTTTTTATTTTCCCAAGGGTATCAGGAGAAATTTGACCCCAAACGTTGTTGTCCAGTTTCTCCTGAGTACGCTGATACCCCATATGTGGGGTAAACTACTGTTTGGGCACATGCCGGGGCTCGGAAGTGAAGTAGTGACGTTTTGAAATGCAGACTTTGAAGGAATGCTCTGTGGGCGTCACGTTGCGTTTGCAGAGCCCCTGATGTGGCTTAACAGTAGAAACCCCCCACAAGTGACCCCATTTTGGAAACTAGACCCTGAAAGGAACTTATCTAGATGTGTGGTGAGCACTTTGAACCCCCAAGTGCTTCACAGAAGTTTATAATGCAGAGCCGTGAAAATAATAAATACGTTTTCTTTCCTCAAAAATAATTATTTAGCCCAGAATTTTTTAATTTTCCCAAGGGTAACAGGAGAAATTTGACCCCAATATTTGTTGTCCAGTTTCTCCTGAGTACGGTGATACCCCATATGTGGGGGTAAACTACTGTTTGGGCACATGCCGGTGCTCGGAATTGAAGTAGTGACATTTTGAAATGCAGACTTTGATGGAATGCTCTGCGGGCGTCACGTTGCGTTTGCAGAGCCCCTGATGTGGCTAAACAGTAGAAACCCCCCACAAGTGACCGTATTTTGGAAACTAGACCCCGAAAGGAACTTATCTAGATGTGTGGTGAGCACTTTGAACCCCCAAGTGCTTCATAGAAGTTTATAATGCAGAGCCGTGAAAATAATAAATACGTTTTCTTTCCTCAAAAATAATTATTTAGCCCAGAATTTTTTATTTTCCCAAGGGTTACAGGAGAAATTGGACCCCAAAAGTTGTTGTTCAGTTTCTCCTGAGTATGCTGATACCCCATGTGTGGAGGTAAACCACTGTTTGGGCACACGTCGGGGCTCAGAAGGGAAGTAGTGACTTTTAAAATGCAGACTTTGATGGAATGGTCTGCGGGCGTCACGTTGCGTTTGCAGAGCCCCTGGTGTGCCTAAACAGTAGAAATCCCCCACAAGTGACCCCATTTTAGAAGCTAGACCCCCCAAGTGACTTATCTAGATATGTGGTGAGCACTTTGAACCCCCAAGTGCGTCACAGACGTTTACAACGCAGAGCCGTGAAAATAAAAAATCATTTTTCTTTCCTCAAAAATGATGTTTTAGCAAGCATTTTTTTATTTTCACAAGGGTAACAGGAGAAATTGGACCCCAGTAATTGTTGCGCAGTTTATCCTGAGTATGCTGGCACCCCATATGTGGGGGTAAACCACTGTTTGGGCACACGTCAGGGCTCGGAATTGAGGGAGCACCATTTGACTTTTTGAATACGAGATTGGCTGGAATCAATGGTGGCGCCATGTTGCGTTTGGAGACCCCTGATGTGCCTAAACAGTGGTAACCCCTCAATTCTACCTCCAACACTAACCCCCCACACCTCTAACCCTAATCCCACTTGTAGCCATAACCCTAATCACAACCCTAACCACAACCCTAATTCCAACCCTAACCCTAAGGCTATGTGCCCACGTTGCGGATTCGTGTGAGATTTTTCAGCATCATTTTTGAAAAATCCGCGGGTAAAAGGCACTGCGTTTTACCTGCGGATTTTCCGTGGATTTCCAGTGTTTTTTGTGCGGATTTCACCTGCGGATTCCTATTGAGGAACAGGTGTAAAACGCTGCGGAATCCGCACAAAGAATTGACATGCTGCGGAAAATGCAACGCAGCATTTCCGCGCTGTATTTTCCGCACCATGGGCACAGCGGATTTGGTTTCCATATGTTTACATGGTACTGTAAACCTGATGGAACACTGCTGCGGATCCGCAGCGGCCAATACGCTGCGGATCCGCAGCCAAATCCGCACCGTGTGCACATAGCCTAATTCTAAAGGTATGTGCACACGCTGTGGAAAACGCAGCAGTTTCCCATGAGTTTACAGTTCAATGTAAACATATGGGAAACAAAAATCACTGTACCCATGCTGCAGAAAAACTGCACGGAAACGCAGCAGTTTACATTCCGCAGCATGGCACTTCTTTGTGCGGATTCCGCAGCGGTTTTACAACTGCTCAAATAGAAAATCGCAGTTGTAAAACCGCAGTGAAATGCGCAGAAAAAACGCGGTAAATCCGCCATAAATCCGCAGCGGTTTAGCACTGCGGATTTATCAAATCCGCAGCGGAAAAATTCTAAGAGGACCAGAATACGTGTTCACATACCGAAACCCTAACCCTAGCCCTAACCCTAGCCCTAACCCTACCCCTAACCCTACCCCTAACCCTAACCCTACCCCTAACCCTACCCCTAACCCTAACCCTACCCCTAACCCTACCCCTAACCCTAGCCCTAACCCTAACCCTAGCCCTAACCCTAACCCTACCCCTAACCCTAACCCTATTCTAACATTAGAGGAAAAAAAAAATTCTTTATTTTTTTATTGTCCCTACCTATGGGGGTGACAAAGGGGGGGGGTCATTTATTATTTTTTTTATTTTGATCACTGAGATATAATCTATCTCAGTGATCAAAATGCATTTTGGAACGAATCTGCCGGCCGGCAGATTCGGCGGGCGCACTGCGCATGCGCCCGCCATTTTGGAAGATGGCGGCACCCGGGGAGAAGACGGACGGACCCCGGCAGGATCGGTAAGTATGATGGGATGGGGGGGAGCACGGGGGGGGAATCGGAGCATGGGGGGTGAATCGGAGCGCGGGAGGGGTGGAACGGAGCACGGGGGGGTGGAATGGAGCACGGGGGTTGGAACGGAGCACGGGGGGTGGAACGGAGCACGGGGTGGGTGGATCGGAGTGCAGGGGGGATGATTGGAGCACGGGGAGGGTGATTGGAGCACGGGGGGAGCGGACAAGAGCACGGGGGGAGCGGAGCACAGGACGGAGGGGAGCCGGAGCAGTGTACCGGACAGATCGGAGGGCTGGGGTGGCGATCGGTGGGGTGGGGTGGGGGTACATTAGTGTTTCCAGCCATGGCCGATGATATTGCAGCATCGGCCATGGCTGCATTGTAATATTTCACCAGTTATAATAGGTGAAATATTACAAATCGCTCTGATTGGCAGTTTCACTTTCAACAGCCAATCAGAGCGATCGTAGCCATAGGGGGGTGACGCCACCCCCCCTGGGCTAAACTACCACTCCCCCTGTCCCAGCAGATCGGGTGAAATGGGAGTTAACCCTTTCACCCGATCTGCAGGGACGCGATCTTTCTATGACGCCACATTAAGGGTCACCAATCTAACCCAAGAAGAGGTGCGAAACCGGCTAAATAAGATTAAAATAGATAAATACACTAGATTCCTTGATAGGGCGTTGATCCAGGGAACTAGTCTGATTGCCGTATGTGGAGTCGGGAAGGAATTTTTTTCCCCAATGTGGAGCTTACTCTTTGCCACATGGGTTTTTTTTGCCTTCCTCTGGATCAACATGTTAGGGCATGTTAGGTTAGGCTATGGGTTGAACTAGATGGACATATAGTCTTCCTTCAACCTTAATAACTATGTAACTATGTAACTATGTAAATCTCCGGGTCCGGATGGCATACACCCACGAGTACTAAGAGAACTAAGTAATGTAATAGATAAACCATTATTTCTTATTTTTAGGGACTCTATAGCGACGGGGTCTGTTCCGCAGGACTGGCGCATAGCAAATGTGGTGCCAATATTCAAAAAGGGCTCTAAAAGTGAACCTGGAAATTATAGGCCAGTAAGTCTAACCTCTATTGTTGGTAAAATATTTGAAGGGTTTCTGAGGGATGTTATTCTGGATTATCTCAATGAGAATAACTGTTTAACTCCATATCAGCATGGGTTTATGAGAAATCGCTCCTGTCAAACCAATCTAATCAGTTTTTATGAAGAGGTAAACTATAGGCTGGACCACGGTGAGTCATTGGACGTGGTATATCTCGATTTTTCCAAAGCGTTTGATACCGTGCCGCACAAGAGGTTGGTACACAAAATGAGAATGCTTGGTCTGGGGGAAAATGTGTGTAAATGGGTTAGTAACTGGCTTAGTGATAGAAAGCAGAGGGTGGTTATAAATGGTATAGTCTCTAACTGGGTCGCTGTGACCAGTGGGGTACCGCAGGGGTCGGTATTGGGACCTATTCTCTTCAACATATTCATTAATGATCTGGTAGAAGGTTTACACAGTAAAATATCGATATTTGCAGATGATACAAAACTATGTAAAGCAGTTAATACAAGAGAAGATAGTATTCTGCTACAGATGGATCTGGATAAGTTGGAAACTTGGGCTGAAAGGTGGCAGATGAGGTTTAACAATGATAAATGTAAGGTTATACACATGGGAAGAAGGAATCAGTATCATCATTACACACTGAACGGGAAACCACTGGGTAAATCTGACAGGGAGAAGGACTTGGGGATCCTAGTTAATGATAAACTTACCTGGAGCAGCCAGTGCCAGGCAGCAGTTGCCAAGGCAAACAGGATCATGGGGTGCATTAAAAGAGGTCTGGATACACATGATGAGAGCATTATACTGCCTCTGTACAAATCCCTAGTTAGACCGCACATGGAGTACTGTGTCCAGTTTTGGGCACCGGTGCTCAGGAAGGATATAATGGAACTAGAGAGAGTACAAAGGAGGGCAACAAAATTAATAAAGGGGATGGGAGAACTACAATACCCAGATAGATTAGCGAAATTAGGATTATTTAGTCTAGAAAAAAGACGACTGAGGGGCGATCTAATAACCATGTATAAGTATATAAGGGGACAATACAAATATCTCGCTGAGGATCTGTTTATACCAAGGAAGGTGACGGGCACAAGGGGGCATTCTTTGCGTCTGGAGGAGAGAAGGTTTTTCCACCAACATAGAAGAGGATTCTTTACTGTTAGGGCAGTGAGAATCTGGAATTGCTTGCCTGAGGAGGTGGTGATGGCGAACTCAGTCGAGGGGTTCAAGAGAGGCCTGGATGTCTTCCTGGAGCAGAACAATATTGTATCATACAATTATTAAGTTCTGTAGAAGGACGTAGATCTGGGGATTTATTATGATGGAATATAGGCTGAACTGGATGGACAAATGTCTTTTTTCGGCCTTACTAACTATGTTACTATGTTACTATGTTACTATGTAAGTTGTGGGGGGGTAGGGCTGGCTCAAGATTTTTGTGGGCCCAGGAAACGCAGAATATGTCACAGTGGTGGAGCAGGGAGAGGTAAGTATGTCAACTTTGCAAGTGCTGTGATCCTGCGCAAGCTGGGGGGCCCACTCATTGGCACTGGCACAGGGCCCCTCATAGTACGGCGGTGTGTTTGATGGCGTGTGGCGCCTCCCACTGGCAGAGACACTTTTGCGTACTATGAGGGGCCCTGTGCCAGTGACGTTGCCAACGAGTATGCCCCCCACCTGATGAAGGAACATGCACTTTCATCTGCACCTTCCTCTTTGTCCCCGTGTAAGGTGGTATAGTATGCGGGAAGGGTAACCTGACTTTCAGCAGAGTCAGATTCTGGCTGTGTAGAGTGCAAGGGGAATGTAGTGGTCTGGGTCAATGTACCAGCAGACTCATCTAGCAGTGGCTGGGTAATGGGCAGGATGAGGAGGAAACACAGATATAGGCCCAAATAATAAAGTAGGCTAAGTGCAGTTCAAAATTGGTAACAGGACTTAACAGGCGGCATTGCTTTGTTCAGTGGAGGAAAACTGTAATGAGTGGCAGACACAGTTAGTAGGCCCAAATAATAAAGTAGGCTAAATGCAGTTCAAAATTGGTAACAGGACTAAACAGCAAGGGCTAGCTGGACCAGGAACAATGTCAAGGAGGCAGAAGTTAAACAACATGATCAACGAGTACCTAAGTGACTATACCTGCATCCTTCCTGACGCTCCTGTTCCATTTAATTACTGGGAATCCAAGCTGCACAGTTGGCCCAACCTCTCCTTATATACCTTGGAGGTGCTGGCCTGCCCTGCTGCTATTGTGATGTCAGAGCCTGTTTTCAGTTCTGCTGAGGTAATTTCACAGATAAACGCACACGGCTGACTACAGAGAATGCAGACAGGCTGACTCATAAAATGTAACAAGGACTGGTTTTTGCCACAGTTTTTAAGCTCTCCAGATGACAGAATCCCAGCCTAAAGTCACCCAAAATGTTCTTTTATGCTACTGGTCATCACATCTATCCCTTCCCATACAAACCCCTTTCCTTCTTCTTACATGTGTATTCTACTCCTGCTTCTGCCACATGTACTTCATGATCAACAAGCTGGAAACAATGTTCCATTCATTAGTATTTCCCATCGGAGGCACTTGTGATGAGACCTCCTTTCTGCGTCAACCATGATACAGCCCCTTGGGCTAATTTTTGAAAACACTATGTCTATGGCCGCACAATGAGCACTGGAACTACCATGCTAGTAGTCCTAGCTTGATGATTGTCTGACCCTCAAGGCCTCCTTCCTGCATCAACCATTATACAGCCCCTTGGGCTAATTTTTGGTAACACTATGTCTAAGCCTGGACATTGGGCACTGGAACTACCGTGCCAGTAGTCCTAGCTTGATAATTGTCTGGCCCTTGAGGCCTCCTTCCTGCATCAACCATGATATAGCCCCTTGGGCTAATTTTTGGAAACACTATGTCTACGCCTGCACATTGGGCACTGGAACTTCCATGCTAGTAATCCTAGCTACATAATTGTCTGGCCCTTGAGGCCTCCTTCCTGCGTCACCCATGCCCAGGCCCTGTGGCTAATTTTTGGGAGACACTATGCCTGCACACTGTGCAGTGGCAGTGGGACAACAAGAACAGTAGTCCAACCTTTATAATTGTGAAGCCCTTGTGATGATGATGAATGGCTTCTTCCTGCATTAACCAGCACACAGCTTTTTACCGCCTGCTTTTAAACAATCATCCACACATTTCAGCCTTTTCCTCAGGCCCCCAGACCACTTTGTAGGGTCCAGCAGAAAATTACTCGCATTTCCCTTTGACTTGCATCGGACTCGCTACTTTTTATGAATACCCGAGTATTAGGCCCTACTCATTACGAGTATAGCGAGTCCGAATATTTGACTACTTGCTGAACCCTACTGGCAACCAATTAGGGACCACAAAAAAGAAGGTGGAAAATATTTTCACTTCTAGTTAAGATTAGTAATGGGCGAACCCCTGATTGTTTGGGTCCTGCAGGTTTGGCTGAACATTTTTTAAAAAGTTTGATTCTGATATCAGAACAGTACCCGAACCCGGACCCCATTCAGATGAATTGGGACCCAAAAAAATTTTATTTGCCACTCTGTCATCTGCATGACAGCATGGCAAATGCTGACTCTGATCAGTGTTAAGATTATTACCACCAGTCAGAGATTTGCGGTTCCCACAAAGCCAGCAGCTTTGACAGGCAGTAAAAAATTTACGGCAGTTCACAGAGGTGTCAGCTGATATGAGTACTATTCCTCCTATGCCTGTTGTCACTGACAAAAATGAGAGCAAGCGACCGCTGATGGGAGCTTTAATCAATCGATGCCGAAGCTATAAATAAATGAATCTAAAAAAATGACTTGGGGTCTCTTCTATTTATGATAATCAGTAGGGTTGAGCGAAACGGGTCGTTCATTTTCAAAAGTCGCCGACTTTTGGCAAAGTCGGGTTTCATGAAACCCGATCCGACCCCTGTGCGGGGTCGGCCATGCGGTACGCGACTTTCGCGCCAAAGTCGCGTTTCAATGACGCGAAAAGCGCCATTTCTCAGCCAATGAAGGTAAACGCAGAGTGTGGGCAGCGTGATGACATAGGTCCTGGTCCCCACCATCTTAGAGAAGGGCATTGCAGTGATTGGCTTGCTGTCTGCGGTGTCACAGGGGCTATAAAGGGGAGTTCCCGCCGACCGCCATGTTACTGCTGCTGATCTGAGCTTAGGGAGAGGTTGCTGCCGCTTCGTCAGAAGCAGGGATAGCGTTAGGCAGGGTCCATTAACCACCAAACCGCTTGTGCTGTAGCGATTTCCACTGCCCAACACCACCTTCGGTGTGCAGGGACAGTGGAAGCTACATTTTTTTTTTTTTCCCCCTCAGCGCTGTAGCTCATTGGGCTGCCCTAGAAGCCTCCCTGATAGCTGCATTGCTGTGTGTACGCCGCTGTGCAAACCAACTGCTTTTTTCAAAGCACAAATCCTCTTGTTCCTTCCTTTCTGCACAGCTATCTTTTTGGTTTGTACACACTTTTTATTTAATTTGTGCATCAGTCCACTCCTTATTGCTGCCTGCCATACCTGGCTGAGATTACTGCAGGGAGATAGTAATTGAAGGACACTCCCTGTTTTTTTGTTTTTTTTTGTAGGAGATTAAGATTGGCATTTCTGCTAGAGTGCCATCCCTGTCTGTGTCATCTCTCACTCAGTGGGCCATAGAAAGCCTATTTATTTTTTGGCTTGATTTGGGTTATAAAATCTACCTGAAAAAATCACTACATCAATCAGTGGGAGAAAAATATTGGCCTCAGGGCTTGTGTGCCACTCTTGACTCCTGTGTGCATCATCACTCACTCAGTGGGCCATAGAAAGCCTATTTATTTTTTTGCTTGATTTTGGTTCTAAAATCTACCTGAAAAAATCAATACATCAATCAGTGGGAGAAAAATATTGGCCTCAGGGCTTGTGTGCCACTCCTGACTCCTGTGTGCATCATCACTCACTCAGTGGGCCATAGAAAGCCCATTTTTTTTTTTTTTTGCTTTATTTCGGTTCTAAATTCTACCTGAAAATTCAATAAATCAATCAGTGGGAGATTAATATTGGCCTTTGGGCTTGTGTGCCAGTCCTAAGCGTGCCATCTCTCTCTCTCAGATAGTGGGCCATAGAAAGCCTATTTATTTATTTTTTTATTGGGTTTATAAATTTTCCCTGGAAAAAAAAAAAAAAGTGGGAGATTAATATTGGCCTCTGGGCTTGTGTGCCAGTCCTGAGCGTGCCATCTCTCTCACAAATAGTGGGCCATAGAAAGCCTATTTATTTATTTTTTTTTGGTTTTATAAATTCTCCCTTAAAAAAAAAAGGGAGATTAATATTGGCCTTTGGGCTTGTGTGCCAGTCCTAAGCGTGCCATCTCTCTCTGTCTCTCAGATAGTGGGCCATAGAAAGCCTATTTATTATTTTTTTTATTGGGTTTATAAATTTTCCCTGGAACAAAAAAAAAAAAGTGGGAGATAAATATTGGCCTCTGGGCTTGTGTGCCACTCCTGACTCCTGTGTGCGTCATCTCTCACTCAGTGGGCCATAGAAAGCCTTTTTTTGTTTTATTTGTTTTCTAAATTCTCCCTGAAAAAATCATTTTATTTTCTTTGGTTTCTAAATTCTTCCTGAAAAAATAATTTTATTCTATTTTTTTTTTTCCTAAAGTCTCCCTGAAAAAAAAAAAAAAAAAAACCAAATCAGTGGGAGATTAATATTGCCCTTTCTGCTTGTGTGCCAGTCTTGACTCCTGGGTGTGCCATCTCTCTCTCTCTCTCCAATTGTGGGCCATAGAAAGCCTATTATTTTTTTAGCTTGATTTGGGTTCCAAAATCTACCTGAAAAAATCACTACATCAATCAGTGGGAGATAAATATTGGCCTCTGGGCTTGTGTGCCACTCCTGACTCCTGTGTGCGTCATCTCTCACTCAGTGGGCCATAGAAAGCCTTTTTTTGTTTTATTTGTTTTCTAAATTCTCCCTGAAAAAATCATTTTATTTTCTTTGGTTTCTAAATTCTTCCTGAAAAAATCATTTTATTCTATTTTTTTTTTTCCTAAAGTCTCCCTGAAAAAAAAAAAAAAAATCAAATCAGTGGGAGATTAATATTTACATTTGTGCTTCAGTGACAGTCCTGCGTGTGTGGCATCTCTCTCATTTGTTGCCACCAACAACAGAGTGTGTAACATTGTGCCTGATTTTCGTTGTGGTCTCACTCACCTGTAAAGGGGTAGCTAAATCATACTGAAGTTATAGCTCACCGTGTAATTTGTGTGACAGCAACAAATACCGTTAGTTTGTTTACGTTTTTAAAACAATGAGGAAGTATGGTGGAAGAGGTCGTGGCCGGGGGCGTTCATTGTCAGCTGGTAATGAGGGTAGTGGTAGTGGTGGAGCATCAGCTGGTCGTTGGAAAAAAAATATTGCACCTAAGTCTGGAGCTGTGGAGCCAGGTTCGTCGTCTGGCTACACAAGGCCTCGAACGCTCCCTTTTCTGGGAGTAGGAAAACCGCTTTTAAAGCCGGAGCAGCAAGAGCAAGTTTTGGCTTATCTTGCTGACTCAGCCTCTAGCTCTTTTGCCTCCTCTCGTGAAACTGGTAAATGTCAAAGCAGCGCGTCGTTAGTGGATGTTCACGGTCAGGGACAAGTCGCTTCCTTGTCCTCTTCAGCAAAAACAACAACAGAGAAGAATGCAGCAGGCGACACAACGGGTTACTCCATGGAGCTCTTTACACATACCGTCCCTGGCTTAGAAAGTGAAGCAGTTAACAGTCCATGCCCATTACAAGTTGGATCTGACATGGAGTGCACTGATGCACAGCCACAGCCAGACTACTATGCTGGTCCTTTGACTCAGACCACAACATTGCCCTCGCAGGGTGCTGATCAAGAATCAGACCCTGATGAGACTATGTTGCCCCATCACGAACGCTATACCACCGACCGACACGGTGACACAGACGAAGTTGCACACGAGCTACAAGAAGAGGTAATAGATGACCCAGTTCTTGACCCCGATTGGCAGCCATTGGGGGAACAGGGTGCAGGCGGCAGCAGTTCTGAAGCGGAGGAGGAGGGGCCGCAGCAGGCATCAACATCGCAACAGGTTCCATCTGCCGGGCCCGTATCTTGCCCAAAACGCGTGGCAAAGCCAAAACCTGTTGGAGGACAGCGTGGCCATCCGGTTAAAGCTCAGTCTGCAATGCCTGAAAAGGTATCCGATGCTAGAAAGAGTGCAGTCTGGCATTTTTTTAAACAACATCCAATTGATCAGCGCAAAGTCATCTGTCAAAAATGTTCAACTACCTTAAGCAGAGGACAGAATCTGAAAAGTCTCAATACAAGTTGCATGCATAGACATTTAACCACCATGCATTTTCAAGCCTGGACTAACTACCAAACGTCCCTTAAGGTTGTAGCACCCTCGGCCAATGAAGCTAGTCAGCAACGCAACATCCCTTCCGGCAGTGTAGGGCCACCATTTTCCGCACCACCTGCAGTATCTGTGCAGGTTTCTTTGCCAGGCCAAAGCCGTCAGGGTCAGGGAATCACCAGTTTCGTAGTAGGAAACACTGCATCTAGGGCACCGGTGGCAACAATACCATCTCCCACCGTCTCTCAGTCTGCCATGTCCACCGGCACCCCCGCTAGTTCCACGATCTCCAGCTCTCCAGTCCAGCTCACCCTACATGAGACTATGGTTAGAAAAAGGAAGTACTTAGCCTCGCATCCGCGTACACAGGGTGTGAACGCACACATAGCTAAACTAATCTCGTTAGAGATGATGCCCTACCGGTTAGTTGAAAGCGAAGCTTTCAAAGCCCTGATGGACTACGCTGTACCACGCTACGAGCTACCCAGTCGACACTTTTTTTCCAGAAAAGCCATCCCAGCCCTCCACCAGCATGTTAAAGAGCGCATCATCCATGTACTCAGGCAATCTGTGAGCACAAAGGTGCATCTGACAACAGATGCATGGACCAGTAGGCATGGCCAGGGACGTTACGTGTCCATCACGGCACACTGGGTAAATGTGGTGGATGCAGGGTCCACAGGGGACAGCAAGTTTGGGACAGTTCTGCCTACTTCACGGTCTAGGAAACAATTGGCTGTAGCCGTTCGCACCCCCTCCTCCTCCTCTTCGTCCTCCTGCAGAAGCGAGAGCTCGTCCACAGACCGCAGTCGCACAACCACTCCATCCGCAGCTGCCACTGTTGCACACCAGGTCTCCCATTATGGGGCAGCTACTGGCAAACGTCAGCAGGCTGTATTGGCTATGAAGTGTTTGGGCGACAACAGACACACCGCGGAAGTTCTGTCCGAGTTCTTGCAGAAAGAAACGCAGTCGTGGCTGGGCACTGTAGATCTTGAGGCAGGCAAGGTAGTGAGTGATAACGGAAGGAATTTCATGGCTGCCATCTCCCTTTCCCAACTGAAACACATTCCTTGCCTGGCTCACACCTTAAACCTGGTGGTGCAGTGCTTCCTGAAAAGTTATCCGGGGTTATCCGACCTGCTTCTCAAAGTGCGTGGACTTTGCTCACATATCCGCCGTTCGCCCGTACACTCCAGCCGTATGCAGACCTATCAGCGTTCTTTGAACCTTCCCCAGCATCGCCTAATCATAGACGTTGCAACAAGGTGGAACTCAACACTGCACATGCTTCAGAGACTGTGTGAACAGAGGCGGGCTGTTATGTTTTTGTGGGAGGATACACATACACGGGCAGGCAGTAGGATGGCAGACATGGAGTTGTCAGGTGTGCAGTGGTCGAAGATTCAAGACATGTGTCAAGTCCTTCAGTGTTTTGAGGAATGCACACGGCTGGTTAGTGCAGACAACGCCATAATAAGCATGAGCATCCCCCTAATGCGTCTGCTGATGCAAAGTTTGACGCACATAAAGGATCAGGCGTCTGCAGCTGAGGAAGGGGAAAGCCTTGATGACAGTCAGCCATTGTCTGGCCAGGGCAGTGTACAGGACGAGGTAGCGGGCGAAGAGGAGGAGGAGGACGAGGAGGATGATGGGGATGATTATATTTTTAATGAGGAAGCTTTTCCGGGGCCACTGGATATTGGTGGCGCGGCAAGGCCGGGTTCTGGTTTTTTGAGGGACACAAGTGACGTGGATTTGCCTGAAACTGCCCCTCAACCAAGCACAACCGCAGATTTGAGAACTGGAACTTTGGCCCACATGGCGGATTATGCCTTACGTATCCTCAAAAGGGACACACGCATAACTAAAATGATGAATGATGACGATTACTGGTTGGCCTGCCTCCTTGATCCTCGCTATAAAGGCAAATTGCAAAATATAATGCCACATGAGAACTTGGAACTAATATTAGCAACCAAACAATCAACTCTTGTTGACCGTTTGCTTCTGGCATTCCCTGCACACAGTGCCCGTGATCGTTCTCACATGAGCTGCAGGGGCCAGCAGACCAGAGGAGTTAGAGGGGCAGAAATCAGAAGTGGCGTTGGCCAGAGGGGTTTTCTGACCAGGTTGTGGAGTGATTTTGCTATGACCGCAGACAGGACAGGTACTGCAGCATCAATTCAAAGTGACAGGAGACAACATTTGTCCAGTATGGTTACAAACTATTTTTCATCCCTTATCGATGTTCTCCCTCAACCGTCATTCCCATTTGATTACTGGGCATCAAAATTAGACACCTGGCCAGAATTGGCAGAATATGCATTGCAGGAGCTTGCTTGCCCGGCAGCTAGTGTCCTATCAGAAAGAGTATTCAGTGCTGCAGGTTCAATACTAACAGAAAAAAGGACTCGTCTGGCTACCCAAAATGTAGATGATCTAACCTTCATTAAAATGAACCACAACTGGATTTCGAAATCTTTTGCCCCACCTTGCCCGGCTGACACCTAGCTTTCCTATGAAAAGGTCTTGCCTGTGTGGACTATTCTGAATGCCTTTTCCAATCTCGTAATTTTCTGCACCTGATTGTCCAGCATACGACATGTTTACACCTCACTAAATGGCCAAACTCCCCACACGGGGCCGTGGTATCGACACTTGGCGACAGCACCCGTGAGAGTGCAGTTTGTCTGAAGAGGTGGGTGAGCCCGCTTTTGGTCGATGGCACTGCCACTGGGTCCCTCCTAGTACAATAAAGTGTCTCTGGCGGTGGTGGTGCGCACCCAACGTCAGACACACCGTTGTAATATCAGGGGCCCTGGGCCTGTACCGCCGGCCACAAGACAGTTTCCCCCCACCCCACCTCAAACAGTGTTCTACCACTTGCAAAATTATCTCACAGCTCCACCAATGTTTAGTCTATGCGCTGACATCCTTCAATGCCTGCCACTGACAATACCATTGTATTGACATTTTTGTTATGTTAGGCCTTCGATGCCTGTCTGTGGTCACTCCTTCCACTAGGCCTCCACTGACCACACCACTGCTGCCCGTGTACCCCTGGAACCAATTTAAAATTGCCTACAGCCATGTGTTATTATTTTAGGCCTTCGATGCCTGTCTGCGGTCCATTCTTTCAACTACTACTACACTGACCAGGGCACTGCTGCCCGTGTACCCCTGGAACCAATTTAAAATTGCCTACAGCCATGTGTTATTATTTTAGGCCTTCGATGCCTGTCTGTGGTCACTCCTTCCACTAGGCCTCCACTGACCACACCACTGCTGCCCGTGTACCCCTGTAACCAATTTAAAATTGCCTACAGCCATGTGTTATTATTTTAGGCCTTCGATGCCTGTCTGCGGTCACTCCTTTCACTAGGCCTCCACTGACCACACCACTGCTGCCCGTGTACCCCTGGAACCAATTTAAAATTGCCTACAGCCATGTGTTATTATTTTAGGCCTTCGATGCCTGTCTGCGGTCACTCCTTCCACTAGGCCTCCACTGACCACACCACTGCTGCCCGTGTACCCCTGGAACCAATTTAAAATTGCCTACAGCCATGTGTTATTATTTTAGGCCTTCGATGCCTGTCTGCGGCCCGTTCTTTCTACTACTCCTCCACTGACCAGACCACTTCTGCCCGTGTACCCCTGGAACCAATTTAAAATTGCCTACAGCCAGCCCAATTTTTTTATTTTAGGCCTTCGATGCCTGTCTGCGGTCCATTCTTTCAACTACTACTACACTGACCAGGGCACTGCTGCCCGTGTACCCCTGGAACCAATTTAAAATTGCCTACAGCCATGTGTTATTATTTTAGACCTTCGAGGCCTGTCTGCGGCCCGTTCTTTCTACTACTCCTCCACTGACCAGACCACTGCTGCCCGTGTACCCCTGGAACCAATTTAAAATTGCCTACAGCCAGCCCAATTTTTTTATTTTAGGCCTTCGATGCCTGTCTGCGGTCCATTCTTTCAACTACTACTACACTGACCAGGGCACTGCTGCCCGTGTACCCCTGGAACCAATTTAAAATTGCCTACAGCCAGCCCAATTTTTTTATTTTAGGCCTTCGATGCCTGTCTGCGGTCCATTCTTTCAACTACTACTACACTGACCAGGGCACTGCTGCCCGTGTACCCCTGGAACCAATTTAAAATTGCCTACAGCCATGTGTTATTATTTTAGGCCTTCGATGCCTGTCTGCGGTCACTCCTTCCACTAGGCCTCCACTGACCACACCACTGCTGCCCGTGTACCCCTGGAACCAATTTAAAATTGCCTACAGCCATGTGTTATTATTTTAGGCCTTCGATGCCTGTCTGCGGTCACTCCTTCCACTAGGCCTCCACTGACCACACCACTGCTGCCCGTGTACCCCTGGAACCAATTTAAAATTGCCTACAGCCATGTGTTATTATTTTAGGCCTTCGATGCCTGTCTGCGGTCACTCCTTCCACTAGGCCTCCACTGACCACACCACTGCTGCCCGTGTACCCTTGGAACCAATTTAAAATTGCCTACAGCCATGTGTTATTATTTTAGGCCTTCGATGCCTGTCTGCGGTCACTCCTTCCACTAGGCCTCCACTGACCACACCACTGCTGCCCGTGTACCCCTGGAACCAATTTAAAATTGCCTACAGCCATGTGTTATTATTTTAGGCCTTCGATGCCTGTCTGCGGTCCATTCTTTCAACTACTAATACACTGACCAGGGCACTGCTGCCCGTGTACCCCTGGAACCAATTTAAAATTGCCTACAGCCATGTGTTATTATTTTAGGCCTTCGATGCCTGTCTGCGGTCACTCCTTCCACTAGGCCTCCACTGACCACACCACTGCTGCCCGTGTACCCCTGGAACCAATTTGAAATTGCCTACAGCCATGTGTTATTATTTTAGGCCTTCGATGCCTGTCTGCGGCCCGTTCTTTCTACTACTCCTCCACTGACCAGACCACTGCTGCCCGTGTACCCCTGGAACCAATTTAAAATTGCCTACAGCCAGCCCAATTTTTTTATTTTAGGCCTTCGATGCCTGTCTGCGGTCCATTCTTTCAACTACTACTACACTGACCAGGGCACTGCTGCCCGTGTACCCCTGGAACCAATTTAAAATTGCCTACAGCCAGCCCAATTTTTTTATTTTAGGCCTTCCATGCCTGTCTGCGGTCCATTCTTTCAACTACTACTACACTGACCAGGGCACTGCTGCCCGTGTACCCCTGGAACCAATTTAAAATTGCCTACAGCCAGCCCAATTTTTTTATTTTAGGCCTTCGATGCCTGTCTGCGGTCCATTCTTTCAACTACTACTACACTGACCAGGGCACAGCTGCCCGTGTACCCCTGGAACCAATTTAAAATTGCCTACAGCCATGTGTTATTATTTTAGGCCTTCGATGCCTGTCTGTGGTCACTCCTTCCACTAGGCCTCCACTGACCACACCACTGCTGCCCGTGTACCCCTGTTACCAATTTAAAATTGCCTACAGCCATGTGTTATTATTTTAGGCCTTCGATGCCTGTCTGCGGTCACTCCTTCCACTAGGCCTCCACTGACAACACCACTGCTGCCCGTGTACCCCTGGAACCAATTTAAAATTGCCTACAGCCATGTGTTATTATTTTAGGCCTTCGATGCCTGTCTGCGGTCACTCCTTCCACTAGGCCTCCACTGACCACACCACTGCTGCCCGTGTACCCCTGGAACCAATTTAATATTGCCTACAGCCATGTGTTATTATTTTAGGCCTTCGATGCCTGTCTGCGGTCCATTCTTTCAACTACTACTACACTGACCAGGGCACTGCTGCCCGTGTACCCCTGGAACCAATTTAAAATTGCCTACAGCCATGTGTTATTATTTTAGGCCTTCGATGCCTGTCTGTGGTCACTCCTTCCACTAGGCCTCCACTGACCACACCACTGCTGCCCGTGTACCCCTGGAACCAATTTAAAATTGCCTACAGCCATGTGTTATTATTTTAGGCCTTCGATGCCTGTCTGCGGTCACTCCTTCCACTAGGCCTCCACTGACCACACCACTGCTGCCCGTGTACCCCTGGAACCAATTTAAAATTGCCTACAGCCATGTGTTATTATTTTAGGCCTTCGATGCCTGTCTGCGGCCCGTTCTTTCTACTACTCCTCCACTGACCAGACCACTGCTGCCCGTGTACCCCTGGAACCAATTTAAAATTGCCTACAGCCAGCCCAATTTTTTTATTTTAGGCCTTCGATGCCTGTCTGCGGTCCATTCTTTCAACTACTACTACACTGACCAGGGCACTGCTGCCCGTGTACCCCTGGAACCAATTTAAAATTGCCTACAGCCAGCCCAATTTTTTTATTTTAGGCCTTCGATGCCTGTCTGCGGTCCATTCTTTCAACTACTACTACACTGACCAGGGCACTGCTGCCCGTGTACCCCTGGAACCAATTTAAAATTGCCTACAGCCATGTGTTATTATTTTAGGCCTTCGATGCCTGTCTGTGGTCACTCCTTCCACTAGGCCTCCACTGACCACACCACTGCTGCCCGTGTACCCCTGTAACCAATTTAAAATTGCCTACAGCCATGTGTTATTATTTTAGGCCTTCGATGCCTGTCTGCGGTCACTCTTTCCACTAGGCCTCCACTGACCACACCACTGCTGCCCGTGTACCCCTGGAACCAATTTAAAATTGCCTACAGCCATGTGTTATTATTTTAGGCCTTCGATGCCTGTCTGCGGTCACTCCTTCCACTAGGCCTCCACTGACCACACCACTGCTGCCCGTGTACCCCTGGAACCAATTTAAAATTGCCTACAGCCATGTGTTATTATTTTAGGCCTTCGATGCCTGTCTGCGGTCCATTCTTTCAACTACTACTACACTGACCAGGGCACTGCTGCCCGTGTACCCCTGGAACCAATTTAAAATTGCCTACAGCCAGCCCAATGTTTTTATTTTAGGCCTTCGATGCCTGTCTGCGGTCCATTCTTTCAACTACTACTACACTGACCAGGGCACTGCTGCCCGTGTACCCCTGGAACCAATTTAAAATTGCCTACAGCCATGTGTTATTATTTTAGGCCTTCGATGCCTGTCTGCGGCCCGTTCTTTCTACTACTCCTCCACTGACCAGACCACTGCTGCCCGTGTACCCCTGGAACCAATTTAAAATTGCCTACAGCCAGCCCAATTTTTTTATTTTAGGCCTTCGATGCCTGTCTGCGGTCCATTCTTTCTACTACTACTACACTGACCAGGGCAATGCTGCCCGTGTACCCCTGGAACCAATTTAAAATTGCCTACAGCCAGCCCAATTTTTTTATTTTAGGCCTTCGATGCCTGTCTGCGGTCCATTCTTTCAACTACTACTACACTGACCAGGGCACTGCTGCCCGTGTACCCCTGGAACCAATTTAAAATTGCCTACAGCCATGTGTTATTATTTTAGGCCTTCGATGCCTGTCTGTGGTCACTCCTTCCACTAGGCCTCCACTGACCACACCACTGCTGCCCGTGTACCCCTGTAACCAATTTAAAATTGCCTACAGCCATGTGTTATTATTTTAGGCCTTCGATGCCTGTCTGCGGTCACTCTTTCCACTAGGCCTCCACTGACCACACCACTGCTGCCCGTGTACCCCTGGAACCAATTTAAAATTGCCTACACCCATGTGTTATTATTTTAGGCCTTCGATGCCTGTCTGCGGCCACTCCTTCCACTAGGCCTCCACTGACCACACCACTGCTGCCCGTGTACCCCTGGAACCAATTTAAAATTGCCTACAGCCATGTGTTATTATTTTAGGCCTTCGATGCCTGTCTGCGGTCCATTCTTTCAACTACTACTACACTGACCAGGGCACTGCTGCCCGTGTACCCCTGGAACCAATTTAAAATTGCCTACAGCCATGTGTTATTATTTTAGGCCTTCGATGCCTGTCTGTGGTCACTCCTTCCACTAGGCCTCCACTGACCACACCACTGCTGCCCGTGTACCCCTGTAACCAATTTAAAATTGCCTACAGCCATGTGTTATTATTTTAGGCCTTCGATGCCTGTCTGCGGTCACTCCTTCCACTAGGCCTCCACTGACCACACCACTGCTGCCCGTGTACCCCTGGAACCAACATCAGAAAATATAAAAAAAAGTATTTTGCTTATAAAAAAGAAAATACTGGAGAGATATCAAATGCAGACATTTTAACATTAAAAACAAACACATACAACAAAAATCTGGTACAGTACTAAAAATGGCCACCAGCTACAATAACTTTCTCCTGCAAGTAGTTAACTGAAAGTTTTTTTCAATTTTAAGCACAGATATGGCATCCACCGAGTGTTGTCCTGTCGCGTCTTCTTTATATTATTGCCAAGAAGATGCAAAACAATGAAAATAATAAAATCATTATTTACCAAAAAAATAGAGTAAGTCAAAACCACATTGCAAATAAACATTCATTACAAATAAAGAAGCAGGGCGCGTCCGAGGGTGAGTATATACCTAATAAGAATATAATCACCCTCGGACGCGCCCTGCTTCTTTCCGACAGCCTTCCTTCCTAAGAATCAGCCCTTCCGTGGTGTAGAGAGAGGGTTTGTTACACTCCAAGGTGTTCCCCAGGTTGCCTTTCCTGAGCTTCGATCTTCCGGCTCTCGTTTCGTAGTTGTTGGAAACTACACTGCATTAGGCCTACAAATTGGGTATGGGGTGTAGAGAGATGGTGTGTTCCACTCCAAGGTGTTCTCCAGGTTGCCTTTCCTGAACTTCTATCTTCAGGCTCTCATTAAATTGTGGTTAAACGGAACAACTGCATTTGGCGTACTAGTTGGTTTGGGGCCTACTATCGGTGTCTGCCACTCCTTGCTGTTCTCCTGGTTTCCTGTCCTGAAATTCCGTTTTCAGGCGCTCGTTAAGTAGTTGTTAATGTTAGACTGCATTTGGCCTACTAGTTGGGTTGGGGCCTACTATCGGTGTCTGCCACTCCTTGCTGTTCTCCTCCACTGAACAAAGCTGTGCCGCCTGTTTACTACGGTTGCCAATTTTGAACTGCATTTCGACTACTTACTGATTTGGGCCTACTCTCTGTGTCAGCCTCTCATTCCAGTTGTCCTCCACTGCAATGCCCCCTGGTTATTCCTGTGTTACCAATTTTAAACTGCATTTAGCCAACTTTATTCTTTGGGCCTATATCTGTGTTTCCTCCTCATCCTGCCCATTGCCCAGCCAGTGATAGATGAGTCTGCTGGTACATTGACCCATAACGCAACATTCCCCGTGCACGCTACACAACAACATTGTGATCCTGCTGAAAGTCAGGTTGCTCTTCCCGCATACCATACCACCTTACACGGGGACAAAGAGGAAGGTGCAGATGAAAGTGCAGGTTCCTTCATCAGGTGGGGGGAGGAATACTAGTTGGCGACGTCACTGGCACAGGGCCTCTCATAGTACGCAAAAGTGTTGCTGCCGGTGGGAGGCGCCCCCGCCGTGCAAACACACCGCTGTACTTTGAGGGGCCCTGTGCCAGTGCCAATGCCAACGAGTGGGCCCCCCCTGCTTGCTCAGGTTCACAGCACTTGCAAAGTTGAAATACTTACCTCTCCCTGCTCCACTGCCGTGACGTGGTCCAGATTTCCTGGGCCCACTAATTACTTGAACCAGCCCTACCCACCACAACTTTAGCCAAATGACCCCCAATTTCAAATGCCTTCCAATTATTATAAGGTAAATTACGCTTGACAAGCTTCATTAAGAAGAATGGATGGTTTTGACATTAAAATGGGCACTCTAGGTGTTTTCCTGGCCCCCACTCACTGCCGACTATGCTCCCCCATTGACTTGCATTGGGTTTCGTGTTTTTCGGTTGATCCCGACTTTACGTCATAATCGGCCGATTTCACTCGACCCGACTTTTGAGATAGTCGGGTTTCGCGAAACCCGGCTCGACTCTAAAAAGGTCAAGGTCGCTCAACTCTAATAATCAGCATGGCAAAACTAACAGCTGCAGGCTGCAACCCTCAGCTGTCAGTTTTATCATGACTGATTATCTAGAATAGAAAGATCCCCATGGCATTTTTAAAAATTATTTAAATAAATAATTAAAAAATCGGAGTGGGGTCCCTCCAATTTTTGACAATCAGACAAACTAAAGCTGACAGATGGGGGGATGGTATTCTTACGCTGGTAAGAGGCTGTGGATATTAACCCCCTCAGCCTAAAAATAGCAGCCTGCAGCTGCCTCAGAAAAGGTGCATCTATTAAATGCACCAATTCTGATGCTTTGCCAGGCTTTTCCCAGTTGCGGTGGGTGGGGCAAGTGGGTTAATATTTGTGGGGTTGTCAACTGTTTTATGGCTATCCATAACTGACCCCATAGTAAGTTTTGAAATAAACACACAGCAAGAATAAAGTACTTTGATTTAAATGACACAGACCTCTTTAATTTGAAATAAAAATAAAATACAAATGTATACTCACCTTTTGCCCAATCCATTGAAGCCATTGTCAACTGTAAAAAAAACAGAAAATAGTTAACAACAATAATACTCACATTGCGCCTAATCAACTGATGCCCATGTCCTTTGTAAAGAAAATGAATAAACAATCATATCCGTCACCTGTCCGAAGGACAGCAAATTCATATTGTCCCACTATTGCAGATGATTTGGAGAGCTTTCACATTAGTGACCATTCACACAGTCATCAGGCTTAGGCTGGAGTCACACACAACGTATAAAAAAAAATCGGTCCATTTCACACGGACGAGAATCGCAGAAATGTTCCCTGAACAGTGATCCGTATGTCATCCGTGTGCAGTGCAAGGATGCGATTTTCTCACATGTAAGCATCCGTGTGACATCCGGATGGCATCCGTATGGCGAGATTTTCTCACCGGTTTGCAAAATGGACATATAATGGATCAATGGCCTCAAATGTTCTTGCAAACATATATATATGTCAGTGACACACACACATACTGTATATGTATATATATATATATATATATATATATATATATATATATCTTTATATATCATACAGAGTTAGATGTGAGTGTGGTGCTTAGGCTGCGCAGACTCCCCGCCTGATGCAGTGAACTTGACTGCGTGGGAAAATGTTCAGAAACTTTCCCATGCTAATGAGTTCATGTCCGGTCAGGTGAGGAGGCTGCGCAGGCAGCTTTTCATTCATTCCTCCGTGGTTTACAGCCCGGCCGGTAGCATTAGCACCGCTCTCGGTTGTAAACCAATTAACCCCTTGAGATGGATTGCAGCGTGGGACTTAACTATACGGCGGACAGGTATGGGATGTTGTTGCTTTTTTCTTTTTCATTTTTTTACAGAACAACGAGGGCTTCGCTTGGATTGAGAGTGCAATAAAGATGTTAAACCTGTGTGTTTCATTATTTCATTAAAAGACTTTATTCCTAATGTGTATGTATTTTTAACCTTTTCATACTATTGGATTAACAATGTATGGGTGTCTTATTGACACCTCTCCATTTTCAACCAAGCTTAATTTCACCTTACAAGATCAAGGTGACATTAACCCCTTATTACCCTGTATGCCACCACCACAGGGCAATGGGAAGAGAAAGTGCAGGAATAGGCACTTCTTACAGGTGTGCCTTTTCTGGAGTGGCTGGGGGCATATTTTTTTATTCGGGGGCCAATAACCATGGTCCCTCTCTAGGCTATTAATATCTGCCCTCAGTCAGTGGCTTTCCCTCTCTGGTGGAGAAAATTGCGTGGGAGGCCACGCCAGTTTTTTTCCATGAATTAATCCTTTAATTTAACACTTACAGCTCCAACATTTTACATACACACACACACTACTAACATTATTAGTCAGGGACATATAAAAATCTATTGGATATGCAATTTGTTTACTGTATGTTAACCATGTCTCATATCCTGTTAGGTTCTGTAATGATTTTACAGAACCTGACAATTGAATTATCAGCTATTCTGCTACCTAACTCTCTATGACATATAAAGATAGATATATATATATATATATATACAGTGGGGCAAAAAAGTATTTAGTCAGTCAGCAATAGTGCAAGTTCCACCACCTAAAAAGATGAGAGGCGTCTGTAATTTACATCATAGGTAGACCTCAACTATGGGAGACAAACTGAGAAAAAAAAATCCAGAAAATCACATTGTCTGTTTTTTTATCATTTTATTTGCATATTATGGTGGAAAATAAGTATTTGGACAGAAACAAAATTTCATCTCAATACTTTGTAATATACCCTTTGTTGGCAATGACAGAGGTCAAACGTTTTCTGTAAGTCTTCACAAGGTTGCCACACACTGTTGTTGGTATGTTGGCCCATTCCTCCATGCAGATCTCCTCTAGAGCAGTGATGTTTTTGGCTTTTCGCTTGGCAACACGGACTTTCAACTCCCTCCAAAGGTTTTCTATAGGGTTGAGATCTGGAGACTGGCTAGGCCACTCCAGGACCTTGAAATGCTTCTTACGAAGCCACTCCTTCGTTGCCCTGGCGGTGTGCTTTGGATCATTGTCATGTTGAAAGACCCAGCCACGTTTCATCTTCAATGCCCTTGCTGATGGAAGGAGGTTTGCACTCAAAATCTCACGATACATGGCCCCATTCATTCTTTCATGTACCCAGATCAGTCGTCCTGGTCCCTTTGCAGAGAAACAGCCCCAAAGCATGATGTTTCCACCACCATGCTTTACAGTAGATATGGTGTTTGATGGATGCAACTCAGTATTCTTTTTCCTCCAAACACGACATGTTGTGTTTCTACCAAACAGTTCCAGTTTGGTTTCATCAGACCATAGGACATTCTCCCATAACTCCTCTGGATCATCCAAATGCTCTCTAGCAAACTTCAGACGGGCCCGGACATGTACTGGCTTAAGCAGTGGGACACGTCTGGCACTGCAGGATCTGAGTCCATGGTGGCGTAGTGTGTTACTTATGGTAGGCCTTGTTACATTGGTCCCAGCTCTCTGCAGTTCCTTCACTAGGTCCCCCCGCGTGGTTCTGGGATTTTTGCTCACCGTTCTTGTGATCATTCTGACCCCACGGGGTGGGATTTTGCGTGGAGCCCCAGATCGAGGGAGATTATCAGTGGTCTTGTATGTCTTCCATTTTCTAATTATTGCTCCCACTGTTGATTTCTTCACTCCAAGCTGGTTGGCTATTGCAGATTCAGTCTTCCCAGCCTGGTGCAGGGCTACAATATTTTTTCTGGTGTCCTTTGACAGCTCTTTGGTCTTCACCATAGTGGAGTTTGGAGTCAGACTGTTTGAGGGTGTGCACAGGTGTCTTTTTATACTGATAACAAGTTTAAACAGGTGCCATTACTACAGGTAATGAGTGGAGGAAAGAGGAGACTCTTAAAGAAGAAGTTACAGGTCTGTGAGAGCCAGAAATCTTGATTGTTTGTTTCTGACCAAATACTTATTTTCCACCATAATATGCAAATAAAATGATAAAAAAACAGACAATGTGATTTTCTGGATTTTTTTTTCTCAGTTTGTCTCCCATAGTTGAGGTCTACCTATGATGTAAATCACAGACGCCTCTCATCTTTTTAAGTGGTGGAACTTGCACTATTGCTGACTGACTAAATACTTTTTTGCCCCACTGTATATATGTGTGTGTGTGTCAATGACATATGTAAATATATATATACAGTGGGGCAAAAAAGTATTTAGTCAGTCAGCAATAGTGCAAGTTCCACCACTTAAAAAGATGAGAGGCGTCTGTAATTTACATCATAGGTAGACCTCAACTATGGGAGACAAACTGAGAGAAAAAAAACCAGAAAATCACATTGTCTGTTTTTTTTAAATTTTATTTGCATATTATGGTGGAAAATAAGTATTTGGTCAGAAACAAAATTTCATCTCAATACTTTGTAATATATCCTTTGTTGGCAATGACAGAGGTCAAACGTTTTCTGTAAGTCTTCACAAGGTTGCCACACACTGTTGTTGGTATGTTGGCCCATTCCTCCATGCAGATCTCCTCTAGAGCAGTGATGTTTTTGGCTTTTCGCTTGGCAACACGGACTTTCAACTCCCTCCAAAGGTTTTCTATAGGGTTGAGATCTGGAGACTGGCTAGGCCACTCCAGGACCTTGAAATGCTTCTTACGAAGCCACTCCTTCGTTGCCCTGGCGGTGTGCTTTGGATCATTGTCATGTTGAAAGACCCAGCCACGTTTCATCTTCAATGCCCTTGCTGATGGAAGGAGGTTTGCACTCAAAATCTCACGATACATGGCCCCATTCATTCTTTCATGTACCCGGATCAGTCGTCCTGGCCCCTTTGCAGAGAAACAGCCCCAAAGCATGATGTTTCCACCACCATGCTTTACAGTAGGTATGGTGTTTGATGGATGCAACTCAGTATTCTTTTTCCTCCAAACACGACAAGTTGTGTTTGTACCAAACAGTTCCAGTTTGGTTTCATCAGACCATAGGACATTCTCCCAAAACTCCTCTGGATCATCCAAATGCTCTCTAGCAAACTTCAGACGGGCCCGGACATGTACTGGCTTAAGCAGTGGGACACGTCTGGCACTGCAGGATCTGAGTCCATGGTGGCGTAGTGTGTTACTTATGGTAGGCCTTGTTACATTGGTCCCAGCTCTCTGCAGTTCATTCACTAGGTCCCCCCGCGTGGTTCTGGGATTTTTGCTCACCGTTCTTGTGATCATTCTGACCCCACGGGGTGGGATTTTGCGTGGAGCCCCAGATCGAGGGAGATTATCAGTGGTCTTGTATGTCTTCCATTTTCTAATTATTGCTCCCACTGTTGATTTCTTCACTCCAAGCTGGTTGGCTATTGCAGATTCAGTCTTCCCAGCCTGGTGCAGGGCTACAATTTTGTTTCTGGTGTCCTTTGACAGCTCTTTGGTCTTCACCATAGTGGAGTTTGGAGTCAGACTGTTTGAGGGTGTGCACAGGTGTCTTTTTATACTGATAACAAGTTTAAACAGGTGCCATTACTACAGGTAATAAGTGGAGGAAAGAGGAGACTCTTAAAGAAGAAGTTACAGGTCTGTGAGAGCCAGAAATCTTGATTGTTTGTTTCTGACCAAATACTTATTTTCCACCATAATATGCAAAAAAATGATAAAAAAACAGACAATGTGATTTTCTGGATTTTTTTTTCTCAGTTTGTCTCCCATAATTGAGGTCTACCTATGATGTAAATTACAGACGCCTCTCATCTTTTTAAGTGGTGGACCTTGCACTATTGCTGACTGACTAAATACTTTTTTGCCCCACTGTATATATATCTACCTACACTATGTGTAGACATTTATTTTATCTATTCTATTTTGTCCTGTCAGTGTGATTTTACATTACACCGCACTGAATTGCCAGCTTTTCTAAAGGACATCGGTGCGTATTTCTCACAAGTCACACTGATGGTCCGTGTAGTGTACTAGTTTTTCTCGCACCCATAGACTTTCATTGGCGAGACTCGGACGATATACAGTGCAAATTGCAGCATGTTGTGATTTTACTCGCACGTATAATACAGCCGAGAATAAAACTGATAATGGGAGCTGCCACATAGATTAACATTGGTCCGAGAGCTGTGTGATTTTTTCGCATAGCACTCGTCCGTATTCCTCTCTAGCGTGACTCCAGCCTTAGGGCTTGTTTTCACTTGCGAGGAACACGTCCGTGTCTCGCATGTGGAAACGAAGCTCTGGCGCCGGCACTGTGGAGCGGAGCGTGCGGCCGCATAGCAACACATGGAGCCGCACGCTCCGCTCTGGAGTGCCGGCACCAGAGCTTCGTTTCCACATGCGAGACACGGACGTGTTCCTCACAAGTGAAAACAAGCCCTTACACTGACAGGAGCATAATTGCTCCAGTCAGTGTCTAGCACTGATTTCCTGGGAGAACAGTCAACAGAGTTCATGGCTAAACCCCAGTGAACTTACAGCAGCGCTTGCTACATGATAAATTTCTCATGTATTTTTTTCACATATAGTCATGTGACTTTTTCAGCCTATTTTACCCTTGTCTAAACTTTTTTTTAAGATGTGTTGCTGTCATTAATTTCTAAACGGGTTAATTTATTGAAATAAAATGGAAAAATATCTAACTTTCAACTTCTGCATTACGTTCCATGCAACATATGGATACAAGTGATTTCCAAATTATTGCATTTTTGGTTTCTTTACATTTTACCCAGACAGAGTGTCAACTTTTTTTGAATTAGGGCTGCAAATGAAAAATTTAAGGTCTAAGTGCGAAGATTATAAAAGCTAACATTTCCAATGAGCATGTAATTATTTCAAGCAATTTATTGCTCTGTACAGTACAGAGGTTATACAAAGTTATTTCTAACTCTGACAATAATTACATGTATTCATATTTTGTGGACTGAATACTATCCAAAAATATCTACTAAAGCTCTTAATACAAATTTCATGAAAAACCTTAAACATGGCAATTGATTCTGTATGTATATTAATATTTAGCAAATGGCACAAAAATTGCTCCGTTAAATATATAAGTTGCTAGTTGTATCGGAGTGACATCTTAAACCATATCTTAAATTTCAATTGTAAATAAAGAACAATTATTTGTGTCAAATTTCCCAAAAGAGAGCATATCAACAATCCACCAGTTGATAAACAATGGTTCTAGGTAAACCAGCAGGGCACTTCAATGGATTAAAAGCTGGGCATGTGAGGGAGTATTTTTGCGCAACGATTTGTACTTTTGAACGACTTCATTTTTTTTTTTACGTATTGTGTACTGGAAAATGGGAAAAAATTCCAAGTGTGGTGAAATTGGAAAAAAGTGCAATCCCACATCTTTTTTTTTTAATATGTTCACTAAATGCTAAAACTGACCTGCCATTATGATTCTTCAGGTCATTATGAGTTCTTAGATACCAAACATGTCTTGATTCTTTTTTAGTGAAAAAAAATTCCAAAGTTTTATTTAACATTGTTTATCTTTTAAATTATTTCTAATAAAATATTGTAATTTTATTGTTCTTCTTACGCCTCTTCTTATATGCTCTTTCTGTTGTAGGATAGAACACTTTTTGTCCCACTGGAACATATAACTATTTGTGATTAATATTAGCATCATTTGCTAGGGATTCAATCTCTGCTTTTGTACATAAAGACGATGATCAGATCACCTGTATGTAGCAGAGTTGTTCACTTGCTATGAGTTCTGACCACCGGGCGACGATGGGAGAGATTTCCTGTGCGCTTGCTGGAAGAGCGCATTACATGCTGCTGTAAGAGATTGACAGCGGCATTTAACTAGTTAACAACTGTTGGCGGATCGTGATTCCACCCGCTGCTGCTAGTGTGCTGGAAAAAATGCAGGCTCAATGCCAGAGCCCACATGAAAGGGAGGAAGTCCGACATCGGCGTACTGTTATACCCACTGTCAGAAAGGGGGAAAAAGAATTGATGAAAATTGGTCAGTTTTTGTATAGCATTGGAGATTATGGAAGACATATTTAAAAGTATTATCATTGGTTTAAATCCGTTTTTTCTGCAAATTTTTCGTTCAGGTTTTTTTTCCAGAAATCAAGTTACATGATCTCACGTGACTCCTTCTCTTGTCCTTTAAAAATTGATCATTTTTTTATTAAAATATAAAAATGTGTAGGAGTTAATAATTGAACCGACACCTTAATTAATTTTCACATCACAAAGCATAGTCAATCACAATTATATTAGATAAAGTACATTTAAATTTGGCCAAATAAATATTTAGGTACACTCTTTTATGTTCACTACCACTAGTGAAGAGCTAACGTGCTCGCCACTACTCATTACTCACCCGAGTATCACTGTACTCGGTGTACTTGGCGAGCACCAAGCATTTCTGCGATTATTCAGCTGGAGCTCAGGTCTCCGCCCTGCATTTTAGGCGGACTTTAGACCGCCAATCAGTATTCAGGGATTGTCTGTCAGGCACTGTAATGTCGCAGCCATCTTTGTTATGGTATTACAGTGATTGGCTGGTCACACAGCGTCATCAGGTCTATAAGTGACCTGACGCCGCCTTGCTGGGCACATTCAGCTCCGGACTTGGCTAGTGTAGGGAGAGCTGCTGCTGCTGAGTCAGATTTGTGCTTTTATTAGTTAGTGTGGGTCTGCTAGTGTTCAGTCCACAAATCCAGCAGTCCTTTTAAGGGCTAATTATGGAGTATATAGATTGCAGTGCTAGTTAGGCGGGGGAGTCTATGTGCGCATATCCACATCAGTGCAAGGCCCGCCGGCACTGTTTGTGAGTATATAGATCTCACTGCATACATCAAAAGGGTCCATTACTGTCTGGTGCTGCCTATTATATATATATATATATATATATATATATATATATATATATATATATATATAAACCGAGCTGCAGGTATCTGTGGCTAGGAATAATTTTTTTTTGCACCTGAATCCTGCTAATTTTATTACAAAGCAGTCCAGAGCCCCCTTTTTTCTATGTTTATTTGCTTGTTCACACTGCAGACTACAGCCAGGTCATTCTAATACAACAGCATGAAAATCTAGCAATTTATAACGGCTTTGTCCGTCCCAGAGATCACATCTGAGTGCGCAGAAAATTCTGGCCTTTTTTTTTTACTGTAGTATTTTTTGGAGTGTCTTACAACATTTTTGAACACCATTTTGCTGACCAAAAAATATTTAGCTGGCCAAAAAATATTTAGCTACAGTTCATATATTTATCACTGTGTTTTGTACCCCACACGCATCACATATCATTGCGCTAAATATTTAAGAATTATAGTACTCCAACAATTTTTTTTTTAGTGTCGTAGCCTAATTATTGACATAATTTTGGTGGGCCAAAATAAATCCAGGCCACATATTTAACAGTGTTCTATCTCCATCAGATGCCAGGTCTATCTGTAGTCTACAAATTGTGGCATTTCCGGCCTATATTCCACAGTTTTTGCGGTCTGTTACCCTAGGTCTATACACTATTTTGGGGTTAAAAAAAATATAGCCCCAAATTGAACAGTCTGTTATCTCCGTCAGATGTCTGGTCTATCTCTGCTCTACAAATAGTTGCTTTTCCGGCCTACATTCCACTTTTTTGGCTGTCTGCTACCCTAGGTCTATACACTATTTTGGGGTAAAAAATAAAAAAAATACCGGCCACGTATTGAACAGTCTGGTATCGCTGTCAGACGCCTAATCTATTTGTGACCTACAAATTGTGGCAATTCAGACCTACATTCCACTGTATTTGCTGGCGACATATTGAACAGTCTGGTATCTCTGTGACATGCCTCATCGATCTGTGGGCTACAAAGTGTGCTTTTGAGGGGGGGCGTGGCCTGAGCCTGCAGCATGAGGACGTAGGTTCAGGAACTCCAGGGACAAACATCCCAATCCAACTAAAAACCGACATTAATCAAGCCATCCAGCCCCAAAAATATATGGGAATGGTCCAGGACACAGTCTAGCCCCTTTCTAGACGTTTATTCTCCTAATCTGAGGACTTTAGAAGCTGAGGCCTACAACACAACTCTGAAGCCGGGACCTAGATTTCCCCAGCCTGCAGGCTGCAGCGTAACCACTCCTCCTCATACACAGTGAAGCCCTTCCAGGACTGAGAAGAAGCCTTGGAATAAATGAACTAACCGGGTCCCCCTGACACCGGGACCGCAGAGACTGAGGTGAGACAACCGCTGCAGAAGCGTCTCCTTCCCCCCTTCACAGCGCTCAGCAGCGGCGAACGGAAGATCAAAGGCCCCCTCAGCCCGCGCCGCAGCCGCCGCGGCGGGAACCCTGCTTCTCCCCCTCCTCTGCTCTCCGGATCAAGCAGCACAGCGAATTTAGACCGGAGCACCGACCGGAGCAAGAGGCAAGTACGGCCGAGAGCACCGCTCCCCCCTCCCTCCACCGTGACCGACGGCGTGACCCGGTGAACAAAGAGCCTCCCAGCCCGTACAATACACAGGTACGGTGAAGTGGCTGAAGAGCAGAGACCACTCACTGATACCCGCCACGAGTGAGCCACACGGACCGGAGACATAGACATCGCCGGAGCCTTCTGAACCGGAGGTAAGAGCCCCGCCTCCCGGTCCCAGCACTCGGCAAATTGTCTCTCCACGGACAAGTAGCTGCAGCGTCGCGCTGGTAGTTACCAATAACAACGCTCCAACGCTTAATTAAAGTCGCTCCAGCGATACTCAACGCTCCAGCGATCTACGACTTTCCAGCAACTTACGACGCTCCAACGGAATATTTACAACGCTCCAGCGATTTGTCTACGACGCACTAAAGGATCTATTTACAACGCTCCAGCGCATTAAGACATTCTAGCGTTCTTCTTAAAACAACATCATCGCTCAACTAGAGGTCCTCCTCATCCTTCTTACAGGAACTTATATAAGTGCCATTGAGCCACATCCTAGCCGCTAAAAGATCAGCAATAGCGGCGGCTCCCACACCGGGTTCCCCGGTATCAACCTGTTACTCCACAGCATTTACCATGAGCTTTTCTAAAGCAAAAGGGGCCACGCAGCTCCACCATTCACCAAAATCCCAGAGCACTGCTAAGCAGAATAAAACTTATAGCAGTTATAAGCCACACAGAGATCAAGCAAACCTCATTAGCCCTCTCAAATCCAGATCTCCTCCGAGAGACCTAAACCACCGTCCAGAAGTCAAAAGGAAAACAAAAATGGATGGAAATTCCCACTCATTAGAAAAAATGGACTCTTCTTTTTCCTCTAAAAGGAATACGCCAGGTGCGTCAGGCGAAAAATATGAGGATTTAAAAGACCTCAGTGAGTCCGAAGAATCCTCAAACGATTACAGCCCTAATCAAAGCCCTGACAAGCAAAGAGCCAGAAGAGAAAGCCCTATAAGAGTCCAGTCTGCTACAAATATACAAAATCAAGACATACCGGCAGACCTCGTAGAAAAAATAAGTATAATGCTGGATAAAAAATTCCAACTACAAAAACAAGACATTAATGAGCAGTTTGTGAAATTCTGCGACAAAGTGGATAAACAATTGGATAACCATGAAAAGAGGATCCAAAAACTTGAAAGAGGAGCTGCTGAATCATCAGTGGATTTAGAATATATTTCAGCAGAAGTCCACAAATCAAGAGTTAAAATGGCAGACATTGAGGATAGGGGACGCCGAAACAACATAAAGATCAGAGGGCTCCCGGAATTAATATCGCAAGATGATCTTTCAAACCATATTCAAGACATTTTCAAGACAGCAATTCCGGACTTATCTCCTTCTGACCTTATTATTGATAGGGCACATAGACTCCCTCGACCTCCTAAAATTGCTTCAGACGTCCCAAGGGACACAATTTTAAGGATCCACTTTTATCAGACCAAGGAGAAAATCCTTAATTACTTGAGAATAAATAAGTTTTTTCCCGAACCATATAAAGACTTAAAAGTTTTCCCGGACCTGTCTAAAGAGACACTAGAAGGCCGTAAAGAATTCAACAGAGTCACCTCAATCCTCAGGGAGGAAAAGATACCCTACAAATGGGGCTTCCCACTAAAAACTGCTTGTGAACTTTAGAGGTCGGACCATTCCAATCCACTCTCCAGGAGATGGAATGGATTTCATCCATTCGATCAAAGAAACTTTCACCAAAGCCAAAGATTGAGAAAAACTGTTATCAATACCACTAATGGGGGAACTTTGATTAGGATTTTCAGCTATTAGGATGTTGTCTCTGTTTTCTTTCCACAGGAGTCTCCCGTTGAGAGGTGGTAGTACCTCTTTGGGTCTACCTGAACATACGTTTTACATTATTAAACACGGTTAACTATTTCTTTTTTTTTTGTAGGAAAAATATTATCGTCTAATACTGAATATCTGTTCAATTGCTATTATATATATTTGCCTACTACTCTGAACAACTTTACCACTGTTTTCTTTCAGTCACTTTGCGCAAATAACAATGGAGCTGAACGTAGTTTCATATAATGTCAGGGGTCTCAATAACCCAAGGAAAAGACACGCCCTCTGGAAAGAGCTGATCAGGTCCAAGGCTAACATCATTTGCATCCAGGAATCTAAGTTTCTTGAAGGTAACCATCCATACTTCACTCATCATAAGTTTCCACACATATTTGAGGCTTGCAACACAAAGAAAAGAGCAGGGGTGATAACAATAATAGAGAGTTCCACTCCTTTCGAGGCTTTGGGAGAGTACAAGGATAAAAAAGGCCGCTTTCACGTACTAACGTGCAAAATTAATGATCAAGAGTGTACAATCGCCAACATCTACGCGCCAAACATAGGTCAAATCCCATTTTTGAACAAGGTTATGAAGAAAATTGAGGAAGCTAGGAGAGGAAGTTTGTTTCTGCTGGGCAATTTTAATATTACCCTGGACAACAAACTAGATTCATCTTCTAAAACCAGGCCTGCCGCGGATTGCCTTAATGTTTGGCTGGACAAAAATGAGGTATTCGACAACTTCAGATGTCTAAATGCAAACTCAGAGAGTACACAAACTTCTCGGATGTACACCAGACAGCCTCGAGAATTGACTTGATTGTTACAGATATCTACTCTCTGACCAAAGTTAAAGAAGTCTTAATTGGGGATAGGACAATCTCTGATCATGCCCCAGTCACCGGGAAAATTATAATGGGTCCCCCTCTTCTAAATGCCAGACTCTGGAGATGCAGCGCCAAAATCCTGTATAATCCCGTAAACAAAACAACAATCCAAAATGCCATAAACAATTACTTTAAAAATAACAAATCAGAAATGACAAACCCATGCAATAACTGGTGCGCTCATAAGGCAGTAATTAGAGGAGTGTTAATGGGAATAGCTTCTAAAGAAAAAAAAGAGTCTAGGAAAAAGATTCAAAACCTATCAAATAAAATTCGGGCAATAGAAAATAAAATACTGAAATTTACCACACCCCCCCAAAATACTCAAATTGAACTTTCTAAACTAGGAACGGAACTTAGAGAGATATTATTCTCGCCATACGATGATATAGTAAAAATGTCTAATTATAGATTCTACACCTCCGATAATAAACCAACTAAGTACATGGCCAACAAAATTAAAAAGAAAAGAATTAATAATAGAATAAATAGAATCAACAAGCTAGATGGGACAGGCAAAATCTCACACCCAAAGGATATAGCAAATGAGTTTGCACTATTCTACTCTAAACTATATAACATCGATCCCAAACAAAACGACCCTATAGATAAATTAGGAAAAATTGACAAAATCAAATCATTCATGTCACAAATAAATCTCCCCACCCTAACACTAGAAGAGCTCACCGCCCTTAAAGCCCCAGTCACCCCGGATGAAATAGAAAATGTTATCAAGGAGGTTGGTCTTCATAAATCCCCTGGTCCCGATGGGTTCACAAATGCCTACTACAAGGCTTTCTCAAATGTTCTCTCACCACACCTGGCTGAAACCTTTAATTATATTTTCCAAGGTGGTTCCTTCCCTTCGGAGATGTTGATGGCTACGGTATCGGTGATCCCTAAATCCAAAGGAGACCCTGAGGCTATGGAGAACTTTAGACCTATTTCCTTGATAAATGTGGACGTCAAGATTTACTCAAAAATTTTGGCGGACAGGATTAGTCTGGTTATTCCAAGACTGATATCAAATGATCAGGTGGGATTTGTGAAAGGAAGGCAACCAGCAGACGCAACCAGGAGAATCATCGATATTATGAGTTGGGCCAGGAAAAACAAGATACCTCTAACCCTACTGTCGCTAGACGCCGAGAAGGCCTTCGACAGAGTCAACTGGGATTTTTTGAGAGAGAGCTTAACTAAATTTGGATTCGACGAGTCCATGATATCATACATCATGGCCTTATACTCTGAACCTAAGGCTAGCGTCTGCTGTAATTGCCAAATCTCGGATCCCTTCTGTATCAAAAATGGTACCAGACAGGGATGCCCTCTTTCACCCATCCTGTTTAACCTAGCCATAGAGCCTTTGGCTGAAATAATAAGATCTAACAATAAAATTTCAGGTATTTCCCCAGGCACTAGACATCATAAAATTACACTCTTCGCAGATGATATTATACTAACCCTGTCCAACCCAGAAACTTCAATCCCCGAGGTGTTAATAAATATTGAAAGATTTTCTGCACTTTCTAACTTCAAAATAAATGAAGCCAAGTCTAATATACTACCCATGGGCCTAGACAAAGGCCAAATACAGGTCATAAAGAATTCAACCCTCTTGAATTGGTGTGAAAAGGAATTCACATATTTAGGCATTATAATAAACAAAACAATGAAGGGGACAGTAAAATCAAACCTTAATCTACTAAGGGAGATATTAAACAAGGAGAACATTGCCCATAGAGACAATACATTATCATGGTGGGGTAGAACCCTTACAATGGGATTATTTGTCCTACTGAAACTCCTCTACATTCTTAGATGTGTACCCCTCCCATTTTCAGACATCAGTTTCACCCATCTACAGACACAGATTAATGCTTTCATTTGGAACTCAAAAAAATCAAGAACTGCTACTCAAACTCTTTACAAAAGAAAGATTAATGGAGGGATTAATATCCCAAACCTCAAAGCTCATTATTACACCCTACTAATAGCAGAGTTTTCACTGGCTACAAAACACAACCCCGCCAGTATGGTTAGACCTAGAGACGGCATTAAACAATAACGACCACCCGAAAGTAATCATTCACAGAGCGCTATTCAACAACCTTCCAGACTCTGTATCGCACCCCCTTTTTCAGGCGGTGGCCATAGCCTGGAAGAAACTATCCTATCAGAAAAAAGGCTTAAAACACTCAGAGATCTTAAAGGATATTCCTATCTCCTTAGTCTACTCCATAATCAACCAAACCCTCCCTAAGTTATGGATAGAGTCAAAAATAAAAAAAATAGGGGACAAATACACAGGGGAGACATTTATAAACTTTCAAACCCTAAAAAACAGGTATGGCATCCATTCATCTTCTTTCATCGAGTTCCTGATCCTTAAAAAGAATATAGGGTCTTTCATGGGAGATAGACCTAAACTATCAGAGTCATCTATCAAATTACTAAATAATGTCGGACACCATATATTTTGGAGCCATAAATTTATCTATAACAACTTTAACTCAGATTTCAATCTTTCTAAGAGCCCCCCAATGATTAAGTGGGAACAAGACTTAAAGGACTCATACAAAACTGAGGAATGGGAGGAAGCTATTACCACTTCCTACCAATCCACCCTCTCTATGACTCTCCAAGAAACCCATTTTAAAATAATTTCGCGACGGTACTACACCCCCAGCAGATTAGCACATATAAGTTCTGTAAACTCTGCCCAATGTTGGAGAGGCTGCGGCCAAAGAGGTGACATGATGCACGTCTTCTGGAGCTGCCCAACAATAAACCCCATCTGGAAGAAAATTTCTAGAGAAGTCATTAGCAAACTCACCAATGCTCCCTTCACTTTGCAACCTCAAAATGCTCTGCTGTCTCTTGGACTTGATCAGCTCGATCACAACTTGAAATTATTGGTAATCCATATATGTCTAGTGGTAAAAAACTATATTGCATCCCTTTGGAAAAGTCAACAAATACCATCAACGAAGGACTTTACAGGTCCTTCTCAAAAAATTAGCATATAGTGTTAAATTTCATTATTTACCATAATGTAATGATTACAATTAAACTTTCATATATTATAGATTCATTATCCACCAACTGAAATTTGTCAGGTCTTTTATTGTTTTAATACTGATGATTTTGGCATACAACTCCTGATAACCCAAAAAACCTGTCTCAATAAATTAGCATATTTCACCCATCCAATCAAATAAAAGTGTTTTTTAATAACAAACAAAAAAAACCATCAAATAATAATGTTCAGTTATGCACTCAATACTTGGTCGGGAATCCTTTGGCGCAGAAATGACTGATTCAATGCGGCGTGGCATGGAGGCAATCAGCCTGTGACACTGCTGAGATGTTATGGAGGCCCAGGATGCTTCAATAGCGGCCTTAAGCTCATCCAGAGTGTTGGGTCTTGCGTCTCTCAACTTTCTCTTCACAATATCCCACAGATTCTCTATGGGGTTCAGGTCAGGAGAGTTGGCAGGCCAATTGAGCACAGTAATACCATGGTCAGTAAACCATTTACCAGTGGTTTTGGCACTGTGAGCAGGTGCCAGGTCGTGCTGAAAAATGAAATCTTCATCTCCATAAAGCATTTCAGCCGATGGAAGCATGAAGTGCTCCAAAATCTCCTGATAGCTAGCTGCATTGACCCTGCCCTTGATGAAACACAGTGGACCAACACCAGCAGCTGACATGGCACCCCACACCATCACTGACTGTGGGTACTTGACACTGGACTTCAGGCATTTTGGCATTTCCTTCTCCCCAGTCTTCCTCCAGACTCTGCAACCTTGATTTCCGAATGACATGCAAAATTTGCTTTCATCAGAAAAAAGTACTTGGGACCACTTAGCAACAGTCCAGTGCTGCTTCTCTGTAGCCCAGGTCAGGCGCCTCTGCCGCTGTTTATGGTTCAAAAGTGGCTTTACCTGGGGAATGCGGCACCTGTAGCCCATTTCCTGCACACGCCTGTGCACGGTGGCTCTGGATGTTTCCACACCAGACTCAGTCCACTGCTTCCTCAGGTTCCCCAAGGTCTGGAATCGGTCCTTCTCCACAATCTTCCTCAGGGTCCGGTCTCCTCTTCTCGTTGTACAGCGTTTTCTGCCACATTGTTTCCTTCCAACAGACTTACCATTGAGGTGCCTTGATACAGCACTCTGGGAACAGCCTATTTGTTGAGAAATTTCTTTCTGGGTTCTACCCTCTTGCTTGAGGGTGTCAATGATGGCCTTCTTGACATCTGTCAGGTCGCTAGTCTTACCCATGATGGGGGTTTTGAGTAATGAACCAGGCAGGGAGTTTATAAAAGCCTCAGGTATCTTTTGCATGTGTTTAGAGTTAATTAGTTGATTCAGAAGATTAGGGTAATAGGTCGTTTAGAGAACCTTTTCTTGATATGGTAATTTATTGAGACAGGTTTTTTGGGTTATCAGGAGTTGTATGCCAAAATCATCAGTATTAAAACAATAAAAGACCTGACAAATTTCAGTTGGTGGATAATGAATCTATAATATATGAAAGTTTAATTGTAATCATTACATTATGGTAAATAATGAAATTTAACACTATATGCTAATTTTTTGAGAAGGACCTGTATTTCAAGAATCTCTCTGCACAGATCACATGAGTTCCACTTTGCAATAACAAACAACCAATGTTCAAAATTTACAAAAAAATGGTCCAGATGGGATCAATTATTCCCTACCCCAATCACATGAAATATTAGACAAGTTCATGCTCCATTCATTTGTCATAAAAAGGTAATCTTGATATTGGCTCTTCTATAGATTTAATTTATATTCTACTAAGGGTTATGCAAGGTGACGTTTACTGTTTATATTAATTTACTATATTTCAGTGAAAATGTACATAGTTCCTGTTATATTATGTTTCATACAATACAACTGTAAAATCAGTTATCCCCCCTACTGTTAGGGTTTTTTTTTCCCTATCTCCATACCCCACCCCTTCCCTTCCTCCACTTCCTAAACTATCCCCCCCCCGGTTAAAGTTAAAATTCAATAAAATGTTTTGAAAGCAAAGTGTGCTTTTGAGGCTTCCATTCACCTTCTTTTGCTGTGTGTTACGCTAGCTCTTAAAAATACACGCCATATATTGAACAGTGTGGTATCTCCATGACTTTGCTCATGTATTGGTGGGCTCCAAATTTGAGCATTTCATGCCTATATTAAAATGTTTTGGTTGAGTAATTTTGATGGAGCTTTTCTTTTCTTGCCAAAGAAACTAAATAAGATCAATGAGATGGTTAGCAGCACACGCAATGTAGAAATAGTAAATATTACAATTACTTTGACAAATGAGTTACCTTACCACCAACTGCACCAAACAGCTGTAATTTTATAACATTTCAGGCAGTGACCTGTGTCATATGCCAGGGTCACTATGTGACCCCCAGGATGCATTAAGAAAGGTATTAGATTTGCAGGAGAAACTTGTGGTCACATCAGGATGCCTGTGAGTCACAAGGTATAATAAAAGAAAGCTTGAACCTGGTAAAGCTGCTGTAACCAAGTAGTTGTTCAGGCAAATTTGGTATGGGCTTTTATTTTTTAAACCAACTGTAGGAAGGTAGTGGGGTCTGGTCCGTTTCATCCAGTCCAGATCTTACTAGTGGCCCATGACCACAGAATCTAGTGTATAGGCCAAAAAACCCTACAGTAGTGTTTGGGATGTGTCATTGTTGGTCTGGGAAGCAGACAGAGCAGGAGGCTTGTACACAGCTCTTTATGTGTGAGGCAACACAGAGCCAGCAGAGCCTAAAGCCTGCCACCTCAGCGTACATGGCGGTGCCGTTGCTCACGACAGCAGTCCAGGACTGTATTTGATTTTTTTCACGGCTGCAATTGGGAGGATACAGCCTGCTGTGCACTGTGTGAGTTTTGTTTTTGGATATAAAAATGCATATTCTTTTGGACTTGCTTGGGACACTGCCTCATCACTGCACAGCGTGGCACTACAACATTAGGCTGCCGTCACACTATCAGTATTTGGTCAGTATTTTACATAAGTATTTGGAAGCCCAAACCAGGAGTGGGTGATAAATGCAGAAGTGGTGCATATGTTTCTATTATACTTTTCCTCTATTTGTTCCACTCCTGGTTTTGGCTTACAAATACTGATGTAAAATACTGACCAAATACTGATAGTGTGACGGCAGCCTTATATTCTGAAGGCTTGTGAAGAAGATGATTAATATGAAGCCAATATGTCTGAATTCTTATCAAGAAAATGATGTTTCAGAAGTCAGAACACACGACCTATCTGTGTGGCAAGGATTTACCATCTCAATTTTGAAGTATGAGACAAGTATCATCTCGGGGATTGATGTGACCCACTAAGTAGTTCAAAGTGAAACTGTTCTGCGTGTAATGTACAATTTGCACTTGAAAAGTGGATCACATGCCTTCTATGATGCTTGCATGAAATAAATGATTAGACATATTTGTAAGGAGGAAGACCGAGCTGCGAGTACCTGTGTCCTGAACTGTTGAGGCTGCATCCCCTGTTTCCCAGGAGAAAGAATAGGGGACCCCACAGGCCCCATGACCCAGGAATGGCAGACAGTGAAGCGTCGTGTGCCCAGTGACCGCCTGAGAGTGAGGCGCCATGCGCTCGGTGACCGGGAGTACAGCGCACTTGCGCAGTAGAGAGAACCAGTTCATGCCACGTGTCCAGCTTGGATACCCAATAATTATAAGGCACCAAGGAATGACGGAGGAACGATGGTATGGTCAGCAAGGTACTCCGTCAGCATCTTCCCAAAATTTCACTCCTTGTGAGAGTACCCCATGCCTCACATCCAGGGCAATCGGAGGGTCTGAGAAAACTCTCCCAGAATTTTGCCAGTGTTCCACTGCCTCTGCTGGAATGGAGCTGTGTCTCTCTCACCTGTACTCCTTGGTTGGCCAATGAACTGTGACCTCTGCCGCCAGCATTTTGAGATAGGATTTTTTAAACAAATTCCGCTAGAAGGGCCCTCTGGTACTGTAACATTTTAGTACACCTGTCTGTCTCTGGACTATGAGATATAAAGTTCTCCGATTACCGTGGGTCTAGAAGTGTCACCAATCAGTATTGCCTCTCTGTCATCCAAAACTTTGAGAACACGAGGGTCACAGGAAATGCAGAAATAAAATAAAGTCAGCCAAATGCGTCCCAGACTGCTAATAGTCAAGACTTCCATGTGGCCACCAAGAGGAGAACTGACCATGTTGTCTTCCTCCTCCCTGTCCTCAGGCCTCCATGAATTTCAACTAAACTCTGTACTATCATTGTAAACACATCATTGTAAATACATAATTGTAAATACACCCCCCTAGCTTGTATCTCCCCCACCTCATTGAAAATTGTTAGCTTTCACAAGCAGGATCGTTTTATTTTGGTTTAATTATTATATTATTGTCCTCGTTGTAACTAAGTGTAGATTGTAAGCTGTTATGAGCAGGGTTGTTTTATTTTGGCTTAATTATTGTATTATTGTTATGGTTGTTACTTAGTGTAGATTGTAAGCTGTTATGAGCAGAGTCGTTTTATTTTGGTTTAATTATTGTATTATTGTTATCGTTGTTTTTTTAGGACTGTTGTGTTTGAAACTGTTAAACTGTAAATATATTGCGGCTGTATAAATAAGTATAAATATTATTATTAGAGCACAGAGAAGCAGGATGGTGATGCTAATTAGATTTCCTAATACCTTTCCGGCTGCACATTTAGCGTTTCCCACTCCCACACTACCACCTCATCCCGCCCTCTCTCTGTTGGAGTCCCTCAAGCCTCTGTCCTGGGACCTCTACTCTTTTCCATCTATATCCTTGGCCTAGGACAACTCATAAAGTCCCATGGCTTCCAGTACCACCTGTATTCAGACGACACTCAGATCTACCTCTCTGGCCCAGTTGTCACTTCTCAGCTGTCCAGAATCCCGGAGTGTCTATCAGCCATATCCTACTTCTTTACCTGTTGCTTCCTAAAACTCAGTGTATACAAAACCAAGCTCATCATCCTTCCTCCATCTCGAGTATCTCCCCTACCTGACCTATCTGTTAAGGTAAGCAGCAGCACGCTCTCTCCTGCAGCTGAAATCCGCTGCCTCGGAGTAACCCTTGACTCTGTCCTGTCCTTCAAACCACACTTCCAAACTCTTGCCACCTCCTGTCACCTCCAACTCAAAATATTTCCAGAATCTGTCCCTTCCTTAGCCCTCAATTTACTAAAACTCTTGTGCATGCCCTCATAATCTCCCGCCTTGATTACTGCAACCCCCTCCTCTGTGGCCTTAACGCTAACTCTCTTGCACCACTCCAGTCTGTCCTCAACTCTGCTATCCACCTAATCCACCTCTCTCCTTGCTACTCCCCTGTTTCTCCCTTCTGTAAATCCGACCACTGGCTCTCAATTCCCCAATGAATCCAGTACAAAATACTAACACTGACCTCAACACGTCCGATTATCCACCACCCTCAAATCCTTCAGATGGAACCTGAAAACCCATATCTTCAGGAAATCTTACAGCCTACAATAACCATTCTACCGCCTCACCACAACCCGAGCTGCCACCTCACCACCACCAGAGCTGCAGCACCCCCGACCTTCTGTCTCTTCCTCATTATCCCATAGAATGTACGTCCGCAAGGACAGGATCCTCTCTCTTCTGTACCAGTCGGTCATCGTAAATTTGCTTACTGTAAACGATATCTATAACTTTGTATGTAACCCCTTCTCATGTACAGCACCATGGAATTAATGGTGCTATATAAATAAATAATAATAATGTCCACTCCTGAGATCTTATATGTGAAGTCAGAAAGGAATACCGACAGCCTTGTGGATGCTGGGAGTTACCAACTGCCCTCTTCTGCTCACAAATCCTTTCCAACATCTGCAGTGAAGAGTTCCAATGCCTTGGGCCATCATACACCAGTCGGTGGGATAGAAGTTGCAAAAGCTGCTGAAGCATGGCAAGGGAGGATGAAGCTCTAGCTGACTTTCTAAAATGGGCATGCAGGGTGTTGTACTTTCCCATGCAGATCCGGCAGCTCCAGGTCGCTTTTCAGAAAACCTTGAACAATGAGGTTAAGCACATGGGTCAGGCCTGGTACATTTGTGAGCTTGCCTTGCCTCTGAGCTGCCACCAGGTTCTGGCCATTGTCACACATGACCATGCCTGGTTGTTGGTTCAGCAGTGTCAGCCACAGATCTGCCTACTCTTTCAGAGCTGTCCAAAACTCTCCAGTATTGTGCAGTTTGTCACCTAAGCTTATCACCTTCAGCACAGTGTTTTGAGGCGTGACTGAAGCAGTGTAGCAGTGCTTCCAGCTTTTGATTGATGTGTTCATTTTGGATATGGAGGCTGAAGAGAAGGAGGAGGAGGTGCAGGAGCTGCAGACTGTGGGCAAGCTTCATTGCTGTAGGGCCCGCAATCCTGGTCGTCGGGAGGATGTGTTCCATCTCAGGGTCCCACTAGGTCCCAGCTCCCATTATGTTAACCCAGTGTGCCATCAGCAAGATGTACCATTCGTGCCCACAATCACTTGTCCACGTGTCCATGGTTAGGTGGACTTTCACAGTAACAGCATGGTTGGGGGATGGCACACCCAGAAAATAGTGGCGGCCGGGACAGAGTACCTTTTGATGTCTGCCGAAATCATGTTGCAGAAAGCTTCTGCCTCCACGAGCCTAAAAAGCAACATTTGGAGCACCAACAGACAAGAAATGTGTGAATTTAGTAGTGTGGTCTGTGGTGCGTTGGCTGCGTATTTCCACTTGCGTTCAAAGGACTGTGGTATGGTATGGACAACTGAAGGCTGTGCTAGGACAAGGACGTGGATGTCTTCTTGATGGTGGTAGTTGATTCTGTGTGCGACGACAGATGCAGGGCAGGAAGCATCTTTGCAAGCACCATGGACAGGGGACTGGCTTACACGCACAACAGCGGAAGAAGCCATGGTTTCACCCGCAGGCACTGTTCCTGGAGCCTGTTGTTCGGCTCAAAAAGTTGTGTGCTTTGCTGCCATGTGCCTGATCATGCTGGTGGTGGTCAGGCTGGTAGTTTTCTACCCCTGCTGATGCTGGCATGGCCAGTGGTGGAAATGGCCTTTTAGGGGTTTTCAGCAGAGTCTTTAAAAAACAACAAGACTCTTACAGGAACATTCAGTGTTTCCCCCTCCTACACCACCACCTCACCTCGACCCCTGTCTTTTTCGGTGTTCCCCAAGGTTCAGTTCTAAGACTCCTACTCTTCTCCATCTACAACTTGAGCCTGGGACAGCTCATGTAATGGCACGGTTGCAATATCATCAGTACGCCGATGACATGCAGATCTACCTATCTATACCTGACATTACCTCCTTACTGACCAAAATCACATATCTGTCTTCAAATGTAATACTTCTTTTCTGCTCGCTTTCAAAAAGTGGACATGGACAAAACAAAATACATCATCTTTCAACCATCTCACGCTGAGTAGACATGATAGCTGTGTATGCATCATTCGGTACCACTTTAGTAAGAGGGAAAGATTGTCCAAGAAAAAATGAATTTACAGACATTCAAGGCCTTTTGGCACATTGTTGGTAGCTGTGATCTTCATCTTCTTGGTGGCGGTGTAGTAAATTTCCAAGTTGACATCAATGCCATCATCGTTCATATCTTGTAAAGAACAAATATGTTGTTTCCCAGGTTCATGGTTAACTAACTTCATTGGCATTACTTTAACAGTGTTCGTTACACTGGACCCAATAGTTGTCGGCTGTGACATTTGTATATTCTTAGCAATATGTATGGGTGAAGAACATGAAGAACCTTGTGCCACGGATGTCTTGAGAGTTATGGCTGGTGCACTCCTATTTAAACTTATTTTTTCTCGACCATCCATTACTTTGTTTGCTTTTCCTCACACACTGATCTGCTTTCTAGAATTCAGCATCTCACGAGTAGTGTTGAGCGATACCTTCTGATATCCAGAAGTATCGTATCGGATTGGATTGGCAAATCCGGGTCTCTGTGCAGTGTGCCGGGTCTCTGTGTGGTGTGCCGGGTCTCTGTGCGGCGTGCCGGGTCTCTGTGCAGCGTGCCGGGCAGGGCCGGCGTCAGCACCCGGCGCACCTGGGCAAATGCCGGGGCCCTGAGCAGGTGAGGGGCCCACTCGCCGTCAGGGACACCAGCGTGCGCAGTGGATGCTTCATGAGACTGTCTGAGATCGGGCTCTGAGCTCTCCATGAGACGGCACAGAGCGCACTGAAAGATGGCAGAGGGCCTGGCAATGGCTGGAGGCGCAGTTGATGCCAGGCTGTGGCTGCTGCAGGCAGTGAGGACGGAGCCGCAGAGCTCAGGCTCATACACCTGGTGCCGCCGCTCTTCTCACCTGGCGGCTGGGGGCTTCTCAAGGAGTGCGCCTGCAGCAACACAGGGCTCCAGGGACGTCTGGTCTGCACTCTGGCGCGTGTAGCAGATGGAGGTACCAGGGTCAGCATGGGAGTGTTGAGCTGCCCCAGGACTCAGCGCCCTGCTGTTGCCCCTTCTGCACCTGGCTCTGGGTAAGTCCACACCCATCACAGGGCACTATTTGCACCCAGCACTTACTATCTTGCGCTGCTACCACTCATAGCTACTGTAAATAGTGACCCCAAACAGCGCCATATATGTGCTGCGACCCCCAATTGTCTGCACCCCTGTATTGTGTGTGATCTTGTAAGTGGGAGCAGACATGGTACAGTGAGAACCCCTATATATCTTTATGTACCCCTAAATGCCTGTCTCTGTGCACCCCATATAGTTTTTTGCACCCAATGCCTGTCCTGTGTCTGTGTGCACCCCCATATATCTATATGCACACCTATACACCTGTCATATGTGTCGGTATGCACCACCATATATCTATATGCACCCCCATACACCTGTCCTATGTGTCTGTGTGCACCCTATATATCTTTATACACCCCTATACTCCTGTCCTATGTGTTTGTGTGCACTCCCATATATCTAAATGCAACCCTGTACCCCTGTCCTGTGTCTGTATGCACCCCATATCTCTATATGCACCCCTATACGCCAATCCTGTACCCGTGCGCATCCCAATATCTTTATGCACCCCTATATTAATGTACCATGGGCCCCTCATTAAACTGTATGGAGCATTATATGGGCCTCATTATACTGTATGGAGCAATACATGGGGCTCATCATATACTGGAGCATTATATGGGGCCCATTCTGTGTGAAGGAATTTATGGGGCTCATACTGTATGGAGCATTATATTGGGCTCAAACTGTATGGAGCTGATTACACTGTATGGGGCAATATATGGGGCACATTATTCTGCATGGAGCAATATATGGGCCTCATAATACTGTATGGAGAACTATACTGTCCGATTTCTGAGCTATTGTAGAATGTACAATAGATATCACTAATGTAATGTAAGAAGTGAAATCTTTGGCATTGTACTATATCTATATTTATCTGCCGTATCTGGGCCTCATGAATTGTGGTATATGTTAAAGGGGCCCACAGACTTTTTCGCCCGGGGCCCAGTAAAAACCTGGAGCCGGCCCTGGTGCCGGGTCTCTGTGCGGCATCCCGGGTCTCTGTGCGGCGTTCCAGGTCTCTGTGCGGCATGCCGGGGCTCTGCCGATGGGACTACAAGTCCCATTGGACGATGCCTGCTACACTGACAGTGATTGACACATTAGCCAATGATGGGACAGTAGTAGTCCCACCATCCGGCTAATGTGTTGAATGAAAAAAAAAAGAAACACATACATACTCCATACATACTCCATACATACTCCATACAGTACATACATATAGACATACAGTACATTAAACATAGAGTTCATATAACCATTACTTGTCACTTTGTTCCCCGAAGCCAGTGTCATCTGTAAAAAAGATAAAATAATAATCAACCAATATACTCCCTGTCCACAGAAATCCACGAGTGTACCAAGACGATCTCCCGTGGAGAACGGCGGCAACAGCTGTTGCGACCGCTCTCTTGGGGTTCCAGAAACACAATGACCGCAGGAAGGTATCCCTCCGTACTGTATTCCTCCGCCGCTGTAAAAAAATAATCCCTAGTCTCACTTATGGCACAGCGCACAGCTTGGAGGAACGGACCTTTGAAGGTAGCGACAATTTATGTATTGAGATATTGTCATAGATATACAATATTGCTTGGAGTCTGGTGGTCTTTATGTGTGCCATGAGCACATGGTATGTAATACATACAAATGTAGTAATTAGTATGGAGCCTATGTAATACAGCCAACCAAAGCAGTTTGTGGCACATATATACACATATAGAGACATATTGTTTGCACTGAGGCACTTTTTGTGGTATTTTATACACATATATTTTTTAGTGTATACATCCTTGATGTTTTATATATATATATATATTGTTTTATCAGATAATCACGTACATTTCAACACATTGATTTTTGTATATATATTTTTATAGTGTGTTCACACCTTTTGTTTACACTTTTATATGTTTTGGAGTATATAGTAATATATTTTCCATCACAATTTGGGCTATTCTTTTGTATTTATACACATATACAGTGGGGCAAAAAAGTATTTAGTCAGTCAGCAATAGTGCAAGTTCCACCACTTAAAAAGATGAGAGGCGTCTGTAATTTACATCATAGGTAGACCTCAACTATGGGAGACAAACTGAGAAAAATAAATCCAGAAAATCACATTGTCTGTTTTTTTAACAATTTATTTGCATATTATGGTGGAAAATAAGTATTTGGTCAGAAACAAACAATCAAGATTTCTGGCTCTCACAGACCTGTAACTTCTTCTTTAAGAGTCTCCTCTTTCCTCCACTCATTACCTGTAGTAATGGCACCTGTTTAAACTTGTTATCAGTATAAAAAGACACCTGTGCACACCCTCAAACAGTCTGACTCCAAACTCCACTATGGTGAAGACCAAAGAGCTGTCAAAGGACACCAGAAACAAAATTGTAGCCCTGCACCAGGCTGGGAAGACTGAATCTGCAATAGCCAACCAGCTTGGAGTGAAGAAATCAACAGTGGGAGCAATAATTAGAAAATCGAAGACATGCAAGACCACTGATAATCTCCCTCGATCTGGGGCTCCACGCAAAATCCCACCCCGTGGGGTCAGAATGATCACAAGAACGGTGAGCAAAAATTCCAGAACCACACGGGTGGACCTAGTGAATGAACTGCAGAGAACTGGGACCAATGTAACAAGGCCTACCATAAGTAACACACTACGCCACCATGGACTCAGATCCTGCAGTGCCAGACGTGTCCCACTGCTTAAGCCAGTACATGTCCGGGCCCGTCTGAAGTTTGCTAGAGAGCATTTGGATGATCCAGAGGAGTTTTGGGAGAATGTCCTATGGTCTGATGAAACCAAACTGGAACTGTTTGGTACAAACACAACTTGTCGTGTTTGGAGGAAAAAGAATACTGAGTTGCATCCATCAAACACCATACCTACTGTAAAGCATGGTGGTGGAAACATCATGCTTTGGGGCTGTTTCTCTGCAAAGGGGCCAGGACGACTTATCCGGGTACATGAAAGAATGATGGGGCCATGTATCGTGAGATTTTGAGTGCAAACCTCCTTCCATCAGCAAGGGCATTGAAGATGAAACGTGGCTGGGTCTATCAACATGACAATGATCCAAAGCATACCGCCAGGGCAACAAAGGAGTGGCTTCGTAAGAAGCATTTCAAGGTCCTGGAGTGGCCTAGCCAGTCTCCAGATCTCAACCCTATAGAAAACCTTTGGAGGGAGTTGAAAGTCCGTGTTGCCAAGCGAAAAGCCAAAAACATCACTGCTCTAGAGGAGATCTGCATGGAGGAATGGGCCAACATACCAACAACAGTGTGTGGCAACCTTGTGAAGACTTACAGAAAACGTTTGACCTCTGTCATTGCCAACAAAGGATATATTACAAAGTATTGAGATGAAATTTTGTTTCTGACCAAATACTTATTTTCCACCATAATATGCAAATAAAATGTTAAAAAAACAGCCAATGTGATTTTCTGGATTTTTTTTTCTCAGTTTGTCTCCCATAGTTGAGGTCTACCTATGATGTAAATTACAGACGCCTCTCATCTTTTTAAGTGGTGGAACTTGCACTATTGCTGACTGACTAAATACTTTTTTGCCCCACTGTATGTGTCTCTACATGCATTTCTGCATGCCATGTGGTCCAAGTAATGAATTGGTCGGTCATTTTACTATTGTTTTAAATTTTACCTTCTGTTGTGTCCGTTCACTATTTTGCTATGTGTATTAGAATATTATCCTTTTTATATGCTATTTGATAGCACACATCTATTGTGTCTCCAAGCACAGGCACACTTTTGTAGTGCCACTTTTTTACCAGTTATACTTAATAAAGATATATCTTTGGTTATACCATACTTGTCTTTTTTCATCTTTTTGGTATATAATAATATATATTTGATTTCCAGACATTTGGTTTCTTGCTTTTGATTCATTGTGAAATTTGTGCATGACGTGGGCAGCGGATGCAGTTTTTCAACACATCTGCTGCCCATTCTGAAGTCCGGGGAGGAAGGGGTGGAGTTTCGGCCGCGCATGCGTGGTAGAAAATGGCAGACGGGACGGCCAAAAAAAGTTCACTTGAACGTTTTTTGTGCCGACGGTCCGCCAAAACACGACGGATCCATTGCACGACAGACGCGACATTTGGCCATCCATCACGATCCGTCACTAATACACGTCTATGGGTAAAAAATGCATCCTGCAAGCACATTTGCAGCATCCGTTTTTTCCACCGGATCCGTTTTTTCCACCGGATCCGTTTTTTCTCATAGAGTTGTATTAGCGCCAGATTGCACCTGATGGCCACCTGTTTCATCCGTTTTTTGCATGATCCGTCAAAAAAGCTGTTTCCGGCAGACGGAAAACACATACAGAGGAACGGTTTTCCTGTCCTGTGAAAAAACGCACAGCGACGGATCCAGCATAAAACGGATGAAACTGAGATGTGAAATGATGAATCCGGCCTTCGAATCCATTTTTTCATGCATGCATGTTTCCATTCAAATCATGCACATTTTCTGCTTATTTATTTATTTCCAAAAACTGCACCAAGAACCTGCACCAAAAACTGCATCAAAAACAGCTTAAAAAAACAGTTTTTAAGCAGGTTTTCATGCATTTTTTGTTGCACTTTTTGATGCGTTTTTTGATGCTGTTGTTGATGCTGTTGTTGATGCTGTTTTTGATGCAGGTTTTTGGTGCTATGTTTGAGGCAGTTTTGGTGCAGTTTTTGATGCAGTTTTTTGGTGCTGTTTTTGATGCAGTTTTTGGTGCAGCTTTTGATGCAGGTTTTGATGCAGTTTTTGGTGCTGTGGAAACATGCATGAAAAAACGGATTCAGAGGCCGGATTCATAATTTCACATTATGTATCAAAAATAGCACCACCAAGAACTAGCATCAAAAACTGCACCAACAACTGCATCAAAAACTGTACCAAAAACTGCTTTAAAAACAGCACCAAAAGCCTGCATCAACAACAGCATCAAAAACCGCATCAAAAACTGCATCACAAACAGCACCAAAAACCTGCATCAAAAGCTGCATCAAAAACTGCACCAAAACTGCATCAAAAACAGCACCAAAAACCTGCATCAAAAACAGCATCAAAAACTGCACCAAAAACTGCATCAATAACAGCAGCAAAGACCTGCATCAAAAACAGCATCAAAAACTGCACCAAAACTGCATCAAAAACCTGCATCAAAAACTGCACCCAAAACTGCATCAAAAACAGCATCAAAAACAGCACCAAAAACCTGCATCAAAAAATGCATCAAAGCCTGCTTAAAAAACTGTTTTTTTTAATGCTGTTTTTGATGCAGTTTTTGGTGCAGTTTTGATGCAGTTTTTGGAAATAAATAAATATATAAACAGAAAATGTGCATGATTTGAATGGAAACACGCATGAAAAAACGGATTCGGAGGCCGGATTCATCATTTCAAATCTCAGTTTCATCTGTTTTTTGCTGGATCCGTCGCTGTGCGTTCTTTCGCAGGACAGAAAAAACGTTCCTCTGTATGTGTTTTCCATCCGCCGGAAACAGCTTTTTTGATGGATCATGCAAAAAACGAATGAAACGTGTGGCCATCACGCGCAATCCGGCGCTAATACGACTCTATGAGAAAAAAACGGAACCGTCAGAAAGACATACCGATAGGCAATTTAGATTGTGAGCCCCAACGGGGACAGCGATGATAATGTGCAACCTGTAAAGCGCTGCGAAATATGTTAGTGCTATATAAAAATAAAGATTATTATTATTATATTATTATAAAAAAACAGATCCTGCAAATGTGCTTGCAGGATGCGTTTTTTACCCATAGACTTGTATTAGCGACGGATTGCGACGGATGGCCACATATCGTGTCTGTCATGCAATGGATCCGTCGTGTTTTGGCGGACCATCGGCACGAAAAACGTTCAAGTGAACGTTTTTTTGGCCGTCGTGTCCGCCATTTTCTACCGCGCATGTGCGGCTGAAACTCTGCCCCCTCCTCCCCACACTTCAGAGTAGGCAGCGGTTGCGTTGAAAAACTGCATCCGCTGCCCGCGTCGTGCACAAATTTCACAACGTGCATCGGTACGTCGGCCCAACGCATGGCGACGGACCCGTACTGACGCAAGTATGAAAGAGGCCTTAAAGAGCGGTTAATTTAAAAAAAAATCAGACAAAAATGGCGTGGGCTCCAGCACAATTTTCTGCACCAGAGGGGAAAAGCCGACGGCTGGGGGCAAATATTTGCAGCCTGCTATGAATATCAGCCCGCAGCTGTCTGCGTAGCCTTTACTGGCTATTAAAATAGGGGGACCCCCCAAAAAAAATGATGTGCGGTCCCCCTATATTTTATAGCCAGAAATGCTATGCAGACGGTACGGGCTGATATTCATAGCCTAGAGAGGGGCCATGAATATTGCCCCCCCGGCTACAAATACCAGTCCGCAGTTGCCCCAGATGCGCCAATTCCGGCACTTAGCCCCTCTCTTCCCACTCCTGTGTAGCGGTGGGATATGGGGTAATCGGGTATCGGGGTATCGGGTGATGTCACTGCTCTATAGGACCCTCAGTGACACACTGACAGGAGACAATGGCTCCTGCAGTGCATCACTGAGGTTACCTTAGGACAAAGTCTCACTTTATTGCAATTGCTGCGTGGGAAAATTTCTCACCCAGCAATGCCAAAAGTGAGACTAGGGACTATTTTTTTACAGCGGCGAAGGAATACAGTGCGGAAGGATACCTTCCTCCCATCATTGTGTTTTTTGAGCCCCTAGAGAGCGGTCGCAACAGCTGATGCTGCCGTTCTCTATGGGAGATCGTCATGGGACACTTGTGGATTTCTGCAGACAGGGAGTATATTGGTTGTTTGTTATTTTATCTTTTTTACAGGTTGACACAGGCTTCGGGGAACAAAGTGACAAGTAATGGTGAGTATGAACTCTATGTTTAATTTACTGTATGTCTATATGTATGTACTGAATGGAGTATGTATGTGTTTTTTTTTTTTTTTCATTCAACACATTAGCCGGATGATGGGACTACTACTCTCCCATCATTGGCTAATGTGTCAATCACTGTCAGTTTAGCAGGCATCGTCCGATGAGACTTGTAGTCCCATCGGTCAATGCCTGCACACACGCACAGAGCCCCGGCACGCCGCTCAGAGTCCCGGCACGCTGCATACAGCCCCGGCAGGCCCGCATAGAGCCCCAGCAGGCCCGCATAGAGCCCCTGCAGGCCCGCACACTGCCTCGGCAGGCCCGCATACAGCCCCAGCAGGCCCGTACAGACTCCCGGCAGCCCGCATAGAGCCCCGGCAGGCACGCACAGACCCCCCACGTCACGCACAGACCCCGTCCGCACACACACCCATGCAGTCTCCGCCCACGCACTGCCCACACTCCATTACTTCTGATTCTGGTATCCAATAAATAATAAAGTATCGGAACTCGGTATCAGAATTCCGATACAGCGAATATCGTCCGATATCGGATATTTGCAGTATCGGAATGCTCAACACTACTCATGAGCAAGTCACACTTTGCCCTTTAAACGGACACCTGAGTCTTTGGCAACCTATTTCCTAAGGCCATCTTTTATGCCGAGCTTCAGATTAGTCTCGGTTACTCTGATCTTCTGACGTCCATGAAACGCATTCTGGTAATTGGTGGTGGGTGGGTAAATGACTAATCATTGTAAGCTGGATCCTGGATCTCATACCACCCTTAGCCACCACTGTTATTAATCCTGTAGGTTACCATTCCTGCCATCACCATGACCCTTTTCCAGATCACTTCATCCAATGACTCTTCTGTCATATTTTTGCGAAAAGCATGAACCTTCCCAGCAGCAACTGTGTAGGAAACCACGTTATTGGTGTTCAAGGGTGTTTATGATGCCCGTAAAAAAAAAAGTTTACACATTATGTTGATGTGTACCCCCCAGGGGGAAACGTTTGGCAGCCCATAGGCATTCCAAGTATAGGAGACCCGCTCCTTTGTAGTGGGACAGTTTTTTATGAGGTCCTCCTCCACGCTTATTCCAAGGGGGATTGGGGTGCATGAAAATTTGGGTTAAGTTGGCCCTTAAATTCAATGCATTACCTAACATTGTGGCAGCAACAAATGAAAAATCGTTGGAACTTTGGTTTCATGTAGCCATCCAGGAAGTCTGTTCCAAGGGGTATTGGGGTGCCTGTTACTTTGGTGAAGGACAGGCATTCAATTCATAACCAAACAGTATGGGAGTACAAAATGAATAATGTGAAGTGGGTTTTCCTGTGGCCACCCAGTAACTGGGTTCAATGGGTTATTGGGGTGCATGTAACTTTGATGCAGGGCAGGCCTTGCAATCAATGCATAAGCAAACAGTATGGGAGACACACTTTCTTCTAATGGGAACAATTTTGTCATGTGGCCCTCAAGTACATCAGCTGAAAGGGTTATTGGGGTGCATGTAACTTTGGGGCAGGGCAGGCCTTGCATTCAATTCAACATTTCTTCAGGAGGCCCTATTGTACGTCTCGTGAAAGGGGTATTCGGGTGCGTCCTAATTTTTGGCAGCCCAGCCACTCACTGCATAGGCATTAACAGTATAGGAGACCCACTGTTTAATAATGGCCCTTTAAGAATATTAATGCCACCTGAAGCCCCTCTAAAAATAGGCTCTGTGACTTTAAGAGTCTATCTTTCATAAATAAAACAAGATGTGTTTTCTTATGTGTTGCACACCACATGGCCAGCTAGGGTTGTTAACCCCTTCATGACCCAGCCTATTTTGACCTTAAAGACCTTGCAGTTTTTTGCAATTCTGACCAGTGTCCGTTTATGAGGTAATAACTCAGGAACGCTTTAACGGATCCTAGCGGTTCTGAGACTGTTTTTTCGTGACTTATTGGGCTTCATGTTAGTGGTAAATTTAGGTCAATAAATTCTGCGTTTATTTGTGATAAAAACGGAAATTTGGCGAAAATTTTGAAAATTTCGCAATTTTCACATTTTGAATTTCTATTCTGTTAAACCAGAGAGTTATGTGACACAAAATAGTTAATAAATAACATTTCCCACATGTATACTTTACATCAGCACAATTTTGGAAACAAAATTTTTTTTGCTAGGAAGTTATAAGGGTTAAAATTTGACCAGCAATTTCTCATTTTTACAACGAAATTTACAAAACCATTTTTTCTAGGGACCACCTCACATTTGAAGTCAGTTTGAGGGGTCTATATGGCTGAAAATACCCAAAAGTGACACCATTCTAAAAAATGCACCCCTCAAGGTACTCAAAACCACATTCAAGAAGTTTATTAACCCTTCAGGTACTTCACAGCAGCAGAAGCAACATGGAAGGAAAATATGAACATTTAACTTTTTAGTCACAAAAATTATCTTTTAGCAACAATTTTTTTATTTTCCCAATGGTACAAGGAGAAACTGAACAACGAAAGTTGTTGTGCAATTTGTCCTGAGTACACTGATACCTCATATGTTGGGGTAAACCACTGTTTGGGCGCACGGCAGGGCTTGGAAGGGAAGGAGCGCCATTTGACTTTTTGAATGAAAAATTGGCTCCACTCTTTAGGGGACACCATGTCACGTTTGGAGAGCCCCCGTGTGCCTAAAAATTGGAGCTCCCCCACAAGTGACACCATTTTGGAAACTAGACGCCCCAAGGAACTTATCTAGATGCATTGTGAGCACTTTGAACCCCCAGGTGCTTCACAAATTGATACGTAAAAATGAAAAAGAACTTTTTTTTCACAAAAAAATTCTTTTAGCCTCAATTTTTTCATTTTCACATGGGCAACAGGATAAAATGGATCATAAAATTTGTTGAGCAATTTCTCCTGAGTACACCAATACCTCACATGTGGGGGTAAATTACTGTTTGGGCACATGGTAAGTGTTAAGTCTCGAGTTCCCGCTTCTGCACAGGGGGAATCTCGAGCCATCTCCGCTGCGGTCTCCCATTCTTATCCAGCTGCAGTGGAGTCTGCTCAGCAGGGACGTCGGTCCCAGCGTCTTGCTCAGTCTCACTCTGTACAGAGAGTTACTGCTGCTTCTTCAGCTTCTGCCATTAAAGCCAGTGCTGGTCAGCAGCGAGCGGACTTCTCTGGGACTAAGTCCTTGTCTGCACACACTGAGCATGCCCAGGGCAAGATCTCCCGTTGGAGATCGAGGGTCATGTGCTCAGGCCCTGCAGCACATTCCATTGGTCCTCTTGGCAGGTCTTGGAAGGGCAAAGTTTCTGTGGCCACTTCCTGTGCTGCAACTATATAAACTGCGCATGACCGCACGGCCATGCGCTAGTGTACATTTGCTTACGTGTGTTTGTTGTGAGTGCAAGTCATCCTTGGATACCCCTTCCCTATTGAATGTCTGTTCACGGAAGGTGTATGGTTGCTATCTAGCGCCCGACTTATCCTACAGCACTAATCACACATTACAGCGTCCAGTTGCTGTGACCGCCAGTACGGCGCCGTGCACTTCCTCTGTGCTTTCCTTACCCAAGCCTGAGTGGTTAGTGGCGTTCGTCAGTGCGGCACCGCATGCACTCTTGTGCCCTAATATTGTTATTGAGCTTCCTTACACACCCAGTTGCGGTGTTGTGCCAGCAAGGGTCTAATCGGACTTCAATCCTAGTTGGGGTTGCGTTTGCTGACTACTTGCTCGCCCTCTATGTGCGGTACCGCGATCCTGTGACGCAACAGGATCGCTTCCTTCACGATGGGTGAAGTTTAACCCACGTGTGTATACTTATGAGTACCGCCATATAGTCCATCATTACTTGGCAGCAGGTTCCATCTCTGCACGGTGGACCCCGGGCTGCGAACGCACCATACTCTATCTGTCTTATTATTTGGTGCGTTCCGCTAGCCCTAACATTACACTAGCGCCAGGGTCTGGCTAGTAATGACGGACAAACAGCAATCCTTGCGGTATATCCAGCAGCTGGAGGGTAGGTTGGCGGCTCTTGAGAGCGCAACCTCAGCTGTGGATCTTACCGCAGTTGCTGTACAGGCTGCTAGCGTGGCTGCAGCAACCCTGTCCATTGCCACCCCTGCTCCGACATTTTCTCGCTTCCCGCTGCCAGAAAAATTTTCTGGTGATAGCAAATTTTGTAGGGGATTTGTGAGTCAGTGCTCTATTCACCTCGAGCTCCTGGCTGCACGTTTTCCCACAGAGCGGGCAAAGGTGGGATTTATAGTGTCTCTCTTGTCGCACAGGGCGTTGGAATGGGATACGCCGCTGTGGGAGCGTGGCGATCATGTGGTGCAGAGTGCTCCGCTGTTTCTGAGCACTCTGAAACAGGTCTTTTTAGGACCTCAAGTCACCCATGATACTGCGCTCCAACTGCTGGCATTAACTCAGGGTGAGTCCTTGGTCAGTCATTTTGCCGTCCAATTCTGCACTTTAGCTTCTGAGCTGGATTGGTCGGATAAAGCTCTTATCCCCATATTTTGGAGGGGCCTGGCTGACCACGTTAAGGACGCTCTGGCCACTAGGGAGATTCCTGCCACACTGGAGGAGTTAATAACTGTCTCCACTCGAATTGACCTCCGTTTTAACGAGCGGAGGTTAGAGCGAGCCCAGTGTAGGCAGAGGTTTCGGCTGGCTCCTACCTTCGCCAAACCTCTGGAATCTCCGGTCCTGGTTCCTGAGTCACATGAGGCCAGGGAAGTGTCACAAGCGGGATCTAAGTCCCGGACCGCTTGTGCACTCAAGGTCTGTCATGTTTGCCAGCAGTCAGGACATCTAGCCACCAGATGTCCTCAGCGGTCGAGAAAATGTCAGCGTCTAGTGGTAGTAGGTGGAGGTACACTAGACATGGCGACGTTTGCCTCTAAATTGTCCTTTAAGGGGACAATTACTATAGGCTCATTCTCCCACTCGGTAGAGCTCTGCGTGGATTCTGGGGCGGAGGGCAATTTTATGTCTTCTGCCTTCGCCCAACGTCACGCAATACCCCTGGTTATGCTAGCTCAACCAGTAACGGTACGAGTGGTGAATGGGTCGACACTGCCCTCACAGATAACACACCAGACCATCCCTTTTACTCTGTCCATGTCGCCATCTCATCAGGAGATTATATCTCTGCTCGTCATTCCTGAGGGAATTGATGAGGTCCTGTTGGGAATACCTTGGCTACGGCACTACTCTCCTCATATCGAGTGGTCCTCTGGCAGAATCCTGGGATGGGGTGAATCTTGTGGGGGTAGGTGTCAGAGGGAGTGCATTCAGGTTGCTACTACAGAGGTACCCGCAAATCTTTCCTCTCTCCCCAAGCAGTATTGGTCTTATGCAGACGTGTTCTCCAAAAAGGCGGCGGAGATCCTTCCGCCCCATCGCCCCTATGACTGTCCTATTGATCTCTTGCCTGGTGCTGAGCCTCCCCGGGGTCGAGTCTATCCGCTATCTCTCCCGGAGATGGAGGCAATGTCACAGTACATCCAGGAAAATCTGGCAAGAGGATTCATTAGGAAGTCAGTGTCACCTGCTGGGGCAGGGTTCTTCTTCGTGCAGAAGAAGAATGGGGAATTGCGTCCATGCATAGACTACAGGGGTCTTAATGCCATTACCATTAAAAATAAGTATCCTTTGCCCTTGATATCTGAGCTCTTCGATAGGCTTCGGGGAGCAAGGGTATTTACTAAACTAGATCTGCGGGGTGCTTACAACCTGATTCGCATCCGTGAGGGGGACGAATGGAAGACGGCTTTTAACACCAGGGATGGGCACTATGAATATCTGGTGATGCCCTTCGGGCTCTGTAATGCCCCAGCCGTTTTCCAAGACTTTGTGAACGATATCTTCCGGGATATGCTTTCCACCTCGGTCGTAGTCTATCTGGATGATATTCTCATCTACTCTCCAGATATTGACTCCCACCAGAGAGATGTTTGCAAAGTCTTCGACCTTCTACGGGCAAACTCCCTCTATGCCAGGTTGGAGAAGTGTATGTTTGAGCAGGAGTCCTTACCTTTCCTAGGCTACATCATCTCTGCCCAGTGATTGGCTATGGATCCTGCCAAACTACAGGCTGTGATGGACTGGCAGGAACCCCATTCTCTTAAAGCGGTGCAGCGCTTTATGGGGTTCATTAATTATTATCGCCAGTTCATTCCGCACTTCTCAACTTTGGTAGCTCCCTTGGTTGCCCTCACCAAGAAGGGGGCAAATCCCAAATTGTGGTCTGAGGAGGTCTCCAAGGCCTTTAACTCTATAAAGTCACACTTCGCTAGCGCTCCCATCCTACATCGCCCCGATGTTGATAAGCCATTTATCATGGAGGTGGATGCCTCTTCTGTTGGTGCTGGAGCAGTCCTCTTCCAAAAGGATGCTCAAGGTCGGAAGCATCCTTGCTTCTTTTTCTCCAAGACCTTCTCACCAGCAGAGAGGAATTATTCCATTGGGGACAGGGAGTTGCTAGCCATGAAGTTGGCTTTCTCGGAGTGGAGACATATCTTGGAGGGAGCACGTTTTCCCTTCCAAGTCTTCACAGACCATAAAAATTTAGTGTACCTGCAGACAGCCCAGCGGTTGAATTCTCGCTGGCCAGATGGTCCTTATTCTTCTCCCGGTTTCATTTCACCCTCCATTTTCTTTCTGGGGAGAAGAACATTCGGGCCGACGCTCTCTCTCGCTCCATTGTGTCATCTGCGGAGGAGGAGGAGGAGCCTCGGCTTATTGTCCCCACCGAGAGCTTGAGAACTGTAGCTCCGGTTTCGCTAGAGTCTGTGCCTCCGGGCAAGACTTTTGTACCATCCAGTTTGCGACCGGAGGTTCTCTCTTGGGCACACTCGTCCAGGCTGGGTGGACATTTTGGTACCAAAAGGACATCTGAGTTACTGGCTAGGACATACTGGTGGCCGCATATGGCTCGTGATGTCGCAGAGTATGTTCGGGCGTGTGTCTCTTGCGCCAAGAACAAGACTCCTCGGCAACGGCCAGCTGGTTTGCTTTATCCTCTGCCGGTGGCGGACAGGCCCTGGGAGATGGTCGGGATGGACTTTGTGGTGGGCTTACCCAAGTCTCGTAACTGCACCATTATCTGGGTGATCACCGACCATTTTTCCAAGATGGTGCACATGGTGCCTCTTCCACGGCTACCTTCTGCACGGGTGTTGGCTGTCTTGTTCCTCAAGCATATCTTTCACCTACACGGTATGCCAGACAAAATTGTTAGTGACCGGGGTCCCCAGTTTGCGTCTCGATTCTGGAGAGAGCTTTGTCGTCTGCTCAGTATTGAGTTGAATCTCTCTTCGGCATATCATCCCGAGACGAATGGGTTGGTAGACAGGGCCAACCAGACCTTGGTCACATATTTACGACATTTTGTTTCTGCCAGGCAGGATGACTGGGCATCCTTGCTACCGTGGGCAGAGTTTGCACTTAACAATGCCGTAGCCGACTCCACCGGTCAGACTCCATTCCTCCTAAATTACGGCCAGCATCCGCGTGTTCCTGTGCCCATGCCTGTGTCTTCTGCTGACTCCAGGGTGGCAGACCGGGCTGTGGAGGCACGGGACATTTGGGACTGCACGCAGGATGCCATTCGGGCCTCCAAGGAGAGAATGAGGTCCTCCGCCGATGTTCATTGGCGCCCCGCTCCGACCTTTGCTCCTGGCGACTTGGTGTGGCTCTCCACCCGTAACATCAGGCTGCGAGTTGAGTCCACTAAGTTTGCTCCTCGCTACTTGGGTCCCTTCAAGGTTCTCGAACAGGTTAATCCTGTGGTCTACCGTTTGGCTCTTCCTCCACGCTTGGGTATCACCGACACCTTTCATGTGTCCCTCTTGAAACCCGTATACATGTCCTGGTTTTCCGAGTCATCTGCCGGGACATCGGGTTGGTCTACGGACGATTACGAGGTGAACGCTATTTTGGGGTGCAAGGTGGTACGCGGCAAAAAGTTCTATCTGGTTGATTGGAAGGGTTATGGCCCAGAGGACAGGTCATGGGAGCCTGCTGAAAACATTCGGGCCCCACAGCTCATTGCTGCCTTCGAGCGTAGCGAGGCCCAAGGAGGGGGGGGGCTGTTATGGCTGGCAATCAGGCAACACAGCGTGCAGTAATCAGCGCACATACAGAGATCTGGCAATAACCAAAAACAATAGGACGAGCTCTGAGACGTGGAATCTCTGTAGACTGCAGTACCTGATCTATCCTCACACAACTATAAGCAGCAGTGGATTGCGCCTATCACTACCTATGCAACTCGGCACTGCCTGAGGAGCTGACTAGCCTGAAGATAGAAATACAAGCCTGACTTACCTCAGAGAAATACCCCAAAGGAATAGGCAGCCCCCCACATATAATGACTGTTAGCAAGATGAAAAGACAAACGTAGGAATGAAATAGATTCAGCAAAGTGAGGCCCGATATTCTAGACAGAGCGAGGATAGCAAAGAGAACTATGCAGTCTACAAAAAACCCTAAAACGAAAACCACGCAAAGGGGCAAAAAGACCCACCGTGCCGAACTAACAGCACGGCGGTGCACCCCTTTGCTTCTCAGAGCTTCCAGCAAAAGTTAATAGCAAGCTGGACAGAAAAAACAGAAAACAAACTAGAAGCACTTATCTAGCAGAGCAGCAGGCCCAAGGAAAGATGCAGTAGCTCAGATCCAACACTGGAACATTGACAAGGAGCAAGGAAGACAGACTCAGGTGGAGCTAAATAGCAAGGCAGCCAACGAGCTCACCAAAACACCTGAGGGAGGAAGCCCAGAGACTGCAATACCACTTGTGACCACAGAAGTGAACTCAGCCACAGAATTCACAACAGTACCCCCCCCTTGAGGAGGGGTCACCGAACCCTCACCAGAACCCCCAGGCCGACCAGGATGAGCCACATGAAAGGCACGAACAAGATCTGGGGCATGGACATCAGAGGCAAAAACCCAGGAATTATCTTCCTGAGCATAACCCTTCCATTTGACCAGATACTGGAGTTTCCGTCTAGAGACACGAGAATCCAAAATCTTCTCCACAATATACTCCAATTCCCCCTCCACCAAAACAGGGGCAGGAGGCTCCACAGATGGAACCATAGGTGCCACGTATCTCCTCAACAACGACCTATGGAATACATTATGTATGGAATACATTATGTATGGAAAAGGAGTCTGGGAGGGTCAGACGAAAAGACACCGGATTGAGAATCTCAGAAATCCTATACGGAGCAATAAAACGAGGTTTAAATTTAGGAGAGAAAACCTTCATAGGAATATGACGAGAAGATAACCAAACCAGATCCCCAACACGAAGTCGGGGTCCCACACGGCGTCTGCGATTAGCGAAAAGATGAGCCTTCTCCTGGGACAAGGTCAAATTGTCCACTACCTGAGTCCAGATCTGCTGCAACCTGTCCACCACAGAATCCACACCAGGACAGTCCGAAGACTCAACCTGTCCTGAAGAGAAACGAGGATGGAACCCAGAATTGCAGAAAAATGGAGAGACCAAGGTAGCCGAGCTGGCCCGATTATTAAGGGCGAACTCAGCCAACGGCAAAAATGACACCCAATCATCCTGGTCAGCGGAAACAAAACATCTCAGATATGTTTCCAAGGTCTGATTGGTTCGTTCGGTCTGGCCATTAGTCTGAGGATGGAAGGCCGAGGAGAAAGATAGGTCAATGCCCATCCTACCACAAAAGGCTCGCCAGAACCTCGAGACAAACTGGGAACCTCTGTCAGAAACAATATTCTCAGGAATGCCATGTAAACGAACCACATGCTGGAAGAACAAAGGCACCAAATCAGAGGAGGAAGGCAATTTAACCAAGGGCACCAGATGGACCATTTTAGAAAAGCGATCACAGACCACCCAAATGACCGACATTTTTTGAGAAACGGGAAGGTCAGAAATGAAATCCATCGAAATATGTGTCCAAGGCCTCTTCGGGACTGAATGGGAAACCACTGGGTAAATCTGACAGGGAGAAGGACTTGGGGATCCTAGTTAATGATAAACTTACCTGGAGCAGCCAGTGCCAGGCAGCAGCTGCCAAGGCAAACAGGATCATGGGGTGCATTAAAAGAGGTCTGGATACACATGATGAGAGCATTATACTGCCTCTGTACAAATCCCTAGTTAGACCGCACATGGAGTACTGTGTCCAGTTTTGGGCACCGGTGCTCAGGAAGGATATAATGGAACTAGAGAGAGTACAAAGGAGGGCAACAAAATTAATAAAGGGGATGGGAGAACTACAATACCCAGATAGATTAGCGAAATTAGGATTATTTAGTCTAGAAAAAAGACGACTGAGGGGCGATCTAATAACCATGTATAAGTATATAAGGGGACAATACAAATATCTCGCTGAGGATCTGTTTATACCAAGGAAGGTGACGGGCACAAGGGGGCATTCTTTGCGTCTGGAGGAGAGAAGGTTTTTCCACCAACATAGAAGAGGATTCTTTACTGTTAGGGCAGTGAGAATCTGGAATTGCTTGCCTGAGGAGGTGGTGATGGCGAACTCAGTCGAGGGGTTCAAGAGAGGCCTGGATGTCTTCCTGGAGCAGAACAATATTGTATCATACAATTATTAGGTTCTGTAGAAGGACGTAGATCTGGGGATTTATTATGATGGAATATAGGCTGAACTGGATGGACAAATGTCTTTTTTCGGCCTTACTAACTATGTTACTATGTTACTATGTTACTATGACTGGCAAGGGCAAAAGCAACCCACTGGCACGTGAACAGCAGGGCTTAGCCCTAGCACAAATTCCACAGGACTGCACAAAAGCACGCACATCCCGTGACAGAGATGGCCACCAGAAGGATCTAGCAACCAACTCCCTGGTACCAAAGATTCCTGGATGACCGGCCAGCACCGAACAATGAAGTTCAGAGATAACTTTACTAGTCCACCTATCAGGGACGAACAGTTTCTCGGCCGGACAACGATCAGGTTTATTAGCCTGAAATTTCTGCAACACTCTCCGCAAATCAGGGGAGATGGCAGACACAATGACTCCTTCCTTGAGGATACTCGCCGGCTCAGATAACCCCGGAGAGTCGGGCACAAAACTCCTAGACAGAGCATCCGCCTTCACATTTTTAGAGCCCGGAAGGTATGAAATCACAAAATCAAAACGAGCAAAAAATAACGACCAACGGGCCTGTCTAGGATTCAAGCGCTTGGCAGACTCAAGATAAGTAAGGTTCTTATGATCAGTCAATACCACCACGCGATGCTTAGCACCCTCAAGCCAATGACGCCACTCCTCGAATGCCCACTTCATGGCCAGCAACTCTCGGTTGCCCACATCATAATTACGCTCAGCAGCAGAAAATTTCCTGGAAAAGAAAGCACATGGTTTGAACACTGAGCAACCAGAACCTCTCTGTGACAAAACCGCCCCTGCACCAATCTCAGAAGCATCAACCTCGACCTGGAACGGAAGAGAAACATCAGGTTGACACAACACAGGGGCACAGCAAAAACGACGCTTCAACTCCTGAAAAGCTTCCACGGCAGCAGAAGACCAATTAACCAAATCAGCACCCTTCTTGGTCAAATCGGTCAATGGTCTGGCAATGCTAGAAAAATTACAGATGAAGCGACGATAAAAATTAGCAAAGCCCAGGAATTTCTGCAGACTTTTTAGAGATGTCGGCTGAGTCCAATCCTGGATGGCCTGAACCTTAACCGGATCCATCTCGATAGTAGAAGGGGAAAAGATGAACCCCAAAAATGAAACTTTCTGCACACCGAAGAGACACTTTGATCCCTTCACGAACAAGGAATTAGCACGCAGTACCTGGAAAACCATTCTGACTTGCTTCACATGAGACTCCCAATCATCTGAGAAGATCAAAATGTCATCCAAGTAAACAATCAAGAATTTATCCAGATACTCACGGAAAATGTCATGCATAAAAGACTGAAAAACAGATGGAGCATTGGCAAGTCCGAACGGCATCACCAGATACTCAAAATGACCCTCGGGCGTATTAAATGCCGTTTTCCATTCATCTCCCTGCCTGATTCTCACCAGATTATACGCACCACGAAGATCAATCTTAGTAAACCAACTAGCCCCCTTAATCCGAGCAAACAAGTCAGAAATCAATGGCAAGGGATACTGAAACTTAACAGTGATCTTATTAAGAAGGCGGTAATCAATACACGGTCTTAGCGAACCATCCTTCTTGGCTACAAAAAAGAACCCTGCTCCCAATGGTGACGACGATGGGCGAATATGTCCCTTCTCCAGGGACTCCTTCACATAACTGCGCATAGCGGTGTGTTCAGGTACGGACAAATTAAATAAACGACCCTTAGGGAATTTACTACCAGGAATCAAATCGATAGCACAATCACAATTCCTATTCGGAGGTAGGGCATCAGACTTGGACTCTTCAAATACATCCTGAAAGTCAGACAAGAACTCTGGGATGTCAGAAGGAATGGATGACGAAATAGACAAAAATGGAACATCACCATGTACTCCCTGACAACCCCAGCTGGTTACCGACATAGAGTTCCAATCCAATACTGGATTATGGGTTTGTAGCCATGGCAACCCCAACACGACCACATCATGCAAATTATGCAGTACCAGAAAGCGAATAACTTCCTGATGTGCAGGAGCCATGCACATGGTCAGCTGGGCCCAGTACTGAGGCTTATTCTTGGCCAAAGGTGTAGCATCAATTCCTCTCAACGGAATAGGACACCGCAAAGGCTCCAAGAAAAATCCACAACGTTTAGCATAATCCAAATCCATCAGATTCAGGGCAGCGCCTGAATCCACAAACGCCATGACAGAATGCGATGACAAAGAGCACATTAAGGTAATGGACAAAAGGAATTTGGACTGTACAGTACCAATAACGGCAGAGCTATCGAACCGCCTAGTGCGTTTAGGACAATTAGAAATAGCATGAGTAGAATCACCACAATAGAAACACAGTCTGTTCAGACGTCTGTGTTCTTGCCGTTCTACTTTAGTCATAGTCCTGTCGCACTGCATAGGCTCAGGTTTACTCTCAGACAATACCGCCAGATGGTGCACAGATTTACGCTCGCGCAAGCGACGACCGATCTGAATGGCCAAGGACATAGACTCATTCAAACCAGCAGGCATAGGAAATCCCACCATTACATCCTTAAGAGCTTCAGAGAGACCCTTTCTGAACAAAGCCGCTAGTGCAGATTCATTCCACAGAGTGAGTACTGACCACTTCCTAAATTTCTGACAATATACTTCTACATCATCCTGACCCTGGCATAAAGCCAGCAGATTTTTCTCAGCCTGATCCACTGAATTAGGCTCATCGTAAAGCAATCCCAGCGCCTGGAAAAATGCATCAACATTACTCAATGCAGAATCTCCTGGTGCAAGAGAAAACGCCCAGTCCTGTGGGTCGCCGCGCAAAAAAGAAATAATAATCAAAACCTGTTGAATAGGATTACCAGAAGAATGAGGTTTCAAGGCCAAAAATAGCTTACAATTATTTCTGAAGCTCAGGAACTTAGTTCTGTCACCAAAAAACAAATCAGGAATCGGAATTCTTGGTTCTAGCATCGATTTCTGATCAATAGTATCTTGAATCTTTTGTACATTTACAACGAGATTATCCATTGAGGAGCACAGAGCCTGAATATCCATGTCCACAGCTGTGTCCTGAAGCACTCTATTGTCTAGGGGAAAAAAAAGACTGAAGACAGAGCTAAGAAAAAAAAATGATGTCAGGATTTCTTTTTTCCCTCTATTGGGAATCATTGGTGGGGCTCCTTGTACTGTTATGGCTGGCAATCAGGCAACACAGCGTGCAGTAATCAGCGCACATACAGAGATCTGGCAATAACCAAAAACAATAGGACGAGCTCTGAGACGTGGAATCTCTGTAGACTGCAGTACCTGATCTATCCTCACACAACTATAAGCAGCAGTGGATTGCGCCTATCACTACCTATGCAACTCGGCACTGCCTGAGGAGCTGACTAGCCTGAAGATAGAAATACAAGCCTGACTTACCTCAGAGAAATACCCCAAAGGAATAGGCAGCCCCCCACATATAATGACTGTTAGCAAGATGAAAAGACAAACGTAGGAATGAAATAGATTCAGCAAAGTGAGGCCCGATATTCTAGACAGAGCGAGGATAGCAAAGAGAACTATGCAGTCTACAAAAAACCCTAAAACGAAAACCACGCAAAGGGGCAAAAAGACCCACCGTGCCGAACTAACAGCACGGCGGTGCACCCCTTTGCTTCTCAGAGCTTCCAGCAAAAGTTAATAGCAAGCTGGACAGAAAAAACAGAAAACAAACTAGAAGCACTTATCTAGCAGAGCAGCAGGCCCAAGGAAAGATGCAGTAGCTCAGATCCAACACTGGAACATTGACAAGGAGCAAGGAAGACAGACTCAGGTGGAGCTAAATAGCAAGGCAGCCAACGAGCTCACCAAAACACCTGAGGGAGGAAGCCCAGAGACTGCAATACCACTTGTGACCACAGAAGTGAACTCAGCCACAGAATTCACAACAGTACCCCCCCCTTGAGGAGGGGTCACCGAACCCTCACCAGAACCCCCAGGCCGACCAGGATGAGCCACATGAAAGGCACGAACAAGATCTGGGGCATGGACATCAGAGGCAAAAACCCAGGAATTATCTTCCTGTGCATAACCCTTCCATTTGACCAGATACTGGAGTTTCCGTCTAGAGACACGAGAATCCAAAATCTTCTCCACAATATACTCCAATTCCCCCTCCACCAAAACAGGGGCAGGAGGCTCCACAGATGGAACCATAGGTGCCACGTATCTCCTCAACAACGACCTATGGAATACATTATGTATGGAATACATTATGTATGGAAAAGGAGTCTGGGAGGGTCAGACGAAAAGACACCGGATTGAGAATCTCAGAAATCCTATACGGACCAATAAAACGAGGTTTAAATTTAGGAGAGAAAACCTTCATAGGAATATGACGAGAAGATAACCAAACCAGATCCCCAACACGAAGTCGGGGTCCCACACGGCGTCTGCGATTAGCGAAAAGATGAGCCTTCTCCTGGGACAAGGTCAAATTGTCCACTACCTGAGTCCAGATCTGCTGCAACCTGTCCACCACAGAATCCACACCAGGACAGTCCGAAGACTCAACCTGTCCTGAAGAGAAACGAGGATGGAACCCAGAATTGCAGAAAAATGGAGAGACCAAGGTAGCCGAGCTGGCCCGATTATTAAGGGCGAACTCAGCCAACGGCAAAAATGACACCCAATCATCCTGGTCAGCGGAAACAAAACATCTCAGATATGTTTCCAAGGTCTGATTGGTTCGTTCGGTCTGGCCATTAGTCTGAGGATGGAAGGCCGAGGAGAAAGATAGGTCAATGCCCATCCTACCACAAAAGGCTCGCCAGAACCTCGAGACAAACTGGGAACCTCTGTCAGAAACAATATTCTCAGGAATGCCATGTAAACGAACCACATGCTGGAAGAACAAAGGCACCAAATCAGAGGAGGAAGGCAATTTAACCAAGGGCACCAGATGGACCATTTTAGAAAAGCGATCACAGACCACCCAAATGACCGACATTTTTTGAGAAACGGGAAGGTCAGAAATGAAATCCATCGAAATATGTGTCCAAGGCCTCTTCGGGACTGAATGGGAAACCACTGGGTAAATCTGACAGGGAGAAGGACTTGGGGATCCTAGTTAATGATAAACTTACCTGGAGCAGCCAGTGCCAGGCAGCAGCTGCCAAGGCAAACAGGATCATGGGGTGCATTAAAAGAGGTCTGGATACACATGATGAGAGCATTATACTGCCTCTGTACAAATCCCTAGTTAGACCGCACATGGAGTACTGTGTCCAGTTTTGGGCACCGGTGCTCAGGAAGGATATAATGGAACTAGAGAGAGTACAAAGGAGGGCAACAAAATTAATAAAGGGGATGGGAGAACTACAATACCCAGATAGATTAGCGAAATTAGGATTATTTAGTCTAGAAAAAAGACGACTGAGGGGCGATCTAATAACCATGTATAAGTATATAAGGGGACAATACAAATATCTCGCTGAGGATCTGTTTATACCAAGGAAGGTGACGGGCACAAGGGGGCATTCTTTGCGTCTGGAGGAGAGAAGGTTTTTCCACCAACATAGAAGAGGATTCTTTACTGTTAGGGCAGTGAGAATCTGGAATTGCTTGCCTGAGGAGGTGGTGATGGCGAACTCAGTCGAGGGGTTCAAGAGAGGCCTGGATGTCTTCCTGGAGCAGAACAATATTGTATCATACAATTATTAGGTTCTGTAGAAGGACGTAGATCTGGGGATTTATTATGATGGAATATAGGCTGAACTGGATGGACAAATGTCTTTTTTCGGCCTTACTAACTATGTTACTATGTTACTATGACTGGCAAGGGCAAAAGCAACCCACTGGCACGTGAACAGCAGGGCTTAGCCCTAGCACAAATTCCACAGGACTGCACAAAAGCACGCACATCCCGTGACAGAGATGGCCACCAGAAGGATCTAGCAACCAACTCCCTGGTACCAAAGATTCCTGGATGACCGGCCAGCACCGAACAATGAAGTTCAGAGATAACTTTACTAGTCCACCTATCAGGGACGAACAGTTTCTCGGCCGGACAACGATCAGGTTTATTAGCCTGAAATTTCTGCAACACTCTCCGCAAATCAGGGGAGATGGCAGACACAATGACTCCTTCCTTGAGGATACTCGCCGGCTCAGATAACCCCGGAGAGTCGGGCACAAAACTCCTAGACAGAGCATCCGCCTTCACATTTTTAGAGCCCGGAAGGTATGAAATCACAAAATCAAAACGAGCAAAAAATAACGACCAACGGGCCTGTCTAGGATTCAAGCGCTTGGCAGACTCAAGATAAGTAAGGTTCTTATGATCAGTCAATACCACCACGCGATGCTTAGCACCCTCAAGCCAATGACGCCACTCCTCGAATGCCCACTTCATGGCCAGCAACTCTCGGTTGCCCACATCATAATTACGCTCAGCAGCAGAAAATTTCCTGGAAAAGAAAGCACATGGTTTGAACACTGAGCAACCAGAACCTCTCTGTGACAAAACCGCCCCTGCACCAATCTCAGAAGCATCAACCTCGACCTGGAACGGAAGAGAAACATCAGGTTGACACAACACAGGGGCACAGCAAAAACGACGCTTCAACTCCTGAAAAGCTTCCACGGCAGCAGAAGACCAATTAACCAAATCAGCACCCTTCTTGGTCAAATCGGTCAATGGTCTGGCAATGCTAGAAAAATTACAGATGAAGCGACGATAAAAATTAGCAAAGCCCAGGAATTTCTGCAGACTTTTTAGAGATGTCGGCTGAGTCCAATCCTGGATGGCCTGAACCTTAACCGGATCCATCTCGATAGTAGAAGGGGAAAAGATGAACCCCAAAAATGAAACTTTCTGCACACCGAAGAGACACTTTGATCCCTTCACGAACAAGGAATTAGCACGCAGTACCTGGAAAACCATTCTGACTTGCTTCACATGAGACTCCCAATCATCTGAGAAGATCAAAATGTCATCCAAGTAAACAATCAAGAATTTATCCAGATACTCACGGAAAATGTCATGCATAAAAGACTGAAAAACAGATGGAGCATTGGCAAGTCCGAACGGCATCACCAGATACTCAAAATGACCCTCGGGCGTATTAAATGCCGTTTTCCATTCATCTCCCTGCCTGATTCTCACCAGATTATACGCACCACGAAGATCAATCTTAGTAAACCAACTAGCCCCCTTAATCCGAGCAAACAAGTCAGAAATCAATGGCAAGGGATACTGAAACTTAACAGTGATCTTATTAAGAAGGCGGTAATCAATACACGGTCTTAGCGAACCATCCTTCTTGGCTACAAAAAAGAACCCTGCTCCCAATGGTGACGACGATGGGCGAATATGTCCCTTCTCCAGGGACTCCTTCACATAACTGCGCATAGCGGTGTGTTCAGGTACGGACAAATTAAATAAACGACCCTTAGGGAATTTACTACCAGGAATCAAATCGATAGCACAATCACAATTCCTATTCGGAGGTAGGGCATCAGACTTGGACTCTTCAAATACATCCTGAAAGTCAGACAAGAACTCTGGGATGTCAGAAGGAATGGATGACGAAATAGACAAAAATGGAACATCACCATGTACTCCCTGACAACCCCAGCTGGTTACCGACATAGAGTTCCAATCCAATACTGGATTATGGGTTTGTAGCCATGGCAACCCCAACACGACCACATCATGCAAATTATGCAGTACCAGAAAGCGAATAACTTCCTGATGTGCAGGAGCCATGCACATGGTCAGCTGGGCCCAGTACTGAGGCTTATTCTTGGCCAAAGGTGTAGCATCAATTCCTCTCAACGGAATAGGACACCGCAAAGGCTCCAAGAAAAATCCACAACGTTTAGCATAATCCAAATCCATCAGATTCAGGGCAGCGCCTGAATCCACAAACGCCATGACAGAATACGATGACAAAGAGCACATTAAGGTAATGGACAAAAGGAATTTGGACTGTACAGTACCAATAACGGCAGAGCTATCGAACCGCCTAGTGCGTTTAGGACAATTAGAAATAGCATGAGTAGAATCACCACAATAGAAACACAGTCTGTTCAGACGTCTGTGTTCTTGCCGTTCTACTTTAGTCATAGTCCTGTCGCACTGCATAGGCTCAGGTTTACTCTCAGACAATACCGCCAGATGGTGCACAGATTTACGCTCGCGCAAGCGACGACCGATCTGAATGGCCAAGGACATAGACTCATTCAAACCAGCAGGCATAGGAAATCCCACCATTACATCCTTAAGAGCTTCAGAGAGACCCTTTCTGAACAAAGCCGCTAGTGCAGATTCATTCCACAGAGTGAGTACTGACCACTTCCTAAATTTCTGACAATATACTTCTACATCATCCTGACCCTGGCATAAAGCCAGCAGATTTTTCTCAGCCTGATCCACTGAATTAGGCTCATCGTAAAGCAATCCCAGCGCCTGGAAAAATGCATCAACATTACTCAATGCAGAATCTCCTGGTGCAAGAGAAAACGCCCAGTCCTGTGGGTCGCCGCGCAAAAAAGAAATAATAATCAAAACCTGTTGAATAGGATTACCAGAAGAATGAGGTTTCAAGGCCAAAAATAGCTTACAATTATTTCTGAAGCTCAGGAACTTAGTTCTGTCACCAAAAAACAAATCAGGAATCGGAATTCTTGGTTCTAGCATCGATTTCTGATCAATAGTATCTTGAATCTTTTGTACATTTACAACGAGATTATCCATTGAGGAGAACAGAGCCTGAATATCCATGTCCACAGCTGTGTCCTGAAGCACTCTATTGTCTAGGGGAAAAAAAAGACTGAAGACAGAGCTAAGAAAAAAAAATGATGTCAGGATTTCTTTTTTCCCTCTATTGGGAATCATTGGTGGGGCTCCATGTACTGTTATGGCTGGCAATCAGGCAACACAGCGTGCAGTAATCAGCGCACATACAGAGATCTGGCAATAACCAAAAACAATAGGACGAGCTCTGAGACGTGGAATCTCTGTAGACTGCAGTACCTGATCTATCCTCACACAACTATAAGCAGCAGTGGATTGCGCCTATCACTACCTATGCAACTCGGCACTGCCTGAGGAGCTGACTAGCCTGAAGATAGAAATACAAGCCTGACTTACCTCAGAGAAATACCCCAAAGGAATAGGCAGCCCCCCACATATAATGACTGTTAGCAAGATGAAAAGACAAACGTAGGAATGAAATAGATTCAGCAAAGTGAGGCCCGATATTCTAGACAGAGCGAGGATAGCAAAGAGAACTATGCAGTCTACAAAAAACCCTAAAACGAAAACCACGCAAAGGGGCAAAAAGACCCACCGTGCCGAACTAACAGCACGGCGGTGCACCCCTTTGCTTCTCAGAGCTTCCAGCAAAAGTTAATAGCAAGCTGGACAGAAAAAACAGAAAACAAACTAGAAGCACTTATCTAGCAGAGCAGCAGGCCCAAGGAAAGATGCAGTAGCTCAGATCCAACACTGGAACATTGACAAGGAGCAAGGAAGACAGACTCAGGTGGAGCTAAATAGCAAGGCAGCCAACGAGCTCACCAAAACACCTGAGGGAGGAAGCCCAGAGACTGCAATACCACTTGTGACCACAGAAGTGAACTCAGCCACAGAATTCACAACAGTACCCCCCCCTTGAGGAGGGGTCACCGAACCCTCACCAGAACCCCCAGGCCGACCAGGATGAGCCACATGAAAGGCACGAACAAGATCTGGGGCATGGACATCAGAGGCAAAAACCCAGGAATTATCTTCCTGTGCATAACCCTTCCATTTGACCAGATACTGGAGTTTCCGTCTAGAGACACGAGAATCCAAAATCTTCTCCACAATATACTCCAATTCCCCCTCCACCAAAACAGGGGCAGGAGGCTCCACAGATGGAACCATAGGTGCCACGTATCTCCTCAACAACGACCTATGGAATACATTATGTATGGAATACATTATGTATGGAAAAGGAGTCTGGGAGGGTCAGACGAAAAGACACCGGATTGAGAATCTCAGAAATCCTATACGGAGCAATAAAACGAGGTTTAAATTTAGGAGAGAAAACCTTCATAGGAATATGACGAGAAGATAACCAAACCAGATCCCCAACACGAAGTCGGGGTCCCACACGGCGTCTGCGATTAGCGAAAAGATGAGCCTTCTCCTGGGACAAGGTCAAATTGTCCACTACCTGAGTCCAGATCTGCTGCAACCTGTCCACCACAGAATCCACACCAGGACAGTCCGAAGACTCAACCTGTCCTGAAGAGAAACGAGGATGGAACCCAGAATTGCAGAAAAATGGAGAGACCAAGGTAGCCGAGCTGGCCCGATTATTAAGGGCGAACTCAGCCAACGGCAAAAATGACACCCAATCATCCTGGTCAGCGGAAACAAAACATCTCAGATATGTTTCCAAGGTCTGATTGGTTCGTTCGGTCTGGCCATTAGTCTGAGGATGGAAGGCCGAGGAGAAAGATAGGTCAATGCCCATCCTACCACAAAAGGCTCGCCAGAACCTCGAGACAAACTGGGAACCTCTGTCAGAAACAATATTCTCAGGAATGCCATGTAAACGAACCACATGCTGGAAGAACAAAGGCACCAAATCAGAGGAGGAAGGCAATTTAACCAAGGGCACCAGATGGACCATTTTAGAAAAGCGATCACAGACCACCCAAATGACCGACATTTTTTGAGAAACGGGAAGGTCAGAAATGAAATCCATCGAAATATGTGTCCAAGGCCTCTTCGGGACTGAATGGGAAACCACTGGGTAAATCTGACAGGGAGAAGGACTTGGGGATCCTAGTTAATGATAAACTTACCTGGAGCAGCCAGTGCCAGGCAGCAGCTGCCAAGGCAAACAGGATCATGGGGTGCATTAAAAGAGGTCTGGATACACATGATGAGAGCATTATACTGCCTCTGTACAAATCCCTAGTTAGACCGCACATGGAGTACTGTGTCCAGTTTTGGGCACCGGTGCTCAGGAAGGATATAATGGAACTAGAGAGAGTACAAAGGAGGGCAACAAAATTAATAAAGGGGATGGGAGAACTACAATACCCAGATAGATTAGCGAAATTAGGATTATTTAGTCTAGAAAAAAGACGACTGAGGGGCGATCTAATAACCATGTATAAGTATATAAGGGGACAATACAAATATCTCGCTGAGGATCTGTTTATACCAAGGAAGGTGACGGGCACAAGGGGGCATTCTTTGCGTCTGGAGGAGAGAAGGTTTTTCCACCAACATAGAAGAGGATTCTTTACTGTTAGGGCAGTGAGAATCTGGAATTGCTTGCCTGAGGAGGTGGTGATGGCGAACTCAGTCGAGGGGTTCAAGAGAGGCCTGGATGTCTTCCTGGAGCAGAACAATATTGTATCATACAATTATTAGGTTCTGTAGAAGGACGTAGATCTGGGGATTTATTATGATGGAATATAGGCTGAACTGGATGGACAAATGTCTTTTTTCGGCCTTACTAACTATGTTACTATGTTACTATGTTACTATGACTGGCAAGGGCAAAAGCAACCCACTGGCACGTGAACAGCAGGGCTTAGCCCTAGCACAAATTCCACAGGACTGCACAAAAGCACGCACATCCCGTGACAGAGATGGCCACCAGAAGGATCTAGCAACCAACTCCCTGGTACCAAAGATTCCTGGATGACCGGCCAGCACCGAACAATGAAGTTCAGAGATAACTTTACTAGTCCACCTATCAGGGACGAACAGTTTCTCGGCCGGACAACGATCAGGTTTATTAGCCTGAAATTTCTGCAACACTCTCCGCAAATCAGGGGAGATGGCAGACACAATGACTCCTTCCTTGAGGATACTCGCCGGCTCAGATAACCCCGGAGAGTCGGGCACAAAACTCCTAGACAGAGCATCCGCCTTCACATTTTTAGAGCCCGGAAGGTATGAAATCACAAAATCAAAACGAGCAAAAAATAACGACCAACGGGCCTGTCTAGGATTCAAGCGCTTGGCAGACTCAAGATAAGTAAGGTTCTTATGATCAGTCAATACCACCACGCGATGCTTAGCACCCTCAAGCCAATGACGCCACTCCTCGAATGCCCACTTCATGGCCAGCAACTCTCGGTTGCCCACATCATAATTACGCTCAGCAGCAGAAAATTTCCTGGAAAAGAAAGCACATGGTTTGAACACTGAGCAACCAGAACCTCTCTGTGACAAAACCGCCCCTGCACCAATCTCAGAAGCATCAACCTCGACCTGGAACGGAAGAGAAACATCAGGTTGACACAACACAGGGGCACAGCAAAAACGACGCTTCAACTCCTGAAAAGCTTCCACGGCAGCAGAAGACCAATTAACCAAATCAGCACCCTTCTTGGTCAAATCGGTCAATGGTCTGGCAATGCTAGAAAAATTACAGATGAAGCGACGATAAAAATTAGCAAAGCCCAGGAATTTCTGCAGACTTTTTAGAGATGTCGGCTGAGTCCAATCCTGGATGGCCTGAACCTTAACCGGATCCATCTCGATAGTAGAAGGGGAAAAGATGAACCCCAAAAATGAAACTTTCTGCACACCGAAGAGACACTTTGATCCCTTCACGAACAAGGAATTAGCACGCAGTACCTGGAAAACCATTCTGACTTGCTTCACATGAGACTCCCAATCATCTGAGAAGATCAAAATGTCATCCAAGTAAACAATCAAGAATTTATCCAGATACTCACGGAAAATGTCATGCATAAAAGACTGAAAAACAGATGGAGCATTGGCAAGTCCGAACGGCATCACCAGATACTCAAAATGACCCTCGGGCGTATTAAATGCCGTTTTCCATTCATCTCCCTGCCTGATTCTCACCAGATTATACGCACCACGAAGATCAATCTTAGTAAACCAACTAGCCCCCTTAATCCGAGCAAACAAGTCAGAAATCAATGGCAAGGGATACTGAAACTTAACAGTGATCTTATTAAGAAGGCGGTAATCAATACACGGTCTTAGCGAACCATCCTTCTTGGCTACAAAAAAGAACCCTGCTCCCAATGGTGACGACGATGGGCGAATATGTCCCTTCTCCAGGGACTCCTTCACATAACTGCGCATAGCGGTGTGTTCAGGTACGGACAAATTAAATAAACGACCCTTAGGGAATTTACTACCAGGAATCAAATCGATAGCACAATCACAATTCCTATTCGGAGGTAGGGCATCAGACTTGGACTCTTCAAATACATCCTGAAAGTCAGACAAGAACTCTGGGATGTCAGAAGGAATGGATGACGAAATAGACAAAAATGGAACATCACCATGTACTCCCTGACAACCCCAGCTGGTTACCGACATAGAGTTCCAATCCAATACTGGATTATGGGTTTGTAGCCATGGCAACCCCAACACGACCACATCATGCAAATTATGCAGTACCAGAAAGCGAATAACTTCCTGATGTGCAGGAGCCATGCACATGGTCAGCTGGGCCCAGTACTGAGGCTTATTCTTGGCCAAAGGTGTAGCATCAATTCCTCTCAACGGAATAGGACACCGCAAAGGCTCCAAGAAAAATCCACAACGTTTAGCATAATCCAAATCCATCAGATTCAGGGCAGCGCCTGAATCCACAAACGCCATGACAGAATACGATGACAAAGAGCACATTAAGGTAATGGACAAAAGGAATTTGGACTGTACAGTACCAATAACGGCAGAGCTATCGAACCGCCTAGTGCGTTTAGGACAATTAGAAATAGCATGAGTAGAATCACCACAATAGAAACACAGTCTGTTCAGACGTCTGTGTTCTTGCCGTTCTACTTTAGTCATAGTCCTGTCGCACTGCATAGGCTCAGGTTTACTCTCAGACAATACCGCCAGATGGTGCACAGATTTACGCTCGCGCAAGCGACGACCGATCTGAATGGCCAAGGACATAGACTCATTCAAACCAGCAGGCATAGGAAATCCCACCATTACATCCTTAAGAGCTTCAGAGAGACCCTTTCTGAACAAAGCCGCTAGTGCAGATTCATTCCACAGAGTGAGTACTGACCACTTCCTAAATTTCTGACAATATACTTCTACATCATCCTGACCCTGGCATAAAGCCAGCAGATTTTTCTCAGCCTGATCCACTGAATTAGGCTCATCGTAAAGCAATCCCAGCGCCTGGAAAAATGCATCAACATTACTCAATGCAGAATCTCCTGGTGCAAGAGAAAACGCCCAGTCCTGTGGGTCGCCGCGCAAAAAAGAAATAATAATCAAAACCTGTTGAATAGGATTACCAGAAGAATGAGGTTTCAAGGCCAAAAATAGCTTACAATTATTTCTGAAGCTCAGGAACTTAGTTCTGTCACCAAAAAACAAATCAGGAATCGGAATTCTTGGTTCTAGCATCGATTTCTGATCAATAGTATCTTGAATCTTTTGTACATTTACAACGAGATTATCCATTGAGGAGCACAGAGCCTGAATATCCATGTCCACAGCTGTGTCCTGAAGCACTCTATTGTCTAGGGGAAAAAAAAGACTGAAGACAGAGCTAAGAAAAAAAAATGATGTCAGGATTTCTTTTTTCCCTCTATTGGGAATCATTGGTGGGGCTCCTTGTACTGTTATGGCTGGCAATCAGGCAACACAGCGTGCAGTAATCAGCGCACATACAGAGATCTGGCAATAACCAAAAACAATAGGACGAGCTCTGAGACGTGGAATCTCTGTAGACTGCAGTACCTGATCTATCCTCACACAACTATAAGCAGCAGTGGATTGCGCCTATCACTACCTATGCAACTCGGCACTGCCTGAGGAGCTGACTAGCCTGAAGATAGAAATACAAGCCTGACTTACCTCAGAGAAATACCCCAAAGGAATAGGCAGCCCCCCACATATAATGACTGTTAGCAAGATGAAAAGACAAACGTAGGAATGAAACAGATTCAGCAAAGTGAGGCCCGATATTCTAGACAGAGCGAGGATAGCAAAGAGAACTATGCAGTCTACAAAAAACCCTAAAACGAAAACCACGCAAAGGGGCAAAAAGACCCACCGTGCCGAACTAACAGCACGGCGGTGCACCCCTTTGCTTCTCAGAGCTTCCAGCAAAAGTTAATAGCAAGCTGGACAGAAAAAACAGAAAACAAACTAGAAGCACTTATCTAGCAGAGCAGCAGGCCCAAGGAAAGATGCAGTAGCTCAGATCCAACACTGGAACATTGACAAGGAGCAAGGAAGACAGACTCAGGTGGAGCTAAATAGCAAGGCAGCCAACGAGCTCACCAAAACACCTGAGGGAGGAAGCCCAGAGACTGCAATACCACTTGTGACCACAGAAGTGAACTCAGCCACAGAATTCACAACAGTACCCCCCCCTTGAGGAGGGGTCACCGAACCCTCACCAGAACCCCCAGGCCGACCAGGATGAGCCACATGAAAGGCACGAACAAGATCTGGGGCATGGACATCAGAGGCAAAAACCCAGGAATTATCTTCCTGTGCATAACCCTTCCATTTGACCAGATACTGGAGTTTCCGTCTAGAGACACGAGAATCCAAAATCTTCTCCACAATATACTCCAATTCCCCCTCCACCAAAACAGGGGCAGGAGGCTCCACAGATGGAACCATAGGTGCCACGTATCTCCTCAACAACGACCTATGGAATACATTATGTATGGAATACATTATGTATGGAAAAGGAGTCTGGGAGGGTCAGACGAAAAGACACCGGATTGAGAATCTCAGAAATCCTATACGGACCAATAAAACGAGGTTTAAATTTAGGAGAGAAAACCTTCATAGGAATATGACGAGAAGATAACCAAACCAGATCCCCAACACGAAGTCGGGGTCCCACACGGCGTCTGCGATTAGCGAAAAGATGAGCCTTCTCCTGGGACAAGGTCAAATTGTCCACTACCTGAGTCCAGATCTGCTGCAACCTGTCCACCACAGAATCCACACCAGGACAGTCCGAAGACTCAACCTGTCCTGAAGAGAAACGAGGATGGAACCCAGAATTGCAGAAAAATGGAGAGACCAAGGTAGCCGAGCTGGCCCGATTATTAAGGGCGAACTCAGCCAACGGCAAAAATGACACCCAATCATCCTGGTCAGCGGAAACAAAACATCTCAGATATGTTTCCAAGGTCTGATTGGTTCGTTCGGTCTGGCCATTAGTCTGAGGATGGAAGGCCGAGGAGAAAGATAGGTCAATGCCCATCCTACCACAAAAGGCTCGCCAGAACCTCGAGACAAACTGGGAACCTCTGTCAGAAACAATATTCTCAGGAATGCCATGTAAACGAACCACATGCTGGAAGAACAAAGGCACCAAATCAGAGGAGGAAGGCAATTTAACCAAGGGCACCAGATGGACCATTTTAGAAAAGCGATCACAGACCACCCAAATGACCGACATTTTTTGAGAAACGGGAAGGTCAGAAATGAAATCCATCGAAATATGTGTCCAAGGCCTCTTCGGGACTGAATGGGAAACCACTGGGTAAATCTGACAGGGAGAAGGACTTGGGGATCCTAGTTAATGATAAACTTACCTGGAGCAGCCAGTGCCAGGCAGCAGCTGCCAAGGCAAACAGGATCATGGGGTGCATTAAAAGAGGTCTGGATACACATGATGAGAGCATTATACTGCCTCTGTACAAATCCCTAGTTAGACCGCACATGGAGTACTGTGTCCAGTTTTGGGCACCGGTGCTCAGGAAGGATATAATGGAACTAGAGAGAGTACAAAGGAGGGCAACAAAATTAATAAAGGGGATGGGAGAACTACAATACCCAGATAGATTAGCGAAATTAGGATTATTTAGTCTAGAAAAAAGACGACTGAGGGGCGATCTAATAACCATGTATAAGTATATAAGGGGACAATACAAATATCTCGCTGAGGATCTGTTTATACCAAGGAAGGTGACGGGCACAAGGGGGCATTCTTTGCGTCTGGAGGAGAGAAGGTTTTTCCACCAACATAGAAGAGGATTCTTTACTGTTAGGGCAGTGAGAATCTGGAATTGCTTGCCTGAGGAGGTGGTGATGGCGAACTCAGTCGAGGGGTTCAAGAGAGGCCTGGATGTCTTCCTGGAGCAGAACAATATTGTATCATACAATTATTAGGTTCTGTAGAAGGACGTAGATCTGGGGATTTATTATGATGGAATATAGGCTGAACTGGATGGACAAATGTCTTTTTTCGGCCTTACTAACTATGTTACTATGTTACTATGTTACTATGACTGGCAAGGGCAAAAGCAACCCACTGGCACGTGAACAGCAGGGCTTAGCCCTAGCACAAATTCCACAGGACTGCACAAAAGCACGCACATCCCGTGACAGAGATGGCCACCAGAAGGATCTAGCAACCAACTCCCTGGTACCAAAGATTCCTGGATGACCGGCCAGCACCGAACAATGAAGTTCAGAGATAACTTTACTAGTCCACCTATCAGGGACGAACAGTTTCTCGGCCGGACAACGATCAGGTTTATTAGCCTGAAATTTCTGCAACACTCTCCGCAAATCAGGGGAGATGGCAGACACAATGACTCCTTCCTTGAGGATACTCGCCGGCTCAGATAACCCCGGAGAGTCGGGCACAAAACTCCTAGACAGAGCATCCGCCTTCACATTTTTAGAGCCCGGAAGGTATGAAATCACAAAATCAAAACGAGCAAAAAATAACGACCAACGGGCCTGTCTAGGATTCAAGCGCTTGGCAGACTCAAGATAAGTAAGGTTCTTATGATCAGTCAATACCACCACGCGATGCTTAGCACCCTCAAGCCAATGACGCCACTCCTCGAATGCCCACTTCATGGCCAGCAACTCTCGGTTGCCCACATCATAATTACGCTCAGCAGCAGAAAATTTCCTGGAAAAGAAAGCACATGGTTTGAACACTGAGCAACCAGAACCTCTCTGTGACAAAACCGCCCCTGCACCAATCTCAGAAGCATCAACCTCGACCTGGAACGGAAGAGAAACATCAGGTTGACACAACACAGGGGCACAGCAAAAACGACGCTTCAACTCCTGAAAAGCTTCCACGGCAGCAGAAGACCAATTAACCAAATCAGCACCCTTCTTGGTCAAATCGGTCAATGGTCTGGCAATGCTAGAAAAATTACAGATGAAGCGACGATAAAAATTAGCAAAGCCCAGGAATTTCTGCAGACTTTTTAGAGATGTCGGCTGAGTCCAATCCTGGATGGCCTGAACCTTAACCGGATCCATCTCGATAGTAGAAGGGGAAAAGATGAACCCCAAAAATGAAACTTTCTGCACACCGAAGAGACACTTTGATCCCTTCACGAACAAGGAATTAGCACGCAGTACCTGGAAAACCATTCTGACTTGCTTCACATGAGACTCCCAATCATCTGAGAAGATCAAAATGTCATCCAAGTAAACAATCAAGAATTTATCCAGATACTCACGGAAAATGTCATGCATAAAAGACTGAAAAACAGATGGAGCATTGGCAAGTCCGAACGGCATCACCAGATACTCAAAATGACCCTCGGGCGTATTAAATGCCGTTTTCCATTCATCTCCCTGCCTGATTCTCACCAGATTATACGCACCACGAAGATCAATCTTAGTAAACCAACTAGCCCCCTTAATCCGAGCAAACAAGTCAGAAATCAATGGCAAGGGATACTGAAACTTAACAGTGATCTTATTAAGAAGGCGGTAATCAATACACGGTCTTAGCGAACCATCCTTCTTGGCTACAAAAAAGAACCCTGCTCCCAATGGTGACGACGATGGGCGAATATGTCCCTTCTCCAGGGACTCCTTCACATAACTGCGCATAGCGGTGTGTTCAGGTACGGACAAATTAAATAAACGACCCTTAGGGAATTTACTACCAGGAATCAAATCGATAGCACAATCACAATTCCTATTCGGAGGTAGGGCATCAGACTTGGACTCTTCAAATACATCCTGAAAGTCAGACAAGAACTCTGGGATGTCAGAAGGAATGGATGACGAAATAGACAAAAATGGAACATCACCATGTACTCCCTGACAACCCCAGCTGGTTACCGACATAGAGTTCCAATCCAATACTGGATTATGGGTTTGTAGCCATGGCAACCCCAACACGACCACATCATGCAAATTATGCAGTACCAGAAAGCGAATAACTTCCTGATGTGCAGGAGCCATGCACATGGTCAGCTGGGCCCAGTACTGAGGCTTATTCTTGGCCAAAGGTGTAGCATCAATTCCTCTCAACGGAATAGGACACCGCAAAGGCTCCAAGAAAAATCCACAACGTTTAGCATAATCCAAATCCATCAGATTCAGGGCAGCGCCTGAATCCACAAACGCCATGACAGAATACGATGACAAAGAGCACATTAAGGTAATGGACAAAAGGAATTTGGACTGTACAGTACCAATAACGGCAGAGCTATCGAACCGCCTAGTGCGTTTAGGACAATTAGAAATAGCATGAGTAGAATCACCACAATAGAAACACAGTCTGTTCAGACGTCTGTGTTCTTGCCGTTCTACTTTAGTCATAGTCCTGTCGCACTGCATAGGCTCAGGTTTACTCTCAGACAATACCGCCAGATGGTGCACAGATTTACGCTCGCGCAAGCGACGACCGATCTGAATGGCCAAGGACATAGACTCATTCAAACCAGCAGGCATAGGAAATCCCACCATTACATCCTTAAGAGCTTCAGAGAGACCCTTTCTGAACAAAGCCGCTAGTGCAGATTCATTCCACAGAGTGAGTACTGACCACTTCCTAAATTTCTGACAATATACTTCTACATCATCCTGACCCTGGCATAAAGCCAGCAGATTTTTCTCAGCCTGATCCACTGAATTAGGCTCATCGTAAAGCAATCCCAGCGCCTGGAAAAATGCATCAACATTACTCAATGCAGAATCTCCTGGTGCAAGAGAAAACGCCCAGTCCTGTGGGTCGCCGCGCAAAAAAGAAATAATAATCAAAACCTGTTGAATAGGATTACCAGAAGAATGAGGTTTCAAGGCCAAAAATAGCTTACAATTATTTCTGAAGCTCAGGAACTTAGTTCTGTCACCAAAAAACAAATCAGGAATCGGAATTCTTGGTTCTAGCATCGATTTCTGATCAATAGTATCTTGAATCTTTTGTACATTTACAACGAGATTATCCATTGAGGAGCACAGAGCCTGAATATCCATGTCCACAGCTGTGTCCTGAAGCACTCTATTGTCTAGGGGAAAAAAAAGACTGAAGACAGAGCTAAGAAAAAAAAATGATGTCAGGATTTCTTTTTTCCCTCTATTGGGAATCATTGGTGGGGCTCCTTGTACTGTTATGGCTGGCAATCAGGCAACACAGCGTGCAGTAATCAGCGCACATACAGAGATCTGGCAATAACCAAAAACAATAGGACGAGCTCTGAGACGTGGAATCTCTGTAGACTGCAGTACCTGATCTATCCTCACACAACTATAAGCAGCAGTGGATTGCGCCTATCACTACCTATGCAACTCGGCACTGCCTGAGGAGCTGACTAGCCTGAAGATAGAAATACAAGCCTGACTTACCTCAGAGAAATACCCCAAAGGAATAGGCAGCCCCCCACATATAATGACTGTTAGCAAGATGAAAAGACAAACGTAGGAATGAAATAGATTCAGCAAAGTGAGGCCCGATATTCTAGACAGAGCGAGGATAGCAAAGAGAACTATGCAGTCTACAAAAAACCCTAAAACGAAAACCACGCAAAGGGGCAAAAAGACCCACCGTGCCGAACTAACAGCACGGCGGTGCACCCCTTTGCTTCTCAGAGCTTCCAGCAAAAGTTAATAGCAAGCTGGACAGAAAAAACAGAAAACAAACTAGAAGCACTTATCTAGCAGAGCAGCAGGCCCAAGGAAAGATGCAGTAGCTTAGATCCAACACTGGAACATTGACAAGGAGCAAGGAAGACAGACTCAGGTGGAGCTAAATAGCAAGGCAGCCAACGAGCTCACCAAAACACCTGAGGGAGGAAGCCCAGAGACTGCAATACCACTTGTGACCACAGAAGTGAACTCAGCCACAGAATTCACAACAGGGGGCCCTAGGAGGGGGGGTAATGTTAGGTCTCGAGTTCCCGCTTTTGCACAGGGGGAATCTCGAGCCATCTCCGCTGCGGTCTCCCATTCTTATCCAGCCGCAGTGGAGTCTGCTCAGCAGGGACGTCGGTCCCAGAGTCTTGCTCAGTCTCACTCTGTACAGAGAGTTACTGCTGCTTCTTCAGCTTCTGCCATTAAAGCCAGTGCAGGTCAGCAGCGAGCGGACTTCTCTGGGACTAAGTCCTTGTCTGCACACACTGAGCATGCCCAGGGCAAGATCTTCCGTTGGAGATCGAGGGTCATGTGCTCAGGCCCTGCAGCACATTCCATTGGTCCTCTTGGCAGGTCTTGGAAGGGTAAAGTTAATGTGGCCACTTCCTGTGCTGCAACTATATAAACTGCGCATGACCGCACGGCCATGCGCTAGTGTACATTTGCTTACGTGTGTTTGTTGTGAGTGCAAGTCGTCCTTGGATACCCCTTCCCTATTGAATGTCTGTTCGCGGAAAATGTATGGTTGCTATCTAGCGCCCGACTTATCCTACAGCACTAATCACACATTACAGCGTCCAGTTGCTGTGACCACCAGTACGGCGCCGTGCACTTCCTCTGTGCTTTCCTTACCCAAGCCTGGGTGGTTAGTGGCGTTCGTCAGTGCGGCACCGCATGCACTCTTGTGCCCTAATATTGTTATTGAGCTTCCTTACACACCCAGTTGCGGTGTTGTGCCAGCAAGGGTCTAATCGGACTTCAATCCTAGTTGGGGTTGAGTTCGCTGACTACTTGCTCGCCCTCTATGTGCGGTACCGCGATCCTGTGACGCAACAGGATCGCTTCCTTCACGCTGGGTGAAGTTTAACCCACGTGTGTATACTTATGAGTACCGCCATATAGTCCGTCATTACTTGGCAGCAGGTTCCATCTCTGCACGGTGGACCCCGGGCTGCGAACGCACCATACTCTATCTGTCTTATTATTTGGTGCGTTCCGCTAGCCCTAACAGTAAGGCTTGGAAGGGAAGGAGCGCCATTTGACTTTTTGAATGAAAAATTATCTCCATCGTTAGCGGACACCATGTTGCGTTTGTAGAGCCCCTGTGTGCCTAAACATTGGAGCTCCCCCACAAGTGACCACATTTTGGAAACTAGACCCCCCAAGGAACTTATCTAGATGCCTAGTGAGCACTTTAAACCCTCAGGTGCTTAACAAATTGATCTGTAAAAATGCAAAAAAGTACTTTTTTTTCACAAAAAAAATTTTTTCGCCTCAATTTTTTCATTTTCACATGGGCAATAGGATAAAATGGATCATAAAGTTTGTTGGGCAATTTCTCCCGAGTACGCCGATACCTCATATGTAGGGGTAAACCACTGTTTGGGCACACGGCAGGGCTCGGAAGGGAAGGCGCGCCATTTGACTTTTTGAATGGAAAATTAGCTCCAATTGTTAGCGGACACCATGTCGCGTTTGGAGAGCCCCTGTGTGCCTAAACATTGGAGCTCCCCCACAAGTGACCCCATTTTGGAAACTTAGCCCCCCAAGGAACTTATCTAGATTGATATTGAGCACTTTAAACCCCCAGGTGCTTCACAGAAGTTTATAACACAGAGCCATGAAAATAAAAAATAATTTTTCATTCCTCAAAAATTATATTTTAGCCTGGAATTTCCTATTTTGCAAAGGGTAATAGGAGAAATTGGACCCCAAATGTTCTTCTCCAGTTTGTCCTGAGTACGCTGATACCCCATATGTGGGGGTAAACCACTGTTTGGGCGCACGGCAGGGCTCGGAAGGGAAGGCACGCCATTTAGCTTTTTAAATGGAAAATTAGCTCCAATCATTAGCGGACACCATGTCACGTTTGGAGAGCCCCTGTATGCCTAAACTTTGGAGATCCCCCACAATTGACCCCATTTTGGAAACTAGACCCCCAAAGTAACTAATCTAGATGTGTGGTGAGGACTTTGAACCCCCAAGTGCTTCACAGAAGTTTATAACGCAGAGCCATGAAAAAAAAAAATATTTTCTCAAAAATGATCTTTTAGCCTGCAATTTTTTATTTTCCCAAGGGTAACAGGAGAAATTTGACCCCAAACGTTGTTGTCCAGTTTCTCCTGAGTACGCTGATACCCCATATGTGGGGGTAAACCACTGTTTGGGCACATGCCGGGGCTCGGAAGTGAAGTAGTGATGTTTTGAAATGCAGACTTTGATGGAATGCTCTGCAGGCGTCACGTTGCGTTTGCAGAGCCCCTGATGTGGCTAAACAGTAGAAACCCCCCACAAGTGACCCCATTTTGGAAACAAGACCCCGAAAGGAACTTATCTAGATGTGTGGTGAGGACTTTGAACCCCCAAGTGCTTCACAGAAGTTTATAACGCAGAGCCATGAAAATAAAAAAATAAAAATTATTTTCTCAAAAATGATCTTTTAGCCTGCAATTTTTTATTTTCCCAAGGGTAACAGGAGAAATTTGACCCTAAAAGTTGTTGTCCAGTTTCTCCTGAGTACGCTGATACCCCATATGTGGGGGTAAACCACTGTTTGGGCACACGTCGGGGCTCGGAAGTGAAGTAGTGACGTTTTGAAATGCAGACTTTGATGGAATGCTCTGCGGGCGTCACGTTGCGTTTGCAGAGCCCCTGATGTGGCTAAACAGTAGAAACCCCCCACAAGTGACCCCATTTTGGAAACTAGACCCTGAAAGGAACTTATCTAGATGTGTGGTGAGCACTTTGAACCCCCAAGTGCTTCACAGAAGTTTATAATGCAGAGCCGTGAAAATAATAAATACGTTTTCTTTCCTCAAAAATAATTATTTAGCCCAGAATTTTTTATTTTCCCAAGGGTAACAGGAGAAATTTGACCCCAAAAGTTGTTGTCCAGTTTCTCCTGAGTACGCTGATACCCCATATGTGGGGGTAAACCACTGTTTGGGCACACGTCGGGGCTCAGAAGGGAAGTAGTGACTTTTGAAATGCAGACTTTGATGGAATGGTCTGCGGGCGTCACGTTGCGTTTGCAGAGCCCCTGGTGTGCCTAAACAGTAGAAACCCCCCACAAGGGACCCCATTTTAGAAACTAGACCCCCCAAGGGACTTATCTAGATATGTGGTGAGCACTTTGAACCCCCAAGTGCGTCACAGACGTTTACAACGCAGAGCCGTGAAAATAAAAAATCATTTTTCTTTCCTCAAAAATGATGTTTTAGCAAGCATTTTTTTATTTTCCCAAGGGTAACAGGAGAAATTGGACCCCAGTAATTGTTGCGCAGTTTATCCTGAGTATGCTGGTACCCCATATGTGGGGGTAAACCGCTGTTTGGGCACACATCGGGGCTCGGAAGTGAGGGAGCACCATTTGACTTTTTGAATACAAGATTGGCTGGAATCAATGGTGGCGCCATGTTGCGTTTGGAGACCCCTGATGTGCCTAAACAGTGGAAACCCCTCAATTCTACCTCCAACACACCCCTAACCCTAATCCCAACTGTAGCCATAACCCTAATTCCAACCCTAACCCTAAGGCTATGTGCCCACGTTGCGGATTCGTGTGAGATTTTTCAGCATCATTTTTTAAAAATCCGCAGGTAAAAGCACTGCGTTTTACCTGCGGATTTTCCGCGGATTTCCAGTGTTTTTTGTGCGGATTTCACCTGCGGATCCCTATTGAGGAACAGGTGTAAAACGCTGCGGAATCCGCACAAAGAATTGACATGCTGCGGAAAATACAACGCAGCGTTTCCGCGTGGTATTTTCCGCACCATTGACACAGCGGATTTGGTTTTCCATAGGTTTACATGGTACTGTAAACCTGATGGAACACTGCTGCGAATCCACAGCGGCCAATCCGCACCGTGTGCACATAGCCTAATTCTAAAGGTATGTGCACACGCTGCGGAAAACGCTGCGGATCCGCAGCAGTTTCCCATGAGTTTACAGTTCAATGTAAACCTATGGGAAACAAAAATCGCTGTACACATGCTGCAGAAAAACTGCACGGAAATGCAGCGGTTTACATTCCGCAGCATGTCGCTTCTTTCTGCGGATTCCGCAGCGGTTTTACAACTGCTCCAATAGAAAATCGCAGTTGTAAAACCGCAGTGAAAGGCGCAGAAAAAACGCGGTAAATCCGCGATAAATCCGCAGCGGTTTAGCACTGCGCATTTATCAAATCCTCAGCGGAAAAATCCGCAGAGGACCAGAATACGTGTGCACATACCGAAACCCTAACCCTAACCCTAACCCTAGCCCTAACCCTAGCCCTAACCCTACCCCTAACCCTACCCCTAACCCTACCCCTAACCCTAACCCTACCCTTAACCCTAACCCTAACCCTACCCCTAACCCTACCCCTAACCCTATTCTAACATTAGTGGGAAAAAAAATTCTTTATTTTTTTATTGTCCCTACCTATGGGGGTGACAAAGGGGGGGGGGGTGTCATTTATTATTTTTTTATTTTGATCACTGTGATAGATTATATCTCAGTGATCAAAATGCACTTTGAACGAATCTGTCGGCCGGCAGATTCGGCGGGCGCACTGCGCATGCGCCCGCCATTTTGGAAGATGGCGGCGCCCAGGGAGAAGACGGACAGACCCCGGCAGGATCGGTAAGTATGATGGGGGGATCGGAGCACGGGGGGGTGGATCGGAGCACGGGGGGGTGGAACGGAGCACCGGGGGGTGGAACGGAGCACGGGGGGGTGGATCGGAGTGCAGGGGGGTGATTGGAGCATGGGGGGGTGATTGGAGCACGGGGGTGAGCGGAGAAGAGCACGGGGGGAGCGGAGCACAGGACGGAGGGGAGCGGGGCAGTGTACCGGGCAGATCGGAGGGCTGGGGGGGCGATCGGTGGGGTGGGGTGGGGGCACATTAATATTTCCAGCCATGGCCGATGATATTGCTGCATCGGCCATGGCTGGATTGTAATATTTCACCCGTTATAATAGGTGAAATATTACAAATCGCTCTGATTGGCAGTTTCACTTTCATCAGCCAATCAGAGCGATCGTAGCCACGGGGGGGTGAAGCCACCCCCCCTGGGCTGAACTACCACTCCCCCTGTCCCTGCAGATCGGGTGAAATGGGAGTTAACCCTTTCACCCGATCTGCAGGGACGCGATCTTTCCATGACGCCACATAGGCGTCATGGGTCGGATTGGCACCGACTTTCATGACGCCTACGTGGCGTCATGGGTCGGGAAGGGGTTAAATGTTACAATGACATTTCCCAGTGAATGCTTTTGTATTGGTTGAAAGCAATGCTGCATGTGAACATAGCCCAAGTGGTGGAGGAACATTTTCGTTTGGTGTCAATTATTTTACCATATAAACAAGTCATTACTCTGGAAAGGATGTACCTTAACATATTTCACAGCAAAATCATTTTGGTTTTGTATGTTTTCTGGTGTACCTGTAAAAATGGTGTGAAACTCTGACAACATTGTTTGCATCTGTGACCTAGGATTCATAAATGCTTGCAGGGACATTTGCCATGATGTCTCTGTGTCATTTGAGCGATGTCTCTATCATTTTCAGACGTTTTTAGACCTTAAAAGGACCCCCGGGGGGATCACGGTAAAAATGTTCGGGTTTCCCATATACTTACATTTGGCTCATTGTTCTGTCCAAGGACCCGAGAATTACAAATTCCTTGACCCGAGCAACGAGCACCTGGGCATTTTAGTGCTTGCTGATCACTAACTATCACTCATGGCCTAAATGTTAGCATAATTCTATATTTTTCTACTGAATATCCTGTAAAAGATTCATATTGTGAATGCCATAGCAGCTGCATCCATGGGGTTTAGGTAAAAATAGAGGAAAGGAAAACGTACATAGCTTTTTTTTTTTGGCATAATAAGTATTCCAGAAGATTAGCCTCTTGAGGATTTCAGCCAGCAGTAACAGATGGTCAAGTTGATGATATCCACTGAAGGGACTGAAGAGTTGATTAGTGAGTCTGAATAAATGCTTGTATTCCCAAAAGGCTAAATGGACAGTTTTATGGGAAGTTTAAAGATAAATGTCCTTTAGTTGTTGTAGTAAAAGTAATAAATTAAAATATTTTATAATACATGTATATACGTAGCATTTAAAGGGGTGGTCCGAAGGTCAAATAAATTTTAATATAAATCTGTATCTGTTTAATGTTGGTATTCAAACTAATATTTAATAAGCTTGCATTAAAAATTCCATACTGGTCTAACAGCTATTGCATTTTTCCCCTACTTCCAGTGTGATGAAACTACATTTGAGCATCCCAATGCATGTTGGGATACTCAAACAAAGCTTTATTGGGAAGAAGAAGCTGCTGTTATTGCTGCAGCCCCTGCCCATCCCTGAAATGAAACGTCATAATTGACGCTAATTTAAGGGGCGGGGATAGCCTGTGTTTTCTCCCTAAGCGTTGCTATTGTACAAAGTGTAGTATTGTGTGTTGCCTGCTCAGATCCGGAGTTATGAGCCACCAACAGAGCAGTGCGCACTGTCAGTGTACGTTGTCAGGATGCCCAGCATTCAGAGACCATTGCAGCCCCCACAAGCAAGCCCCCAATATTACTTCATTTGAGTATCCCAGCATGCACTGCAATATTTAAATGAAGCATCATCACACTAAAAGTGAAAAAAATAGAAAAGCAGTTAGATAGTGTACTTAGGAAACAGTAGAGAATTTTTAATGCAAGTATATTAGAAATAAGTTTGTATTATGGCACTAAATTGATAGAGATTTAGATTAAAATTAATTTGACCTTCGTACAACCCCTTTTAGAAGAGTAGTGCATCTATCTATCTATCTATCTATTTATCTATCACAATTTATTTTTAAGGAAGGCTAGAATTTTTATCTTGAAATTAGCTTCAGAGAAAATTTATCAAGATGTTGCATTATATGTCAAGTCAAACTAGTTAACATCTGTAGGTCAATGTAGTATTTTGCTCACCAGTAATATCTAGAAAACCACAAAAATTGAGCTTGGATTAGGTTGGTATGCATGCAGCACATAAGCGCATGTTCACATTGGCCATAAAGTGCACAAAACCTACAAGAAACAAAATGAGCAAAAAAACTCTGCTGTAACTAAATAAGTAAAAGGCAAAAGTTCATTTAAATAACCCAGGGTTCTTAGAAATAATGTTTTGAATCAAAAATAGCATAAAAGCAATCCCACTGTCATCAAGGTGCCCGTGATCAGGACGGTCCTACACTGTCTAATATTAAAAACCTTACCATTTGTCAGAGTTGGCCTCAGTGTATGAATAAGGGCAGTAAAAAGGATCGGGTCCCAATCTATAGATACCAGTCGGGGGAAGCTTTTAAATGTAATCATTTTGTTTCTTGTAGGTTTTGTGTCACCAGTAATATCTGACAAACAGAGCAAAGTATTGTAGGTTCTGTTTTACTAAAAGCAGAAATCCAGAAGCAAGGAAAAACATATTTTAATCCTAAATTCACAAAAAAAGCAAAAACAAAACAAAGGAGCTATTGCATCAACGTTTTTATGCAAGATAAAACACTTTGAAAAATCACAATTTTCTCGTTCAATGCAGAGTTGCACAAAAATTTAGTAAATATTTGTGTTTCCACACCACTTTCAAAAAGCTCGTCCAAAATGGATAGAGCTGGAGAGAAGCCAGGGTGGGACAGAGCATGGCTAGACCCACCGGTCACATTTTTAAAAAGTAGCCACTACTCTCTGGACTAACATTTCTGGTGAGGGACATTGAGGCATACGCTGATAAAATAATAAAAGCATCGAATCTTAAAGGGATTCTGTCAAAGAGGACCAACCCTCCTAAATTATAAGATCAGCCAGGTCATAAATAGATGCTTAAAATTATACATTGATATCTCTGACAATAGGTTTAATTCCAGACACCAGAATGAACTCAAAAACTCACCAAGATCCATAAGGAGTTCAAATACCACAAGTAGAGTTGAGCGACTTTTACTTTTTTAGGATCAGGTCGGGTTTCGCGAAACCCGACTTTGTCAAAAGTCGGGTCAGGTGGAATCGGCCGATTATTGCGAAAAGTCGTGGATCGACCGAATCACGAAACCCAATGCAAGTCAATGGGGAATCAAAGTCGGCAGTGAGTGGAGGACAGGAAAACACCTACAGTGCCCATTTTTATGCAAAAAACATTAATTCTTATTTCTTAAGCTTGTCAATCTTAATTTACTTTATAATAATATTTGGGCATTGAAAACAGGGGGTCATTTGGCTAAAGTTGTGGGGGGTAGGGCTGGCTCAAGATATCAGTGGGCCCAGGAAACGCAGACTACGTCACGGCGGTGGAGCAGGGAGAGGTAAGTATTTAAACTTTGCAAGTGCTGTGATCCCGAGCAAGCAGGGGGGACCCACTCGTTTGCATTGGCACTGGCACAGGGCCCCTCAAAGTACAGTGGGGTGTTTGACGGCGGGGGTGCCTCCCACCGGCAGAGACAGTTTTGCGTACTATGAGGGGCCCTGTGCCAGTGACGTTGCCAACGAGTATGCCCCCCCACCTGATGAAGGAACCTGCACTTTCATCTGCACCTTCCTCTTTGTCCCCATGTAAGGTGGTATAATATGCGGGAAGGGGAACCTGACTTTCAGCAGGGTCAGATTCTGGCTGTGTAGAGTGCAAGGGAAATGTAGTGGTCCGGGTCAATGTACCAGCAGACTCATGTAGCAGTAGCTGGCCAATGGGCAGCATGAGGAGGAAACACAGATATAGTCCCAAAGAATAAAGTAGGCTAAATTCAGTTAAAAATTGGTAACAGGACTAAACAGGCGGCATAGCTTTGTTCAGTGGCGAAAAACTGTAATGAGTGGCAGACACAGTTAGTAGGCCCAAGTACTAAAGTGGGCCAAATGAAGTTCAAAATTGGTAACAGGAGTAAACAGGCAGCACAGCTTTGTTCAGTGGAGGAGAACAACAAGCAGCGGCAGACACTGTTAGTACGCCCAACCAAACCAGTAGCCCAAATGCAGTGTAATATCTGATATAGCCCGAAAGCCAGAAGATTGAAGCTCAGCTTTGTAAAGTGGAGGAGAACACCAAGCAGCCGCAGAAACCATTAGTATGCCCAACCAAACCAGTAGCCCAAATTCAGTGTAATATGTGATGTAGGCCGAAAGCCTGAAGATTGAAGCTCAGCTTTGTAAAGTGGAGGAGAACACCAAACAGCCGCAGACACCATTAGTACGCCCAACCAAACCAGTAGCCCAAATTCAGTTTAATATGTGATGTAGGCCGAAAGCCTGAAGATTGAAGCTCAGCTTTGTAAAGTGGAGGAGAACACCAAGCAGTCGCAGACACCATTAGTACGCCCAACCAAACTAGTAGCCCAAATTGAGTGTAATTTGTGATGTAGGACGAAAGCCTGAAAATTGAAGCTCAGCTTTGTAAAGTGGAGGAGAACACCAAGCAGCCGCAGACACCATTAGTACGCCCAACCAAACTAGTAGCCCAAATTGAGTGTATAATGTGATGTAGGACGAAAGCCTGAAAATTGAAGCTCAGCTTTGTAAAGTGGAGGAGAACACCAAGCAGCCGCAGACACCATTAGTACGCCCAACCAAACCAGTAGCCCAAATGCAGTGTAATATGTGATGTAGGCTGAAAGCCTGAAGATTGAAGCTCAGCTTTGTAAAGTGGAGGAGAACACCAAGCAGCCGCAGACACCATTAGTATGCCCAACCAAACCAGTAGCCCAAATTCAGTGTAGTATGTGATGTAGGCCGAAAGCCTGAAGATTGAAGCTCAGCTTTGTAAAGTGGAGGAGAGCATCAAGTAGCCGCAGATACCATTAGCACGCCCAACCAATCCAGTAGCCCAAATTCAGTGTAATATGTGATGTAGGCCAAAAGCCTGAAGATTGAAGCTCAGCTTTGTAAAGTGGAGGAGAACACCAAGCAGCTGCAGACACTATTGGTACGCCCAACCAAACCAGTAGCCCAAATTCAGTGTAATATGTGATGTGGGCCGAAAGCCTGAAGATTGAAGCTCAGCTTTGTAAAGTGGAGGAGAACACCAAGCAGCCGCAGACACCATTAGTATGCCCAACCAAACGAGTAGCCCAAATTCAGTGTAGAATGTGATGTAGGCCGAAAGCCTGAAGATTGAAACTCAGCTTTGTAAAGTGGAGGAGAGCATCAAGCAGCCGCAGATACCATTAGCACGCCCAACCAATCCAGTAGCCCAAATTCAGTGTAATGTGTGATGTAGGCCAAAAGCCTGAAGATTGAAGCTCAGCTTTGTAAAGTGGAGGAGAACACCAAGCAGCTGCAGACAACATTAGTACGCCCAACCAAACCAGTAGCCCAAATTCAGAGTAATATGTGATGTGGGCCGAAAGCCTGAAGATTGAAGCTCAGCTTTGTAAAGTGGAGGAGAACACCAAGCGGCCGCAGATAACGTTAGTACGCCCAACCAAACCAGTAGCCCAAAATCAGTGTAATATGTGATGTAGGCCGAAAGCCTGAAGATTGAAGCTCAGCTTTGTAAAGTGGAGGAGAACACCAAGCAGCCGCAGACACCATTAGTATGCCCAACCAAACCAGTAGCCCAAATTCAGTGTAGTATGTGATGTAGGCCGAAAGCCTGAAGACTTAAACTCAGCTTTGTAAAGTGGAGGAGAGCATCAAGCAGCCGCAGATACCATTAGTACGCCCAACCAAACCAGTAGCCCAAAATCAGTGTAATATGTGATGTAGGCCGAAAGCCTGAAGATTGAAGCTCAGCTTTGTAAAGTGGAGGAGAACACCAAGCAGCCGCAGACACCATTAGTATGCCCAACCAATCCAGTAGCCCAAATTCAGTGTAATATGTGATGTAGGCCAAAAGCCTGAAGATGGAAGCTCAACTTTGTAAAGTGGAGGAGAACACCAAGCAGCTGCAGACACCATTAGTACGCCCAACCAAACCAGTAGCCCAAATTCAGTGTAATATGTGATGTGGGCCGAAAGCCTGAAGATTGAAGCTCAGCTTTGTAAAGTGGAGGAGAACACCAAGCGGCCGCAGACAACGTTAGTACGCCCAACCAAACCAGTAGCCCAAATTCAGTGTAATATGTGATGTAGGCCAAAAGCCTGAAGATTGAAGCTCAGCTTTGTAAAGTGGAGGAGAACACCAAGCAGCAGCAGACACCATTAGTACGCCCAACCAAACCAGAAGCCCAAATTCAGTGTAATATGTGATGTAGGTCGAAAGCCTGAAGATTGAAGCTCAGCTTTGTAAAGTGGAGGAGAACACCAAGCAGCCGCAGAAACCATTAGTATGCCCAACCAAACCAGTAGCCCAAATTCAGTGTAATATGTGATGTAGGCCGAAAGCCTGAAGATTGAAGCTCAGCTTTGTAAAGTGGAGGAGAACACCAAACAGCCGCAGACACCATTATTACGCCCAACCAAACCAGTAGCCCAAATTCAGTTTAATATGTGATGTAGGCCGAAAGCCTGAAGATTGAAGCTCAGCTTTGTAAAGTGGAGGAGAACACCAAGCAGTCGCAGACACCATTAGTACGCCCAACCAAACTAGTAGCCCAAATTGAGTGTAATATGTGATGTAGGACGAAAGCCTGAAAATTGAAGCTCAGCTTTGTAAAGTGGAGGAGAACACCAAGCAGCCGCAGACACCATTAGTACGCCCAACCAAACTAGTAGCCCAAATTGAGTGTAATATGTGATGTAGGACGAAAGTCTGAAAATTGAAGCTCAGCTTTGTAAAGTGGAGGAGAACACCAAGCAGCCGCAGACACCATTAGTACGCCCAACCAAACCAGTAGCCCAAATGCAGTGTAATATGTGATGTAGGCTGAAAGCCTGAAGATTGAAGCTCAGCTTTGTAAAGTGGAGGAGAACACCAAGCAGCCGCAGACACCATTAGTATGCCCAACCAAACCAGTAGCCCAAATTCAGTGTAGTATGTGATGTAGGCCGAAAGCCTGAAGATTGAAGCTCAGCTTTGTAAAGTGGAGGAGAGCATCAAGTAGCCGCAGATACCATTAGCACGCCCAACCAATCCAGTAGCCCAAATTCAGTGTAATATGTGATGTAGGCCAAAAGCCTGAAGATTGAAGCTCAGCTTTGTAAAGTGGAGGAGAACACCAAGCAGCTGCAGACACTATTGGTACGCCCAACCAAACCAGTAGCCCAAATTCAGTGTAATATGTGATGTGGGCCGAAAGCCTGAAGATTGAAGCTCAGCTTTGTAAAGTGGAGGAGAACACCAAGCAGCCGCAGACACCATTAGTATGCCCAACCAAACGAGTAGCCCAAATTCAGTGTAGAATGTGATGTAGGCCGAAAGCCTGAAGATTGAAACTCAGCTTTGTAAAGTGGAGGAGAGCATCAAGCAGCCGCAGATACCATTAGCACGCCCAACCAATCCAGTAGCCCAAATTCAGTGTAATGTGTGATGTAGGCCAAAAGCCTGAAGATTGAAGCTCAGCTTTGTAAAGTGGAGGAGAACACCAAGCAGCTGCAGACACCATTAGTACGCCCAACCAAACCAGTAGCCCAAATTCAGTGTAATATGTGATGTGGGCCGAAAGTCTGAAGATTGAAGCTCAGCTTTGTAAAGTGGAGGAGAACACCAAGCGGCCGCAGATAACGTTAGTACGCCCAACCAAACCAGTAGCCCAAAATCAGTGTAATATGTGATGTAGGCCGAAAGCCTGAAGATTGAAGCTCAGCTTTGTAAAGTGGAGGAGAACACCAAGCAGCCGCAGACACCATTAGTATGCCCAACCAAACCAGTAGCCCAAATTCAGTGTAGTATGTGATGTAGGCCGAAAGCCTGAAGACTTAAACTCAGCTTTGTAAAGTGGAGGAGAGCATCAAGCAGCCGCAGATACCATTAGTACGCCCAACCAAACCAGTAGCCCAAAATCAGTGTAATATGTGATGTAGGCCGAAAGCCTGAAGATTGAAGCTCAGCTTTGTAAAGTGGAGGAGAACACCAAGCAGCCGCAGACACCATTAGTATGCCCAACCAATCCAGTAGCCCAAATTCAGTGTAATATGTGATGTAGGCCAAAAGCCTGAAGATGGAAGCTCAACTTTGTAAAGTGGAGGAGAACACCAAGCAGCTGCAGACACCATTAGTACGCCCAACCAAACCAGTAGCCCAAATTCAGTGTAATATGTGATGTGGGCCGAAAGCCTGAAGATTGAAGCTCAGCTTTGTAAAGTGGAGGAGAACACCAAGCAGCAGCAGACACCATTAGTACGCCCAACCAAACCAGAAGCCCAAATTCAGTGTAATATGTGATGTAGGTCGAAAGCCTGAAGATTGAAGCTCATTTTTGTAAACTGGAGGAGAACACCAAGCAGCGGCAGACACTACTAGTAGGCCCAAGCAAACAAGTAGGCCAAATGCAGTTCAATATTTGATATAGGCTGAAAGCCTGTTAATTTAAGATCACCTTTATTCTGTGGAGAACACCAAGGTGCAGCTCACACCATTTGTAGGCCCAACCAAAGAAGTAGGCCAAATACAGTTAAATATCTGACACCGGATGAAAATTGAGGCTCAGCTTTGTTCAGTGGAGGACAACAGTAATGGGAGGCAGACACAGTTAGTAGGCCTTAATAAGTAAGTAGGCAAAATCCAGTTCAAAATATGTAAGGGGAGTACACAGGCGGCATAGCTTTGTTCAGCAGAGGACAGTTGTAATGTGTGTTGCTGACAGACAGACAGAGGCCTAAAATAAAAAAAGTAGGCTAATGTCTGTTCAAAATTAGTTTGAGTAGTACACAGGCGGCATAGCTTTGTAAAGCGGAGGACAGTTGTAATATGTGGCGCTGACAGACAGACAGAGGCCTAAAATAAAAAAGTAGGCTAATGTCTGTTCAAAATTAGTTTGAGTAATACACAGGCGGCATAGCTTTGTAAAGCTGAGGACAGTTGTAATGTGTGGCGCAGACAGACAGACATACAGACAGACAGAGGCCTAAAATAAAAAAAGGTGGCAAAATGCAGTTCATAACTGCTAGCAGAACTAACCAGGCGGCCTAGCTTGTTTCAGAGGGGGTGAGTTGTAATGTGTGGCGCAGACAGACAGACAGACAGAGGCCTAAAATAAAAAAAGGTGGCTAAATGCAGTTCTAAACTGCAACCAGGACTAGCCAGGTGGCCTAGCTTGTTTCAGGGGGGGAGAGTTGTAATGTGTGGCGCAGACAGACAGACAGACAGAGGACTAAAATAAAAAAAGGTGGCAAAATGCAGTTCTAAACTGCAACCAGGACTAACCAGGCGGCCTAGTTTGTTTCGGGGGGGGAGGGGGAGTTGTAATGTGTGGTGCAGACAGACAGAGGCCTAAAATAAAAAAAGGTGGCTAAATGCAGTTCACAATTGGTAACAGGATTACTCAGGTGGCATAGCTTTGTTCAGCGGAGGACAACTGTTATAAGTGGCTGACACAGTTCGTAGGCCAAAATACTAAAGTTGGCTAAATGTCAGCCAATAAATTGGTCATAAATAAACTGGTGGCACAGTGAGGTACAGGGTTGGGCTCCTCTGCAGAGTTGCAGACGGTGGTATTTGGCACAAAGCATTAAGGGGTCAAAAAGGAAGCAAGGGCCCCTGTATATTTAACTATCATCTGTCATTGCAACAAATTTGTAACGGCAGTGCCATTTAAGGATTTAACAGCACAGACTACACAGTGGTGGGGCAGGTAAGTTTTGCAAGTGGTAGAGCACAGTTCGAGCAGGGGGGGAACACTCTCTCGTGGGCGGCGGTACTGGCACAGGGCACCTCATGTTACGATGGTGTGTCTGACGTTGGTTGTGCACCACCACCGTCAGAGACACTTCATTGCACTATGTGGGACCCTGTGCCAGTGCCGTCGCCCAAGAGTGGGCACACACACCTGTCCAGGCAAACGACACCCGCACGGGTGCTTGCGCCAAGTTGTGAACACGGACCTGTGGGGGGAGTCAGCCCATTTAGGGAGGTATAAAAATGGCCTATGGTGGATATTCGGCACCTGCAAATGGCGGAATTGGAGCAGTCAGTAAGAGGAGGCCAAATACAAGCAATTTTTCAGGCAAGCTACGTGTCTGCAGGTGAAGGTGGGGCAAAATAATTTTAAATCCATGATTGGTTCATTTTAATGAAGGTTGGATCATCAACATTTCGGGGAGCCAGACGTGTCCTTTTTTCGGTCAGTATTGAACCAGCAGCACTGAAGACTCTTTTTGAGAGCACACTAGCAGCTGGGCAAGCGAGCTCCTGTAATGCATATTCTGCCAATTCAGGCCAGGTGTCTAGTTTAGATGCCCAGTAATCAAAGGGGAATGACCTGTGAGGGAGAACATCGATAATGGCGGAAAAATAGTTGGTAACCATACTGGACAAATGCTATCTCCTGTCACTTTGCATGGATGCAGCACTACCTGTCGTGTCTGCGGTCATTGCGAAATCACTCCACAACCTGGTCATAAATCCCCTCTGTCCAACGCCACTTCAGCTATGTGCACCTCTAACACCTCTGCCATGTTGCCCCCTACAGCTCGTGTGAGAACCATCAGCACCGCTGTGTGCTGGGAATGCCAGAACCAAATGGTCTACAAGAGTTGCTTGTTTGGTAGCCAATATTTGCTCAAGGTTCTCATGTGGCATGATACTTTGTAATTTGCCTTTGTATCGTGGATCCAGGAGGCATGCTAACCAGTAATCGTCATTGGTCATCATTTTGATAATGCGGGGGTCCCGTTTTAGGATAAACAAGGCATACTCTGCCATGTGGGCCAAAGTTCCAGGTGTCAATTCACTGCCTGTGCTGGGTTGAGGAGCACTTTCTTGAAAATCTACATCACTTGTGGCACGCAAAAACCCTGTACCTGACCTTGCAATGCCACCAGTTTCTATTGCCACCTGTGAAGCATCCTCCTCCCATAAATATTCATCCCCATCATCCTCCTTCTCTTCATCCACCACCTCGTCCAGGAAAGTTCCCTGAGCAGACAATGGCTGACTGTCATCAAGGCTTCCCACCTCCTCGGCCGCAGACGTCTGCTCCTTGATGTGCGTCAAACTTTGCATCAGCAGACGCATTAGTGGGATGCTCATGCTTATGATGGCGTCGTCCGCACTGACCAGCCGTGTGCATTCCTCAAAACACTGAAGGACTTGACAGAGGTCTTGGAGCTTCGACCACTGCACACCAGACAACTCCATGTCTGCCATCCAACTGCCTGCCCATGTATGTGTATCCTCCCACAAATACATGACAGCATGCCTCTGTTCACACAGCCTCTGAAGCATGTGCAGTGTGGAGTTCCACCTTGTTGCCACGTCGATTATTAGGCGGTGCTGGGAAAAATTCAGCGATCGCTGATGGTTAAGCATACGGAGTGTACGGGCGACCGGCAGATGTACGAGCAAAGTCTGCGCACCTTCAGGAGCAGGGCTGGTAAATCTGGGTAATTCTTGAGGAAGCACTGCACCACCAGGTTCAATGTGTGAGCCAGGCAAGGTATGTGTTACAGTTCTGAAAGGGCTATGGCAGCCATAAAATTCCTTCCGTTATCACTGACTACCTTGCCTGCCTCAAGATGTACACTGCCCAGCCATGACTGAGTTTCTTGCTGCAAGTACTCGACCAGTACTTCTGCAGTGTGTCTGTTGTCACCCAAACACTTCATTTGCAGCACAGCCTGTTGACGCTTCCCACTAGCTGTTCCATAATGGGACACCACAGGTGCAATACTGACAGCTGCGGATGGAGTGGTCATGCGACTCTGCTCTGTGGACGCGCTTTTGCTTCTGGAGGAGGAGGAGGAGCAAACGCCTACAGCCAACTGTTTCCTAGACCATGGGCTAGGCAGAACTGTGTCAGTATTGTTGTCCCCTGTGGACCCTGCATCCACCACATTAACCCAGTGTACGGTAATGGACACGTAACATCCCTGGCCATGCTTCTGTTTTGAGGTGCGCCTTTCTACTGACCGATTGCCTGAGTGCATGGACAATGTGTTCTTTGACATGTTGGTGGAGTGCTGGGATGGCTTTTCTCGCAAAGAAGTGTCGACTGGGTAGGTCATAGCGTGGTACTGCATAGGCCATCAGGGCTTTGAAAGCTTCGTTTTCAAACAAACGGTAGTGCATCATCTCTAACGAGATTAGTCAAGCAATGTAGCCGTTCAAACCCTGTGTACGCGGATGAGAGGAAGAGTACTTTCTTTTCCTATCGAGAGTCTCTTTTAGACTGAGCTGGACTGGAGAGCTGCATATGGTGGAACTAGCGGTGGTGTTGGTGGACATGGCAGATTGAGAGAGGCTTGGCAATGGTATTCTTGATGTGGGCTTACCTACAGTGTTTCCAACCAAGAACCTTGCGATTCCCTGACTGCTTTGGCCTTGTGACAATACCTCCACATTTGTTACTGGTGGTGTCATAACCGGTGGGTTTCCAGTTAGGGAAGCAATGTTGCGTTGCTGACTAACTTTTATATGAGCAGGTGCACCAACGGTACGGGACGTTTGGTAGTTAGTCTATGCTTCCAAGTGTCTGCTGGTTAGATGTCTACACATGCACGTTGTATTTAAATTTTGAACATTCTTCCCTCTGCTAAAGGTCTTGGAGCATTTCTTACTTATAACTTTGGACTGATCATTCGGATCTCGGTTAAAAAATTGTCACACTGCACTGATCAATCCTTTTCAGGCTTTGCACGCCGTGCTACTGCCACCGGATTGCAACCCTGTCCTACACCTGTTGTGGTTTTTGACACACGTTTTGGGCCTGATGTGGGCCTGCCAGAAGACAACTTTTGTGATGTAGATGGCTGCTGCAGATCATCCTCCTCTGCTTCTGAGCTACAGGCTGCGGCACCCTTTTCCCCCAATGGCTGCCAATCTGGGTCAACAACTGGGTCATCTATCACCTCTTCTTCAATGTCATGTGCACCGTCCTCTGTGTCACAGCGTAAGGTGCTATAGCATTCGGGACTGGGCACCATAGTCTCATCAGAGTCAGATTCGGGCTCAGTACACTGCGAGGGCAAAGTTGTGATCTGAGTCAATGGAACAGCATAATAATCAAGCTGTGGCTATGCATCTGTGCACTCCATGTCCGATTCTTCCTGTAATGGGCTTTTAACAATTTCTCTCTCTAACCCAGGCACGGTATGTGTAAAGAGCTTCATGGCGTAAAGTATAGTGTTGCCTGCCGCATCCTTCACTTTTGTTTTGGGTGAAGGACACAAGGAAGCAACTTTTTCATGGATCATCCACTGACGACTCGCTGGTTTTAGATTTCGAAGCTTCTGAAGAGGAGGTGAAAGAGCTGGAGGCTGAGTCAGCAAGGAAAGCGAAAACTTGTTCCTGCTGCTTCAGCTTTAAAAGCTGTTTTCCTACTCCCAGATAAGGGAGCCTTCGAGGCTTTGTGTAGCTAGACGATGATGCTACCTCTACACCTCGAGCATTTGGTGCTATCTTGCTTTTCCCAGTACCACCAGATGCTTCACTACCACCACCACCATCAGTACCAGCTGGCAACGACCGCCCACGGCCTTTACCACCAGACATCCTCATTTTTCGGAAATGTTAGAAAAAGAACAACCGTTATATGCTACTGTTAAACAAGGTAGAAGGTGTAGATTAACTTTTGGAGAATTTAGATCTCCCTTATTTTGGGTGAGACTGCAGGAAAAAATAGTCCCTGTGTGTTAAACTACATACAATGTACAAGGCAGAACGTGGGTGGCAGATATACGCCAAACAGAACTCACATTAATCCACTTAGTGGCAATTTAAAGCACCCTTTTTTATGGAGACTGCAGGAAAAAACAGGCCCTGTGTGTTAAACTACACACAATGTACAAGGCAGAACGTGGGTGGCAGATATACGCCAAACAGAACTCACGTTAATCCACTTAGTGGCAATTTAAAGCACCCTTTTTTTTGTGGGAGACTGAAGGAAAAAACAGGCCCTGTGTATTAAACTACACACAATGTACAAAGCAGAACGTGGGTGGCAGATATATGCCAAACAGAACTCACGTTAATCCACTTACTGGCAATTTTAAGCACCCTTTGTTGTTGTTTTTTGTGGGAGACTGCAGGAAAAAACAGGCCCTGTGTGTTAAACTACACACAATGTACAAAGCAGAACGTGGGTGGCAGATATACGCCAAACAGAACTCACGTTAATCCACTTAGTGGCAATTTAAAGCACCCTTTTTTTTGTGGGAGACTGAAGGAAAAAACAGGCCCTGTGTATTAAACTACACACAATGTACAAAGCAGAACGTGGGTGGCAGATATATGCCAAACAGAACTCACGTTAATCCACTTACTGGCAATTTTAAGCACCCTTTGTTGTTGTTTTTTGTGGGAGACTGCAGGAAAAAACAGGCCCTGTGTGTTAAACTACACACAATGTACAAAGCAGAACGTGGGTGGCAGATATACGCCAAACAGAACTCACGTTGATCCACTTAGTGGCAATTTAAAGCTCCCTTTTTTTGTTTTTGTGGGAGACTGCAGGAAAAAACAGGCCAAGTGTATGACACCACACAATGTACAAGGCAGAATGTGGCTGGCAGATATATCAAAAAATACAAGGACTGTAGTAGAATTTCAATCTCCCTAAATTGATCAAAGGACAAGTATGGCAGCAATAAAAAGGACTGCGGCACAGAAAACAGTGTGGACCAAAAAACAAGAGAACTGTGCAGAAAGAAGCAACAGGATTTTTGCTTTGAAAAAAGCAGCTGGTTTGCACAGCGGCGTACACACAGCAATGCAGCTATCAGAGAGCCTTAGAATGCAGCCTAAGAAGCTACAGAGCTGATGCACCCAAAAAAAAAACCACTGTCCCTGCAAAGAAAAGGTGGTGCTGGACAGTGGAAATCGCTACAGCACAAGCGATTTGGGGGTTAATATTCCCTCCCTAAGTATATCCCTGCTTCTGACGAAGCTGCAGCAACCTCTCCCTATGCTCAGATCGGCAGAAGTAAGATGGCGGTCGGCGTACACGCCCTTTTATAGCCCCTGTGACGCCGCAGAAAGCAAGCCAATCACTGCCATGCCCTTCTCTAAGATGGTGGGGACCGAGACCTATGTCATCAAGCTACCCACACCCTGCATGCACCTTCATTGGCTGAGAAATGGCGCTTAAAGCATCATACGAAACGCGACTTTGGCGTGCAGATCGCCGAGCTCAAGGCCGATCCCCCAGTGGGATCGGGTCGGGTTTCACGAAACCTGACTTTGCCAGAAGTCGGCGATTTATGAAAATGTCCAATCCGTTTCGCTCAACCCTAACCACAAGTTTTAATTGGAGACTTGGAAAGTTTCTGTTCTGAAAACTCAGAAAAATAGCTTTGAGCACACTCTATGAATCAGATCTTGAAGAAAACCTTTCTAACTAGTCACTGACATATCAATAGACTGCAAAGAACACTTCTGGAAATAAACTCTTCCAAATCTCTTGAAACCTCGTCAGGAAAAAAAAAATCTCCTACAAAATCTCCCCAATAAAGAATCATTTAAAAAATCAGTTTCCACTTGAAATACTTTTGGTTTTTAAATGACTCATAAAACTCTGTGTGAACATAGCCGAAGAAACTGAATCATTAACCCCTTCATCCCCGGAGCTTTTTCCGCTTTTTCATTTTTGTTTTTTGCTCCCCTCCTTCCCAGAGCCATAACTTTTTTATTTTTCCATCAATATGGCCATGTGAGGGCTTATTTTTTGCGGGATGAGATGTACTTTTGAACAGTATCATTGGTTTTACCATGCCATGTAACAGAAAACAGGAAAAAAATTCCAAGTGTGATGAATTTGCAAAAAAAGTGCAATCTCACACTTGTTTTTTGTTTGGCTTTTTTGCTAGGTTCACAAAATGCTAAAACTAACCTGCCATTATGATTCTCCAGGTCATTACGAGTTCATAGACACCTAACATGTCTAGGTTATTTTTTATCTAAGTGGTGAAAAAAAATTCCAAAATTTGCTAAAAAAAAAAAAAAAATTGTGCGATTTTCCGATACCCGTAGCGTCTCCAATTTTCGTGATCTGGGGTCAGGTGAGGGCTTATTTTTTGCGTGCCAAGTTGGCGTTTTTAATGATACCATTTTCGTGTAGATACGTTCTTTTGATCGCTCGTTATTGCATTTTAATGCAATGTTGCAGCGACCAAAAAAAACGTAATTTTGGCGTTTTGATTTTTTTCTCGCTACGCCATTTAGCGGTCAGGTTAATCCTTTGTTTTTATTGATAGATCGGGCGATTCTGAACGCGGCGACACCAAATATGTGTATGTTTGATTTTTTTTAATTGTTTTATTTTGATTGGGGCGTGATTTGAACTTTTATATATATATATTTTTTTATATTTTAATCACTTTTTTTAATTTTGGCATGCTTCAATAGCCTCCATAGGAGGCTAGAAGCATGCACTACACGATCGCCTCTGCTACATAGAGGTGAAGTATAGATCACCTCTATGTAGCAGAAATGCAGGGATGCTTTGAACGCCGACCACAGGGTTGCGCTTAAAGCAATCGGCCATCAACAACCATAGAGGTCTCAAGGAGACCTCTGGTTGTTATGGCAATGCACTGCTGACCCCCGATCATGTGACGGGGGCCAGCAGTGCGAGCAATCCCGGCCGCGCGGCCGGGAGCGCTAGTTAAATGCCGCTGTCAGCGCTTGACGGCGGCATTTAACTAGTTAATGGGCATGAGCGGATCGCGGTTCCACTCGCGCTCATTGCGCGCACATGTCAGCTGTACAAAACAGCTGACATGTCGCGGCTTTGAGGTGGGCTCACCGCCGGAGCCCACCTCAAAGCAGGGGATCTGCCAGCTGACGTACTATTCCATCAGCTGGCAGAAAGGGGTTAAGAACATCTGCACTTATAATATTTTACCCTTTGGTTCCAGTAAAAAAGAAAAAAATCACTTAAAAAAGCGATTTGCTATATGTTTGCTATTTCATAATAAATTTCCAGCTCAGCTAGATAATAGTGCATACATTCTTAGAGCAAATCAAACAATCCAATATCTTTTAACTTTGTGACAGCTAGCTTATCGCCTAGTATAGAATGTATATTTCATGAAGAGAAGTCACGTTTAGAATATGAGTTGTTAAAGCGATACAGGTTTTCTTTTTATCACGTAAGATACCATGGCAACACTTGGTTAGCAGAATTCACAGATTCTCTGTTTTCCGATCAGCACATGTGTGAACCATTGAACTTAAACAAATGTGTATTAATTGGGAACATAAGACAACTTATTGCAGATTTTTCTGTTTGGGACATGAATGAATGTAAAAAAATCTAAATCAATCAGAATGGCTATTGTGAACTAATACTTTAAAGGGAACCTGTCACCCCGTTTTTTGAGATTGAGCTATAAATACTGTTAAATAGGGCCTGCGCTGTGTGTTCCTATAGTGTATGTAGTGTACCCCGATTCCCTATGTATGCTGAGAAATAACTTACCAAAGTCGCCGTTTTCGCCTGTCAATCAGGCTGGTCAGGTCGGGAGGGCGTGGTGACATCGGTGGTTCTTCCTCAGCTTTACGTTGGTGGCGTAGTGGTGTAGTGGTGAAGACACAGCGCGCGATCTGCGCTGTAATCCCTTGCATCGGTGGGGGCGGCCATCTTCCTGGGGCCGCGCGTTCGCAGATCGAGTGCTCTGCTGCACGGGGCTTCAGGAAAATGGCCGCGGGATGCCGCGCGTGCGCATTAGAGATCGCGGCGGCCATTTTCCCAAAGCCGAGTTTGCATCAGGAACAGAATAAATCATTCTAATTGGAATTGTGTTTAATCACTCTTATATTTTGTAATCCACAGATGTGGGTAATACATTGCTTATATGAACCTTACTGACTTCTACCAATTGCGAAAGCAGTAAATCTTAAAGGTAAGCGGATAATTTTGAGATTATCATTGAACAGCTTAAAAGAAAATTATTAGACTAACATAAAAGTGCATTGAAGCTGGCACAACCTTATAAGTAAGTCAATTGTGCAATGAAAGAAATAAATTGAAGCCTGGTGCCTTATACAGCAGGTAAGTATTGGTGAAATCTAAAAATAATACATATTAAACGGTAAAAGGAAGGGAATTCTCTTATTTTATTCAGTGGATATAGGACCTAGGACGAAAGAGGCTTTGGGGTAGATTTGTTGTTTTTGAAATTCACGTATGATTGTTTACTGATTGATACAGAAAAGGCTCACATTCCATAATAATTATTGTTATTTAACTTGAATAACACCAACATAGTTTACAGTGTTGTGCAATAAATTAATTATGGACGACAAATAAAGTTATTAATTTTAACCCCTTGTCAACATATGGCATACCAATATGTCACTGAATGAACACTCAACCCCCAAGTAAATTAGTAAGTAAAATACAAAAGTAAAAGAAACACTAACGCACACACTACCCCCACCGATTGGTCAGGTAGCAAGCTCTGACAACAACCACTTCGACTAGAATTGTTACCTGTATCAATAATGATACTATCAAAAGCAAGAAAAAGTGATGCACTTCAGGGGTGAGACTCAACAGAGAGTACATTTTCAAAGTTAGATATAGGATCATTCAATGTTTTGGAACCATTTTGAGAATATCAGGGACAAATAGTGATATTCATCCCTGACATTCTATATTTTAAATGTCAGACACGAGAACAGTTATGGAAAGTAATATAACTTAAAAAAAATGGGGTCAATTGTTTCAATTAAGGTGCACATCATTTGGAGAATACCCTAATGGAAACTAAACAGACTGGATTATAGATAAATGGATACTTATGATGGCTTTTATGCACATCATGTGACAAATACAGTTTGCAACAAAACTTATGGTGGTTCTAGTGCCATATTCCTGTACTGCTGGTGGTCCTTGTGTTGTATTAATGCACTGATGGTGGTTGTTGTGTCATATTTCTGTTCTTGAGATGGCTCTGGTGATGTAGTCATGCAGTGATGATTTTTATATTGCTAAATTCATCACCAGAACCATCATCAGTACATGAATAAGAAACCAAACTCATCATCACTACATAAACAGAGCACCAAAGCCATCAATAGTACATAAATACAGCACCAGAACTATAAGGATATGTTCCCACGGTCAGTATTAGGCAACGCTTTGGACGCAGGACATGTCAGCTCTATCCAAAGCTCTTTTGAACGCAGGTGATTCCACATGTGTTCTTTGAATCGTGCAGATTCACCACGTCCCAAAACATTGTATGGGTGATATTTATCCTGTGGAGACTAAGCATCTCCGCAAGATAAATAGACGTGCTGCAGTCTGGAAAGATGCGTCGCATATCCGTCCCTGTAGGGATGCCAGAGGTGTCCATACGCACATAGTGGAGATGGGATTTCTTAAAATCCTATCCACTAAACTGTAACATCTGACTACTATGGGTTGGATGCTGCAGATGTATGCAGAGTCCAACCCGCAGCGTTTACTGACCATAAGGACATACCCTAATCAGTAATTAAATAAATCACTTCAACCACCATCAGTACATGAATACATCACCACAAGCACCATCAGTACATTAGTGAGTCACCAGAACCTCAATCAGTACATGATTACATCACAAGAACCATGGTCAGTAAATAAATACAACACCAGTAACATTATCAGTACATATATATGTCACCATAACCACCATCACTACATGAATACATTACCAAACTTAGTACAGCAATCAATTTTAATGTCAAGTCAGGCCCATATACATTTGTATCTCATGAACCTACAACTCCCAGTATATGCTTAACAATGGTAAGGATATGCTGGAAGTTGTTGTTATCAGTCTTTATTAGATTGTTGACCATACTAGAACTATAGCACTGATGAGATGTAGTCATTATCAACATTTACACCCAGGTACCTTATAGGTGACATCTTCTCTGATTGAGTAATTTATTCCTTTTTGTCTCTATCTTGTTTTGACGTCATGATGACTTTTCACATCCACAGCTCTTCCCTCTAGATTCCCTCTTCTCTGGTTCTTCTGCAGCACAAGCCAATACAGTGCCTTTTAAAATGGGGTGTCATTATAATGCCCTCTTCATAAAAATACCTGCCCATACTTTGCCCTAAATAAGTTTCCAATGGTTTATGGCCTCAACACTGCCTTAATAATCTATAACCCACCACAAAGTCTTTTATTATCAAATATAGCATGGTTGTCCCCTCGCCACTGTTTTCTCTTGAACTCTTTATATCTCCACACTGTCTCCCCGCCATGCCAACCTCCTTCCATACTGTGCCACCATTTCACTCTGCCTCCTTCCATATTCCATCTATGATCCCTTTTCACACTATGACCTCATACTACCCTCCACTTTGTCCTCTCCAAACTGGACCTCCTCCTCACACTGTCCCCTTATATGGTATGATACACAGTAGCCCAAACAGTATGATATGCACAACAGCCCCAAATATACACTATGATGTAAACTACAGCCCTCCATGCAGTATAATGTCCACCACAGCCCCTCAATATACAGTATGATGTGAACAACAGCCCCCTATACATTATGGTCACCACAAACTCAATATAATATACTCACCACAGCCCTTTTACATTATGATGTCTAAACAGACTCCAGTATAATGTCCCCCGCAATCTCCTATATATCAATGATGTTCCCCACAGCCCCCTATGTAGTATGATGCCCTCCACAGCACCCTATACAATATGATGTCTATTTATGACTAATTATATATTAATGGGGCGTGCACATTTGTATTTAGCTGCGTAGTGTAGAAGTTGGGGAAAAATTGTGGAATGTGTTCTGGAAATGGTGCTCCAGATAGCTGTGTTATTTTATGCAAAGACGAGTCCTGGCTGGAAGAAGTGATGGCAGTCTGCTCTTGATGAAGAAGAAAAGCGAAGATGAAGGACTTCAAATAGAGATGTCAAAGGTGAGTCAGTATGTTACCTGTACACTGACACTATACACTGTATACTTTATTTAGAGCTCATGTGTATAATGTCACCGGTTATCACTGTATTACCTCTACACTGACCCCTGTATACAGAGCTCCTGTGTGTAATGTAACTGGTGATCATTGTTTTACCTCTACACTTACACTATGTACAGAGCTCCTTTGTATAATGTCACCGGTGATCACTGTATTACCTATACACTTAAACTATACATTGTATACTATATACAGAGGTCCTGTGTATAATGTCATTTATGGTAATATTAACCTCTTTACGACCTTAGATGTATCCATTAGTAATGAGTAGTGTTGAGCATTCCGATACCGCAAGTATCGGGTATCGGCCGATATTTGCGGTATCGGAATTCCGATACTGAATTCCGATACTTCCCGCGTATCGGATACCGGAATCGGAAGTTCCCAGAATTCAAATTGAACGCAGCAGCCAATGAGGAATGAATGAAAGTGTGGGCACATCCTGTTTAGCATGGTGGGCATGTAAGTACTGGCAAGGCTTGGATTGGCTGCTGAAATGATGTCACTCTGCACTATAAAAAAGCGCTGCCGCCATTTTGCGCTCACTCTGCTGTGATTTCAGTTAGGGACAGGACGCTGTGTTCTAACTGAGGGCCAGTTGAGCTAGCTAATTGCTTTATTTTCCTTTCCAAAGGCTAATTTAGCAAAACGCTGTGTGTTCTTCACTGTTCACCTTGCTCTTGCCTTGCAGCGCTGTTTTAACAGCGTTCTGCAAGGTCTCTGTGTGTGTGTGTGTGCAGCTCACTCTGTAGTCTGTGTGCAGCCATATACCCGGTTGTATTCAGCTCAGGGGGGGTTCACACTGCCTCACACAGTTGTTCTTTTTTGCTCTTAGTGCAGCCTGCTGCACATTTTTTCTCAAATTTCCTATTAGTGTTTTTCCACCAGTCTCCAGCTCTATTGTGGAAAAACACTACATAGGATAACCTAGAGGGGGGTTTTTGGGCCTTGCAGCGCCGTTTACGGCTGTCTGCACGGTCTCCGTGTGAGCCCAGCTCGCCCTGTAGTCTGTGTGCAGCCATAGCCGGTTGGATTCAGCTCAGGGTTCGTTACTGGCTCATACCTTGAGAAAAATTTTCCTTTTTTTCAAATAGTGCAGCCTGTTTAAAATTTGAAAAAAAAAATTCCTATTAGTGTCTTTCCACTCGTATCCAGCTAAATAGTGGAAAAACACTATATAGGATAACCTAGAGGAGGGTTTTTTGGCCTTGCAGCGCCGTTTACGGCTGTCTGCACGGTCTCCGTGTGAGCCCAGCTCGCCCTGTAGTCTGTGTGCAGCCATAGCCGGTTGGATTCAGCTCAGGGTTCGTTACTGGCTCATACCTTGAGAAAAATTTTCCTTTTTTTCAAATAGTGCAGCCTGTTTAAAATTTGAAAAAAAAAATTCCTATTAGTGTCTTTCCACTCGTATCCAGCTAAATAGTGGAAAAACACTATATAGGATAACCTAGAGGAGGGTTTTTTGGCCTTGCAGCGCCGTTTACGGCTGTCTGCACGGTCTCCGTGTGAGCCCAGCTCGCCCTGTAGTCTGTGTGCAGCCATAGCCGGTTGGATTCAGCTCAGGGTTCGTTACTGGCTCATACCTTGAGAAAAATTTTCCTTTTTTTCAAATAGTGCAGCCTGTTTAAAATTTGAAAAAAAAAATTCCTATTAGTGTCTTTCCACTCGTATCCAGCTAAATAGTGGAAAAACACTATATAGGATAACCTAGAGGAGGGTTTTTTGGCCTTGCAGCGCCGTTTACGGCTGTCTGCACGGTCTCCGTGTGAGCCCAGCTCGCCCTGTAGTCTGTGTGCAGCCATAGCCGGTTGGATTCAGCTCAGGGTTCGTTACTGGCTCATACCTTGAGAAAAATTTTCCTTTTTTTCAAATAGTGCAGCCTGTTTAAAATTTGAAAAAAAAAATTCCTATTAGTGTCTTTCCACTCGTATCCAGCTAAATAGTGGAAAAACACTATATAGGATAACCTAGAGGAGGGTTTTTTGGCCTTGCAGCGCCGTTTACGGCTGTCTGCACGGTCTCCGTGTGAGCCCAGCTCGCCCTGTAGTCTGTGTGCAGCCATAGCCGGTTGGATTCAGCTCAGGGTGCGTTACTGCCTCATACCTTGAAAAACAATTTCCTTTTTTTCAAATAGTGCAGCCAGTTTAAAATTTGAAAAAAAAAATTCCTATTAGTGTCTTTCCACTTGTATCCAGCTAAATAGTGGAAAAACACTATATAGGATAACCTAGAGGAGGGTTTCTTGGCCTTGCAGCGCCGTTTACGGCTGTCTGCACGGTCTCCGTGTGATTTAAACTAGCTCTGTAGCCCGATCTGCACCAAAAAAAAGGTTAAGTTCACCAAACACAACTTACACTTGTGTAGGCCACATTTGAAAAATAATAAAGTTTAGTCCACAATTTACAACATTAGTGTTTCTTACACCTGTTAGGAGGAGCATTACAGGAATAAGCACACTAAGGCCTTAGTACTTTTCTGCTTATCTTTATCTGTCAACCAAGATGAAGAGGGCAGGGAGTAAGGCACGTGGGCGTGGGCGCGGAGCAGGGAGAGGAGCAGGGAGAGGACGTGGTGATTCTGTGCCTGCTGCGGGCGCCGGTGACTCGTCGTCACTCAGTTTCAGCAGGGAACAGTCCTTCATGCGCAGCTTTGTCGGAGAGCGCCGTGCACCGCTGCTGCGTGAAGACCAAATTGAAGCCGTTGTCGGGTGGATGGCAGCTAACGCCTCGGCATCGACTTCAGTTAGTGCCACATCCTCTCAGGCACAGAGCACTGGAGAGCAGCCATCTGTCTCTTCACCACCTGCCAAATTGGCCAGGCAGTCAGAGAGCCCAGGACAGGAGCCGTCTCTACTTCTGTTCTCTGAATCTCTTGGCTTGGAAACAGGGGGCCAGCCAAGCAGCATTGGAGAAATGGAAGAAGAGGCAGTGTGCAGTGATGCCCAACACCTTTTTCTCTCTGACTCTGAAGAGGCAGGTGGGCCAGTGCCTCCGGTGACCACAGCGCAGTACGCATCTGATGATGAAACTCAGGTGCCGCTTTCTCGTGCGTACTGTGCTGCTGAGACTACCCAGGAGGAGCAGTTGGTGGCAGAGGGTAGTGGAGATGATGAGGTCCTTGACCCATCGTGGCGTGAGGAACAGGAAGGTGGTGGGAGCAGCTCAGAGGAAGAGCTTCCTCTTACGGGCCAAAGAGGGAGAGGGAGGGGGAAGACTGCGGAGCCTGTAGCCTCCACTTTGGCACCCGTTAGGAGCCTGTCTCTTTCCAAAGCCAAAAAGGGCGCTCCCAAGACTTGCAGTGCCTGGTCCTTTTTTGACACAGTTGCAGATGACATTTGTTTTGTCAAATGCAAGCTGTGTCATCATAAAGTAAAAAGAGGGAAAAATGTCAGCAACCTCAATACCACAAATATGTGGAAACATGTGCGGACCAGGCACGCGGTGGAGTTACAGAAACACACTGAAGATGTAGGCCAACCAACAGCGGCAGCTACCACCTCTTCAGCTCGTGTTGCCTCTTCCTCCAGCTCACGCACAGCTGGTTTGGCTTCCTCCCAGAGACCTTGTGTAATTCCACCCACAGCACCACCTTCCCAGTCATCCTCACACTCCCAGTCTACTCTACAGCCATCGGTAGTACAGGCATGGGAGAAAAGGCGGGCATTCTCGGCCAACCACCCCCGAGCACAGGCTCTGAATGCAGGCATTGCCAAACTGTTGTCCCTGGAAATGCTCTCGTTCAGGCTGGTGGAGACTGACAGCTTCCGTGACTTGATGGCATTGGCAGTCCCACAGTACAAGGTGCCCAGCCGCTTTTACTTCAGCAGGCAGGCTGTCCCTGCCCTGCACAGGCATGTTGAGGCAAACATAAAACATGCGCTACTGAACGCCGTCAGTAGCAAGGTCCACCTCACCACCGATGCGTGGACCAGTCAGCATGGACAGGGGCGATATGTTTCCCTCACTGCCCATTGGGTTAATGTTGTTGAGCCAGGTACAGATCGTGCGAGTGGCGCAGGACGTGTCCTGCCCACTCCAAGGATTGCAGGAATCCAGTCTGTACGCATCGACTCCTCCTCTTACACCAGTTCCTCTGATTCCTCTCTGCAGGATCCGTCACAGTCCACCCCCACATGGACCCGTGAACGTTTACCTATGACCGACATGAGCACAGCCGTGGCCAAACGTCAGCAGGCCGTCTTGAAACTAGTTTCATTGGGGCATCGAAGCCACACAGCGCAGGAGCTCTGGAATGCCATAAAGCAGGAGAGCGATGTGTGGTTACTGCCAGCGAATCTCCAGCCAGGCATGGTAGTGTGTGACAATGGCCGAAATCTGGTGGCAGCTTTGGCCCTTGGCAACCTCACTCACATCCCATGTCTGGCACATGTGCTCAATTTGGTTGTGCAGAGTTTTCTGAGGGACTATCCGGATCTTGATGCCCTGCTGCACAAGGTCCGCCTAGAGTGTGCTCACTTGCGGCGTTCCAGCTTGGCCAGATCCCGCATTGCTGCTCTGCAGCGCCGATTCCGCCTTCCGGAACACCGCATCATATGTGACCTACCTACCCGGTGGAATTCCACGTTACATATGTTGGAGCGGTTGTGTGAGCAGCAGCAAGCAGTTATGGAGTACCAGCTGCATCAGGCGCAAAGAAGTCGCAGTCAGCGCCGATCAGACTTCACAACCACAGAGTGGGCCACTATGAAGGACGTCTGCCAGGTTTTGCGTCCTTTTGATTATTCCACGCGGATGGCAAGTGCAGATGATGCACTAGTCAGCATGACTGTCCCCCTTATCTGCCTGCTTCAGCAAACTTTGCAAGGGTTAAGGGATGATGTGGTGGAAGAGGTGGAGGATGAGGAGTCACCTTTTCCATCAGCTTCTGGAGAGTCAGCGCCACGTGGTTCCTCACAAAGGGGTACGCAGGGGCCAATTTGTGAGGAGGATGAGGAGGAGTCAATGGAGGAGGAAGAGCTCCGTCCAGAGGAGGGAGCGACACAATTGTCCAGTGGTCAGTGTGTACAGCGAGGGTGGGGTGATGACGAGCGGGCAGAGATCATGTCTCAAGCAGGGGACAGCGTTTCTGGGCCGGTTGGCACTCTGCAGCACATGGTGGATTTCATGCTGCAGTGCCTGAGAAACGACCGCCGCATCGACCACATTCTCAACATGCCTGATTATTGGGTGTTCACCCTCCTCGATCCTCGCTACCGGGACAACGTCCAAAACCTCATCCCTGCGTTGACCCGGGAGCGTAAATTGCGGGAGTACCACGACACACTGGTGAATTCCATCATCTTCTCCTGTCCAACTGAGAGGAGTGCTGCTAGTGCTTTACAAAGCAGCTCAGTGCGTCGAGGCAGTGGGGGAGGCTCTGCCCAAAGAGGGAGCAGAAGCAGTGCCTCTGCCCAAGGCAAGCCCAGTATGGCACAACTCTGGCACACTTTTGTGTGCCCGCCCCAAATGTCTACACCATCACCGGCGGCTCCAGTCAGCAGGAGGCAACGGTTCCGTCAGATGGTGACAGACTACATGGCTTGCCCTCTTACTGTACTCCCAGACGGCTCTTCCCCGTTCAAGTTTTGGGTCTCTAAGCTGGATACATGGCCAGAGCTAAGCCAGTATGCATTGGAGGTGCTGGCTTGCCCTGCGGCTAGTGTCTTATCGGAACGTGTCTTTAGTGCCGCAGGTGGTGTACTAACAGACCGTCGCATGCGACTATCCTCCGATAACGTTGACCGGCTTACTTTCCTGAAAATGAACCAGGCCTGGATCTCGCAGGAATTTGCCACTCCTCTGCCTGATTAAGTAATTGGGTGTCATCCAGGTCTCCTGCTGTGTTCATCTTTCTACCACCTGAACTGCTATTCCTGGGCTCCAACACCGCCAGTTGCGGCTCAGAAGTGCAGGCTGCACAGTAAAAACATACGACCCAGTGTTATTGGGTTACAGTAACGTCAGCTGATCCCCAGCTGTGTAGCCGGCAATGTGTCCTGCGACCGCCACGCTGGCACAACAACCTAAATGTAAGGGAACCTGTCCCCCCCCCCCCCCCCCGTCGTTTGTTACTGAAAGAGCCATCTTGTGCAGCAGTAATGCTGCACAAGGAAAAGGTAGCTCTTTTTTTTTAGCTCTTTGCACACGCAGAACTTAACACTTATAAAATGTGTTCACTGATACCGTTATACCGTCCCGGAGCTGGGACTTTCCTTCGTAATGTGACGCAGCACAGCCGTCATTCCTACCCCCTTGGTGCCATGCGCTGCCTCCTCAGCGTTGTTTTAAGCTGTCACGGAGCCTGCGCTGTTCTGTTATCCCTTGGGCATGCCCTATTTGCGCTGCCTGTCTTCTGACATAATTTGGTGTCAGGCTGGCTGCGCCTGTGCGGCCGCGGTGCCCGAGATCCCGCCTCGCAGTGTCTTCTGATTGAGTCACACTGCGGGCCTGGGATCCATGGGCATGCGCAGTGCATATCTTCCCCTCGGGCTCTCGCTCATTTCCCTCCGCCTTCTTTAGACTGTGCGCCGTCAGCTGATCCCTAGCATGCCACGGCCGTGACACCGCACAGTCTGAAGAAGAGGGAAGGAGGGGAGTGAGAGTCGAGGTTATGCACTGTGCATGCCCATGGTTCCAAGGCCCGCAGTGGGATTACGTTAGATGAGACTGCGAGGTGGGATCTGGAGCAGCGTGGACGCACAGGCACTGACAGCCTGACACCAAATTATGTCAGAAGACAGGCAGCGCTAATTGGGCATGGCCAAGGGCTAACAGAACAGCGCAGGCTCCGTGGCAGCTTAAAACAACGCTGAGGAGGCAGCGCACGGCATCAAGGGGATAGGAATGACAGCTGTGCTGTGTCCCATTACGAAGGAAATTCGCACCTCCGGAACGGTTTAACGGTATAAAGGGACACATTTTTAGTGTTTACTTCGGTGTTTGCAAGGAGCATAATTAAAAGAGCAACCTTTTCCTTTTGCATCCTTAGTGCTGCACAACATGGCTCTTTCAGCTACAAACGTCTTGGGGGGGGGGGTTAAAGGTTTCCTTTCAACTTGCTCCAATCAGGCTTCGGCCTACACTCTGTTCCTCTGCTCCTCCTGCTGTCCCTGGGCTCTAACACCGCCAGTTGGTGCCTGGAAGTGCTGTGTGCACAGTCAACAGTCGCTCCTCTGTTATTGGGGTTCAGTAACGTCAGCTGATCCCCAGCTGTGTGTGCGGCAATACCTCCAATCTGCTCCTCCTGCTGTCCCTGGGCTCTAACACCGCCAGTTGGTGCCTGGAAGTGCTGTGTGCACAGTCAACAGTCGCTCCTCTGTTATTGGGGTTCAGTAACGTCAGCTGATCCCCAGCTGTGTATCCGGCAACGTGTCATGCGACCGCCACGCTGGCACAACTAAAATGTAAGGGGACCTGTCCCCCCCCCCCCCTAGGCGTTTGTTACTGAAAGAGCCACCATGTGCAGCACTAATACTGCACAAGGGAAAGGTCGCTCTTGAAATTATGCTCCTTGCAAACGCTGAACTACACACTCATGTAATGTGTCCCCTCACACCGTCCAACCGTCCCGGAGGTGGGACTTTCCTTTGTAATGTGACACAGCACAGCCGTCATTGCTACCCCCTTGGCACCGTGCGCTGCCTCCTTAGCGTTGTTTGATTCCGTCATGGACCCTGCGCTGTTATGTTATCCCTTGGCCATGCACAGTTTGCGCTGCCCGTCCTCTGACATCATTTGTTGTCGTCCTGGCTGCGCCTGTGCGTCCACGCTGCCCGAAATCACACCTCGCAGTGTCGTCTAATGTGATCCCACAGTGGGCCTGGTATCCATGGCCATGCGCAGTGCATATACTAGCCTCTCACTCCCCTTCTTCACGCTTCTTCAGACTAGGCGGCGTCAGCTGATCCCTAATAGCATGCCACGGCCGTGACGCCGCACAGTCTGAAGAAGCAGGAAGGAGGTGAGTGAGAGGCGATGATATGCACTGCGCATGCCCATGGATCCCTGGCCCGCAGTGGGACTACATTAGATGACACTGCAAGGTTGGATCTCGGGCAGCTTGGACGCACAGGCACTGCCAGCCTGACACCTACATGATGTCAGAAGACGGGCACCGCTAACTGTGCATGGCCAAGGGATAACATTACAGTGCGGGCTCCGTGACAGAACCAAACAACGTTGAGGAGGTGGTGCCCGGCACCAAGGGGGTTGGAATGACGGCTGTGCTGTGTCACATTACAAAGGAAAGTCCCACTTCCGGGATGGTTTGACGGTGTGAGGGGACACATTATATGAGTGTGTACTTCAGCGTTTGCAAGGAGCATAATTTTCGGAGCCACCATTTTCCATGTGCAGTATTACTGCTGTACAAGATGGCTCTTTCAGCAACAAATGCCTGGGGGGGGGGGTTAAAGGTTCCCTTTCAACTTGCTCCACTGCAGGCTTCGGCCTACACTCTGCTCCTCTTTGATTCCCTGGGTTTCAACACTGTCAGTTGCCACCTGGAAGTGTTGTCTACACAGAAAAAAACACTAGGTGATGTGTCAGTGGGGTTCAGCACCGCCAGCTGTTCCCCTGCTGTGTAGTCGGCAACGTGTCCAGCACAAGCCACGCTGGCACAACAGAACAAAAGCTGCCACCAGTGCAGGCTTCGGCCTACACTCTGCTCCTCTCCTCCTCCTGCTGACCCTGGGCTCAAACACCGCTAGTTTTTGCCCGGAAGTGCTAGCTGCACAGAGAAAAACACCAGCCAATGTGTTAGTGGGGTTCAGCAACGCCAGCTGTTCCCCTGCTGTGTAGCCGGCAACGTGACCTGCAAACGCCATGCAGGCACAGGAACTGAAATTAAAAGGGAACCTGGCCCCACCCCCCCAGGTGTTTCTATGTATAACAGCCACCTAGTACAGCAGTACTGCTGCATTTGTACAAGGTGGCTGACTTTTTCTCCTTGCCCACGTGGAACTCAACACGTACAAAATGTGTCTCATTGAGACCATTCCACTGTCCCTGAGGTGTGACTTTCCTTTGTAATGATACGCAGCACCCCCCTTGGTAGCGTTTCCCGTCTTTTGTCATCATGGTTAGCTGGCTGCGCCTGTGCATCCGCCCTGCTAGAAACAACGCCCCTCGTTGTCATATTTATTTTGTCAGCGAGGGTGTGGTTTATGGGCACGAGCAGTGCATATGTTCGCCTGTCTTAACTCATCTCCTTCCGCCTTCTTCAGACTGTGCGGCCTCCTGGCCGTGGTAGGCGATAAGGGATCAGCTGAGGCCGCCCAGTCTGGAGCAGGTGTAAGGACATGTGTAAGCGGCAAACCTATTTACTGCACAAGGCCACGAATCCCAGCCACGCAGTGTGATTTTTTGAAAACACACTGTGGGTCTGGGATTCATGTCCATCGCTAACCGCAACGGCCGACATGAAATGAGGTCAGAAGACAGGAAGCGCTCACAGCGCATGGCCAAGGGATCACAATAGCGCAGACTCCTGTACAGCAAATAACAACGCTCAGGAATCTGCGCCCAGTACCTAGGTGCAAATTTTGACACCTGTGCTGCGTCTCGTTAAAAAGACAAGTCACGCCTCCACAACTGTTTGACAGTATAATGGGCTAAATAGTGTACGTGTTTTAGTCAGCGTGTGCAAGGAGCAAAACAAATAGAGCAACCTTTTACTTGTGCAGCATTAATGCTGCACAAGGTGTGGCTCTTGTACCTTGCAACACCTGAGGGGGGGGTTAAAGGTAACCTTTGAAATTGGTTCAACTAGGCTTCGGCCTACACTCTGCTCCTCTACTCCTCCTGCTGACCCTGGGCTCAAACACCGCTAGTTTTTGCCCGGAAATGCTAGCTGCACAGAGAAAAACACCAGCCAATGTGTTAGTGGGGTTCAGCACCGCCAGCTGTTCCCCTGCTGTGTAGTCGGCAACGTGTCCAGCACAAGCCACGCTGGCACAACAGAACAAAAGCTGCCACCAGTGCAGGCTTCGGCCTACACTTTGCTCCTCTCCTCCTCCTGCTGACCCTGGGCTCAAACAACGCCAGTTTCTGCCCGGACATGCTAGCTGCACAGAGAAAAACACCAGCCAATGTGTTAGTGGGGTTCAGCACCGCCTGCTGTTCCCCCGCTGTGTAGCCGGCATCGTGTCCAGCACAAGCCACGCTGGCACAACCGACCAAAAGCTGCCACCAGTGCAGGCTTCGGCCTACACTTTGCTCCTCTCCTCCTCCTCCTGCTGACCCTGGGCTCTAACAACGCTAGTTTTTGCCCGGACATGCAATCTGCACAGAGAAAAACACCAGTCAATGTGTCAGTGGGGTTCAGCAACGCCAGCTGTTCCCCTGCTGTGTAGCTTGCAACGTGACCTGCAAACGCCACGCAGGCACATGAACTGAAATTGAAGGGAGCCTGCCCCCCACCCACAGGTGTTTCTATGTATATCAGCCACCTTGTACAGCAGTACTGCTGCATTTGTACAAGGTGGCTGACTTTTTCTCCTTGCCCACGTGGAACTCAACACGTACAAAATGTGTCTCATTACAGACCATTACAATGTCCCTGAGGTGTGACTTTCCTTTGTAATGACACGCAGCACCACCCTTGTTAGCGCTGCCCGTCTTTTGACATCATTGGTTAGCTGGCTGCGCCTGTGCATCTCCCCTGCTCGAAACAACGGCCCTCGGTGTCTTATTTTTTTGGACAGCGAGGGTGTGATTGATGGGCATGTGCAGTGCATATGTTTGCCTGTGTTCACTCATCTCCTTCCGCCTTCTTCAGACTGTGCGGCCTCCTGGCCGTGGTAGGCGATAAGGGATCAGCTGAGGCCGCCCAGTCTGGAGCAGGTGTAAGGACATGTGTAAGCGGCAAACCTATTTACTGCACAAGGCCACGAATCCCAGCCACGCAGTGTGATTTTTTGAAAACACACTGTGGGTCTGGGATTCATGTCCATCGCTAACCGCAACGGCCGACATGAAATGAGGTCAGAAGACAGGAAGCGCTCACAGCGCATGGCCAAGGGATCACAATAGCGCAGACTCCTGTACAGCAAATAACAACGCTCAGGAATCTGCGCCCAGTACCTAGGTGCAAATTTTGACACCTGTGCTGCGTCTCGTTAAAAAGACAAGTCACGCCTCCACAACTGTTTGACAGTATAATGGGCTAAATAGTGTACGTGTTTTAGTCAGCGTGTGCAAGGAGCAAAACAAATAGAGCAACCTTTCACTTGTGCAGCATTAATGCTGCACAAGGTGTGGCTCTTGTACCTTGCAACACCTGAGGGGGGGGTTAAAGGTAACCTTTGAAATTGGTTCAACTAGGCTTCGGCCTACACTCTGCTCCTCTACTCCTCCTGCTGACCCTGGGCTCAAACACCGCTAGTTTTTGCCAGGAAATGCTAGCTGCACAGAGAAAAACACCAGCCAATGTGTTAGTGGGGTTCAGCACCGCCAGCTGTTCCCCTGCTGTGTAGTCGGCAACGTGTCCAGCACAAGCCACGCTGGCACAACAGAACAAAAGCTGCCACCAGTGCAGGCTTCGGCCTACACTTTGCTCCTCTCCTCCTCCTGCTGACCCTGGGCTCAAACAACGCCAGTTTCTGCCCGGACATGCTAGCTGCACAGAGAAAAACACCAGCCAATGTGTTAGTGGGGTTCAGCACCGCCTGCTGTTCCCCCGCTGTGTAGCCGGCATCGTGTCCAGCACAAGCCACGCTGGCACAACCGACCAAAAGCTGCCACCAGTGCAGGCTTCGGCCTACACTTTGCTCCTCTCCTCCTCCTCCTGCTGACCCTGGGCTCTAACACCGCTAGTTTTTGCCCGGACATGCAATCTGCACAGAGAAAAACACCAGTCAATGTGTCAGTGGGGTTCAGCAACGCCAGCTGTTCCCCTGCTGTGTAGCTTGCAACGTGACCTGCAAACGCCACGCAGGCACATGAACTGAAATTGAAGGGAGCCTGCCCCCCACCCACAGGTGTTTCTATGTATATCAGCCACCTTGTACAGCAGTACTGCTGCATTTGTACAAGGTGGCTGACTTTTTCTCCTTGCCCACGTGGAACTCAACACGTACAAAATGTGTCTCATTACAGACCATTACAATGTCCCTGAGGTGTGACTTTCCTTTTTAATGACACGCAGCACCCCCATTGTTAGCGCTGCCCGTCTCCTGACATCATTGGTTGGCTGGCTGTGCCTGTGCGTCCCCCCTGCCCGACACAACGCCCCCCGTTGTCTCATATATTTTGACTGCGAGGGTGTGATTGATGGGCACGAGCAGTGCATATGTTCCCCTGTTTTCACTCCCCTCCTTCCGCCTTCTTCTGACTGTGCGGCCTCATGGCCGCGGCATGCGATAAGGGATCAGCTGAGGCCGCCCAGTCTGAAGCAGGTGTAAGGACATGTGTGAGCGGCGAACATATTTACTGCACAAGGCCACGAATCCCAGCACCGCAGTGTGACTTTAGGAAAAGCCACTGTGGGTCTGGGATTTATGGCCATCGTTAACCGCACCGGCCAACATGAAATGAGGTCATGAGACGGCCTGCACTAACAGGGTATTGCCAAGGGATAACACAAGAGCGCAGTTTCCTGTACTGCAAATAACAACGGTAAGGAATCTGCGCACAGCACCTAGGTGTAAATTTGTACACCTGTGCTGCGTCTCCTTAAAAAGACTAGTAGTCACGCCTCCACTACTGTTTGACAGTATAATGGGCTAAATAGTGTACGTGTTTAATTCAGCGTGTGCAAGGAGCAAAATTAAATAGAGCAACCTTTGACTTGTGCATCATTAATGCTGTTCAAGGTGTGGCTCTTGTACCTTGCAACACCTGAGGGGGGGGGTTAAAGGTAACCTTTGAAATTGGTTCAACTAGGCTTCGGCCTACACTCTGCTCCTCTACTCCTCCTGCTGACCCTGGGCTCAAACACCGCTAGTTTTTGCCCGGAACGGCTAGCTGCACAGAGAAAAACACCAGCCAATGTGTTAGTGGGGTTCAGCAACGCCAGCTGTTCCCCTGCTGTGTAGTCGGCAACGTGTCCAGCACAAGCCACGCTGGCACAACTGACCAAAAGCTGCCACCAGTGCAGGCTTCGGCCTACACTTTGCTCCTCTCCTCCTCCTGCTGACCCTGGGCTCAAACAACGCCAGTTTCTGCCCGGACATGCTAGCTGCACAGAGATAAACACCAGCCAATGTGTTAGTGGGGTTCAGCACCGCCAGCTGTTCCCCTGCTGTGTAGCTGGCAACGTGTCCTGCAAACGCCACGCAGGCACATGAACTGAAATTGAAGGGAGCCTGCCCCCCACCCCCCCAGGTGTTTCTATGTATAACAGCCACCTTGTACAGCAGTACTGCTGCATTTGTACAAGGTGGCTGACTTTTTCTCCTTGCACACGTGGAACTCAACAAGTACAAAATGTGTCTCATTACAGACCATTACAATGTCCCTGAGGTGTGACTTTCCTTTTTAATGACACGCAGCACCCCCATTGTTAGCGCTGCCCGTCTCCTGACATCATTGGTTGGCTGGCTGTGCCTGTGCGTCCCCCTGCCCGACACAACGCCCCCCGTTGTCTCATATATTTTGACTGCGAGGGTGTGATTGATGGGCACGAGCAGTGCATATGTTCCCCTGTCTTCACTCCCCTCCTTCCGCCTTCTTCTGACTGTGCGGCCTCATGGCCGCGGCATGCGATAAGGGATCAGCTGAGGCCGCCCAGTCTGAAGCAGGTGTAAGGACATGTGTGAGCGGCGAACATATTTACTGCACAAGGCCACGAATCCCAGCACCGCAGTGTGACTTTAGGAAAAGCCACTGTGGGTCTGGGATTTATGGCCATCGTTAACCGCAGCGGCCAACATGAAATGAGGTCATGAGACGGCCTGCACTAACAGGGTATTGCCAAGGGATAACACAAGAGCGCAGTTTCCTGTACTGCAAATAACAACGGTAAGGAATCTGCGCACAGCACCTAGGTGTAAATTTGTACACCTGTGCTGCGTCACCTTAAAAAGACTAGTAGTCACGCCTCCACTACTGTTTGACAGTATAATGGGCTAAATAGTGTACGTGTTTAATTCAGCGTGTGCAAGGAGCAAAATTAAATAGAGCAACCTTTGACTTGTGCATCATTAATGCTGTTCAAGGTGTGGCTCTTGTACCTTGCAACACCTGAGGGGGGGGGTTAAAGGTAACCTTTGAAATTGGTTCAACTAGGCTTCGGCCTACACTCTGCTCCTCTACTCCTCCTGCTGACCCTGGGCTCAAACACCGCTAGTTTTTGCCCGGAAATGCTAGCTGCACAGAGAAAAACACCAGCCAATGTGTTAGTGGGGTTCAGCACCGCCAGCTGTTCCCCCGCTGTGTAGCCGGCATCGTGTCCAGCACAAGCCACGCTGGCACAACCGACCAAAAGCTGCCACCAGTGCAGGCTTCGGCCTACACTTTGCTCCTCTCCTCCTCCTCCTGCTGACCCTGGGCTCTAACACCGCTAGTTTTTGCCCGGACATGCAATCTGCACAGAGAAAAACACCAGTCAATGTGTCAGTGGGGTTCAGCAACGCCAGCTGTTCCCCTGCTGTGTAGCTTGCAACGTGACCTGCAAACGCCACGCAGGCACATGAACTGAAATTGAAGGGAGCCTGCCCCCCACCCACAGGTGTTTCTATGTATAACAGCCACCTTGTACAGCAGTACTGCTGCATTTGTACAAGGTGGCTGACTTTTTCTCCTTGCCCACGTGGAACTCAACACGTAGAAAATGTTTCTCATTAGAGACCATTACAATGTCCCTGAGGTGTGACTTTCCTTTGTAATGACACGCAGCACCACCCTTGTTAGCGCTGCCCGTCTTTTGACATCATTGGTTAGCTGGCTGCGCCTGTGCATCTCCCCTGCTCGAAACAACGGCCCTCGGTGTCTTATTTTTTTGGACAGCGAGGGTGTGATTGATGGGCATGTGCAGTGCATATGTTTGCCTGTGTTCACTCATCTCCTTCCGCCTTCTTCAGACTGGGTGTCCTCATGGCCTCGGCAGGCGATAAGGGATCAGATGAGGCCGTCCAGTCTGAAGCAGGTGTAAGGACATGTGTGAGCGGCAAACATATTTACTGCACCAGGGCACGAATCCCAGCACCGCAGTGTGATTTTTTAAAAACACACTGTGGGTCTGGGATTCATGTCCATTGCTAACCGCAACGGCCAACATGAAATGAGGTCATAAGACAGGAAGCGCTCACAGCGCATGGCCAAAGGATCACAAGAGCGCAGACTCCTGTACAGCAACTAACAACGCTCAGGAAGCTGCGCCCATGCAAAAAGGTGTTGTTTTCGACACCTGTGCTGCTTTTCTTTAAAAAGACAAGTCACGCCTCCACTACTGTTAAACAGTATAATGGGCTAAATAGTCTACGTGTTGCATTCAGCTTGTGCAAGTAGACAAATTAATAGAGCAACCTTTTACTTGTGCAGCATTAATGCTGCAGAAGGAGTGGCTCTTGTTCTTTGTAACACCTGAGGGGGGGTTAAAGGTAACCTTTGAAATTGGTTCAACTAGGCTTCGGCCTACACTCTGCTCCTCTCCTCCTCCTGCTGACCCTGGGCTCTAACAACGCTAGTTTTTGCCCGGAAATGCTAGCTGCACAGAGAAAAACACCAGCCAATGTGTTAGTGGGGTTCAGCAACGCCAGCTGTTCCCCCGCTGTGTAGCCGGCATCGTGTCCAGCACAAGCCACGCTGGCACAACCGACCAAAAGCTGCCACCAGTGCAGGCTTCGGCCTACACTTTGCTCCTCTCCTCCTCCTCCTGCTGACCCTGGGCTCAAACACCGCTAGTTTTTGGCCGGAAATGCTAGCTGCACAGAGAAAAACACCAGCCAATGTGTTAGTGGGGTTCAGCACCGCCAGCTGTTCCCCTGCTGTGCAGCTTGCAACGTGACCTGCAAACGCCACGCAGGCACATGAACTGAAATTGAAGGGAGCCTGCCCCCCACCCACAGGTGTTTCTATGTATAACAGCCACCTTGTACAGCAGTACTGCTGCATTTGTACAAGGTGGCTGATGTTTTCTCCTTGCCCACGTGGAACTCAACACGTACAAAATGTGTCTCTTTGAGACCATTCCACTGTCCCTGAGGTGTGACTTTCCTTTCTAATGATACGCAGCACCCCCCTTGGTAGCGCTTCCCGTCTTCTGACATCATTGGTTGGCTACTTGCGCCTGTTCGTCCGCCCTGCCTGAATAAAATGCTCCTCGTTGTCTTAATTATTTTGACTGCGAGGGTGTGATTGATGGGCACGAGCAGTGCATATCTTCGCCTGTCTTAACTCATCTCCTTCAGCCTTCTTCAGACTGTGCAGCCTCATGGCCGCGGCATGCGAGAAGGGATCAGCAGAGGCCGCCCAGTCTGAAGCAGGTGTAAGGACGTGTGTGAGCGGCCAAAATATTTACTGCTCAAGGCCACGAATCCCAGCACCGCAGTGTGGCTTTATGAAAAGACACTGTGGGTCTGGGATTTATGGCCATCGTTAACCGCACCGGCCAACATGAAATGATGTCATAAGATGGGCAGCGCTAACAGGGCATTGCCAAGGGATAACACAAGAGCGCAGACTCCTGTACAGCAAATAACAACGCTCAGGAAGCTGCTCCAAGCACCAAGGCGTTATTTTGGACACCTGTGCTGCGTCTCATCAAAAAACCAAGTCACGCATCCACTACAGTTTGACTGTAGAATGGGGTAAATTGTGTATGTCTTTCATTCAGCGTGTGCAAGTAGACAAATTAATAGAGCAACCTTTCACTTGTGCAGCATTAATACTGCACAAGGTGTGTCTCTTGTACTTTGTAACACCTGAGGGGGGGGTTAAAGGTTTCCTTTGAAATTGGTTCAACTAAGCTTCGGCCTACACTCTGCTCCTCTCCTCCTCCTCCTGCTTCAACACGGGCTCTAACATCGCTAGTTTTTGCCCGCAAGTGCTAGCTGCACAGAGAAAAACACACGCCATTGTGTTAGTGGGGTTCAGCAACGCCAGCTGTTCCCCCAGTGTGTAGCCGGCAAAGTGTCCTGCAAACGCAACGCAGACACAAAGCTGCCTCCAGTGCAGGCTTCGGCCTACACTCATCTCCCCCTGCTTACCCTTTGCTCCAACACCGCTAGTTGGGGCTCTAGGAAGACAATCTTTAATAGGCAAGGCAACGCATCCGTGTTCCAGCACCGCCAGCTGGTTCTCGGCAGTGTTCTTGTCACAGGTACTCCCTCGTGCCAAGCCTGGTTTCAGCACCGTCAGCTGTTTCCGGGTTGTGTCAACTTCACTGAGACGCCTATGCTTGCCCCGTCGTGGTGCGGTCGAGTTAGCCAACTCCAGGGTGCCTCCAGTTTAGGAGCTTCCTATGTGGGCTGCGTGAACTGGTAGTCAAGGCTGGTTCTGTAGTGCCAGTAGGCCCAGCTCCCCCTGTAGGACTGTTGGGGTTCGGTAACTGCGGCTGCCTCGCGGCCTAGCTGTTCTCTCCTCTCCTGTGGGCCTTGGGGTCCACCACCTGGTTCCAGCACCGTCAGCTGGTTCCGGGCCGAGCCTTTGGCTTAGGTGCCTCCTCCTGGGTATCCGAGTTCCGCCAACGCCAGGCGGTCCTTGGTAGTGCTCTTAAGCGCGGGCACCTACAGCTTAGTAACCGGGTTCCAGCACCGTCAGCTGGTCCTCGGTCGTGCCATTGGCTCTTGCACACTGGGGCAACGCATCCGGGTTCCAGCACCGCCAGCTGGTTCTCGGCAGTGTTCTTGTCACAGGTACTCCCTCGTGCCAAGCCTGGTTTCAGCACCGTCAGCTGTTTCCGGGTTGTGTCAAGCTCACTGAGGCACCTATGCTTGCCTCGTCGTGGTGCGGTCGGGTTAGCCAACTCCAGGGTGCCTCCAGTTTAGGAGCTTCCTATGTGGGCTGCGTGAACTGGTAGTCAAGGCTGGTTCTGTAGTGCCAGTAGGCCCAGCTCCCCCTGTAGGACTGTTGGGGTTCGGTAACTGCGGCTGCCTCGCGGCCTAGCTGTTCTCTCCTCTCCTGTGGGCCTTGGGGTCCACCACCTGGTTCCAGCACCGTCAGCTGGTTCCGGGCCGAGCCTTTGGCTTAGGTGCCTCCTCCTGGGTATCCGAGTTCCGCCAACGCCAGGCGGTCCTTGGTAGTGCTTTTAAGCGCGGGCACCTACAGCTTAGTAACCGGGTTCCAGCACCGTCAGCTGGTCCTCGGTCGTGCCATTGGCTCTTGCACACTGGGGCAACGCATCCGGGTTCCAGCACCGCCAGCTGGTTCTCGGCAGTGTTTTTGTCACAGGTACTCCCTCGTGCCAAGCCTGGTTTCAGCACCGTCAGCTGTTTCCGGGTTGTGTCAAGCTCACTGAGACACCTATGCTTGCCTCGTCGTGGTGCGGTCGGGTTAGCCAACTCCAGGGTGCCTCCAGTTTAGGAGCTTCCTATGTGGGCTGCGTGAACTGGTAGTCAAGGCTGGTTCTGTAGTGCCAGTAGGCCCAGCTCCCCCTGTAGGACTGTTGGGGTTCGGTAACTGCGGCTGCCTCGCGGCCTAGCTGTTCTCTCCTCTCCTGTGGGCCTTGGGGTCCACCACCTGGTTCCAGCACCGTCAGCTGGTTCCGGGCCGAGCCTTTGGCTTAGGTGCCTCCTCCTGGGTATCCGAGTTCCGCCAACGCCAGGCGGTCCTTGGTAGTGCTTTTAAGCGCGGGCACCTACAGCTTAGTAACCGGGTTCCATCACCGTCAGCTGGTCCTCGGTCGTGCCATTGGCTCTTGCACACTGGGGCAACGCATCCGGGTTCCAGCACCGCCAGCTGGTTCTCGGCAGTGTTTTTGTCACAGGTACTCCCTCGTGCCAAGCCTGGTTTCAGCACCGTCAGCTGTTTCCGGGTTGTGTCAAGCTCACTGAGACACCTATGCTTGCCTCGTCGTGGTGCGGTCGGGTTAGCCAACTCCAGGGTGCCTCCAGTTTAGGAGCTTCCTATGTGGGCTGCGTGAACTGGTAGTCAAGGCTGGTTCTGTAGTGCCAGTAGGCCCAGCTCCCCCTGTAGGACTGTTGGGGTTCGGTAACTGCGGCTGCCTCGCGGCCTAGCTGTTCTCTCCTCTCCTGTGGGCCTTGGGGTCCACCACCTGGTTCCAGCACCGTCAGCTGGTTCCGGGCCGAGCCTTTGGCTTAGGTGCCTCCTCCTGGGTATCCGAGTTCCGCCAACGCCAGGCGGTCCTTGGTAGTGCTTTTAAGCGCGGGCACCTACAGCTTAGTAACCGGGTTCCAGCACCGTCAGCTGGTCCTCGGTCGTGCCATTGGCTCTTGCACACTGGGGCAACGCATCCGGGTTCCAGCACCGCCAGCTGGTTCTCGGCAGTGTTTTTGTCACAGGTACTCCCTCGTGCCAAGCCTGGTTTCAGCACCGTCAGCTGTTTCCGGGTTGTGTCAAGCTCACTGAGACACCTATGCTTGCCTCGTCGTGGTGCGGTCGGGTTAGCCAACTCCAGGGTGCCTCCAGTTTAGGAGCTTCCTATGTGGGCTGCGTGAACTGGTAGTCAAGGCTGGTTCTGTAGTGCCAGTAGGCCCAGCTCCCCCTGTAGGACTGTTGGGGTTCGGTAACTGCGGCTGCCTCGCGGCCTAGCTGTTCTCTCCTCTCCTGTGGGCCTTGGGGTCCACCACCTGGTTCCAGCACCGTCAGCTGGTTCCGGGCCGAGCCTTTGGCTTAGGTGCCTCCTCCTGGGTATCCGAGTTCCGCCAACGCCAGGCGGTCCTTGGTAGTGCTTTTAAGCGCGGGCACCTACAGCTTAGTAACCGGGTTCCAGCACCGTCAGCTGGTCCTCGGTCGTGCCATTGGCTCTTGCACACTGGGGCAACGCATCCGGGTTCCAGCACCGCCAGCTGGTTCTCGGCAGTGTTCTTGTCACAGGTACTCCCTCGTGCCAAGCCTGGTTTCAGCACCGTCAGCTGTTTCCGGGTTGTGTCAAGCTCACTGAGACACCTATGCTTGCCTCGTCGTGGTGCGGTCGGGTTAGCCAACTCCAGGGTGCCTCCAGTTTAGGAGCTTCCTATGTGGGCTGCGTGAACTGGTAGTCAAGGCTGGTTCTGTAGTGCCAGTAGGCCCAGCTCCCCCTGTAGGACTGTTGGGGTTCGGTAACTGCGGCTGCCTCGCGGCCTAGCTGTTCTCTCCTCTCCTGTGGGCCTTGGGGTCCACCACCTGGTTCCAGCACCGTCAGCTGGTTCCGGGCCGAGCCTTTGGCTTAGGTGCCTCCTCCTGGGTATCCGAGTTCCGCCAACGCCAGGCGGTCCTTGGTAGTGCTTTTAAGCGCGGGCACCTACAGCTTAGTAACCGGGTTCCAGCACCGTCAGCTGGTCCTCGGTCGTGCCATTGGCTCTTGCACACTGGGGCAACGCATCCGGGTTCCAGCACCGCCAGCTGGTTCTCGGCAGTGTTTTTGTCACAGGTACTCCCTCGTGCCAAGCCTGGTTTCAGCACCGTCAGCTGTTTCCGGGTTGTGTCAAGCTCACTGAGACACCTATGCTTGCCTCGTCGTGGTGCGGTCGGGTTAGCCAACTCCAGGGTGCCTCCAGTTTAGGAGCTTCCTATGTGGGCTGCGTGAACTGGTAGTCAAGGCTGGTTCTGTAGTGCCAGTAGGCCCAGCTCCCCCTGTAGGACTGTTGGGGTTCGGTAACTGCGGCTGCCTCGCGGCCTAGCTGTTCTCTCCTCTCCTGTGGGCCTTGGGGTCCACCACCTGGTTCCAGCACCGTCAGCTGGTTCCGGGCCGAGCCTTTGGCTTAGGTGCCTCCTCCTGGGTATCCGAGTTCCGCCAACGCCAGGCGGTCCTTGGTAGTGCTTTTAAGCGCGGGCACCTACAGCTTAGTAACCGGGTTCCAGCACCGTCAGCTGGTCCTCGGTCGTGCCATTGGCTCTTGCACACTGGGGCAACGCATCCGGGTTCCAGCACCGCCAGCTGGTTCTCGGCAGTGTTCTTGTCACAGGTACTCCCTCGTGCCAAGCCTGGTTTCAGCACCGTCAGCTGTTTCCGGGTTGTGTCAAGCTCACTGAGACACCTATGCTTGCCTCGTCGTGGTGCGGTCGGGTTAGCCAACTCCAGGGTGCCTCCAGTTTAGGAGCTTCCTATGTGGGCTGCGTGAACTGGTAGTCAAGGCTGGTTCTGTAGTGCCAGTAGGCCCAGCTCCCCCTGTAGGACTGTTGGGGTTCGGTAACTGCGGCTGCCTCGCGGCCTAGCTGTTCTCTCCTCTCCTGTGGGCCTTGGGGTCCACCACCTGGTTCCAGCACCGTCAGCTGGTTCCGGGCCGAGCCTTTGGCTTAGGTGCCTCCTCCTGGGTATCCGAGTTCCGCCAACGCCAGGCGGTCCTTGGTAGTGCTTTTAAGCGCGGGCACCTACAGCTTAGTAACCGGGTTCCAGCACCGTCAGCTGGTCCTCGGTCGTGCCATTGGCTCTTGCACACTGGGGCAACGCATCCGGGTTCCAGCACCGCCAGCTGGTTCTCGGCAGTGTTTTTGTCACAGGTACTCCCTCGTGCCAAGCCTGGTTTCAGCACCGTCAGCTGTTTCCGGGTTGTGTCAAGCTCACTGAGACACCTATGCTTGCCTCGTCGTGGTGCGGTCGGGTTAGCCAACTCCAGGGTGCCTCCAGTTTAGGAGCTTCCTATGTGGGCTGCGTGAACTGGTAGTCAAGGCTGGTTCTGTAGTGCCAGTAGGCCCAGCTCCCCCTGTAGGACTGTTGGGGTTCGGTAACTGCGGCTGCCTCGCGGCCTAGCTGTTCTCTCCTCTCCTGTGGACCTTCGGGTCCACCACCTGGTTCCAGCACCGTCAGCTGGTTCCGGGCCGAGCCTTTGGCTTAGGTGCCTCCTCCTGGGTATCCGAGTTCCGCCAACGCCAGGCGGTCCTTGGTAGTGCTTTTAAGCGCGGGCACCTACAGCTTAGTAACCGGGTTCCAGCACCGTCAGCTGGTCCTCGGTCGTGCCATTGGCTCTTGCACACTGGGGCAACGCATCCGGGTTCCAGCACCGCCAGCTGGTTCTCGGCAGTGTTTTTGTCACAGGTACTCCCTCGTGCCAAGCCTGGTTTCAGCACCGTCAGCTGTTTCCGGGTTGTGTCAAGCTCACTGAGACACCTATGCTTGCCTCGTCGTGGTGCGGTCGGGTTAGCCAACTCCAGGGTGCCTCCAGTTTAGGAGCTTCCTATGTGGGCTGCGTGAACTGGTAGTCAAGGCTGGTTCTGTAGTGCCAGTAGGCCCAGCTCCCCCTGTAGGACTGTTGGGGTTCGGTAACTGCGGCTGCCTCGCGGCCTAGCTGTTCTCTCCTCTCCTGTGGACCTTCGGGTCCACCACCTGGTTCCAGCACCGTCAGCTGGTTCCGGGCCGAGCCTTTGGCTTAGGTGCCTCCTCCTGGGTATCCGAGTTCCGCCAACGCCAGGCGGTCCTTGGTAGTGCTTTTAAGCGCGGGCACCTACAGCTTAGTAACCGGGTTCCAGCACCGTCAGCTGGTCCTCGGTCGTGCCATTGGCTCTTGCACACTGGGGCAACGCATCCGGGTTCCAGCACCGCCAGCTGGTTCTCGGCAGTGTTCTTGTCACAGGTACTCCCTCGTGCCAAGCCTGGTTTCAGCACCGTCAGCTGTTTCCGGGTTGTGTCAAGCTCACTGAGACACCTATGCTTGCCTCGTCGTGGTGCGGTCGGGTTAGCCAACTCCAGGGTGCCTCCAGTTTAGGAGCTTCCTATGTGGGCTGCGTGAACTGGTAGTCAAGGCTGGTTCTGTAGTGCCAGTAGGCCCAGCTCCCCCTGTAGGACTGTTGGGGTTCGGTAACTGCGGCTGCCTCGCGGCCTAGCTGTTCTCTCCTCTCCTGTGGGCCTTGGGGTCCACCACCTGGTTCCAGCACCGTCAGCTGGTTCTCGGCAGTGTCTTTTGCTCTTGTACCTTCTGCTCCCCATCCTGGTTCCAGTACCGTCAGCTGGTTCCGGGCAGAGCCTTTGGCTTAGGTGCCTCCTTCTGGGTATCCAAGTTCCACCAACGTCAGGTGGTCCTTGGTAGTGCTTTCAGGCACGGGTACCTCCTGCTTAGTAACCGGGTTCCAGTAACGTCAGCTGGTCCTCGGTAGTTCCATTGGCTCTTGGACCTTCGGCTACCCATCCGGGTTCCAGTACCGTCAGCTGGTTCTCGGCAGTGTCTTTTGCTCTTGTACCTTCTGCTCCCCATCCTGGTTCCAGTAACGTCAGCTGGTTCCGGGCCGAGCCTTTGGCTTAGGTGCCTCCTTCTGGGTATCCGAGTTCCGTCAACGTCAGGCGGTCCTTGGTAGTGCTTTTTAGCACGGGTACCTCCTGCTTAGTAACCGGGTTCCAGTAACGTCAGCTGGTCCTCGGTAGTTCCATAGGCTCTTGAACCTTCGGGTAGCCATCCGAGTTCCAGTTCCATCAGCTGGTTCTTGGCATTTTCTCAGCCTTCTTGTACCTTCTGCTACATTTCCAAGTTGAAGACCCTAACGTCGACGACCCGGAAGACCACCACGATGACGACGACACGGAAGACCACCCCGATGACGACGACGACGACGGCGGAGACGACGACGGCGGAGATGACGACACTGGAGACGACGACCCTGGAGACGACAACATGGAAGACCGAGAAGCAGAAGAACAAGAGGCTGCAGAACAAAGAGCAGAAGAACATTAAGCATAAGACTTAATATCAGAGCAAAAGATATTATCTAAATTATATGCAGAAGAAGACTAAGCAGTGTATGGGGGTGAGTCCGTTCCTCCTCGTGGTGCCCCTGGATAAAGCCTGATGCTGCAGGCCAAACTGAACGCGGACAAATGTAACTTTTGTGACTGGCAGAACGGAAGGTGTAATCTTCAAACTTTTATAGATAACAACTACGGGAATGCCTGTCACAAATGAGAATATGATGAAGAAGTAGAATAGGAAGAATAATAACAGTGGAATAAAAAGAATATGTAGAATAAGAAGAATAATAATAGTTGAATAAAATGAATATGAAGAATGTAATAAAAAAAAAAAAATAGGTAGAAGATGAAGAAGAAGATGAATAAGGTGAAGAAGTTGATGTCAAAGATGCTGATGATGATGAAGATGAAAGTGTGGGAAAAGAAAAAAAAAAAGAAAAAAAAGAAGGGGAAGGGCGTGGAATAGTGAAACATCAATATCTGACAAAATAAAAAAAAAATTTACATAGTCAATATCTTTGTCACTCCGAACGTCTTAAAAAAAAACAAAAAACATGCTATTCTATTTGATTGGGATAAACCTCTATGACTTTAATGTCTCCGCCACCTCCCCAAATACATCCGGCATTATTCTTAGTTGTTTTCCTTCATGTAGAATGAACCTACAAGGAAAGAAAGGGTTTATTTTAATTCCGATATTTTGGTCCCATTGACTTGCATTGGGATCGGGTATCGGTATCGGCGATATCCGATATTTTTTGAATATCGGCCGATCCAAACCGATACCGATACTTTCCGATATCGGAAGGTATCGCTCAACACTAGTAATGAGCAAACGTGCTTAAATAACATCTTATCCGAGCACAATCGGGTGTTATCTGAGCATCTGGAAGTGCTCATATATTATATTTGAGTCTCTGCAGCTGAATAATTTGCAGCTGTTAGATAGTCTCAGCATAAGTGGGGGTTGTGTATAAATCAGTAAATCAGTTACTGCATTTCTGACAGCTGACACCCGGCACTCAGTGGAGGTGCAATGCCTGCACCTCTCACAGCACTTTAACGTCTTAAATACTGAGATTGATGTTGATCACAGTATTTAGTAGGCAAGCAGAGGGAGGGAGCCCCCTCTGCTCTCTCCGATCAGCACCCCAAGATGTTATCACGATAGGATGATCGTTTCCATGGTGATCCGATGTCGTCATGATGACATCCGAGTCACCAGAGCTACCAAACTTGCTTACACCATGTTCAGAGCATGGTGTAGCAAGTTTGTCTGTCAGTTCAGCACTGATTGTTTGTAAAGCCTAGCAAAACTCCTGGCTTTATATACACACACCTCTAGCAAAAATTAAGAGACCACGGCAAAATGTTCAGTTTGTCTGAATTCTCCCTTTATAGGTATATTTTTGAGTAAAATGTAAATTGTTCATTTATTCTACAAACTTCTGACAACATGTCTCCAGGAATTTCCAAGCAATATATTTTGTATTTTTTTTCTGAAAAGGAGAAGTGAGCAAAAAAAACTAAACAGTTTTGTTCATAATCAAGAAAAACAAATTCATAATCATTTAGAAAGAAAATTACTAATGTTTTAACTCAGGAAGAGTTCAGAAATCAATATTTTGGGGAATAACCATGATTTTATTCACAGCTTTCATGTGTCTCGTCATGCTTTCCACCAGTCTTTCACACTGCGTCTGGGGCAAAAATGTAAGCAGTTCTTCTTTGCTTGATGGCTTGTGACTATTCATCATCCTCTTGATTACATTCCAGAAGTTTTCAATGGGGTTCAGGTCAGGAGATCGGGCTGCCCATGACAGGGTTTTGATGTGGTGGTCTCTTAATTTTTGCCAGATCTGTATATGCACATTGCAAATCTATACATATGTGTATATATATATACATTCACACAGCACATACACACATTAATAGACATAAATCACATACACGTGTTTATGTGTACACTGTGACAGGGTCACTGGCGCTGTATGCGAGATGAGATATGCGTTACTAAGATTGTTACCCTGTGTGATGTGAAACCCATAAGTTTCCTTCCAGCATGATATGTGCTGAGAGTAAATCAGCAGTTACTTGGGTTTGTGTTTTGTTGTGAGTAGGTGTAAGAGATGGATGGGATACCTACTCACCATATCTCCATCTCAAGTGCGTGGTTGGAGGGAGTTAAATATCCAGTAACTGTTTTTTTCCTGTCTGTTGTGTTTGGAGGAGGACGCTCCAGTGGGAGTTGCGGTGTAATTGTCCCAGAAGGCTGGAGCCCTACTGGGAAGGACTTTCTATATACTTTTTTATTTTCATTTGTGCCAGATAGGCTGTTTTTGTGTTACTATGTTGGCTTTATGAAGAAATAAACCACTCAGAGACTTTAGTATAAAGTGTTTTTTTTCTACATCAGGAAGAAGCTGAATGGTTTCTCTTATTATGCACCTATATGCACCAGTTTTCTGTTTGGAAGTTATGGTCAGTCTTTTGTTATCTATATATTGGCTCTCTGACCAAGCACAACACCCATCAGCCTGTGGCGCTATTAGTTACAGAAGGATCCTAACTACCCAAATAAATGTAGGCTTCAGCCTAGGAAAGAATTCACATTCAAATGAGATCACCTTGTCGTTTGCTTGTGGGCATGCATGAATTGGGCAAATTACATGCGAAGCATCTTCATTTTTTCATATGAAGTAGAGCAGTAATGCAATTCAAATTTCATACATTTCATGTTTACTGTCACGCCGTTCTGTCTGTATCTGGATTTCGGCGTGACAATGCATGTCTTTGCTTTAACCCTTTGCTCCTTTCCCCCTGATTGAGCTGGGATACTATTGGCTGTTACCTGTATGGAGCCTGCTTAGTTCCCTGCTCTGCTGCATAACTGTACATGGATGGTTAGGTCTTTGCTCTGCTACATGACCATCTGCATGTGGGGTCCCTGGTTGCCGCTGTAGAAGCTGTCCGCGGGTTTTGATGTCATTTACAGCTGGGCTGGTGCATGACTTCCACGTGTGTCTGAGTGTGCAGCCGTTGCCAGGTGCCCTGAGCCTCAGTACTTGCACTGATTGTGCTGTAATGGTTTCTGTTTGTGCTAAGGGTGTGCGCGGCCACACCTCCTCTGCTTTTATCTGGGTTAGTGTGTGTACTTGAAATGCTGTCCCCAGCCAATTGCTGAGCGGCAGCTCCTATATATATATATATATATATAGTTTACCTGCCCTATGGGTGGGGCCTGAGCTACTCACAAAGTTCCTGAACTTTGCTATGTGTGTTTTGTGTTCCTGCACCTCTCCTGTCTATGTTTTGGTGCCAAAGTTCTTGCTTTGATTCCTGTTGTTTCCTGTTCTGGCGCCTATCGTTGAGGCAGTATATCCAGGCCTGAATCCTTGATCCTGTACCTGTCCTGTACGTGACCGTGTCTGAACTGTTTCTGCTGTGTTATGTTCCTGGAATCCCTCTGTGTCTGGTGCACCCAGTGACTTTGAGTCTCTTGTAACCGATGTTTCTGCTGAGCATCTAGTACTCTGTGCTCTGACTATCATGCGGTGCTAACCCTGTCTGGCCCAGGTCCAGTCCGGTGGTGCTTGCACATCACGCTTGAGGTCCTTTTTGGGTTTGATGTCGGGAGCCTGATGGCCATAACTAGGATCCTGATGACTGCTGCTGCCTGGTCCTGTGCCATACGTGTTCTAGCCTGTGACCTGATGTTCCACCAGTTCCCCGAGTCTACCCTGTGATGATGTCTATCCTGGATCGGTGTCTGATGTTCTCCTGCTGAGCCTGTGCTACGCCAGAGGCCTGATGACCGTGCCAGATGACCCTGGACTGCATCAACCTATGATGACTCCTGCCATCGTCTGACATCTGCCCAAGGTGTCCAGCCTGTGTCCTGATGTTCAGCCTGTGTCCTGATATCCTGATGTCCAGCCTGTGTCCAGATGTCCAGACCGTGTCCAGAAGTCCTGATGTGTGCCCCGCTTATGTGTGCCTTTGTGATCTGTTGGTGCCTTGGGGTTCACGAGGTGGTACCCTTCTGGGAGGCGTGGAATCGAGAGCCTGGCATAGTCATGTTTGGTTCATGTACTATGTGACTTTACTTTAGTAAACTTTACTTTTTCTACACCTGAAGTTGTGCGGTGAGATCAAGTCCTGCGTGTCTCTTTCCTTGTCCACATGCTCATCTGCCAAAGAAACCCGGTCTCTGCTCTCCCCTAATTCGGGTAGGCCCGGTCCCCTTCTGCAGTGTAAACGGTCTGTTTTGCATCCCCGGGGGATGCGCGCCCCACGCTATTGTGCTCGATTGTTGTGGTGGGTGTTTATGGGCCGCAGCAGCGGCTGAAGCTTACCGTGACAATTACATGCTATAGCACTATATATATATATATATATATATATATATATATAGGCAAAAATTTGAACAGCATCTACAAAGTACCTGATAAAGTGCAAAGCTTTCCCAGTCAGTAGTCCAATGACTTCTAGCGATATGAAGAAAAAATAAAAGCAGCACAAAAAATAAAGAAAAATGTGGACTTTATTGCCTGAATGGCGTGGCAACGTTTCGGATACAAGATCCTTTTTCAAGCAGTGAACACATGGGTAGAACAGTCATTCATACAAAAACACATAACAATCTCATTATAAAATCCATTATGTGCAATATCATAAGTGTAAGAGAATTACATTAGACAACAGTCTATAAAAAAGTGACTCCATATACAACAGGATACTTTCATAAAATCCGTAATCGGTGTACATCAAACAATAATGTGACACGTGATATATCAGAAAATATCCTAATGATCAATTACCAATCAAGTAAAATCAAATTATCCCAGGTGTATCCATCCCATACGCTCCGATCATATGAGTTATATACATATATTACCTAAGACCTGCACGCCACGGCTCTCGGTGTCCACCAGCGCACACTGCGCATGTCCGTGACGTCAGAGCCAGAAGAGGCCCACAATGCCACAGCTCGCAGCTGCGCAAAGCAGCGCCGAAGGCGCGGCCACCATCTTTAATAAGGGAAAACTTCGCCCAAGGGGAACACCGGCTACAAAACTATTAAAACTATAAATTACTAAAAAATCTAACCGTAACAGGTAGAAACGGACTCATATTCACGGGCCAAATGTATTATGGCCATATTAGACCCAAATTGTTCCAAACTTTAATCACGAGCACCACCACACAGACCAACAGGCAGAAGATACACTCTATGTAAAGGAATAAAATGTGCCATAACCTAGAGGGACCAGGACAAGAGTCCAATATTGAGTCACACGGACTCAGGTGCTGACACTAACAAGTGTAGCATCTCATTCCAACACCGGACATGGAGATCTTAGGGACAAAAAAAACCTGCATCCTTTCTATCCAGTAGCTGCGAAACTCACAGTCCACATCATATGGCCACATATATAAATTCCTAAATAATTAGTCAGACACACAGCCATATCGTGGTAGCTCATAATAGTTATCTTTTATTATTTATTACAGTGCACAGGTCTTTATATCAAATGAGTCTGCTAATACCACGTTAGAAAAAAGAAAAGAAAGAAAAAGTTCTTTAGAAAAAATATTTTTTATTTTTTACACAACTATGCTTTTAAAGTGGAAAAACATTTTATCTCAAAATTCTTTATATATTTAATACCGACGTCCCCATAGCCGAAGAATATCCCCATTTCTCTATGTTTCCACATGATCGCAGCACAGGATGGAGCATCTGACATAAAAAAAGAAGAAAAAGAATAAATGTTATTAATCGGTTAATAGGAATATAATATTAAAACCCAGACAGCAGGTAGGGAAAGAATAGACCGACATCGTATTCCACACTTTTTCACATAATTTGACTATACTTGAGGTCTATATTGAGACCATACGGCTTCAGAGTCTTTAATCTCATTATCCACTCCATTTCCCTTTTTATCAACAATTGAACCCGATCACCTCCCCTCCTTTGGGCCGGTATCGTGTCAATAATACGAAACCGAAGCTCCCTTTCCGTGTGTGATTTTTCCACGAAATGTTTGGACAGAGGTAAGTCCATGCGTTTCTTCCTTACGGTATGTCGGTGTTGGTTAATTCTTGTTTTGAATTCACATGTTGTCTCACCGACATACCATAACGAACAAGGACATTGCAGTCGATAGATTACGAAGTCTGAATCGCATGTCAAAAAATGCCGAATTTTGAACTCCTCATTGGTCTTAGGATGGAAAAATTTTCACCCTTTAGCATCAAACAACAATTGACACATGATAAGCATGGGTAACACCCCCTCCTACCAATACCAGTCAATGTAGTTTGGCCTTGCTTCTTGAAGGTACCTATATCTAATTGAGTTACGGTGGAGCCAACGGTACGGTTCAGTTTATATGAAAAAATTGGGGGTTTAGAAAATTCCCTCACCTGAGGGATACATCTATGCAGCATTCCCCAATGTTTCTGTGTAATATCTGCAACCATGTTGCTCTCCTCACAGTAAGTGGTTACAAAAGGAATACGGCTGATTTCATCAGAGCGTGGTTTAATTTGGAGTAAATTTTCTCTATGCAGTGCATCAACTTTGTTTTTTTGTCTCTGCAACAAATTTTTTGAGTAGCTTCTCTCCGAAAATTTCTTAAGTGTCTCATCCATAGATTTTTTTAAAGAGTATTCATCACTTTCAATTCTTTTTACTCATATCAATTGGCTATACGGGATGGACTCCTTTGATTTTTTCGGATGTTGGCTACTAAAAAGCAACAAATTGTTCTTGTCTGTAGCCTTCGTATACAATTGAGTGACCAGCCTACCATTCTTTATCAGGACATTAACGTCCAGAAATTGTATATTGGTCTCCGAGTATACCAGGGTGAACTTGATTGTATCATCGATCGTATTCAAATATTCATGAAATTCCAATAATGCATCTCTAGTGCCAGTCCAGATGAGGAAGACATCGTCTATATATCGCCACCACACCGCTACATAGCTGAAGTGGTGGGACACATAGACGAGGTCCTCCTCAAGGACACTCATAACAATATTTGCATACGCGGGCGCCATGTTCGCGCCCATGGCGGTCCCGCGTAATTGCAAATAAAAAGAATCCCCAAATAAAAAATAATTTTTGGTCAACACTAATTTCAATAATTGGAGTACGAATTCTCTTGTCTCCATAAAGTATTGTGTAAGTGACAACTTTTTACGAACTGCATTCAGCCCTCGATCATGATCGATAGAGGTGTAAAGTGCTGTGACATCGAAGGATGCCAACAGCACTTCACCAACTATCTCTATACCACCCACCTTCTCCAAAAAATCAGCCGTTTCCCTAACAAAGGATTCTGCACAACTAGCGATCAGATTGAGAACTTTGTCCAAAAGGATTCCAATATTTGACAAAATAGAATTACAACCTGAAACAATTGGCCTCCCCGGTGGGTGTACGAGAGATTTATGGATCTTAGGCAATGTATATAACACAGGAGTAACTGGAAATTTAATAGTCAAAAAATCGTATACATCTTGATCAATAATTTTACTTTCCAGAGCCTGATCCAGAACCGTCTTAATTTCTCTGGCAATAGCAAATTTCGGATCACATGTTAGTCTCTCGTACACCCCCGGGTCCCCCAACTGTCCCATTATTTCATCAACATATTCATTTTTATTAAGTATAACAACCGCTCCCCCCTTATCCGCTTTTTTTATTATAATTTCATCATCCTTCATCAAATCTTGTAGGGCCTTAATTTCGCCCCCTGTCATATTTGGATGTTTAAATTCCCTTGGACAATTATTCTGTAATATCTCAATATCCTTATTTACAGCAGATACAAATGCATAAACAGCTGGAGAATTCTCAGATGAGATAAAGTTACTTTTTTTCTTTAGGGCCAGTTGTTTTGCACTCAATTCACTTGAAGAGATTTTTTCGCTACTCGGGTTGAGGGTAAACCACTCTTTTAATTTTATCAGCCTAAAAAAGTGTTGTAGGTCTAAATTCAATTGGAACCAATTCACATGTGAACTGAGACAAAAGGACAAACCCCTGTTCAGAACCGATACCTGGTCTTTAGAAAGTATTTTGTTCGAGATGTTATCAAGCCTGATCCCTGCTCCTCGTTGCCATCTGTTTTTCCACTGGTGACTTGTTTTTCACTTTTTTCTCTTTTTTGCTGTCTCTGGTGCTTTTTTCCTCCTCTCTTTCTGCCGTTTTGGGCTTCTCTTTTGCAGACTCTAAACCTGAAAAACTCATGGTTAAAAAACAGGGCATTATCACCGCATTTATAAGAAGAGTCCCTATGTGAGAAAAAACCTTTTTTTCTCCAATTTCCTGTATTGTCCTTCTGCCAGTTATAAATATTTCCTTCCTTATAATCGTCCATATCACGGTTCCACTTCCTTCGTTTAACATCCTCCAGCTCCAACCGCAATTTATCAAACTTAATTTTTAAAGTTTCCTTCCAACTATTCCATTCGTCATCCTTCATAAGGCATTTTATCTCAGATTCCAAAGCGGGTGTTTCTAAGTTGATTTTCTTTAATTCTTGTTGCAAAATTTCAATATTTAACAAAATTATATCAAGGCCATATTTATTTGATATCATGCTGAATTTTCCACAGAAAAAAGAGTCATTGATCATTAGATTAGGGCGGATATTGGAGCGAAGCCCCCTCGGGATCTTTTTAGCCTTATAGTACTCACTGAGTATGGTGAGATGTAGCTGTAAGGTCACAGACTTCTTCAAAATGTTCTCATATTTAAACTTTAAGTCATACAGTGAAGGTATACTCAGGAAGGCGGCATTAGTTTCCACCTCCCCAATAATTCTTTCCCCATCCTCACTAGTGTATGCAAATACGCCAGATTCAGGCACTTTATGCTCCATAGTCCACAACACAAAATGTGCAAAAAAATAAAAAAAAATATAAAAATAAAACTGGATGCAAATTTCCACAGAGTAGACAATATAGGCAAAAATTGGAACAGCATCTACAAAGTACCTGATAAAGTGCAAAGCTTTCCCAGTCAGTAGTCCAATGACTTCTAGCGATATGAAGAAAAAATAAAAGCAGCACAAAAAATAAAGAAAAATGTGGACTTTATTGCCTGAATGGCGTGGCAACGTTTCGGATACAAGATCCTTTTTCAAGCAGTGAACACATGGGTGGAACAGTCATTCATACAAAAACACATAACAATCTCATTATAAAATCCATTATGTGCAATATCATAAGTGTAAGAGAATTACATTAGACAACAGTCTATAAAAAAGTGACTCCATATACAACAGGATACTTTCATATAATCCGTAATCGGTGTACATCAAACAATAATGTGACACGTGATATATCATAAAATATCCTAATGATCAATTACCAATCAAGTAAAATCAAATTATCCCAGGTGTGTCCATCCCATACGCTCCGATCATATGAGCTATATACATATATTACCTAAGACCTGCACGCCACGGCTCTTGGCGTCCACCAGCGCACACTGCGCATGTCCGTGATGTCAGAGCCAGAAGAGGCCCACAATGCCACAGCTCGCAGCTGCGCAAAGCAGCGCCGAAGGCCCGGCCACCATCTTTAATAAGGGAAAACTTCGCCCAAGGGGAACACCGGCTACAAAACTATTAAAACTATAAATTACTAAAAAATCTAACCGTAACAGGTAGAAACGGACTCATATTCACGGGCCAAATGTATTATGGCCATATTAGACCCAAATTGTTCCAAACTTTAATCACGAGCACCACCACACAGACCAACAGGCAGAAGATACACTCTATGTAAAGGAATAAAATGTGCCATAACCTAGAGGGACCAGGACAAGAGTCCAATATTGAGTCACACGGACTCAGGTGCTCACACTAACAAGTGTAGCATCTCATTCCAACACCGGACATGGAGATCTTAGGGACAAAAAAAAAACCTGCATCCCTCCTATCCAGTAGCTGCGAAACTCACAGTCCACATAATATGGCCACATATATAAATTCCTAAATAATTAGTCAGACATACTAAATAATAATAAATAAATAATTAGTCAGCGAGGAGATTGGAACAAAACAAAATCCTCTAAACTGCATGCTCGCAAACGCCAGAAGCCTGACAAACAAGATGGAAGAACTAGAAGCAGAAATATCTACAGGTAACTTTGACATAGTGGGAATAACCGAGACATGGTTAGATGAAAGCTATGACTGGGCAGTTAACTTACAGGGTTACAGTCTGTTTAGAAAGGATCGTAAAAATCGGAGAGGAGGAGGGGTTTGTCTCTATGTAAAGTCTTGTCTAAAGTCCACTTTAAGGGAGGATATTAGCGAAGGAAATGAGGATGTCGAGTCCATATGGGTCGAAATTCATGGAGGGAAAAATGGTAACAAAATTCTCATTGGGGTCTGTTACAAACCCCCAAATATAACAGAAACCATGGAAAGTCTACTTCTAAAGCAGATAGATGAAGCTGCAAACCATAATGAGGTCCTGGTTATGGGGGACTTTAACTACCCGGATATTAACTGGGAAACAGAAACCTGTGAAACCCATAAAGGCAACAGGTTTCTGCTAATAACCAAGAAAAATTATCTTTCACAATTGGTGCAGAATCCAACCAGAGGAGCAGCACTTTTAGACCTAATACTATCTAATAGACCTGACAGAATAACAAATCTGCAGGTGGTCGGGCATCTAGGAAATAGCGACCACAATATTGTACAGTTTCACCTGTCTTTCACTAGGGGGACTTGTCAGGGAGTCACAAAAACACTGAACTTTAGGAAGGCAAAGTTTGACCAGCTTAGAGATGCCCTTAATCTAGTAGACTGGGACAATATCCTCAGAAATAAGAATACAGATAATAAATGGGAAATGTTTAAGAACATCCTAAATAGGCAGTGTAAGCGGTTTATACCTTGTGGGAATAAAAGGACTAGAAATAGGAAAAACCCAATGTGGCTAAACAAAGAAGTAAGACAGGCAATTAACAGTAAAAAGAAAGCATTTGCACTACTAAAGCAGGATGGCACCATTGAAGCTCTAAAAAACTATAGGGAGAAAAATACTTTATCTAAAAAACTAATTAAAGCTGCCAAAAAGGAAACAGAGAAGCACATTGCTAAGGAGAGTAAAACTAATCCCAAACTGTTCTTCAACTATATCAATAGTAAAAGAATAAAAACTGAAAATGTAGGCCCCTTAAAAAATAGTGAGGAAAGAATGGTTGTAGATGACGAGGAAAAAGCTAACATATTAAACACCTTCTTCTCCACGGTATTCACGGTGGAAAATGAAATGCTAGGTGAAATCCCAAGAAACAATGAAAACCCTATATTAAGGGTCACCAATCTAACCCAAGAAGAGGTGCGAAACCGGCTAAATAAGATTAAAATAGATAAATCTCCGGGTCCGGATGGCATACACCCACGAGTACAAAGAGAACTAAGTAATGTAATAGATAAACCATTATTTCTTATTTTTAGGGACTCTATAGCGACAGGGTCTGTTCCGCAGGATTGGCGCATAGCAAATGTGGTGCCAATATTCAAAAAGGGCTCTAAAAGTGAACCTGGAAATTATAGGCCAGTAAGTCTAACCTCTATTGTTGGTAAAATATTTGAAGGGTTTCTGAGGGATGTTATTCTGGATTATCTCAATGAGAATAACTGTTTAACTCCATATCAGCATGGGTTTATGAGAAATCGCTCCTGTCAAACCAATCTAATCAGTTTTTATGAAGAGGTAAGCTATAGGCTGGACCACGGTGAGTCATTGGACGTGGTATATCTCGATTTTTCCAAAGCGTTTGATACCGTGCCGCACAAGAGGTTGGTACACAAAATGAGAATGCTTGGTCTGGGGGAAATTGTGTGTAAATGGGTTAGTAACTGGCTTAGTGATAGAAAGCAGAGGGTGGTTATAAATGGTATAGTCTCTAACTGGGTCGCTGTGACCAGTGGGGTACCGCAGGGGTCAGTATTGGGACCTGTTCTCTTCAACATATTCATTAATGATCTGGTAGAAGGTTTACACAGTAAAATATCGATATTTGCAGATGATACAAAACTATGTAAAGCAGTTAATACAAGAGAAGATAGTATTCTGCTACAGATGGATCTGGATAAGTTGGAAACTTGGGCTGAAAGGTGGCAGATGAGGTTTAACAATGATAAATGTAAGGTTATACACATGGGAAGAAGGAATCAATGTCACCATTACACACTGAATGGGAAACCACTGGGTAAATCTGACAGGGAGAAGGACTTGGGGATCCTAGTTAATGATAAACTTACCTGGAGCAGCCAGTGCCAGGCAGCAGCTGCCAAGGCAAACAGGATCATGGGGTGCATTAAAAGAGGTCTGGATACACATGATGAGAGCATTATACTGCCTCTGTACAAATCCCTAGTTAGACCGCACATGGAGTACTGTGTCCAGTTTTGGGCACCGGTGCTCAGGAAGGATATAATGGAACTAGAGAGAGTACAAAGGAGGGCAACAAAATTAATAAAGGGGATGGGAGAACTACAATACCCAGATAGATTAGCGAAATTAGGATTATTTAGTCTAGAAAAAAGACGACTGAGGGGCGATCTAATAACCATGTATAAGTATATAAGGGGACAATACAAATATCTCGCTGAGGATCTGTTTATACCAAGGAAGGTGACGGGCACAAGGGGGCATTCTTTGCGTCTGGAGGAGAGAAGGTTTTTCCACCAACATAGAAGAGGATTCTTTACTGTTAGGGCAGTGAGAATCTGGAATTGCTTGCCTGAGGAGGTGGTGATGGCGAACTCAGTCGAGGGGTTCAAGAGAGGCCTGGATGTCTTCCTGGAGCAGAACAATATTGTATCATACAATTATGTTCTGTAGAAGGACGTAGATCTGGGGATTTATTATGATGGAATATAGGCTGAACTGGATGGACAAATGTCTTTTTTCGGCCTTACTAACTATGTTACTATGTTACTATGTTACACACAGCCATATCGTGGTAGCTCATAATAGTTATCTTTTATTATTTATTACAGTGCACAGTCTTTATATCAAATGAGTCCGCTAATACCACGTTAGAAAAAAGAAAAGAAAGAAAAAGTTCTTTAGAAAAAACATTTTTAATTTTTTACACAACTATGCTTTTAAAGTGGAAAAAATTTTTTTTGCTCAAAATTCTTTATATATTTAATACCGACGTCCCCATAAAAGATAACTATTATGAGCTACCACGATATGGCTGTGTGTCTGACTAATTATTTAGGAATTTATATATGTGGCCATATTATGTGGACTGTGAGTTTCACAGCTACTGGATAGGAGGGATGCGGGGTTTTTTTTGTCCCTAAGATCTCCATGTCCGGTGTTGGAATGAGATGCTACACTTGTTAGTGTGAGCACCTGAGTCCGTGTGACTCAATATTGGACTCTTGTCCTGGTCCCTCTAGGTTATGGCACATTTTATTCCTTTACATAGAGTGTATCTTCTGCCTGTTGGTCTGTGTGGTGGTGCTCGTGATTAAAGTTTGGAACAATTTGGGTCTAATATGGCCATAATACATTTGGCCTGTGAATATGAGTCTGTTTCTACCTGTTACGGTTAGATTTTTTAGTAATTTATAGTTTTAATAGTTTTGTAGCCGGTGTTCCCCTTGGGCGAAGTTTTCCCTTATTAAAGATGGCGGCCGGGCCTTCGGCGCTGCTTTGCGCAGCTGCGAGCTGTGGCATTGTGGGCCTCTTCTGGTTCTGACATCACGGACATGCGCAGTGTGCGCTGGTGGACGCCGAGAGCCGTGGCGTGCAGGTCTTAGGTAATATATGTATATAACTCATATGATCGGAGCGTATGGGATGGACACACCTGGGATAATTTGATTTTACTTGATTGGTAATTGATCATTAGGATATTTTCTGATATATCACGTGTCACATTATTGTTTGATGTACACCGATTACGGATTTTATGAAAGTATCCTGTTGTATATGGAGTCACTTTTTTATAGACTGTTGTCTAATGTAATTCTCTTACACTTATGATATTGCACATAATGGATTTTATAATGAGATTGTTATGTGTTTTTGTATGAATGACTGTTCCACCCATGTGTTCATTGCTTGAAAAAGGATCTTGTATTCGAAACGTTGCCACGCCATTCAGGCAATAAAGTCCACATTTTTCTTTATTTTTTGTGCTGCTTTTCTTTTTTCTTCATATATATATATATATATATATATACATATATATATATATATGTATATATATATATATATATATATATTCAATTTCATGTTTACATGCTATAGCACTACAGCAACTTTATTTGCTATTTACAAATAGTAGATACAGAAGCTCACAAAGTATATGCTGTGGTATGGCGACTGGCCATGTAGTTAGTGGGTGGTATGTATCACAGAGGTGGGTGGCCCTGTGATGGGAGCCTGAGCTTGTTTTGCTCAGCAGATCTACTGCTGAGGGTTTTTGTAACAACTCTGCTGGCATCACGGCATGGCCTCACATCTCTCACACAATCTTACCCACTGCTCCAGGCCATGATGTGGTTTCTGTTTCTTGCCAGCTCCATAGTCTGTGTCTCTGCTCTGTGCATGCTTCATGGCTATGTGTATAGGGGGCCGGCGCCTGAACTCTCTGGTTCTTATAGGAATCAGGTGCATCTGTTTAATCAGTTCCTGACCAATTACCGAGCGGCCTCCTGTATATAGTGCAGCTCCACCCTGTGGTCTGGTCCTGTGCAATGTGTTAGCTCAATTAGTGTTTTGCTTCTGAGTTTGCCAGGTCTAGCTCTGTGTTGCTCCCTCTCTGGAGGCTTTTCTCTGTGCATTTGCCTTGATCTTTGTCCGCCCTCCAGGAGGCAGAATATCCTGGTCCCTGTGTCTTTGTCCTTGTGTCTTGTTCCATTGCCTTGTCTGTACTTAGTCTTGTCTCGGTCTCCTTGTCTGTGGCTTCCTTCCCTGCTGTGTCTTTCCTTGTGTTCTCGGTCTGCTTGCACTCCGCACTCTTGCGGCTCTGCCTGCTCTCTGCATGCTTCCAGGTTGTGTGCATAGGGGGGCAGCGCCAGAACTCTGTGGTTCCTATGGAATCAGGGCACACCTGTCTAATGTGTCCCTGACCAATTACCAAGAGGCGTCTAGTATTTAGGGCAGCTCCACCCTGTGGAACTTGCCTGTGCAATGTGTTAACTCAGTTTGTGTCTTGCTACTGAGCTGCCAAGACATGCTCTGTGTTCTTCCTTCTCTGGAGGTTCTAGCCCTAGCTTTGCTTTGCAATTCTCTGTCTGCCCTCCAGGAGGCTGTATATCCTGGTCTAAGTGTCGTTGTTCTTGCCTTGCTTAGTACTTGTCTGTCTGCCCTCCAGGAGGCAGAATATCCTGACCCTGTGTCTTTGTTCTTATACCTTGTCTCGTTCCGTTACCTTGTCTGAACTCTGTCCTACCTTGGTCTCCCTGTCTCCTTGTGTGTGCCTTCCTTCCCTGCTGTGTCTTTCCTTGTGTTCTCGGTCTGCTTGCACTCCGCACTCTTGCGGCTCTGCCTGCTCTGCATCTTGGTGGCTTTGCCGCTGCTCTGCACTTCTGCGGTTCTGCTCCGTCTTGCTCTGCTCCGCTCCCGTTGCTGCAGAAACCTCTTGCTGCAGTTCCCCTCTGCAATCCTTGCGGTTCCACTTTGCTTAGCTTCTGCAGTATCTCTTGCTGCAGCTTCTCTCCACATTCTTTGTGGCTCTGCTCAGCTTTTGTCGCTACGCTACCGCTTGCTGCTTTTCCATTCCTATCTGCAGTCTTTCACTCCTCTCCTGTGTGAACAGGTCCCTACCTGTTCCTCCAAACTATATATCCCTACCTGTTCCTTCATCTCACTCACAATTGGACTGCACTCGGGTGTCATCTGAGTGCAGCCTGATTCTAATATCTCATCAGCTAGTCCTGTGTTTCCTGCCGTCCTAGCCAGTCCTGTCTCCTGCCGTCCTAAGTCAGTTCTGTGTCTCCTGCCGTCCTAGCAAGCCCTGTGTTCTCTGCCGTGTCTCTGCCAGCCCTGTGTTCCAAACTACAAATCTGTACCTGCACGTCCAGTGTGAACAGGCCCTTACCTGTTCCTTCATATACCACATCAACCAGTCCTGTGTTCTCTGCCGTGCCTCCCAATCCTGTGTTCCTGCCAGTCCTGCCGTTCCTGCCCTGCCTTCCAGTCCTGTGTTCCTGCTGTCCTAGCCAGTCCTGTTTCCTGCTGTGTTCTCTGCCGTGTCTCTGCCAGCCCTGTCTCAGCCGTGCCAGCCTACTCGTCTGTGTTCCAGCCGTGCTCTTCTGCCAGTCCTGCCTAATGCCCGCACCAATCCTGGTGTTCCTGTCTCCCAAGTGGGATCAGCAGCCACAGCCAGACACCACCCTGGAGTAGCACCTGGCAGCTGCCTGCTGCACAAGCCTGTCCTCACCATCAGAGGCTCCAGCGAAAACCCAGGCAGCTGTTATAGTCACGCCCCTTCCAGGGTAGTCTGGTTTGTGGCACAGTGGGGCCACAAAACCCCCGAGATCACGCCCACCAGTCAGGGCGCGAGCGTAACAGTTTTGCTATACATTGGGAAGGCTTCTAGGAGACTAGGAAAGATGGGTGAGTCCAGTCACCTACATACCCCACCCAAGTTGGTGTGTCTCAACACCCAAGATGGAGCCGGTGTGTTTGTGCACAGGTGGCGGTGCTGGCCAGTCTGAGCCAGAGTGAGGAGGCCTGTGTTATTCCTCCGGAGATGACACTTCTGAGGATAAGATATATCCGGGAACTTGCGCGACTGTCACGGACACTTAATGGATGGTAATCCGTATTGGGCACACCGGACTCAGCAAGGACCGTGGGTACTGTAGAGCCGAACGGTTGCCATACCGTGTGCGGGGTGCTTTATGTATGTTTCCAATTTCCCGAAGTGAGGTTTACGCTGTACTAATAAATCGATTGGACTTTTAACCCTGAGGGTCCTGGGTATATTCCTCAATGACCAGCCAAGTGAGTACTTCCCTGTACATAGATAGTGGATAAGGTATCGGTCGAGGAGGTATCTGGGAGGACTACAGCAGGTGCTTGCTGGGGTTCGGCGGGTCCACGAACTCCGGGCAGCTTGGTGTGGATCAGCGGGTCCACAAACTCTAGGCAGATTGCTGTGGATCTGCGGGTCCATAAAATCTGCAGAGCGGAGCCTTGCGGGGCTGTGGAGAGCCATGCAGAGCAGTGCAGGGCCATGCAGTGAGGTGCAGAGCCTTGTAGAGAGGTACAGAACCTGGCAGAGCAGTGCGGAGCATCATTAGGCATAGCCGTGCAGAGCCTTACGGAGCCGAACAGGGCCTTGCAGGGTGATGCAGAGCCTCACTGTGAAGGAACTGTTGGGGACGATAGACTGCCGTGCACAGGCAGTGAGAGGGCATGGGGAGTCCACGGCATGCACCCCAAGGAGGGATGGAAGCCCAAAGGGAGGCAGAATTCCAGAAAGGGTGGGTTGCCCAAAAGGGGGCAGAGTCCCAAAAATGTGTGATTGCCCAAAAAGGGGTGGAGTATCCCAAGTCCCAAGGTGCGGTGTCCCAAATGGGGGTGAGTACCCACAAAGGGGCAGGGCATCCTAAATCCCATGAAATAGTGTCACAAATCAAAAATTTATTTTTTTAGTGTGTTTTTTGTATTTTTTTATGGAACTGGCTTAAAATAAAATAGATTTAACAAAACTAAAACTAGCTATTTAGAACCATGAGGTGTAGGTCCAAGTGGCGGTATGGGTTGAAGTTGTAAGGGAGGAGTAATACAACACTTTTTATTTTGATTTTGTATGTCTTGTATTTTATTTTTCATTTTTCATGTCTTTTTTCTTTTTTTATCTAACTCACTTAAGACAACCTACAATTTACAAAACTAAAACTAGCTGTCTAGAGCCACAAGATGTCCAAGTGCAGGTAAAGGTGGATGTGGTGGTATAGGTGGAAGAGGCAAGAGAGGAGTAATCCAATACTTTCTTTTTTCATGGGAATTGACTTCAAAGAACATGTCCAGCAATACTAGGTGATAGAACAAGTGGAAGGTGTCATATTTATCCATAATGGTTACTATTTATTTCTGGACATTTTATTACCAGAGGGTATAAGTTGTCTGCAGGATTCTAGTAGTATATCCTTTAAGATGCACCATTTATGGTCAGTATCCCCAATTACCATGAGATGGTCCCAATATACATGATTAAGCTCTTCCCTTAAATTGTTGAAATCAACTTTCCTAAAGTTCCAGGTTTTTGCATTTCCCCTTTTGAATGCTTGATTGAAATTATTTTTAAACTTACCATATTATGGTCACTGCATCCCAAATGTAGCCTGACCTGCAGATCTGAAACTGTATCTGGTTTATTTGACATAACCAGATCCGTCAGATTAATTCACCTGGTTGTTTCACCTGCCAGGTGAGTGAGTTAATTATTTTGAATTGTGGATAAGAACTTGAAGCTTTTAGCACAACTAGAAGATTCTATGTCCCAGTGAATATCTGGATAGTTAAAATCCCCACATAATAAAGACCCTAGTATTACTTGCTGCCTTTTTACATTTCTGCAGCATTCCCTCCTCTACCTGTTCAGCTACAAGTGTGTTTCACAAAATTAGAATGTCATCAAAAAGTTAATTTCAATTCTTCAATACAAAATGTGAAACTCATATTATATAGAGTCATTACAGAGTCATCTATTTCAATTTTTATTTCTGTTAATGTTGATGATTATGGCTTACAGCCAATGAAAACTAAAAAGTCATTATCTCAGTAAATTAAAATACCGTATTCTAGTATAAGCCTAGGGTGGGAAATGCAGCAGCTACTGGTAAATTCAAAAATAAAAATAGATACCAATAAAAGTAAAATTAATAGAGACATCAGTAGGTTATGTGTTTTTGAATATCCATATTGAATCAGGAGCCCCATATTATGCTCCATACAGTTCATGATGGCCTCATAAGATGCTCCATAATAAAATATGCCCCATAAAATGCTCCATAAAGTTTATGATGGACCCCATAAGTTGCTTCATATAAAATATGCCTCATATAATGCTTCATAGATTGATTATGGCCCCATAAGATGTTCCATAGATAATGTGCCCCATACAATGCTGCATAGATTGATTATGGCCCCATAAGATGCTCCATAGATAATATGCCCCATATAATGCTGCATAGGTTGAATATGGCCCCATAAGATGCTCCATAGATAATGTGCCCCATCTAATGCTGCACAGGTTGATTATGGCCTCATAAGATGCTCCATAGATAATGTGCCCCATACAATGCTACATAGATTGATTATGGCCCCATAAGATGCTCCATAGATAATGTGCCCGATATAATGCTGCATAGTTTGATTATGGCCCCATAAGGTGCTCTATAGAAAATGTGCCCCATATATTGCTGCATAGGTTGATTACGGCCCCATAAGATGCTCCATAGAAACATTTGCCCCATAGCCGGCTGCTGAAATAAAAAAAAATCACATACTCACCTCTTGTCCTGAGAAGGCCCCCGGCACTTGCAATATTCACCTGTCCTCGTTCCACCGCTGGGCGCCGCTGTGTTTTCCATGTCCTCTTCAGTGACTGTTTAGGCAGAGGGCGGCAAGCACACTAATCATGTCATCACGCCCTCTGACCTGATTGTCACAGGCAGAGGACGCAGAAGACACAGCAGCGCCCAACGGTGGAACGCGGACAGGTGAATATTGTGCAATACTCATCTTCCAGTCCCCATTATCCTCACCTGCTCCCAGCGCGGTCCCTGGCAGCTTCTCAATGACAGGTGATCTTCGGCGCCCGCAGCTTCTTCCTGTGTTCAGCGGTCACATCGTACTGCTCATTAAAGTAATGAATATGCATCCATATTCATTACTTTAATGAGCGGTACCACATGACCGCTGAACACAGGAAGAAGCTGCAGACGCCAGAGAAGCAGGAACGTGCAGAGACGTGCCGGGAGCAGGTAAGTATGATTTGTCAGCTACCACTCCCCCTCCCTTGCCGACCCCCTGGGACAATGACTCGAGTATAAGCCGAGAGGGGCACTTTCAGCCCCCAAAAATTGGCTGAAAATCTCAGCTTATACTCGAGTATATATGGTACTTTACAACATCAGCTTGAAAAATGATTTTATGATTTATGAGAAGCACCTGTATATTAGGAGGTTTGCAGCAATCTCCAATTAGCAGCTTTTCATTATTGCCGTCTCCATGTACATTTACGAATACTGACTCCACATTGTGGCAGATGCCCCAATGTCATCATTGAGCACTGGCCTTAAGTTTGATTTAATAAAAACACACACCCTCCTCCTTTTCTGCTTTTCCTCTCCTTTCTAAATGTGTAACCATGTTTGCCATCCAGTCATGGCTTTCATCCTGCCAGGTCTCCATAATGCCCACCACATCATATTCTGTGGCTGAGTTACGAGTCTCCAGTTCTTTCATTTTGTTTGCAAGACTTCTTGTCTTTGCTGTAGACATTTAATACTATTAGCACATTTATTACACCTTCTCACATTTCCTATGTTCCTTGCATGTCCCAGTCCCCCATTAATCCTCAATGAATCCAACTGTCTCACTCTCTCCTTCTACTCTTTCTATCCCCTTTTTATCACATCTACCTTCCCTCCCCCCAGATACAAGTTTAAAAGCTCCTCCATCCGTCTGACCATTTTTTCCCAAAGCACAGCTGAACCCTCCCCGTTGAGGTGCAACCCATCATACCTTAGGTTGGCCCAGTTCTCCAAGAACCCAAACCCTTCCTTCCTGCAACAATTTTCTAAGCCACTTATTTATCTCCCTAAGCTCCCTCTAGCTTTCTAATGACGCTCATGGCATCGGCAGTATTTCTGAAAACACCATCTTGGAGGTCCTGGCCTTCAGCTTCTTTCCATGTTCCCTGTGAATGTTTTAAGGACCTTCCACCTCGCTTGAACTGTGTCACTGGTACCGATTTGTACCATGTTCGCTGATTTTTTCCCACCCCTAGCAATTTGTCTATCCATTCAGCAATATGCTGAACCCGAGCACCCGGCAGACAACACAACTGTTTGGCATTCACAGTCTTGGCTGCAGATGACCCTGTCTGTCTGCCTAATTATAAAGTCCGCACCACCAAAATCTGTCTGATCTTTGCAACACTCCTATTCTTCCTACAGCAATTGTTTTACTGATTGCTAGAAGCAATGTCCTACTGTAGTGATCCCAGTCCTGGGCTTGCATTCCTATTATTAACCAAACAGACAAATTTACTTTGTACTTATTTCTTCTGGTCTTCCCCTTTTCCATTCTCCTGCATACCACTGTCCTCAGCCAGTCCAAGCTCAGTAAGCTCCAAACTCCTCTCCAGGTTTGCTATGCTCCTGTGTGTTGTAAGCTGCACATTTTGATCCATTACCTGGGCTTCCAAGCATGTAACTTGCTGACATCGAGTGCAGGCATATTTACCCTAAAACAGCTGTTCAAGGCATGCAAATGTAAGATAGCTGGAATGTAGGATGCAGTGAGGAGCAGGAGGCAGAACAAGAGTTAACAGGATTATTACAGGGATTACTCCATGCAGGGAGAGTCAGGATTAAGGGGGAAATAGACTTGAGCTTGCTATCAGGGTAGAAACAAATGATTAGGATACTGGTAAACTTATCAGTCTGATGGTTTCCAGGCTGTGGAAGCTTGGAATCCCACGGTGGCACCGTAGGTGATGCGTGAAGACTCTGGCCTGTTCCTGGAGGAAGATGAAGCGCTGTCTCTTGACAGAAACAACATCTCCTGGTCATCTCATATGAGGTAGTGGGTTGCCAGGGCAAAGTCCACCAAGTGTCGCAGTCTCTGCCTCCACTGGAAGATGTTGCTGAATTGCGCTGTTGCCAGGGGTGTAGGCACCAGGTCATCGATGGTCCGCCCGGTCAGTTCCAGGCTGCACACTCACAGCCTGGAACTGCCAGCAGAGTGGTGCTGGTGAGAGCTCTGGTAGTAAGGATGGACAGACACACCACCTCAAGTCTCCCACAGTCAGTGTGCACAGGGTCTGAGGTACTGCAGCGCGGGCCTGAGTTGTTGCAGTCCTGCAGAGAGGGTGTCAACCTTCTCCTGATGCTCACTCTTTCTTCCCACCAAGTGTCTCAATTTCCCATGCACTACCCCTTTTATACCCGACACGCTCCTACAGTCATGTGCAAAGGTCTGTCTGGGTTGGAAAGCTTTCCCCCCTGCAAAAATGGTGACAGACTGATCGTTCCAGAATCAGCATGAGAGAAGCATCCTTTGCCTCGTCCATCTTCCTACACTCCCCTCTCCTTTTTCTCTATATTTAACGGGTGAATGTTCCTGTAAAACGTGGGGGCAGCCGTTATTCTTTTGTAAGGTTTGTTGCCAAATGAAACCTTAAATGAAACCAAAACCTTGTAGCGGCAGACACCGTTAGTAGGCCCCAACCAAACTAGTAGGCCAAATGCAGTGTAATCTAAAAACTACTTAATGAAAGCCTGAAGATCGAAGCTCAGGAAAGAAAACCAGGAGAAAACCTTGGAGCGGCAGACACCGTTAGTAGGCCCCAACCAAACCAGTAGGCCAAATGCAGTGTAATCTAAAAACTACTTAATGAAAGCCTGAAGATCGAAGCTCAGGAAAGGAAACCAGGAGAAAACCTTGTAGCGGCATACACCGTTAGTAGGCCCCAACCAAACTAGTAGGCCAAATGCAGTGTAATCAAAAAACTACTTAATGAAAGCCTGAAGATCGAAGCTCAGGAAAGGAAACCAGGAGAAAACCTTGTAGCGGCAGACACCGTTAGTAGGCCCCAACCAAACCAGTAGGCCAAATTCAGTGTAATCTAAAAACTACTTAATGAAAGCCTGAAGATCGAAGCTCAGGAAAGGAGACAAGGAGAAAACCTTGGAGCAGCAGACACCGTTAGTAGGCCCCAACCAAACTAGTAGGCCAAATGCAGTGTAATCTAAAAACTACTTAATGAAAGCCTGAAGATCGAAGCTCAGGAAAGAAAACCAGGGGAAAACCTTGGAGCGGAAGACACCATTAGTAGGCCCCAACCAAACTAGTAGGACAAATGCAGTGTAATCTAAAAACTACTTAACGAAAGCCTGAAGATCGAAGCTCAAGAAAGAAAACCAGGAGAAAACCTTGGAGCGGAAGACACCGTTAGTAGGCCCAACCAAACTAGTAGGCCAATGCAGTTTTCAAATTCCGATAGGCTGAAAACCTGTCAATTGAAGCTCAGCTTTTTTAAGAGGTGGACAGCTGTATTGAGTGGCGCAGACAGACACAGGTAGTAGGCCTTAAACCAAAAAGTTGGCTCAAAGCAGTTTAAAAAAGGTTACAGGGGTACACAGGCAGCATTGGTGTGGTCAGGAGGACAATTGGAAGGAGGGACCGCAGACAGACTTACTAGGCCAAAAATAAAAAAGTAGGCTCTATGCACTTTTAAATAGGTTCCAGGGGTACACAGGCAGCATTGGTGTGGTCAGCGGAGGACAATTGGAAGGAGTGTCTGACACAGTTAGTAGGCCAAAATAATAAATTGAGGTTAATGTCTGGCAAAATTTTTTTTTTACAAATAAACAGGTGGCATACCTAGGTTCAGGGGTGTGCTCCTCAGCTGACTTGCAGTGGTATTTGGCGCCAAGTATTAGCTGCTGTAAATGTAGGACAGGGCCCCTGAATATTATTACTAGCATCATATATGTCAACAAATTGGTTTTGGCAGTACCATTGAAGGATTTAACCGCATAGACTAAACAGTGGTGGAGCAGTGAGAGATAATTTTGCAAGTGTTAGAGCACTGTTTGAGCTTGGGGGGGGGCACTCTCTCGTGGCCGGCGGTACTGGTCCAGGGCTCCTCATGTTACAATGGTGTGTCTGACCACCACCGCCAGAGAAACTTCATTGTACTATGAGGGAGCCTGTGCCAGTGCCGTCGCCCAAAAGTGGGCACACCTACCTCTTCAGACAAACGGCACTCTCACGGGTGCTTGCGCCAAGTGGTGACCACGGCTCCGTGGGGGGAGTCAGCCCATTTAAGGAGGTGTAAAAATGTTGTATGATGGACATACAGCAGCTGCAAATGGAGAAATTGGAATAGTCAGTAAGACCAGTCCAAAAGCAAGACCTTTTTACAGGAAAGCTAGGTGTCAGCTGGGAAAGGTGGGGCAAAATAATTAGAAATCCATGATTGGTTCATTTTAATGAAGGTTAGATCATCAACATTTTGGGTAGCCAGACGACTCCTTTTTTCGGTCAGTATTGAACCAGCAGCACTGAAGACTCTTTCTGATAGCACACTAGCTGCTGGGCAAGCAAGCTCCTGCAATGCATATTCTGCCAATTCAGGCCAGGTGTCTATTTTGGATGCCCAGTAATCAAATGGGAATGACGGGTAAGGGAGGACATCGATAAGGGAGGAAAAATAGTTAGTAACCACACTGGACAAATGTTGTCTCCTGTCACTTTGAATTGATGCTGCAGTATCTGTCCTGTCTGTGGTCATTGGGAAATCACTCCACAACTTGTTCAGAAAACCCTTCTGTTCAACGCCACTTCTGATTTGTGCAACTCTAACACCTCTGTCATGTTGCCTCCTGCAGCTCGTGTGAGAACCATCACTGCCGCTGTGTGCTGGGAATGCCTGAATCAAACGGTCTACAAGAGTTGCTTGTTTGGTTGCCAATATTTGCTCAAGGTTCTCATGTGGCATTATATTTTGCAATTTCCCTTTATAGCGTGGAGCCAGGAGGCAGGCCAACCAGTAATCATCATCGGTTTATCATTTTGATAATGCGGGGGTCCCTTTTTAAGATAAGCAAGGCATAATCCGCCATGTGGGCCAATGTTCCAGGTGTCAATTCACTGCTTGTGCTGGGTTGAGGAGCACTTTCTGGCAAATCAACGTCACTTGTCTCCCTCAAAAACCCTGAACCTGACCTTGCAACGCCACCAGTTTCTATTGCCCCCTGAGAAGCTTCCTCATCCAAAAAATATTCATCCCCATCATCCTTCTTGTCCTCCTCCTCTTTGCCCGCCACCTCGTCCAGTAGACTTCCCTGACCAGACAATGGCTGACTGTCATCAAGGCTTCCCTCGTCCTCGGCTGCAGATGCCTGCTCCTTTATGTCCGTCAAACTTTGCATCAGCAGACGCATTAGGGGGATGCTCATGCTTATGCTGGCGTCGTCTGCACTAACCAGGCGTGTGCATTCCTCAAAACACTGAAGGACTTGACACAGATCTTGTAGCTTCGGCCACTGCACACCTGACAACTCCATGTCTGCCATCCAACTACCTGCCCGTGTATGTGTATCCTCCCACAAATACATAACAGTACGCCTCTGTTCGCACAGCCTCTGAAGCATGTGCAGTGTGGAGTTCCACCTTGTTGCAACGTCGATTATTAGGTGGTGCTGGGGAAGCGTCAAAGATCGCTGATGGTTCTGCATACGGCTGGAGTGTACGGGCGAACGACGGATGTGCGAGCAAAATCTGCGCACCTTCAGGAGCAGGTCGGCTAACCCCGGATAACTTTTCAGGAAGCACTGCACCACCAGGTTCAAGGTGTGAGCCAAGCAAGGAATGTGTTTCAGTTGTGAAAGGGTTATGGCAGCCATAAAATTCCTTCTGTTATCACTGACTACCTTGCCTGCCTCAATATGTACACTGCCCAGCCATGACTGAGTTTCTTGCTGCAAGAACTCGGACAGAACTTCCGCGGTGTGTCTGTTGTCGCCCAAACACTTCATTTCCAACGCAGCCTGCTGACGCTTACCACTAGCTGTTCCATAATGGGACACCTCGTGTGCAACAGTGGCAGCTGCGGATGGAGTGGTCGTGCGACTGTGGTCTGTGGACGAGCTCTCGCTTCTGCTGGAGGACAAGGAGGAGGAGGAGGGGGGGGCGAACGCCTACAGCTAACTGTTTCCTAGACCATGGGATAGGCAGAACTGTCCCAATATGGCTGTCCCCTGTGGACCCTGCATCCACCACATTAACCCAGTGTGCCGTGATGGACACGTAACGTCCCTGGCCATGCCTACTGGTTCATGCATCTGTTGTGAGGTGCACCTTTCTACTGACAGATTGCCTGAGTGCATGGACAATGCGGTCTTTTACATGCTGGTGGAGGGCTGGGATGGCTTTTCTCACAAAGAAATGTCGACTGGGTAGGTCGTAGCGTGGTACTATGTAGTCCATCAGGGCTTTGAAAGCTTTGCTTTCAACTAACCAGTAGGGCATCATCTCTAACGAGATTATTCTAGCAATGTGGGCATTCAAACCCTGTGTACGCGGATGAGAGGATGAGTACTTCCTTTTCCTAACGAGAGTCTCTTGTAGGGTGAGCTGGACTGGAGAGCTGCATATGGTGGAACTAGCGGGGGTGATGGTGGACATGGCAGACTGAGAGAGGGTTGGTGATGGTATTCTTGCAGTTGGCCTACATACAGTGTTTCCTACCACGAACCTGGTGTTTCCCTGACTGCTTTGGCCTTGCAACGAAACCTCCACATTTGCTGCAGGTGGTGTCGTAAACGGTGGGCTTACAGTGAGGGAAGGAATGTAATGTTGCTGACTAGCTTCATTGTGAGAGGGTGCAACAACGTACGGGACGTTTGGTAGTTAGTCCAGGCTTGCAAGTGCATGGTGGTTAAATGTCTACGCATGCAACTTGTATTTAGATTTTTCACATTCTGACCTCTGCTGAAGGTCCTTGAGCATTTCTTACAGATGACTTTGCACTGATTTTTGGATCTTGGTTAAAAAATTGCCAGACTGCACTCTTCCTACTATCGGATACCTTTTCAGGCATTGCACACTGTGCTACTTTAACCGGATGGCCATGCTGTCCTACAACTGTTTTTGGTTTTGACACACGTTTTTGGCCAGATACGGGCCTGCCCGATGAATGCTGTTGCGATGTTGATGCCTCCTGCGGCTCCTCCTCCTCCACTTCATAGCTACTGCCAGCGGTACCCTCTTCCCCCAATGGCTGCCAATCGGGGTCAACAACTGGGTCATCTATCACCTCCTCTTCTATGTCCTATGCACCTTCCTATGTGTCACCGTGTAAGCCGGTGCTAGAGCATTCGGGACGGGGCCCAATATTCTCATCAGGGTCAGATTCTTGCTCAGTACACTACGAGGGAAATGTTGTGATCTGAGTAAATGGAACAGCATAATATTCTAGCTGTGGCTGTGCATCTGTGCACTCCATGTCCGATTCATCTTGTAATTGGCATGGCCTGTTAACAATTTCCCTTTCTAACACAGGCACGGTATGTGTAAAGAGCTCCATCGAGTAACCTGTTGTGTCACCTGACGCATCCTTCTCTGTTGTTCTGGGTGAAGGACACAAGGAAGTGACTTGTTTCTGACCGGGAGCATCCACTGCTTTTAAATTTTGCACTTTCTGAAGAGGAGGCGAAAGAGCTAGAGGCAGAGTCAGCAAGGAAAGCCAAAACTTGTTCCTGCTGCTCCAGCTTTAAAAGCGGTTTTCCTACTCCCAGAAAAGGGAGCGTTCGAGGCTTTGTGTAGCCAGACGACGACGCTGGTTCAACAACTCGAGACTTAGGTGCTACATTGCTTTTCCCACGACCACCTGATGCTCCACCACCACTACCATTGTTATCAGCTGGCAATGACCGCCCACGGCCACAACCTCTTCCACCAGACTTCCTCATTCTTGGAAAAATGTAACCAAACTAACAAACGTTATATGGTACTGTAAAACCAGTTAGAAGGTGTACGTAAACTTGTTGTGAGTTTAAATCTCCCTCTATAGGTGTGTGAGACTGCTGCGGAAAATCAGGCCCACTCTATTACACTACAGTTTGAGTGGCAGAAAGTGGATGACAGATGCCACAAACAGGACTGACGCAGATGCACTCAGTGGCAATATAAATCTCCCTTTTTTATGTGTGGGAGACAGCAGGAAAAAATCAGGTCCACTGTATTACACTACAGTTTGAGTGGCAGAAAGTGGATGACAGATGCCACAAACAGGACTGACGCAGATGCACTCAGTGGCAATATAAATCTCCCTTTTTTATGTGTGGGAGACAGCAGGAAAAAATCAAGCCCACTGTATTACACTACACAGTTTGAGTGGCAGAAAGTGGTTGGCAGATATATCAAAAAATACAAAGGCTGTAGTAGAATTTCAATCTCCCTACAATGATCAAAGGACAAGTATGCCAGCAATAAAAAGGACTGCTGCACACAAGAGTGTGGACAAAGAAACAAGAGAACTGTGCAGATAAGAAGGAGAAACAGGATTTTTGCTTTGAAAAAAGCATTTGGTTTGCACAGCGGCGTACAAACAGCAATGCAGCTATCAGAGAGCCTTATAAGGCAGCCTTATAAGCTACAGAGCTGATGCACAGAAATCTAGCCTCCACTGTCCCTGCAAGGAAAAGGTGGTGTTGGACAGTGGAAATTGCTACAGCACAAGCGGTTTGTGGGTTAATATTCCCTTCCTAACAATATCCCTGCTTCAGACGAAGCTACAGCAACCTCTCCCTATGCTCAGATCGGCAGAAGTAAGATGGCGGGCGGCGTGCACGCCCCTTTATAGCCCCTGTGATGCCACAGAAAGCAAGCCAATCACTGTAATGCCCTTCTCTAAGATGGTGGGGACTGAGTCCTATGTCATCACGCTGCCCACACTCTGCGTCCACCTTCATTGGCTGAGAAATGGCGCTGAACGCGTCATATGAAACATGACTTTGGCGCGAAGATCGCCGACCGCGGGGCCGATCCCAAACTGGGATTGGCTCGGGTTTCACAAAACCCGACTTTGCCGAAAGTCAGTGATTTATGCAATTGACCGATCCGTTTCGCTCAACCCTCGTAGTCACCTGTGAGCCAGTATCTACCAGGCAGCGTACTGCTCCACTATCCAGTTTGACCCAGACGAGGGGGCACATAGAAACTAGATTGGTGGGACTTGATTTACTCCTTCGTGACTGTTCAGACCCCGGGGCGGTGTCCCACTGGCTCGGAGCCTTCTAGTTTAATGGACGACATTGAAGGGGCCTACCCTGATGTTGGCACTCCAGAGCAAAATGTCCAATTTCTCCACAATTGTAACCGGTGATAGATCTCTCTCACTGGAACATCCTGGATTCGTGGTGAAATTCCAGGGCCAGCTTTACCCCCTGCCAAGGATAAGGCTCCTGCTGCTTTCTTCTTTGTATCAGCCAGCTCTCCTCAAATATCCTGGATCTCCGTCTGCAAGTCCTCCATCCACTGGGGTTTGGCGGTCATGCTCACAGATACCTCCTCGCTCCAGACATTCCCTACCGGGACTGTAACCCCCTGCTCTTGCTCGAGTGGGCGTGCGTCTCTTCCCACTTTGGAGCATGTCATGCATGGATCTCACCACAAACGCTCCTTCAAAGCCTGCATTGTCAGCACATCCCACAACATCACATCAGTCGGTCCAGGTATGTTCCAAAACCATAGTGATAAATACAAGAAAACCTGGCACTCAACTTTATAAAAGTGTTTTTTTTTATTGTTCCAAGCGGAAGTGCAGTAACAGCAAATACGTTTTGGTCATAGACACAAGACCTTCATCAGCCAATTTTATTTACTTCAGCCAATGTGGAATCCTAAGAAGTGTGGGCACATCCTGTTATGCATGTTACTCATGTAACTACTGTCATGGCTGTGATTGGCTGCTGAAATGATGTCATGATGCACTATAAAAGTTGACGCCGCCATTTTGGGTTCACTCTGCTGTGAATTCAGTTAGGGACAGGGTGCTGTGTTCTGACTGAGGGCCAGTTTGAGATAGTGATTTGCTTCATTGTGCTTTACTCAGGCTAATTTAGCAACCGCTGTGTGAGAACCTTGTTTTTGCCTTGCAGCGCTGTTCACGGCTGTCTGCAAGGTCTCTGTTTGTGTGAGTGCAGCTCACTCTGTAGTCTGTTCTGCAGCCACAGCAGGTTGTAGATAGCTCAGTGTGCGTCAATGCCTCATACTGTTCCATTGTCCCTTTTTTTCAATTAGTGCTGCCTGCTGCACATTTTGCCCTGATTTAGCCTATTAGTGGGTTTCCATCCTTATCCTGCTAGATTGTGGAAAAACACTATATAGGAGTACATACAGGAGCTTTTTAGGCCTTGCAGCGCCGTTCATGGCTGTCTGCAAGGTCTCTGTGGGAGATCAGCTCACTCTGTAGTCTGTTCTGCAGTCTCAGCCGGCTGTAGACAGCTCAGTGTGCGTCACTGCCTCATACTGTTCCATTGTCCCTTTTTTCAATTAGTGCTGCCTGCTGTACATTTTGCCCTGATTTATCCTATTAGTGGGTTTCCATCGGTATCCTGCTAGATTGTGGAAAACACTATATAGGAGTACATAGAGGAGCTTTTTTAGGCCTTGCAGCGCCATTCACGGCTGTCTGCAAGGTCTTTGCGTGAGTGCAGCTCACTCTGTAGTCTGTTCTGCAACCACAGCCCGATGTAGACAGCTCAGGGTGCGTCACTGCCTCATACTGTTACATTGTCCCTTTTTTCAATTAGTGCTGCCTGCTGCACATTTTGTCCTGATTTATCCTATTAGTGGGTTTCCATCTGTATCCTGCTAGATTGTGGAAAAACAGTATATAGGAGTACATAGGGGAGCTTTTTTAGGCCTTGCAGCGCCGTTCACGGCTGTCTGCAAGGTCTCTGTGTGACTTCAGCTCACGCTGTAGTCTGTTCTGTGCAAAAAACAAAAAGTTATTAAAGTTAACCAAACACTCCACTTTACAGCTGAGTAGGGCACATAAGCTCATATTAAAGTCTAGTCCACACTTTATAAAATTAGTGTTTCTTATACCTGTCAGCAGCTGTTCAGGAATAAGCACACTAAGGCTACGTTCACATTTGCGTTGTTGGGCGCAGCGTCGGCGGCGCAACCCACAACGCATATACACAACGCAGCATTTTGTGACACATGCGTTGTCATAAGATAGTAAAGATCAGGAAATTCGGTGCAGGGAAAATGCTACAAGTAGCATCGTCTGCGCCCTGTCTTGTGCGTCAAAATGACGCATGCGTCGTAAAATGCATTACAACGCATACTGGCGCATGTCCATGCGTCCCCCATGTTAAAGATAAGGGAGCATGACGTATGCGTTGGTATCTGTCGCTGGCACTGCGCCCAACAACGCAAATGTGAATGTAGCCTAAGCCCTTAGTACTTTTCTGCCTATCTTTATCAGTTTACCGAGATGAAGAAGGCAGGGAGTAAGGCACGTGGTCATGGGCGTGGAGGTGGAGCAGGGAGAGGACGTGGGGATTCTGTGCCTGCTGCAGGCACCGGTGACTCATCATCCCCCAGTTTTAGCAGGGAGCAGTCCTTCATGCGCAGCTTTGTAGGAGCTCGCTGTACTCCGCTGCTGCAGGACGAACAAATTTAAGCTGTTGTTGGATGGATGGCAGCTAACGCATCGACTTCAATTAGTGCCACATCCTCTCAGGTACAGAGCACTGAAGAGCACCCTTCTGTCTCTTCACCACCTGCCAAATTGCCCAGGCAGTCAGAGAGCCCAGTACAGGAGCCATCTCCACTTCTGTTCTCTGAATCTCTAGGCTTGGAAAGAGGAGGCCAGCCAAGCAGCATTCTAGAATCTGAAGAGGTAGTATGCAGTGATGCGCAACAGCTTTGTGTCTCTGAATCTGAAGAGGCGGGTGAGCCAGTGCCTATGGTCACCACACCTCAGTATGCATCTGATGATAAGACTCAGGTGCCACTTTCTGGTGCATACTGTGCTGCTGAGACTACCCAGAAGAAGCAGTTGTTGGAAGAGGGTAGTGTAGATAATGAGGTCCTTGACCCATCATGGCGTGAGGTACAGGAAGGTGGTGGGAGCAGCTCTGAGGAAGAGATTCCCCGAACGGCCCAAAGAGGGAGAGGGAGGGGGAAGACTGCGTTGCCTGTAGCCTCCACTTCGGCACCCATTAGGAGCATGCCTCTTCCAAAAGCAAAAACAGGTGCTCCCAAGACATGCAGTGCCTGGTCCTTTTTTGACACAGTTGAAGATGAAATTTTCTTTGTCAAATGCAAGCTGTGTCATCAGAAAGTCAAAAGAAGGAAAAGTGTCAGTGACCTCAATACCACAAATATGTGGAAACATGTGCGTACCAAGCACGTGGTGGAGTTACAAAAACACACTGAAGACCTAGGCCAACCTACAGTGGCACCTACCAGGTCTTCAGCTCGTGTTGTAGCCCCTTCCTCCTGCTCACACACAGCTGGTTCAGCTTCCTCACAGGATTGCCATAGAAGAACCTCTGGCACTGTTGTCCAGAGACCCAGTGTAATTCCACCCACAGCACCACATTCCCTGACATCCTCACACTCCCAGCCCAGTCTACAGCCATCGGTAGCACAGGCATGGCAGAAAAGGCGGCCGTTCTCGGCAAACCACCCCCAAGCACAGGCTCTGAATGCTGGCATTGCAAAACTACTGTCCCTTGAAATGCTGTCATTCAGGCTGGTGGAGACTGACACCTTCCGTAACTTGATAGCATTGGCAGTCCCACAATACAATGTGCCCAGCCACTTTTATTTCAGCAGTCAAGCCATTCCTGCCCTGCAAAAGCATGTGGAGGGAAACATTAAACATGCGCTACTAAACGCCGTCAGTAGCAAAGTCCACCTCACCACCTTTCCCTCACTGCCCATTGGGTTAATGTTGTGGAGCCGGGTACAGATCTTAAGAGTGGCGCTGTATGTGTTCTGCCAACTTCAAGGATTGCAGGAAACCAATCTGTACACACTGACTCCTCCTCATACTCCAGTTCCTCTGAATTATCGCTGCAGGATCCGTCACAGTCCACCTCCACATGAACCCGTGAACACTTACCTGTTAAGACCAATATGAGCACAGCCGTGGCCAAACATCAACAGGCCGTATTAAAATTAATTTCTTTGGGCAATCGAAGCCACACAGCGCAGGAGCTCTGGAATGCCATCAAGCAGGAGAGCGACGTGTGGTTTGTGCCAGCGAATCTCCAGCCAGGCATGGTAGTGTGTGACGATGGCTGAAATCTGGTGGCAGCTCAGGGCCTAGGCAACCTCACTCACATCCATGTCTGGCACATGTGCTCAACTTGGTTGTGCAGAGATTTGAGGGACTATCCAGATCTTGATGCACTACTACACAAGTTCCGCTTAGAGTGCGCTCACTTGCGGCGTTCCAGCATGGCAATATCACACATTGCAGCTCTGCAGTGCCGATTCCGCCTTCTGAAACATCGCATCATATGTGACCTACCCACCACGTGGAACTCAACATTACATACTGTATGTTGGAGTGGTTGTGTGAGCAGCAGCCAGCAGTAATGGAGTACCAGCTGCATCAGGCGCAAAAAAGTTGCACTGCACGCCGTTCAGACTGCACAACCACTGAGTGGGCCACTATGAAGGACATCTGCCAGGTTTTGCGTACCTTCAATGATTTTACGCAGATGGCGAGTGCAGATGATGCACTAGTCAGCATGATTATCCCCCTTATCTGCCTGCTAGAAAAAACACTGCAAGCGCTAAGGGTAGTGTTATGGACCTGGTGGTTAGGAGCACCCGGAACGACCTGATGGTTAAACTAACACAGGACAAGCTCTGAGAAGTGGAAGCTCTGCTGACCGCAACCCCTAATCCTATCACACACACTAGAAATAGCCGTGGAGCGTACCTAACTCTGCCTAGACGCCTCTTCACAGCCTAAGAGCTAACTAGCCCTAGAGATAGAAAATAAAGCCTACCTTGCCTCAGAGAAAGTCCTCAAAGGAAAAGGCAGCCCCCCACATATATTGACTGTGAGTTAAGATGAAAGTCACAAACACAGATATGAAACAGGTTTCAGCAAAGGAGGCCAGACTAACTAAACAGACCGAGGATAGGAAAGGTATCATTGCGGTCAGCACAAAAAACGACAAAAAGACCACGCAGAATGTGCAAAAAGACCTCCACACCGACTCACGGTGCGGAGGTGCCACTCTGCATCCCAGAGCTTCCAGCTAGCAAGGCAAAATCATGATAGCAAGCTGGACAAGCAAACAATGAACAAATAATTAACTAGCAGGGCTTTAGCTTCTGTTGGAGTAGACAGGTCACCAGAAAGATCCTAGAGCGAACTGAACCAGTACAAGAACATTGACAGCTGGCATGGAGTAACGATCTGAGTAGAGTTAAATAGAGCAGCCAGCCAAAGAATAAACTAAGTCACCTGTGGAAGGAACCTCAGAAGCAGCAGCTCCACTCATAGCCACCAGAGGGAGTCCATGGACAGAACTCGCCGAAGTACCATTCATGACCACAGGAGGGAGTTCGATAACAGAATTCACAACAGTACCCCCCCTTTGAAGAGGGGTCACCGAACCCTCACCAGAGCCCCCAGGCCGATCAGGACGAGCCAAATGAAAGGCACGAACTAGATCGGCAGCATGAACATCAGAGGCAAAAACCCAGGAATTATCTTCCTGACCATAACCCTTCCACTTGACCAGGTACTGGAGTTTCCGTCTCGAAATGCGAGAATCCAAAATTTTCTCCACCACATACTCCAACTCCCCCTCGACCAACACCGGGGCAGGAAGATCAACGGAGGGAACCATAGGCGCCACTTATCTCCGCAATAACGACCTATGGAACACATTATGGATGGCAAAAGAAGCTGGAAGGGCCAAACGAAATGACACAGGATTGAGAACTTCAGAAATCTTATAGGGACCAATGAAAAGAGGCTTAAACTTAGGAGAGGAAACCTTCATAGGAACATAACGAGACGACAACCAAACCAAATCCCCAACACGAAGTCGGGGACCAACACAGTGCCGGCGGTTAGCGAAACGTTGAACCTTCTCCTGGGACAACGTCAAATTGTCCACCACATGAGTCCAAATCTGCTGCAACCTGTCCACCACAGTATCCACACCAGGACAGTCCGAAGGCTCAACCTGCCCTGAAGAGAAACGAGGATGGAAACCAGAATTACAGAAAAAAGGCGAAACCAAAGTAGCCGAGCTGGACCGATTGTTAAGGGCGAACTCAGCCAAAGGCAAGAAGGACACCCAATCATCCTGATCAGCAGAAACAAAGCATCTCAGATATGTTTCCAAAGTCTGATTAGTTCGTTCGGTTTGGCCATTTGTCTGAGGATGGAAAGCCAAAGAAAAAGACAAATCAATGCCCATCTTAGCACAAAAGGACCGCCAAAACCTCGAAACAAACTGGGAACCTCTGTCCGAGACGATGTTCTCCGGAATGCCATGCAAACGAACCACATGCTGGAAAAATAATGGCACTAAATCAGAGGAGGAAGGCAATTTAGACAAGGGTACCAAATGGACCATCTTAGAGAAGCGTTCACAAACCACCCAAATGACCGACATCCTTTGAGAGACAGAAAGATCTGAAATAAAATCCATGGAAATATGCGTCCAGGGCCTCTTCGGGACCGGCAAGGGCAAAAGCAACCCACTGGCACGAGAACAGCAGGGCTTAGCCCGAGCACAAGTCCCACAGGACTACACAAAAGAACTCACATCCCATGACAAAGAAGGCCACCAAAAGGATCTAGCCACCAAATCTCTGGTACCAAAGATTCCAGGATGACCAGCCAACACCGAACAATGAACCTCAGAGATAACTCTACTAGTCCATCTATCAGGGACAAACAGTTTCTCCGCTGGACAACGGTCAGGTCTATCAGCCTGAAACTTCTGCAGCACCCACCGCAAATCAGGGGAGATGGCAGACAAAATCACCCACTCTTTGAGAATACCCGCCGGCTCAGGAACACCCGGAGAGTCAGGCACAAAACTCCTTGACAGGGCATCAGCCTTCACATTCTTAGAGCCCGGAAGGTACGAAACCACAAAATCAAAACGGGAGTAAAACAGCGACCATCGAGCCTGTCTAGGATTCAACCATTTGGCAGACTCGAGATAAGTCAAATTCTTGTGATCCGTCAAGACCACCACGCGATGCTTGGCTCCTTCAAGCCAATGTCGCCACTCCTCGAATGCCCACTTCTTTTCCAACAACTCTCGATTGCCAACATCATAATTGTGCTCAGCAGGCGAGAACTTTCTAGAAAAGAAGGCACATGGTTTCATCACCGAGCCGTCAGAACTTCTTTGCGACAAAACAGCCCCTGCTCCAATCTCAGAAGCATCAACCTCGACCTGAAACGGGAGCGAAACATCTGGCTGGCACAACACAGAGGCAGAAGAAAAACGACGCTTCAACTCCTGAAAAGCCTCTACAGCCGCAGAGGACCAATTGACCACATCAGCACCTTTCTTGGTCAAATCAGTCAACGGTTTCGCAACACTAGAAAAATTAGCAATGAAGCGACGGTAAAAATTAGCAAAGCCCAGGAACTTCTGCAGGCTCTTCACAGATGTCGGCTGAGTCCAATCATAAATGGCCTGAACTTTAACAGGGTCCATCTCAATAGTAGAAGGGGAAAAAATGAAACCCAAAAATGAAACCTTCTGAACTCCAAGGAGACATTTTGACCCCTTCACAAACAAGGAATTCGCACGAAGGACCTGGAACACCATTCTGACCTGCTTTACATGAGACTCCCAATCATCCGAAAAGACCAAAATATCATCCAAATATACAATCATGAATCTATCCAGGTACTTTCGGAAGATGTCATGCATAAAGGACTGAAATACAGATGGAGCATTAGAAAGCCCGAATGGCATAACCAGGTACTCAAAATGGCCCTCGGGCAAATTAAATGCTGTTTTCCATTCATCGCCCTGTTTAATACGCACAAGATTATACGCCCCTCGAAGATCTATCTTGGTGAACCAACTAGCCCCCTTAATCCGAGCAAACAAATCAGACAACAGCGGCCAAGGGTACTGAAATTTGACTGTGATCTTATTAAGAAGGCGGTAATCAATAAAAGGTCTCAAAGAACCATCCTTCTTGGCCACAAAAAAGAACCCTGCTCCCAACGGTGATGACGACGGGCGAATATGACCTTTCTCCAAGGATTCCTTTAAATAACTCCGCATAGCGGCGTGCTCTGGCACAGATAAATTGAACAGTCGGCCCTTAGGAAACTTACTACCAGGAATCAAATTAATAGCACAATCGCAATCCCTATGAGGGAGGCACTGGATTTGGGCTCATCAAATACATCCCGGTAATCCGACAAAAACTCCGGGACTTCAGAAGAAGTGGAAGGCGAAATTGACAGCAATGGAACATCACCATGTACCTCTTGACAACCCCAGCTGGACACAGACATAGATTTCCAATCCAATACTGGATTATGGACCTGTAGCCATGGCAACCCCAAAACTACCACATCATGCAGATTATGCAACACCAAAAAGCGAATATCCTCCTGATGTGCAGGAGCCATGCACATGGTCAATTGAGTCCAGTACTGAGGCTTATTCTTGGCCAAAGGCGTAGCATCAATTCCTCTCAATGGAATAGGATACTGCAAGGGCTCCAAGAAGAAACCACAGCGCCTGGCAAACTCCAAGTCCATCAAATTCAGGGCAGCGCCTGAATCTACAAATGCCATAACAGAATAGGACGACAAAGAGCAAATCAGAGTAACGGACAAAAAAAATTTAGACTGTACCGTACCAATGGTGGCAGACCTAGCGAACCGCTTAGTGCGCTTAGGACAATCGGAGATAGCATGAGTGGAATCACCACAGTAAAAACACAGCCCATTCCAACGTCTGTGTTCTTGCCATTCAGCTCTGGTCAAAGTCCTATCACATTGCATAGGCTCAGGCCTATGCTCAGAGAATACCGCCAAATGGTGCACAGCTTTGCGCTCACGCAAGCGCCGATCAATCTGAATGGCCAAGGACATAGACTCATTCAGACCAGCGGGCATGGGAAATCCCACCATGACATCCTTAAGGGCTTCAGAAAGACCCTTTCTGAAAATTGCCGCCAGGGCACACTCATTCCACTGAGTAAGCACAGACCACTTTCTAAACTTCTGACAATATACCTCCGCTTCATCCTGACCCTGACACAAAGCCAGCAAGATTTTCTCTGCCTGATCCACAGAATTTGGTTCATCATAAAGCATTCCAAGCGCCAGAAAAAATGCATCTACATCACGCAATGCAGGATCTCCTGGCGCAAGGGAAAATGCCCAGTCTTGAGGGTCGCCACGCAACAAAGAAATAACGATTTTTACTTGTTGAACGGGGTCACCAGAGGAGCGGGGTTTCAAAGCAAGAAACAGTTTACAATTATTTTTGAAATTCAGGAACTTAGATCTATCCCCAGAAAACAAATCAGGAATTGGAATTCTAGGCTCTAACATCGGATTCTGAACCACAAAATCTTGAATGTTTTGTACCCTTGCAGTGAGATGATCCACACCAGAGGACAGACCCTGAATGTCCATATCTACACCTGTGTCCTGAACCACCCAGAGGTTAAGGGGAAAAGAAAGACAAAACACACTGCAGAGAAAAAAAATGGTCTCAGAACTTCTCTTATCCCTCTATTGAGATGCATTAACACTTTGGGCCAGCTGTACTGTTATGGACCTGGTGGTTAGGAGCACCCGGAACGACCTGATGGTTAAACTAACACAGGACAAGCTCTGGGAAGTGGGAGCTCTGCTGACCGCAACCCCTAATCCTATCACACACACTAGAAATAGCCGTGGAGCGTACCTAACTCTGCCTAGACGCCTCTTCACAGCCTAAGAGCTAACTAGCCCTAGAGATTGAAAATAAAGCCTACCTTGCCTCAGAGAAATTCCCCAAAGGAAAAGGCAGCCCCCCACATAAATTGACTGTGAGTTAAAATGAAAGTCACAAACACAGAAATGAAACAGGTTTCAGCAAAGGAGGCCAGACTAACTAAACAGACCGAGGAAAGGAAAGGTATCATTGCGGTCAGCACAAAAAACTACAAAAAGACCACGCAGAGTGTGCAAAAAGACCTCCGCACCGACTCATCATCATGATAGCAAGCTAGACAAGCAAACAATGAACAAATAATTAACTAGCAGGGACTTAGCTTCTGCTGGAGTAGACAGGTCACCAGAAAGATCCTAGAGCGAACTGAACCAGTACAAGAACATTGACAGCTGGCATGGAGTAACGATCTGAGTGGAGTTAAATAGAGCAGCCAGCCAAAGAATAAACTAAGTCACCTGTGGAAGGAACCTCAGAAGCAGCAGCTCCACTCACAGCCACCAGAGGGAATCCATGGACAGAACTCGCCGAAGTACCGTTCATGACCACAGGAGGGAGTTCGATAACAGAATTCACAACAGGGTAGAGGTTGTGGAAGAGGGAAGGATAAGAAGTCACAAATGGCATCTGCTTCTGGACAGTCTGCGCAACGTGGTTCCTCACAAAGGCCTCGGCAGGGGACACTTTGTAAGGAGGATGAGGAGAAGTCAATGGAGGAGAAAGACATCTGTCCAGAGGAGGGAGTTGCATAATACTCCAGTAGTCAGTATGTAGAGCGAGGGTGGGGTGATGCAGAGGAGGCAGAGATCACGCCTCAAACAGGGGACAGTGTTTCTTGGCCAGTTTGCAGTCTGCAGCACATGGTTGATTTCATGCTGCAGTGCGAGAGAAACGACTGCTGTATCGCCCACATTCTCAACATGGCTGATTATTGGGTGTACACCCTACTAAATCCTCGCTACCGGGACAACTTACAAAGCCTCATAACACCGTTGAACCGGGATGGTAAAATGCAGGAGTACCAAGACACACTGGTGCATTCCATCATCTTCTCCAGTCCAATCGAGAGCAGTGCTGCTAGTGCTTTACAAAGCAACTCAGTGCAGTGGAGAATGCTATGCACAAAGAGGGAGCAGAAGCAGTGCCTCAGCACAAGGCAAGACCAGTATGGCCCAACTGTGGCAAAGTTTTGTGTGCCCGCCACAAATGTCTACACCATCACCGTCAGCAGGAGGCAACGTTTCCATCAGATGGTGACAGATTACATGTCTTGCCATCTCAGTGTACTCCCAGAAGGCTCTTCCCCCTTCAAGTTTTGGGTCTCTAAGCTGGATACATGGCGAGAGCTTAGCCAGTATGCATTGGAGGTGCTGGCTTGCACTGCTGCTAGTGTATTATCGGAACGCGTCTTTAGTGCCGCAGGTGGTGTACTAACAGATCGTCACATGCGACTATCCTCCAATAATGTTGACCGGCTTACTTTTCTGAAAATGAACAAGGCCTGGATCTCGCAGGAATTTGCCACTCCTCTTCCAGATTAAATAATTGGTCGGCAACAGTATCCAGGTCTCCTGTTGTGTTCATGTTTCTGCCACCTGAACTGTAATCACTGGGCTCCAACACTGCCAGTTGCTGCTCAGAAGTGCCATCTGCACAGTCAACACATGACCCAGTGTTATAGGGTTTCAGTAACGTCAGCTCATCCCCAGCTGTGTATCCGACAATTTCTCCTGCTCCGTTCACACTCACACTACAACTGATATTAAACTAGCTCAAATTAGGCCTCCACCTACACCCTAATTGACCCTGGGCTCCAACACCGCCAGTTGCTGCTCAGAAGTGCGGTCTGCACAGTCAACACTTGCTGCCGTGTTATTGGGTTTCAGTAACGTCAGCTGATCCCCTGCTGTGTATCCGGCAATTTGTCCTGCTATCTCCATGCTCCAACTACAACCGATATTAAACTGCCTCTAATGTAGGCCTCAGCCTACACTCTGCTTCTCCTGTAATCCATGGGCTCCAACACTGCCAGTTGGTGCTCGGAAGTGTTGTCTGCATAGAGAAAAACACTAGCTCCTGTGTTAGTGGGGTTCAGTAACGTCAGCTGCTCCCCTGCTGTGTATCTGGCAATGTCTCCTGCTCCCTCCACATTCACAGTACATCAGATATTAAGCTTTGTCCAATTAGGCCTCGGCCTAAACCCTGATTGACCCTGGGCTCCAACAACGCCAGTTGCTGCTCGGAAGTGCCATCTGCACAGAGAAAAACACTAGCTCCTGTGTTAGTGGGGTTCAATAACGCCAGCTGCTCCCCTGCTGTGTGTCCAGCAATGTCTCCTCCTCCCTCTACATTCACAATACATCAGATTAGGGTTGAGCGAAACGGATCGTTCATTTTTAAAAGTCGCCGACTTTTGGCAAAGTCGGGTTTCATGAAACCCGACCCGACCCCTGTGTGGGGTCGGCCATGCAGTACGCGACTTTCGCACCAAAGTCGCGTTTCAATGACGCTAAAAGCGCCATTTCTCAGCCAATGAAGGTGAACGCAGAGTGTGGGCAGCGTGATGACATAGGTCCTGGTCCCCACCATCTTAGAAAAGGGCATTGCAGTGATTGGCTTGCTGTCTGCGGCGTCACAGGGGCTATAAAGAGGCGTTCCTGAAGACCGCCATCTTACTGCTGCTGATCTGAGCTTAGGGAGAGGTTGCTGCCGCTTCGTCAGAAGCAGGGATAGCGTTAGGCAGGGTCCATTAACCACCAAACCGCTTGTGCTGTAGCGATTTCCACTGTCCAACACCACCTTTTGTTTGCAGGGACAGTGGAAGCTACATTTTTTTTTCCTCAGCGCTGTAGCTCATTGGGCTGCCCTAGAAGGCTCCCTGATAGCTGCATTGCTGTGTGTACGCCGCTGTGCAAACCAACTGCTTTTTTCAAAGCACAAATCCTGCTGTTCCTTCCTTTCTGCACAGCTATCTTGTTTGTTTGTCCACACTTTTTATTGAATTTGTGCATCAGTCCACTCCTTATTGCTGCCTGCCATACCTGGCTGAGATTACTGCAGGGAGATAGTAATTGTAGGACAGTCCCTGTTTTTTTTTTTTTTTCTCCCTAAAAAAATAAGTTGTGGGAGATTAAGATTGGCATTTCTGCTAGAGTGCCATCCCTGTGTGTGCCATCTCTCTCACATAGTGGGCCATAGAAAGCCTTTGTATTTTTCTGTTTTTTTTTGTGGGGTTTATAAATTCTCCCTGAAAAAAAAAAACAGTGGGAGATTAATATTGGCCTTTGGGCTTGTGTGCCAGTCCTGAGTGTGCCATCTCTCTCTCAAATAGTGGGCCATAGAAAGCCTATTAATATTTTTTGGGGTGGGGGCTTCTAAATTCTCTCTGAAAAAATAATAAAAAAAATCAGTGGGAGATTAATATTGCCCTTTCTGCTTGTGTGCCACTCCTGACTCCTGGGTGTGCCATCTCTCTCTCTCTCAAATAGTGGGCCATAAAAAAGCCTATTTTTTTATTTTTTGGTTTCTAAAGTCTCCCTGAAAAAATCAAAAAAAATCAGTGGGAGATTAATATTGCCCTTTCTGCTTGTGTGCCACTCCTGACTCCTGGGTGCGCCATCTCTCTTTCTCAAATAGTGGGCCACAGAAAGCCTATTTTTTTTATTTTTGGGTTTCTAAATTCTCCCTGAAAAAACAAAAAAAAAACAGTGGGAGATTAATATTGCCCTTTCTGCTTGTGTGCCAGTCTTGACTCCTGGGCGTGCCATCTCGCTCTCTCAAATAGTGGGCCATAGAAAGCATATTTTTGTTTTTTATTTGGTTTCTAAATTCTCCCTGAAAAAATCATTTTTTTTAATTTGGTTTCTAAATTCTCCCTGAAAAAATCATTTTTTTTTTATTTGGTTTCTAAAGTCTCCCTGAAAAAATAAAAAAAAATCAGTGGGAGATTAATATTGCCCTTTCTGCTTGTGTGCCAGTCTTGACTCCTGGGTGTGCCATCTCTCTCTCTCTCTCAAATAGTGGGCCATAGAAAGCCTATTTTTTTTATTTTTTGGTTTCTAAATTCTCCCTGAAAAAATAAAAAAAAATCAGTGGGAGATTAATATTGCCCTTTCTGCTTGTGTGCCACTCCTGACTCCTGGGTGTGCCATCTCTCTCTCAAATAGTGGGCCATAGAAAGCCTATTTTTTTATTTTTTGGTTTCTAAATTCTCCCTGAAAAAATAAAAAAAAACCAGTGTGTTAGGTGTCGAGTTCCCGCTTCTGCACAAGGGGAATCTCGAGCCATCTCCGCTGCAGTCTCCCATTCTTATCCAGCCACAGTGGAGTCTGCTCAGCAGAGACGTCGGTCCCAGCATCTTGCTCAGTCTCACTCTGTACAAAGAGTTACTGCTGCTTTTCCTGCTTCTGCCATTGAAGTCAGTGTTGGGCAGCGGCGAGCAGATGCTTTTGGGGCTAAGTCCTGCTTTTCTCTTTCTGAGCATGCCCAGGGCAAGATCTCCCATTGGAGATCGAGGGTCACATGCTCAGGTACTGCAGCACATCCCATTGGTCCTCCAGGAAGGTCCTGAAAGGGCAAAACTTTGGTAGCAGCTTCCCATTGGTCCTTTATTGGAAGGTCCTGAACGTGCTGCAACTATATAAGCTGCGCATGACCGCACGGCCATGCGCTAGTGTACATTTGTAAATGTGTGTGTGTTGTGAGTGAAAGTCGGTCTTTAAATAACCCTCCCTATTGGATGACTGTTCGCGGAAGGTGTATGTTTGCTATCTAGCGCCCGACTTAGCCATCGGCACGTAAACACACAATACAGCGTCTTATTGCTGTGACCGCCAGTGCGGCGCCTTGTGCTTTCACAGCGCTTTCCTGACCCAAGCCTGGGTGGTTAGTGGCGTTCGCCAGTGCGACACTGCATGCACTCTCGTGCTTCTATTGCTGTCACTCTGACACCTCAGTAGTGGTGTTGAGCGCATGAGGTCTATGTACTCAAATCCTGTGTCTTGGGATTGAGTTCTGAGACTCGTTGCTTGCGCTCTTGGTGCGGTACCACGGCCCTGTGACGTAACAGGGTTCGCTTTCTTCACACAGGGTGAGGTTAGCCCATGCGTGTATTCACTTTGTACCGCCATATAGTCTGTCATTACTTGGCAGCAGGTTCCATCTCTGCACGGTGGACCCCAGGCTGCGAACGCATCATACTCTATCTGTCTTATTATTTGGTGCGTTCCGCTAGCCCTAACATTACACTAGTGCCAGGGTCTGGCTAGTAATGACAGACAAACAGCAATCCTTGCGGTATATCCAGCAGCTGGAGGGTAGATTGGCGGCTCTCGAGAGCTCAACCTCAGCTGTGGATGTTACCGCAGTTGCTGTACAGGCTGCTAGCGTGGTTGCAGCAACCTTGTCCATTGCCACCCCTGTTCTGACATTATCTCGCCTCCCGCTGCCAGAAAAATTTTCTGGTGATAGCAAATTTTGTAGGGGATTCGTGAGTCAGTGCTCTATTCACCTCGAGCTCCTGGCTGCACGTTTTCCCACAGAGCGGGCTAAGGTGGGATTTATAGTGTCTCTCTTGTCGGAAAGGGCGTTGGAATGGGCTACGCCGCTGTGGGAGCGTGGCGATCATGTGGTGCAGAGTGCTCCGCTGTTCCTGAGCACTCTGAAACAGGTCTTTTTAGGACCTCAAGTCACCCATGATACTGCGCTCCAACTGCTGGCATTAACTCAGGGTGAGTCCTTGGTCAGTCATTTTGCCGTCCAATTCCGCACTTTAGCTTCTGAGCTGGACTGGTCGGATAAAGCCCTTATCCCCATATTTTGGAGGGGCCTGGCTGATCACGTTAAGGACGCTCTGGCCACTAGGGAGATTCCTGCCACACTGGAGGAGTTAATAACTGTCTCCACTCGAATTGACCTCCGTTTTAACGAGCGGAGGTTAGAGCGAGCCCAGTGTAGGCAGAGGTTTCGGCTGGCTCCTACCTTCGCCAAACCTCTGGAATCTCCGGTCCTGGTTCCTGAGTCACATGAGGCCATGGAAGTGTCACAATCGGGATCTAAGTCCCGGACCGCTTGTGCACTCAAGGTCTGTCATGTTTGCCAGCAGTCAGGACATCTAGCCACCAGATGTCCTCAGCGGTCGAGGAAACGTCAGCGTCTAGTGGTAGTAGGTGGAGGTACACTAGACACGGCGACGTTTGCCTCTAAATTGTCCTTTAAGGGGACAATTATTATAGGCTCATTCTCCCACTCGGTAGAGCTCTGCGTGGATTCTGGGGCGGAGGGCAATTTTATGTCTTCTGCCTTCGCCCAACGTCACGCAATACCCCTGGTTATGCTAGCTCAACCAGTAACGGTACGAGTGGTGAATGGGTCGACACTGCCCTCACAGATAACACACCAGACCATCCCTTTTACTCTGTCCATGTCGCCATCTCATCAGGAAATTATATCTCTGCTTGTCATTCCTGAGGGAATTGATGAGGTCCTGTTGGGAATACCTTGGCTACGGTACCACTCTCCTCATATCGAGTGGTCCTCAGGCAGAATTCTGGGATGGGGCGAATCTTGTGGGGGTAGGTGTCAGAGGGAGTGCGTTCAGGTTGCTACTACAGAGGTACCCGCAGATCTATCCTCTCTCCCCAAGCAGTATTGGTCTTATGCAGACGTGTTCTCCAAAAAGGCGGCGGAGATCCTTCCGCCCGATCGCCCCTATGACTGTCCTATTGATCTCTTGCCTGGTGCTGAGCCTCCCCGGGGTCGAGTCTATCCGTTATCTCTCCCGGAGACGGAGGCAATGTCACAGTACATCCAGGAAAATCTGGCAAGAGGATTCATTAGGAAGTCAGTGTCACCTGCTGGGGCAGGGTTCTTCTTCGTGCAGAAGAAGAATGGGGAATTGCGCCCATGCATAGACTACAGGGATCTTAACGCCATCACCATTAAGAATAAGTATCCTTTGCCCTTGATATCTGAGCTCTTCGAAAGGCTTCGGGGAGCAAGGGTATTTACTAAATTAGATCTGCGGGGTGCTTACAACCTGATTCGCATCCGTGAGGGGGACGAATGGAAGACGGCTTTTAACACCAGGGATGGGCACTATGAATATCTGGTGATGCCCTTCGGGCTCTGTAATGCCCCAGCCGTTTTCCAAGACTTTGTGAACGACATCTTCCGGGATATGCTTTCCACCTCGGTCGTAGTCTATCTGGATGATATTCTCATCTACTCTCCAGATATTGACTCCCACCGGAGAGATGTTTGCAAAGTCTTCGACCTCCTACGGGCAAACTCCCTCTATGCCAAGTTGGAGAAGTGTATGTTTGAGCAGGAGTCCTTACCTTTCCTAAGCTACATCATCTCTGCCCAGGGATTGGCTATGGATCCTGCCAAACTACAGGCTGTGATGGACTGGCAGGAACCCCATTCTCTTAAAGCGGTGCAGCGCTTTATGGGGTTCATTAATTATCGCCAGTTCATTCCGCACTTCTCAACTTTGGTAGCTCCCTTGGTTGCCCTCACCAAGAAGGGGGCAAATCCCAAATTGTGGTCTGAGGAGGTCTCCAAGGCCTTTAACTCCATAAAGTCACACTTCGCTAGTGCTCCCATCCTACATCGCCCCGATGTTGATAAGCCATTTATCATGGAGGTGGATGCTTCTTCTGTTGGTGCTGGAGCAGTCCTCTTCCAAAAGGATGCTCAAGGTCGGAAGCATCCTTGCTTCTTCTTTTCTAAGACCTTCTCACCAGCAGAGAGGAATTATTCCATCGGGGACAGGGAGTTGCTAGCCATGAAGTTGGCTTTCTTGGAGTGGAGACATCTCTTGGAGGGCGCACGTTTTCCCTTCCAAGTCTTCACAGACCATAAACATTTGGTGTACCTGCAGACAGCCCAGCGGTTGAATTCTCGCCAGGCCAGATGGTCCTTATTCTTCTCCCGGTTTCATTTCACCCTCCATTTTCTTTCTGGGGAGAAGAACATTCGGGCCGACGTTCTCTCTCGCTCCGTTGTGTCATCTGCGGAGGAGGAAGAGGAGCCTCGGCTTATTGTCCCCACCGAGAGCTTGAGAACTGTGGCCCCGGTTTCGCTAGAGTCTGTGCCTCCGGGCAAGACTTTTGTACCATCCAGTTTGCGACCGGAGGTTCTCTCTTGGGCACACTCGTCCAGGGTGGGTGGACATTTTGGTTCCAAAAGGACATCTGAGTTACTGGCGAGGACATACTGGTGGCCGCATATGGCTCGTGATGTCGCAGAATATGTTCGGGCGTGTGTCTCTTGCGCCAAGAACAAGTCCCCTCGGCAACGGCCAGCTGGTTTGCTTTACCCTCTGCCGGTGGCGGACAGGCCCTGGGAGATGGTCGGGATGGACTTTGTGGTGGGCTTACCCAAGTCTCGTAACTGCACCATTATCTGGGTGATCACCGACCATTTTTCCAAAATGGTGCACTTGGTGCATCTTCCATGGCTACCTTCTGCACGGGCGTTGGCTGTCTTGTTCATCAAACATATCTTTCGCCTACACGGTATGCCAGACAAAATTGTTAGTGACCGGGGTCCCCAGTTTGCGTCTCGATTCTGGAGAGAGCTTTGTCGTCTACTCAGTATTGAGTTGAATCTCTCTTCGGCATATCATCCCGAGACGAATGGGTTGGTAGAGAGGGCCAACCAGACCTTGGTCACATATTTACGACATTTTGTTTCTGCCAGGCAGGATGACTGGGCATCCTTGCTACCGTGGGCAGAGTTTGCACTTAACAACGCCGTAGCCGACTCCACCGGTCAGACTCCATTCCTCCTAAATTACGGCCAGCATCCGCATGTCCCTGTGCCCATGCCTGTGTCTTCTGCTGACTCCAGGGTGGCAGACTGGGCTGTGGAGGCACGGGACATTTGGGACCGCATTCAGGATGCCATTCAGGCCTCCAAGGCGAGAATGAGGTCCTCCGCCGATGCTCATCGGCGTCCCACTCCGACCTTTGCTCCTGGCGACTTAGTGTGGCTTTCCGCCCGTAACATCAGGCTGCATGTTGAGTCCACTAAGTTTGCACCTTGCTACTTGGGTCCCTTCAAGGTCCTTGAACAGGTTAACCCTGTGGTCTACCGTCTGGCCCTTCCTCCACGCTTGGGTATCACCGACACCTTTCATGTGTCCCTCTTGAAACCCGTATACATGTCCTGGTTTTCCCAGTCATCTGCCGGGACATCGGGTTCGTCTACGGACGATTACGAGGTGAACGCTATTTTGGGGTGCAAGGTGGTACGTGGCAAAAAGTTCTATCTGGTGGATTGGAAGGGTTATGGCCCAGAGGACAGGTCATGGGAGCCTGCTGAAAACATTCGGGCCCCACAGCTCATTGCTGCCTTCGAGCGTAGCGAGGCCCAAGGAGGGGAGGGTCCTAGGAGGGGGGGGTAATGTTAGGTGTCGAGTTCCCGCTTCTGCACAAGGGGAATCTCGAGCCATCTCCGCTGCGGTCTCCCATTCTTATCCAGCCGCAGTGGAGTCTGCTCAGCAGAGACGTCGGTCCCAGCGTCTTGCTCAGTCTCACTCTGTACAAAGAGTTACTGCTGCTTTTCCTGCTTCTGCCATTGAAGTCAGTGTTGGGCAGCGGCGAGCAGATGCTTTTGGGGCTAAGTCCTGCTTTTCTCTTTCTGAGCATGCCCAGGGCAAGATCTCCCATTGGAGATCGAGGGTCACATGCTCAGGTACTGCAGCACATCCCATTGGTCCTCCAGGAAGGTCCTGAAAGGGCAAAACTTTGGTAGCAGCTTCCCATTGGTCCTTTATTGGAAGGTCCTGAACGTTCTGCAACTATATAAGCTGCGCATGACTGCACGGCCATGCGCTAGTGTACATTTGTAAATGTGTGTGTGTTGTGAGTGAAAGTCGCTCTTTAAATAACCCTCCCTATTGGATGACTGTTCGCGGAAGGTGTATGTTTGCTATCTAGCGCCCGACTTAGCCATCAGCACGTAAACACACAATACAGCGTCTTATTGCTGTGACCGCCAGTGCGGCGCCTTGTGCTTTCACAGCGCTTTCCTGACCCAAGCCTGGGTGGTTAGTGGCGTTCGCCAGTGCGGCACTGCATGCACTCTCGTGCTTCTATTGCTGTCACTCTGACACCTCAGTAGCGGTGTCGAGCGCATGAGGTCTATGTACTCAAATCCTGTGTCTTGGGATTGAGTTCTGAGACTCGTTGCTTGCGCTCTTGGTGCGGTACCACGGCCCTGTGACGTAACAGGGTTCGCTTCCTTCAGACAGGGTGAGGTTAGCCCATGTGTGTATTCACTTTGTACCGCCATATAGTCCGTCATTACTTGGCAGCAGGTTCCATCTCTGCACGGTGGACCCCGGGCTGCGAACGCACCATACTCTATCTGTCTTATTATTTGGTGCGTTCCGCTAGCCCTAACACAGTGGGAGATTAATATTGCCCTTTCTGCTTGTGTGCCAGTCTTGACTCCTGGGTGTGCCATCTCTCTCTCTCAAATAGTGGGCCATAGAAAGCCTATTTTTTTTTTTATTTGGTTTCTAAATTCTCCCTGAAAAAATCATTTTTTTTAATTTGGTTTCTAAATTCTCCCTGAAAAAATCATTTTTTTAATTTTGTTTCTAAAGTCTCCCTGAAAAAATAAAAAAAAATCAGTGGGTGATTAATATTGCCCTTTCTGCTTGTGTGCCACTCCTGACTCCTGGGTGTGCCATCTCTCTCTCTCAAATAGTGGGCCATAGAAAGCCTATTTTTGTTTTTTATTTGGTTTCTAAATTCTCCCTGAAAAAATCATTTTTTTTAATTTGGTTTCTAAAGTCTCCCTGAAAAAATAAAAAAAATCAGTGGGAGATTAATATTGCCTTTCTGCTTGTGTGCCAGTCTTGACTCCTGGGTGTGACATCTCTCTCTCTCAAATAGTGGGCCATAGAAAGCCAATTTTTTTTTTTTTTGCTTTCTAAATTTTCCCTGAAAAAACAAAAACAAAACAGTGGGAGATTAATATTGCCCTTTCTGCTTGTGTGCCACTCCTGACTCCTGGGTGTGCCATCTCTCTCTCTCAAATAGTGGGACATAGAAAGCCTATTTTTTTTATTTTTTGGTTTCTAAATTCTCCCTGAAAAAATAAAAAAAAAACAGTGGGAGATTAATATTGCCCTTTCTGCTTGTGTGCCAGTCTTGACTCCTGGGCGTGCCATCTCTCTCTCTCAAATAGTGGGCCATAGAAAGCCTATTTTTGTTTTTTATTTGGTTTCTAAATTCTCCCTGAAAAAATCATTTTTTTTAATTTGGTTTCTACAGTCTCCCTGAAAAAATAAAAAAAAATCAGTGGGAGATTAATATTGCCCTTTCTGCTTGTGTGCCAGTCTTGACTCCTGGGTGTGCCATCTCTCTCTCTCAAATAATGGGCCATAGAAAGCCTATTTTTTTATTTTTTGGTATCAAAATTTTCCCTGAAAAAACAAAAACAAAACAGTGGGAGATTAATATTGCCCTTTCTGCTTGTGTGCCACTCCTGACTCCTGGGTGTGCCATCTCTCTCTCTCTCTCAAATAGTGGGCCATAGAAAGCCTATTTTTTTATTTTTTGGTTTCTAAATTCTCCCTGAAAAAATAAAAAAAAACAGTGGGAGATTAATATTGCCTTTTCTGCTTGTGTGCCAGTCTTGACTCCTGGGCGTGCCATCTCTCTCTCTCAAATAGTGGGCCATAGAAAGCCTATTTTTTTCTATTTGGTTTCTAAATTCTCCCTGAAAAAATCATTTTTTTTATTTGGTTTCTAAATTCTCCCTGAAAAAATCATTTTTTTTATTTTGTTTCTAAAGTCTCCCTGAAAAAAATTAAAAAAAATCAGTGGGAGATTAATATTGCCCTTTCTGCTTGTGTGCCACTCCTGACTCCTGGGTGTGCCATCTCCCTCTCTCAAATAGTGGGCCATAGAAAGCCTATTTTTTTATTTTTTGGTTTCTAAATTCTCCCTGAAAAAATAAAAAAAAAACAGTGGGAGATTAATATTGCCCTTTCTGCTTGTGTGCCAGTCTTGACTCCTGGGCGTGCCATCTCTCTCTCTCAAATAGTGGGCCATAGAAAGCCTATTTTTGTTTTTTATTTGGTTTCTAAATTCTCCCTGAAAAAATCATTTTTTTAAATTTGGTTTCTAAATTCTCCCTGAAAAAATCATTTTTTTAAATTTGGTTTCTAAAGTCTCCCTGAAAAAAAAAAAAAAATCAGTGGGAGATTAATATTGCCCTTTCTGCTTGTGTGCCAGTCTTGACTCCTGGGTGTGCCATCTCTCTGTCTCAAATAGTGGGCCATAGAAAGCCTATGTTAGGACTGGCGGAACGCACCAAGACAGATGGTATAGATGCGTTTGCAGTCCGGGGTCCACCGTGCAGGTGTAAACCTGCTGCTAGCAATTAGCAGACTATATGGCGGTACACTAGAGTATACACGCGTGGGTTAACCTCACCCAGTGTGAAAGAATCAATCCTGTTAAGGCACAGGACCGCGGTACCGCACCTAAAGCGCGAGCAAGTAGTCAGCGAACACAACCCCAACTGGGATTGAAGTCCGATTAGACCCTTGCTGGCGCAACACCGCAACTGGGTGTGAAATGAAACAGAAGAGCATGCAGTGCCGCACTGACGAACGCCACTAACCACCCAGGATTGGGTAAGGAAAGCACAGAGGAAGTGCACGGCGCCGTACTGGCGGTCACAGCAACTGGACGCTATAATGTGTGACTAGTGCTGTAGGATAAGTCGGGCGCTAGGTAGCAGCCATACACCTTCCGCGAACAGTCATACTATAGGGTAGGGGTATCCAAGGACGACTTGCACTCACAACATACACACATTAGCAATTGTTTGACAATACTAGCGCATGGCCGTGCGGTCATGCGCAGTTTATATAGCAGCAGCACAGGAAGTGGCCACAGCACTTTTGCCCTTCTAGGACCTGCCAAGAGGACCAATGGAATGTGCTGCAGAGCCTGAGCACATGACCATCGATCTCCAACGGGAGACCTTACGCTGGGCATGCTCAGTACGTGCAGACAAGGACTTAGTCCCAGAGAAGTCTGCTCGCTGCTGACCAGCACAGACTTTAATAGCAGAGACTGGAGAAGCAGCAGTAACTCTCAGAACAGAGTGAGAATGAGCAAGACGCTGGGACCGACGTCCTTGCTGAGCAGACTCCACTGCGGCTGGACAAGAATTGGAGACCGCAGCGGAGGTGGCTCGAGATTCCCCCTGTGCAGAAGCGGGAACTCGACCCCTAACATGCCCCCCCCTCCTTGGGCCTCGCTACGTTCGAAGGCAGCAATGAGCTGCGGAGCCCGAATGTGCTCAACAGGCTCCCAGGACCTGTCCTCGGGGCCATAACCCTTCCAGTCCACCAAATAAAATTTTTTACCATGCACCACCTTGCACCCCAAAATAGCGTTCACCTCATAATCGTCCAAAGACGAACCCGATGTCCCAGCAGATGACTCGGAGAACCGGGACATATACACGGGTTTCAAGAGGGACACATGAAAGGTGTCGGTGATACCCAGGCGTGGCGGAAGGGCCAAGCGATAGACCACAGGATTAACCTGCTCGAGGACCTTGAAAGGACCCAAGTAGCGAGGTGCAAATTTAGTGGACTCAACTCGCAGCCTGATGTTACGGGCGGAGAGCCACACCAAGTCACCAGGAGCAAAGGTCGGAGCGGGGCGCCGATGAGCATCGGCGGAGGACCTCATTCTCTCCTTAGAGGCCCGAATGGCATCCTGAGTGCGGTCCCAAATATCCCGTGCCTCCACAGCCCAGTCTGCCACCCTGGAGTCGGCGGAAGACACGGGCATGGGCACAGGTACCCGTGGATGCTGACCATAGTTGAGGAGGAATGGGGTTTGTCCAGTGGAGTCGACTACGGCGTTGTTCAGTGCAAACTCTGCCCATGATAGCAAGGATGCACAGTCATCCTGCCTGGCTGAAACAAAATGTCGCAGGTATGTGACCAAGGTCTGGTTGGCCCTCTCTACCAACCCATTTGTCTCGGGATGATAAGCGGAAGAGAGATTCAACTCAATACTGAGAAAACGACACAGCTCTCTCCAGAACCGAGATGCAAACTGGGGACCCCGGTCACTGACAATTTTGTCAGGCATACCATGTAGGCGGAAGATGTGCTTAATGAACAACGCAGCCAAGGCCCGTGCAGAAGGTAACCGTGGTAGCGGCACCAAATGCACCATTTTCGAGAAATGATCGGTGATGACCCAAATGATGGTACAGCTGCGAGACTTGGGCAAACCCACAACAAAGTCCATCCCGACCATCTCCCAGGGCCTATCTGCCACCGGCAAGGGATAGAGCAACCCAGCTGGCCTTTGACGCGGAGATTTATTTTTGGCGCAGGAGACACACGCCAGAATATAATCCCTGACATCCCGGACCATATGCAGCCACCAGTACGTCCTCGCCAGTAGCTCAGATGTCCTCTTTGTCCCAAAGTGTCCACCCACTCTGGACGAATGAGCCCAAGAGAGAACCTCTGGTCGCAAATTAATGGGCATAAAAGTCTTGCCCGGAGGCACAGACTCAAGCGAAACCGGTGCTACGGTTCTCAGGCTCTCAGAGGGAATTGACATAAGGGAGCGAGAGAGAGCATCAGCACGAATATTCTTCTCCCCGGCGAGAAAATGAAGAGAAAAGTGGAACCGGGAAAAGAACAAGGACCATCTGGCTTGGCGAGAATTTAGCCGCTGGGCTGTCTGTAAGTAGACCAAATTTTTGTGGTCAGTGTAAACCTGGAAGGGAAACCGCGCACCTTCCAGAAGATGTCTCCACTCTGAAAAGGCCAACTTCATTGCTAGCAGCTCCCTATCCCCGATGGAGTAGTTTCTCTCTGCTGGCGAGAAAGTCTTAGAGAAGAAGAAGCATGGATGCTTCCGACCTTGAGCATCCTTCTGGTAGAGGACTGCTCCAGCACCAACGGACGAGGCATCCACCTCCATTAGGAATGGCTTATCCACATCGGGACGATGTAAGATGGGAGCACTAGCAAAGTGGGACTTAATAGAAGTGAAGGCCTTGGAGACCTCTTCCGACCACAATTTAGGATTCGCTCCCTTCTTGGTGAGGGCTACCAAGGGAGCTACCAGAGTTGAGAAGTGGGAAATGAACTGGCGGTAATAGTTAATGAACCCCATAAAGCGCTGCACCGCTTTAAGAGAATGGGGCTCTTGCCAGTCCATCACAGCCTGTAGTTTGGCAGGATCCATAGCCAATCCCTGGGTGGAGATGATATAGCCCAAGAACGGCAAAGACTCCTGCTCAAACATACACTTCTCCAACTTAGTGTAAAGAGAGTTTGCCCGTAGGAGGTCGAAGACTCTGCCAACATCTCTCCGGTGGGAGTCAATATCTGGAGAAAAGATGAGAATATCATCCAGATAGACTACAAGTGAGGTGGAAAGCATATCCCGGAAGATGTCGTTGACAAAGTCTTGAAAAACGGCTGGGGCATTACAGAGCCCGAAGGGCATCACCAGATACTCATAGTGCCCATCTCTGGTGTTAAACGCCGTTTTCCATTCGTCCCCCTCACGGATGCGAATCAGGTTGTAAGCACCCCGCAGATCTAATTTAGTAAATACCCTTGCTCCCCGAAGCCTATCGAAGAGCTCAGATATCAAGGGCAAAGGATACTTGTTCTTAACGGTGATAGCGTTAAGACCCCTGTAGTCTATGCATGGACGTAGCTCCCCATTCCTCTTCTGCACGAAGAAGAACCCTGCCCCAGCAGGTGACACTGACTTCCTGATAAACCCTCTTGCCAGATTCTCTTGAATGTACTGAGACATGGCCTCCGTCTCCGGGAGAGATAATGGATAAACTCGACCCCGGGGAGGCTCCGCACCAGGCAAGAGATCGATAGGACAGTCATAGGGGCGATGGGGCGGAAGGGTCTCCGCCGCCTTCTTGGAGAACACGTCTGCGTAAGACCAATATTGCTTGGGGAGAGAGGATAGATCTGCGGGTACCTCAGTAATAGCAACCTGAACGCACTCTCGGTGACACCTACCCCCACATGATTCACCCCATCCCAGAATTCTGCCTGAGGACCACTCGATGTGAGGAGAGTGGTACCGTAGCCAAGGTATCCCCAACAGGACCTCATCAATTCCCTCAGGAATGACGAGCAGAGAAATAATCTCCTGATGGGATGGCGACAGGGACAGAGTAACAGGGATGGTCTGATGTGTTATCTGTGCGGGGAGTGTCGACCAATTCACCACTCGTACCGTTACTGGTTGAGATAGCATAACCAGGGGTATTGCGTGACGTTGGGCGAAGGCAGAAGACATAAAATTGCCCTCCGCCCCAGAATCCACGCAGAGGTCTACCGAGTGGGAGGATGAGCCAAAGGTAATTTTCCCCTTAAAGGACAATTTGGAGGCAAACGTCGCAGTGTCTAGTGCACCTCCACCTACTACCACTAGACGCTGACGTTTCCTCGACCGCTGATGACATCTGGTGGCAAGATGTCCTGACTGTTGGCAAACATGGCAACCCTGGAGTGCATGAGCGTTCTGGGACTTAGATTCTGCTCGTGACACCACCTTAGGTTCCTGGAACTCAGGAGCCTGGACTGGAGATTCCAAAGGTTTGGCGAAGGTGGGAGCCAGCCGAAACCTCTGCCTACACTGGGCTCGCTCTAACCTCCGCTCGTGAAAACTGAGGTCAATGCGAGTAGATACTGCTATTAACTGCTCCAGTGTGGCGGGAATCTCCCTAGTGGCCAGAGCATCCTTAACGTGGTCAGCCAGCCCCCTCCAAAATATAGGGATAAGGGCTTTATCCGACCACTCCAGCTCAGATGCCAGAGTGCGGAAATGGACGGCAAAAAGGCTGACCAAGGACGAGCCCTGAGTCAGTGCCAACAGTTGGAGCGCCATGTCATGGGTGACACGAGGTCCTAGAAAGACCTGTTTCAGAGTGCTCAGGAATAACGGAGCACTCTGCACCACATGATCGCCACGCTCCCAAAGCGGCGTAGCCCACTGCAACGCCCTGTCCGACAATAAGGAAATTATAAAGCCCACCTTAGCCCGCTCTGTAGGGAAACGAGAGGCCAGAAGCTCGAGATGTATTGAGCACTGACTCACGAAACCCCTACAGGACTTACTGTCACCAGAAAATTTCTCTGGTAGCGGGAGGCGAGATAGCGTCGGTACAGGAGCGGCAGTGGCAAGGTAGCTGCAGTCACACTTGCAGCCTGAACAGCGACAGCAGTAACATCCACAGCTGAGGTTGAACGCTCAAGGGCCGCCAACCTTCCCTCCAGCTGCTGGATGTACCGCTGTAAACGCTGGTCGTCCGCCATTTTACTAGCCAGACCCTGGCGCTAGTATTCTGTTAGGACTGGCGGAACGCACCAAGACAGATGGTATAGATGCGTTCGCAGTCCGGGGTCCACCGTGCAGGTGTAAACCTGCTGCTAGCAATTAGCAGACTATATGGCGGCACACTAGAGTATACACGCGTGGGTTAACCTCACCCAGCGTGAAAGAAGCAATCCTGTTAAGGCACAGGACCGCGGTACCGCACCTAAAGCGCGAGCAAGTAGTCAGCGAACACAACCCCAACTGGGATTGAAGTCCGATTAGACCCTTGCTGGCGCAACACCGCAACTGGGTGTGAAATGAAACAGAAGAGCATGCAGTGCCGCACTGACGAACGCCACTAACCACCCAGGCTTGGGTAAGGAAAGCACAGAGGAAGTGCACGGCGCCGTACTGGCGGTCACAGCAACTGGACGCTATAATGTGTGACTAGTGCTGTAGGATAAGTCGGGCGCTAGGTAGCAGCCATACACCTTCCGCGAACAGTCATACTATAGGGTAGGGGTATCCAAGGACGACTTGCACTCACAACATACACACATTAGCAATTGTTTGACAATACTAGCGCATGGCCGTGCGGTCATGCGCAGTTTATATAGCAGCAGCACAGGAAGTGGCCACAGCACTTTTGCCCTTCTAGGACCTGCCAAGAGGACCAATGGAATGTGCTGCAGAGCCTGAGCACATGACCCTCGATCTCCAACGGGAGACCTTACGCTGGGCATGCTCAGTACGTGCAGACAAGGACTTAGTCCCAGGAAGTCCGCTCGCTGCTGACCAGCACAGACTTTAATAGCAGAGACTGGAGAAGCAGCAGTAACTCTCAGAACAGAGTGAGAATGAGCAAGACGCTGGGACCGACGTCCTTGATGAGCAGACTCCACTGCGGCTGGACAAGAATGGGAGACCGCAGCGGAGGTGGCTCGAGATTCCCCCTGTGCAGAAGCGGGAACTCGACCCCTAACAGCCTATTTTTTTATTTTTTGGTTTCTAAATTCTCCCTGAAAAAATAAAAAAAAATCAGTGGGAGATTAATATTGCCCTTTCTGCTTGTGTGCCACTCCTGACTCCTGGGTGTGCCATCTCTCTCTCTCAAATAGTGGGCCATAGAAAGCCAATTTTTTTTATTTTTTGGTTTCTAAATTCTCCCTCAAAAAAACAAAAAAAATCAGTGGGAGATTAATATTGCCCTTTCTGCTTGTGTGCCACTCCTGACTCCTGGGTGTGCCATCTCTCTCTCTCAAATAGTGGGCCATAGAAAGCCTATTTTTTTTATTTTTTGGTTTCTAAATTCTCCCTGAAAAAATTAAAAAAAAAACAGTGGGAGATTAATATTGCCCTTTCTGCTTGTGTGCCAGTCTTGACTCCTGGGCGTGCCATCTCTCTCTCTCAAACAGTGGGCCATAGAAAGCCTATTTTTGTTTTTTATTTGGTTTCTAAATTCTCCTTGAAAAAATCATTTTTTTAGTTTGGTTTCTAAATTCTCCCTGAAAAAATCATTTTTTTTATTTTGTTTCTAAAGTCTCCCTGAAAAAATAAAAAAAAATCAGTGGGAGATTAATATTGCCCTTTATGCTTGTGTGCCAGTCTTGACTCCTGGGTGTGCCATCTCTCTCTCTCAAATAGTGGGCCATAGAAAGCCTATGTTTTTTATTTTTTGGTTTCTAAATTCTCCCTGAAAAAACAAAAAAAAAACAGTGGGAGATTAATATTGCCCTTTCTGCTTGTGTGCCACTCCTGACTCCTGGGTGTGCCATCTCTCTCTCTCAAATAGTGGGCCATAGAAAGCCTATTTTTGTTTTTAATTTGGTTTCGAAATTCTCCCTGAAAAAATCATTTTTTTTAATTTGGTTTCTAAATTCTCCCTGAAAAAATCATTTTTTTAATTTGGTTTCTAAAGTCTTCCTGAAAAAATAAAAAAAAATCAGTGGGAGATTAATATTGCCCTTTCTGCTTGTGTGCCACTCCTGACTCCTGGGTGTGCCATCTCTCTCTCTCAAATAGTGGGCCATAGAAAGCCTATTTTTTTTATTTTTTGGTTTCTAAATTCTCCCTGAAAAAAACGAAAAAAATCAGTGGGAGATTAATGTTGCCCTTTCTGCTTGTGTGCCACTCCTGACTCCTGGGTGTGCCATCTCTCTCTCTCAAATAGTGGGCCATAGAAAGCCTATTTTTTTATTTTTTGGTTTCTAAATTCTCCCTGAAAAAATAATAAAAAAACAGTGGGAGATTAATATTGCCCTTTCTGCTTGTGTGCCAGTCTTGACTCCTGGGCGTGCCATCTCTCTCTCAAATAGTGGGCCATAGAAAGCCTATTTTTGTTTTTTGTTTGGTTTCTAAATTCTCCCTAAAAAAATAATTTTTTTAATTTGGTTTCTAAATTCTCCCTGAAAAAATCATTTTTTTTATTTGGTTTCTAAAGTCTCCCTGAAAAAATAAAAAAAAATCAGTGGGAGATTAATATTGCCCTTTCTGCTTGTGTGCCAGTCTTGACTCTGTCCTTTGCCTGTAGGACAGTATTGCAAGAGAGCTTGGCTGAGTAGATTACACAAGAAGGAAAACACACAGCAAGTCAGCAGGATCTAGGAGCAACATGGCAGATGTGACAACCTACATGGTGAGCTGCAGCATGTGCTACATGTTCACAGATCGACCAGAAGAAGAATCCAATTTCACCTGTCAGAAGTGTAGACTAGTGGCCCTTTTAGAAGAAAAGGTGCGGGGTCTGGAAGAAAGAATAGCAACTTTGAAACTCATCAAAGAGAATGAAGACTTTCTAGACAGAACAGAAGCATCTCTACTGGTCACAGAAGGTGCAAAAAGTGTCAGAGAACCTCCAAAAGCAGATGAGTGGAAGCATGTGACCAAAAGAAGCAAGAAGACCATGGAGAAATCACCAACCACACAACTGAAGAACCGATATCAAATCTTTGTAGAGGATGAAGATGGCACACCTAAGAATGAAGCAATACCAGCAAGCAAAAAAGAAAAGGGCACACAGCAACAAGTGACAGCAAAAAGTACAGCCAAGAAGCAACGAAGAGTGGTGGTGGTGGGAGACTCACTACTGAGAGGCACCGAAGCAGCCATCTGCAGACCGGACATAACTGCAAGAGAAGTATGCTGCCTTCCAGGTGCGATGATCAAGGATGTGACCGATAGGATACCAAAGCTCTTCAGCTCCAAGGACGTCCACCCATTTCTTCTGATACATGTTGGCACCAATGACACGGCAAGGAAGGACCTACCGACAATCTGCAAGGACTTTGAAGAGTTGGGGAAGAAAGTAAAGGAACTGGATGCACAGGTAGTTTTTTCTTCTATCCTTCCAGTAGACGGGCATGGCACCAGGAGATGGAACAGGATCCTTGATGCAAACAACTGGCTAAGACGATGGTGCAGACAACAAGGATTTGGATTCCTGGACCACGGTGTGAATTACTGGTATGATGGACTCCTCGCCAGAGACGGACTACACCTCAACAAACCTGGGAAACACACATTCGCCAGAAGACTCGCTACACTCATCAGGAGGGCGTTAAACTAGAAGAAGAGGGGACGGGAAGAAAAACATTAGACTCGAACAAAGACGACCCAGGAAAACATACTCAGAAGGGAGGTAAGAACATTTCTAAAACAATCCACAGTGAGGAGATTGGAACAAAACAAAATCCTCTAAACTGCATGCTCGCAAACGCCAGAAGCCTGACAAACAAGATGGAAGAACTAGAAGCAGAAATATCTACAGGTAACTTTGACATAGTGGGAATAACCGAGACATGGTTAGATGAAAGCTATGACTGGGCAGTTAACTTACAGGGTTACAGTCTGTTTAGAAAGGATCGTAAAAATCGGAGAGGAGGAGGGGTTTGTCTCTATGTAAAGTCTTGTCTAAAGTCCACTTTAAGGGAGGATATTAGCGAAGGGAATGAGGATGTCGAGTCCATATGGGTTGAAATTCATGGAGGGAAAAATGGTAACAAAATTCTCATTGGGGTCTGTTACAAACCCCCAAATATAACAGAAAGCATGGAAAGTCTACTTCTAAAGCAGATAGATGAAACTGCAACCCATAATGAGGTCCTGGTTATGGGGGACTTTAACTACCCGGATATTAACTGGGAAACAGAAACCTGTGAAACCCATAAAGGCAACAGGTTTCTGCTAATAACCAAGAAAAATTATCTTTCACAATTGGTGCAGAATCCAACCAGAGGAGCAGCACTTTTAGACCTAATACTATCTAATAGACCTGACAGAATAACAAATCTGCAGGTGGTTGGGCATTTAGGAAATAGCGACCACAATATTGTGCAGTTTCACCTGTCTTTCACTAGGGGGACTTGTCAGGGAGTCACAAAAACATTGAACTTTAGGAAGGCAAAGTTTGAACAGCTTAGAGATGCCCTTAATCTGGTAGACTGGGACAATATCCTCAGAAATGAGAATACAGATAATAAATGGGAAATGTTTAAGAACATCCTAAATAGGCAGTGTAAGCGGTTTATACCTTGTGGGAATAAAAGGACTAGAAATAGGAAAAACCCAATGTGGCTAAACAAAGAAGTAAGACAGGCAATTAACAGTAAAAAGAAAGCATTTGCACTACTAAAGCAGGATGGCACCATTGAAGCTCTAAAAAACTATAGGGAGAAAAATACTTTATCTAAAAAACTAATTAAAGCTGCCAAAAAGGAAACAGAGAAGCACATTGCTAAGGAGAGTAAAACTAATCCCAAACTGTTCTTCAACTATATCAATAGTAAAAGAATAAAAACTGAAAATGTAGACCCCTTAAAAAATAGTGAGGAAAGAATGGTTGTAGATGACGAGGAAAAAGCTAACATATTAAACACCTTCTTCTCCACGGTATTCACGGTGGAAAATGAAATGCTAGGTGAAATCCCAAGAAACAATGAAAACCCTATATTAAGGGTCACCAATCTAACCCAAGAAGAGGTGCGAAACCGGCTAAATAAGATTAAAATAGATAAATCTCCGGGTCTGGATGGCATACACCCACGAGTACTAAGAGATCTAAGTAATGTAATAGATAAACCATTATTTCTTATTTTTAGTGACTCTATAGCGACAGGGTCTGTTCCGCAGGACTGGCGCATAGCAAATGTGGTGCCAATATTCAAAAAGGGCTCTAAAAGTGAACCTGGAAATTATAGGCAAGTAAGTCTAACCTCTATTGTTGGTAAAATATTTGAAGGGTTTCTGAGGGATGTTATTCTGGATTATCTCAATGAGAATAACTGTCTAACTCCATATCAGCATGGGTTTATGAGAAATCGCTCCTGTCAAACCAATCTAATCAGTTTTTATGAAGAGGTAAGCTATAGACTGGACCACGGTGAGTCATTGGACGTGGTATATCTCGATTTTTCCAAAGCGTTTGATACCGTGCCGCACAAGAGGTTGGTACACAAAATGAGAATGCTTGGTCTGGGGGAAAATGTGTGTAAATGGGTTAGTAACTGGCTTAGTGATAGAAAGCAGAGGGTGGTTATAAATGGTATAGTCTCTAACTGGGTCGCTGTGACCAGTGGGGTACCGCAGGGGTCAGTATTGGGACCTGTTCTCTTCAACATATTCATTAATGATCTGGTAGAAGGTTTACACAGTAAAATATCGATATTTGCAGATGATACAAAACTATGTAAAGCAGTTAATACAAGAGAAGATAGTATTCTGCTACAGATGGATCTGGATAAGTTGGAAACTTGGGCTGAAAGGTGGCAGATGAGGTTTAACAATGATAAATGTAAGGTTATACACATGGGAAGAGGGAATCAATATCACCATTACACACTGAACGGGAAACCACTGGGTAAATCTGACAGGGAGAAGGACTTGGGGATCCTAGTTAATGATAAACTTACCTGGAGCAGCCAGTGCCAGGCAGCAGCTGCCAAGGCAAACAGGATCATGGGGTGCATTAAAAGAGGTCTGGATACACATGATGAGAGCATTATACTGCCTCTGTACAAATCCCTAGTTAGACCGCACATGGAGTACTGTGTCCAGTTTTGGGCACCGGTGCTCAGGAAGGATATAATGGAACTAGAGAGAGTACAAAGGAGGGCAACAAAATTAATAAAGGGGATGGGAGAACTACAATACCCAGATAGATTAGCGAAATTAGGATTATTTAGTCTAGAAAAAAGACGACTGAGGGGCGATCTAATAACCATGTATAAGTATATAAGGGGACAATACAAATATCTCGCTGAGGATCTGTTTATACCAAGGAAGGTGACGGGCACAAGGGGGAATTCTTTGCATCTGGAGGAGAGAAGGTTTTTCCACCAACATAGAAGAGGATTCTTTACTGTTAGGGCAGTGAGAATCTGGAATTGCTTGCCTGAGGAGGTGGTGATGGCGAACTCAGTCGAGGGGTTCAAGGGAGGCCTGGATGTCTTCCTGGAGCAGAACAATATTGTATCATACAATTATTAGGTTCTGTAGAAGGACGTAGATCTGGGTATTTATTATGATGGAATATAGGCTGAACTGGATGGACAAATGTCTTTTTTCGGCCTTACTAACTATGTTACTATGTTACTATGTTACTATGTTACTCCTGGGTGTGCCATCTCTCTCTCTCAAATAGTGGGCCATAGAAAGCCTATTTTTTTTATTTTTTGGTTTCTAAATTCTCCCTGAAAAAACAAAAAAAAACAGTGGGAGATTAATATTGCCCTTTCTGCTTCTGTGCCACTCCTGACTCCTGGATGTGCCATCTCTCTCTCTCAAATAGTGGGCCATAGAAAGCCTATTTTTTTATTTTTTGGTTTCTAAATTCTCCCTGAAAAAATAAAAAAAAAACAGTGGGAGATTAATATTGCCCTTTCTGCTTGTGTGCCAGTCTTGACTCCTGGGTGTGCCATCTCTCTCTCTCAAATAGTGGGCCATAGAAAGCCTATTTTTTTTATTTTTTGGTTTCTAAATTCTCCCTGAAAAAACAAAAAAAATCAGTGGGAGATTAATATTGCCCTTTCTGCTTGTGTGCCACTCCTGACTCCTGGGTGTGCCATCTCTCTCTCTCAAATAGTGGGCCATAGAAAGCCTATTTTTTTTATTTTTTGGTTTCTAAATTCTCCCTGAAAAAAACAAAAAAAATCAGTGGGAGATTAATGTTGCCCTTTCTGCTTGTGTGCCACTCCTGACTCCTGTGTGTGCCATCTCTCTCTCTCAAATAGTGGGCCATAGAAAGCCTATTTTTTTATTTTTTGGTTTCTAAATTCTCCCTGAAAAAATAATAAAAAAAACAGTGGGAGATTAATATTGCCCTTTCTGCTTGTGTGCCAGTCTTGACTCCTGGGCGTGCCATCTCTCTCTCAAATAGTGGGCCATAGAAAGCCTATTTTTGTTTTTTGTTTGGTTTCTAAATTCTCCCTAAAAAAATAATTTTTTTAATTTGGTTTCTAAATTCTCCCTGAAAAAAATCATTTTTTTTATTTGGTTTCTAAAGTCTCCCTGAAAAAATAAAAAAAAATCAGTGGGAGATTAATATTGCCCTTTCTGCTTGTGTGCCAGTCTTGACTCCTGGGTGTGCCATCTCTCTCTCTCAAATAGTGGGCCATAGAAAGCCTATTTTTTTTATTTTTTGGTTTCTAAATTCTCCCTGAAAAAACAAAAAAAAACAGTGGGAGATTAATATTGCCCTTTCTGCTTCTGTGCCACTCCTGACTCCTGGATGTGCCATCTCTCTCTCTCAAATAGTGGGCCATAGAAAGCCTATTTTTTTATTTTTTGGTTTCTAAATTCTCCCTGAAAAAATAAAAAAAAAACAGTGGGAGATTAATATTGCCCTTTCTGCTTGTGTGCCAGTCTTGACTCCTGGGTGTGCCATCTCTCTGTTAGGAGTCGAGTTTCCTCTGCTGCACAGGAGGAATCTCGATCTGTGTCTGCTGCGGTCTCCCATTCTGCATCGGCCGCAGTGGGGTCTGCTCAGTGGAGGCGTTGCTCCCAGCGTCTTGCTGGGACTGATTCTGTGCAGAGGGTTACTGCTGCCTTTTCTGGCTCTCCTGTTGTACCCTGCACTGATCTGCGGCGAGCAGGCTTCTCTGGGACTAAGTCCTTATTTTCACACTCTGAGCATGCCCAGGGCAAGATCTCCCGTTGGAGATCGAGGGTCACATGCTCAGGTACTGCAGCACATTCCATTGGTCCTCCAGGAAGGTCCTGAAAGGGCAAAACTTCGGTAGCAGCTTCCTGTGCTGCAACTATATAAACTGCGCGTGACCGCACGGCCATGCGCTAGTATTGTCTTGTAAATATGTGTGTGTGTTGTGAGTGAAAGTCGCTCTTTAAATAACCCTCCCTATTGGATGACTGTTCGCGGAAGGTGTATGTTTGCTATCTAGCGCCCGACTTATCCAACAGCACGTAACACACATTACAGCTACCAGTTGCTGTGTCCGCCAGTACGGCGCCATGCGCTTGCTCTGCGCTTTCCTGACCCAAGCCTGGGTGGTTAGTGGTGTCCGTCAGTGCGGCACCGCACGCACTCTTGTGCGTTTATATTATTATTTATGTTCCTCTGACACCCCAGTTGCTGTGTCGAGCGCATGGGGTCTTCTGAACTCAAATCCTCAGTCTCGGGTTTGATATTAGTGACTCCTTGCTTGCGCTCTATGTGCGGTACCACAGTCCTGTGACGCAACAGGGTCGCTTCCTTCACACAGGGTGAAGCTAACCCATGTGTGTATTCTTATAGTACCGCCATATAGTCCGTCTTTACTAGCAGCAGGGTTTTTACCTGCACGGTGGACCTCGGACTGCGAACGCACCTAGTTCCATTTCATCTTGTACTTGGTGCGTTCCGCCAGTCCTTAACATAATACTAGCGCCAAGGTCTGGCTAGTAAATGGCGGACATTCAGCAATCTTTGCGGTATATCCAGCAGCTGGAGGGTAGGTTGACGGCTCTCGAGAGCTCAACCTCAGCTGTGGATGTTACCGCAGTTGCTGTACAGGCTGCTAGCGTGGCTGCAGCAACCTTGTCCACTGCCACCCCTGTTCCGACATTATCTCGCCTCCCGTTGCCAGAAAAATTTTCTGGAGATTGCAAAACTTGTAGGGGATTCGTGAGTCAGTGCTCTATCCACCTCGAGCTCCTGGCTGCACGTTTTCCTACAGAGCAGGCTAAGGTGGGATTTATTGTCTCTCTCTTGTCGGACAGGGCGTTGGAGAGGGCTACGCCGCTGTGGGAGCGTGGTGATCATGTGGTGCAGAGTGCTCCGTTGTTTCTGAGCACTCTGAAAAAGGTCTTTTTAGGACCTCAAGTCACCCATGACACAGCGCTCCAACTACTGGCATTAACTCAGGGTAAGTCCTTGGTCAGCCATTTTTCCGTCCGCTTCCGTACTTTAGCTTCTGAGCTGGAGTGGTCGGATAAAGCCCTTATCCCCATATTTTGGAGGGGCCTGGCTGATCACGTTAAGGACGCTCTGGCCACTAGGGAGATTCCTGCCACACTGGAGGAGTTAATAACTGTCTCTACTCGTATTGACCTCCGTTTTAACGAGCGGAGGTTAGAGCAAGCCCAGTTTAGGCAGAGGTTTCGGCTGGCTCCCACCTTCGCCAAACCTTTGGAATCTCCAATCCAGGCATCTGAGTCCGCCCGTGCACATAGGGTCTGTCATGTTTGCCAGCAGTCAGGACATCTTGCCTCCAAGGGTCCTCAACGGTCGGGGAAACGTCAGCGTCTAGTGGCAGTTGGAGGAGGTACACTAAACACGGCGATGTTTGCCTCAAAGTTGTCCTTCAAGGGGACAATTACCATAGGCCCATCCACTCTTATGGTCGAGCTATGCGTGGATTCTGGGGCAGAGGGTAATTTTATGTCTTCCTCTTTTGCCCAGCATCACGCAATACCCTTGGTGATGCTCGCCAAGCCTGTAACCGTTCGAGTGGTAAATGGGTCAACACTACCCTCACAGATTACCCACCAAACCATTCCTTTCACGCTTTCTGTGTCTCCATCACATCAGGAGATAATCTCCCTATTAGTCATTCCTGAGGGAATTGATGAGGTCCTGTTGGGGATACCATGGCTTCCCTACCATTCTCCTCATATTGAGTGGTCCTCTGGGAGAATTTTGGGATGGAGTAAATCCTGCGAGGGTAGATGTCAGAGGGAGTGCGTTCAGGTTGCTACTACACAGGTACCCGCAGATCTTTCCTCTCTCCCCAAGCACTATTGGCCCTATGCAGACGTGTTCTCCAAAAGAGCTGCGGAGACCCTTCCGCCTCACCGCCCCTATGACTGTCCTATTGACCTCTTGCCTGGTGCTGAGCCTCCCCGGGGTCGAGTCTATCCGTTATCTCTCCCGGAGACGGAGGCAATGTCTCAGTACATCCAAGAGAATCTGGCAAGAGGATTCATTAGGAAGTCAGTGTCACTGGCAGGGGCTGGGTTCTTCTTCGTACAGAAGAAGACTGGAGACTTACGTCCATGCATAGACTACAGGGGTCTTAACGCCATTACCGTTAAGAACAAGTACCCATTACCCCTGATATCTGAGCTGTTTGATAGGCTACGGGGAGCGAGGGTATTTACAAAGTTAGATCTGCGGGGTGCTTACAACCTGATTCGCATCCGTGAGGGGGATGAATGGAAGACGGCTTTTAACACCAGGGATGGGCACTATGAATATCTGGTGATGCCCTTCGGGCTCTGTAATGCCCCAGCCGTTTTCCAAGACTTTGTGAACGACATCTTCCGGGATATGCTCACCACCTCGGTCGTAGTCTATCTGGATGATATTCTCATCTTCTCTCCTGATATTGACTCCCATCGGAGAGATGTTCGCAAAGTCTTCGACCTCTTACGGGCAAACTCCCTCTACGCCAAGTTGGAGAAGTGTGTGTTTGAGCAGGAGTCCTTGCCTTTCCTTGGTTATATCCTCTCTGCCCAGGGTTTGGCTATGGATCCTGCCAAGCTACAGGCTGTAATGGACTGGCAGGAACCCCATTCTCTTAAAGCGGTGCAGCGCTTTATGGGGTTCATTAATTACTATCGCCAGTTCATTCCACACTTCTCAACTTTGGTAGCTCCCTTGGTTGCCCTCACCAAGAAGGGAGCAAATCCCAAGTTGTGGTCAGAGGAGGTCTCCAAAGCTTTTCTCTCGATCAAGTCACACTTCGCTAGCGCTCCCATCCTACATCGCCCCGATGTTGATAAACCATTTATCTTGGAGGTGGATGCCTCATCCGTTGGTGCTGGAGCAGTCCTTTTCCAAAAGGATGCTCAAGGTCGGAAGCATCCTTGCTTCTTCTTCTCCAAGACCTTCACACCAGCGGAGAGGAATTATTCCATCGGGGATAGTGAGTTGCTAGCCATGAAGTTGGCTTTTTCAGAGTGGAGACATCTCTTGGAGGGAGCTCGCTTTCCCTTCCAAGTCTTCACTGACCACAAGAACTTGGTATATCTACAAACGGCCCAGCGGCTGAATTCTCGCCAGGCTAGATGGTCCCTGTTCTTCTCCCGGTTCCATTTTACTCTCCATATTCTCTCCGGGGAGAAGAACGTTCATGCTGACGCTCTCTCCCGCTCCGTTGTGTCATCGGAGGAGGAGGAGCCTCGGCTTATTGTCCCTTCTGAGAGCCTGAGAACTGTAGCTCCGGTTTCGCTAGAGTCTGTGCCCCCGGGCAAGACTTTCGTACCAGCTAACTTGCGACCGGAGGTTCTCTCTTGGGCTCACTCCTCCAGAGTGGGTGGGCATTTTGGGACCAAGAGGACATCTGAGCTTTTGGCGAGAACATACTGGTGGCCGCATATGGCCCGAGATGTCAGGGACTATATTCAGGCGTGCGTTTCTTGCGCCCAGAATCGGTCTCCTTGGCAACGGCCTGCTGGGTTGCTTTACCCTCTACCGGTGGCAGACAGGCCCTGGGAGATGGTCGGGATGGACTTTGTGGTGGTCTTACCCAAGTCGCGTGGCTGCTCCATTATTTGGGTTGTCACCGACCATTTCTCTAAGATGGTGCATTTGGTGCCGCTTCCTCGGTTACCCTCAGCACGGGCCTTGGCGGTGTTGTTCATTAAGCACGTTTTCCGATTGCATGGTATGCCTGATAAGATTGTCAGCGATTGGGGTCCCCAGTTCGCATCTCGGTTTTGGAGAGAGCTCTGCCGTTTACTCAGCATAGAGTTAAACCTCTCCTCTGCATACCATCCCGAGACGAATGGGTTGGTGGAGAGAACCAACCAGACTCTGGTGACATATTTGCGACATTTCGTCTCTGCTAGGCAGGATGACTGGGCATCTTTGCTACCTTGGGCAGAATTTGCCTTGAACAACGCCGTAGCCGATTCCACTGGTCAAACTCCTTTTCTCCTTAATTACGGCCAGCATCCGCGTGTCCCTGTGCCTATGCCCGTGTCATCCACCGATTCTAGGGTGGCAGACTGGGCGGTGGAGGCACGTGACATCTGGGACCGCACACAGGATGCCATCCGGGCCTCCAAGGAGAGAATGAGGGTTTCGGCTGATACACACCGGCGCCCCGCTCCGGTCTTTGCTCCTGGCAACTTAGTGTGGCTCTCCGCCCGTAACATCAGGCTGCGAGTTGAGTCCACTAAGTTTGCTCCTCGCTACATTGGCCCGTTTAAGGTTCTGGAACATGTCAACCCTGTGGTCTACCATTTGGCTATTCCTCCACGCCTTGGTATCACCGATACTTTTCACGTTTCCCTCTTAAAGCCCGTTCATTTGTCCCGGTTTTCTGAGTCACCTGCTGGGACATCGGGTTCATCCACGGATGAGTTTGAGGTGAATGCTATTGTGGGGTGCAAGGTGGTACGTGGCAAGAAATTTTATCTGGTGGACTGGAAGGGTCACGGCCCAGAGGATAGAACCTGGGAGCCTGTGGAGCACATTCGGGCTCCGCTGCTTATTGCAGCTTTTGAGCGTAGTGAGGCTCAAGGAGGGGGGGCCCTAGGAGGGGGGGTAATGTTAGGAGTCGAGTTTCCTCTGCTGCACAGGAGGAATCTCGATCCGCATCTGCTGCGGTCTCCCATTCTGCATCGGCCGCAGTGGGGTCTGCTCAGCGGAGGCGTCGCTCTCAGCGTCTTGCTGGGACTGATTCTGTGCAGAGGGTTACTGCTGTCTTATCTGGCTCTCCTGTTGTACCCTGCACTGATCTGCGGTGAGCAGGCTTCTCTGGGACTAAGTCCTTATTTTCACACTCTGAGCATGCCCAGGGCAAGATCTCCCATTGGAGATCGAGGGTCACATGCTCAGTTACTGCAGCACATTCCATTGGTCCTCCAGGAAGGTCCTGAAAGGGCAAAACTTCGGTAGCAGCTTCCTGTGCTGCAACTATATAAACTGCGCATGACCGCACGGCCATGCGCTAGTATTGTCTTGTAAATATGTGTGTGTGTTTTGAGTGAAAGTCGCTCTTTAAATAACCCTCCCTATAGGATGACTGTTCGCGGAAGGTGTATGTTTGCTATCTAGCACCCGACTTATCCAACAGCACGTAACACACATTACAGCTACCAGTTGCTGTGTCCGCCAGTATGGCGCCGTGCGCTTGCTCTGTGCTTTCCTGACCCACCCCTGGGTGGTTAGTGGCGTCCGTCAGTGCGGCACCGCACGCACTCTTGTGCCTTTATATTATTATTTATGTTCCTCTGACACCCCAGTTGCGGTGTCGAGCGCATGGGGTCTTCTGAACTCAAATCCTCAGTCTCGGGTTTGAGATTAGTGACTCCTTGCTTGCGCTCTATGTGCGGTACCGCGGTCCTGTGACGCAACAGGGTCGCTTCCTTCACACAAGGTGAAGCTAACCCATGTGTGTATTCTTATAGTACCGCCATATAGTCCGTCTTTACTAGCAGCAGGGTTTTTACCTGCACGGTGGACCTCGGACTGCGAACGCACTTAGTTCCATTTCATCTTGTACTTGGTGCGTTCCGCCAGTCCTTAACACTCTCTCTCTCAAATAGTGGACCATAGAAAGCCTATTTTTTTATTTTTTGGTTTCTAAATTCTCCCTGAAAAAATAAAAAAAAAACAGTGGGAGATTAATATTGCCCTTTCTGCTTGTGTGCCAGTCTTGACTCCTGGGCGTGCCATCTCTCTCTCTCAAATAGTGGGCCATAGAAAGCCTATTTTTTTTTTTTATTTGGTTTCTAAATTCTCCCTGAAAAAAATCATTTTTTTTATTTGGTTTCTAAATTCTCCCTGAAAAAATCATTTTTTTAAATTTGGTTTCTAAAGTCTCCCTGAAAAAATAAAAAAAAAATCAGTGGGAGATTAATATTGCCCTTTCTGCTTGTGTGCCAGTCTTGACTCCTGGGTGTGCCATCTCTCTCTCTCTCAAATAGTGGGCCATAGAAAGCCTATTTTTTTTTTTTATTTGGTTTCTAAATTCTCCCTGAAAAAATCATTTTTTTTAATTTGGTTTCTAAATTCTCCCTGAAAAAATCATTTTTTTATTTGGTTTCTAAAGTCTCCCTGAAAAAATAAAAAAAAATCAGTGGGAGATTAATATTGCCCTTTCTGCTTGTGTGCCAGTCTTGACTCCTGGGTGTGCCATCTCTCTCTCTCAAATAGTGGGCCATAGAAAGCCTGTTTTTTTTTTATTTGGTTTCTAAATTCTCCAAGAAAAAATCATTTTTTTTAATTTGGTTTCTAAATTCTCCCTGAAAAAATCTTTTTTTTTAATTTGGTTTCTAAAGTCTCCCTGAAAAAATAAAAAAAAAAATCAGTGGGAGATTAATATTGCCCTTTCTGCTTGTGGGCCAGTCTTGACTCCTGGGTGTGCCATCTCTCTCTCTCAAATAGTGGGCCATAGAAAGCCTATTTTTTTTCTATTTGGTTTCTAAATTCTCCCTGAAAAAATTAAAAAAAATCAGTGGGAGATCAATATTGACATTTGTGCTTGAGTGACAGTCCTGCGTGTGTGGCATCTCTCTCATTTGGTGCCACCGAAAACAGAGTGTGTAACATTGTGCCTGATTTTCCTTGCGGTCTCACCCACCTGTAAAGGGATATCTAAATAATACTGAAGTTATAGCTCACCGTGTAAGTTGTTTGACAGCAACAAATACCGTTACTTTGGTTAAGTATTTAAAACAATGAGGAAGTCTGGTGGAAGAGGTCATGTCCGTGGGCGTTCATTGTCAGCTGGTAATGATGGTAGTGGTAGTGGAGCATCAGGTGGTCGTGGGAAAAAAATATTGCACCTAAGTCTGGAGCTGTGGAGCCAGGTTCGTGATCTGGCTACAGAAGGCCTCCAACGCTCCCTTTTCTGGGAGTAGGAAAACCGCTTTTAAAGCCGGAGCAGCAAGAGCAAGTTTTGGCTTACCTTGCAGACTCAGCCTCTAGCTCTTTTGCCTCCTCTTTTGAAACTGGTAAATGTAAAAGCAGCGCGTCGTTAGTGGATGTTCACGGTCAGGGACAAGTCGCTTCCTTGTCCTCTTCAGCAAAAACAACAACAGAGAAGGTTGCAGCAGGCGACACAACGGGTTACTCCATGGAGCTCTTTACACATACCGTCCCTGGCTTAGAAAGTGAAGCAGTTAACAGGCCATGCCCATTACAAGTTGAATCTGACATGGAGTGCACTGATGCACAGCCACAGCCAGACTACTATGCTGGTCCTTTGACTCAGACCACAACATTGCCCTCGCAGGGTACTGATCCAGAATCAGACCCTGATGAGACTATGTTGCCCCGTCACGAACGCTCTACCACCGACTTACACGGTGACACAGACAAAGTTGCGCACGAGCTAGAAGAGAAGGTTATAGATGACCCAGTTGTTGACCCCGATTGGCAGCCATTGGGGGAACAGGCTGCAGCGGCAGTAGTTCTGAAGCGGAGGAGGAGGGGCCGCAGCAGGCATCAACATCGCAACAGGTTCCATCTGCCGGGCCCGTAGATGGCCCAAAATGCGTGGCAAAGCCAAAACCTGTTGGAGGACAGCGTGGCCATCCGGTTAAAGCTCAGTCTGCAATGCCTGAAAAGCGATCCGAGGCTCGAAAGAGTGCAGTCTGGCATTTTTTTAAACAACATCCAATTGATCAGCGCAAAGTCATCTGTCAAAAATGTTCAACTACATTAAGCAGAGGTCAGAATCTGAAAAGTCTCAATACAAGTTGCATGCATAGACATTTAACCACCATGCATTTGCAAGCCTGGACTAATTATCAAACGTCCCTTAAGGTTGTAGCACCCTCGGCCAATGAAGCTAGTCAGCAACGCTACATCCCTGCCGTCACTGTAAGGCCACCATTTTCCGCACCACCTGCAGTATCTGTGCAGGTTTCTTTGCCAGGCCAAAGCAGTCAGGGTCAGGGAATCAACAGTTTCGTAGTAGGAAACACTGCATCTAGGGCACAGGCGGAAACAATACCGTCTCCAACCGTCTCTCAGTCTGCCATGTCCACCGGCACACCCGCTAGTTCCACGATCTCTAGCTCTCCAGTCCAGCTCACCCTACATGAGACTCTGGTTAGAAAAAGGAAGTACTTATCCTCGCATCCGCGTACACAGGGTTTGAACGCCCACATAGCTAGACTAATCTTGTTAGAGATGATGCCCTACCGGTTAGTTGAAAGTGAAGCTTTCAAAGCCCTGATGGACTACGCTGTACCACGCTACGAGCTACCCAGTCGACACTTCTTTTCGAGAAAAGCCATCCCAGCCCTCCACCAGCATGTTAAAGAGCGCATTGTCCATGCACTCAGGCAATCTGTGAGTACAAAGGTGCACCTGACAACAGATGCATGGACCAGTAGGCATGGCCAGGGACATTACGTGTCCATCACGGCACACTGGGTGAATGTGGTGGATGCAGGGTCCACAGGGGACATCAATTTCGGGACAGTTCTGCCTAGCCCACGGTCTAGGAAACAGTTGGCTGTAGGTGTTCGCACCCCCTCCTCCTCCTCCTCTTCGTCCTTCTGCAGAAGCGAGAGGTCGTCCACAGACCGCAGTCACCAAACCACTCCATCCGCAGCTGCCACTGTTGCACACCAGTTGTCCCATTATGGGGCAGCTACTGGCAAGCGTCAGCAGGCTTTATTGGCTATGAAGTGTTTGGGCGACAACAGACACACCGCGGAAGTTCTGTCCGAGTTCTTGCAGAGAGAAACGCAGTCGTGGCTGGGCACAGTAGATCTTGAGGCAGGCAAGGTAGTGAGTGATAACGGAAGGAATTTCATGGCTGCCATCTCCCTTTCCCAACTGAAACACATTCCTTGCCTTGCTCACACCTTAAACCTGGTGGTGCAGTGCTTCCTGAAATGTTATCCGGGGTTATCCGACCTGCTCCTCAAAGTGCGCGGACTTTGCTCACATATCCACCGTTCGCCCGTACACTCCAACCGTATGCAGACCTATCAGCGGTCTTTGAACCTTCCCCAGCATCGCCTAATCATAGACGTTGCAACAAGGTGGAACTCAACACTGCACATGCTTCAGAGACTGTGCGAACAGAGGCGGGCTGTTATGTTTTTGTGGGAGGATACACATACACGGGCAGGCAGTAGGATGGCAGACATGGAGTTGTCAGGTGTGTAGTGGTCGAAGATACAAGACATGTGTCAAGTCCTTCAGTGTTTTGAGGAATGCACACGGTTGGTTAGTGCAGACAACGTCATAATAAGCATTAGCATCCCCCTAATGCGTCTGCTGATGCAAAGTTTGAAGCACATAAAGGAGAAGGCATCTGCAGCCGAGGAAGAGGAAAGCCTTGATGACAGTCAGCCATTGTCTGGTCAGGGCAGTGTACAGGAGGAGGTAGCGGGCGAACAGGAGGAGGAGGACGAGGAGGACGATGGGGATGAGTATTTTTTTAATGAGGAAGCTTCTCCGGGGCCACTGGAAATTGGTGGCGTGGCAAGGCCGGGTTCTGGGTTTCTGAGGGACACAAGTGACGTAGATTTGCCTGAAACTGCCCCTCAACCAAGCACAACCGCAGATTTGACAACTGGAACTTTGGCACACATGGCGGATTATGCCTTACGTATCCTCAAAAGGGACACACGCATTACGAAAATGATGAACGATGACGATTAGTGGTTGGCCTGCCTCCTTGATCCTCGGTATAAAGGCAAATTGCAAAATATAATGCCACATGACAACTTGGAACTAATATTAGCAACCAAACAATCAACTCTTGTTGACCGTTTGCTTCAGTCATTCCCAGCACACAGCGCCCGTGATCGTTCCCACAAGAGCAGCAGGGGGCAGCAGACCAGAAGTGTTAGAGGTGCAGAAATCCGAAGTGGCGTTGGACAGAGGGGTTTTCTGACCAGGTTGTGGAGTGATTTTGCTATGACCGCAGACAGGACAGGTACTGCTGCATCAATTCAAAGTGACAGGAGACAACATTTGTCCAGTATGGTTACTAACTATCTTTCATCCCTTATCGATGTTCTACCTCAACCGTCATTCCCATTTGATTACTGGGCATCCAAATTAGACACTGCGCCTGTCTGCGGTCCCTCCTTCCACTAGTCCTCCACTGACCTGTCTACTGCTGCCCGTGTACCCCTGGAACCAATGTTAAAGTGCCTACAGCCCTAATTTATTATGTTAGGCCTTAGAAGCCTGTCTGCGGTCCCTCCTTCCACTAGGCCTCCACTGACCTGTCTACTGCTGCCCGTGTTCCCCTGGAACCAATTTTAAAGTGCCTACAGCCCTAATTTATTCTGTTAGGCTTACTACGACTGTCTGCGGTCAGTAGTGTATAATAGCCAGGTTTCGTCAAACTCAATCTGACAGGTGCCCCGCCCCTATCAAAGTGTATCAAAGTGTGTAACCCCTCCCCTCCCCTTGTCTGACGGCTGGTATCCAGCTGTCCCTCCTTGTTTGATTCCCCCTTTTGATATAGTTTAATATAGTTTAATTTGTTGTAGTTTTGATATTATTCCCGTATTTTGTGGAATAACACATGTTTATAATTATAGCCTAGTCGTGTATTTATTTTACACGTGGTTTATAACACCTTTTTCATTTGTTTTATAATAGATTTTATACGTAGCCCCGAGTTTGATTCTGTAAGCTTTTGTTTTATTCACAGTGTATCCATATAGTGAATAGGGCTGATGTTTCTGTATGCAATCCTACAGCCTGTTATGTGAAAAGTATTCTCAAACACTAACTAAATGGTAAACATTACCTAAATTAGGTTAACTGTGGGTCAGAGGCTTATAGCACCTAGGTCAGGCAATTGTTGTTGTATTTGCGTACCCCATAAATGTTTATTCTCACAAACAGAAAAGTTATTGTGTCCTGAAGATGGCATCTGAGGTTATTTGTTTTTTGTATTAGCTTTCTCAGAAAACAGCTGTGTTATCTGAGGGTCAGATATTTTTGTACAAACTCATGCTGTTTGGTGATCTTTGTGAAGCAGAACTTTGTTTTATAACACATTTGTACTTGTATTGTACCTGAATTGATATTTGCTTTCTCTTTTTTGTGTCCTGAAGATGGCATCTGCAAAGTTATTTGTTATCTACTGAGGCCATTGCAAGTTGTGTTTATTCACATTGTAGCAGGTTTTATCCTTGTGGCTGCCTTATATACACAGAAGAGATATGCACCAATGTCACAACACAAGTTATAATATGACCCAATGTTACAACACAAGTAAGAAGCGTCGTGTTTTATACGAATAAAAGTCATTTAGGACTTATGTTATCATGTTTTTGCACTTTATTAATATGCTGTCCACATAGGTCAGTGATTTTTGCACTTTATTAATATGCAGGTCACATAGGTCAGTGATTTTTGCACTTTATTAACATACAACACACAAGAAATAGACATTTAGAACTTATTTATGATTAATATGCGATTATTAGGCATTTAGGACTTATGTTATCATGTTTTTGCACTTTATTAATATGCTGACCACATAGGTCAAGGATTTTTGCACTTTATTAATATGCGGTCCACATAGGTCAGTGATTTTTGCACTTTATTAACATACCACACAAGAAATAGACATTTAGAACTTATTTATGATTAATATGCGATTATTAGGCATTTAGGACTTATGTTATCATGTTTTTGCACTTTATTAATATGCGGTTATTAGTCATTTAGGACTTATGTTATCATGTTTTTGCACTTTATTAATATGCTGACCACATAGGTCAGGGATTTTTTGTACTTTATTAATATGCGGACCACAAACACTTCTGCACCCACGGGCACTTCTCAACCAACCATGCATCCGGTACTCATCAGTCACTGTGAAATAATGCAAAAATACATCTGTGCGCGGCTGTCGGCATCAACATTGTGCTATTATAAGTTTATGGTTCTGTAAAGAACACGCAACACATACAGAACTCACACACACACACAAATACACACAGCACACAACACGCACACATTTCTCAAAATGCCATACACTTCAGAATATATTTGCAATTCACTACGCATGTAACACATATTTCTTCGCCCCACACGCATTTAACAGTCTTTCATATGTATCGCAGAAAGATTTTAGTTCCAACTGCGGGTCAGCGGCTTAAAGAAAAGTTATTGTGGCCTTGATTCTGGGGTAACACATGTTTATAAATATAACCTAGTCGTGTATTTATTTTACACATGGTTTATAACACATTTCATTTGTTTTTGTTGTTTGATTGTCATGTAAGAAGCGTTGTGTTTTATACGAATATAAAAGTGACACATTCCCATATATTATTACAGCTTTCATTAATTCTACATTATTTTAGCACATATTAATTTTACACTATTAATTTTACAGGAGCCTGTGCTGCCTATAATTTGACACCTTTTTATACAAAGACATCTAACATATACAGACTTTTAATATTTTTGTGTAAAATCGCGGTCAGACAGGCACAAACACACACACACACAAATACACACAGCACACAACACGCACACATTTCTCAAAATGCCATACACTTCAGAATATATTTGCAATTCACTACGCATGTAACACATATTTCTTCGCCCCACACGCATTTAACAGTCTTTCATATGTATCGCAGAAAGATTTTAGTTCCAACTGCGGGTCAGCGGCTTAAAGAAAAGTTATTGTGGCCTTGATTCTGGGGTAACACATGTTTATAAATATAACCTAGTCGTGTATTTATTTTACACATGGTTTATAACACATTTCATTTGTTTTTGTTGTTTGATTGTCATGTAAGAAGCGTTGTGTTTTATACGAATATAAAAGTGACACATTCCCATATATTATTACAGCTTTCATTAATTCTACATTATTTTAGCACATATTAATTTTACACTATTAATTTTACAGGAGCCTGTGCTGCCTATAATTTGACTCCTTTTTATACAAAGACATCTAACATATACAGACTTTTAATATTTTTGTGTAAAATCGCGGTCAGACAGGCACAAACACACACACACACAAATACACACAGCACACAACACGCACACATTTCTCAAAATGCCATACACTTCAGAATATATTTGCAATTCACTACGCATGTAACACATATTTCTTCGCCCCACACGCATTTAACAGTCTTTCATATGTATCGCAGAAAGATTTTAGTTCCAACTGCGGGTCAGCGGCTTAAAGAAAAGTTATTGTGGCCTTGATTCTGGGGTAACACATGTTTATAAATATAACCTAGTCGTGTATTTATTTTACACATGGTTTATAACACATTTCATTTGTTTTTGTTGTTTGATTGTCATGTAAGAAGCGTTGTGTTTTATACGAATATAAAAGTGACACATTCCCATATATTATTACAGCTTTCATTAATTCTACATTATTTTAGCACATATTAATTTTACACTATTAATTTTACAGGAGCCTGTGCTGCCTATAATTTGACTCCTTTTTATACAAAGACATCTAACATATACAGACTTTTAATATTTTTGTGTAAAATCGCGGTCAGACAGGCACAAACACACACACACACACACACACACACGCACACAACACAGAACCACACACAACAAACACACAGAACCCACACACACACACACACACACACAAGAAATAGACATTTAGGACTTATTTATGTTATTATCTTTATGCACTTTGAATGTGCTGTCTATAATTTGACTCTATCCTTGTTTTGTTGAAAATAACTGGACATACATAAGAAACCGGGCAATATATCTTTATAGAAATAACACTTCTGCACTCTTTGTGTATTTCTATCAGTTTTATTCAGGCATTTATAACACAACATGTTTGATATTGGTAATTTGATTCTGGGAACACATTTTAAGTTACTGCTGCACATGTATTACTGTTTTTCTTGTTTTTTTGTGTAAAATTTCGTTGTTGGCTTACAAAGACATTTCTTTGAGAAATGTGTAGCATAACCAATTACCCATCACGGCCACTAGATGGCAGAATATCATATTAATTATTCTGGGATAACATTTCTCTTTGGGCATTTCTATCAGTTTTATTTATGCTTTTATAACACAACATGTCTGCTATTGTTAATTTGATTCGGGGATAACACATGTTTATAAAAATAACGCTATAGCAAGCGGTAATGTCAAATTCTGAAAATAGCCATTTTATATTGAATTACTAACATTTTTCTATTTTAGCGCTGACACAGCCACATATATTATTCCAGCTTTCTTTAATTCTGCATTATTTTATCACATGATGAAAATAGTCATTTTATATTGAATTACTGCAGCTCGCGGCGCGTTACCACTGGACTCGTTTCTCAATTAATTTCCCAGCTGACGACGCTATCTATAATTCTGCGTATACCTTAGGCGTGTATTTACATGACAGTGTAATTATTTCTCACAATAAAACAACAGCTCAAATTTTAAGTTAGCTAACAGCATAATGATGACAAATGCATCTTTGCGGAATCTGATAACGACACGCTGAACAAAGGACGGAGCCTGACAAATACACACAACACACAACACGCACATATTATGAAAAATGACAACCATTGTATGTGATTTAAAAGACTTTAGTTAGATTTATCAGGGGTGATTTAGTTTGAAAGCACGCAACTCCTCGGTAATGTCATGTGTTGGACACGCATTTAACAGTCTTTCATATGTATCGCAGAAAGATTTTAGTTCCATCTGTGCGAGTTTGCTTTGAGCGTACTGCGCAGACATGTCAGTAAACATTTTGACATGGTCAGCATTCCACGAAGGACGACCTGTGTAAGGTGTATGTACAGCAACTTTCTGCTTTCTACCTACACGGCGTCGGGATACGGTTCGTTTCTTTAGAGGTAATACAGGGGCAAAAACGCTAGAAAAGTCTGCAAGAGCAGTATCTGCAGATTGCACAGTCTGGCACACAGGTATATTGAGGGGCTCTGTGGGTGACCACATACCCTCGGAGAGCTGTTCAATTTCTCTGTTTTCAGGCGTAACTTGGGGTATGGCGCTTGTGCTATTGGCGGGCCGAGTTATGCGGGGCCTAGCGTTCGGCGCTGCACGTTTCTCTCTTGAAACGTTCGTATATTTCTGATGTGAAATCTTGGGGCTTGTATTCCCGGGTTGTTTTGGGGCAGCGTAGCATTCATCACGATCCACAACACAGATGGGCGAGAGAGATGTTGTTCGCACCGCCGTATTAGCTCTTTGTGGTTGATTCTCTTCAGTGTCGTAATTACGCCGGTGCAAAACTCGTTGTTGAAGAGGCGACGTATCTAAAAGAAAAGATACAAGTGGCGGTTAGCCGCGAAACGGCGCAAAATTGGAAAAGCTAAACGGCGACGCATAGCTATGATCATACGTAATATTTGAAAAGTTAATGGGGACAGGTAGCCATGAAATCATTGTAACAATATTTACATAAACCTGTATAGAGCAGTCCAGATATATACTTACAAGTATGAAGCGGGAATTGTCCCACATCAGCTCCTGGTTTAACGGGAGGCGCAATGCTCAAACTCGCAGAGGCGGGAATATTCTCTTTTTCAAGCTGTATTTTCCGGGCAACTAGATTAGCGGGCGTAAGTAAAAATATAACGATTAGCGAACACAGAATTGATTTTCTACACAAAACTGCAGCGGTGAGAAGAATATATATATATATATATATATATATATATATATATATTCAAAAATGAATTTTCTGACAGTTAGCTAGCAGCTGTAAGTAAATATGAGTATTACACAAAAGTGAGAATCGACTGTATTTCAAGTGAACAGATACCTTTTCTATTCTTGAAACATCGGCGTAACGAGTTGCCGCGTCTTTTAGGCGCATCGGGTTTCGCTGAAGTTGCAGGGTTCTTGACATCTATGATCTCCACGTCTGAACCCAGCGTATCGCGTGGTTCGGGAACACACCAGTTTTCAGCCATAGCGTCAGATGTCTCCGTGTCAGTATCTGTATGAGAAATTGCGCGTAGTTCGTGTTTACATACAAAGGATTAAAGCAACTGATATAGTATAATATAGTTTTATGGTATAAACATATTTGCGGTGTAAATTAATATAGCAAGACTTATGCCGCTATATATTAATAATTCAGTATTATATTGATGGCTACCGCTATTATTTGTTTTATTAATTTAATCATATATTTATTATGCCATAATTTGTGTAATACAATAGTTAATAGATGCTATAGTTTTACGCCATAAACAGTATATATTAACATAGATAATATATATATATATATATATATATATTTAGCTTTCTTACATGTGATACATGAAAGATAAATATCTTTGTACCGTGTTACAATGACATTTTTCCCTATCTAAAAGCAAAAAGGTGCTCCTAATTACCCATGATGAGATGAAGAGCAGGCCCATTATCGGCTATCGGCGCCACGGCTTCAATGCGCGCATAATTCTGCGTTATGAAATTATTGCGCCAATCGGGCGACATACACGGCTCTTAAATAAGAAAGAATGCATGAATATATAATTAATATAATTTACTTATAATATAATGACACAATCAGAATGAGTCAATACTCTGTACATTATACGCGTATAATACCGAGTTAATACATGCATTAATTGCATGTATGACTGTGTTCTGGGTGTTAACAGAAGGCGTGTGATGTGGCGTAACTGGGTGTGTTTCTGGGTGTTAACACCTGAGTTGCTTTCTGACACTCAGGATAAATACAGCTGCCTGTCCCACTACAGTACAACAGACATCCACCAGAAGTCCGACTAGGATAAAAAGCAGAGCTATTCTAAATGTAAGTATATAAGACAGTTGTGTTATTATTCGCAAATGCATAATTATATTTAACTATGCATCTCTAAACCATAATTAAGGATGTTATTTGTTTAATAAGTTAGTGTTATACTGGCAGCTAACTGCATATTTAGTAGCGATGTATAATATAGTTTTTTACTGTATAAGCAATATTTGTGGGACATAATTAATATAGAAAGGCTTATGGATGGGGCATAACAACCATTGTTATCTGACATGTGCGCGCAATTAGTCACGGGTGCCGTATAATGCTGTTTCCTGTAGGTGTGTTCACGGTGGGTGGTAATTTCTCTCTGAACAGTTGCGCTACTCTCTGAAAAGTAGGTGTTTACTGTTTTATTTGCGGTCTAATATTATCAATGCCTGTAAAGCATATTTTTGTAACGTAGTTTTAAACTGTATTTATTGGCGGCGCAGTTATAGATAAAACTTATCCCCTATTTATTTAAGATGGAAGCCCAATACCCTCGCGAGCAATGCAGCCCCCTTCTTGCAAGCACACAATTAGGTATTATACGCGTATAATGTACAGAGTATTGACTCATTCTGATTGTGTCATTATATTATAAGTAAATTATATTAATTATATATTCATGCATTCTTTCTTATTTAAGAGCCGTGTATGTCGCCCGATTGGCGCAATAATTTCATAACGCAGAATTATGCGCGCATTGAAGCCGTGGCGCCGATAGCCGATAATGGGCCTGCTCTTCATCTCATCATGGGTAATTAGGAGCACCTTTTTGCTTTTAGATAGGGAAAAATGTCATTGTAACACGGTACAAAGATATTTATCTTTCATGTATCACATGTAAGAAAGCTAAATATATATATATATATATATATATATTATCTATGTTAATATATACTGTTTATGGCGTAAAACTATAGCATCTATTAACTATTGTATTACACAAATTATGGCATAATAAATATATGATTAAATTAATAAAACAAATAATAGCGGTAGCCATCAATATAATACTGAATTATTAATATATAGCGGCATAAGTCTTGCTATATTAATTTACACCGCAAATATGTTTATACCATAAAACTATATTATACTATATCAGTTGCTTTAATCCTTTGTATGTAAACACGAACTACGCGCAATTTCTCATACAGATACTGACACGGAGACATCTGACGCTATGGCTGAAAACTGGTGTGTTCCCGAACCACGCGATACGCTGGGTTCAGACGTGGAGATCATAGATGTCAAGAACCCTGCAACTTCAGCGAAACCCGATGCGCCTAAAAGACGCGGCAACTCGTTACGCCGATGTTTCAAGAATAGAAAAGGTATCTGTTCACTTGAAATACAGTCGATTCTCACTTTTGTGTAATACTCATATTTACTTACAGCTGCTAGCTAACTGTCAGAAAATTCATTTTTGAATATATATATATATATATATATATATATATATATATATTCTTCTCACCGCTGCAGTTTTGTGTAGAAAATCAATTCTGTGTTCGCTAATCGTTATATTTTTACTTACGCCCGCTAATCTAGTTGCCCGGAAAATACAGCTTGAAAAAGAGAATATTCCCGCCTCTGCGAGTTTGAGCATTGCGCCTCCCGTTAAACCAGGAGCTGATGTGGGACAATTCCCGCTTCATACTTGTAAGTATATATCTGGACTGCTCTATACAGGTTTATGTAAATATTGTTACAATGATTTCATGGCTACCTGTCCCCATTAACTTTTCAAATATTACGTATGATCATAGCTATGCGTCGCCGTTTAGCTTTTCCAATTTTGCGCCGTTTCGCGGCTAACCGCCACTTGTATCTTTTCTTTTAGATACGTCGCCTCTTCAACAACGAGTTTTGCACCGGCGTAATTACGACACTGAAGAGAATCAACCACAAAGAGCTAATACGGCGGTGCGAACAACATCTCTCTCGCCCATCTGTGTTGTGGATCGTGATGAATGCTACGCTGCCCCAAAACAACCCGGGAATACAAGCCCCAAGATTTCACATCAGAAATATACGAACGTTTCAAGAGAGAAACGTGCAGCGCCGAACGCTAGGCCCCGCATAACTCGGCCCGCCAATAGCACAAGCGCCATACCCCAAGTTACGCCTGAAAACAGAGAAATTGAACAGCTCTCCGAGGGTATGTGGTCACCCACAGAGCCCCTCAATATACCTGTGTGCCAGACTGTGCAATCTGCAGATACTGCTCTTGCAGACTTTTCTAGCGTTTTTGCCCCTGTATTACCTCTAAAGAAACGAACCGTATCCCGACGCCGTGTAGGTAGAAAGCAGAAAGTTGCTGTACATACACCTTACACAGGTCGTCCTTCGTGGAATGCTGACCATGTCAAAATGTTTACTGACATGTCTGCGCAGTACGCTCAAAGCAAACTCGCACAGATGGAACTAAAATCTTTCTGCGATACATATGAAAGACTGTTAAATGCGTGTCCAACACATGACATTACCGAGGAGTTGCGTGCTTTCAAACTAAATCACCCCTGATAAATCTAACTAAAGTCTTTTAAATCACATACAATGGTTGTCATTTTTCATAATATGTGCGTGTTGTGTGTTGTGTGTATTTGTCAGGCTCCGTCCTTTGTTCAGCGTGTCGTTATCAGATTCCGCAAAGATGCATTTGTCATCATTATGCTGTTAGCTAACTTAAAATTTGAGCTGTTGTTTTATTGTGAGAAATAATTACACTGTCATGTAAATACACGCCTAAGGTATACGCAGAATTATAGATAGCGTCGTCAGCTGGGAAATTAATTGAGAAACGAGTCCAGTGGTAACGCGCCGCGAGCTGCAGTAATTCAATATAAAATGACTATTTTCATCATGTGATAAAATAATGCAGAATTAAAGAAAGCTGGAATAATATATGTGGCTGTGTCAGCGCTAAAATAGAAAAATGTTAGTAATTCAATATAAAATGGCTATTTTCAGAATTTGACATTACCGCTTGCTATAGCGTTATTTTTATAAACATGTGTTATCCCCGAATCAAATTAACAATAGCAGACATGTTGTGTTATAAAAGCATAAATAAAACTGATAGAAATGCCCAAAGAGAAATGTTATCCCAGAATAATTAATATGATATTCTGCCATCTAGTGGCCGTGATGGGTAATTGGTTATGCTACACATTTCTCAAAGAAATGTCTTTGTAAGCCAACAACGAAATTTTACACAAAAAAACAAGAAAAACAGTAATACATGTGCAGCAGTAACTTAAAATGTGTTCCCAGAATCAAATTACCAATATCAAACATGTTGTGTTATAAATGCCTGAATAAAACTGATAGAAATACACAAAGAGTGCAGAAGTGTTATTTCTATAAAGATATATTGCCCGGTTTCTTATGTATGTCCAGTTATTTTCAACAAAACAAGGATAGAGTCAAATTATAGACAGCACATTCAAAGTGCATAAAGATAATAACATAAATAAGTCCTAAATGTCTATTTCTTGTGTGTGTGTGTGTGTGTGTGTGGGTTCTGTGTGTTTGTTGTGTGTGGTTCTGTGTTGTGTGCGTGTGTGTGTGTGTGTGTGTGTGTGTTTGTGCCTGTCTGACCGCGATTTTACACAAAAATATTAAAAGTCTGTATATGTTAGATGTCTTTGTATAAAAAGGAGTCAAATTATAGGCAGCACAGGCTCCTGTAAAATTAATAGTGTAAAATTAATATGTGCTAAAATAATGTAGAATTAATGAAAGCTGTAATAATATATGGGAATGTGTCACTTTTATATTCGTATAAAACACAACGCTTCTTACATGACAATCAAACAACAAAAACAAATGAAATGTGTTATAAACCATGTGTAAAATAAATACACGACTAGGTTATATTTATAAACATGTGTTACCCCAGAATCAAGGCCACAATAACTTTTCTTTAAGCCGCTGACCCGCAGTTGGAACTAAAATCTTTCTGCGATACATATGAAAGACTGTTAAATGCGTGTGGGGCGAAGAAATATGTGTTACATGCGTAGTGAATTGCAAATATATTCTGAAGTGTATGGCATTTTGAGAAATGTGTGCGTGTTGTGTGCTGTGTGTATTTGTGTGTGTGTGTGTTTGTGCCTGTCTGACCGCGATTTTACACAAAAATATTAAAAGTCTGTATATGTTAGATGTCTTTGTATAAAAAGGAGTCAAATTATAGGCAGCACAGGCTCCTGTAAAATTAATAGTGTAAAATTAATATGTGCTAAAATAATGTAGAATTAATGAAAGCTGTAATAATATATGGGAATGTGTCACTTTTATATTCGTATAAAACACAACGCTTCTTACATGACAATCAAACAACAAAAACAAATGAAATGTGTTATAAACCATGTGTAAAATAAATACACGACTAGGTTATATTTATAAACATGTGTTACCCCAGAATCAAGGCCACAATAACTTTTCTTTAAGCCGCTGACCCGCAGTTGGAACTAAAATCTTTCTGCGATACATATGAAAGACTGTTAAATGCGTGTGGGGCGAAGAAATATGTGTTACATGCGTAGTGAATTGCAAATATATTCTGAAGTGTATGGCATTTTGAGAAATGTGTGCGTGTTGTGTGCTGTGTGTATTTGTGTGTGTGTGTGTTTGTGCCTGTCTGACCGCGATTTTACACAAAAATATTAAAAGTCTGTATATGTTAGATGTCTTTGTATAAAAAGGTGTCAAATTATAGGCAGCACAGGCTCCTGTAAAATTAATAGTGTAAAATTAATATGTGCTAAAATAATGTAGAATTAATGAAAGCTGTAATAATATATGGGAATGTGTCACTTTTATATTCGTATAAAACACAACGCTTCTTACATGACAATCAAACAACAAAAACAAATGAAATGTGTTATAAACCATGTGTAAAATAAATACACGACTAGGTTATATTTATAAACATGTGTTACCCCAGAATCAAGGCCACAATAACTTTTCTTTAAGCCGCTGACCCGCAGTTGGAACTAAAATCTTTCTGCGATACATATGAAAGACTGTTAAATGCGTGTGGGGCGAAGAAATATGTGTTACATGCGTAGTGAATTGCAAATATATTCTGAAGTGTATGGCATTTTGAGAAATGTGTGCGTGTTGTGTGCTGTGTGTATTTGTGTGTGTGTGTGAGTTCTGTATGTGTTGCGTGTTCTTTACAGAACCATAAACTTATAATAGCACAATGTTGATGCCGACAGCCGCGCACAGATGTATTTTTGCATTATTTCACAGTGACTGATGAGTACCGGATGCATGGTTGGTTGAGAAGTGCCCGTGGGTGCAGAAGTGTTTGTGGTCCGCATATTAATAAAGTACAAAAAATCCCTGACCTATGTGGTCAGCATATTAATAAAGTGCAAAAACATGATAACATAAGTCCTAAATGACTAATAACCGCATATTAATAAAGTGCAAAAACATGATAACATAAGTCCTAAATGCCTAATAATCGCATATTAATCATAAATAAGTTCTAAATGTCTATTTCTTGTGTGGTATGTTAATAAAGTGCAAAAATCACTGACCTATGTGGACCGCATATTAATAAAGTGCAAAAATCCTTGACCTATGTGGTCAGCATATTAATAAAGTGCAAAAACATGATAACATAAGTCCTAAATGCCTAATAATCGCATATTAATCATAAATAAGTTCTAAATGTCTATTTCTTGTGTGTTGTATGTTAATAAAGTGCAAAAATCACTGACCTATGTGACCTGCATATTAATAAAGTGCAAAAATCACTGACCTATGTGGACAGCATATTAATAAAGTGCAAAAACATGATAACATAAGTCCTAAATGACTTTTATTCGTATAAAACACGACGCTTCTTACTTGTGTTGTAACATTGGGTCATATTATAACTTGTGTTGTGACATTGGTGCATATCTCTTCTGTGTATATAAGGCAGCCACAAGGATAAAACCTGCTACAATGTGAATAAACACAACTTGCAATGGCCTCAGTAGATAACAAATAACTTTGCAGATGCCATCTTCAGGACACAAAAAAGAGAAAGCAAATATCAATTCAGGTACAATACAAGTACAAATGTGTTATAAAACAAAGTTCTGCTTCACAAAGATCACCAAACAGCATGAGTTTGTACAAAAATATCTGACCCTCAGATAACACAGCTGTTTTCTGAGAAAGCTAATACAAAAAACAAATAACCTCAGATGCCATCTTCAGGACACAATAACTTTTCTGTTTGTGAGAATAAACATTTATGGGGTACGCAAATACAACAACAATTGCCTGACCTAGGTGCTATAAGCCTCTGACCCACAGTTAACCTAATTTAGGTAATGTTTACCATTTAGTTAGTGTTTGAGAATACTTTTCACATAACAGGCTGTAGGATTGCATACAGAAACATCAGCCCTATTCACTATATGGATACACTGTGAATAAAACAAAAGCTTACAGAATCAAACTCGGGGCTACGTATAAAATCTATTATAAAACAAATGAAAAAGGTGTTATAAACCACGTGTAAAATAAATACACGACTAGGCTATAATTATAAACATGTGTTATTCCACAAAATACGGGAATAATATCAAAACTACAACAAATTAAACTATATTAAACTATATCAAAAGGGGGAATCAAACAAGGAGGGACAGCTGGATACCAGCCGTCAGACAAGGGGAGGGGAGGGGTTACACACTTTGATACACTTTGATAGGGGCGGGGCACCTGTCAGATTGAGTTTGACGAAACCTGGCTATTATACACTACTGCGGTCCCTCCTTCCACTAGGCCTCCACTGACCTGTCTACTGCTGCCCGTGTACCCCTGGAACCAATGTTAAAGTGCCTACAGCCCTAATTTATTATGTTAGGCCTACTACGCCTGTCTGCGGTCCCTCCTTCCACTAGTCCTCCACTGACCTGTCTACTGCTGCCCGTGTACCCCTGGAACCAATGTTAAAGTGCCTACAGCCCTAATTTATTATGCTAGGCCTTCGAAGCCTGTCTGCGGTCTCTCCTTCCACTAGGCCTCCACTGACCTGTCTACTGCTGCCCGTGTTCCCCTGGAACCAATTATAAAGTGCCTACAGCCCTAATTTATTATGTTAGGCCTTCGAAGCCTGTATGCGGTTCCTCCTTCCACTAGTCCTCCACTGACCTGTCTACTGCTGCCCGTGTTCCCCTGGAACCAATTTTAAAGTGCCTACAGCCCTAATTTATTATGTTAGGCCTTCGAAGGCTGTCTGCGGTCCCTCCTTCCACTAGTCCTCCACTGACCTGTCTACTGCTGCCCGTGTTCCCCTGGAACCAATTTTAAAGTGCCTACAGCCCTAATTTATTCTGTTAGGCCTACTATGCCTGTCTGCGGTCCCTCCTTCCAGTAGGCCTCCACTGACCTGTCTACTGCTGCCCGTGTACCCCTGGAACCAATGTTAAAGTGCCTACAACCCTAATTTATTATGTTAGGCCTTCAAAGCCAGTCTGCGGTCCCTCCTTCCACTAGTCCTCCACTGACCTGTCTACTGCTGCCCGTGTTCCCCTGGAACCAATTTTAAAGTGCCTACAACCCTAATTTATTATGTTAGGCCTTCGAAGGCTGTCTGCGGTCTCTCCTTCCACTAGGTCTCCACTGACCTGTCTACTGCTGCCCGTGTACCCCTGGAACCAATGTTAAAGTGCCTGCAGCCCTAATTTATTATGTTAGGCCTTCGAAGCCTGTCTGCGGTCCCTCCTTCCACTAGTCCTCCACTGACCTGTCTACTGCTGCCCGTGTTCCCCTGGAACCAATTTTAAAGTGCCTACAGCCCTAATTTATTCTGTTAGGCCTACTATGCCTGTCTGCGGTCCCTCCTTCCACTAGTCCTCCACTGACCTGTCTACTGCTGCCCGTGTACCCCTGGAACCAATGTTAAAGTGCCTACAGCCCTAATTTATTATGTTAGGCCTTCAAAGCCTGTCTGCGGTCCCTCCTTCCACTAGGCCTCCACTGACCTGTCTACTGCTGTCTGTGTTCCCCTGGAACCAATTTTAAAGTGTCTACAGCCCTAATTTATTATGTTAGGCCTTCGAAGCCTGTCTGCGGTCCCTCCTTCCACTAGTCCTCCACTGACCTGTCTACTGCTGCCCGTGTTCCCCTGGAACCAATGTTAAAGTGCCTACAGCCCTAATTTATTCTGTTAGGCCTACTACGCCTGTCTGCGGTCCCTCCTTCCACTAGGCCTCCACTGACCTGTCTACTGCTGCCCGTGTACCACGGGAACCAATGTTAAAGTGCCTACAGCCCTAATTTATTATGTTAGGCCTTCGAAGCCTGTCTGCGGTCCATCCTTCCACTAGGCCTCCACTGACCTGTCTACTGCTGCCCGTGTTCCCCTGGAACCAATTTTAAAGTGCCTACAGCCCTAATTTATTATGTTAGGCCTTCGAAGCCTGTCTGCGGTCCCTCCTTCCACTAGTCCTCCACTGACCTGTCTACTGCTGCCCGTGTTCCCCTGGAACCAATTTTAAAGTGCCTACAGCCCAATTTTTTTATGTTAGGCCTTCGAAGGCTGTCTGCAGTCCCTCCTTCCACTAGGCCTCCACTGACCTGTCTACTGCTGCCTGTGTACCCCTGGAACCAATGTTAAAGTGCCTACAGCCCTAATTTATTATGTTAGGCCTTCGAAGCCTGTCTGCGGTCCCTCCTTCCACTAGTCCTCCACTGACCTGTCTACTGCTGCCCGTGTTCCCCTGGAACCAATTTTAAAGTGCCTACAGCCCTAATTTATTCTGTTAGGCCTTCGAAGCCTGTCTGCGGTCCCTCCTTCCACTAGTCCTCCACTGACCTGTCTACTGCTGCCCGTGTACCCCTGGAACCAATGTTAAAGTGCCTACAGCCCTAATTTATTATGTTAGGCCTTCGAAAGCTGTCTGCCGTCCCTCCTTCCACTAGGCCTCCACTGACCTGTCTACTGCTGCCCGTGTTCCCCTGGAACCAATTTTAAAGTGCCTACAGCCCTAATTTATTCTGTTAGGCCTACTACGCCTGTCTGCGGTCCCTCCTTCCACTAGGCCTCCACTGACCTGTCTACTGCTGCCCGTGTACCCCTGGAACCAATGTTAAAGTGCCTACAGCCCTAATTTATTATGTTAGGCCTTCGAAGCCTGTCTGCGGTCCCTCCTTCCAATAGTTCTCCACTGACCAGACCAATGCTGGCCGTGTACCCCTGGAACCCAGCTGAAAGTGCATGCAGCCTTCTTTTTTTCTTTGTTTTATATTTAGAAAGCCCAGATGAACTACGCTGTACCACGGTTCAAGCTACCCAGTCGACATTTCTTTTGCGAGAAAAGCCATCCCAGCCCTCCACCGGCATGAAAAAGTCTGCATTGTCATAGCACTCAGGCAATCAAACAGTAGAAAGGTGCACCTGACAAGAGACGCATGGACCAGTAGGCATGTCCACAAAAAGTTACGTGTCCATTACGGCGCACTGGGTTAATGTGTTGGATGCATGGTCCACAGGGGACAGCCCACAAAGTCTGTCTGCAGTCCCTAATTCAAATTGTCCTCCGCTGACCACACCACTGCTCCCCGTGTACCCCTGGAACCAATTTTAAAGTGCCTACAGCCTAATTTTGTTATGTTAGGCCTACTACGCCTGTCTGCGGTCCCTCCTTCCAATACTCCTCCACTGACCACACCACTGCTGCCCGTGGACCCCTGGAACCTATTTTTAATTGCATAGAGCATCCTTTTTTTAATAGTAGGCGTACAAAGTCTGTCTGTGGTCTACTATTGAAATTGTCCTCCACTGACCAGAGCAATGCTGCCTGTGTACCCCTGTAACCTTTTTTAAACTGCAGTGAGCCACATTTTTGGTTTAAGGCCTACTACCTGTGTCTGTCTGCGCCACTCAATACAGCTGTCCTCCTTTGAAAAAAGCAGAGCGTCAATAGTCTTGTTTTCAGCCTCTAGGAATTTGAAAACTGCATTGGGGCTACTACTTTGGTAGGGCCTACTAACGGTGTCTGCCGCTCCAAGGTGTGCCCCAGGTTTCCTCTCCATTGCTTGGGTCTTCCGACTCTCGTTTAGTAGTTGTTGAAAACTACACTGCATTAGGCCTACAAATTGGGTATGTGGTGTAGAGACGGTGTGTTCCACTCCAAGGTGTTCCCCAGGTTTCGTCCACATTGCTTCGATCTTCCGACTCTCGTTTAGTAGTTGTTGAAAACTACACTGCATTAGGCCTACAAATTGGGTATGGGGTGTAGAGACGGTGTGTTCCACTCCAAGGTGTTCCCCAGGTTTCCTCTCCATTGCTTCGGTCTTCTGACTCTCGTTTAGTGGTTGTAGAAAACTACACTGCATTAGGCCTACAAATTGGGTATGGGGTGTAGAGACGGTGTGTTCCACTCCAAGGTGTTCCCCAGGTTTCGTCTACATTACTTCGGTCTTCCGACTCTCGTTTTGTAGTTGTAGAAAACTACACTGCATTAGGCCTACAAATTGGGTCTGGGGTGTAGAGACGGTGTGTTCCACTCCAAGGTGTTCCCCAGGTTTCCTCTCCATTGCTTCGATCTTCCGACTCTCGTTTAGTAGTTGTAGAAAACTACGCTGCATTAGGCCTACAAATTGGGTATGGGGTGTAGAGACGGTGTGTTCCACTCCAAGGTGTTCCCCAGGTTTCCTCTCCATTGCTTCGATCTTCCGACTCTCGTTTAGTAGTTGTTGAAAACTACACTGCATTAGGCCTACAAATTGGGTAAGGGGTGTAGAGACGGTGTGTTCCACTCCAAGGTGTTCCCCAGGTTTCCTCTCCATTGCTTCGATCTTCCGACTCTCGTTTAGTAGTTGTTGAAAACTACACTGCATTAGGCCTACAAATTGGGTATGGGGTGTAGAGACGGTGTGTTCCACTCCAAGGTGTTCCCCAGGTTTCCTCTACATTGCTTCGGTCTTCCGACTCTCGTTTAGTAGTTGTTGAAAACTACACTGCATTAGGCCTACAAATTGGGTATGGGGTGTAGAAACTGTGTGTTCCACTCCAAGGTGTTCCCCAGGTTTCCTCTCCATTGCTTCGATCTTCCGACTCTCGTTTAGTAGTTGTTGAAAACTACACTGCATTAGGCCTACAAATTGGGTATGGGGTGCAGAGACGGTGTGTTCCACTACAAGGTGCTCCCCAGGTTTCCTCTCCATTGCTTCGATATTCCGACTCTTGTTTAGTAGTTGTTGAAAACTACACTGCATTCGGCCTACAAGTTGCGTCTGGGTTGTAGAGACGGTGTCTTCCGCTCCAAGGTGTTCTCCAGGTTTCCTCTCCATTGCTTCAATCTTCTGGCTCTCGTTTAGTAGGTGTTGAAAACAACACTGCATTCGGCCTACAAGTTGGGTCTGGGGTGTAGAGACGGTGTCTTCCACTCCAAGGTGTTCCCCAGGTTTCCTCTCCATTGCTTCGATCTTCTGGCTCTCGTTTAGTAGTTGTTGAAAACAACACTGCATTAGGCCTACTAGTTGGGTTGGGGCCTTCTATCTGTGTCTGCCGCTCCTTGCTGTTCTCCTCCAGTGAACAAAGCTGTGCTGCCGGTTTACTACTGTTGCCAATTTTGAACTGCATTTAGAATACTTACTGATTTGGGCCTACTCTCTGTGTCAGCCTCTCATTCCAGTTGTCCTCTACTGAACAAAACAATGCCCCCTGGTTAGTCCTGTTACCAATTTTGAACTGCATTTAGCCCACTTTATTCTTTGGGCCCATATCTGTTTCCCCCTCATCCTGCCCATTGCCCAGCCAGTGATAGATGAGTCTGCTGGTACATTGACCCATAATGCAACATTCCCCGTGCACGCTACACTGCAAGATTGTGACCCTGCTGAAAGTCAGGTCCCCCTTCCCGCATACCATACCACCTTACACGGGGACAAAGAGGAAGGTGCAGATGAAGGTGCAGGTTCCTTCATCAGGTGGGCGGAGGAATACTCGTTGTCGACGTCACTGGCACAGGGCCCCTCATAGTACGCAAAAGTGTTGCTGCCGGTGGGAGGCGCCCCCGCCGTGCAAACACACCGCTGTACTTTGAGGGGCCCTGTGCCAGTGCCAATGCCAACGAGTGGGCCCCCCCTGCTTGCTCAGGATCACAGCACTTGCAAAGTTGAAATACTTACCTCTCCATGCTCCACTGCCGTGACGTGGTCCAGATTTACTGGGCCCACTAATTACTTGAACCAGCCCTACCCCCCACAACTTTAGCCAAATGACCCCCAATTTCAAATGCCTTCCAATTATTATAAGGTAAATTACGATTGACAAGCTTCAGTAGCAAGAATGGATGTTTTTGCCAATACAATGGGCTCTGTACATGTTTTACTGGCCTCTACTCACTGCCGACTATGCTCCCCCTTTGACTTGCATTGGGTTTCGTGTTTCGGTCGATCCCCGACTTTTCGCGATAATCGGCCAATTCCACTCGACTCGACTTTTGAGATAGTCGGGTTTCGCGAAACACGGCTCGACTCTAAAAAGATCAAGGTCGCTCAACTCTACATCAGATATTAAACTTGCTCCAATTAAGCCTCGGCCTTCACCCTGGTTGACCCTGGGCTCCAACACCGCCAGTTGCTGCTCAGAAGTGCCATCTTTACAGAGGAAAAACAAAGGCTCCTGTGTTAGTGGGGTTCAGTAACGCCAGCTGCTCCCCTGCTGTGTGTCCGGCAACGTCGCCTCAGCCTACACTCTGTTTCTCCTGTAATCCATGGGCTCCAACACTGCCAGTTGGTTCTCGGAAGTGTTGTCTGCATAGAGAAAAACACTAGCTCCTGTGTTAGTGGGGTTCAGTAACGTCAGCTGCTCCCCTGCTTTGTATCCGGCAACGTCTCCTGCTCCCTCCACATTCACATTACATCAGATATTAAACTTGCTCCAATTAGGCCTCGGCCTACACCCTGATTGACCCTGGGCTCTACAACTGATATTAAACTTGCTCCAATTAGGCCTCGGCCTACAGTATGCTTCTCCTGTAATCCCTGGGCTTCAACACCGCCAGTTGCTGCCCGGAAGTGCTCTCTGCACAGTCAACACTTGCTGCCGTGTAATTGGGGTTCAGTAATGTTAGCTGATCCCCTGCTGTGTATCCGGCAATTTCTTCTGCTCCCTCCACACTCACACTACTCCAGAAATTAAAGGGAACCTTTCCTCTTCCCAGGAGTTTGTAACTAAAAGAGCCATCTTGTGCAGCACTAATGCTGCACAAGGAAAAGTTGGCTCTTTTAGTTATGCTCCTTGCACACGCTGAACTAAACACTTACAAAATATGTCCCCTCATACCGTGAAAGTCCTGGAGGCGGGACTTTCCTTCCTAATCAGACAGGGCACAGCTGTCATTCATACCCCCTTGGCACCGTGCGCCGCCTCCTGAGCGTTGTTTGAATCTGTCCCGGAGCCTGCGATGTTATGTTATCCCTTGGCCATGTGCAGTTAGCGTTGCCCATCTTCTGACATAGCATGCGCTTAGGGATCAGCTGACGCCGCACAGTCTAAAGAAGGCAGAAGGAGATGAGTGAGAGGCCAAGATATGCACTGCGCATGCCCATGAATCCCAGCCCCGCAGTGTGAATGAATCAGAACACACTGCGGGGCGGGATATCGGGCAGAGCGGGCGCACAGAATCAGTCAGCCTGCCAACAAATGATGTCAGAAGACGGGCAGCACTAACTGCTCATGCCCAAGGGATATCATAAAAGTGCAGGCTCCGGGACAGATTCAAACAATGCTGAGGAGGCGGCACCTGATGCCAAGGGATTATGAGTGAAAACTGTGCTGTGTCTCATTATGAATGAATGTCCCACCTCCGGGATGGCTTCACGGTATGAGAGGGCACATTTTATAAGTGTTATCCTCAGCGTGTGCAAGGAGCATAAGTAAAAGAGCCACCTTTTCCTTGTGCAGCATTAGTGCTGCACAAGGTGGCTCTTTTAGTTACAAATGCATGGGGGGTTACAGGTTCCCTTTCAACTTGCTCCAATTAGGCCTCAGCCTACACTCTGTTTTTCATGTAATCCCTGGGCTCCAACACCACCAGTTGCTGCTCAGAAGTGTCTTTGGCACGGGTATTCCCTCCTTCCCAGCTTGGTTTCAGCATGCCAGCTGTTTCCGGGTAGTGTCAAGGTCACTTTGCCTCCAATACATTGTCCTATGGGGTTGTAGTCGGGTTAGCCAACTCTATGGTGCATGCAGTTTTGGTGTTTCCTATGTGGGCTGCGGGAACTGGCAATCAAGGCTGGTTCCGTAGTGCCAATACGACAAGCTCCCCCTGTAGGACTGTGGATTTTCGGTAACTACGGCCAGCTCGCGGCCTAGCAATTTTATTTTCCTGTGGACCTTCTGCTGCCTATCAGAGTTCCAGCACCATTAGCTGGTTCTTTGGAAGACAATCTTGAATAGGTCCCCATCCTGGCTCCAGCACCGTCAGCTGGTTCCAGGCAGAGCCTTTGGCTTAGGTGCCTCCTTCTGGGTATCCGAGTTCCACCAACGTCTGGTGGTCCTTGGTAGTGCTTTCTGGCATGGGTACCTCCTGCTTAGTAACCAGGTTCCAGTATCATCAGCTGGTCCTCGGTAGTTCCATTGGCTCTTGTACCTTCGGCTACCCATTCGGGTTCCAGTACCGTCAGCTGGTTCTCGGCAGTGTCTTTGGCTCTTGCACCTTCTACTCCCCATCCTGGTTCCAGTACTGTCAGCTAGTTCCAGGCAGAGCGTTTGGCTTAGGTGCCTCCTTCTGGGTATCCGAGTTCCACCAACGTCTGGTGGTCCTTGGTAGTGCTTTCTGGCACAGGTACCTCCTGCTTAGTAACCAGGTTCCAGTACCGTCAGCTGGTCCTCGGTAGTTCCATTGGCTCTTGTACCTTCGGGTAGCCATCCGGGTTCCAGTACCGTCAGCTGGTTCTCGGCAGTTCCTCAGCTTTCTTGTACCTTCTGCTACATTTCCAAGTTCAAGACCCTAAAGACAACGACCCTGAAGACCACCCCGAAGAAGACGACGACCCCGGAGATGATGACCCTTGAGACGACGACCCTGGAGATGACGACCTTGAAGACCAAGAAGCAGAAGAACAAGAAGCTGCAGAACAAAAAGCAGAAGAACATTAAGCATAAGACTAAAAATCAGAGCAAAAGATATTATCTAAATTATAAGCAGAAGAAGACAAAGCAGTGTATGGGGATGAGTCCATTCCTCCTCTTGGTGCCCCTGGAAAAAACCTGCTGCTGCATGCAAAACTGAACGTGGACAAATCCTGTTGTAAATCTTTTGTGACAGGCAGAACTGAAGGTGTAATCTTCAAACTTTTATAGATAACAACTACAGGAATGCCTGTCACAAATAAGAATATGATGAAGAAGAAGAAGAAGAATATGAAGAAGATGAAGAAGTAGAATATGAAGAAGAATAATGGTTGAATAAGAAGAATATGAAGAATGTAAAAAAAAGAATAATAGGAAGAAGGTGAAGAAGAAGAAGATGAATAAGGTGAAGAAGAAGTTGATGAAAAAGATGCTGCTGCTGAGGATGATGAAGATGAAAGTGTGGGAGAAGTAAAAAAGAAGGTGAAGAGCATGGAAGTTAAGAAACATAAATATCTGAGAAAATATAAAAAATCTTAACATAGTCAATATCTTTGTAACTCCGAACGTCTTAAAAACAAAAATTAATTCCTGCTATTCCATTTGATTGGGCTAAACCTTTAATGTCTTAATGTCTCCTCCACCTCCCCCAATACATCCTACATTATTCTTAGTTTTCCTTCATGTAGAATTAAGCTACAAGGAAAGAAAGGGTTTATTTTAATTCCGATATTTTTGTCCCATTGACTTGCATTGGTATCGGATATCGGTATCGGTGATATCCGATATTTTTTGGATATTGGCTGATCTAATCCGATACCGATATTTCCGAATATCAGAAGGTATCGCTCAACACTAGTCAAAAATATTCGGAGACCACCGGATTGTGCTTGGGAAAATCCGAGCAACGAGTATACTCGCTCATCACGACTGGTTACACTTCCAGTGATGGACTCCAAATTAAAAGCACAATTAGCCAGCTGTTGTGAACTCTGCTCTTGGTTGTTGGTCGGTGGTTGTTGATGGTAATGCAGTTATTCCTGAGCAGCAGTCTTGGACAGGTGTTTCTGCTAATTGCAGGACTCATTAGTCCTTGCCAGTAGTCAATGTTCCTTTGGAAGTGTTGGTCCTCTGCCTGGCCCCTCCTGCTTTCTGCCAATTCAGCTAAGATAAGTGTTTTCTTCATGTTTTTAGACACACTGCTGTGTGTTTATTTTCTGTGCTTATCTTGTTTCTATTTTGTTCCTGCTAGACTGTGCCTGATGTTTTTCTCAGTCTAGTTGGACTTGCTGGAGTCGCAGATATACTCTCCACATCTTTAGTTAGGTGGTGGAGTTTTTGTATTTTTCTGCTGTGGATATTTTGTAGTGTTTTATGCTGACCGCATAGTATCCTTTACTATCCTTTCCTATCTAATTAGAAGTGGCCTCCTTTGCTTATTCCTGTTTTCTGTCTGCGTGTGTCTTTTCCTCTCCTACTCACAGTCATTATTTGTGGGGGGCTACCTATCCTTTGGGGGTCTACTCTGACGCAAGAGAGTTTTCCTATTTCCATCTTTAGGGATATTTAGTCCTTAGGCTGTGTCGAGGTGTCTAGGTCTGGTTAGGCACACCCCACGGCTACTTCTAGTTGCGATGATAGGATCAGGGATTGCGGTCAGGAAAGTTACCACTGCTCCAGCGAAGGTCATTTCATGCTGCTCCAAGGCCACCTGATTATAACAGTACTACTGGCCAACAATGAGTTAATTGCAACTCAGAAGAAGGGAGGAAAGATCTTGAGCCATTTTTTTTTCTTCAGTCTGTTTTGTCTTATCCTCCTTTATCTCTGGGTGGCTGAAGAGCCTTGTGCTAGCATGAGTGTTCAGGAATTAGCTTCTCGTGTAGACCAGCTTGCTGCTAGAGTACAGGGTATTTCTGATTACATTGTTCAGACTCCTACTTTAGAACCGAAGATACCTAATCCTGATTTGTTTTTTGGTGACAGGTCCAAATTTTTGAGTTTTAAAAACAACTGTAAACTGTTTTTTGCATTGAAACCTCGATCCTCCGGTGATTCCATTCAACAAGTTAAAATCATCATTTCCCTGCTGCGTGGTGATCCACAGGATTGGGCATTTTCCCTGGAATCTGGGGATCCTGCTTTGCTTAATGTAGACTCCTTCTTTCAGGCGTTAGGATTACTGTATGATGAATCTAATTCGGTGGATCAAGCTGAGAAGACCTTTTTGGCCCTGTATCAGGGTCAAGAGGCGGCAGAATTGTATTGTCAGAAATTCAGAAAATGGTCTGTATTGACTAAATGGAATAATGATGCTTTGGCGGCAATTTTCAGAAAGGGTCTTTATGAATCCATTAAAGATGTTATGGTGGGGTTTCCCACACCCTCCAATCTGAGTGATTCTATGTCTCTGGCCATTCAGATTGATCGGCGCTTGCGGGAGCGCAGAACTGTGCGCGCTGTGGCGTTATCCTCAGAGCAAAGTCCTGAGCCAATGCAGTGTGATAGGATTCTGTCTAGAACGGAATGACAAGGTTTCAGACGTCAGAATAGGTTGTGTTATTATTGTGGCGACGCTTCCCATGTCATTTCTGTCTGCCCTAAGCGGACCAAGAGGATCGCCAGTTCATTTACCATCAGTACTGTACAACCTAAATTTCTGTTATCTGTGTCCTTGATCTGTTCATTGTCATCATTTTCTGTCATGGCGTTTGTGGATTCAGGCGCCGCCTTGAACTTAATGGACTTTGAGTTTGCCAGGCGTTGTGGTTTTCCCTTGCAGCCTTTGCAGAACCCTATTCCTTTAAGGGGCATTGATGCTACACCCTTGGCTATAAATAAGCCCCAGTTTTGGACACAGGTGACCATGCGCATGGCGCCAGCCCATCAGGAAGATTGTCGATTTCTGGTGTTGCATAATTTGCATGATGCTATCGTGCTGGGTTTTCCATGGTTGCAAGTACATAATCCTGTTTTGGATTGGAAGTCCATGTCTGTGACTAGTTGGGGTTGTCAGGGGGTTCATAATGATGTTCCTCTGATGTCTATCGCCCCTTCTCCCTCTTCTGAAATTCCGGAGTTTTTGTCTGATTTTCAGGATGTATTCGATGAGCCCAAGTCCTGTTTCCTTCCACCACACAGGGACTGCGATTGTGCTATTGACTTGATTCCAGGCTGTAAGTTTCCTAAGGGCCGATTTTTCAACCTGTCTGTACCTGAACATACCGCCATGCGGAGCTATATTAAAGAGTCTTTGGCGAAAGGGCATATTCGGCCATCTTCTTCACCGTTGGGAGCGGGGTTCTTTTTTGTTGCTAAAAAAGATGGTTCCTTAAGACCCTGTATTGATTATCGCCTCTTGAATAAGATCACGGTCAAGTTTCAATATCCTTTACCTTTGCTTTCCGATTTGTTTGCTAGGATTAAGGGAACTAGTTGGTTTACTAAGATTGACCTTCGGGGGCTTATAATCTTGTTCGTATTAAGCAGGGTGATGAATGGAAAACTGCGTTTAACACGCCCGGGGGCCATTTTGAATACCTTGTGATGCCATTCGGACTCTCTAATGCTCCATCTGTTTTTCAGTCCTTCATGCATGATATCTTCCGGGATTATCTTGATAAATTCCTGATTGTATATTTGGACGATATTTTGATTTTTTCCGATGATTGGGAGTCTCATGTGCAGCAGGTCAGGATGGTATTTCAGATCCTTCGAGACAATGCCTTGTTTGTGAAAGGGTCTAAGTGTCTTTTTGGGGTGCAGAAGGTTTCCTTTTTGAGCTTTATTTTTTCTCCCTCATCTATAGAGATGGATCCGGTTAAGGTTCAGGCCATTCATGATTGGATTCAGCCCACATCCGTGAAGAGCCTTCAGAAATTTTTGGGTTTTGCTAATTTTTATCGCCCTTGACTGATTTGACGAAGAAGAGCGCTGATGTGGCGAATTGGTCCCCTGCAGCTATCTCTGCCTTTCAGGAACTTAAGCATCGTTTTACTTCTGCTAGACTGTGCCTGATGTTTTTCTCAGTCTAGTTGGACTCGCTGGAGTCGCAGATATACTCTCCACATCTTTAGTTAGGTGGTGGAGTTTTTATATTTTTCTGCTGTGGATATTTTGTAGTGTTTTATGCTGACCGCATAGTATCCTGTACTATCCTTTCCTATCTAGGTAGAAGTGGCCTCCTTTGCTTATCCCTGTTTTCTGTCTGCGTGTGTGTTTTCCTCTCCTATTCACAGTCATTATTTGTGGGGGGCTACCTATCCTTTGGGGGTCTACTCTGAGGCAAGAGAGTTTTCCTATTTCCATATTTAGGGATATTTAGTCCGTAGGCTGTGTCGAGGTGTCTAGGTCTGGTTAGGCACACCCCACGGCTACTTCTAGTTGCGGTGATAGGATCAGGGATTGCGGTCAGTAAAGTTACCACTGCTCCAGCGAAGGTCATTTCATGCTGCTCCAAGGCCACCTGACCATAACAGCCAGCACAGCAACCACAGTATTCTGCAGTAATATGGCATCCCAACTGGTTTACACTTAGTTGAACCATCATTTGTGTAGCAACAGTACAATAACTCAAAACACACCACTAGGCTATTTAAAGATTATGTGATCAATGAGAGAAATAGAGTGCTGTATCAGAGTGAAGACAAAGCAGACAAAATGGCTATTTTTTCTAGACTGTTGGACAAACATTCCAAGTTGTGATTAAACTGCTAGACAGAATGCCAAGGATGCATGGCTGCTGCTATTAGTCTCGATCTACAGTGTGCACATTCCAATAAGAATAACAAAAAACATTGTATGATCAGGTGTGTTCAAACTTTTGGCAGGTTCTGTGTATTTGCAGATTAATAGCCTATCATGTCTCATTGGAAGTCCTATAGCTCACAACTATGGAAACTGTTGCAACTGATCTGTAAAAGCAAAACAAAGAACATTGGTAATATAGTTAAGCTACAGTGTTTCAACAAAGTGTCTGCAAATTGAGATTCTGTTTTGGATTTCATCCTAAGTCATGTGACAAGGATCGTTAAAGGGTCGACATTGACTTTTAGGATTGCAACTTCCAATAGGTGGCACTAAAGTTTTAGTCCTCTTCCTCTCTGAAGAGACAATTTGCATATTTCCCAGAGTAGCATTGCGGCTTTAAGTCTCCTCATCTCAATGTGCTTAGCATGTCAATCTCCATAAGGAGAAACGATACTTCTTGGATATCGGTCAGATGTCTCTCACTTATTGAAATTCTGGTTTGGATTTTATCCTAAGTCATATCGCAAATTTGTTCTTCAAATTTTCGCAGAGCTAAGCAAAATGCCATTGGAGTCAATGGGAGGCAAAAACAAACACATATACAAAACCTTCAAACTGTCCCAAAAGCTGCAAAAACACACAAATTAGGGACAGACACCAGGAAAGTCGTCTCAATTCACCCACACTACAAGTTTTTAAAATAGCACAGCAGCAATCAGCTATACATGAGGTATCAGAATTGACAGCTTTGAATTTAACTTAAAATTAAGATGATGTGGGTGAGGCATCAGTGTAGGCCTGCTGCGCTGGGAGCCCTTATAACACCTGCAACAGCTCAACCTGCTTTTATGCTGAGACACACACAGGTGGCACAAATATCAGTTTTGTAAACTACTATTGTAATGTAAGGATAGTAACACCGGTAGTGGAGGAAGCGGAGGCCAGCCATTCTCAGAGGCCTACTGCTACAGAAACAGACAAGAAGGAGACCAAAACAGGAGTTTTCAAATTTAAAATAATTAGAGGCAGACACCACCAAAGCGGCATCAATTTCACCAGAGTAGAAATAGTATAATAGGGAGTGACATATCTTTCCCCATAGCCAACCCAGAAAGATGGAGACCCAATCAGTACTCTCCACATTTCCAAAAATTAGTTGCAGATGCCACCAAAGTGGCATCAATTTCACCAGAGTAGAAATAGTACAATAGGAGCTGACACATATTCCACTGCAGCCAACCCAACAGATGTAGACCCAACAAGGAGTGTTCATATTTCCAACAATTACTGGCAAGCAACATCTCAAATTTAAAATAATTAGAGGCAGACACCACCAAAGTGGCATCAATTTCTCAAGAGTAGAAACAGTAGAATAAGGACCAACATGTCTTCCACTACAGCCAACCAAGCAGATGGAGAACCAAACAGGACTGTTCACATGTCCATAAAATAGTGTTAGCATCTGCAGCAGCAGCAACAGTAGGCACAGAAGCCACACTAAAGATATCCAGACTGCATTTATGCAAGGTCAATGCAGAACACTAAAAACTACATCACCAACTCTGTACAGTTTGCAATTGGGATGCAAAGGTCCTTGGAGATCCATGACATGTTTATCTTGAAGAAATTTATACACTTTCAGGGGACAGTCAGCTGTGCTTCTCTGTCAGGATACCACAAGCAATGTTGAAGATGCTTTCTGAGAGGACACTGGCTGCCGGGCTTTATAAAACCTCCAAGACATCAGAGGCGAGATCAGGCCATTCATTCATTTTTGTAGACCAAAATGTGAAAGGGTCTAAATCTCCCTGATGATATTGATATTCAGTTTTAGATACTTCTGCATAATCCTCTCCATTTCTTCACCACATGTCAGACTTGGACTCTGTTGTGCTGGTGCACGAGCTGGTCTAAAAATGTCTCAAATGACTCACAGAAATTGCTTCTGCCACATACACTACTGCTGCTGCAGCTAATGTTTTGGCATTGATGAATTGATGTGCCGAAAGTTGGCAGTTTAGAGCTGAGATGCACACCATGTGTCTCACTACTGTCTTGAGGAAAAAAGTTGTGTAAAAGTGTGTTTGGATACTTCAGCATCCGCTAGTCTCTTTCTAGAGCAGTAGTCAAAATTATTTTGAATCATAACTATATTGGGATCATGTTTCAGATAGTACAGAAAAAAATACTCCTAAATCGGACTCTTCCATGAGGTCCAAGCCCATGCTATGTTCATGGCTGGGTAACACTGATGCTTGTTTCCTCCATCCCCTCCCACCAACCGCAAACAATTGCTCACCCATCACCTCTTCCTCCTCCATTTGTTGCTCGGCTCTTGTGGATCGCCCCCCAAGGGCCGTGGGGTACTCTGTACCAGGTCCTTTGGTTCACAGGGGGATGTCACGGAGGCTGACCCAGTCTGTGGCCCTGGGATGTCCATATAAAAGGGAAAGGTCTTTACAGGGATAAAGTTTATGTTCGTGATGCCATCTTGTGGTACTCGGTCAGGGTGACCGACGCTGCTTTAAGGGGTCCGCTGGGGTGAGGTTATGGCAGCTAGATGGTATACCTTCCTACAGGTGAAGTATGTCCCCAGGGCTTCCCAGTATGTAGATGGTGCTATGGTGAATGGTGCGGTGAAGAATGAGGACACAATGTTGCAATTTCTTTACCTTTACTGAAGACTTCAGCATCCACAGTCCAGGGCACCAGATCACAGGGCAGGCAGAGTCCGGCGGGTTTGGAGGCAAGTCCAGAGTTCCATTGTCCAGGTGGAAATCAGTAGCCTTCCCTTGCGCTGCGGTGGTGTAGTCCCTTACTGCCTATGGCTTCACATCTTGGTCTCACAGATGCGATGTTTTGCTCTCTCTGTCCCCCCGTATAGGATAGGAAAAAACTCGTATGACTGGTGACTTGAGCCTGATTATAGGGTCTCTTAGATAACCCAGCTCTGTAGGTGTCACCGTGCCTCCAGTGTGTAGGTGTGGACAGGTAACCTGCAATTAGCTGTCCTGCCGGTCTCTGAAATAAGGTGTAGAGGTCCTTACTCCCTCAGTGTTCCGGTTACCGAGATTTTGCAACTCAGAAGCAGGCAGCCTGAGCGGGGCTGGTCCCCTTCTGGTATCCTCTCCTTTGCTTCAACTTCCTTCAGGCTCGCTGCAATACAATTCTGTCTTCAATGTCTCTTTCTGGGAGCTGCAGCTCTGAGGGCATGCACAGCTCCTTTAACCTTCTGTCCTCCTCAGACTCCAGTCTGGAACTCACTGACTTTCCCTACAGAGTACCAGTTATATATACATATCTATGCGGAGTGTCCTAATAAATAGGAGCAGAAGCTCCCCCTGGTGGCCTGGAGTGTGAATGTGTTGCATGTTTGTGATACCTGGATGCAGTTATTCTTTCTTGCCTCCAAACGTAGCATCACTCTCCCTGAGAGGAAAGCAATACCACTGCGACGACCAGGACCCTGGGGCGCTGCACTTGCACCTTCGCTAACAGTTTGCATAGTATCACCAGCCCCCCTCGATTGCAGTAATCCACCCTCCCTTGTCACCCACCTGTGTGTTGACATTCTGGAACTTTGAGACAATATTATGCCTTCCGCATGCTCCTCTGCTTCCTCCTCTTCCTCTGGGACCACCACCTCCTCTCGCAGGCTATTTAAAGTCTGCTCCAGCATGTAGATGACCAGAATAGTGATGCAGATGATGGCATCATCAGTGATAACCATCTTAGTAGCCATTTTGAAACTGTGCAGAGGTGTGCAGAGGTCCTTAATCTGTGTCCACTCTGTAAACGTGATATGCGCCATGTTCGCACTGCATTGGCCCAGGCTATACAAAATTACATACTGCATTAGGGCTCGATACAGCTGTTAGAGTCGCTGCAACATGTGCAGAGTTGAATTCCACAGTGTTGGCCCATCCCATATCAACCTGTTAACCGGCATGGACAATGAAATCTGCATCGATGGAAGTCGATTAACTGAGGGGTGAGAACAGCAGAAGTGAGCACACAGCTTTAGTGCTTTCTGCAGCAGCTGAATCAAGCCAGGATAGTGGCAGAGAAATCACTGTACCACCAGGTTGAGGATGTGAGCAATGCAAGGCACGTGTGCCAGCTTGCCTCAGCGTACTGCTGCACAAGGTTTGCATCATTATCGAACATGGCATTCCCTGGATGCTGGTTTAGCAGAGACAGCCATTGGTCAAACTCGGCCTGGAGAGCTGTCCACAATTCTTCAGCTGTATGACTGCGATCTCCAAGGCATATCAATGTTAACACACTGCTGTGTGACCCATAGAAGTGCATAATTGCTCGAGACGGCAATCGTCCAGACATTCTGTCCACATCGTTCCCTCCTGACTCTGCTATTTTATGTGACTCCCGAATAAAGGATTGCTTTCAAAGGGACGGTCAATGCTGCCACTTTTCAGACTGCATATAAATTTTAACACAGCTTGATTGCTGTGAGCTCTGGCTGCGTAGTGTGGAGGTGGTGGGGATTCGTTCTGCACATTTGGAACAGGCGTCTCATTAAGGCAGAGGTTGAAGGCGCAAGTGGAGGCCCTAAAAGAGATAGAAGAGGAGACAGAAGCAGTGAAGGAAGATTGAAATACATAGGCCTGTCCTTTAAGATTTGGGGATTCTAAGACTTGAGAAGCACTCTTCCCCGCCTGCCCCCACAGCCACCAGAGTCACTCAGTGCTGAGTCAGCCAGGTGTAGCACCCTTGGCCATACTTCCTCGTCCAAGGGTCTGTGGTGAAATGCAACCTGGCAGACATAGATTTAGTCAAGGAATGGATGATGATGCGGAGGGCTGCATGGCATTTCACAAACGGCTAGCGTGTGTCCGTGATCTCAATGCCCATGCACCATCATGAGCAGAAGTGGCAGAGGGTCCGCTATCATAGGTACCAAAGGATGCAGTGCGTAACACCCAAGGCTCAAAGTGGGCATGTTCCCTGTAGTCACCAAAAATATGCGACACAAAATGGCCCTCTCCAAAGCAGAGTAAGGCGGACCCAATGATAATGTTAAATAGCTCGTACAGCTACCAGTGGAACAGTCCATAGGTGAATGCGCTATGGACTGCAAAAGAGGTAACGACATTCAGCAGTTGGAACAATATATGTATATGAATATGAAAATAGATATGTCTGTGCATCCAAACCATACTTAAATGGAACCTGTGACCCCAAAAATCGAGGGTGAGCTAAGCCCACTGTCATCAGGGGTTAATCTACAGCATTCTGGAATGCTGTAGATAAGCCCCTGATGCATCCTAAAAGATGAGAAAAAGAGGTTAGATTATACTCACCTGGGTGGGCGGGCGGGCGGTCCGATCTGGTCGGGGTCGCGGTCTGGGGCCTCCCATCTTCATAGGATGACGTCCTCTTCTGGTCTTCACGCTGCGGCACTGGCACAGGCATACTTTGTCTGCCCTGTTGAGGGCAGAGCAAAGCACTACAGTGTGCAGGAGCCGGGAAAGGTCAGAGAGGACAGGCTCCTGCGCACTGCAGTACTTTGCTCTGCCCTCAACAGGGCAGATAAAGTACACCTGCGCCGGAGCCGCAGCATGAAGACCAGAAGAGGATGTCATCTGATGAAGATGGGAGGCGTTTGACCGGACCGCGGCACCCATTGGACCGGACCGGGACCGTGACCGCCCCTGGGTGAGTATAATCTAGCCCCTTTTTTACTTATCTTTTAGGATATATCAGGGGCTTATCTACAGCATTCCAGAATGCTGTAGATAAGCCCCTGATGCTGGTGGGCTTCGCTCACCTTCCATTTTGAGGGTGACAGGTTCCCTCTAAGGCAAGAGCCCAGGTGTTTTTTATATACAGGTAGATAAAACATCAGCAAAGGATATTTGTCCAGATAATAATAATTACAAGAGCCCACATTCTTCACAAATGAAGAAAGCTTTAATCATGCAGTAGAGTCATATTATATTGACAAAATGGCACTAAAACAATATGTCATCTCTTTATATAGAGAGGGACATTTGTTTCAGCAGCCAATGACACAAGTCATTGTTTCTGGACATTGTGGAAGTTTCCTGTGCCTTGATTGGCTAGCCACAATGTGCACGCAAAGTTAGAAAACAAAAGTTTCAAAGCTCGACGCTTGTCTGAGCTCTCCTCACCCCCTACTCTCATCAAACACGTGCCCCATGCTCATCATACACTACCACTATTTTAGCCAAAGTGTTCACAACTTTAGTGGCAACGCAAATATTTTCCTGTACTTTTTAATAAATGTTACCAATTTTTTTCAATTTTTTAAAATTTTGCTCGTGTTTACGATCACAAATATGAATGTGCCATATTCATGCCGAATTTATATTTGGCGATTGTTTTTAAAACATTTTCGCTCATCTTCAGCATGGGCAGCACGGTGGTGCAGTGGTTAGCACTGCAGCCTTGCAGCGCTGGGGTCCTGGGTTCTAATCCCACCCAGGACAACATCTGCAAAAAGTTTGTATGTTCTCTCCGTGTTTGCGTGGGTTTCCTCCGGGCACTCCGGTTTCCTCCCACATTCCAAAGACATACTGATAGGGATTCTAGATTGTGAGCCCCATCGGGGACAGTGATGATAATGTGTGCAAAACTGTAAAGCGCTGCGGAATATGTTAGCGCTATATAAAAATAAAGATTATTATTATCTTCATTAGTGAGGTTGATCATTTTTTTCCAACAATTATTTGTTGACTTATAGCTTGTATAAATATGCAACAGGAATTCATGATCCAAGGTAGGCATTGGGTAGCATTCACAAGCAATAAAGTTTTGTGTCAAAACAATGTGAAAGTTATTTCCATAAAATGGCACAGCACTGAAAAATAAAACCATAAACACTAAATTCCTAGCCTTTGTCCAGGCACTAACTAAACAAAATGGCCCCTGGTTACTCAAACAAAGCTGAGCTAGTTCTAGGTGAGTCAATCAAAATGGATTTTGTCCATATCAAACACTGACACTTGCAGTTTGGTGCACACGGCAGGTCCAGTTTCTTCTCAGAGAGAGATTGTAGCTTCTCTCTCTCTTCACTTCCAACACAAATTGAGTCTGCTCAGCTTCCCCTCGCTGACTGCCCAAGGTGAACACATAGTCTGGTTATATGCAGAGCTAGTTGGTGCAAATAATCAGAGCCTTTTGAGCTAGGATTAAAGGGAACCTGTCACCTGAATTTGGCGGGACTGGTTTTGGGTCATATGGGCGGAGTTTTTGGGTGTTTGATTCACCCTTTCCTTACCCGCTGGCTGCATGCTGGCTGCAATATTGGATTGAAGTTCATTCTCAGTCCTCCATAGTACACGCCTGCACAAGGCAAGATTGCTTTGCGCAGGCGTGTACTACGGAGGACAGAGAATGAACTTCAATCCAATATTGCAGCCAGCATGCAGCCAGCGGGTAAGGAAAGGGTGAATCAAACACCCGAATACTCCGCCCATATGACCCAAAACCAGTCCCGCCAAATTCAGGTGACAGAGTCCCTTTAACTATGGCCTACATGGCTTTGCTACAGTACTTTAAGGCTATGTGAGCACGTTGCGGATTTGCTTGTGTAAAATTCTGCACAATTTCTGCCTGTCTTGGTGGATTTGATGCATGGTTGATGCCGATTTGATGTGGATTTTCATGCAGATTTTCTTGCGTTTTTGTAAATCCATTGAGCTAAATAAAGACAGTATTTAAAAGAAAAAAGAATTATGATGTCATTTACTTGCTCATTCTTTTCAGCCAGATACCCTCATTAATATTAAATAAAGGCACACACGCAGTCACCAGTTTATGTATGAGCATCAACAAAATTAACCTACATATGCTGTAACAAAAAAACAACTGTCAGATATTTGCGTGAAATGCAATATTTGGTTTTTTTTTATTAAATTTGCATGGGCTCCTTCATAATTTTAATAACCAGCAGAGGGAAAGCTGAGGGCTGAGGGCAGATGTTAATATTCTGGGAAGGAGCCAATATCCATAAAGGTTCCTAGGTTATTAATATCAGCTCACAGCTGTTTGATTAGCCTTTACTGGCTAGTTCACAGGGGAACCCCAGAAAAAATTGACATGGGGTCCCCCTTAAAAATTGAACCAGCAAAGGCTACGCAGACAGCTGTGGGCTGATAGTAATAGCCTGGGAAGAGGCCATGGATATTGGGACCCCCCCCCCCCAGGCTAAAAACATGAGCTTTCAGGCACTTAGCCTTGTTCTTCCCACTTGCCCTGTAGTGGTGGCAAGTGAGGTTCAAATTTTTGGGTTTGATGTCACTTTTGTATTGTCAGGTGACATCAAGTCTAGAGGTTAGTAATGGAGAGGCATCTTTAAGACACCTATACATTACTAATCCTATAGTTACATGGTACATAAAGACATGGCCAGAATAAATATTTTATTAGAAATACCGTATATACTCGAGTATAAGCCGACCCGAGTATAAGCCGACCCCCCTAATTTTGCCACAAAAAACTGGGAAAACTTATTGACTCGAGTATAAGCCTAGGGTGGAAATGCAGCATTTACCGGTGAATTTCAAAAATAAAAATAGATCATTATTTCCCCATAGCTGTGCCATATAGTGCTCTGCACCGTTCATATTTCCCCATAGGTGTGAACCATATAGTGCTCTGCACCGTTCATTGTGCCCCATAGATGTGCCATATACGGTGCTCTGCACCGTTCACTGTGCCCCATAGCTGTGCCATATACGGTGCTCTGCACCGTTCACTGTGCCCCATAGCTGTGCTGTGCCATATACGGTGCTCTGCACCGTTCACTGTGCCCCATAGCTGTGCCATATACGGTGCTCTGCACCGTTCACTGTGCCCCATAGCTGTGCTGTGCCATATACAGTGCTCTGCACCGTTCACTGTGCCCCATACATAGCTGTGCTGTGCCATATACAGTGCTCTGCACCGTTCACTGTGCCCCATACATAGCTGTGCTGTGCCATATACAGTGCTCTGCACCGTTCACTGTGCCCCATACATAGCTGTGCTGTGCCATATACGGTGCTCTGCACCGTTCACTGTGCCCCATAGCTGTGCTGTGCCATATACGGTGCTCTGCACCGTTCACTGTGCCCCATACATAGCTGTGCTGTGCCATATACGGTGCTCTGCACCGTTCACTGTGCCCCATAGCTGTGCTGTGCCATATACGGTGCTCTGCACCGTTCACTGTGCCCCATAGCTGTGCTGTGCCATATACGGTGCTCTGCACCGTTCACTGTGCCCCATAGATGTGCCATATACGGTGCTCTGCACCGTTCACTGTGCCCCATAGCTGTGCTGTGCCATATACGGTGCTCTGCACCGTTCACTGTGCCCCATAGCTGTGCTGTGCCATATACGGTGCTCTGCACCGTTCACTGTGCCCCATAGCTGTGCTGTGCCATATACGGTGCTCTGCACCGTTCACTGTGCCCCATAGCTGTGCTGTGCCATATACGGTGCTCTGCACCGTTCACTGTGCCCCATAGCTGTGCTGTGCCATATACGGTGCTCTGCACCGTTCACTGTGCCCCATAGATGTGCCATATACGGTGCTCTGCACCGTTCACTGTGCCCCATAGCTGTGCTGTGCCATATACGGTGCTCTGCACCGTTCACTGTGCCCCATAGCTGTGCTGTGCCATATACGGTGCTCTGCACCGTTCACTGTGCCCCATAGATGTGCCATATACGGTGCTCTGCACCGTTCACTGTGCCCCATAGCTGTGCTGTGCCATATACGGTGCTCTGCACCGTTCACTGTGCCCCATAGCTGTGCTGTGCCATATACGGTGCTCTGCACCGTTCACTGTGCCCCATAGATGTTCCACATAAATTTGTGCCGCCGCTGCCGCAATAAAGAAAAAAAAACACATACTCACCTCCCTTGATTGCAGCTCCCGGCGTCTCGTTCCGGCGCCTCCATCTTCCCGGCGTCTCTGCTCTGACTGATCAGGCAGAGGGCGCCGCGCACACTGTATGCGTCATCGCGCCCTCTGCCTGATCAGTCAGAGAGCGCAGACGCCGGGAAGATGGAGGCGCCGGCCGGGAAGATGGATCGGCGCCCGGCGGCTGGAACGAGGACAGGTGAATATGCTATACTCACCTAGTCCTGGCGATCCTCGCGCTGTCCCCTCCTGTCTTCGGTGCCGCAGCTTCTTTCTCTATCAGCGGTCACCGGCACCGCTGATTAGAGAAATGAATAAGCGGCTCCGCCCCTATGGGAGGTGGAGCCGCTTATTCATTTCTGTAATGAGCGGTCCCACCTGACCGCTGAAGAGAGGAAGAAACTGCAGCGCCGAAGCCCGTGGGACGGCAGGGACAGCGCGAGGATCGCTGGGACTAGGTAAGTATACCTCAGCGCCCTCACCCCCTCACCCGCCGACCCCACCGCTACCGTGACTCGAGTATAAGCCGAGGGGGGCACTTTCAGCCCAAAAATTTGGGCTGAAAATCTCGGCTTATACTCGAGTATATACGGTAATCACACAGACTCCTTTATTGAATCTTAATTTACTATACTTACTGAACACCTAATCCCTGGCGCATTCGTATTCTGCAACAGAAATAAAATAAATCAACATATAATATTCCCTCAAAACAACAAAGTCCATGATGGTATGATAACCCATGGACAATAAGTGATAAGGCAAAGGGTTAAATTAAAAGGTTATATCTTTATTACCAAAAAAAAAGAAATTAAAACCAAATCAATAACAGGGCTAAGGAAGATCTCCACAGGGAAGGACCAACAGCATAACAGACGCAACATGTAAATGGTTACATAACCTTGCAATATAATGCAAAATACAAATATATGCTAATAGTAGACACTGTATTGTTATTTCTTGCACCCGGAGCTGCCGCCTTGGTATATTTCATATTGATATTGTGTATACTCCTTTTTGGGTACTACAGTTTGGTCCCTATAGTTAGGTTGGGGAGATTGAGCTTCTGCTTCTGTGCATATTGGTTTACTCATTACTTGCAGTCTTATTGATTTTTTTCTATATCTACTATTAGCATATATTTGTATTTTGCATTATATTGCAAGGTTATGTAACCATTTACATGTTGCGTCTGTTATGCTGTTGGTCCTTCCCTATGGAGGTCTTCCTTAGCCCTGTTATTGATTTGGTTTTAATTTCTTTTTTTTTGGTATTAAAGATATAACCTTTTAATTTAACCCTTTGCCTTATCACTTATTGTCCATGAGTTATCATACCATCATGGACTTTGTTGTTTTGATTCTATGCGAGTGTTGTTTTTGAGGCACAATAATTACTTTCTCTAGAGACATTCTGGATTAATATATAATATTCCCTGTTCACCACAGACCATTACCAAGTGTCCCACGACCATCTCACGTGTAGAACAATCACATCGGGAGAGAGTGACTGCTCTACACGACCTCCGGCGATACTCTAACAGGAGATAATCGCTCCCGCAATGTACACTGAGAGTTCACCGGAGTTCATCAGCTCTGGTGCTCTCACTTATGGCACCGCTGTGTAAGAATTTTTTCATTCAGCAGTGCCACAAGTGAAAGCACCAGAGCTGATCAGCTGATGAACTCTGGTGAACTCTCGTGGCGGCACAGTGATACACTGCGGGAGTGATTACCTCCTGTCTATTGCCGGCAGCCGGGTAGAGCCGTCACATCTCACACTTGAGATCGTCATGGGACACTCGTTTTTAAATGGACTATGTCAGAAAGGTAAGTATATGTTGGTTTATAATTTTTGATTGCTTGCAAGAGACGCGAGCGTTGGGATTAGGTGTTTGGTGAGTATGTATATTGTATGTAATTATGTAAATGTTCTTATTTATTTTTACAATTGAACACAGGTGCTGGATGATGGGACTACTCTTCCACATGATGCCTGGGTATACACACACACAGACACCTGCAGACACCCGTCGACAGACACCCGCAGACAGACAAAAACACAGGCCTGCAGACAAATATTGGCACACAAATCCACCGCAAATCCACAAACCTTTTAACACCTGCGATTTGGCTGCAGATTTGACTGACTCAATGTAAGTCAATGGGTCCAGAAATGCTGCAGATCCGCAAAAAGAATTGACATGCTGCAGAAAATAAAATGCTGCGAATCAGGGCGTAATTTTAAGAATCAACCATGTATATACTCCAGCTCCAGATAAATGTTAAAAAACTTTTTCTTTATTGATCCAACGTAATAAAAACAGGATAATCCTTACAGATGGCAGACAGAATAAGTGATTGCGCAGAGAACGGCTACACGTTTCGACCACAACGGGTCTTACTCATGCCTAGATAATCTCAGAAATGGTAGCTATATATATAGCACCCTAGAACCTATCACAAGCATTTCATCCGTCACATGACTAAATACACAGGTCCTGGAAGTGCATAAAAGACAAATACAGATAGTATGGTAGCTATATATATAGCACCCTAGAACCTATCACAAGCATTTCATCCGTCACATGACTAAATACACAGGTCCTGGAAGTGCATAAAAGACAAATACAGATAGTATGGTAGCTATATATATAGCACCCTAGAACCTATCACAAGCATTTCATCCGTCACATGACTAAATACACAGGTCCTGGAAGTGCATAAAAGACAAATACAGATAGTATGGTAGCTATATATATAGCACCCCAGAACCTATCACAAGCATTTCATCCGTCACATGACTAAATACACAGGTCCTGGAAGTGCATAAAATACAAATACAGATAGTGCATATAAAAGTAAAATAACGCATACATAAATGCAAAATATAAAATTGTCAAACCTACATATTGCCCTAATTAGCAATAATGGTAAAGTATTTCGTTTCTTTTATTCATACCCGCGGGGAAGCGAGTGTTCAGACTGTACATCCAAAACGCCTCCCTAGTTAGTAGGCGTCTTTTTATATCACCCCCGCGGCTTTGAGGAAAAACTCTCTCTATGCCGTGTACTCTAAGAGCTGCGGTGTCTCCATTATGTGTCATACCGAAGTGTTTGGATACCATTGATATATTCCTATTAATCATGTTGTAATTTTTTGCGTCCCTGAGATGTTCGGAGACACGTGTTTTCAACTTTCTTGATGTGCACCCCATGTATGAAATTTGGCAAATTAAACAGTCTATTTTGTAGATCACATTTTTATTGTGACAATTTATAAAACTATTAATTTTGTAACTTTTAGTTTTTTCGGTATTTTGAAAGGTGTTGCCTACACAAGAATGCGCATAGGTACTGCAAGCCGCAGTGCCGCATCTAAAGAAACCCTTGCATTCAAGCCAGGTTTTGGATCCTGATTTAGTCAGAAACGAATTCGGAGCTACTAGATCCCCGATAGATCGAGCCCTTCTCGCCACCACATTAACCCCATCTTTCAGAATATTCATGAGTGTATGGTCTTCATATAAAATAGGTAATCTATGATTGATAATTTTTTTGATATGATTAAACTGAGAACTGAACTGTAAACATACATGAGGTTTATCACTTAATCTCTTTTTATTAGATCCACTCATAGCACTATTTACCAAAAGATCTTCTCTGCGTTTTTTGTCCACTATATTTTTGGCCCTATTAATCGACCAATTGGGGTATTTACGGGCTTTTAATTTTTCGTTAAGTTCACTGAATTCTTTTAGTTTATCCTCATCCCTACTGCAATTACGTTTTAACCTAGTAAACTCACCTACAGGTATAGATTTTATTGTGTGGGCTGGGTGGCTACTGGTCGCATGGAGAATAGTATTTCCACTGATGGGCTTTACATAGGTTTTACTAGCTATAGGTTCATCAACTATACCGTACAGATTTAAATCAAGAAAGGAAATGTTACTTTGATCAAAAACATAAGTGAACCTAATACCAAAATCATTTGTATTAATATAGTCAACAAATCCTGGTATGGCAGACACATCACCCCCCCCCCCCCCCCCAAATAATGAGTGTATCATCGATGTATCTGCCATACCAGGAGATGTGATCAATAAAGGGATTGTCTGGAGAATACAAATATTGCTGTTCCCAATGGGCCATTGTCAAATTAGCTAAAGATGGCAAATTTTTAGCCCCCATAGGAACTCCTGACTTTTGAACAAATATTTCATCACCAAATGAAAATACATTGTGTCTCATAAGGAAGAAAATAACCTGCAACGCAAAATTAATTAAGTCCTGTGAATAATGTCCATAATCTGTTAGATGAAATTGTAAAGCTCTCATAGCTACATCATGAGGTATATTTGTGTACAAAGACACAACATCACAGCTCAGCCAGACATAATTCTTTCTCCAAGTCCAGTTAGAAAGTATTTTTAACACCTCTCTTGAGTCTTTGATATAACCTGGCATTTTCGTGACTATAGGTTGCAGCAGTGAGTCAACCCACTCACACAGGTGTTCCGTCACGGATCCGATCCCGTATATGATGGGACGCATTGCTGGAAATCCATCACCCTTATGCATCTTAGGCAACCCATACATGATGGGTAATTTTTGGCTTTGTAATTTTAAGAAGCATGTGCACACCAATTCTGGATTGCCATTGATTAACCTTGCTTGAGCAATCCTTTGCGGATTTGGTGCAATTCTGCGCTGAAAAAAAAAACTGTGGATCCACAATGCGTGCACACAGCCTAAGGCCAGTCTCACATGTCCAGATAATTCCGGTACCGGAGAAAACGGTAGCGGAGTTATCCATGTCCGTGTGTCTGTATGCTCACGTAGGCAATCCGTCTGGGATCCGTGTGAAGTCCGTGAGTACGTTTTTAGGGTCTGTGTGCTGTCCGCATGCTGTCTGTTTGCTGTACGTGTGTACGTGTCAGTGTATTGCAACAATTTTATACAATTTTAACCCTATGACAGGACAGCATCCGTGTGTGGTACGTGTTTACATGGACCCATTGACTTTAATGGGTCCGTGTGATCCGTGCACTCCCACGAACACTGACATGTCTCCATGTCTTGCAAATGGACATACGGTCCGTGACATGTGCAGAGACACATTTATTTTAATGTGCCTACGTGAGTCAGTGTCTCCGGTACGTGAGGAAACTGTCACCACACGTACCAGAGCCACTGACGTGTGAAACCGACCTAAGAGGTATACAAAATTATTCAACAAAATATATTGCAAAAGTCCTTATCTAGGCTTGAACTATTTAAAATCTTTTTACATAAGTTTTGTCACCATCAACTTCTATGATATGTTTTTTTGAGCAAATGTTAGAGGTAACTTCCCAGTAGGTTATGCAATATAGGAAGGAAACCGATTCAATAAAATTATTGAACATAAATATATTTTTGATTGCAAACTTACTTTTTCACTTAAGTAACTAAGCAGTTTTGTATTTGGAAAAAATAACACTCAAAGTTTTGCAAAAAAAAGTCACATCTGAACCATAAATTGTCAAAACTTATTGCAACCAAGGTAAAAATGTCTCATAATTTTGCTGGATTAATAATATTTTCTCATGGATAATTTAGAGGTGCCTGCAAGAAGAATTATATATCTATGTTCATTTAAATTGTCTTTGCCCATGATTGATGTATTTGTATTTTGTGGGTGGATATTACATATTTAGAGAGGTTGTCAATAATGAATGAATTTGTACGTTGTGAGGATTCACCAGTTTCTGAGATGGCCAGAGGTCACAGCCTTGCTCTATGCAATTGTATAGAGCCAAGGCTGCACCCTGACTAGTGATGTGGATGTCTAGTGGACGTGGCAGACCAGAAGGCGCAGCTTCACTCCATGCAAGTGTATGGAGAGCGAGGCCGCGCTCACTGGCCCGCAGTATGTCTAATGCATGCATGCCCTCCATTCCCTGCTCAGAGACCAGCAAATCCCCACAGTGCACAGTGCGTGAGCTGGGGAGACTCATAAGTCTGCAGTCACACAGAGTGACTGCAGACTTATCGATTTGGACCAGATAACCCCCTTAATCTTTCATTCAAAATATAACGGCTTCTTGAAAGCAGTATAAAAGTGAAATAATTTTTTTGAAGTGTCCACTTTATTGCTATTAATGGAAATCTGCTGGCAGGAATTCACACCCCAAACTCTTTCTACACATGTAACTCGTTAAAAGATAAGTCCAGCAATACCTTTATGTGGTCAGTCAATTCCTACATTAATGATGAATCAGCATTTGAGTTTATATGTAAATGACCCTAAAGACCTATTGTAAATCTAAAACCTCGATCATAAAAGCTTTTTTCCTCCCAGAATCACCTGCTTCTGCCTGACAGCCTCTATGCTGCATGACTTAAGGTACCGTCACACTAAGCGACGCTGCAGCGATACCGACAACGATCCGGATCGCTGCAGTGTCGCTGTTTGGTCGCTGGAGAGCTGTCACACAGACAGTTCTCCAGTGACCAACGATCCCGAGGTCCCCGGTAACCAGGGTAAACATCGGGTTACTAAGCGCAGGGCCGCGCTTAGTAACCCGATGTTTACCCTGGTTACCAGCATAAAAGTAAAATAAAACAAACACTACATACTTACCTTCTGCTGTCTGTCCCCGGCGCTGTGCTTTCCTGCACTGACTGTGAGCACAGCGGCCAGAAAGCAGAGCGGTGACATCACCGCTCTGCTTTCCGGCCGCTGTGCCTACACAGAGCAGAGAAGCAGAGCGCCGAGGGACAGACAGCGGAAGGTAAGTATGTAGTGTTTTTTTTTTTTTTTACTTTTGCCCTGGTAACCAGGGTAAACATCGGGTTACTAAGCGCGGCCCTGCGCTTAGTAACCCGATGTTTACCCTGGTTACCAGCGAAGACATCGCTGAATCGGCGTCACACACGCCGATTCAGCGATGTCAGCAGGAAGTCCAGCGACGAAATAAAGTGCTGGACTTTCTGCAGTGACCAACGACATCACAGCAGGATTCTGATCGCTGCTGTGTGTCAAACTGAACGATATCGCTAGCCAGGACGCTGCAACGTCACGGATCGCTAGCGATATCGTTTAGTGTGACGGTACCTTTAAGGCAAAGGAGTCATCAGAAAAGCAGAAGGAGGCAAGGAGTGACCGAGGAATCAGATCTACAAATAGTCATTCTGTCTGATTTCCATCTCAATGGAAATACTTAATTAATAATAATAAGAATGAAACTGGTCATATAAAGGAACGGCTATCTTGTCTTTGAAAGAGCTACATGCACATATAAATAGTTTGAGGGGTGAATTCCTGCTGACAGATGCCCTTTAGAAGCAACAAAATGGATGATTAAAAAAAATGGTTTGCTCCACTTTAATGCTACTCTGAAAAGGCATTTATTTTGAACTAGCTGAAGAGCCCGGCGTTGCCTGGGCATAGTAAATATCTGTGGTTAGTTATAGCACGTCACTTCTCTTATTTTCCCATCCCGCCTCTCATTTTCCCAATCACATCTCTCATTTTCTCCCTCACATCTCTCATTTTCTCCCTCACTCCTCTCATTCCCCCCTAACACTTGTCATTTCAACCTCGCATCTGTCATTTTCTGATCACTCCATTATTTTTCCTCACTCCTCTCATTTTGCACTCACACCTTTTCATTTTCACCTCACACCTCTCATTTTCACCTCATCACCTCAGTATATACATGTTTGTCATCTCCCTTATATATAGTATACATCTGTATGTCATCTCCTGTATATAGTATATACCTGTATGTCATCTCCCCTGTATATATTATATACCTGCTGTGTGTCATCTCCCCTATATATAGTATATACCTGAATGTCATCTCCTTCTATATATAGTATATACCTGTATGTCATCTCCTTCTGTATATAGTATATACCTGTGTGTCATCTCCCCTGTATATAGTATATATCTGTGTGTCATCTCCTCCTGTATATAGTATATACCTGCATGTCATCTTCTATATATAGCATATACCTGTATGTCATCTCCTCCTGTATATAGTATATACCTGTAGGTCATCTGCTCCTGTATATAGTATATACCTGTGTGTCATCTCCTCCTGTATATAGTATATACCTGTATGTCATCTCCTCCTGTATATATATGTACCTGTATGTCATCTCCTCCTCTATATAGTATATACCTGTGTGTCATCTCTCCTGTATATAGTATATACCTGTGTGTCATCTCCTCCTGTATTAGACCTCATTCACACGTTATTTGCTCAGTATTTTTACCTCAGTATTTGTAAGCTAAATTGGCAGCCTGATAAATCCCCAGCCAGCAGGAAGCCCTCCCCCTGGCAGTATATATTAGCTCGCACATACACATAATAGACAGGTCATGTGACTGACAGCTGCCGTATTTCCTTTATGGTACATTTGTTGTAGTTTGTCTGCTTATTAATCAGATTTTTATTTTTGAAGGATAAGACCAGACTTGTGTGTGTTTTAGGGCGAGTTTCGTTTGTCAAGTTGTGTGTGTTGAGTTGCGTGTGGCGACATGTATGTAGCGACTTTTGTGAGATGAGTTGTGTGTGGCAACATGCGTGTAGCAACTTTTTGTGTGTCGAGTTGCATGTGACAGGTTAGTGTAGCAACTTGTGTGCAGCAAGTTTTGCGCATGGCGAGTTTTGCACGTGGCGAGTTTTGTGTGGTGCCTTTTGAGTATGTGCAAGTTTTGTGTGAAGAAATTTTGCATGTGTTGCAAGTTTTGTGCATGTGGCAATTTTTCCGCATGTGCAAGTTTTGCGTGTGGCGAGTTTTCCATGAGGTGAGTTTTGCACTTGTGGCGAGTTTTGCAAGAGCCTAGTTTTTGCATGTGGCGAGTTCTGCGCGTGGCGAGTTTTGAGCGGCGACTTTTGTGTTTCGACTTTTATGTGGCGAGGTTGGAGAATGTGTGGTGAAATGTGTGCTGAGGGTGATATGTGTTCAAGCACGTGGAAGTGTGTGGCACATTTTGTGTGTGTGTTCATATCCCCGTGTGTGGTGAGTATCCTATGTCGGGGCCCCACCTTAGCAACTGTACGGTATATACTCTTTGGCGCCATCGCTCTCACTCTTTACGTCCCCCTTGTTCACATCTGGCAGCTGTCAATTTGCCTCCAACACTTTTCCTTTCATTTTTTCCCATTATGTAGATAGGGGCAAAATTGTTTGGTGAATTGGAATGCGCGGGGTTAAAATTTTACCTCAAAACATAGCCTATGACGCTCTCGGGGTCCAGACGTGTGACTGTGCAAAATTTTGTGGCTGTAGCTTCAACGCCTCCAACACTTTTCCTTTCACTTTTTTCCCCATTATGTAGATAGGGGCAAAATTGTTTGGTGAATTGGAACGCGCGGGGTTAAAATTTCACCTCACAATATAGCCTATGACGCTCTCGGGGTCCAGACGTGTGACTGTGCAAAATTTTGTGGCTGTAGCTGCGACGGTGCAGATGCCAATCCCAGACATACATACACACATACACACATACACACATTCAGCTTTATATAGTAGATGAAACATTAAATACATAATATCCACCCACAAAACACAAATAAATTGTTCATGGACTAAGGATCACACTGCAAAGTTAATTGTAAATGCCATGCAGCACTTTTCAAAGTACAGCTGTTCAAAGCTTAAAGTTTTACATGAAAGCCCAAAGCTATCTTTACTATGATGTGGGAATTTGCTAAGGCTATCTTTATCTATTAATTTTGTTCTAAACTGAACAGTTTTCTACACTTCCAATTTTACACACCAGTATTCATTTTTGACTTTAGGGCATAATGGACAGCTGCAGAGTGCAGATTTAACTGGATATTGGCAGACTCTTACTGGAGTATAATGTTACCCTGAGGTACAACTGTAGTTTAATTTAGGTTTATGAGTAAACATGTTAGAATTTGGATGTCTGTTCTACAGAAAATGTTATTTGTAGTCAGTTATATCATTTGAAATTGATATGATATCACAATGAATTGTGCCAAGTCACAAACTCTGCTGTACTTCATCTGTGTGTGTATGTCTGAATTTTTTTTTACATAGTATTTGAATTAAAATGACCTGCCACCGAAAAAAGCATTGGGACATTATGAAGGACTTTCGTTTAATATTTAGGCTGAATGATACCATTTAGACAACTATTGACACATTGTTGACATATTAACAGACCTATGAACAAATCATGCAGAAGATGTACCATTTCATCATCAGTAGCGAATACAACCATGCGGGTCTCTGATATTAACCTTGACATAAGTAATTTCAAAGCTAATGCTATCTGAGACACACATTATTAATGATACATGAAGAAATTAATTCGTGTACATTTTTTGGCATTGCACCATAGTTTCCCTAAGATAAATATTAGATGTATTTATTTTATGTTTAATTGATGAAAATAAGAAGAAAAGGGGAAAAAAGTGCACCATTAATTGTTAAATTTTGGACAACATAGCTGCAGATTATATAAAATGCAGTCAAGTATTTGAAACAATTACAACAAATGCATTTTTACATCGGAAGACCTCTTTAAATATTTGAAATTAAAAATTACAAAGCTTGTAAAAATTTTGATAACTTGTAATAAAAAGCTGTTAAATAAGCTTACTGATATCAAAGATTGCTGTAGGCGATATACTGATATAGCAAGCATATACAGTGGGGCAAAAAAGTATTTAGTCAGTCAGCAATAGTGCAAGTTCCACCACTTAAAAAGATGAGAGGCGTCTGTAATTTACATCATAGGTAGACCTCAACTATGGGAGACAAACTGAGAAAAAAAAATCCAGAAAATCACATTGTCTGTTTTTTTAACATTTTATTTGCATATTATGGTGAAAAATAAGTATTTGGTCAGAAACAAAATTTAATCTCAATACTTTGTAATATATCCTTTGTTGGCAATGACAGAGGTCAAACGTTTTCTGTAAGTCTTCACAAGGTTGCCACACACTGTTGTTGGTATGTTGGCCCATTCCTCCATGCAGATCTCCTCTAGAGCAGTGATGTTTTTGGCTTTTCGCTTGGCAACACGGACTTTCAACTCCCTCCAAAGGTTTTCTATAGGGTTGAGATCTGGAGACTGGCTAGGCCACTCCAGGACCTTGAAATGCTTCTTACGAAGCCACTCCTTCGTTGCCCTGGTGGTGTGCTTTGGAACATTGTCATGTTGAAAGACCCAGCCACGTTTCATCTTCAATGCCCTTGCTGATGGAAGGAGGTTTGCACTCAAAATCTCACGATACATGGCCCCATTCATTCTTTCATGTACCCGGATCAGTCGTCCTGGCCCCTTTGCAGAGAAACAGCCCCAAAGCATGATGTTTCCACCACCATGCTTTACAGTAGGTATGGTGTTTGATGGATGCAACTCAGTATTCTTTTTCCTCCAAACACGACAAGTTGTGTTTCTACCAAACAGTTCCAGTTTGGTTTCATCAGACCATAGGACATTCTCCCAAAACTCCTCTGGATCATCCAAATGCTCTCTAGCAAACTTCAGACGGGCCCAGACATGTACTGGCTTAAGCAGTGGGACACGTCTGGCACTGCAGGATCTGAGTCCATGGTGGCGTAGTGTGTTACTTATGGTAGGCCTTGTTACATTGGTCCCAGCTCTCTGCAGTTCATTCACTAGGTCCCCCCACGTGGTTCTGGGATTTTTGCTCACCGTTCTTGTGATCATTCTGACCCCACGGGGTGGGATTTTGCGTGGAGCCCCAGATTGAGGGAGATTATCAGTGGTCTTGTATGTCTTCCATTTTCTAATTATTGCTCCCACTGTTGATTTCTTCACTCCAAGCTGGTTGGCTATTGCAGATTCAGTCTTCCCAGCCTGGTGCAGGGCTACAATTTTGTTTCTGGTGTCCTTTGACAGCTCTTTGGTCTTCACCATAGTAGAGTTTGGAGTCAGACTGTTTGAGGGTGTGCACAGGTGTCTTTTTATACTGATAACAAGTTTAAACAGGTGCCATTACTACAGGTAATGAGTGGAGGAAAGAGGAGACTCTTAAAGAAGAAGTTACAGGTCTGTGAGAGCCAGAAATCTTGATTGTTTGTTTCTGACCAAATACTTATTTTCCACCATAATATGCAAAAAAAAAATGATAAAAAAACAGACAATGCGATTTTCTGGATTTTTTTTTCTCAGTTTGTCTCCCATAGTTGAGGTCTACCTATGATGTAAATTACAGACGCCTCTCATCTTTTTAAGTGGTGGAACTTGCACTATTGCTGACTGACTAAATACTTTTTTGCCCCACTGTATCTAGCTTCCATTGTATACTAATAAATGATCGCATGGCACTTAAGGCCTCTTTCACACTTCAGTTATTTGGCGTCAGTCTAAAACCGCCATTTTCCTCAAATAACGGATCCGTCATTTTTTTTGACGGATCCGTTATTTTCCCATAGACTTGCATTAGTGACGGATTGTGACGGATGGTCGTCCGTTCCATCCGCCATGCGACGGATCCGTCGACATTTGGCGGACGTTTTCTGAAAATAGACGGACATTGGAACGTTTTTTGTCAACGCCGAAATGGCGGATCGCGACGGATCCGTCGCGTCCGCCATTCCATAGAATGGGCGCCTATGGGCGACGGATCCGCCGCAACCGTTTTTTCGGCGGATCCGTCGCCCCAATCCGTTTTTTCAATTGCGCATGCTCCAAAAAGTAGATACTTCTCCCAGACAACCCCCAAGTAACGGATCCGTAAAAAAAACGGATCCGTTAGAACCGTTTTCGCAACAATTGTGACGGATCCGTCAATCCGTCACTATGTCGGTAGTGACTGACGCCAAAAGACTGAAGTGTGAAAGAGGCCTAAGCTGCAGTATTTGTGTTAAACAACTGCACATTAAATTTGAATTATAGCAGGCAAGCATTGCAAACGATGACCACACTCCTTCCCGGTAGACAGAATACCACTCAGACAACAGAGGTAGAGGGTAAAACAGAATGGCAATCATTTTTTGAACCACCAAAAAGATAATATATTATAGCACAGTCCCAGCAAATACCCAAGATGATGCAAGTTACAGAGTCTCACCCTTCCACTGATTCGCTGGGATTAGAGCAACTGTGACATTGGGGCCTTGCTTCTCCGTACTTCTCAATGGAATCAGGTGACCTGTTGGTTAAAATCCTGGCTTCCCCAAATGTATCCATGGGTTCAGTGATGGTCAATGGAGCAGGTCTGTATTCTTCCAGCTAGGGCCATAGCCCTTTATGCTGCCATCCTGTAGAATGACAAATCTGTGTTCCCCTTGATGCTGCCTTGTTGCCTTGGCTGATGTTCTGCAGAAAGAGTCTTCTTTTTGGAGCCATGGTGTCTTGCCTGTATTTTATAGAGTATTTTCCTTTTTTCTTTGCTGAAGACTAAAAAATCCCTTTCTATACCCACATCTGTGGTTCAGGTCATCATTCACAGGTCAAGAGGGGCTGGAATGAGTTTTACTTATTGTTTTTATATAGTTTATCCTTCCCTGTTTTGCAGGTCAACAAACTGCATGGCCTGGTACAATGTGTAATCAACATATTAGCAAATATTATTTGTTCAGTGGCCCTGCATCCCTGTCTTGCAAAGAGCGCAGATAATATCCTGTAGGAGCTGATATAATAGGTAAACAGCAGCCATTTAGCACGCTTGACACGGGGCCTACTTGCAGTTGTAAGTCCCATTATAAAATGAACACCAAGTCTTCTGCACAATCATAGGTGACTCTTGGGAATGAGAGATGTGCAAACTCGTTCGAAAAAGGTTCGCCAATCTCAAAGTCGACATGAACCTTGCACTTTCCTTCAAATCGGCAAAATTCAGCCAAAGTTCAGTAAATGATCAAGTTTCCTCTAATGCTTTGTTAGGACTTTAGCTAGGATAGTGGTAGTGTATGGTGAGTGGGGAGTACGTGTTTGATGAGGAGAGAGGGTGGGAAGAGGTCAGAGGAGCGATGGACTTATTCTTTTTTTTTATTAACTTAATAATTTGAGCCAATCAGGGTGCAGAAATCATCCACAAAATCCAGACACAAGGGCTTATGTAATTGGCTGCCACTATCACATGTACCTCTCCATATAAAAAGCGGACATGTGGCTTCAGCACCATTTTGTGAGTGCAAGGCTGTATGCACACTGTAATTTTTTGTGGTCTTCCTATGGTGTTTCTCACGCTATCATCTGTGTGCAGAAGTAACTGCCAGTAAGATCGTTGCCGTCAGTCAGATCGCTGCAAGGTCAAGCTGTCAGATGCAAGCGTGATCCCACAACTTTGACTGTGACCGGCAGTTAAAAGCATACTTTTGGTCACAGTCGTCAGCTGTTGAGAGACTGCTACTACCATCTTCCGAAGCCTGCTGTCACTTTTTACAGATAGAGTAGGTGGCTGCTGGTGAGTGTAGTCACCAGCCGACACTGATGCTAAAAAAAAAAAAGTTAAAATTAAGAAATAAATAATGAAATAGATATAAAAAATACAGTATATACTCACTTTACATTTTATTCCCGAAAGCCATTGTCTCTTGCAAAAAATTTAAAAAATATACTCACCTTAATGCCTAATCCCCGATGCCCATATCCCCTGGAAAAGAGAAAATTAATAAACCAACATATCCCTCACCTTTCTGCTGTAATGAATACTGTCCCACGACAATTCAAATTACTTGTGGAGCTATCATATCAGCTGATGTGAATGCTCTACCCGTCAGCCGGCGACACACTGACAGGAGCATTTCATTTCTCCTGCAGTGTGCAGAGCTGAGCTGCAGTTTGAAAGTTCACTGGAGTTCATTAGATGATGAGCGTCCGTGACCTCAGTTATGGCACCACCTTTGCATGAGAAAGTTCTCACATGGCAGTGCCCTCAGTGATATCACTGGGGCTCATCAGCTGATGAACTCTGGTGAACTTTCTCCTGAAACTCAGTGCTACACACTCCTGGAACGATTACCTCCAGTGTCAGTGTGTAGCTGGCTAAAAATTAGAAAGTAGCCGACAGCACAACTGATATAGGGATGCCCGTCCTAGTTCCACTGGACCCAAATGGAAAAGTACATACTGCAGCAAAGTGAAGGACAGCATCCAATCCAGGTGAAGTATAAAAAGTCCTTTATTGTGCCAAATGCAATGTTTCAACCATATAGGTCTTTTTTAATATATAATAAAGAGAAAAAAACGGCACAAAGCCGTAGCCAGCTCACCAACCAGACCATAGATGATTGAGCACGGAGATGCGTCCAGACCGAGACGCCAAGCAGCAGCAATATACGAAAATCTTTATTAGTCCATCTTCATTTAAAAGGACATACTTACAGGTTACTAAGGACACCGTTGGTTACATGAATGTAGGCCTACATTCATGTAACCACCGGTGTCCTTAGTAACCTGTAAGGATGTCCTTTTAAATGAAGATGGACTAATAAAGATTTTCACCATTTTTTGAGCTGGAGTTTCCACGTTTTCGTATATTGCTAGGTCTTTTTTAAGCATGTTTGAAAAAGACCTATTGTTAGGGCTAGCGGAACGCACCAAATAATAAGACTGATAGTGTACGGTGCGTTTGTAGCCCGGGGTCCACCGTGCAGAGATGGAACCTGCTGCTGAGTAATGACAGACTATATGGCGGTACTCATAAGTATACTCGCGTGGGTTAAACTTCACCCAACGTGAAGGAAGCGATCCTGTTGCGTCACAGGATCGCGGTACCGCACATAGAAGGCGAGCAAGCAGTCAGCGAACTTAACCCCAACTAGGATTGAAGTCCGATTAGACCACTTGCTGACACAACACCACAACAGGGTGTGTTAGGCAACTCTTATAATTAGAGCACCGAAGTGCGAACTGTGCCGTGCTGGCAGGCACCACTAAGCACCCAGACGTGGGTCAGGAAGCGCACTACTGGCGCGTGGCGCCGCACTGGCGGTCACAGCAATAGACGCTGATACGTGTGTGACACGTTGAGTGATTTGTCGGGCGCTAGATAGCAGCCATACTCCATACGCGAACAGTCATACAATAGGGTAGGGGTATTTAATGAACGACTTGCACTCACAACAAACACACGTATTCAATTGTACACTAGCGCATGGCCGTGCGGTCATGCGCAGTTTATATAATTGCAGGACAGGAAGTGGCCACAGAAACTTTGTCCTTCCAGGGCCTGCCAAGAGGACCAATGGAATGCGCTGCAGAGCCAGAGCACATGACCCTCGATCTCCAACGGGAAATCTTGCTCTGGGCATGCTCAGTGTGCGCAAACAAGGACTTAGTCCCAGGGAAGTCCGCTCGCCGCTGACCAGCACTGACTTTAATGGCAGGAGCTGAAGAAGCAGCAGTAACTCTCTGTACAGAGTGAGAGCGAGCAAGATGCTGGGAGCGACATCCCTGCTGAGCAGACTCCACTGCGGCTGGAGGAGAATGGGAGACCGCAGCGGAGACGGATCGAGATTCCCCCTGTGCAGCAGAGGAAACTCGACTCCTAACATTGCCCCCCCCTCCTTGGGCCTCGCTACGCTCGAAGGCAGCAATGAGCTGTGGGGCCCGAATGTTTTCAGCAGGCTCCCAAGACCTGTCCTCTGGACCATAACCCTTCCAATCCACCAAATAAAATTTTTTGCCGCGTACCACCTTGCACCCCAAAATAGCGTTCACCTCGTAATCGTCCGTAGACGAACCCGATGTCCCGGCAGATGACTCGGAAAACCGGGACATGTATACGGGTTTCAAGAGGGACACATGAAAGGTGTCGGTGATACCCAAGCGTGGAGGAAGAGCCAGGCGGTAGACCACAGGATTAACCTGTTCGAGAACCTTGAAGGGACCCAAGTAGCGAGGAGCAAACTTAGTGGACTCAACTCGCAGCCTGATGTTACGGGCGGAGAGCCACACCAAGTCGCCAGGGGCAAAAGTCGGAGCGGGGCGCCGATGAACATCGGCGGAGGACCTCATTCTCTCCTTGGAGGCCCGAATGGCATCCTGCGTGCGATCCCAAATGTCCCGTGCCTCCACAGCCCAGTCTGCCACCCTGGGATCAGCGGAAGACACAGGCATGGGCACAGGAACACGCGGATGCTGGCCGTAATTTAAGAGGAATGGAGTCTGACCGGTGGAGTCGGCTACGGCATTGTTAAGTGCAAACTCTGCCCACGGTAGCAAGGATGCCCAGTCATCCTGTCTGGCAGAAACAAAATGTCGCAGATATGTGACCAAGGTCTGGTTGGCCCTTTCTACCAACCCATTCGTCTCGGGATGATATGCCGAAGAGAGATTTAACTCAATACTGAGTAGACGACATAACTCCCTCCAGAATCGAGACGCAAACTGGGGACCCCGGTCACTAACAATTTTGTCTGGCATACCGTGTAAGCGAAAGATATGCTTGATAAACAAGACAGCCAACGCCCGTGCAGATGGTAGCCGTGGAAGAGGCACCAAATGCACCATTTTGGAAAAATGATCGGTGATCACCCAGATAATGGTGCAATTACGAGACTTGGGTAAGCCAACCACAAAGTCCATCCCGACCATCTCCCAGGGCCTGTCAGCCACGGGCAGAGGATAAAGCAAACCAGCTGGCCATTGCCGAGGAGTCTTGTTCCTGGCGCAAGAGACACACGCCCGAACGTACTCCGCGACATCACGAGCCATATGCGGCCACCAGTATGTCCTCGCCAGTAACTCTGATGTCCTTTTAGTACCAAAATGTCCACCCACCCTGGACGAGTGCGCCCAAGAGAGAACCTCCGGTCGCAAACTAGATGGAACAAAAGTCTTGCCCGGGGGCACAGACTCCAGCGAAACCGGGGCCACGGTTCTCAAACTCTCGGTGGGGACAATAAGCCGAGGCTCCTCCTCCGCCTCCGCAGATGACACAACGGAGCGAGAGCGAGCGTCGGCCCGAATGTTCTTCTCCCCAGAAAGGAAATGGAGGGTGAAATGAAACTGGGAAAAGAACAAGAACCATCTGGCCTGGCGAGAATTCAACCGCTGAGCTGTCTGCAGATACACCAAATTTTTGTGATCTGTGAAGACTTGGAAGGGAAAACGTGCTCCCTCCAAGAGATGTCTCCACTCCGAGAAAGCCAACTTCATGGCTAGCAACTCCCTGTCCCCGATGGAATAATTCCTCTCTGCTGGTGCAAAGGTCTTGGAGAAAAAGAAGCAAGGATGCTTCCGACCTTGAGCATCCTTTTGGAAGAGGACTGCTCCAGCACCAACAGAAGAGGCATCCACCTCCATGATAAATGGCTTATCAACATCGGGGCGATGAAGAATGGGAGCGCTAGCGAAGTGTGACTTTATAGAGACAAAGGCCTTGGAGACCTCCTCAGACCACAATTTGGGATTCGCCCCCTTCTTGGTGAGGGCAACCAAGGGAGCCACCAAAGTTGAGAAATGCGGGATGAACTGGCGATAATAATTGATGAACCCCATAAAGCGCTGCACCGCTTTAAGAGAATGGGGTTCCTGCCAGTCCATCACAGCCTGTAGTTTGGCAGGATCCATAGCCAATCCCTGGGCTGAGATGATGTAGCCTAGGAAAGGTAAGGACTCCTGCTCAAACATACACTTCTCCAACTTGGCATAGAGGGAGTTTGCCCGTAGGAGGTCGAAGACTTTGCAAACATCTCTCCGGTGGGAGTCAATATCTGGAGAGTAGATGAGAATATCATCCAGATAGACTACGACCGAGGTGGAAAGCATATCCCGGAAGATATCGTTCACAAAGTCTTGGAAAACGGCTGGGGCATTACAGAGCCCAAAGAGCATCACCAGATATTCATAGTGCCCATCCCTGGTGTTAAAAGCCGTCTTCCATTCGTCCCCTTCACGGATGCGAATCAGGTTGTAAGCACCCCGCAGATCTAATTTAGTAAATACCCTTGCTCCCCGAAGCCTATCGAACAGTTCAGATATCAAAGGCAAAGGGTATTTATTCTTAACGGTGATGGCGTTAAGACCCCTGTAGTCTATGCATGGACGCAATTCCCCACTCTTCTGCACGAAGAAGAACCCTGCCCCAGCAGGTGACACTGCCTTCCTGATGAACCCTCTTGCCAGATTTTCCTGGATGTACTGTGACATTGCCTCCGTCTCCGGGAGAGATAGCGGATAGACTCGACCCCGGGGAGGCTCAGCACCAGGCAAGAGGTCAATAGGACAGTCATAGGGGCAATGGGGCGGAAGGGTCTCCGCCGCCTTTTTGGAGAATACGTCTGCATACGACCAATACTGCTTGGGAAGAGAGGAAAGATCTGCGGGTACCTCAGTTGTAGCTACCTGAATGCACTCCCTCTGACACCTACCCCCACAAGATTCACCCCATCCCAGAATTCTGCCTGAGGACCACTCGATATGAGGAGAGTGGTACCGTAGCCAAGGTATTCCCAACAGGACCTCATCAATTCCCTCTGGAAAGACGAGCAGAGAAATAATATCCTGATGAGATGGCGACATGGACAGAGTAAAAGGGATGGTCTGGTGAGTTATCTGTGAGGGCAGAGTCGACCCATTCACCACTCGTACCGTTACAGGTTGAGCTAGTATAACCAGAGGTATTGCGTGGCGTTGGGCGAAGGCAGAATACATAAAATTGCCCTCCGCCCCAGAATCCACGCAGAGCTCTACCGAGTGGGAGAATGAGCCTATAGTAATTGTCCCCTTAAAGGACAATTTAGAGGCAAACGTCGCCGTGTCTAGTGTACCTCCACCTACGAACACTAGACGCTGACGTTTCCTCGACCGCTGAGGACATCTGGTGGCTAAATGTCCAGACTGCTGGCAAACATGACAGACCCTGAGTGCACAAGCGGTCCGGGACTTAGGTCCCGCTTGTGACACTTCCCTGGCCTCATGTGACTCAGGAACCAGGACCGGAGATTCCAGAGGTTTGGCGAAAGTAGGAGCCAGCCGAAACCTCTGCCTACACTGGGCTCGCTCTAACCTCCGCTCGTTAAAACGGAGGTCAATTCGAGTGGAGACTGTTATTAACTCCTCCAGTGTGGCAGGAATCTCCCTAGTGGCCAGAGCGTCCTTTACATGGTCAGCCAAGCCCCTCCAAATTATGGGGATAAGAGCTTTATCCGACCATTCCAGCTCAGATGCTAAAGTGCGGAATTGGACGGCAAAATGACTGACCAAGGACTCACCCTGAGTTAATGCCAGCAGTTGGAGCGCAGTGTCATGGGTGACTTGAGGTCCTAAAAAGACCTGTTTTAAAGTGCTCAAAAACAGAGGAGCACTCTGCACCACATGATCGCCACGCTCCCACAGCGGCGTAGCCCATTCCAACGCCCTGTCCGACAATAGAGACACAATAAGTCCCACCTTAGCCCGCTCTGTGGGGAAACGTGCAGCCAGAAGCTCGAGATGAATAGAGCACTGACTCACGAATCCCCTACAAAATTTGCTATTACCAGAAAATTTTTCTGGCAGCGGGAGGCGAGAAAATGTCGGAACAGGGGTGGCAATGGACAAAGTTGCTGCAGCCACGCTGGCAGCCTGTACAGCAACTGCGGTAACATCCACAGCTGAGGTTGCGCTCTCGAGAGCCGCCAGCCTACCCTCCAGCTGCTGTATATACCGCAGGGAATGCTGTTTGTCCGTCATCACTAGCCAGACCCTGGCGCTAGTGTAATGTTAGGGCTAGCGGAACGCACCAAATAATAAGACTGATAGTGTATGGTGCGTTCGTAGCCCGGGGTCCACCGTGCAGAGATGGAACCTGCTGCTGAGTAATGACGGACTATATGGCGGTACTCATAAGTATACTCGCGTGGGTTAAACTTCACCCAACGTGAAGGAAGCGATCCTGTTGCGTCACAGGATCGCGGTACCGCACATAGAAGGCGAGCAAGCAGTCAGCGAACTTAACCCCAACTAGGATTGAAGTCCGATTAGACCACTTGCTGACACAACACCGCAACAGGGTGTGTTAGGCAACTCTTATAATTAGAGCACCGAAGTGCGAACTGTGCCGTGCTGGCAGGCACCACTAAGCACCCAGACGTGGGTCAGGAAGCGCACTACTGGCGCGTGGCGCCGCACTGGCGGTCACAGCAATAGACGCTGATATGTGTGTGACACGTTGAGTGATTTGTCAGGCGCTAGATAGCAGCCATACTCCATACGCGAACAGTCATACAATAGGGTAGGGGTATTTAATGAACGACTTGCACTCACAACAAACACACGTATTCAATTGTACACTAGCGCATGGCCGTGCGGTCATGCGCAGTTTATATAATTGCAGGACAGGAAGTGGCCACAGAAACTTTGCCCTTCCAGGGCCTGCCAAGAGGACCAATGGAATGCGCTGCAGAGCCAGAGCACATGACCCTCGATCTCCAACGGGAGATCTTGCTCTGGGCATGCTCAGTGTGCGCAAACAAGGACTTAGTCCCAGGGAAGTCCGCTCGCCGCTGACCAGCACTGACTTTAATGGCAGGAGCTGAAGAAGCAGCAGTAACTCTCTGTACAGAGTGAGAGCGAGCAAGACACTGGGAGCGACGTCCCTGCTGAGCAGACTCCACTGCAGCTGGAGGAGAATGGGAGACCGCAGCGGAGAAGGATTGAGATTCCCCCTGTGCAGCAGAGGAAACTCGACTCCTAACACCTATATGGTTGAAACGTTGCATTTGAAACAATAAAGGACTTTTTATACTTCACCTGGATTGGATGCTGTCCTTCACGTTGCTGCAATGTGTAACCGGCTGTCCTTGAGAGCAGTTGCATCAGTGACTGCTCTTAAAGTCATCAGGATCATCATGGGGCACTATGAATTATCTCTTCACTTCGGACATGTGAGGAAAATGGTTGTTTTATTATTTTAATTAATTTACATGGGACAATGGCTTCAGTTGACTGGGTGATGATGTGAGTATGCTTTAATTTAGAGTCAATAAAGGAATCTGCGTCATTTGCTCAAATAAAGGACTTTATTCTGGGTGTGTGTTTTTTTACACTATCACTATGGGGTTAGTAACAGGGGCACCTTATAGATGCCTCTCCATTACTAACCTCTGGTTTTGATGTCACCTGACAATACAAAGGTGACATCAACCCCTCCAACTATCACCCCACTTGCCACCACACTAGGGCAAGTGGGAAGAGTGAGGCTAAGTGCCTGACTTGGCACATCTTATGTTGTGACAGTGGGCGAGGGAGAAGCTAAGTGCACAACAACGGGAAGAGGATGAGGAAGCCCAACCACCACTAGGAAAGGGGTGTGTGGAGACCCCTAGGAAGATCTGACAACACCCTGTCTTCCATTAAATCCCTAATTAGGTTTCACACCTATCGCCAAGCAGGAACCTAATCTCTAACTGCCCCTAGTGATGGACCCAGGATAGAGAGAGGACAGGGTAGTGATAGTCAACCTCCACTACAACTATAGACAAAGCAGGAAAATGAGGGAATACATCTAGCTTGAGACGACACAAGAGAGCTCATCCTCTAAGAGGATCAAAGAAGAAACTAGTCGACTTCTAACACTTCCAACAGACAGAGATAAATAGAGCTAACACCAGCGTTAGCTGAAGGGTCTCAGGGTATTTAAATGTCCAGCAAGGGTGTGTAAATAAGGAGCAGGGTGAAGGATGTCAAGCCATAACAGAGATGCAAAAATCAAGAAGGTGTTTGCAAATCCAAGAGCAATGACCTTCTACAGCCGGATCCAAAATGACGGTCACACTTAGCACACTCATGACATATGGATGCAATACTTCTAGGGCAGCTGAGAGCTGATGTTTTTAATCTGGGATGGTGCCAATATCCATGGCCCTTCCAAGGCTATTAATATCAGCCTGCAGCTGTCTGCCTAGCCTTTGCTGGCTATTAATTATAGGGGGACCCTACTTACATTTTTTTGAGGGGTCCTCAATTTTAAAAATCAGGAAAGTCTAGAATAAAGCTGTGAGCTGATATTAATACCCTTGAAGGCTCCATGAGTATTATCCCCTTCCCAGGCTATAAACTTCTGCCCCAACTGTCCGCTTTCCCTCTGCTGGTTAATAAAATTTTGGGGATCCCATGCCATTTTTTTCAGAAAATAATTTATTTAGTAATAACAACCAATAGAATAATTTAACGTCAGGTTATAAGCTTTTATTTACATAACATGGATAAGCGACATAACTACTGTCAGGGAGTGTAATAAACCTGTACAAAGCTGGAATGGGCTACAAAACCATAAGTAAAACACAGGTTGAGAAGGAGACAACTGATGGTGCAATAGTAAGAAAATGGAAGAAATACAAAATGAGTGTCAATCAACATTGATCTGGGACACCATGCAAAATCTCACCTCATGGAGGATACTTGATCATGAGGAAGGTGAGAGATCAGCCTAAAACTACATGGGGAAACTTGCTAATGATCTCAAGGCAGCTGGGACCACAGTCACCAAAAAAACATTGGTAACACATTAGGTGTAAAACCCTGCAGTGCCTGCCAGGTCCACCTGCGCAAGAAGGCACGTATGCAGGCCCATCTGAAGTTTGTCATTGAATGCCTGGATGATTCTGTGAGTGATTGGGAGAAGGCACTGTGGTTAGATGATACAAAAATTTAGGTCTTTGGCAATAACTCAACTCACCATGTTTGGAGGAAGAGGAATGCCTATGAACCAAAGAACACCAGGGAACACCAGGGATTCAAGCTTGAGGAGGATAATTTGCATATTCCAGGTGCCTTCTGGGAAAAGCGAAGAGTCTCCCTAAGCAAGAAGATCGTTGGGTACAGCCGGGACCAGCTGCTTGGAAAGCATCATTTTTGCCTGTAGGACATTATTGCAAGAAAGCTTGGCTGAGTAGATTACACAAGAAGGAAAACACACAGCAACTCAGCAGGATCTAGGAGCAACATGGCAGATGTGACAACCTACATGGTGAGCTGCAGCATGTGCTACATGTTCACAGATCGACCAGAAGAAGAATCCAATTTCCCCTGTCAGAAGTGTAGACTAGTGGCCCTTTTAGAAGAAAAGGTGCGGGGTCTGGAAGAAAGAATAGCAACTTTGAAACTCATCAAAGAGAATGAAGACTTCCTAGACAGAACAGAAGCATCTCTACTGGTCACGGAAGGTGAAAAAAGTGTCAGAGAACCTTCAAAAGCAGATGAGTGGAAGCATGTGACCAATAGAAGCAAGAAGACCATGGAGAAATCACCAACCACACAACTGAAGAACCGATATCAAATCTTTATAGAGGATGAAGATGGCACACCTAAGGATGAAGCAATACCAGCAAGCAAAAAAGAAAAGGGCACACAGCAACAAGTGACCGCAAAAAGTACAGCCAAGAAGCAACGAAGAGTGGTGGTGGTGGGAGACTCACTACTGAGAGGCACAGAAGCAGCCATCTGCAGACCGGACATAACCGCAAGAGAAGTATGCTGCCTTCCAGGTGCGATGATCAAGGATGTGACCGATAGGATACCAAAGCTCTTCAGCTGCAAGGACGTCCACCCATTTCTTCTGATACATGTTGGCACTAATGACACGGCAAGGAAGGACCTACCGACAATCTGCAAGGACTTTGAAGAGTTGGGGAAGAAAGTAAAGGAACTGGATGCACAGGTAGCTTTTTCTTCTATCCTTCCAGTAGACGGGCATGGCACCAGGAGATGGAACAGGATCCTTGATGCGACCAACTGGCTAAGACGATGGTGCAGACAACAAGGATTCGGATTCCTGGACCACGGTGTGAATTACTTGTACGATGGACTCCTTGCCAGAGACGGACTACACCTCAACAAACCTGGGAAACACACATTCGCCAGAAGACTCGCTACACTCATCAGGAGGGCGTTAAACTAGAAGAAGAGGGAACGGGAAGAAAAACATTAGACTGGAACAAAGAAGACCCAGGAAAACATACTCAGAAGGGAGGTAAGAACATTTCTAAAACAATCCACAGCGAGGAGATTGGAACAAAACAAAATCCTCTAAACTGCATGCTCGCAAACGCCAGAAGCCTGACAAACAAGATGGAAGAACTAGAAGCAGAAATATCTACAGGTAACTTTGACATAGTGTGAATAACCGAGACATGGTTAGATGAAAGCTATGACTGGGCAGTTAACTTACTGGGTTACAGTCTGTTTAGAAAGGATCGTAAAAATCGGAGAGGAGGAGGGGTTTGTCTCTATGTAAAGTCTTGTCCAAAGTCCACTTTAAGGGAGAATATTAGCGAAGGGAATGAGGATGTCGAGTCCATATGGGTCGAAATTCATAGAGGGAAAAATGGTAAGAAAATTCTCATTGGGGTCTGTTACAAACCCCCAAATATAACAGAAATCATGGAAAGTCTACTTCTAATGCAGATAGATGATGCCGCAACCCATAATGAGGTCCTGGTTATGGGGGACTTTAACTACCCGGATATTAACTGGGAAACAGAAACCTGTGAAACCCATAAAGGCAACAGGTTTCTGCTAATAACCAAGAAAAATTATCTTTCACAATTGGTGCAGAATCCAACCAGAGGAGCAGCACTTTTAGACCTAATACTATCTAATAGACCTGACAGAATAACAAATCTGCAGGTGGTCGGGCATCTAGGAAATAGCAACCACAATATTGTTCAGTTTCACCTGTCTTTCACTAGGGGGACTTGTCAGGGAGTCACAAAAACACTGAACTTTAGGAAGGCAAAGTTTGACCAGCTTAGAGATGCCCTTAATCTGGTAGACTGGGACAATATCCTCAGAAATAAGAATACAGATAATAAATGGAAAATGTTTAAGAACATCCTAAATAGGCACTGTAAGCGGTTTATACCTTGTGGGAATAAAAGGACTACAAATAAGAAAAACCCAATGTGGCTAAACAAAGAAGTAAGACAGGCAATTAACAGTAAAAAGAAAGCATTTGCACTACTAAAGCAGGATGGCACCATTGAAGCTCTAAAAAACTATAGGGAGAAAAATACTTTATCTAAAAAACTAATTAAGGATGCCAAAAAGGAAACAGAGAAGCATATTGCTAAGGAGAGTAAAACTAATCCCATACTGTTCTTCAACTATATCAATAGTACAAGAATAAAAACTGAAAATGTTGGCCAAAAGAATGGTTGTAGATGACGAGGAAAAAGCTAACATATTAAACACCTTCTTCTCCACGGTATTCACGGTGGAAAATGAAATGCTAGGTGAAATCCCAAGAAACAATGAAAACCCTATATTAAGGGTCACCAATCTAACCCAAGAAGAGGTGCGAAACCGGATAAATAAGATTAAAATAGATAAATCTCCGGGTCCGGATGGCATACACCCACGAGTACTAAGAGAACTAAGTAATGTAATAGATAAACCATTATTTCTTATTTTTAGGGACTCTATAGCGACGGGGTCTGTTCCGCAGGACTGGCGCATAGCAAATGTGGTGCCAATATTCAAAAAGGGCTCTAAAAGTGAACCTGGAAATTATAGGCCAGTAAGTCTAACCTCTATTGTTGGTAAAATATTTGAAGGGTTTCTGAGGGATGTTATTCTGGATTATCTCAATGAGAATAACTGTTTAACTCCATATCAGCATGGGTTTATGAGAAATCGCTCCTGTCAAACCAATCTAATCAGTTTTTATGAAGAGGTAAGCTATAGGCTGGACCACGGTGAGTCATTGGACGTGGTATATCTCGATTTTTCCAAAGCGTTTGATACCGTGCCGCACAAGAGGTTGGTACACAAAATGAGAATGCTTGGTCTGGGGGAAAATGTGTGTAAATGGGTTAGTAACTGGCTTAGTGATAGAAAGCAGAGGGTGGTTATAAATGGTATAGTCTCTAACTGGGTCGCTGTGACCAGTGGGGTACCGCAGGGGTCGGTATTGGGACCTGTTCTCTTCAACATATTCATTAATGATCTGGTAGAAGGTTTACACAGTAAAATATCGATATTTGCAGATGATACAAAACTATGTAAAGCAGTTAATACAAGAGAAGATAGTATTCTGCTACAGATGGATCTGGATAAGTTGGAAACTTGGGCTGAAAGGTGGCAGATGAGGTTTAACAATGATAAATGTAAGGTTGTACACATGGGAAGAAGGAATCAATATCACCATTACACACTGAACGGGAAACCACTGGGTAAATCTGACAGGGAGAAGGACTTGGGGATCCTAGTTAATGATAAACTTACCTGGAGCAGCCAGTGCCAGGCAGCAGCTGCCAAGGCAAACAGGATCATGGGGTGCATTAAAAGAGGTCTGGATACACATGATGAGAGCATTATACTGCCTCTGTACAAATCCCTAGTTAGACCGCACATGGAGTACTGTGTCCAGTTTTGGGCACCGGTGCTCAGGAAGGATATAATGGAACTAGAGAGAGTACAAAGGAGGGCAACAAAATTAATAAAGGGGATGGGAGATCTACAATACCCAGATAGATTAGCGAAATTAGGATTATTTAGTCTAGAAAAAAGACGACTGAGGGGCGATCTAATAACCATGTATAAGTATATAAGGGGACAATACAAATATCTCTCTGAGGATCTGTTTATACCAAGGAAGGTGACGGGCACAAGGGGGCATTCTTTGCGTCTGGAGGAGAGAAGGTTTTTCCACCAACATAGAAGAGGATTCTTTACTGTTAGGGCAGTGAGAATCTGGAATTGCTTGCCTGAGGAGGTGGTGATGGCGAACTCAGTCGAGGGGTTCAAGAGAGGCCTGGATGTCTTCCTGGAGCAGAACAATATTGTATCATACAATTATTAGGTTCTGTAGAAAGACAAAGATCTGGGGATTTATTATGATGGAATATAGGCTGAACTGGATGGACAAATGTCTTTTTTCGGCCTTACTAACTATGTTACTATGTTACTATGTTACCATTCCCACTGTCAAGCATGGAGGTGGAAACATTATGTTTTGGCGAAGTTTCTCTGCCAAAGGCACAGGACTACTTCACTGCATCAATGGGAGAATGAATGAAGCCATGTACCATAAAATTCTGAGTGATAACCTCCTTCCCTCCTCCAGGACATTAAAAATGAGTCATGGCTGGGTCTTCCATCAAGACAAGGACCCAAAACATACAGCCAAGGCAACAAAGGAGTGGCTAAAAAAAGAAGCATATTAAGGTCAAGGAGTGGCTTAGCCAGTCTCCAGAACTTAATACCATAGAAAACTTATGGAGAGAGTTGAAGGTTCAAGTTACCAAGCGACAGCCTCATAATCTTATTGATTTAGAGATGATCTGCAAAGATGAGTGGACCAAAATTCCTCCTGACCTCATCATCAACTACAAAAATGTTTGACTGCTGTGCTTGTCAACAAGGGTTTTGCCACCAAGTATTAAGTGTTGTTTGCCAGAGGAATTAAATACTTATTTCTCATTGCAAAATGCAAATACATTTAAATAACTTATACAAAGTGATTTTGTGGATTTTATTTTTGCTATTTTGTCTCTCAATGTTAAAATTAACCTACCCATAAATAATAATAATTTTTATTTATATAGCACCAATATATTCCGCAGCACTTTTCAATTAAGCGGGGACATGTACAAACAATAAACTTGGTACGAGTTAAGACAATTTAAACAGTGACATTAGGAGTGAGGTCCCTGCTCACAAGCTTACAATCTACAAGGAAATGGGGGGACACAATAGGTGAAAAGTGATTGTTATTTCAGGTCTGACAATTATAATAATTAGGGATTTTCATACAAAGCTGCATGATCCGGTCATCAGCCCATGTGCTTAAGTGCAATAGTCAAGTATCAAGTGCAGTTATCATGTGTATGGAGGTTGTGGAGACAGATGAATAGGAGGGTGCAGATTCAGAGTAATATTTGGAAGGAGGGAACAGGACAAAGTTAGTTTACTGTTGATGTGGTAGGCTTGTTTGAAGAGATGGGTTTTCAAAGCGCGCTTGAATAGGTCGGGGCTAGGTATCAGTCTGATTGTCTGGGGAAGTGCATTCCAGAGAGCTGGCGCAGCACGAGAGAACTCTTGGAGACGGAGGTGTGAGGTTCAGATTACAGGGGATGTTAGTCTTAGGTCATTTGTAGAATGGAGGGCACATGTAGGGCAATAGAAAGAGATGAGAGAGGAGATATAAGGCGGTGCAGAACTGTGGAGAGCTTTGTGGGTGAGAGAGATGAGTTTATTCTGGACCCTGTAGCGAATGGATAGCCAGTGTAATGACTGGCACAAGATGGAGGCATCGGTGAAGCTGCTGGACAGAAATATGACTCTGGCTGCAGCATTCAAGATGGATTGGAGAGGAGAAAGTTTGGTAAGAGGGAGACCGATCAGAAGAGAGTTGCAGTAGTCCAGACGGGAATGAATAAGAGTGATAGTAAGAGTCCTAGCAGTTTCAACGGTGAGAAAAGGTCGGATTCTGGAGATGTTTTTAAGATGCAGGTGACAAGAGCGAGTGAGTGATTGGATATAGGGAGTAAAGGAAAGTTTGGTGTTGAATATGACCCCAAGACAGCGGGCATGCTGCTTGGGAGTTATGGTTGAACCCTCCAGGGCAATTTCAATGTGGGGTAGAGTGAGGTTAGTAGAAGGGAGAAACACAAGAAGTTCCGTTTTGGAGAGATTTAGTTTCAGGTAGAGGGAGGACATGATGTTAGAGACAGCAGACAGACAATCCTTGGTATTTTGACTTAGGGTAGGGGTGATGTCCGGGGAAGAAGTGAAGTCCGGGTGTCATCAGCATAGAGATGATACTGGAACCCAAATCTGCTGATTGATTGTCCAATAGGGGCCGTGTAAAGAGAGAAGAGGAGGGGGCCTATGACTGAGCCTTGCGGAACCCCGATAGTAAGGGGACAAGGAGAGGAAGAGGAGCCGGCAAAAGATACAGTGAAGGAGTGGTCAGAGAGGTAGGAGGAGAACCAGGAGAGGGCTGTATCCTTGAGGCCTATAGAGTGGAGCATAGTGAGGAGGAGCTGGTGATCCACAATGTCAAATGCGGCAGAGAGATCCAGGAGAATCAGCAGAGAGCAATGACCTTTGGATTTAGCTGTTATTAGATCATTAGAGACTTTAGGGAGGGCAGTTTCAGTGGAGTGTAAAGAGCGGAAACCAGATTGTAAGGGTTCAAGAAGAGAGTTATCTGAGAGATAGCAGATTACACGGGAGTGGACCAAGCATTCCAGGAGTTTAGAGATGAAGGACAGGTTAGAGACAGGTCTGTAGTTAGCAGTGCAGTTCTGGTCCAGGGATGGCTTTTTAAGTAAAGGGGTAATGATGGCATGTTTAAATGAGGAGGGAAAGATACCTGAAGAAAGAGAGAGGTTAAATATTTTAGTCAGGTGAGTGGTGACCACTGGTGAGAGAGACTGCAGGATATGAGAAGGAATGGGGTCACTGTTGCAGGTTGTAGGCAGAGCAGAAGCGAGGAGCTTATAAACTTCTTCTGAAACAGGCTCAAAGATGTCTAGTGAGCTTGAGGGGCAGCAGGGAAGAGGATCCAGGCACTGAGGAGATTGCGCTGAGATATTCTGATGGAAGTGGTTGATTTTTTCTAAGAAATAAGTGGCCAGATCCTCACGGCTGAGGTTGGTGATGGGGCCTGTACTTTAGGTTTCAGGAAGGAGTTTAACCCCTTCATGACCCAGCCTATTTTGACCTTAAAGACCTTGCCGTCTTTTGCAATTCTGACCAGTGTCCCTTTATGAGGTAATAACTCAGGAACGCTTCAACGGATCCTAGCGGTTCTGAGATTGTTTTTTCGTGACATATTGGGCTTCATGTTAGTGGTAAATTTAGGTCAATAAATTCTGCGTTTATTTGTGATAAAAACGGAAATTTGGCGAAAATTTTGAAAATTTCGCAATTTTCACATTTTGAATTTTTATTCTGTTAAACCAGAGAGATATGTGACACAAAATAGTTAATAAATAACATTTCCCACATGTTTACTTTACATCAGCACAATTTTGGAAACAAAATTTTTTTTTGTTAGGAAGTTATAAGGGTTAAAATTTGACCAGCGATTTGTCATTTTTACAACGAAATTTACAAAACCATTTTTTTTAGGGACCACCTCACATTTGAAGTCAGTTTGAGGGGTCTATATGGCTAAAATACCCAAAAGTGACACCATTCTAAAAACTGCACCCTTTAAGGTACTCAAAACCACATTCAAGAAGTTTATTAACCCTTCAGGTGCTTCACAGCAGCAGAAGCAACATGGAAGGAAAAAATGAACATTTAACTTTTTAGTCACAAAAATTATCTTTTAGCAACAATTTTTTTATTTTCCCAATGGTAAAAGGAGAAACTAAACCACGAAAGTTGTTGTCCAATTTGTCCTGAGTACGCTGATACCTCACATGTGGGGGTAAACCACTGTTTGGGCGCACGGCAGGGCTTGGAAGGGAAGGAGCGCCATTTGACTTTTTGAATCAAAAATTGGCTCCACTCTTTAGCGGACACCATGTCACGTTTGGAGAGCCCCCGTGTGCCTAAAAATTGGAGCTCCCCCACAAGTGACCCCATTTTGGAAACTAGACGCCCCAAGGAACTTATCTAGATGCATAGTGAGCACTTTGAACCTCCAGGTGCTTCACAAATTAATCCGTAAAAATGAAAAAGTACTTTTTTTTCACAAAAAAATTCTTTTAGCCTCAATTTTTTCATTTTCACATGGGCAACAGGATAAAATGGATCGTAAAATGTGTTGGGCAATTTCTCCTGAGTACACCAATACCTCACATGTGGGGGTAAACCACTGTTTGGGCACATGGTAAGGCTCGGAATGGAAGGAGCGCCATTTGACTTTTTGAATGAAAAATTATTTCCATCGTTAGCGGACACCATGTCGCGTTTGGAGAGCTCCTGTGTGCCTAAACATTGGCGCTCCCCCACAAGTGACCCCATTTTGGAAACTAGACCCCCCAAGGAACTTATTTAGATGCCTAGTGAGCACTTTAAACCCTCAGGTGCTTCACAAATTGATCTGTAAAAATGAAAAAGTACTTTTTTTTCACAAAAAAATTCTTTTCGCCTCAATTTTTTCATTTTCACATGGGCAGTAGGGTAAAATGGATCATAAAATTTGTTGGGCAATTTCTCCCGAGTACGTCGATACCTCATATGTGGGGGTAAACCACTGTTTGGGCACTCGGCAGGGCTCGGAAGGGAAGGCGCGCCATTTGACTTTTTGAATGGAAAATTAGCTCCAATTGTTAGCGGACACCATGTCGCGTTTGGAGAGCCCCTGTGTGCTTAAACATTGGAGCTCCCCCACAAGTGACCCCATTTTGGAAACTAGACCCCCCAAGGAACTTATCTAGATGCATATTGAGCACTTTAAACCCCCAGGTGCTTCACAGAATTTTATAATGCAGAGCCATGAAAATAAAAAATAATTTTTCTTTCCTCAAAAATGATTTTTTAGCCTGGAATTTCCTATTTTGCCAAGGATAATAGGAGAAATTGGACCCCAAATATTGTTGTCCTGTTTGTCCTGAGTACGCAGATACCCAATATGTGGGGGTAAACCACTGTTTGGGCGCACGGCAGGGCTTGGAAGGGATGGCACGCCATTTGGCTTTTTAAATGGAAAATTAGCTCCAATCATTAGCGGACACCATGTCACGTTTGGAGAGCCCCTGTGTGCCTAAACATTGGAGATCCCCCAGAAATGACACCATTTTGGAAACTAGACCCCCAAAGGAACTAATCTAGATGTGTGGTGAGGACTTTGAACCCCCAAGTGCTTCACAGAAGTTTATAACCCAGAGCCATGAAAAAAAAAAAAAATATTTTCTCAAAAATGATCTTTTAGCCTGCAATTTTTTATTTTCCCAAGGGTAACAGGAGAAATTTGACCCCAAAAGTTGTTGTCCAGTTTCTCCTGAGTACGATGATACCCCATATGTGGGGGTAAATCACTGTTTGGGCACATGCCGGGGCTCGGAAGTGAAGTAGTGACGTTTTGAAATGCAGACTTTGATGGAATGCTCTGTGGGCGTCACGTTGCGTTTGCAGAGCCCCTGATGTGGCTTAACAGTAGAAAGCCCCCACAAGTGACCCCATTTTGGAAACTAGACCCCCAAAGGAACTAATCTAGATGTGTGGTGAGGACTTTGAACCCCCAAGTGCTTCACAGAAGTTTATAACGCAGAGCCACGAATAAAAAAAAAAAAAATATTTTCTCAAAAATGATCTTTTAGCCTGCAATTTTTTATTTTCCCAAGGGTTACAGAAGAAATTGGACCACAAAAGTTGTTGTCCAGTTTCTCCTGAGTACGTTGATATCCCATATGTGGGGGTAAACCACTGTTTGGGCACATGCCGAGGCTCGGAAGTGAAGTAGTGACGTTTTGAAATGCAGACTTTGATGGAATGCTCTGTGGGCGTCACGTTGCGTTTGCAGAGCCCCTGATGTGGCTTAATAGTAGAAACCCCCCACAAGTGACCGCATTTTGGAAACTAGACCCGAAAGGAACTTATCTAGATGTGTGGTGAGCACTTTGAACCCCCAAGCGCTTCATAGAAGTTTATAATGCAGAGCCGTGAAAATAATAAATACGTTTTCTTTCCTCAAAAATAATTATTTAGCCCAGAATTTTTTAATTTTCCCAAGGGTAACAGGAGAAATTGGACCCCAAAAGTTGTTGTCCAGTTTCTCCTGAGTACGGTGATACCCCATGAGTGGGGGTAAACCACTGTTTGGGCACACGTCGGGGCTCAGAAGGGAAGTAGTGACTTTTGAAATGCAGACTTTGATGGAATGGTCTGCGGGTGTCACGTTGCGTTTGCAGAGCCCCTGGTGTGCCTAAACAGTAGAAACCCCCACAAGTGACCCCATTTTAGAAATTAGACCCCCCAAGGAACTTATCTAGATATGTGGTGAGCACTTTGAACCCCCAAGTGCTTCACAGACGTTTACAACGCAGAGCCGTGAAAATAAAAAATCATTTTTCTTTCCTCAAAAATTATGTTTTAGCAAGCATTTTTTTTTATTCACAAGGGTAACAGGAGAAATTGGACCCCAGTAATTGTTGCGCAGTTTGTCCTGAGTATGCTGGTACCCCATATGTGGGGGTAAACCACTGTTTGGGCACACGTCAGGGCTCGGAAGTGAGGGAGCACCATTTGACTTTTTGAATACGAGATTGGCTGGAATCAATGGTGGCGCCATGTTGCGTTTGGAGACCCCTGATGTGCCTAAACAGTGGTAACCCCTCAATTCTACCTCCAACACTAACCCCAACACACCCCTAACCCTAATCCCAACTGTAGCCATAACCCTAAACACAACCCTAACCGCAACACACCCCTAACCACAACCCTAACCCCAACACACCCCTAACCATAACCACAACCCTAATTCCAACCCTAACCCTAAGGCTATGTGCCCACGTTGCGGATTCGTGTGAGATATTTTCGCACCATTTTTGAAAAATCCGCGGGTAAAAGGCACTGCGATTTACCTGCGGATTTTCCGCGGATTTCCAGTGTTTTTTGTGCGGATTTCACCTGCGGATTCCTATTGAGGAACAGGTGTAAAACGCTGCGGAATCCGCACAAAGAATTGACATGCTGCGGAAAATACAACGCAGCGTTTCCGCGCGGTATTTTCCGCACCATGGGCACAGCGGATTTGGTTTTTCATATGTTTACATGGTACTGTAAACCTGATTGAACACTGCTGCGGATCCGCAGCCAAATCCGCACCGTGTGCACATAGCCTAATTCTAAAGGTATGTGCACACGGTGCGGAAAACGCTGCGGATCCGCAGCAGTTTCCCATAAGTTTACAGTTCAATGTAAACCTACGGGAAACAAAAATCGCTGTGCCCATGCTGCGGAAAAACTGCACGGAAACGCAGCGGTTTACATTCCGCAGCATGTCACTTCTTTGTGCGGATTCCGCAGCGGTTTTACAACTGCTCAAATAGAAAATCGCAGTTGTAAAACCGCAGTGAAATGCGCAGAAAAACCGCGGTAAATCCGCCATAAATCCGCAGCGGTTTAGCACTGCGGATTTATCAAATCCGCAGCGGAAAAATCCGCAGAGGACCAGAATACGTGTGCACATACCGAAACCCTAACCCTAGCCCTAACCCTACCCCTAGCCCTAACCCTAACCCTACCCCTAACCCTAACCCTACCCCTACCCCTACCCCTAACCCTACCCCTAACCCTAACCCTACCCCTAACCCTACCCCTAACCCTACCCCTAGCCCTAACCCTAACCCTAACCCTACCCCTAACCCTAACCCTAACGATATTCTAACATTAGTGGAAAAAAAAAATTTCTTTATTTTTTTATTGTCCCTACCTATGGGGGTGACAAAGGGGGGGGGTCATTTATTATTTTTTTTATTTTGATCACTGAGATATAATCTATCTCAGTGATCAAAATGCACTTTGGAACGAATCTGCCGGCCGGCAGATTCGGCGGGCGCACTGCGCATGCGCCCGCCATTTTGGAAGATGGCGGCGCCCAGGGAGAAGATGGATGGGACCCCGGCTGGATCGGTAAGTATGATGGGGTGGGGGGGACCACGGGGGGGGGGGATCGGAGCACGGGGGGGGGGAATCGGAGTGCGGGAGGGGTGGAACGGAGCACGGGGGGCGTGGAACGGAGCACGGGGGGCTGGAATGGAGCACGGGGGGGTGGAACGGAGCACCGGGGGGGGTGGATCGGAGTGCAGGGGGGGTGATTGGAGCACGGGGGGGGTGATTGGAGCACGGGGGGAGCGGACAAGAGCACGGGGGGGAGCGGAGCACTGGACGGAGGGGAGCCGGAGCAGTGTACCGGCCAGATCGGAGGGCTGGGGGGGCGATCGGTGGGGTGGGGTGGGGGCACACTAGTATTTCCAGCCATGGCCGATGATATTTCAGCATCGGCCATGGCTGGATTGTAATATTTCACCCGTTATAATAGGTGAAATATTACAAATCGGCAGTTTCACTTTCAACAGCCAATCAGAGCGATCGTAGCCACGAGGGGGTGAAGCCACCCCCCCTGAGCTAAACTACCACTCCCCCTGTCCCTGCAGATCGGGTGAAATGGGAGTTAACCCTTTCACCCGATCTGCAGGGACGCGATCTTTCCATGACGCCGCATAGGCGTCATGGGTCGGAATGGCACCGACTTTCATGACGCCTACGTGGCGTCATGGGTCGGGAAGGGGTTAAGGTTTCAAAAAGTCATTTTGGGTTGTTGGATAGTGAGGTGATGAGGGTGGTGAAGTAGGATTGTTTGACCAGATAAAGGGCAGAGTTATAGGTATTGAGCATGAACTTATAGTGGATGAAGTCTTCTGCTAAGAGAAATTTTCTCCACTGCCACTCTGCACACCTTGAGCAGTGCTGAAGAAAGCGTGTTTGCATAGTGTGCCAGGGCTGCCTTTGTCTGTGTCGGGTCTTTCTGCGTGTAGAAGGTGATGCTTCATCTAGGGCATTCTTCAGTGTATTATTGAAGTGTGACAATGCTAAGTCTGGACAGGAGAAGGAGGAGATGGGGGCTAGAGATGTGTGGAGATTGTCCACAAGCTGCTGGGTATTAATGGTACGTGTATTCCGATAAGTGTGGTAAGTGGGGGGTGTCCCGGGTGAGGAGACAGTTCTTGACAGAGAAGGAAAGAAGGTTGTGGTCCGAGAGCGAGAGAGGGGAGTCAGTAAAGTCGTGCAGCGAGCCGGGATGGGAGAAAACTAGTTCCAGAGTATTCCCGTCCTCATGCATAGGAGAATTAGTAAACTGTGAGAGGCCGAATGAAGAAGTTAGAGAAAGAAGATGAAAGGCAGATTGGGAGAGGGGATCACTGAGCGGGATGTTAAAGTCTCCCATGATGAGGGTGGGGATGTCACAGGATAGAAAGTGAGTAAGCCAGGTGGAAAAGTGGTCTAGGAACGGGCAGGAGGAGCCTGGAGGGCGATAAACAACCACCACTCACAAGAAGAAGGGCTTAAAGAGTTTGATGGTTTGGACTTCAAAGGAAGGAAATGTGAGTGAGGGAACCGGTGGGATGACCTAGAAGGCACAATGTGATGAAAGGAGCAAACCAATACCACCACCCTGTCTGTTCTCAGATCTGGTTGTATGTGAAAATTTCAGCCCACCAAACGAGAGTGCGGCAGCGGCGGTGGTGTCTGAATGCTGGATCCAGGTTTCTGTAATAGCCAGAAGGTTAAGGGAATTAGAGAGGAAAAGATCGTGAATGTAAGTTAGTTTGTTACACACAGACTGTGCATTCCAGCGAGCACAGTGGAAAGCGATATGAGAAGGCATGCACTGAATGTTAATAAGATTAGCAGGGTTTCTATATGTAACTGGAGGAGAGTAATGTATGCTGGTGGAGGGAGGCCGAGGGTTGGGGGAGATGTCACCTGCAACTTAACCCATAAAATGATAGACTGCTCATGTCTTTGTCAGTGGGCAAACTTACAAAATCAGCAAGGAATCAAATACTTATTTCCCTCACTGCATAATATATATACACACTATTTAATATAAATACAGGAAGGCAATGTGAATAGCAACAAATGAAAAACTTTATTAAATAATCACAGCAAGAAAAACACTCATTAAACACTCTTAGGTGTCAAAAAGGGTTGTTGTTTTTTGCAATAAGACAGAATATCCTTAATGCCACATACAGTATATGTGGATATCCATGCTATCTCCCTTCAAATAGATTTATCAAGATACAATTGCGTAGTATAATGTACAGCCAAAAAAGAGATACCAATCAGAAAATGCCCAAAAGAAACACTGGATAAAGTAATCCAATAATGGCTGCAAAACAAAACGATCACAGCAATAATACTAAATGCATTCAATAGAATTGAGCAGATACCAGATCAAATGTAGACATCTGACATTTTGATGCTACCCTAATGAGAGTAGAAAAGGAAAGGAGAGGCAATGAACCCAAACCCCAAGCATTACGCCAACAACTTGTCGCTTATTCACGGAGGAGGAGGAATAGGAAACTGTACATCTTCTTTAAAGAGCAAGTATTTGTTAAAGATGATCAAATATTTTAAAATTTGGTTTAGCTAGCTTCATGTAATCTTTAAAAAAAATTGATTTGTGTCAAATTATTTCGCTTCTATTTACAAGTACTCCAATATCATTGCAAAGATGTATATAACCTGGGTTCTCCAAATATTGCATTCAACCTCTTTCAATCTCTTTAACACAGAGCCATAGAAATATCAACGTGATCTTCTTATATATATAGGTATAGGTACCGTATTTTCCGGCATATAAGACAACTTTTTGACCCCTAAAAATTGTCCCAAAAGTCGGGGGTCGTCTAATACGCCGGGTGCGGCGTGTGCAGGGAGCGATCCTGGATGTCGGCGTGTGCTTCCCAGGGTCTGGAGGAGAGGAGACTCTCCTTCAGGCCCTGGGATCTATATTCATGTAAAAAATAAAGAATAAAAATAAAAAACATGGATATACCCACCCTCGGACGGCCCCTGGCTCACAGCGCTGCTAGCGTCTCCCTCCATTCCTAAAGAATGCAGTGAGTGAAGGACCTTCGATGACGTCACGGTCAGGTGAGCAGTCAGGTGACCGGTCATGTGACCACGACATCATCAAAGGTCCTTCACTCGCTGCATTCTTCGGAACGGAGGGAGACGCTAGCAGCGCTGTGAGCCAGGGGCCGTCCGAGGGTGAGTATATCCATGTTTTTTATTTTTATTCTTTATTTTTTACATGAATATGGATCCCAGGGCCTGAAGGAGAGTCTCCTCTCCTCCAGACCCTGGGAACCACACGCCGTATAAGATGACTGGGCGTATAAGATGACCCCCGTCTTATACGGCGGGCATATCCCAAATTCCATATTTTATATGGAAAAGTTGGGGGTTGTCTTATACGCCCAGTCATCTTATACACCAGAAAATATGGTAAATGAATGTTAACTATTCTTCACTGCTGTTTTGCTTCAAAAACTATTTGTTCAGTATATTCAAAGGTGAGGGTTTTTTTTTAGCTTTTTCTCTCTATTTCTATTGCTAAGCTGTGAAATCACCGAACATTGCTTTGCTGCATACTCTGCCTCAGCTTTTATCCAGGCTTTGATGAGCTGTTATAAAAACTTGATTCCAGCTCACCCAGTTGCTCTATGCTCATCCTCCTGGGGCTCAGACATCGGCCTCACCCTGGCCTCACATCTAGGATAATAGAAAAAAATTGGAGTCTGGTTCAACAGGACTGGATTTTCCTTTTCTTTTTCAATAAGTGAGTAAGACTGCTTATTGTGTAGTCAAAATACGTCCACTAGGTCATGTCGACCATGTAAATTTTTCTTTTGTATGCACTATATTTTCTTTTGAAAAATAAAAGATAAGGAAAATCCAGTCCTGTTGAGACGGACACTTTATGATGTCATAGCTAAAATGCATTATTGTAAAGCCTGCCTGTTTGCACCCTAGGTATTTTCTAGCTGATGCAATCTTCTGCATTGTGGAAAATAGAGGCCAGTATTTTGGACACATCACGCAAATTTACAAAATTTCAACATGTATTCGATTCACGTTAATTCAATCATTACTAGTATTTGTAGAACATTGATAAAGACTAGCGATGAGCAAATTTATTCGGAAGTCGATCGCCAAAAATAAATTCGTCACTAATATCGCACATTCTGATTTGTGATCAAAAACACGAGCAAAATTTGTAACATTCGGTAAAATGTGCGGTAAAATATATGCCTTGCCAAAAAAGTATTTCCAGCACTTTTGCAATGATAAAGGTGGTTTATCAAGAGCGTTTTGCATGCATTTGATGAGGGAAGGGGGTTTGCAGAGCTCAGAGGTGCAGCATTCTTATAAACTTTTTTTTCCTATCTGTATGTGTGCACACAGTGGCTAGCTAAACAGGGCACAAGACACACACACAATGTCCTGACAATACGGCTTGTGGCTTGTGTCAATGGCTGCTGAAATCACATGCTCTCTCCATATAAAGAGCGGACATCTTTTTTTAGCACCATTTTGACACTGTAACAGCACAGAGAGGCTGCTCTTGACGCTGGAACTGTTAGCAGCTGGATTTTAGTTAGGTGATTGAATATCAGTCAGATAGTGTAGCTAGCTAGTGTTCAGGGTGGCTGTTAAATTTACCTACCAGCATTTTTGGGGGCCATTACTGAGGTCTACAGAGAAAGCCAGAAGGGCACATGCCTACTGTACAAGTGTGTTGTGCACTTCTTCTATTGTGCTCCATGCACGAGTATAGCATTCTAAATAAATCATTTTTCACTAGCTAAATGTAAAACAGCCTGCTGTATCTCACCTTGTCATTTACTGCTGTCATAATATGAAACTGTCTGCAGACCTAATGCACATTAAAAATAAAAATTATAATTTTTCTGTTGCAAAAAGTTAGAAAACCTGCCGTATCACACTTTGTCATTTTGTTGGGTTTAAATTAAGCTTTCTGCAGATCTCATGCACAAAAGCAAAACATTTTTTCTGTTTCTAAATGTCATACAGTAGGGGACTACTTAAAAGTAGTTTGTAGCATCGAGTGTGTTATAGAGGCCTGATCCAGAAGCCCCAAAAATTCTTCTGTTCCTAGAGTTATACAGACGAGGAGATTACATTGCGCTGTAGGTTGCAGACACATAGTGATGCAGCCATGATGAGCAATGCATCCTCAGCCACAACCGTGGCTGTAACCAGCAGCGTCCACAGGTCTGCAGCTTGCAGGGGTAACAAAGGTTGACTAGCCTGGGCCTGTTTTCACACTGCAAAGGATGAGCCAACTTACACAATCTGCCAACTTTAGAAAAAAACAGTAGAGGTAAAAGGAGCAATAATTTGACTACTATATGCATGAACCTTCACATGGGCAATCAACATGCATTACTGTGGGAATCCCACTGTGCAAAAATGCGGACCAGTGGACCGCAACAACTATCAGCTCCCCCATCAATCGCTTATGCTGCCTCTTCCTTTGTTACTGTGCCAATTATTGTGACACAGGACCTTGGGTTTTTTACCTGCTCCAGTTATGCTGACTGACAGCCCGCCATCAGCTGTAATGGAAGCGAACATGCGTGCTGTTTTTGACTGATTTCTGAGAACGAGCACACCTCAACATCTCCGTTTGTCTTGCTCACCATACTCCACCCTCTCGCAGCACTGCAGCCAGCCCACCGTACCTCAGTTGTGGTCACATAAAAGATTGTTTCCTCCTACGCATGACAAAGCTAAGAGGTTGAACTCCACCATCTCCAGTCTGTTGGCCACGGAAATGCTGCCTTTCCATCTAGTAGACACAGATGATTTCTGAAAGCTGATGGCCGTCTCAGTCCCCCAGTACCAATTACACAGTCACCATTCCTTTTCTAAGAAAGCTGTGCCTACGTTACACCAGCATGTTGCAGACAACATGGTCTGTTCTTTGTCTAAATCTCTGCCAGGTTGCAGTTCACCACAGACACTTGGACGAGTAAGCATGGCCAAGGGTGATATATCTCACTGACTTGGCACTGGGTGACTTTGGTGGCTGTGGGGAAGGTGCTCCTCCACATGTCTTGGAATCCCCAAGGCTTGCAGGACATACCTCCAAATTTAACATTTCCTCCACTGCTTCTGCCTCCTCATGTGTCTCCACTAGGACCCCCACCTGCGCCCTCAACTTCTGCCTTAATAAAACACGCGTTCCAACAGTGCAGAGGGAATACCCACCACCTCTGTACTGCGCAGCCAGAGCTTACCACAATCAGGCAGTGTGAAAATTGATATGCCTTGGAGATTGCAGTCATACAGCTGAAGAGCTAAGCTTTCCAGGCTTAGTTTGATAGACTGCTGTCTCCACTGAACATGCATCCAGGGAAGGCCATGTCTGATGATGATGCGAACCAGGTAGTGGCCCTACGACGAGGCAAGCTCACACATGTGCCTTGCATGGCTCATGTTCTCAACATGGTGGTACAGCATTTTCTCTGCCTCTATCTTAGCCTGGGTGAGCTGCTCCAATAATAACGTAAGTGGTGTGCTCATTTCCACCATTTACACCCCTCAGCTCATCTACTTGCATGGATACACAGGTCTTTGCCCATTGCAGTTAACAGGTTGATATGCGATTTGACGACACGGTGGAAATCCACTCTACATGTTTCAGCGACTGTGAAAGCAGCAAAAAGTCCTGATGCAGTATGTCATGTCGCATAGTTTTGGCCAATGCAGTACGGACGTGGCACATATCACGTTTATTGAGTGGGCACAGATTAAGGACCTTTGCACCCTTCTGGACAGTTCCAAAATGACCACTAAGATGGTTAGCGCTGATGACCCCATCATCAGAATCACTATTCCAGTCATCTACACCAGAGGTCCCCAACTCCAGTCCTCAAGGCCCACCAACAGGTCATGTTTTCAGGATTTCCTTTGCATTGCACAGGTGATGCAATTATTACCTGGGCAAGACTAAGGAAATCCTGAAAACATGACATGTTGGTGGGCCTTGAGGACTGGAGTTGGGGACCCCTGATCTACACTACTGTTCAAAAGTTTAGGGTCACCCAGACAATTTTGTGTTTTCCATGAAAACTTATACTTTTATTAATCAAATGAGTTCCCGAATGAATTGAAAATCTAGTCCAGACAATGACAAGGTTCAAAAAAAAGGTTTTTATTTGAAATAATAATTTTCTCCTTCAAACTTTGCTTTCGTCAAACAATGCTCCCTTTGCAGCAATTACAGCAATGCCGACTTTTGGCATTCTAGCAGTTAATTTGCTGAGGTAATCAGGAGAAATGTCACCCCATGTGTTAGGACTGGCACCAAGTATAAGATGAAATAATATTAGGAATGGCTTATTCACATCGGGACGATGTAAGATGGGAGCGCTAGCAAAATGAGACTTTATAGAAGTGAAGGCCTTGGAGACCTCTTCCGACCACAATTTGGGGGTCGCTCCCTTCTTGGTGAGGGCTACCAAGGGAGGTACCAAAGTTGAGAAGTGGGGAATGAACTGGCAATAATAATTTATGAACCCCATAAAGCGCTGCACCGCTTTAAGAGAATGGGGTTCTTGCCAGTCCATCATCGCCTGTAGTTTGGCAGGATCCATAGCCAATCCCTGGGCGGAGATGATATAGCCCAGGAAAGGTAAAGACTCCTGCTCAAACACACACTTCTCCAACTTTGCATAACGGGAATTTGCCCGTAAGTGTTCAAAGACTCTGCCAACATCTCTCCGGTGGGAGTTAATATCTGGAGAGAAGATGAGAATATCATCCAGATAGACTACGACCGAGGTGGAAAGCATATCCCGGAAGATATCGTTGACAAAGTCCTGAAAAACAGCTGGGGCATTACATTACAGAGCCCGAAGGGCATCACCAGATACTCATAGTACCCATCCCTGGTATTAAAAGCCGTTTTCCATTCATCCCCCTCACAGATGCGAATCAGGTTGTAGGCACCCCGCAGATCTATATAGGTAAGAAGAAATACGGCAGCACTCACCAATCTTCTGTGCAGGTCACTTTATTAAGACAGAATCTTCACGGCACGGGGGTGTATAACAAGGGAAAGTGAGGGCTGAACAACGGCCGTTTCGCACCTATCCGGTGCTTCAATGGGTTCAATCGTTGAAGCACCGGATAGGTGCGAAACGGCCGTCGTTCAGCCCTCACTTTCCCTTGTTATACACCCCGTGGCGTGAAGATTCTGTCTTAATAAAGTGACCTGCACAGAAGATTGGTGAGTGCTGCCGTATTTCTTCTTACCTATATACATGCGAATATGCTTTCCCGGCTATAGCACCCGAAATTCTGCAGACCAGCAGGGGTTAACCCACCGGACTGTTCACAGTGCGCTGGATTGGTGGTGCGGATCGCTGTTCCTTTGTTCTATTATCACCCCGCAGATCTAGTTTGGTGAATACCTTTGCTCCCCTTAGCCTGTCAAACAGCTCAGAAATTAGGGGCAACGGGTACTTATTTTTAATGGTGATGGCATTAAGACCCCTGTAATCGATGCAAGGACTTAATTCCCCGTTCTTCCATACGAAGAAGAATCCCACCCCTGCAGGAGACACTGACTTCCTAATGAACCCTCTTGCCAAATTCTCCTGGATGTATTGAGACATAGCCTCCGTCTCAAGGAGCGAGAGCGGATATACCCTTCCCCGAGGAGGTTCAGCTCCAGGCAAGAGATCAATAGGACAGTCGTAGGGGCGATGAGACGGTAGAGTCTCTGGAGCCTTTTTAGAGAATACGTCTGCATAGCACCAATATCACTTGGGAAGAGAAGAAAGGTCTGCGGGTACCTCGGTAGTAGAAACCTATACACACTCACTCACACACCTGCCCATACAAGACTTACTTCAACCCAATATTCTCCCTGAGGACCACTCAATGTGTGGGGAGTGGAAACGGAGCCAAGGTATTCCCAGTAAAATCTCATCCATTCCCTCGGGAAGGACAAGAAGGGAAATAATCTCCTGGTGGGAAGGGGACAAGGACAATGAGAATGGAACAGTCTGGTGAGTGATTTGCAGTGGAAGTGTCGTCCCATTCACAACTCTAACTGTTACAGGTTTGGCGAGCATTACTAGTGGTATAGCGTGGTGCAGAGCAAAAGCAAAGGACATGAATTTTCCCTCTGCTCCTGAATCCACACAAAGCTCAACTGTTAGAGTGGAAGAGCCTAACAGGATTGTCCCTTTAAAGGACAGTTTGAGGAAAATGCAGCTGTGTCTAGTGAACCTCCCCCAATAGTTACTAAACACGATCGTTTCTCGACCGCTGTGGACATTTATTGGCGTAATGTCCTAGTTGGTGACAATTTTTACAAACCACGGGTACTCGAGCAGCCTGAGACTTAGGTCCCGCTCGAGAAACCTCCATGGCCTCATGGGAGTCGGACGCCAAAACAAGAGACTCAAGAGGTCTGGCAAAGGTGGGAGCCAGCCGAAACCTCTGCCTATACTGGGTCCGCTCTAAGCTCTGCTCATGAAAACGGAGGTTGATGCAGGTAGATAAAGAAATAAGCTCCTCCAGTGTGACGGGTATCTCCCTGGTGGCCAAGGTGTCCTTCACGTGGTCTGCCAGTCCCTTCCAGAACACCGGAATTAGAACTTTGTCTGGCCACTCTAACTCTGAAGCTAGAGTCCGGAACTGGATGGCAAACTGGCTGACCACGGACGAGCCCTGAGTAATAGTCAACAACTGGAGCACGGTATCATGGGTAACACGAGGTCCTAAAAAGACCTGCTTCAGAGCGTCCAGAAAGAGAGGAGCACTCTGTACCACACGATCATCACGCTTCCAAAGTGGCGTTGCCCACTCCAACGCCCTGTCCGACAAGAGAGATAGAATAAATCCCACTTTTGTCCGTTCCATAGGGAAACGTGACGCCAGGAGCTCAAGGTGTATGGAGCACTGACTCACGAATCCGCGACATTGTTCACTGTCACCAGCAAACTTGTCAGGAAGCAGGAGACGGGATAAAGTCGGAGCAGTGGTGGCAGCGGACAAACTGGCTGCGGCTACACTTGCAGCCTGAACAGCGACAGCAGTGACATCCACAGCTGAGGTTGAACGCTCTAGAGCCTCCAACCTTCCCTCCAGCTGCTGGATGTACTGCTGTAAACGCTGGTCGTCCGCCATTTACTAGCCAGACCCTGGCGCTAGTGTTCTGTTAGGACTGGCGGAATGCACCAAATATAAGATGAAATAATATTAGGTGCGTTTGCAGTCCGGGGTCCACCATGCAGGTGAAAACCTGCTGCTAGTAAATGGCAGCGCTATATGGCGGTGGAAGTGAACCCTGTTAAGCCACAGGACCGCAATACCACACAAAAGAGCGCAAGCTAAGAGTCACCGAACTCAGTCCCAAGACTCAGGGTTGAAGTCCGTTCAGACTAATTGCACATAACACCGCAACTTGGTGTATTAGGTAACTAATAGAAATAGTTTAGAGCACCGAAGTGCGAACTGTGCTGTGCTGGCAGACACCACCAAGCACCCAGACATGGGTTAGGATGCGCACTACTGGCGCGTGGCGCCGCACTGGCGGTCACAGCAATGGACGCTGATTCGTGTGTAACACGTTGTGAGGATAGTCGTGCGCTGGATAGCAGCCATACACCTTACACGAGCAGTCATTCAATAGGGTGGGTTATTTAAAGGACGACTTACACTCATCAACATACACACGTATACAATTGTACACTAGCGCATGGCCGTGCGGTCATGCAAAGCTTATATAGTTGCAGTACGTATAGGATCTTCCAAAAAAGGACCAATGGGAAGCTGCCACAGAAGTTTAGCACCTTCAGGACCTTCCAGGAGGACCTCCCACAAGTTGATTTTCCCTGATGGGCACTTTTTGCGTACCATACGGTCAAGCTGCTCTCACAACAGCTCAATGGGGTTGATATCTGGTGACTGTGCTGACCAGTCCATTACAGATAGAATACCAGCTGCCTGCGTCTTCCCTAAATAGTGATTGCATAATTTGGAGGTGTGCTTTGGGTTATTGTCCTGTTGTAGGATGAAATTGGCTCCAATCAAGCGCTGTCCACAGGGTATGGCATGGCGTTGCAAAATGAAGTAATAGCCTTCCATAGTCAAAATCCCTTTTACCTTGAACAAATCTCCCACTTTACCTGCACCAAAGCAACCCCAAACCATCACGTTACCTCCACCATACTTGAAAGATGGCGTCAGGCACTCTTCCAGCATCTTTTCAGTTGTTCTGCGTCTCACAAATGTTTTCTGTGTGATCAAAACACCTCAAACTTGGATTTGTTGTCCATAACACTTTTTTTCAAATCTTCCTCTGTCCAATGTCTGCGCTCTTTAGCCCATATTAATCTTTTCCTTTTATTAACCAGTCTCAGATATGGCTTTTTCTTTGCCACTCTGCCCTGGAGGCCAGTATCCCAGAGTCGCCTCTTCACTGTAGACGTTGACACTGGCATTTTGCGTGTACTATTTAATGAAGCTGCCAGTTGAGGACCTGTGAGGCGTTGATGTCTCATTCTACAGCCTCTAATGTACTTGTCTTGTTGCTCAGTTGTGCAGTGGGGCCTCCCACTTCTCTTTCTACTCTGGTTAGAGCCTGTTTGCGCTCTCCTCTGAAGAGAGTAGTACACAGTGTTGTAGGAAATCTTCAGTTTCTTGGCAATTTTTCTCATGGAATAGCCTTCATTTCTAAGAATAAGAATAGACTGTCGATTTTCACATGAAAGTTCTTTTTTCTGGCCATTTTGAGAGTTTATTGGAACCAACAAATGTAATGCTCCAGATTCTCAACCAGCTCAAAGGAAGGTCAGGTTTATAGGTTCTCTAATCAGCCAAACTGTTTTCAGCTCTGCTAACATACTTCCACAAGGGTTTTCAAGGGTATTCTAGCCATCCATTAGCCTTCTTACACAGTTAGCAAACACAAAGTACCATAAGAACACTGGAGTGATGATTGTTGGAAATGGGCCTCTATACACCTATGAAGATATTGCATTACAAATCAGACGTTTGCAGCTAAAATAGTCATTTACCACATTAACAATGTACAGAGTGTATTTCTGAATCATTTAATGTTAGCTTCATTGGAAAAAACTGCTTTTCTTTAAAAAATAAGGACATTTCTAAGTGACCCTAAACTTTTGAACAGTAGTGTATATGCTGGAGCAGACATTGAATAGCCTACAAGAGGAGATGGTGTTCCTAGAGAAATGGGAGGAAGCATAGGAGGATGCGGAAGAGATAACATTGCCTTTAAATTATGTTCCACTGTTGTCACACAGGCGGGTGCCAAGGGAGAGTTTTTACTGCGATCGAGGGGGGTTGGTGAAAACAGACAAATTGTTATCAAAGCTGCAAGATTCGAAGAACAAATGGAGGAGGAAGTGGTGATGGGTGAGCAATTGTCAGGTGAAGAGGATAATCTTCCCCTCTCTGTTTATTCAAAAAAGGAGAACCACAGGACTGTTTTAAAAATTACACACAAATTCTTTATTAACATATAAGACAATAGACAAGGGCATTCATACATAGTGCAATTAAGGACACACAGTGATGGCACTCAGCAGTAATCAATTAAAAATTTTAAGTTACAGTGTATACTTATTTATGTTGCTAAGATATGCCCTGTCAATTTAGCACCCTTCCTGTGAAACCATATCTCAAGTAGGAAGTAACAACAGATTCATTCCAAATTGTCAGCAATCCTTGAAAAATGTTTTTTATATATTATTCAATACAGTTTAAGAGATATAGTCACAAGATCAGGCATCAGAACAATGACACCCCACATTATCATGTTAAACCATCCCATAAAAATACAATTATGTAAACATGGATTTTCTTACCACATGCTGAGGTACACCACACAGACTTGTGAGCAACCCCAATGTGTGTTTTGCCACTATTTTGCCATGCTTTCTCAAAGGGAGGATGTTTGTGGTTGACAGGAGGGGATGGAGGAATCAAGCATAATTGTTACCCAGCCAACAACCCTGCATGGGCTTGGACCTACTGGTAGAGCCCAAAATATGAGCACCTTCTTGCTGCTCAATCTGCAACCCCATGATACTGGGTTGCCACTCTGTTAGATCCATGTTCTAAGACAATATTTTGCGAATGCTGGAATATCGAAACATGCTTTTACACAACCTTAAGAGAGCTTTTCCCCATGACAGCAGTGAAGCACACAGTTTGCATCGCAGGATTGGTTGTAGTGGAAGACCTATCAGTCCCTATTATACTATTTCTGCTGCGGTGAAATTGATGCCACTTTGACTTTGGTATTGTCTGCCAATAATTTTTGGAAATGGGAACACTCCTGTTTGTGAGTGAACACGGAGCTCTCTCGATGTCAGTCCAACAAGTATTAGAGAACAGCAACAAGTGGCATAATATATTACATTGGTTGTACTACACGTAATATGTTGCCTGATTTGAAAGTGTTTGGAGCCATCTGAAGAGTCAAATGTTGAGCTGTGCAGGATATTTGCACAGGCAAAACAAAGGTCCCCTATAGCCAAACAGATTGGTGCAAGCCAGAACGTAATGGCTTCTGACTAATAATTCACTCTACTTTGGAGACTTTCTGGAAGTCATAGAAGGGAAGTCACCCTGATGTGCCCCCAGGGAGGGCTCCATCTTCAAAATAACGCAATGTTTGGTGAGGATGTCTCTCGTGCTAGTACACTCATGATTGTAGGTTGAAATGAATCTTATCTTATCCTCCATCATTTTGCCCTTGCTTTTACTATTGGAGTACAGCAGGCTTTTGCATGCTGTCTTTCTTGCCCTGTCCTAACGGTGTCAAATCTGTCATCAGAGGAGCAGACCTGCCTCATCCTTAGGAACTGTCCAACCGTGACGTCCCTTATGGTGGCAGGGTTGTGAGCAGAAACCACACATATTAAAGCATTAACTAATGTAGGTTTCCTAAAGACATCTGTCTGGAAACACAAATGGCCATCAATCTCCAGGGAGATGTCCTAGAAGTCAATTTTTTTTCAACATCCGCTCAGGTGCCTCTAACAGTCATTTTAACTGTGGTAAGCTATGCCCTGAATTGTACACTCTAATGCTACTTAGCCTTTATGACTTGTAACATTTATGAAAGCTGTCTTATATACAGGTCTCAGCTCCACTTTGTATACTACATAGCCTTTGCTGTTGTTTGGCACTGTTGGTCCTGTCTCATCCTTTATGCACTTTACTACTGTTTTGTACAACTTATTATATATTTATACAAATACAATTATCTTTTTTAACTGCACTGCTCCTTTTTCTCCTCTATTCTAAAGCAACAATACCTGCAACTGCTTATCTTTTCAGGCGGTGTGTATGCATCTAATATTGCACTAAATAAAAAAAAAACAAATATATCTTGTATTTGCCAAATATTCTAGAACAAGAAAATGTAGAAAGGATTACTTCCCACAAGTAAACACTTGCAACTGGCAACTGTATTCCAATGGCGTCTGAACTTGTCTAATGTCTAGTGGAGAAATGAAGCAGGCTCAAAACTATTTAAAACAATGCACACATTCTACAATGTAAACACTTGCATTTAAGTTTCATGATTATGTAGACTTCTATAACAAAAAGCTACTTGCCTTTACAACATATGATGGGACCAGAAAATCTAGGAAAAATCACGTCCTAATAGCAAGGACCTGCAATTGTCAGATGCGTTCAGGTGACAGGTACACATATCTAATATTAGACTATTGGAGCAATGTAGGGGGCAAAAAATGTATTTTAAACAACACCCTCATTTTGGCATATTAACAACTATGTTTATATTTCAAAATTGGGTAGACATTGCTTTAAAAAAAAAAAAACGCCTTAAAACATAGTGATCGCACTTTCATTTTCAAACAGAAGCAAGCCTTTGATTCAGAATTAAAATTTAATTGCAAAATCTGCAATAAGTGATGTATTATTACCCTTGTTTTCTGTCTCTTTGTGAAAAAAAATCAGCTATTAAGGTACTGTTGCTGAAGTATAATATAGGTACAGTCATGGCCAAAAGTATTGACACCCCTGCAATTCTGTCAGATAATACTCATTTTCTTCCTGAAAATGATTGCAAACACAAATTATTTGGTATTATTATCTTCATTTAATTTCAGATGTCAGCTGTAAAACTCGCAAATTATTGAGTTGTGTGCAGCATGGAGTGTCCATCCACATAGCAGATGAGCATATTAACCACCTGATATTTACAAATACAGCTCAGGCAAAAACTAAGAGGCCACCACATCAAATCCCTGTCGTGGGCAGCCCAATCTCCAGACCTGAACCCCATTGAAAACCTCTGGAATGTAATCAAGAGGATGATGGATAGTCACAAACCATGAAACAAAGAAGAACTACTTACATTTTTGCACCAGGAGCAGTGTGAAAGACTGGCGGAAAGCATGCCAAGACACATGAAAGCCGTGATTAAAAATCATGGTTATTCCACAAAATATTGATGTCTGAACTCTTTCTGAGCTAAAACATTAGTATTGCTGTTTCTAAATGATTATGAACTTGTTTTCTTTGCATTATTTGAGGTCTGAAAGCACTATTTTTTATTTTGACCATTTCTCCTTTTCAGAAAAAAAATACAAAATTTACTGCTTGGAAATTCGTAGACATGTCAGAAGTTTATAGAATAAAAGAACAATTTGCATTTTACTCAAAAACATACCTATAAAGAGAAAAATCAGACAAACTGATCATTTTGCATTGGTCTCTTAATTTTTGCCAGAGCTGTATATTTCTTTTAAATATTTTTAAAACTTTTCTTTTACTTCACATTTGCTTCAATAGTCCCCATGCAAGACTAGAAGCTATGATCATCCGATAGCTTGTGCTATATAGAGCAGTTTTTCAACCCTGCTCTATCTAGCAGAAATACTCACCTGCTATGAGTGCTGACCACTCGGTTGCGCGCATAGCAATCTGGCAATGACAACCACAAAGGTCTCCTGCAGGTCGGGCCAACCCATTGGTGAGCCGTGGTCATGTGTCATGATCCCCGATGGGCAGGATTAGTGACGAGTAGTGTTGAGCATTCAGATACCGCAAGTATCGGGTATCGGCCGATACTTGCGGTATCGGAAATCCGATACCCAGATCCGATACTTTTGTGGTATCGGGTATCGGTATCGGATACATAGAGATGTGTAAAATAAAGAATTAAAATAAAAAATATTGATATATTTACCTCTCCGGCGGCCCCTGGACTCAGCGCGGGTAACCGGCAGGCTTCGTTGTTCAAAATCAGCGCTTTTAGGACCTGAGAATCACGTCCCGGCTTCTGATTGGTCGCGGGCCGCCCATGTGACCACCACGCGACCAATCACAAGCCGCGACGTCACCGCAAGCTATTAGCGCGCTCATTTTTAAAAATGAGCGCGTTAATGGCTTTCAAAGACGTAGCGGCTTGTGATTGGTCGCGTGGCCGCGACCAATCACAAGCCGCGACGTCACCGCAAGCTATTAACGCGCTCATTTTTAAAAATGAGCGCGTTAATGGCTTTCAAAGACGTAGCGGCTTGTGATTGGTCGCGTGGCCGCGACCAATCACAAGCCGCGACATCACCGCAAGCTATTAACGCGCTCATTTTTAAAAATGAGCGCGTTAATGGCTTTCAAAGACGTAGCGGCTTGTGATTGGTCGCGTGGCGGTCACATGGGCGGCCCGCGACCAATCAGAAGCCGGGACGTGATTCTCAGGTCCTAAAAGCGCAGATTTTGAACAAAGAAGCCTGCCGGTTACCCGCGCTGAGTTCAGGGGCCGCCGGAGAGGTAAATATATCAATATTTTTTATTTTAATTCTTTATTTTACACATCCCTATGGATCCCAGGGCCTGAAGGAGAGTTTCCTCTCCTTCAGACCCTGGGAACCATGAGAATACCTTCCGATACTTGATGTCCCATTGACTTATATTGGTATCGGATATCGGTATCGGCGATATCCGATATTTTTCGGGTATCGGCCGATACTATCCGATACCGATACTTTCAAGTATCGGACGGTATTGCTCAACACTAGTGACGAGCTTCCGGCGCGATCACATTAAATGCTGCTGTCAACTGTTAATAGCTGTGGGTGGACCGCGATTCCACCCACGGATCTTATTGTCACATGTCAGCTGTTCAAATTAGCTGATATGTGCTGGGAAAGATGTGGGCTCAGCGCCGAAGCCCATATCAAAAGGAGAAACACAATATGTGCAGTACATGTAAGTGAAGGGATTAAGAAACCTCAATCATTTTTGTTCTCATCTGAGAAAAACTCATGAAACTCTGACTAAACTCTGATGGTTAAACCTGAGACTCTGACCAATTGCTGATAAAAAACACTGATGAAATGTGGACTGATTATTGCTTGCATGAAATATCACTGAAGTTTGAATGAAGCTTTGATGCTAAGATACTTACAATTGGGTTTTGTTAATGTAGAAATGATTACCGGTACATATTTGTTGTAATTTCCTATTTTAACAGATTTGTATTTTAAAAAGTGGAAAATAAAAACTGTTCGGTTAAACTATGTCTTTGATTAAATATGCCACTACTATAGTGCAATTTACTATGTTTGATCTGTTTGTGTTATATTTTAATAAATAAATAAATTTTAATAAAACTCTATTTTTAAGTTTTGCCATTCACATGAAATATGTTGACAGATTGGTGGATTGATATCCATACATATGGTAGTAATGACAGTGGGGAGATTGTGGGAGTCTGTGGGATGTGCTTAAGCTTTCTAAAGTAATGAAGTGTTTTATCTCAATATTACAAAATGAATAACTGCTTATCACTATAATTACCAATAATGACAAAAGAAGATAATTTAGCTACTCACTTAAATGAAATCATATTAGTCTGAGAAAATGATTTAATGCATTAAACAGCCTTAATTATCCTTTGCTTTAGAAGTCTACATATCATTTTATTAATTTGTTTCAGCTCAATAACTAGATAAGGTTTTGTATCTTATCTGTAATTCTCTGCTTGAGAAAGAAATTTCAAAAACTGTATTGCATGTTAAGTATTCATAAACCTTTGCACCACTTTGGACTAAAATGATTTGCCTTGCAAGAATATCAGCCCTATAAATAATATTCTGCTGAGTGTATGGTGTATTTGTTTGAAGAGGATCAATTACAGTAATGTATTAAGTTAAACACCTATGATTTTTGCTTGCATATATTTAGAAAGTTCGCCCTAAATTAAGTAATGAAAAAAAACTGATGCATGACATTTGTTTGCATTCATTGACCGAAAAATAAAACATTATGGGTAACGCAAGGGAATTTTGTTTTTTCCTTCTGTTTTTATTTTTTCTAATGAAAGAAGTACTTCCATCATTTTTTTATCCTCTTAATATATTGCAGTCATCATATTATATAGCACTCTGTACTTACAATTGCTTATTTTCCCCTTTACCTAGTTAATTCTTCTCTTTTCCATTATGTCTTTGATATCACATGATTAAAAACAGACTAGCTGATTCCTTCAAAGCTCTTCTAGAAGCAGGAGTTCTCTGTTGCCTGCATGAGTCATTATTAGAACTACAATTGTACATCACTGAAAAATCCTTGACATCAAGGAGAAGTGGAGAATCTGGATCAACAGTTGAAAAGTGGGATGACTCATGCAGGTAAAATAAGCTTTCTACATAGAGCTTAAAATGATTCAGCTAGTCTGTTTTTAATCATGTGATGTCTTAGAACAAATGAAAAAAGAGAGTTAACTGGTTAAAAAAGGCAAAATGGGCAATTGTAAATACACAGTGCTATAAAATAAGCTGGTTACAATATGTTAAGGGGTAAAAACTTTGAGTATAATGATTCTTTAATTGATCATAATTCTAAAAAACAGATTAATGGCTTTTATTTAAATTTCTACCCATTTTAGGTATACCTAAAAATATATCTGATCATAATTAGCGTGGAGAGCAATGGGAAATTACAGACCTCCCTGTTGTGAATTCTGTGGCAGAGCTCCCTCCTGTGGTCACAAGTGGTACTTCGGCTGGTTCTCTCTGTGAGCTTCCGTTGGTGGAGGAAAGTGGTACTGCGGCTTCTGAGTTTCCTTCCTCAGGTGATGTGGGGAAGTCGTTAGGTGCTGCTCTATTTAACTCCACCTAGCGCTTTGATCCTTGCCTCCAGTCAATGTTCTAGTATTGGACCTGTTTCCTCCTGGATCGTTCCTGTGGCCTGCTGCTTTGCATAGCTAAGTTCCTCTTTGCTATTTGTTTGCTGTTTTTTTCTGTCCAGCTTGTCAATTTGTTTTTTTCCTGCTTGCTGGAAGCTCTGGGACGCAGAGGGTGTACCTCCGTGCCGTTAGTTCGGTACGGAGGGTCTTTTTGCCCCTTTGCGTGGTTTTTGTAGGGTTTTGTGTTGACCACAAAGTTACCTTTCCTATCCTCGCTCTGTTCAGAAAGTTGGGCCTCACTTTGCTAAATCTATTTCATCTCTACGTTTGTCTTTTCATCTTAACTCACAGTCATTATATGTGGGGGCTGCCTTTTCCTTTGGGGTATTTCTCTGAGGCAAGGTAGGCTTATTTTCTATCTTCAGGCTAGCTAGTTTCTCAGGCCGTGCCGAGTTGCATAGGGAGCGTTAGGCGCAATCCACGGCTGCCTTTAGTGTGGTTGGAGAGGATTAGGGATTGCGGTCAACAGAGTTCCCATGTCTCAGAGCTCGTTCTTGTTTTTTGGGTTATTGCCAGGTCACTGTATGTGCGCTGACCTCTATGTCCATTGTGGTACTGAATTACCTTTCATAACAGTACTGGAGGCCATAAGTACTAATGATTCCCAATAGAGGGAAAAAAGAAGTTCTGAGACCATTTTTTTTTTCTTTGCACTGTGTTTTGCCTTTTTTTTCCCCTAGACATTTGGGTGGTTCAGGACACAGGTGTAGCAATGGACATTAAAGGTCTGTCTTCATGTGTGGATCAGCTCACGGCAAGAGTACAAAGTATTCAAGACTTTGTGGTTCAGAATTCTATGTTAGAACCGAGAATTCCTATTCCTGATTTGTTTTTTGGAGATAGAACTAAATTTCTGAGTTTCAAAAATAATTGTAAGCTATTTCTGGCTTTGAAACCTCGCTCCTCTGGTGACCCAGTTCAACAAGTTAGGATCGTTATTTCTTTTTTGCGTGGCGACCCTCAGGACTGGGCATTTTCCCTTGCGTCAGGAGATCCTGCATTAAGTAATATCGATGCATTTTTCCTGGCGCTCGGATTGCTGTACGATGAGCCTAATTCTGTGGATCAGGCAGAGAAGAATTTGCTGGCTCTGTGTCAGGGTCAGGATGAAATAGAGGTATATTGTCAGAAATTTAGAAAGTGGTCCGTACTCACTCAGTGGAATGAAGGTGCGCTCGCAGCTATTTTCAGAAAAGGTCTCTCTGAAGTCCTTAAGGATGTTATGGTGGGATTTCCTATGCCTGCTGGTTTGAATGAGTCTATGTCTTTGGCCATTCAGATCGGTCGACGCTTGCGCGAGCGTAAATCTGTGCACCATTTGGCGGTATTACCTGAGCTTAAACCTGAGCCTATTCAGTGCGATAGGACTTTGACCAGAGTTGAACGGCAAGAACACAGACTTCTGAATGGGCTGTGTTTCTACTGTGGTGATTCCACTCATGCTATCTCTGATTGTCCTAAGCGCACTAAGTGGTTCGCTAGGTCTGCCACCATTGGTACGGTACAGTCAAAATTTCTTCTGTCTGTTACCTTGATCTGCTCTTTGTCATCGTATTCTGTCATGGCATTTGTGGACTCAGGCGCTGCTCTGAATTTGATGGACTTGGAGTATGCTAGGCGTTGTGGGTTTTTCTTGGAGCCCTTGCAGTGTCCTATTCCATTGAGAGGAATTGATGCTACGCCTTTGGCCAAGAATAAGCCTCAGTACTGGACCCAGCTGACCATGTGCATGGCTCCTGCACATCAGGAGGTTATTCGCTTTCTGGTGTTGCATAATCTGCATGATGTGGTCGTGTTGGAGTTGCCATGGCTACAAGTCCATAATCCAGTATTAGATTGGAAATCCATGTCTGTGTCCAGCTGGGGTTGTCAGGGGGTACATGGTGATGTCCCATTTCTGACTATTTCGTCATCCACCCCTTCTGAGGTTCCTGAGTTCTTGTCTGATTACCGGGATTTATTTGATGAGCCCAAGTCCGATACCCTACCTCCGCATAGGGATTGTGATTGTGCTATCGATTTGATTCCTGGTAGTAAATTCCCAAAAGGTCGACTGTTTAATTTATCTGTGCCTGAGCACGCCGCTATGCGGAGTTATGTGAAGGAGTCTTTGGAGAAGGGACATATTCGCCCGTCATCGTCGCCATTGGGAGCAGGGTTCTTTTTTGTAGCCAAGAAGGATGGTTCACTGAGAACTTGTATAGATTACCGCCTTCTAAATAAGATCACGGTTAAATTTCAGTACCCCTTGCCATTGTTATCTGATTTGTTTGCTCAGATTAAGGGGGCTAGTTGGTTCACCAAGATAGATCTTCGTGGTGCGTATAATCTTGTGCGTATTAAGCGAGGCGATGAGTGGAAAACTGCATTTAATACGCCCGAGGGTCATTTTGAGTATCTAGTAATGCCATTCGGACTTGCCAATGCTCCATCAGTGTTTCAGTCCTTTATGCATGACATCTTCTGAGAGTACCTGGATAAATTCCTGATTGTGTACTTAGATGACATTTTGATCTTCTCGGATGATTGGGAGTCTCATGTGAAGCAGGTCAGAGCGGTGTTTCAGGTCCTGCGTGCTAATTCTTTGTTTGTGAAGGGATCAAAGTGTCTCTTTGGTGTTCAGAAGGTTTCATTTTTGGGGTTCATCTTTTCCCCTTCTACTATCGAGATGGATCCTGTTAAGGTCCAAGCCATCCATAATTGGACTCAGCCGACATCTCTGAAAAGTCTGCAAAAGTTCCTGGGCTTTGCTAATTTTTATCGTCGCTTCATCTGCAATTTTTCTAGTATTGCTAAACCATTGACCGATTTGACCAAGAAAGGTGCTGATTTGGTCAATTGGTCTTCTGCTGCGGTGGAAGCTTTTCAAGAGTTGAAGCGTCGTTTTTCTTCTGCCCCTGTGTTGTGTCAACCAGATGTTTCGCTTCCGTTCCAGGTCGAGGTTGATGCTTCTGAGATTGGAGCAGGGGCTGTTTTGTCGCAGAGAAGTTCTGATTGCTCGGTGATGAAACCATGTGCCTTCTTTTCCAGGAAGTTTTCGCCTGCTGAGCGAAATTATGATGTGGGCAATCGAGAGTTGCTGGCCATGAAGTGGGCATTCGAGGAGTGGCGTCATTGGCTTGAAGGAGCTAAGCATCGCGTGGTGGTCTTGACTGATCATAAAAACTTGACTTATCTCGAGTCCGCCAAGCGGTTGAATCCTAGACAAGCTCGTTGGTCGTTGTTTTTTGCCCGTTTTGACTTTGTGATTTCATACCTTCCGGGCTCTAAAAATGTGAAGGCGGATGCTCTGTCTAGGAGTTTTGTGCCCGACTCTCCGGGTGTATCTGAGCCGGCGGGTATCCTCAAAGAGGGAGTAATTGTGTCTGCCATCTCCCCTGATTTGCGGCGGGTGCTGCAAAAATTTCAGGCTAATAAACCTGATCGTTGCCCAGCGGAGAAACTGTTTGTCCCTGATAGGTGGACGAATAAAGTTATCTCTGAGGTTCATTGTTCGGTGTTGGCTGGTCATCCTGGAATCTTTGGTACCAGAGAGTTAGTGGCTAGATCCTTTTGGTGGCCATCTCTGTCGCGGGATGTGCGTACTTTTGTGCAGTCCTGTGGGATTTGTGCTCGGGCTAAGCCCTGCTGTTCTCGTGCCAGTGGGTTGCTTTTGCCCTTGCCGGCCCCGAAGAGGCCTTGGACACATATCTCTATGGATTTTATTTCAGATCTTCCCGTCTCTCAAAAGATGTCAGTCATTTGGGTGGTCTGTGATCGCTTCTCTAAAGTGGTCCATTTGGTACCCTTGTCTAAATTGCCTTCCTCCTCTGATTTGGTGCCATTGTTTTTCCAGCATGTGGTTCGTTTACATGGCATTCCGGAGAACATCGTTTCTGACAGAAGTTCCCAGTTTGTTTCGAGGTTTTGGCGAGCCTTTTGTGCTAGGATGGGCATTAACTTGTCTTTTTCCTCGGCTTTCCATCCTCAGACTAATGGCCAGACCGAACGAACCAATCAGACCTTGAAAACATATCTGAGATGCTTTGTTTCTGCTGATCAGGATGACTGGGTGTCCTTTTTGCCTTTGGCTGAGTTCGCCCTTAATAATCGGGCCAGCTCGGCTACCTTGGTTTCACCGTTTTTCTGCAACTCTGGGTTCCATCCTCGTTTCTCTTCAGGGCAGGTTGAGTCTTCAGACTGTCCTGGTGTGGATACTGTGGTGGACAGGTTGCAGCAGATTTGGACTCATGTAGTGGACAATTTGACTTTGTCCCAGGAGAAGGCTCAACGTTTCGATAATCGCAGACGCTGTGTGGGTCCCCGACTTCGGGTTGGGGACTTGGTTTGGTTATCTTCTCGTCATATTCCTATGAAGGTTTCCTCTCCTAAGTTTAAACCTCGTTTTATTGGTCCGTATAGGATTTCTGAGGTTCTTAATCCTGTGTCTTTTCGTCTGACCCTTCCAGATTCTTTTTCCATACATAACGTATTCCATAGGTCATTGTTGCGGAGATACGTGGCACCTATGGTTCCATCTGTTGATCCTCCTGCCCCGGTTTTGGTGGAGGGGGAGTTGGAGTATATTATGGAGAAGATTTTGGATTCTCGTGTTTCAAGGCGGAAACTCCAGTATCTGGTTAAGTGGAAGGGTTATGCTCAGGAAGATAATTCCTGGGTCTTTGCCTCTGATGTCCATGCTCCTTTCATATGGCTCATCCTGGTCGTCCTGGGAGCTCTGGTGAGGGTTCGGTGACCCCTCCTCAAGGGGGGGGTACTGTTGTGAATTCTGTGCAGAGCTCCCTCCTGTGGTCACAAGTGGTACTTCGGCTGGTTCTCTCTGTGAGCTTCCGTTGGTGGAGGAAAGTGGTACTGCGGCTTCTGAGTTTCCTTCCTCAGGTGATGTGGGGAAGTCGTTAGGTGCTGCTCTATTTAACTCCACCTAGTGCTTTGATCCTGGCCTCCAGTCAATGTTCTAGTATTGGACATGTTTCCTCCTGGATCGTTCCTGTGGCCTGCTGCTTTGCATAGCTAAGTTCCTCTTTGCTATTTGTTTGCTGTTTTTTTCTGTCCAGCTTGTCAATTTGTTTTTTTCCTGCTTGCTGGAAGCTCTGGGACGCAGAGGGTGTACCTCCGTGCTGTTAGTTCGGTACGGAGGGTCTTTTTGCCCCCTTTGCGTGGTTTTTGTAGGGTTTTGTGTTGACCGCAAAGTTACCTTTCCTATCCTCGCTCTGTTCAGAAAGTTGGGCCTCACTTTGCTAAATCTATTTCATCTCTACGTTTGTCTTTTCATCTTAACTCACAGTCATTATATGTGGGGGCTGCCTTTTCCTTTGGGGTATTTCTCTGAGGCAAGGTAGGCTTATTTTCTATCTTCAGGCTAGCTAGTTTCTCAGGCCGTGCCGAGTTGCATAGGGAGCGTTAGGCGCAATCCATGGCTGCCTTTAGTGTGGTTGGAGAGGATTAGGGATTGCGGTCAACAGAGTTCCCACGTCTCAGAGCTCGTTCTTGTTTTTTGGGTTATTGCCAGGTCACTGTATGTGCGCTGACCTCTATGTCCATTGTGGTACTGAATTACCTTTCATAACACCTCCCATCACCAAATGAGCTCCTCTAAGTCTCATTAGCTTTAGATACACATAGATTAAAGCTGGTTGAACCTGTAATTTATTTTGCAGTAGACCTACCACTGTCAGTCATTCTTGTAAATAAGGAAATTGAGGGAGATAGCTAAGATTTCACAATAATATGCAGGAACTCAACCCACCAATGGTGATCGGTGAACCCCTGGATGATTGGATCCGGCGGGTTCAGCGGAACATTTTTTAAAAAGTTGGGTTCGGACAGCAGAACAGTACCCAAACCAAATTCAGATAAATGGAGGTCTGAACATCCATTGTTTGCCATGCTGTCATCTGCATGACTGTGCGGCAAACACTACCTCTGATCAGCTGATGATTATTACCATGAGGCAAAGTGCTGCGATTCATTTGACAGCCAGCAACTGTGACCAGCTGTAAAAATTTACCTCCAGTCACAGAGGTGTCAGCTGATGAGAGAGTACTACTCCCATCAGCCTGCACCTGCTGAGGCTAATAACAGCAAGAGCAGGGGCCACTGATGGGAGAATTCAGCAGCCGGCACCTGCACTATAAATAAATAATAAAAAAAGATGTGAAGTCTGTTCTATTTTTGATAACCAGCATGGCAGAACAAACAGCTGCGGGCTGCAACCCTAAACTGTCAGCTTTAACATGGATGGTTATCAAGAATAGACTGGTTCCCATACCATTTTTAAAATTATTTAAATAACTACTTTAAAAAAATGTCTCCGGAGGACTCTTCCAAAAGTGTGGCCGACCTTACTTCAAGTGGACAAGACACTTTTGATAACCTTTCCCAATTATCGGTTTACGAGAACTTTTCTACTTCACAATTTTCCACCCAATCTTCAATTCCAATTTTCCCAGCCATTAGGTTGAATTCCCCCTCCATGAGTTTAAGCACCCCCAATTTGCTACCAGTGATCGAAACTGTAGAGTCTAACATCATGGTGAGGAATAACATGGTTGGTTCACTTCACCAAGAGTCGTTCGCCTTATAGTCTCCTCTTAAAATCGATTCACAAAACACTAAAATCATTCATTTTTTTTCAGGTGGTACCAGGCCACCATTCAAAGGCAAAAAGAAAAAGGGAACATGAGGATCTAGGGGCAAAGGCAAAAACAAAAATATTAGTAGGTCCTCCTTAGGAGGAACCAAAAACTATCTGGATAATTCTAATATACAGTGAAGTATTTTTAATCTATCAGATCATCATCTAAGTGATGACGAAAAATCTCTTTTGTAACGAGGCTTGTAATTTTGTCCAGATTCACCATTAAATGTATTTAATCTTTTTCTTGACCTGAATGATTTTATACAGAGACTCACGGTGCAACGTAATTTTCTTATTGAAGGTAATACGACTGTCCCTAACCCCACAATATTGAATCCCCCTGTCGAGTCTGATACATTTCTACATGTTGCTCCAAAAAATAGCCATAGCCAGTTTTATCCCCTTCACCATAAAGGGTCACATATAGAAACATTCCAGCAACTTATTTTTAAGAAAATTCGCTCATTATCCCCCATTAGGAAACTAAACACGAATCTGAGTAATGGTGAAAAAGCAGCCATTAAATCTTTACGGGATAATACGGGTATTATTATAAAGAATGCCAATAAAGGGGGTTGGGTGGTCATAATGAATAGGAGTTCTTACATCCAAGAAGCTTTTAGACTCCTCAGTGACACTGATTATTACTCTAGATTGAATTATGATAATTCAATTGATATATTCACTGAATATATCACTTTCATCAAGACGGCTCACTCCCCAGGCATTCTGAATAAAAAGGAGTTTAAGTTTTTTACCAAAAATTCATAAAAATCCGCTTAATCCTCCAGGTCGTCCCATCATTTATGGCAGTAGTTCAATCACGAGTAACCTTTCTCATTATGTAAATCTCTTTCTCCAAAAATATTTCTTGAGTTTAGATTCTTACCTAAAAGATTCATCCCACCTTATTGACTCCATTCTCAAATGAGCACCTATTCCTGGTTATTTTTAATCACAATGGATGTTGAAGCCCTTTACACAAACATCCCCCATGAGAGGGGTACTGAGGCAGTGCACCAATTTCTTTTAATAGACTCTTCCTTACCCTCCTTTCAAACAGACTTTATAAAGAGCACCATTTGTTTTGTGCTCGATAATTATGTGTTTTCTTTTGAACATGTTTTTTACCGCCAGGCTGCGCGATGGGGACAAGATTCGCCCCCAGTTATGCTAAGTTATTCATGGGGGCATTTGAGTCCGTCTTCATCACGCAGTCCGACCTGGCATCTGGTAAACTAGCATCCTATTGACGCTTTATAGATCATTTATTTACTGTTTGGACCGACTGGCACAGAAGGGGAAGCACTTGAGTTCATCTCTAATCTCAATAAAAATCCTTGGGGTCTATGTTTTACAGCTAATATTTCTAATTTATCTATTCAATTTTTTGATCTTCTGATACATGTTGAGGGATCTGGTTGTTTCTCTACAACCACACATTTTAAGAAAGTTGATGTAAACAGTTATTTAAGTTTAAGCAGCGGCCATCTGTCAAGGTGGATTCGAAATGTCCCATATGGCCATATGGGCAACACTGGTGAATACGTAAAAACTGTACATGGGATTCTGACTTTCTGAAGGAGGCTAAGGTTTTGAATCAAAGGTTTCAACAGAGAGGGTATCCTAAGAAACTGGTTCAAAATGCCTTCCTGAAAGCTAAATCTTTCACCCAAAAGGATTGCATTAACAGAATTAATAACAGAAATACGGGTTCATATTTGCCGGAAAAGGCATTTGGGAGATGGAGCTTTGTCACAACCTATAATCAATTCTCTGGATTGATTAGGAAGCTTCTCTCCAAGTACTGGTTCATCCTTAAAGGAGACCTTATACTTTCGAGACATATCCCCGCCCATCCCAGCACGATATTTGTAGGAATCGTACGCTACGGAATCTTGTTGCACCTAGTAATATCACGTTAATCCCAGCCTCTTCTTCAGTTTATCAAACATCTGTGAACCCTGGCTGTTTCTCATGTAGATCCTCTAAATGTCTCTGTTGCATTTGTATTCTGATGGGGGCACAAGAATTTAAATCAAACACCACAGGTACTACTTATAAGATTAACTTCCACGTCAACTTTCAATCCACTTATGTGGTTTATAGTGTTGAGCATTCCGATACCGCAAGTATCGGGTATCGGAAGATATTCACGGTATCGGAATTCCGATACCGGGTTCTGATACTTTCAGTGTATCGGAAACCGGAATCGGAAATTCCCATTACGCAAACTCCCGAGTTTTTATGAATCAGCCAATGAGGAATGATTTGAAGTGTGGGCACATCCTGTTCTGCATGGTGGGCATGTAACTACTGTCATGGCTGTGATTGGCTGCTGAAATGATGTCACAATGCCCTTTAAAAGTCGCCGCCGCCATTTTGCGCTCACTCTGCTGTGAATTCAGTTAGGGACAGGACGCTGTGTTCTGACTGAGGGCCAGTTTAGAGATTGCGATTTGCTAAATTGTGCTTAATCCAGGCTAAATTAGCAACCACTGTGTGTTCACCTTGCTTTTGCCTTGCAGCGCTGTTCACAGCTGTCTGCAAGGTCTGTGTGCGTGAGTGCAGCTCACTCTGCTGTCTGTCCATAGCCATAGCCGGTTGTGGTCAGCTAAGGGTGCTTCACTGCCTCATACTGCTTAATCCCTTTTTTTTGTAACAAATACCGACCAAGCGGATATAATGATCAGTGACACATTCCCTACTACTAGGGGCATCCATGATGCTCCAATGGGGAAAGAAGGGGACAAAACTCCCATATCAAATTAAACCTATAAACTACCAAGAGCATATTGCCCCCAAGCAAGAACACATGCCAATAGCTGTTTCATTAGAAACATACAAATTTTATTAAGACAAAAATAAAGACAAATGTATATACAAACATCTAAGAATGAGTGGATAAGGCAAATGAAAAAACACACTGAAACAAGAGGTGCCAACATATGTATATCCGTATGGGTGCACTCACAGGGCAGGAAATATAACATCAAAATATATGTATATGTTGGGAAGGGACACAGGACCACAGGCTGAACACTAGCCATAAATAATGTGGTTAACCCTATCCTCAAAAGTATATCCCATTATTGCAACCTGCCCATAAAGTGCCAATCACGGCTAAATGTAGCCAAAGCACGAATCCCATGCCGCACTTACCCATATGTGCCGTCTCCCGTCCAGGGTGTCCTCAAAATAGCCCCGACGCGCGTTTCGCATAATACAGGCTTCCTCGGGGGGCCACCTTTTTTTTGGCAATTAGTGCAGCCTGCTGCACATTATTTCACATATATCCTATATTAGTGGCTTTCCATCTGTATCCTGCTAGATTGTGGAAAATCACTATATAGGATTAGATAGAGGAGCTTTGTTTGGCCTTGCAGCGCCGTTCACGGCTGTCTGCACGGTCTGTGTGGGTGCAGGTCACTCTGCTGTCTGTCCATAGCCATAGCTGGTTGTGTTCAGCTCAGAGTGCATCACTGCCTCATACTGCTAAATCCATAGTCCTTTTTTTGCAATTAGTGCAGCCTGCTGCACATTTTTTCAAATATATCCTATATTAGTGGCTTTCCATCTGTATCCTGCTAGATTGTGGAAAATCACTATATAGGATTAGATAGAGGAGCTTTGTTTGGCCTTGCAGCGCCGTTCGCGGCTGTCTGCACGGTCTGTGTGGGTGCAGGTCACTCAGCTGTCTGTCCATAGCCATAGCCGGTTGTGTTCAGCTCAGAGTGCGTCACTGCCTCATACTGCAAAATCCATAGCCCTATTTTTGTAATTGTGCAGCTTGCTGCACATTTTTTTCAAATATATCCTATATTAGTGGCTTTCCATCTGTATCCTGCTAGATTGTGAAAAATCCCTATATAGGATTAGATAGAGGAGCTTTGTTTGGCCTTGCAGCACCGTTCGCGGCTGTCTGCACGGTCTGTGTGCGAGTACTGCACTCACTCTGTAGTGTCTGTTCTACAAAACAAACCAAAAGTTCACCAAACACTCCACTTTACTGTTGTGTAGGCCACATAAGCGCATAATAAAGTCTAGTCCACACTCCCTAAAATAAATGTATCTTATACCTGTTAGCAGCTGTTCAGGAATAAGCACACTAAGCCATTAGTACTTTTCTGCCTATCTTTATCACACAGTCTATTTTGATGAAGAAGGCAGGGAGTAAGGCATGTGGGTGTGGGCGTGGAGCAGGGAGAGGACGTGGAGATTCTGCGCCAGCTGCGGGCACCGGTGACTCACCATCCTCCAGTTTCAGCAGGGAGCAGACCTTCATGTGCAGCTTTGTCGGAGCTCGCCGTACCCCGCTGCTGCGGGACGAACAAATTGAAGCCATTGTCGGATGGATGGCAGCTAACGCATCGACTTCAATTAGTGCCACATCCTCTCAGGCACAGAGCACTGAAGAGCAACCATCTGTCTCTTCACCACCTGCCAAATTGCCCAGGCAGTCAGAGAGCCCAGGACAGGAGCCATCTCTACTTCTGTTCTCTGAATCTCTTGGCTTGGAAACAGGGGGCCAGCCAAGCAGCATTCGAGAATCAGAAGAAGAGGCTGTATGCAGTGATGCGCAACAGCTTTGTCTCTCTGAATCAGAAGAGGCGGGTGGGACAGTGCCTCCGGTTACCACTTCTCAGTACGCATCAGATGAGGAGACCCAGGTGCCAGTATCTGGTGCATACTGTGCTGCCGAGACTACCCAGGAGAAGCAGTTGGTGGCAGAGGGTAGCGTAGATGATGAGGTCCTCGACCCATCATGGCGTGAGGGCCAGGAAGGTGGTGGGAGCAGCTCTGAGGAAGAGATTCCCCGAACAGCTGGGAGAGGGAGGGGGAAGACTGCGGCGCCTGGAGCCTCCACTTCGGCACCCATTAGGAGCATGCCTCTTCCAAAATCCAAAGCGGGCGCTCCCAAGACTTGCACTGCCTGGTCCTTTTTTGACACAGTTGCAGATAACATTTGCTTTGTCAAATGCAAGCTGTGTAGTCAGAAAATCAAACGAGGTAAAAATGTCAGCAACCTCAATACCTCCAACATGTGGAAACATGTGCGGAACAAGCACACGGTGGAGTTACAAAAACACACTGAAGACCTAGTCCAACGTCCAGCGGCACCTACCACCTCTTCAGCTCGTGTTGTTGCCTCTTCCTCTATCTCACACACTGCTGGTTCGGCATCCTCACAGGATCGCCATGGAAGAACCTCTGGCACTGTTGTCCAGAGACCCAGTGTAATTCCACCCAAAGCACCACGTTCCCAGTCATCCTCACACTCCCTGCCAAGTCTACAGCCATCAGTAGCACTGGTATGGGAGAAAAGGCGGCCATTCTCGGCAAACCACCCACGAGCACAGGCTCTGAATGCAGGCATTGCCAAACTTCTGTCACTGGAAATGCTCTCATTCAGGCTGGTGGAGACTGACAGCTTCCGTAACTTGATGGCATTGGCAGTCCCACAATACAATGTGCCCAGTCGCTTTTATTTCAGCAGGCAAGCCGTCCCTGCCCTGCAAAAGCATGTAGAGGCAAACATCAAACATGCGCTACTAAACTCTGTTAGTAGCAAGGTCCTCCTCACCACCGATGCGTGGACCAGTCACCATGGACAGGGATGATACCTTTCCCTCACTGCCCATTGGGTCAATGTTGTGGAGCCGGGTACAGACAAGGCGAGTGGCGCTGTATGTGTACTGCCAATGCCAAGGATTGCAGGAATCCAGTCTGTGCACATTGACTCCTCCTCATACTCCAGTTCCTCAGAATCATCGCTGCATGAGACGTCACGGTCTACCTCCTCCTTGACCCGTGAACGCTTACCTGTTACAACCGATATGAGCATGGGGGGTTAAAGGTTCACTTTCAACTTGATCCAAGTAGGCCTCGGCCTACACTCAGCTCCTCCTGCTGTCCCTGGGCTCTAACACCGCTAGTTGGTGCCTGGAAGTGCTGTCTGCACAGTCAACAGTGGCTCCTCTGTTATTGGGGTTCAGTAACGTCAGCTGTTCCCCAGCTGTGTGTGCGGCAATACCTCAAATCTGCTCCTCCTGCTGTCCCTGGGCTCTAACACCGCTAGTTGGTGCCTGGAAGTGCTGGCTGCTCAGTTAACACTTGCTTCCATGTTGTTGGGTTTCAGTAACGTCAGCTGATTCCCAGCTGTGTATCTGGCAAAACCTCCTATCTGCTTCTCCTGCTGTCCCTGGGCTCTAACACCGCTAGTTGGTGCCTGGAAGTGCTGGCTGCTCAGTTAACACTTGCTCCGTGTTGTTGGGTTTCAGTAACGTCAGCTGATTCCCAGCTGTGTATCTGGCAAAACCTCTGATCTTCTCCTCCTGCTGTCCCTGGGCTCTAACACTGCTAGTTGGTGCCTGGACGTGCTGTCCGCACAGTCAACAGCGGCTCCTCTGTTATTGGGGTTCAGTAACGTTAGCTGTTCCCCAGCTGTGTGTGCGGCAATACCTCAAATCTGCTCCTCCTGCTGTCCCTGGGCTCTAACACTGCTAGTTGGTGCCTGGAAGTGCTGGCTGCACAGTTAACACTTGCTGCCGTGTTCTTGGGTTTCAGTAACATCAGCTGATTCCCAGCTGCGTATCTGGCAAAACCTCCTATCTGCTCCTCCTGCTGTCCCTGGGCTCTAACACCATCAGTTGGTGCCTGGAAGTGCTGTCCGCACAGTCAACAGTGGCTCGTCTGTTATTGGGGCTCAGTAATGTCAGCTGTTCCCCAGCTGTGTGCAGCAATACCTCAAATCTGCTCCTCCTGCTGTCCCTGGGCTCTAACACTGCTAGTTCGTGCCTGGAAGTGCTGGCTGCACAGTTAACACTTGCTGCCGTGTTCTTGGGTTTCAGTAACGTCAGCTGATTCCCAGCTGTGTATCTGGCAAAACCTCCTATCTGCTCCTCCTGCTGTCCCTGGGCTCTAACACCGTTAGTTGGTGCCTGGAAGTGCTGGCTACACAGAAAAAACACTCGCTCATGTGTCAGTGGGGTTCCGCAACGCCAGCTGTTCCCCTGCTGTGTAGCCGGCAACGTGTCCAGCACAAGCCACGCTGGCACAATAACAGACATTATCCTGCCTCCAGTGCAGGCTGCGGCCTACACTCTGCTCCTCTTAGATTCCCTGGGTTTCAACACTGTCAGTTGTCACCTGGAAGTGTTGGCTACACAGAAAAAACACTCGCTCACGTGTCAGTGGGGTTCAGCAGCGCCAGCTGTTCCCCTGCTGTGTAGCCGGCAACATGTCCAGCACAAGCCACGCTGGCACAATAACAGACATTTTCCTGCCTCCAGTGCAGGCTTCTGCCTACACTCTGCTCCTCTTGGATTGCCTGGGTTTTAACACTGTCAGTTGTCACCTGGAAGTGTTGGCTACACAGAAAAAACACTCGCTCACGTGTCAGTGGGGTTCCGCAGCGCCAGCTGTTCCCCTGCTGTGTAGCCAGCAACGTGTCCAGCACAAGCAACGCTGGGACAATAACAGACATTTTCCTGCCTCCAGTGCAGGCTGTGGCCTACACTCTGCTCCTCTTGGATTCCCTGGGTTTCAACACTGTCAGTTGTCACCTGGAAGTGTTGGCTACACAGAAAAAACACTCACTCACGTGTCAGTGGGGTTCAGCAGCGCCAGCTGTTCCCCTGCTGTGTAGCCGGCAACATGTCTAGCACAAGCCACGCTGGCACAATAACAGACATTTTCCTGCCTCCAGTGCAGGCTTCTGCCTACACTCTGCTCCTCTTGGATTGCCTGGGTTTCAACACTGTCAGTTGTCACCTGGAAGTGTTGGCTACACAGAAAAAACACTCGCTCACGTGTCAGTGGGGTTCCGCAACGCCAGCTGTTCCCCTGCTGTGTAGCCGGCAACGTGTCCAGCACAAGCCATGCTGGCACAATAACAGCAAATAAAAGGGAACCTGTCCCCTCCCCCCAGGCGTTTGTAACTTAAAGAGCCACCTTGTGTAGCAGTAATGCTGCACAAGGTACAGGTGGCTATTTTTGTTATGCTTCTTGCACATGCTGCACTTAACACTTATTAAATATGGGTCCCCTCATACCGTGACACCCTCCCGTAGGTGGGACTTTCCTTTGCTATGAGACATAGCACAGCCGGCATTCATACCCCCATGGTGCCGAGCGCCGCCTCCTCAGCGTTGTTTGCATCTGTCCCAGAGCATGCGCTGTTCTGTTTAACCTTGGGCATGCACAGTTAGTGCTGCCCATCTTCTGCCATCATTTGATGTCATGTGCCTGTGCCTGTGCGGTCACGCTGCCAGAGATCACGCCACGCTGTGTCTTCTGATTTTGTCACACTGTGGTGCTGTGATTCATGGGCCTGTGCAGTGCATATCTTCGCCCCTCCCTTTTCTCCCTCTGCCTTCTACAGAGAGTGTGGCGTCATTGGATCCCAATTCACATGCCACGGCCGTGACGCTGCACTCCCCGAAGAAGGCGGATGTAGAGCATGGAGAGGCGAAGACATGCACTGTGCAGGCCCCGGAATCCCAGCCCTGCAGTGGGACTAAATCAGAAGACACAGCGTGGCGTGACCTCTGGCAGCGCGGCCGCACAGCCACCACGACACAAAATGATTTTAGAAGCTGGGCAGCGCTTACTGCACATGGCCAAGGTATAACATAACAGCGTGTGCTCCGTGATAGATTCAAGCAACGCTGATGAGGCGGCATGGGGGTGTGAATGCCGGCTGTGCTGCGTCTCATCACGACGGAAAGTACCACTTGTGGGACGGTGTAACGGTATCAGGAGACACATTTTATAAGTGTTTAGTTCACCATGGGCAAAGAGCATAATGAAAAGAACCACCTTGTCCTTGTGCACCATTAGTGCTGCACAAGTTGGCTCTTTCAGTTGCTGACGCATGGGGGGGTTAAAGGTTCACTTTAACCCCTTTCTGCCAGCTGACGGAATATTACGTCAGCTGGCAGATCCCCTGCTTTGAGGTGGGCTCCGGCGGTGAGCCCACCACAAAGCCACGACATGTCTGCTGTTTTGTACAGCTGACATGTGCGCGCAATGAGCGCGAGCGGAATCGCGATCCGCCCGCGCCCATTAACTAGTTAAATGCCGATTAACTAGTTAGCACTCCCGGCCGCGAGGCCGGAGGTACTCGCACTGCTGACCCCCATCACATGATCGGGGGTCAGCAGTGCATTGCCAAAAGAACCAGAGGTCTCATTGAGACCTCTATGGTTGTTGATGGCCGATTGCTTTGAGCGCCACCTTGTGGTCGGCGTTCAAAGCAACTCTGTATTTCTGCTACATAGAGGTGATCTGTGCATCACCTCTATGTAGCAGAGGCGATCGAGTTGTGCATGCCAAAATTTAAAAAAAAAAAGTGATTAAAAATATTAAAAAAATAAAAAATATATAAAAGTTCAAATCACCCCCCTTTCGCCCCAATCATAATAAAATAATTTTAAAAAATCAAACATACACATATTTGGTATTGTCGCATTCAGAATCGCCCGATCTATCAATAAAAACAAAGGATTAACCTGACCGCTAAATGGCGTAGCGAGAAAAAAATCAAAACGCCAAAATTATGTTTTTTTGGTCGCCGCAATATTGCATTAAAATGCAATAACAATCGATCAAAAGTACATATTTACACCCAAATGGTACCACTAAAAATGCCAGCTTGGCACGCAAAAAATAAGCCCTCACCTGACCCCAGATCACGAAAATTGGAGACGCTACGGGTTTCAGAAAATCGCGCAATTTTTTTTTTTTTAAGCAAATTTTTGAATTTTTTTTCACCCCTTACATAAAAAATAACCTAGGCATATTAGGTGTCTATGAACTCGTAATGACCTGGAGAATCATAATGGCAGGTTAGTTTTAGCATTTGGTGAACCTAGCAAAAAAGCCAAACAAAAAACAAGTGTGAGATTGCACTTTTTTTGCAATTTCATCACAATTTTTTTCCCGTTTTCTGTTACATGGCATGGTAAAACCAATGGTATTGTTCAAAAGTACATCTCGTCCCGCAAAAAATAAGCCCTCCCATTGCCATATTGACGGAAAAATAACAAAGTTATGGCTCTGGGAAGGAGGGGAGCAAAAAACGAAAATGAAAAAGCGGAAAAAGCTCCGGGGGTGAAGGGGTTAAACTTGATCCAATTAGGCCTCGACCTACACTCTGCTCCTCCTGCTGTCACTGGGCTCTAACACCGCTAGTTGGTGCCTGGAAGTGCTGTTTGCACAGAGCCAAACACCTCGCCAATGTGTTAGTGGGGTTCAGTAACGCCTGCTGCTCCCCTGCTGTGTATCCGGCAGCGTGTCATGCGACCGCCACGCTGGCACAATAACAGACATTCAAATGCCACCAGTGCAGGCTTCGGCCTACACTCTGCTCCTCCTGCTGAACCTGGGCTCCAACAACGCTGGTTGCTGCCCGGAAGTGCAGTTTGCACAGAGCCAAACACCTCGCCAATGTGTTAGTGGGGTTCAGTAACGCCTGCTGCTTCCCTGCTGTGTATCCGGCAACGTGTCATGCGACCGCCACGCTGGCACAATAACATACATTCAAATGCCTCCAGTGCAGGCTTCGGCCTACACTCTGCTCCTCCTGCTGAACCTGGGCTCCAACAACGCTGGTTGCTGCCCGGAAGTGCTGTTTGCACAGAGCCAAACACCTCGCCAATGTGTTAGTGGAGTTCGGTAACGCCTGCTGCTCCCCTGCTGTGTATCCGACAACGTGTCTTGCGACCGCCACGATGGCACAATAACAGACATTCAAATGCCTCCAGTGCAGGCTTCGGCCTACACTCTGCTCCTCCTGCTGTCCCTGGGCTCTAGCACCGCTAGTTGGTGCCTGGAAGTGCTGTTTGCACAGAGCCAAAGAGCTCGCCAATGTGTTAGCGGAGTTCAGTAAAGCCTGCTGCTCCCCTGCTGTGTATCCGGCAACGTGTCATGCGACCGGCACGCTGGCACAATAACAGCAACTAAAGGGAACCTGTCCCCCCACTCAGGCGTTTGTAACTCTAAGAGCCACCTTGTGCAGCAGTAATGCTGCACAAGGAACAGGTGGTTCTTTTAGTTATGCTCCATGCAGATGCTCCACTTAACACTTATAAAATATGTGTCCCCTCATACCGTGAAACCATCCCGTAGGTGGGACTTTCCTTTGCAGTGAGACGCAGCACAGCCTGCATTCATACCCCTTTGGCGCCAGGCGCCGCCTCCTCAGCGTTGTTTGAATCTGTCACAGAGCCCGCGCTGTTGTGTTAAACCTTGCCTATGCGAGGTTAGCGCTGCCCATCTTTTGACATCTTTTGGTGTCAGGATGACTGCGCCTGTGCGGCCGCGCAGCCCGAGATCCCACCACGCAGTATCTTCTGATTTACTCACACTGCGGGGCTGGGATTCATGGGAATGCGCTGTGCATATCTTCGCCAATTGCCTCTCTATCATCTCCTTCTGCCTTCCTCTGACTGTGCGGCGTCACGGCCGTGGCATGTGATTTGGGCTCAGCTGACGCCGCCCTCTCTGAGGAAGGCGTAAGGAGATGAGAGAGTTGCAAAGACAGGCACTGCGCAAAGCCATGAATCCCAGCCCCGCAGTGTCTTCCGATTTACTCACACTGCGGGGCTGGGATTCATACATAGTAACATAGTTAGTAAGGCCGAAAAAAGACATTTGTCCATCCAGTTCAGCCTATATTCCATCATAATAAATCCCCAGATCTACGTCCTTCTACAGAACCTAATAATTGTATGATACAATATTGTTCTGCTCCAGGAAGACATCCAGGCCTCTCTTGAACCCCTCGACTGAGTTCGCCATCACCACCTCCTCAGGCAAGCAATTCCAGATTCTCACTGCCCTAACAGTAAAGAATCCTCTTCTATGTTGGTGGAAAAACCTTCTCTCCTCCAGACGCAAAGAATGCCCCCTTGTGCCCGTCACCTTCCTTGGTATAAACAGATCCTCAGCGAGATATTTGTATTGTCCCCTTATATACTTATACATGGTTATTAGATCGCCCCTCAGTCGTCTTTTTTCTAGACTAAATAATCCTAATTTCGCTAATCTATCTGGGTATTGTAGTTCTCCCATCCCCTTTATTAATTTTGTTGCCCTCCTTTGTACTCTCTCTAGTTCCATTATATCCTTCCTGAGCACCGGTGCCCAAAACTGGACACAGTACTCCATGTGCGGTCTAACTAGGGATTTGTACAGAGGCAGTGTAATGCTCTCATCATGTGTATCCAGACCTCTTTTAATGCACCCCATGATCCTGTTTGCCTTGGCAGCTGCTGCCTGGCACTGGCTGCTCCAGGTAAGTTTATCATTAACTAGGATCCCCAAGTCCTTCTCCCTGTCAGATTTACCCAGTGGTTTCCCGTTCAGTGTGTAATGGTGATATTGATTCCCTCTTCCCATGTGTATAACCTTACATTTATCATTGTTAAACATCATCTGCCACCTTTCAGCCCAAGTTTCCAACTTATCCAGATCCATCTGTAGCAGAATACTATCTTCTCTTGTATTAACTGCTTTACATAGTTTTGTATCATCTGCAAATATCGATATTTTACTGTGTAAACCTTCTACCAGATCATTAATGAATATGTTGAAGAGAACAGGTCCCAATACTGACCCCTGCGGTACCCCACTGGTCACAGCGACCCAGTTAGAGACTATACCATTTATAACCACCCTCTGCTTTCTATCACTAAGCCAGTTACTAACCCATTTACACACATTTTCCCCCAGACCAAGCATTCTCATTTTGTGTACCAACCTCTTGTGCGGCACGGTATCAAACGCTTTGGAAAAATCGAGATATACCACGTCCAATGACTCACCGTGGTCCAGCCTATAGCTTACCTCTTCATAAAAACTGATTAGATTGGTTTGACAGGAGCGATTTCTCATAAACCCATGCTGATATGGAGTTAAACAGTTATTCTCATTGAGATAATCCAGAATAACATCCCTCAGAAACCCTTCAAATATTTTACCAACAATAGAGGTTAGACTTACTGGCCTATAATTTCCAGGTTCACTTTTACAGCCCTTTTTGAATATTGGCACCACATTTGCTATGCGCCAGTCCTGCGGAACAGACCCTGTCGCTATAGAGTCACTAAAAATAAGAAATAATGGTTTATCTATTACATTACTTAGTTCTCTTAGTACTCGTGGGTGTATGCCATCCGGACCCGGAGATTTATCTATTTTAATCTTATTTAGCCGGTTTCGCACCTCTTCTTGGGTTAGATTGGTGACCCTTAATATAGGGTTTTCATTGTTTCTTGGGATTTCACCTAGCATTTCATTTTCCACCGTGAATACCGTGGAGAAGAAGGTGTTTAATATGTTAGCTTTTTCCTCGTCATCTACAACCATTCTTTCCTCACTATTTTTTAAGGGGCCTACATTTTCAGTTTTTATTCTTTTACTATTGATATAGTTGAAGAACAGTTTGGGATTAGTTTTACTCTCCTTAGCAATGTGCTTCTCTGTTTCCTTTTTGGCAGCTTTAATTAGTTTTTTAGATAAAGTATTTTTCTCCCTATAGTTTTTTAGAGCTTCAATGGTGCCATCCTGCTTTAGTAGTGCAAATGCTTTCTTTTTACTGTTAATTGCCTGTCTTACTTCTTTGTTTAGCCACATTGGGTTTTTCCTATTTCTAGTCCTTTTATTCCCACAAGGTAAAAACCGCTTACACTGCCTATTTAGGATGTTCTTAAACATTTCCCATTTATTATCTGTATTCTTATTTCTGAGGATATTGTCCCAGTCTACCAGATTAAGGGCATCTCTAAGCTGGTCAAACTTTGCCTTCCTAAAGTTCAGTGTTTTTGTGACTCCCTGACAAGTCCCCCTAGTGAAAGACAGGTGAAACTGCACAATATTGTGGTCGCTATTTCCTAGATGCCCGACCACCTGCAGATTTGTTATTCTGTCAGGTCTATTAGATAGTATTAGGTCTAAAAGTGCTGCTCCTCTGGTTGGATTCTGCACCAATTGTGAAAGATAATTTTTCTTGGTTATTAGCAGAAACCTGTTGCCTTTATGGGTTTCACAGGTTTCTGTTTCCCAGTTAATATCCGGGTAGTTAAAGTCCCCCATAACCAGGACCTCATTATGGGTTGCAGCTTCATCTATCTGCTTTAGAAGTAGACTTTCCATGGTTTCTGTTATATTTGGGGGTTTGTAACAGACCCCAATGAGAATTTTGTTACCATTTTTCCCTCCATGAATTTCAACCCATATGGACTCGACATCCTCATTCCCTTCGCTAATATCCTCCCTTAAAGTGGACTTTAGACAAGACTTTACATAGAGACAAACCCCTCCTCCTCTCCGATTTTTACGATCCTTTCTAAACAGACTGTAACCCTGTAAGTTAACTGCCCAGTCATAGCTTTCATCTAACCATGTCTCGGTTATTCCCACTATGTCAAAGTTACCTGTAGATATTTCTGCTTCTAGTTCTTCCATCTTGTTTGTCAGGCTTCTGGCGTTTGCGAGCATGCAGTTTAGAGGATTTTGTTTTGTTCCAATCTCCTCACTGTGGATTGTTTTAGAAATGTTCTTACCTCCCTTCTGAGTATGTTTTCCTGGGTCGTCTTTGTTCAAGTCTAATGTTTTTCTTCCCGTCCCCTCTTCTTCTAGTTTAACGCCCTCCTGATGAGTGTAGCGAGTCTTATGGCGAATGTGTGTTTCCCTGGTTTGTTGAGGTGTAGTCCGTCTCTGGCGAGGAGTCCATCATACAAGTAATTCACACCGTGGTCCAGGAATCCGAATCCTTGTTGTCTGCACCATCGTCTTAGCCAGTTGTTTGCATCAAGGATCCTGTTCCATCTCCTGGTGCCATGCCCGTCTACTGGAAGGATAGAAGAAAAAACTACCTGTGCATCCAGTTCCTTTACTTTCTTCCCCAACTCTTCAAAGTCCTTGCAGATTGTCGGTAGGTCCTTCCTTGCCGTGTCATTGGTGCCAACATGTATCAGAAGAAATGGGTGGACGTCCTTGGAGCTGAAGAGCTTTGGTATCCTATCGGTCACATCCTTGATCATCGCACCTGGAAGGCAGCATACTTCTCTTGCAGTTATGTCCGGTCTGCAGATGGCTGCTTCTGTGCCTCTCAGTAGTGAGTCTCCCACCACCACCACTCTTCGTTGCTTCTTGGCTGTACTTTTTGCTGTCACTTGTTGCTGTGTGCCCTTTTCTTTTTTGCTTGCTGGTATTGCTTCATTCTTAGGTGTGCCATCTTCATCCTCTACAAAGATTTGATATCGGTTCTTCAGTTGTGTGGTTGGTGATTTCTCCATGGCCTTCTTGCTTCTTTTGGTCACATGCTTCCACTCATCTGCTTTTGGAGGTTCTCTGACACTTTTTTCACCTTCTGTGACCAGTAGAGATGCTTCTGTTCTGTCTAGAAAGTCTTCATTCTCTTTGATGAGTTTCAAAGTTGCAATTCTTTCTTCCAGACCCCGCACCTTTTCTTCTAAAAGGGCCACTAGTCTACACTTCTGACAGGTGAAATTGGATTCTTCTTCTGGTCGATCTGTGAACATGTAGCACATGCTGCAGCTCACCATGTAGGTTGTCACATCTGCCATGTTGCTCCTAGATCCTGCTGACTTGCTGTGTGTTTTCCTTCTTGTGTAATCTACTCAGCCAAGCTCTCTTGCAATAATGTCCTACAGGCAACCCAACGATCTTCTAGCTTAGGGAGACTTCGCTTCTCCCAGAAGGCACCTGGAATATGCAAATTAGCCTCCTGAAGCTTGAATCCCTGGTTTGGTGATGCTTTCGAAGCAGCTGGTCCCGGCTGTACCCAACGATCTTCTAGCTTAGGGAGACTTCGCTTCTCCCAGAAGGCACCTGGAATATGCAAATTAGCCTCCTGAAGCTTGAATCCCTGGTTTGGTGATGCTTTCGAAGCAGCTGGTCCCGGCTGTACCCAACGATCTTCTAGCTTAGGGAGACTTCGCTTCTCCCAGAAGGCACCTGGAATATGCAAATTAGCCTCCTGAAGCTTGAATCCCTGGTTTGGTGATGCTTTCGAAGCAGCTGGTCCCGGCTGTACCCAACGATCTTCTAGCTTAGGGAGACTTCGCTTCTCCCAGAAGGCACCTGGAATATGCAAATTAGCCTCCTGAAGCTTGAATCCCTGGTTTGGTGATGCTTTCGAAGCAGCTGGTCCCGGCTGTACCCAACGATCTTCTAGCTTAGGGAGACTTCGCTTCTCCCAGAAGGCACCTGGAATATGCAAATTAGCCTCCTGAAGCTTGAATCCCTGGTTTGGTGATGCTTTCGAAGCAGCTGGTCCCGGCTGTACCCAACGATCTTCTAGCTTAGGGAGACTTCGCTTCTCCCAGAAGGCACCTGGAATATGCAAATTAGCCTCCTGAAGCTTGAATCCCTGGTTTGGTGATGCTTTCGAAGCAGCTGGTCCCGGCTGTACCCAACGATCTTCTAGCTTAGGGAGACTTCGCTTCTCCCAGAAGGCACCTGGAATATGCAAATTAGCCTCCTGAAGCTTGAATCCCTGGTTTGGTGATGCTTTCGAAGCAGCTGGTCCCGGCTGTACCCAACGATCTTCTAGCTTAGGGATACTTCGCTTCTCCCAGAAGGCACCTGGAATATGCAAATTAGCCTCCTGAAGCTTGAATCCCTGGTTTGGTGATGCTTTCGAAGCAGCTGGTCCCGGCTGTACCCAACGATCTTCTAGCTTAGGGAGACTTCGCTTCTCCCAGAAGGCACCTGGAATATGCAAATTAGCCTCCTGAAGCTTGAATCCCTGGTTTGGTGATGCTTTCGAAGCAGCTGGTCCCGGCTGTACCCAACGATCTTCTAGCTTAGGGAGACTTCGCTTCTCCCAGAAGGCACCTGGAATATGCAAATTAGCCTCCTGAAGCTTGAATCCCTGGTTTGGTGATGCTTTCGAAGCAGCTGGTCCCGGCTGTACCCAACGATCTTCTAGCTTAGGGAGACTTCGCTTCTCCCAGAAGGCACCTGGAATATGCAAATTAGCCTCCTGAAGCTTGAATCCCTGGCATGGTGAATCCATGGTAATGCGCTGTGCATATCTTCGCCAATCGCCTCTCTATCATCTCCTTCCGCCTTCCTCTGACTGTGCGGCGTCACGGCCGTGGCATGTGATTAGGGATTAGCTGATGCCAGACACTCTCAAGAAGGCGGATGTAGAGGAGTGAGAGGCAAAGATATGCATTGCGCATGCCCATGAATCCCAGCACAGTGTAACTAAATCAGAAGACACTGCGAGGCGGGATCTCGGTCTTCACAGGTCATTTAAACTTCTATACGTTGTCCCGTCGTGTTGCGGTCGGGTTAGCCGACTCCATGGTGCCCCCAGTTTAGGAGCTTCCTATGTGGGCTGCAGGAAGTGGCAATCAAGGCTGGTTCTGTAGTGCCAATAGTACAAGCTCCCCCTGTAGGACTGTTGGTGTTCGATAACTGTGGCAGCCTCGCGGCCTAGCTGTTATCTCTTCTCCTGTGGACCTTCTGCTCCACATCCTGGTTCCAGCACCGTCAGCTGGTTCCATGCAGAGCCTTTGGCTTAGGTGCCTCCTTCTGGGTATCTGAGTTCCGCCAACGTCAGGCGGTCCTTGGTAGTGCTTTTTAGCACGGGTACCTCCTGCTTAGCAACCGAGTTCCAGCACCGTCAGCTGGTCCTCGGTCATGCCATTGGCTCTTCTACCTTTGGGTAGCCATCCGGGTTCCAGTACCGTCAGCTGGTTCTCGGCAGTGTCTTTTGCTCTTATTCCTTCTGCTCCCCATCCTGGTTCCAGTACCATCAGCTGGTTCCGGGCAGAGCCTTTGGCTTAGGTGCCTCCTTCTGGGTATCCGAGTTCCGTCAACGTCAGGCGGTCCTTGGTAGTGCTTTATAGCACGGCTACCTCCTGCTTAGTAACCGGGTTCCAGCACCGTCAGCTGGTCCTCGGTCGTGCCATTGGCTCTTCTACCTTCGGGTAGCCATCTGGGTTCCAGTACCGTCAGCTGGTTCTCGGCAGTTCCTCGGCCTTCTTGTACCTCCTGCTACAGTTCCAAGTTCAAGAGCCTAAGTATGACGACCCTGAAGACCGAAAAGCAAAAGAACAAGAAGCTGCAGAACAAAAAGCAGAACATTAAGCATAAGACTAAAAATCAGAGCAAAAGATAATATCTAAATTATAAGCAGAAGAAGACTAAGAAGTGTATGGGGGTGAGTCCATTCCTCCTCGTGGTGCCCCTGGATAAAACCTGCTGCTGCAGGCCAAACTGAACGCGGACAAATCCAGTTTTAAATCTTTTGTGACAGGCAGAACGGAAGGTGTAATCTTCAAACTTTGATAGATAACAACCTAGGAATGCCTGTCACACATAAGATTTTGATGAAGAAGAAGAATATGAATGAGATTATGAAGTTGAATATGAAGAAGAAGAAGAGTTGAATGAGAAGAATATGAAGATTTTTTGAAAAGGGAATAATAGGAAGAAGGTGAAGAAGAAGATGAATAAGGTGGAGAAGAAGTTGATGAAAAAGATGCTGCTGAGGATGATGAAGAAGAAAGTGTGGTAGAAGTAAAAAAAAAGGTGCCGAGCATGGAAGTAGAGAAACATAAATATCTGAAAAAATCTAACAAATCTAAACATAGTCAAAATCTTTGTAACTCCGAACGTCTTAAAAAATTTATAATTTCTGCTATTCCATTTGAATGAGCTAAACCTCTATGCCTTTAATGTCTCCTCCACCTCTTCCGATACATTCTACGTTATTCTTAGTTGTTTTCCTTCATGTGGAATTAGACTACAAGGAAATAAAGGGTTTATTTTAATTCCGATATTTTCTCCCATTGACTTGCATTGGTATCGGGTATCGGTATCGGCGAGATCCGGTATTTCCAATCCGATACCGATACTTTTGAATATCGGAAGGTATCGCTCAACACTGGTGGTTTATTTGATTGAATGTGGTTGCAGTCTACAATATGTAGGCCATACTATACAAACCATGTACGCTAGGCTTAAAAAACATCGCCAGAATATTCAAAATGGGTTTCTGCTTCATAGTATCTCCAAGCATTTCCTAATGGTATACCAGAAAAGTATAAAAACTCTAAAATTAATGATCATTGATCACATACCTGACACCGTGGCAGATTATCTTAGTAGCTTGATAAATAGAGAGAGCTTTTGGATATTTAAGCTTGGCACGCTGGCCCCTGAAGTACTGAACTTAATGATTGAGAAAGCAACCAGATAAATATCCACATTTTTTTATTTTTAGTATTATAGGTCTGACTTTTTCATCAAGGATTTTTGTATTCACTTTTTATTGTTTTAATTGTTCTAATTGATTTTATTATATTTATTAAAAGATTACTTACTGTCATTTTATTGTTTATTACTAGCCCATAGCCCTATTAGGTGACCACTTGCATTATATGTAACTGTTCCTCTAAATTTGAACTGGCAATGTCAACTCTTGCGTGATTAGCTGTCTTTCATTTAAATACTGCCTCCTTACTACTAGGGTTGAGCGAAACAGATCGGCCAATTTCATAAGTCGCCGACTGTTAGTTGTCGAGTTCCGCCTCTGCACAGGGGGAATCTCGAACCATCTCTGCTGCTATCTCCCATTCTTCTCCAGCCGCAGTGGAGTCTGCTCAGTGCAGACGTCGGTCCCAGCGTCTTGCTCAGTCTCACTCTGTGCATAGGGTTACTGCTGCTTTTCCTGCTTCTGCCATTGAAGCCAGTGCTGGGCAGCGGTGAGCAGACACTTCTAGGGCTAAGTCCTACTTTGCACACACTGAGTATGCCCAGGGCAAGATCTCTCAGTGGAGATCTAGGGTCATATGCTCAGGTACTGCAGCGACTTCCATTTGTCCTTTTCATGGAAGGTCCTGCAGGTATTAGGACTAAGTTCTGCTTTGCACACTGAGCATGCCCAGCGCAAGATCTCTCAGTGGAGATCTAGGGTCACATGCTCTGGTACTGCAGCAATTCCATTGGTCCTTCTTTGAAGGGTCCTGTACGTGCTGCAGCTATTTAAGGCTCACATGGCCGCACGGCCATGCACTAGTGTACATTTGTAAACGTGTGTGTGTTGTGAGTGAAAGTCACTCTTTAAATAACCCTCCCTATTGGATGACTGTTCGCGGAAGGTGTATGTTTGCTATCTAGCGCCCGACTTATCCAACAGCACGTTACACACTAATACAGCGTCTAGTTGCTGTGTCCGCCAGTGCAGCGCCGTGCGCTTTCACAGCGCTTTCCTGACCCAAGCCTGGGTGGTTAGTGGCATCCGCCAGTGCGTCACCGCACGCACTCTCGTGCATTCCTTTATTATTTTGATTATGCTGACACCCCAGTTGCGGCGTCGACCCCAAGTAGTCTTCACAGACTCAAATCCCAAGTCTTTGGACTGAGCTCGGAGACTCCTTGCTTGTGCTCTTGTGTGCGGTACCGCGGCCCTGTGACTTAACAGGGTGCGCTTCCTTCACACAGGGTGAAGTTAACCCGTGTGTATTCACATTGTACCGCAATATAGTCCATCATTACTTGGCAGCAGGTTCCATCTCTGCACGGTGGAGCCCGGGCTGCGAACGCACCTTATTCTACCTATCTTATTATTTGGTGCGTTCCGCCAGCCCTAACATTACACTAGCACCAGGGTCTGGCTAATAATGATGGACAAACAGCAATCCTTGCTGTACATCCAGCAGCTGGAGGGTAGGTTGGCGGCTCTCGAGCGCACAACCTCAGTTGTGGATGTAACCGCAGTTGCTGTTCAAGCTGCTAGCGTGGCTGCAGCAACCTTGTCCACTGCCACCCCTGTACCGACTCTATCACGCCTCCCGCTGCCAGAAAAATCTTTTGGTGACAGTAAGTCCTGTAGGGGTTGCATGAGTCAGTGCTCTATACATCTCGAGCTTCTGGCCTCTCGTTTCCTTACAGAGCGGGCAAAGGTGGGGTTTATAGTGTCTCTCCTGTCGGACAGGGCGTTAGAGTGGGCTACGCCGCTGTGGGAGCGTGGCGATCATGTGGTGCAAAGTGCTCTGTTTTTCCTGAGCACTCTGAAACAGGTCTTTTTAGGACCTCGTGTCACCCATGATACAGCGCTCCAACTGTTGGCATTGACTCAGGGCTCGTCCTTGGTCAGCCATTTTGCCGTCCACTTCCGCACCCTAGCATCTGAGCTGGAGTGGTCGGATAAAGCCCTAATTCCGATATTTTGGAGAGGTCTGGCTGACCACGTGAAGGACGCCCTGGCCACTAGGGAGATTCCCGCCACACTGGAGGAGTTAATAGCTGTGTCCACTCGTATTGACCTCCGTTTTCACGAGCGGAGGTTAGAGCGAGCCCAGTGTAGGCAGAGGTTTCGGCTGGCTCCCACCTTCGCCAAACCTTTGGAATCTCCAGTCCAGGCTCCTGAGTCACATGAGGCCATGGAAGTGTCACGAGCGGGATCTAAGTCCCGGACTGCTCGTGCACTCCAGGTTTGTCATGTTTGCCAGCAGTCAGGACATCTTGCCACCAGATGTTCCCAGCGGTTGAGGAAATGTCAGCGTCTAGTGGTAGTAGGTGAAGGTACACTAGACACGGCAACGTTTGCCTCCAAATTTTCCTTTAAGGGGACAATAACAATAGGCTCATTCACTCACTCGGTAGAGCTCTGCGTGGATTCTGGGGCGGAGGGCAATTTTATGTCTTCTGCCTTCGCCCAACGTCACGCAATACCCCTGGTTATGCTAGCTCAACCAGTAACGGTACGAGTGGTGAATGGGTCGACACTGCCCTCACAGATAACACACCAGACCATTCCTTTTACTCTGTCCATGTTGCCATCCCATCAGGAGATTATATCTCTGCTCGTCATTCCTGAGGGAATTGATGAGGTCTTGTTGGGAATACCTTGGCTGCGGTACCACTCTCCTCATATCGAGTGGTCCTCAGGCAGAATTCTGGGATGGGGTGAATCTTGTGGGGGTAGGTGTCAGAGGGAGTGCTTTCAGGTTGCTACTACAGAGGTACCCGCAGATTTATCCTCTCTCCCCAAGCAATATTGGTCTTATGCAGACGTGTTCTCCAAAAAGTTGGCGGAGACCCTTCCGTCCCATCGCCCCTATGACTGTCCTATTGATCTCTTGCCTGGTGCTGAACCTCCCCAGGGTCGAGTTTATCCATTATCTCTCCCAGAGACGGAGGCAATGTCACACTACATCCAGGAAAATCTGGCAAGAGGATTCTTTAGGAAGTCAGTGTCACCTGCTGGGGCAGGGTTCTTCTTCGTGCAGAAGAAGAATGGGGAATTGCATCCATGCATAAACTACAGGGGTCTTAACGCCATCACCGTTAAGAATAAGTATCCTTTGCCCTTGATATCTGAGCTCTTTGATAGGCTTCGGGGAGCAAGGGTATTTACTAAATTAGATCTGCCGGGTGCTTACAACCTGATTCGCATCCGTGAGGGGGACGAATGGAAGACGGCTTTTAACACCAGGGATGGGTACTATGAATATCTGGTGATGCCCTTCGGGCTCTGTAATGCCCCAGCCGTTTTCCAAGACTTTGTGAACGACATCTTCCGGGATATGCTCTCCACCTCGGTCGTAGTCTATCTGGATGATATTCTCATCTACTCTCCAGATATTGACTCCCACTGGAGAGATGTTTGCAAAGTCTTCGACCTCCTACGGGCAAACTCCCTCTACGCCAAGTTGGAGAAGTGTATGTTCGAGCAGGAGTCCTTACCATTCCTGGGCTATATCATCTCCGCCCAGGGATTGGCTATGGTTCCTGGCAAACTACAGGCTGTGATGGACTGGCAGGAACCCCATTCTCTTAAAGCGGTGCAGCGCTTTATGGGGTTCATAAACTATTATCGCCAGTTCATTACGCAATTCTCAACTTTGGTAGCTCCCTTGGTTGCCCTCACCAAGAAGGGGGCAAATCCCAAATTGTGGTCTGTGGAGGTCTCCAAGGCCTTTAACTCCATAAAGTCACACTTCGCTAGCGTTCCCATCCTACATCGCCCCATTGTAGATAAGCCATTTATCATGGAGGTGGATGCCTCATCTGTTGGTGCTGGAGCAGTCCTCTTCCAAAAGGATGCTCAAGGTCGGAAGCATCCTTTTTTCTTCTTTTCTAAGACCTTCTCACCAGCAGAGAGGAATTATTCCATCGGGTACAGGGAGTTTCTAGCCATGAAGTTGGCTTTCTCGGAGTGGAGACATCTCTTGGAGGGAGCTCGTTTTCCCTTCCAAGTCGTCACAGATCACCAAAATTTGGTGTACCTGCAGACAGCCCAGCAGTTAAATTCTCGCCAGGCCAGATGGTCCTTGTTCTTCTACCGGTTTCATTTCACCCTCCATTCTCTTTCTGGGGAGAAGAACATTCAGACCGACTCTTTCTCTCGCTCCGTTGTGTCATCTGTGGAGGAGGAGCCTCGGCTTATTGTCCCTTCAGAGAGCCTGAGAACGGAGGCTCTGGTTTCGCTAGAGTCTGTGCCCCCAGGCAAGACTTTCATTCTATCTAATTTGCGACCGGAGGTTCTCTCTTGGGCTCACTCGTCCATGGTGGGTGGACACTTTGGGACCAAGAGGACATCTGTGCTCTTGGCGAGGATGTACTGGTGGCCGCATATGGCTCGTGACATCGCAGACTATGTTCAGGCATGTGTTTCCTGCGCCAAGAACAAGTCTCCTCGGCAACGGCCAGCTGGGTTGCTTTACCCCATGCCGGTGGTGGACAGGCCCTGGGAAATGGTCGGGATGGATTTCGTGGTGGGCTTACCCAAGTCTCGTAACTGCACCATTATCTGGGTGATCACCAACCATTTTTCCAAAATGGTGCACTTGGTGCCTCTTCCACGGCGACCTTCTGCACGGGCTCTGGCTGTGTTGTTCATCAAGCATATCTTTCGCCTACACAGTATGCCAGACAAAATTGTTAGTGACCGGGGTCCCCAGTTTGCATCTCGATTCTGGAGAGAGCTTTGTCGTCTACTCAGTATTGAGTTGAATCTCTGTTCAGCTTATCATCCCGAGACAAATGGGTTGGTAGAGAGGGCCAACCAGACCCTGGTCACATATTTGCAACATTTTGTTTCTTCCAGGCAGGATGACTGGGCATCCTTGCTACCATGGGCAGAGTTTGCGTTTAACAACGCCGTAGCCGACTCCACCGGTCAGAATCTATTCCTCCTAAATTACGGCCAGCATCCGCGTGTCCCTTTGCCCATGCCCGTGTCTTCCGCCGACTCCAGGGTGGCAGACTGGACTTTGGAGGCACGATACATTTGGGACCGCACTCAGTATGCCATTCGGGCCTCCAAGGAGAGAATGAGGTCCTCCGCCGATTCTCATCGGCGCCCCACTCCGACCTTTGCTCCTGGCGACTTAGTGTGGCTCTCCGCCCGTAACATCAGGCTGCGTGCTGAGTCCACTAAGTTTGCACCTCGCTACTTGGGTCCCTTCAAGGTCATCGAACAGGTTAATCCTGTGGTCTACCACCTGGCCCTTTCTCCACGCCTGGGTATCACCGACACCTTTCATGTGTCCCTCTTGAAACCCGTATACATGTCCCGGTTTTCCGAGTCATCTGCCGGGACATTGGGTTCATCTACGGACGATTACGAGGTGAATGCTATTTTGGGGTGCAAGGTGGTACGTGGCAAAAAATTCTATTTGGTGGATTGGAAAGTTTATGGCCCAGAGGACAGGTCCTGGGAGCCTGCTGATCACATTTGAGCTCCAAAGCTCATTGCTGCCTTCGAGCTTAGCGAGGTCGAGGGGGGAGGGCCCTAGGGGGGTGATGTTAGGTGTCGAGTTCCCACCTCTGCACAGGGGGAATCTCGAACCGTCTCTGCTGCGGTTTCCCATTCTTCTCCAGCCGCAGTGGAGTCTGCTCAGCGCAGACGTCGGTCCCAGCGTCTTGCTCAGTCTCACTCTGTGCATAGGGTTACTGCTGCTTTTCCAGCTTCTGCCATTGAAGCCAGTGCTGGGCAGCGGCAAGCAGACGCTTCTGGGGCAAAGTCCTACTTTGCACACACTGAGCATGCCCAGGGCAAGATCCCTCAGTGGAGATCTAGGGTCACATGCTCTGGTACTGCAGCAATTCCATTGGTCCTTCTTTGAAGGGTCCTGTACGTGCTGCAGCTATTTAAGGCTCGCATGGCTAGTGTACATTTGTAAACGTGTGTGTGTTGTGAGTGAACGTCGCTCTTTAAATAACCCTCCCTATTGGATGACTGTTCGCGGAAGGTGTATGTTTGCTATCTAGCGCCCGACTTATCCAACAGCATGTTACACACTAATACAGCATCTAGTTGCTGTGTCCGCCAGTGCGGCGCCATGCGCTTTCACAGCGCTTTCCTGACCCAATCCTGGGTGGTTAGTGGCGTCCGCCAGTGCGGCACCGCACGCACTCTCGTGCATTCCTTTATTATTTTGGTTATGCTGACACCCCAGTTGCGGTGTCGACCCCAAGTAGTCTTCACAGACTCACATCCCAAGTCTTTGGACTGAGCTCGGAGACTCCTTGCTTGTGCTCTTGTGTGCGGTACCACGGCCCTGTGACTTAACAGGGTTCGCTTCCTTCACACAGGGTGAAGTTAACCCGTGTGTATTCACATTGTACCGCCATATAGTCTGTCATTACTTGGCAGCAGGTTCCATCTCTGCACGGTGGACCCCGGGCTGCGAACGCACCTTATTCTACCTATCTTATTATTTGGTGCATTCCGCTAGCCCTAACACCGACTTTCTGCAAAGTCGAGTTTCATGAAACCCGACCCAATCCCAGGGTGGGATCGGCCATGCGGTATGCGATCTTCGCGCCAAAGTCGCGTTTCATATGACGCATTCAGCGCTATTTCTCAGCCAATGAAGGTGGACGCAGAGTGTGGGCAGTGTGATGACATAGGTCTCAGTCCCCACCATCTTATAGAAGGGCGTTACTGTGATTGGCTTGCTTTCTGCGGCATCACAGGGGCTATAAAGGGGCGTGCACGCCGACCGCCATCTTACTTCTGCCGATCTGAGCATAGGGAGAGGTTGCTGTAGCTTCATCTGAAGCAGGGATATTGTTAGGAAGAGAAGATTTACCCCCAAACCGCTTGTGCTGTAGTGATTTCCACTGTCCAACACCACCTTTTCTTTGCAGGGACAGTGGAGGCTAGATTTCTGTGCATCAGCTCTGTAACTTATAAGGCTCCCTGATAGCTGCATTGCTGTTTGTACGCCGCTGTGCAAACCAACTGCTTTTTTTCAAAGCAAAAATCCTGTTGCTCCTTCTTTTCTGAACAGTTTTCATGTTTCTTTGTCCACACTCTTGTGTGCAGCAGTCCTTTTTATTGCTGTAATACTTGTCCTTTGATCAATGTAGGGAGATTGAAATTCTACTACAGCCCTTGTATTTTTTGATATATCTGCCAACCACTTTCTGCCACTCAAACTGTGTAGTATAATACAGTGGGCCTGATTTTTTCCAGCATTCTCCCACACATAAAAAGGGAGCTATATATTGCCACTGAGTGCATCTGCGTCAGTCCTGTTTGTGGCATATCTGTCATCCACTTTCTGCCACTCAAACTGTGTAGTGTAATACAGTGGGCCTGATTTATTCCTGCATTCTCCCACACCTACAATAGGGAGATTTATATTGCCACTGAGTGCATCTGCGTCAGTCCTCTTTGTGGCATATCTGTCATCCACTGTCTGCCACTCAAACTGTGTAGTGTAATACAGTGGGCCTGATTTATTCCTGCATTCTCCCACACCTAAAAAAGGGAGATTTATATTGCCACTGAGTGCATCTACGTCAGTCCTGTTTGTGGCATATCTGTCATCCACATTCTGCCACTCAAACTGTGTAGTGTAATACAGTGGGCCTGATTTTCCCATCAGTCTCACACACCTATAAAAGGAGATTTAAACTCACAATAAATTTACGTACACCTTCTAACTGGTTTTACAGTACCATATAATGTTTGTTAGTTTGGTTACATTTTTCCAAGAATGAGGAAGTCTGGTGGAAGAGGTCGTGGCCGTGAGCGGTCATTGCCAGCTGGTAATGATGGTAGTGGTGGAGGAGCATCAGGTGGTAGTGGGAAAAGCAATATAGCACCTAAGTCTCGAGTTGTTGAGCCAGCGTCATCGTCTGACTACACAAGGTCTCGAACGCTCCCTTTTCTGGGAGTAGGAAAACCGCTTTTAAAGCTGGAGCAGCAGGAACAAGTTTTTACTTTCCTTGCTGACTCTGCCTCTAGCTCTTTCACCTCCTCTTCGGAAAGTGCAAAATTTAAAAGCCGCGCGTCGTCAGTGGATGCTCCCAGTGAGGAACAAGTCCCTTCCTTGTGTCCTTCACCCAGAACAACAGAGAAGGATGCGTCAGGTGACACAACGGGTTACTCTATGGAGCTCTTTACACATACCGTGCCTGGGTTAGAAAGGGAAATTGTTAACAGGCCATGCCCATTACAAGATGAATCGGACATTTAGTGCACAGATGCACAGCCACAGCTAGATTATTATGCTGTTCCATTGACTCAGATCACAACATTGCCCTCGCAGTGTACTGATCCAGAATCTGACCCTGATAAGACTATGGTGCCCCATTCCGAATGCTATAGCACCGGCTTACACGGTGACACAGAGGAAGGTGCACAGGACATAGAAGAGGAGGTGAGAGATGACCCAGTTGTTGACCCCGATTGGCAGCCATTGGGGGAACAGGGTGCCACCAGCAGTTGCTCCGAAGCGGAGGAGGAGGAGCCGCAGCAGGCATCAACATCGCAACAGCTTTCATCTGGCAGGCCCGTATCTGGCCAAAAACGTGTGTCAAAACCAAAAACAGTTGTAGGACAGCGTGGCCATCCGGTTAAAGTAGCTCAGTGTGCAATGCCTGAAAAGGTATTCGATAGAAGGAAGAGTGCAGTCTGGCAATGTTTTAACCAAGATCCGAATGATCAGTGCAAAGTCATCTGTGAGAAGTGATCAAAGACCTTTAGCAGAAGTCAGAATGTGAAAAATCTAAATGCAACTTGCATGCGTAGACATTTGACCAGCATGCACTTGCAAGCCTGGACTAACTACCAAACATCCCGTAACGTTGTTGCACCCGCTCACAATGAAGCTAGTCATCAACGCTACATTCCGTCCCTCACTGTAAGCACACCGTTTACCACACCAACTGCAGCAAATGTGGAGGTATCGTCGCAAGGCCAAAGCAGACAGGAAATCACCAGGTTCGTGGTAGGAAACACTGCATGTAGGGCACCAGCAAGATTACCATCACCAACCCTCTCTCAGTCTGCCATGTCCACCACCACCCCCGCTAGTTCCACCATATGCAGCTCTCCAGTCCAGCTCACCCTACAAGAGACTCTCGTTAGGAAAATGAAGTACTCATCCTCTCATCCGTGTACACAGGGTTTGAATGCCCATATTGCTAGACTAATCTCATTAGAGATGATGCCCTACCGGTTAGTTGAAAGCGAAGCTTTCAAAGCCCTGATGAACTACGCAGTATCACGCTACGACCTAACCAGTCGACACTTCTTTGCAAGAAAAGCCATCCCAGCCCTCCACCAGCATGTAAAAGACCGCATTGTCCATGCACTCCGGCAATCTGTCAGTAGAAAGGTGCACCTCACAACAGATGCATGGACCAGTAGGCATGGCCAGTGACGTTACGTGTCCATCACGGCACACTGGGTTAATGTGGTGGATGCAGGGTCCACAGGGGAAAGCCAGATTGGGACAGTTCTGCCTAGCCCACGGTCTAGGAAACAGTTGGCTGTAGGCATTCGCCACCCCTCCTCCTCCTCCTCGTCCTCCAGCAGAAGCGATAGCTCATCCACAGACCGCAGTCGCACGACCCCTCCATCCGCAGCTGCCAGTGTTGCCCCCTAGGTTTCTCATTTTGGAACAGCTAGTGGTAAGCGTCACCAGGCTGTGTTGGAAATGAAGTGTTTGGGTGACAACAGACACACCGCGGAAGTTCTGTCCAAGTTCTTGCAGCAAGAAACTCAGTCATGGCTGGGCAGTGTACATCTTGAGGCAGGCAAGGTAGTCAGTGATAACGGAAGGAATTTTATGGCTGCCATAGCCCTTTCAGAACTGAAACACATTCCTTACCGGGCTCACACCTTGAACCTGGTGGTGCAGTGCTTCCTGAAAAGTTATTCGGGGTTACCCGACCTGCTCCTGAAGGTGCAAAGACTTTGCTCGCACATCCGCCATTCGCCCCGTACACTCCAGCCGTATGCAGAACCATCAGCGATCGTTGAAGCTTCCCCAGCACCGCCTAATAATCAACGTTGCAACAAGGTGGAACTTCACACTGCACATGCTTCAGAGGCAGTGCAAACAGAGGCGTGCTATTATGTATTTGTGGGAGGATACACATACATGGGCAGGCAGTTGGATGGCAGACATGGAGTTGTCAGGTGTGCAGTGGTCGAAGGTACAAGACCTGTGTCAAGTCCTTCAGTGTTTTGAGGAATGCACACGCCTGGTTAGTGCAGATGACGCCATCATAAGCATGAGCATACCCCTAATGCGTCTGCTGATGCAAAGTTTGACGCACATAAAGGAGCAGGCGTCTGCAGCCGAGGACAAGGGAAGCCTTGATGACAGTCAGCCATTGTCTGCTCAGGGAAGTCTCCTGGATGAGGTGGCGGACGAAGAGGAGGAGGATGAGGATGATGATTGGGATGAATATTTTTTGGAGGAGGCAGCTTCTCAGGGGGCAATAGAAACTGCTGGCGTTGCAAGGTCAGGTACAGGGTTTTTGAGGGAGACAAGTGATGTTGATTTGCCAGAAAGTGCTCCTCAACCCAGCACAAGCAGTGAATTGACACCTGGAACATTGGCCTACACGGCGGATTATGCCTTGCGTATCCTAAAAAGGGACCCCCGCATTATCAAAATGATGACCGATGACGATTACTGGTTGGCCTGCCTCCTGGATCCATGCTATAAAGGGAAATTGCAAAATATCATGCCACATGAGAACCTTGAGCAAATATTGGCAACCAAACAAACAACTCTTGTAGACCGTTTGATTCAGGCATTCCCAGCACACAGCGGCGCTGATGGTTCTCACATGAGCTGCAGGGGGCAACATGGCAGAGGTGTTAGAGGTGCACAAATCAGAAGTGGCATTGGACAGAGGGGTTTTCTGACCAGGTTGTGGAGTGATTTCGCTATGACCACAGAAAGGACAGGTACTGCTGCATCAATTCAAAGTGACAAAAGACAACATTTGTCCAGTATGGTTAGTAACTATTTTTCCTCCCTTATCGATGTTCTCCCTCACACGTCATTCCCATTTGATTACTGGGCATCCAAAATAGACACCTGTACGGTGTTCATTTTAGGACATGGTCACAAATCAAAGTCAAACATCAGAAATACTCTGTTTGATACCTGATTCTGATACTTGACTCTGATACCTGACTCTGATACCTGACTCTGATACCTGACTCTGATACCTGACTCTGATACCTGACTCTGATACCTGAGTTTGATACTTGACTCTGATACCTGACTCTAATACCTGAGTCTGATACCTGACTCTGATACCTGACTCTGATACCTGAGTCTGATACCTGAGTCTGATACTTGACTCTGATACCTGAGTCTGATACCTGACTCTGATACCTGACTCTGATACCTGAGTCTGATACCTGAGTCTGATACTTGACTCTGATACTTGACTCTGATACATGAAATTAGTAAAATTAGTAAAATTAGCTAAAATTAGTACCTGGGATCACTTGAGCTTGTGGTGCAATGGTAAGGCCGACGGTTGTAGTCTCTAGACGCCGGATCCGTTTTTTTTCCACCGGATCCGTTTTTCTTCTGCCGGATCCATTTTTTTTACGCCGTCTCCGTTTTTCTTCTGCCGAATCCATTTTTTTTTTTACGTCGGATCCATTTTTTTCTGCCGGATCCATTTTTTTTCGCCGGATCCGTTTTTATTTTATGCTAGATCCGTTTTTTTCTGCCGGATCCGTTTTTTTCGCCATATCCGTCTTTTTCTGCCGGATCCGTTCATTTTACGTCGGATCCGTTTTTTTTCCGCCGGATCCGTTTTTCTTCTGCCGGATCCGGCTTTTTTCAACATGTTTTTTTTCTGCCGGATCCGGTTTTTTTTCCGCCGAATCCGGGTTTTTTTTACGGCGATTCCGTTTTTTTTCGCCATTTCCGTTTCTTTCTGCCGCATCCATTTTTTTTCCCGGATCTGTTTTTTTCCGCCATATCTGTTTTTTCTGCCAGATCCTTTTTTTTACGTTGATTCCGTTTTTTTTCGCCATATCCGTTTTTTTCTGCCGGATCCATTTTTTTTCGCCATATCCATTTTTTTTTCGCCGGATCCGTTTTTTTACGCCAGATCCGGTTTTTTATGCCAATTCCGTTTTTTTATGCCAGATCCGTTTTTTTTCCACAGAAGAAAAATGGATCTGGCGGAAAAAAACCGATCCGGTGAAGAAAAATGGATCTGGCGTAAAAAAAAATGAATCCGGCGTAAAAAAAAACGGATCCGGCAGAAAAAAACGGATCCGGCGTAAAAAAAACAGATCTGGTGTAAAAAAACGGATCCGGCCTAAAAAACCAGATCCGGCGTAAAAAAACAGATCCGGCGAAAAAAAAACGTATCTGGCAGAAAAAAAAACGGATATGGGGAAAAAAACGGATCCGGACGAAAAAAAACGGATCCGGCTAAAAAAAACGGATCCGGCGTAAAAAAAAAGGGATCCGGCGTAAAAAAAACGGATATGGCGAAAAAAATGGATCCGGCAGAAAAAAACGGATATGGCAAAAAAACGGAATTGGCGTAAAAAAACAGATCCGGCAGAAAAAAAACGGATATGGTGAAAAAAGCTGGATCCGGCGAAAAAAAATGGATCCGGCGTAAAAAAAAATGGATCCGGCGTAAAATAAACGGATCCGGCAGCAAAAAACGGATATGGCGAAAAAAATGGATCCGGCAGAAAAAAACCGGATCCGACGTAAAAAAAAAACGGATCCGGCGTTAAAAAAAAACGGATCCGGCAAAAAAAAATGGATCCGGCAGAAAAAAACGGATCCGACGTAAAAAAAAATGGATTCGGCAAAAGAAAAGCGGAGACGGCGTAAAAAAAATGGATCAGGCAGAAGAAAAACGGATCCAATGGAAAAAAACGGATCCGGCGTCTAGAGACTACAGCCGTCAGCCTTACCATTGTACCACAAGCTCAAGTGATCCCAGGTACTAATTTTAGCTAACTTTACTAATTTTACTAATTTCATGTATCAGAGTCAAGTATCAGACTCAGGTATCAGACTCAGGTATCAGAGTCAAGTATCAGACTCAAGTATCAGACTCAAGTATCAGAGTCAGGTATCAGAGTCAGGTATCAGAGTCAGATATCAGAGTCAGGTATCAGAGTCAGGTATCAGAGTCAGGTATCAGAGTCAAGTATCAAAGTCAAGTATCAGACTCAGGTATCAGACTCAAGTATCAGAATCAGGTATCAGAGTATTTCTGATGTTTGACTTTGATGTGTGACCATGTCCTAAAATGAACACCGTACACCTGGCCTGAATTGGCAGAATATGCATTGCAGGAGCTTGCTTGCCCAGCAGCTAGTGTGCTATCAGAAAGAGTATTCAGTGCTGCTGGTTCAATACTGACCGAAAAAAGGAGTCGTCTGGCTACCCAAAGTGTTGATGATCTAACCTTCATTAAAATGAACCAATCATGGATTTCTAATTATTTTGCCCCACCTTTTCCGGCTGACACCTAGCTTTCCAGTAAAATGATCTTGCTTTTGGACTGGTCTTGCTGACTGTTCCAATTTCTCCATTTGCAGCTGCTGTTTGTCCAGCATACGCCATTTTTACACCTCTCTAAATGGGTGGGCTGACTCCCCGCACGGGGCCGTGGTCACCACTTGGCGCAAGCACCCGTGCGAGTGCCATTTGGCTGAAGAGGTGGGTGTGCCCACTTTTGGGCGACGGCACTGGCACAGGGTCCCTCATATTACAATGAAGTGTCTCTGGCGGTGGTGGTGCGCAGCCAACGTCAGACACACCGTTATAACATGAGGGGCCCTGGGTCAGTACCGCTGGCCACGAGAGAGTGTTCCCCCCAGCTCAAACATTGCTCTACCACTTGCAAAATTATTTCTCACTGCTCCACCACTATTTAGTCTATGCGGTTAAATCCTTCAATGGCACTGCCAATACCAATTTGCTGACATGTATGATGCTACTAAAAATATTCTGGGGCCCTGTCCTACATTTACACCAGTTAATACTTTGCGCCAAATACTACTGTCTGCAAGTCAGCAGAGGAGCCCACCACTGTACCTAGGTATGCGACCTATTTATTTGTTAACTTTTTTTTTGGCCAGACATTAACATCAATTTATTATTTTGGACTACTAACTGTGTCAGACACTCCTTCCAATTGTCCTCCGCTGACCACACCAATGTTGCCTGTGTACCCCTGGAACCTATTTAAAACTGCATAGAGCCTCCTTTTTATATTAGGCCTAGTAAGTCTGTCTGCGGTCCGTCCTTCAAATTGTCCTCTGCTGACTACACCAATGCTGCCTGTGTACCCCTGGAACCTATTTAAACCTGCATCGAGCCAACCTTTTTATTTTAGGCCTAGTAAGTCTGTCTGTGGTCCCTCCTTCCAATTGTCCTCCACTGACCACACCAATGCTGCCTGTGTACCCCTGGAACCTATTTAAAACTGCATATAGCCTCTGTTACAGAACCCCCAGCACCAAGAATATGTTATGCAGTATATATTATGTATAATAGGTTCCTTGTGAAATGCATCAGTCCACAGGCTGCGCCCCTGGGCAGAGAGGACAGATATCCCCCTTCTGTCCTCCCCCACCTTTGTAATTCCCACAGTAAATATCAGCAGGCTCCGGCCCCCTGCGGCTATTGTAATGTATGTCTGGCCTGCTTTTACTATTGGCCTGCCCTGTGTATCTGTTTTATATATTCTGTGTGCTGTGAATAAAGTGCGTTCTTTTAGACTGGAAATACGTGGAGTAGCAGTCGGCTCTTATATGCTCTCACATAATCAAGGAATCCCAGCCAGCGTCCTTCATTCAGAATCCAACAAAACCAGAGTGGACCTCCTGAAACACGGGGGGTGCTGAAAGAGGTACTACAGCACAGTAGACCCCGTTACAGCCTCCTTTTTTTATTTTAGGCCTAGTAAGTCTGTCTGCGGTCCCTCCTTCCAATTGTCCTCCACTGACCACCCCAATGCTGCCTGTGTACCCCTGGAACCTATTTAAAACTGCATAGAGCATCCTTTTTTTAGTTTAAGCCTAGTAAGTCTGTCTGCGGTCCCTCCTTCCAATTGTCCTCCACTGACCACCCCAATGCTGCCTGTGTACCCCTGGAACCTATTTAAAACTGCATAGAGCATCCTTTTTTTAGTTTAAGCCTAGTAAGTCTGTCTGCGGTCCCTCCTTCCAATTGTCCTCCACTGACCACACCAATGCTGCCTGTGTACTCCTGGAACCTATTTAAAACTGCATAGAGCCTCCTTTTTTATTTTAGGCCTAGTTAGTCTGTCTGCGGTCCCTCCTTCAAATTGTCCTCCGCTGACTACACCAATGCTGCCTGTGTACCCCTGGAACCTATTTAAACCTGCATCGAGCCAACTTTTTTATTTTAGGCCTAGTAAGTCTGTCTGTGGTCCCTCCTTCCAATTGTCCTCCACTGACCACACCAATGCTGCCTGTGTACTCCTGGAACCTATTTAAAACTGCATAGAGCCTCCTTTTTTATTTTAAGCCTAGTAAGTCTGTCTGCCTTCCCTCCTTCCAATTGTCCTCCACTGACCACACCGATGCTGCCTGTGTACCCCTGGAACCTATTTAAAACTGCATAGAGCCTCCTTTTTTATTTTAGACCTAGTAAGTCTGTCTGCGGTCCCTCCTTCCAATTGTCCTCCACTGACCACACCAATGCTGCCTGTGTACCCCTGGAACCTGTTTAAAACTGCATAGAGCATCCTTTTTTAGTTTAGGCCTAGTAAGTTTGCCTGCGGTCCCTCCTTGCAATTGTCCTCCACTGACCACACCAATGCTGCCCGTGTACCCCCGTAACCTTTTTTAAACTGCATTGAGCCAACTTTTGTGTTTAAGGCCTACTACCAGTGTCTGTCTGCGCCACTCAATACAGCTGTCCTCCTCTTAAAAAAGCTGAGCTTCAATTGTCAGGTTTTCAGCCTATTGGAATTTGAAAACTGCATTGGGGCTACAAGTTTGGTTGGGGCCTACAAAAGGTGTCTGTTGCTCCTAGGTGCTCTCCTGGTTTCCTTTCCTGAGCTTCAATCTTCAGGCTTTCATTAAGTAGTTTTAATATTTAACTGCATTTGACCTACTAGTTTGGTTGGGGCCTTCTAACGGTGTCTGCTGCTCCTAGGTGTTCTCCTGGTTTCCTTTCCCGAGCTTCTATCTTCAGGCTTTCATTGAGTAGTTTTAATATTAAACTGCATTTGGCCTACTAGTTTGGTTGGGGCCTACTAACGGTGTCTGCCGCTCCTAGGTGTTCTCCTGGTTTACTCGCCTCAGCTTCAATCTTCAAGCTTTCATTAAGTAGTTTTAATATTAAACTGAATTTGGCCTACTAGTTTGGTTGGGGCCTACTAACGGTGTCTGCCGCTAGTAGGTGTTCTCCTGGTTTACTTGCCTTATCTTCAATCTTCAGGCTTTCATTAAGTAGTTTTAATATTAAACTGCATTTGGCCTACTAGTTTGGTTGGGGCCTACTAACGGTGTCTGCCGCTCCTAGGTGTTTTTCTGGTTTCCTTTCCCGAGCTTCTATCTTCAGGCTTTCATTAAGTAGTTTTAATATTAAACTGCATTTGGCCTACTAGTTTGGTTGGGATTTACTAACGGTGTCTGCCGCTCCTAGGTGTTCTCCTGGTTTACTTGCCTTAGTTTCAATCTTCAGGCTTTCATTAAGTAGTTTTAATATTAAACTGCATTTGGCCTACTAGTTTGGTTGGGGCCTACTAACGGTGTCTGCCGCTCCTAGGTGTTCTCCTGGTTTCCTTTCCTGAGCTTCTATCTTCAGGCTTTCATTAAATAGTTTTAATATTAAACTGCATTTGGCCTACTAGTTTGGTTGGGGCCTACTTAACGGTGTCTGCCGCTCCTAGGTGTCCTACTGGTTTCCTTTCCTGAGCTTCGATCTTCAGGTTTTCATTGAGTAGTTTTAATATTAAACTGCATTTCGCCTACTAGTTTGGTTGGGGCCTACAAACGGTGTCTGCCGCTCCTAGGTGTTCTCCTGGTTTACGTGCCTTAGCTTCAATCTTCAGGCTTTCAATAAGTAGTTTTAATATTAAACTGCATTTGGCCTACTAGTTTGGTTGGGGCCTACTAACGGTGTCTGCCGCTCCTAGGTATTCTCCTGGTTTACCTGCCTTAGCTTCAATCTTCAGGCTTTCATTAAATGTTTTTAATATTAAACTGCATTTGGCCTACTAGTTTGGTTGGGCCTACTAACGGTGTCTGCCGCTCCTTGCTGTTCTCCTCCACTGAACAAAGCAGTGCCGCCTGTTTACTACTGTTACCAATTTTGAACTGCATTTAGCCTACTTACTGATTTGGGCCTACTCACTGTGTCAGCCTCTCATTACAGTTGTCCTCCACTGAACAAAGCAATGCCGCCTGGTTAGTCCTGTTACCAATTTTAACCTGCATTTAGCTCACTTTATTATTTGGGCCTATATTTGTGTTTCCTCCTCATCCATTTTATACCCCAAATACATGCATTTATGTATTAATTTTATCCTCTTCAGGTGAAGAACCCCTGTAATAAAATTGTACACATGGTTGCATGTGGAAACAGATAGGGTGGCAATATGTACTTGATACTTGACTATTGCACTTAAACACACATGCTGATGACCGGATCATGCAGCTTTATATGAAAATCCCTATTTATTATAATTGCCAGACCTGAAATAACAAGAACTTTTCACATATTGTGTCCCCCCATTTCCTTGTAGATTGTAAGCTTGCGAGCAGGGACCTCACCCCTAATGTCACTGTTTAATTTGTCTTAACTTGTACTGAATTTATTGTCTGTACATGTCCCCGCTTAATTGTAAAGTGCTGCGGAATTTGTTGGCGCTATATAAATAAAAATTATTATTATTATATTATTGCCCAGCCAGTGCTAGATTAGTCTGCTGGTTCATTGACCCACACCAATACATTCCCCTTGCACGCTACACAGCCAGAATCTGACCCTGCTGAAAGTCAGGTTCTCCTTCCCCCACCTTACACGGGGACAAAGAGGAAGGTGCAGATGAAAGTGCAGGTTCCTTCATCAGGTGGGGGGGCATACTCGTTGGCGATGTCACTGGCACAGGGCCCCTCATAGTATGCAAAAGTGTTACTGCCGGTGGGAGGCGCCCCCGCCGTGCAAACACACCGCCGTACTTTGAGGGGCCCTGTGGCAGTGCCAATGTGAACGAGTGGGCCCCCTCTGCTTGTTCAGGATCACAGCATTTGCAAAGTTGAAATACTTACCTCTCCCTGCTCCACTGCCGTGACGTAGTCCACGTTTCCTGGGCCCACTAAAAACTTGAACCAGCCCTACCCCCCACAACTTTAGCCAAATGACCCCCAATTTCCAATGCCTAACTATTATTATAAGGTAAATTAAGATTGACAAGCTTCAGTAACAAGAATGGATGTTTTTGCCATTAAAATGGGCACTGTAGGTGTTTTCCTGACCCCCACTCACTGCCGACTATGCTTCCCCATTGACTTGCATTGGGTTTCGTGTTTCGGTCGATCCCTGACTTTTCGAGAAAATCGGCCGATTTCACTCGACTCGACTTTTGAGATAGTCGGGTTTCGCAAAACCTGACTCGACCCCAAAAAAGGAAAAGTCGCTCAACCCTAATGGCCACTCATTTTTCTTTACTTAGCTGCTTTTTTCTTGCCATAATACAAATTCTAATAGTCTATTCAGTAGGACTATCAGCTGTGTATCCACCAGACTTCAGCACAACACATCTGATGGTCCCAACACCATTAATAAGGCAAGAAATCCCACTTATTAAACCTGACAGGGCACACCTGTGAAGTGAAAACCATTCCCGGTGACAACCTCTTGAAGCTCGTCAAGAGAATGCCAAGAGTGTCCAAAGCAGTCATCAAAGCAAAAGGTGACAATGACAAAGACCTCAAACACACCTCCATGCTTTGTAAGGGCTATTTGACCAAGAAGGAGAGTGATGGGGTGCTACACTAGATGATTTGGCCTTCACAGTCACCCGATCTGAACCCAATCACCCCAATTTGGGGTGAGCTGGACCACAAAGTAAAGGCAAAAGGGACAAGCGCTTAGCATCCCTGGTAACTCCTTCAAGATTGTTGGAAGACTATTCCCGGTGACTACCTCTTGAAGCTCATCAAGAGAATGCCAAGAGTGTGCAAAGCAGTCATCAAAGCAAAGGGTGGCTACTTTGAAGAACCTAGAATATAAGACATATTTTCAGTTAACACTTTTTTTGTTAAGGTCATAATTCCACATGTGTTAATTCATAGTTTTGATGCCTTCAGTGTAAATGTACAATTTTCATAGTCATGAAAATACAGAAAAATCTTTAAATGAGGTGTGTCCAAATTTTTGGTCTGTACTGTATATATAATATTAGCAATTACATAGCAAAGTAGACCGTTACATTAGACCGAGCAAACAAAGTTTTATTTCTCATAATAACAAATCAATTGTAGCAAAATGAACTTCTAACAATTTTCCATTACACTAATTTTTTGCCTATTTTGTATGAAAAAAATATTAGCTGAAATACTCAACTGTTTACTAAGGGCAATTTACTATTACAAAGCATGGAAACATGCAAATAATACAAAATTATTAAGCAATACAATATACACTTACAAAAGCACAGCTATTTATTGAGCTTTTTTGTTCAAACATTACCATGAGCTCTTAGAAAATCCGAGCTCAGATTCCATTTTAGATTTATATAACTGATTTGTTGCAATGTTAAGTTGTTGAGTCAGCAGTTTGAAAAACTCTAACCTTATTATGCCATAAGTATTTGAGGATGACAAATTTTATAACAATTTTTGTTTTTGTGCTCCAAAAATGACATTAGGGAAATTGATTGAGAGCTAAACATATGGTTCAGAGGAAAACACGTGCTCTTTCTCCAACATCTCATTTGTTTCTGCGTAGTTGAAAGAATGATTCCCTGCTAGGAAAAGATTTGTTCACTGATTTACGCGTTATTTTAAACTAGGCCAGAAAGATGAAATAATTTATATACTTCTTTATTTTACAACTAAATTGACTAGATGTATAAATCAAAAGTAAGAATTGAAAGTTGAGCCTGTTTGATAAGTTTTCCTTTGTAATAGTTTGCAAATGTACACAAGTTGAATCTATCTTGTAATTACTGAAATTAGGAGAGGAAGTAAACTGTGTCTAATTATGTGAAACCTGTAAACAAGTTTCTTTTCATTTTAATAAGCTTTAAAATTTTAATTGGCATAAAATACATTCATTTTCATCCTAAAAAAATTTACTTTTCATAAAACTTTCAATAATACAACTTAAAAATGCCTGCACTTCACTATCAAGTAATGTTAAAAAGGTATTTTATTACTCCCACCTACATAGGCTGAATTCACACATCCCTGTGAGTTTTATCACCCAAAAGAAATGGACGAATTTTTTTCTCATGTGTCATTCACTGCACATGAGCATAAAGCTGCAAATCAGTGGTTGGGTTATACATAGCTCATCATTCAAAGAACTGCTAGATCTGCAGCAGATTACACAGTGGTCTCAAAATGACAGAAAGCAGACCAGTAAGTGACACACCACTGGAATCAGGATCTTTGCCACCACATTATGCTGCTCTCAAATGTTTTAGTAAAAACCTGCTGATGGATTCCATTTAAAACATAAGTTACTAGTAGGGTTGAGCGAAACGGGTCATTCATTTTCAAAAGTCGCCGACTTTTGGCAAAGTCGGCTTTCATGAAACCCGATCCGACCCTTGTGCGGGGTCGGCCATGCGGTACACGACTTTCGCGCCAAAGTCGCGTTTCAATGACGCGAAAAGCGCCATTACTCAGCCAATGAAGGTGAACGCAGAGTGTGGGCAGCGTGATGACATAAGTCCTGGTCCCCACCATCTTAGAGAAGGGCATTGCAGTGATTGGCTTGCTGTCTGCGGCGTCACAGGGGCTATAAAGGGGCGTTCCCGTCGACTGCCATCTTACTGCTGCTGATCTGAGCCTAGGGAGAGGTTGCTGCCGCTTCGTCAGAAGCAGGGATAGCGTTAGGCAGGGTCCATTAACCCCCAAACCGCTTGTGCTGTAGCGATTTCCATTGCCCAACACCACCTTCGGTGTGCAGGGATAGTGGAAGCTACATTTTTTTTTTCCTCAGCGCTGTAGCTCATTGGGCTGCCCTAGAAGGCTCCCTGATAGCTGCATTGCTGTGTGTACGCCGCTGTGCAAACCAACTGCTTTTTTCAAAGCACAAATCCTCTTGTTCCTTCCTTTCTGCACAGCTTCCTTGTTTGTTTGTCCACAATTTTTATTTAATTTGTGCATCAGTCCACTCCTTATTGCTGCCTGCCATACCTGGCTGAGATTACTGCAGGGAGATAGTAATTGTAGGACAGTCCCTGTTTTTTTTTTTTTTGTGGGAGATTAAGATTGGCATTTCTGCTAGAGTGCCATCCCTGTGTGTGCCATCTCTCACTCAGTGGGCCATAGAAAGCCAATTTATTTTTTTGCTTGATTTGGGTTCTAAAATCTACCTGAACAAATCACTAAATCAATCAGTGGGAGATAAATATTGGCCTCTGGGCTTGTGTGCCACTCCTGACTCCTGTGTGTGCCATCTTTCACTCAGTGGGCCATAGAAAGCCTATTTATTTTTTTGCTTGATTTGGGTTCTAAAATCTACCTGAAAAAATCACTACATCAATCAGTGGGAGAAAAATATTGGCCTCAGGGCTTGTGTGCCACTCCTGACTCCTGTGTGTGCCATCTCTCACTCAGTGGGCCATAGAAAGACTATTTATTTTTTTGCTTGATTTGGGTTCTAAAATCTACCTGAAAAAATCAATAAATCAATCAGTGGGAGATAAATATTGGCCTCTGGGCTTGTGTGCCACTCCTGACTCATGTGTGTGCCATCTCTCACTCAGTGGGCCATAGAAAGCCTATTTATTTTTTTGCTTGATTTGGGTTCTAAAATCTACCTGAAAAAATCACTACATCAATCAGTGGGAGAAAAATATTGGCCTCTGGGCTTGTGTGCCATTCCTGACTCCTGTGTGTGCCATCTCTCACTCAGTGGGGCATAGAAAGCCTTTTTTTATTTTTTTTTATTTGTTTTCTAAATTGTCATTGAAAAAATCATTTTATTTTATTTGGTTTCTAAATTCTTCCTGAAAAAATCATTTTATTTTATTTTGTTTCTAAAGTCTCCCTGAAAAAAAAAAAATAAAACAGTGGGAGATTAATATTGCCCTTTCTGCTTGTGTGCCAGTCTTGACTCCTGGGTGTGCCATCTCTCTCTCTCAAATTGTGGGCCATAGAAAGCCTATTAATTTTTTTGCTTGATTTGGGTTCCAAAATCTACCTGAAAAAATCACTACATCAATCAGTGGGAGAAAAATATTGGTCTCTGGGCTTGTGTGCCACTCCTGACTCCTGTGTGTGCCATCTCTCACTCAGTGGGCCATAGAAAGCTTTTTTTTTTTTTTTTTTTTATTTGGTTTCTAAATTGTCCTTGAAAAAATCATTTTATTTTATTTGGTTTCTAAATTCTACCTGAAAAAATCATTTTATTTTATTTTGTTTATAAAGTCTCCCTGAAAAAAAAAAAAAAATAGGTGGGAGATTAATATTGACATTTGTGCTTGAGTGACAGTCCTGCGTGTGTGGCATCTCTGTGATTTGGTGCCACAGAAAACAGAGTGTGTAACATTGTGCCTGATTTTCCTTGTGGTCTCAACAACCTGTAAAGGGATATTGAAATCATACTGAAGTTATAGGTCACCGTGTAAGTTGTTTGACAGCAACAAATAAAGCTACTTTGGTTAAGTTTTTAAAACAATGAGGAAGTCTGGTGCAAGAGGTCGTGGCCGTGGGCGTTCATTGTCAGCTGGTAATGATGGTAGTGGTAGTGGAGCATCAGGTGGTCGTGGGAAAAAAAATATTCCACCTAAGTCTGGAGCTTTGGAGCCAGGTTCGTCGTCTGGCTACACAAGGCCTCGAACGCTCTCTTTTCTGGGAGTAGGAAAACCGCTTTTAAAGCCGGAGCAGCAACAGCAAGTTTTGGCTTACCTTGCAGACTCAGCCTCTAGCTCTTTTGCCTCCTCTTCTGAAACTGGTAAATGTAAAAGCAGCGCATCGCTTGTGGATGTTCACGGTCAGGGACAAGTCGCTTCCTTGTCCTCTTCAGCAAAAACAACAACAAGAGAGAAGGATGCAGCAGGCGACACAACGGGTTACTCCATGGAGCTCTTTACACATACCGTCCCTGGCTTAGAAAGTGAAACACTTAACAGGCCATGCCCATTACAAGTAGATTCTGACATGGAGTGCACTGATGCACAGCCACAGCCAGACTACTATGCTGGTCCTTTGATTCAGACCACAACATTGCCCTCTCAGGGTACTGATCCACAATCAGACCCTGATGAGACTATGTTGCCCCGTCACGAACGCTATACCACCGACCGACACGGTGACACAGACGAAGTTGCACACGAGCTAGAAGAGGAGGTAATAGATGACCCAGTTGTTGACCCCGATTGGCAGCCATTGGGGGAACAGGGTGCAGGCGGCAGTAGTTCAGAAGCGGAGGTAGAGGAGGGGCCGCAGCAGGCATCAACATCGCAACAGGTTCCATCTGCCGGGCCCGTATCTGGCCCAAAACGCGTGGCAAAGCCAAAACCTGTTGGAGGACAGCGTGGCCATCCGGTTAAAGCTCAGTCTGCAATCCCTGAAAAGGGATCCGATGCTAGGATGAGTGCAGTCTGGCATTTTTTTAAACAACATCCAATTGATCAGCGCAAAGTCATCTGTCAAAAATGTTCAACTAGCTTAAGCAGAGGTCAGAATCTGAAAAGTCTCAATACAAGTTGCATGCATAGACATTTAACCACCATGCATTTTCAAGCCTGGACTAACTACCAATCGTCCCTTAAGGTTGTAGCACCCTCGGCCAATGAAGCTAGTCAGCAACGCAACATCCCTTCCGTCACTGTAAGGCCACCATTTTCCGCACCACCGGCAGTATCTGTGCAGGTTTCTTTGCCAGCCAAAAGCAGTCAGGGTCAGGGAATCACCAGTTTTGTAGGAGGATATATTGCATCTAGGGCACCGGCGGAAACAATACCATCTCCAACCGTCTCTCAGTCTGCCATGTCCACCGGCACACCCGCAAGTTCCACGATCTCCAGCTCTCCAGTCCAGCTCACCCTACATGAGACTCTGGTTAGAAAAAGGAAGTACTTATCCTCGCATCCGCGTACACAGGGTTTTAACGCCCACATAGCTAGACTAATCTCGTTAGAGATGATGCCCTACCGGTTAGTTGAAAGCGAAGCTTTCAAAGCCCTGATGGAGTACGCTGAACCACGCTACGAGCTACCCAGTCGACACTTTTTTTCCAGAAAAGCCATCCCAGCCCTGCACCAGCATGTTAAACAGCGCATCGTCCATGCACTCAGGCAATCTGTGAGTACAAAGGTGCACCTGACTACAGATGCATGGACCAGTAGGCATGGCCAGGGACGTTACGTGTCCATCACGGCATACTGGGTGAATGTGGTGGATGCAGGGTCCACAGGGGACATCAATTTCGGGACAGTTGTGCCCAGCCCACGGTCTAAGAAACAGTTGGCTGTAGGCGTTCGCACCCCCTCCTCCTCCTCCTCGTCCTCCTGCAGAAGCGACAGCTCTTCCACAGACCGCAGTCGGCCAACCACTCCATCGGCAGCTGACACTGTTGCACACCAGTTGTCCCATTATGGGGCAGCTACTGGCAAGCGTCAGCAGGCTGTATTGGCTATGAAGTGTTTGGGCGACAACAGACACACCGCGGAAGTTCTGTCCAAGTTCTTGCAACAAGAAACGCAGTCGTGGCTGGGCACAGTAGATCTTGAGGCAGGCAAGGTAGTGAGTGATAACGGAAGGAATTTCATGGCTGCCATCTCCCTTTCCCAACTGAAACACATTCCTTGCCTGGCTCACACCTTAAACCTGGTGGTGCAGTGCTTATTGAAAACTTATCCTGGGTTCTCCGACCTGCTCCTCAAAGTGCGTGGACTTTGCTCACATATCCGACGTTCGCCTGTACACTCCAGCCGTATGCAGACCTATCAGCGGTCTTTGAACCTTCCCCAGCATCGCCTAAGCATAGACGTTGCAACAAGGTGGAACTCAACACTGCACATGCTTCAGAGACTGTGCCAACAGAGGCGGGCTGTTATGTTTTTGTGGGAGGATACACATACACGGGCAGGCAGTAGGATGGCAGACATGGAGTTGTCAGGTGTGCAGTGGTCGAAGATACAAGACATGTGTCAAGTCCTTCAGTGTTTTGATTAATGCACACAGCTGGTTAGTGCAGACAACACCATAATAAGCATGAGCATCCCCCTAATGTGTCTGCTGATGCAAAGTTTGACGCACATAAAGGATCAGGCGTCTGCACCAGAGGAAGAGGAAAGCCTTGATGACAGTCAGCCATTGTCTGGTCAGGGCAGTGTACAGGACGAGGTAGCGGGCGAAGAGGAGGTGGAGGACGAGGAGGATGATGGGGATGAGTATATTTTTAATGAGGAAGCTTTCCTGGGGGCACTGGAAATTGGTTGCGTGGCAAGGCCGGGTTCTGTTTTTTTGAGGGACACAAGTGACGTAGACTTGCCTGAAACTGCCCCTCAACCAATCACAACCGCAGATTTGACAACTGGAACTTTGGCCCACATGGCGGATTATGCCTTACGTATCCTCAAAAGGGACACACGCATTACTAAAATGAGGAACGATGACGATTACTGGTTGGCCTGCCTCCTTGATCCACGCTATGAAGGCAAATTGCAAAATATTATGCCACATGAGAACTTGGAACTAATATTAGCAACCAAACAATCAACTCTTGTTGACCGTTTGCTTCAGGCATTCCCAGCACACAGCGCACGTGATCGTTCTCACACGAGCTCCAGGGGGCAGCAGACCAGGAGTGTTAGGGGTGCACACATCAGAAGTGGCGTTGGACAGAGGGGTTTTCTGACCAGGTTGTGGAGTGATTTTGCTATGACCGCTGACAGGAAAGGTACTGCAGCATCAATTCAAAGTGACAGGAGACAACATTTGTCCAGTATGGTTGCTAACTATTTTTCATCCCTTATCGATGTTCTCCCTCAACCGTCATTCCCATTTGATTACTGGGCATCAAAATTAGACACCTGGCCAGAATTGGCAGAATATGCATTGCAGGAGCTTGCTTGCCCGGCAGTTAGTGTCCTATCAGAAAGAGTATTCAGTGCTGCAGGTTCAATATTAACCGAAAAAAGGACTCGTCTGGCTACCCAAAATGTTGATGATCTAACATTCATTAAAATGAACCACAACTGGATTTCGAATTCTTTTGCCCCACCTTGCCCGGCAGACACCTAGCTTTCCTATGAAAAGCTCTTGCCTGTGGACTACTGTGAATTACTTTTCTAATGTCTAATTTACTGCAGCTGATTGTCCAGCATACGACATGTTTACACCTCCCTAAATGGCCAAACTCCCCACACGGGGCCGTGGTATCGCGACTTGGCGCAAGCACCCGTGAGAGTGCTGTTTGTCTGAAGAGGTGGGTGTGCCCGCTTTTGGTCGACGGCACTGCCACTGGGTCCCTCATAGTACAATAAAGTGTCTCTGGCGGTGGTGGTGTGCACCCAACGTCAGACACACTGTTGTAACATGAGGGGCCCTGGGCATGTACCGCCGGCCACTAGAGAGTTCACCCAACCCCAGGTCAAACATTGCTCTACCACTTCCACAGTTATCTCTCACACTTCCACCAATGTTTAGTCTATGCGCTGACATCCTTCCATTCCTGCCACTGACAATACCATTGTGTTGACATGTATGATGGTACTTAACATAGTCGGGGCAGTGTCCTCTATTTACCACAGTAAATACTTTGCGCTAAATTAGTAGGTCTGAAACTACGCAGAGGATCCCACCCCTGAACCTAATGATTGCACCCTTTAGTGTTTTCGTTTTGTTTTAATGCGAGATATTCACATTTATTTATTGTTTTGGACTACTAACTGGCAGACACTCATTACAATCGGCCTCCGCTGACCAGACCACTGCTGTCCGTCTACCCCTGGAACCAATTTTAAATTGCCTACAGCCAGCCCATTTTATTATGTTAGGCCTTCGAAGCCTGTCTGCGGCCCGTTCTTTCTACTACTACTACACTGACCAGTCTACTGCTGCCTGTGTACCCCTGGAACCTATTTAAAAGTGCCTACAGCCCAATATTTTTTTATGTTAGGCCTTCGAAGCCTGTCTGCGGCCCGTTCTTTCTACTACTACTACACTGACCAGTCTACTGCTGCCCGTGTACCCCTGGAACCAATGTTTAAGTGCCTACAGTCCAATATTTTTTTATGTTAGGCCTTCGAAGCCTGTCTGCGGCCCGTTCTTTCTACTACTACTACACTGACCAGTCTACTGCTGCCCGTGTACCCCTGGAACCAATTATAAAGTGCCTACAGCCTGTCCAATTTTATTATGTTAGGCCTTCGAAGCCTGTCTGCGGACCGTTCTTTCTACTACTACTACACTGACCAGTCTACTGCTGCCCGTGTACCCCTGGAACCAATGTTAAAGTGCCTACAGTCCAATAATTTTTTATGTTAGGCCTTCGAAGCCTGTCTGCGGCCCGTTCTTTCTACTACTCCTACACTGACCAGACCACTGCTGCCCGTGTACCCCTGGAACCTATTTTTTATTGCATAGAGCATCCTTTTTTTAATAGTAGGCGTACAAAGTCTGTCTGCGGTCCACTATTGAAATTGTCCTCCACTGCCCAGAGCAATGCTGCCTGTGTACCCCTGTAACCTTTTTTAAGCTGCAGTGAGCCACATTTTTTGGTTTAAGGCCTACTACCTGTGTCTGTCTGCGCCACTCAATTCAGCTGTGTTCCTTTGAAAAAAGCTGAGCGTCAATAGTCTTGTTTTCAGCCTCTAGGAATTTTAAAACTGCATTGGGGGTACAACTTTGGTAGGGCCTACTAACGGTGTCTGCCGCCCCAAGGTGTTCCCCAGGTTTCGTCCACATTGCTTCGGTCTTCTGACTCTCGTTTAGTAGTTGTAGAAAACTACACTGCATTAGGCCTACAAAATGGGTATGGGGTGTAGAGATGGTGTGTTCCACTCCAAGGTGTTCCCCAGGTTTCGTCCACATTGCTTCGGTCTTCCAACTCTCGTTTAGTAGTTGTAGAAAACTACACTGCATTAGGCCTACAAATTGGGTATGGGGTGTAGAGAGATGGTGTGTTCCACTCCAAGGTGTTCCCCAGGTTTCCTCGCCATTGCTTCGATCTTAATGCTCTCGTTTAGTAGTTGTTGGAAACTACACTGCATTAGGCCTACAAATTGGGTATGGGGTGTAGAGAGATGGTGTGTTGCACTCCAAGGTGTTCCCCAGGTTTCCTCTCCATTGCTTCGATCTTCTTGCTCTCGTTTAGTAGTTGTTGGAAACTACACTGCATTAGGCCTACAAATTGGGTATGGGGTGTACAGAGATGGTGTATTACACTCCAAGGTGTTCCCCAGGTTTCGTCCACATTGCTTCGGTCTTCCGACTCTCGTTTAGTAGTTGTAGAAAACTACACTGCATTAGGCCTACAAATTGGGTATGGGGTGTAGAGAGATGGTGTGTTCCACTCCAAGGTGTTCCCCAGGTTTCCTCGCCATTGCTTCGATCTTAATGCTCTCGTTTAGTAGTTGTTGGAAACTACACTGCATTAGGCCTACAAATTGGGTATGGGGTGTAGAGACGGTGTGTTCCACTCCAAGGTGTTCTCCAGGTTGTCTTTCCTGAGCTTCTATCTTCAGGCTCTCGTTTAGTAGTTGTTGGAAACTACACTGCATTAGGCCTACAAAATGGGTATGGGGTGTAGAGAGATGGTGTGTTCCACTCCAAGGTGTTCCCCAGGTTTCCTCGCCATTGCTTCGATCTTAATGCTCTCGTTTAGTATTTGTTGGAAACTACACTGCATTAGGCCTACAAATTGGGTATGGGGTGTAGAGACGGTGTGTTCCACTCCAAGGTGTTCTCCAGGTTGCCTTTCCTGAGCTTCTATCTTCAGGCTCTTGTTAAATAGTGGTTAAATGAACAACTGCATTTGGCGTACTAGTTGGTTTGGGGCCTACTAACAGTGTCTGCCGCTCCTTGCTGTTCTCCTGGTTTCCTGTCCTGAAATTCCATTTTCAGGCTCTCGTTAAGTAGTTGTTAATGTTAGACTGCATTTGGCCTACTAGTTGGTTTGGGGCCTACTATCGGTGTCTGCCACTCCTTGCTGTTCTCCTCCACTGAACAAAGCTGTGCCACCTGTTTACTACGGTTGCCAATTTTGAACTGCATTTCGACTACTTACTGATTTGGGCCTACTCTCTGTGTTAGCCTCTCATTCCAGTTGTCCTCCACTGCAATGCCCCCTGGTTAGTCCTGTGTTACCAATTTTGAACTGCATTTAGCCCACTTTATTCTTTGGGCCTATATCTGTGTTTCCTCCTCATCCTGCCCATTGCCCAGCCAGTGATAGATGAGTCTGCTGGTACATTGACCCATAACACAACATTCCCCGTGCACGCTACACAGCAAGATTGTGACCCTGCTGAAAGTCAGGTTCCTCTTCCCGCATACCATACCACCTTACACAGGGACAAAGAGGAAGGTGCAGATGAAAGTGCAGGTTCCTTCATCAGGTGGGGGGAGGAATACTAGTTGGCGACGTCACTGGCACAGGGCCTCTCATAGTACGCAAAAGTGTTGCTGCCGGTGGGAGGCGCCCCCGCCGTGCAAACACACCGCTGTACTTTGAGGGGCCCTGTGCCAGTGCCAATGCCAACTAGTGGGCCCCCCCTGCTTGCTCAGGATCACAGCACTTGCAAAGTTGAAATACTTACCTCTCCCTGCTCCACTGCCGTAACATGTTCCAGATTTCCTGGGCCCACTAATTACTTGAACCAGCCCTACCCCCTACAACTTTAGCCAAATGACCCCCAATTTCAAATGCCTTCCAATTATTATAAGCTAAATTACGATTGAAAAGCTTCAGTAACAAGAATGGATGTTTTTGCCATTAAAATGGGCAGTGTAGGTGTTTTCCTGGCCTCCACTCACTGCCGACTATGCTCCCCCATTGACTTGCATTGGGTTTCGTGTTTCGGGCGATACCCGACTTTTCGCGATAATCGGCCGATTCCACTCGACTCGACTTCTAAGATAGTCGGGTTTCGCGAAACACGACTCGACTCTAAAAAGGTCAAGGTCGCTCAACCCTAGTTACTAGTATTTGAAATTAAAGAGCTTAGAAAATTAATGAATGTTCAGTGCATCATCATCAAGCTCGATGATATAAGTGGGACCTTTGTGGAGATTAATACTTCCCAAAATAAGGAGGAAATTTAATGTTAACTGGGGTATAGGGCCATCTATGAGAGATTGGATAGGGATCCAACAAGGAAGTTCCAGTTGTAACTTTGGTCATTGGCTGACGATGCTAGGTGCGAAGATTTTTTTTAATTAAATGTTGTTTGAATTTCTGACAGTGGATTTTCTAGTGATTCCTATACTGTACATTCTTCTAAAGCTTCACAAGAATTTGATACACCACTTGAGTGCCCTACTGTGTCAGATAATGGCTTCATTTTCAGCAGCACAACTCTACAGTATGTATAGGACAAGTGTCATCAGTTTTAAAGGTGTAGAAATTTATGATAATACAATCTAAGCATCTTTTGATGTAGTCTCGTTGTATACTTATCTTGAACATGGTAAAGGTTAGTCGGCAGTTCAGAACATGCTTATTGGCTTGGACATATGACCTACCGATGTGTGCATTAAAGTTGTGTTTGTTATGTGAGATGACGTTTGTGATCCAATTATAGGCTTCCAGAATGAGTTGAATGGGATTTTTACCAAACTTCATTTTACCTTGACCAGTCCAACTACTAAAATCGAGTTCTTGGATATTTTGTAAAATAAATTAGGCAACTTGCTTAGTACTGACCTCTTTATACTAATACGAGAGAGAGAAGATTCAAAAAGATATAAATAAACTGGAGCAGTGAGCAGCAACTAACAGAATGGTTTTTACCAAGGAAAAATGCAAAGTACTACAGCTGGGCAATAAAAATGAAAAACATGCATAATGGGAGGAAAAGGGCTAAGCCACAGCACATGTGAAAAAGACTTGGGTATACTAATAGATCATAAACTGAATATGAGTCAACAGTGTGATGCAGCAGCAAAAAAAGGCAAATGCAATTCTGGGATGTATTAACAGAAGCATGCAGTCTGGATCACGCAAAGTCATTATTGCCCTCTACTCCTCTTTGGTCAGACCTCATCTGGAATACTGTTTCCAGTTTAGGGCACCACAATTTAAAAAAGACATCAACAAACTGGAGCAAGTTCAGAGAAGAGCGACCAGAATGGGGACTGGTCTGCAAACCATGTCCTAAGAGGAACGGTTACAGGATTTGGGAATGTTTAGCTTGCAAAAAAAAAAAGACTGAGAAGAGAGTTAATAGCTGTCTACAAATATCTCAAGGGCTGTCGCATTGTAGAAGGATCATCTTTATTCTCATTTGCACAAGGAAAGACTAGAAGCAATGGGGTGAAACAGAATGCGAGGAGACACAGATTAGATATTAGAAAAAAACTTTTTGACAGGGTGATCAATGAGTGGAACAGGCTGCCACGAGAGGTGGTGAGTTCTTCTTCCATGGAAGTTTTCAAACAGAGGCTGGACAGATATCTGTCTGAGAAGATTTAGTGTATCCTGTTTGAGCAGGGGGTTGTACCAGATGACCCAAGAGGTCCCTTTTAACTCTACCATTCAATTCTATGAAAAAGAAGGATCAAAATAGTTTATTCCACCTTAATAGTAGCATTCCATGAAAAGTGGATGACTCTTTAACTTGGAGAAAGCTGGTTAGGGTTAGAAGAATAGCCAGTTGTGAACAAAAAGTTAAAATGAGACTATTGTATTTGTCGTTTGTAGTTTTTCAACTACTGAGGTTCTACAGTTTAAAGATGATTCTTTAAATGGAATGAAGAAATTGAAATGCATGAACCTTCTGAAGAAATGACAAAGGGTTGTATGGTGGGAGAAATTTCCCTTTGCCCAGCTAGTGGTCGTATTGCATGGATATTTTGAAAATATCAGTCCATTTTAAATAAGTGCTCTCCAAAAGCGATATGGCGTCTGCTCTCAATTCCAGCCAATTTTGCATTCAAAACGTAAAATGGCACTCCTTCCCTTTCAAGCCCTGCCGTGCGCCCAAAAAGTGGTCTTCCTCCACACATTATTAACTCTTGTGTGACATAACGCTCTGCTTTAGGGGCATTAAAAAATAGTTTGAAAATTGTGACATTTTCTAAATTTTTTGCCAAATTTACATTCTTTTCACAATTAAACACAAGTAATTTTGAAGAAATTTTACCACTATCATAAAGCACAATATGTCATGAAGAAAATATCAGAATCAGTGGGATTCATTTAACCCCTTAATCCCATTTGACATACTATCCCGTCAAGGTGACCTGGTACTTAATTCCCAGGGACAGGTTAGTACATCACGGGAGAGCGCGGCCGATAGTGACTGGGTGTCAGTTGTCTATTGCAGCTGACATCCGGCACTATGTGCCAGGATCGGTCACGGACTGCCCCCGGCACAATAACCCCCGGCACACTGCGATCAAACATGATCGCAGTGTTCCGGCGGTATAGAGAAGCATCTCGCAGGGAGGGGGATCCCTGCGTGCTCCCTTGAGACCCTCGGAGCAACGTGATGTGATCGCTTTGCTCCGAGGGTCTCCTACCTTCTTCTCCCTGCAGGCCCCGGATCCAAAATGGCCGTGGGGCTGCATCCGGGTCCTGCAGGGTGGTGGCTTCCAAGCGCCTTCTCAGAGCAGGGGCCGGGAATCCTCCCTGCTGTGCACATCAGATCACTGATCTGACAAAGTGCACAGCAAATTGTCAGATCAGCGATCTGTCACTTTACTGTGATGTCACCCCTGGGGCAAAGTAGAAAAGTAAAAAAAAAAAATTCAGGTGTGTAAAAAAAAAAAAATTCCTAAATAAATAAAAAATATATATATTCTTCACACAAATACATTCCTTTATCTAAATTAAAAAAAACAATAAAAGTACACATATTTAGTATCGCCGCATCCGTAACAACCCGACCTATAAAACTGTCCCACTAGTTAACCTCTTCAGTGAACATGGTAAAAAAAATTAAAAAAGAGGCAAAAAAACAACCCTTTATTATCATACCGCTGAACAAAAAGTGGAATAGCACATGATCAAAAAGACAGATATAAATAACCATGGAACTGCTGAAAACATCATCTTGTCCCACAAAAAAAGAGCTGCCATACAGCGTTATCAGTGAAAAAACAAAAACGTTATAATCCTTAGAATAAAGCGTAAAGCGATGCAAAAATAATTTTTTTCTATAAAATTAAAAAAATCTAAATGAGGTATCGCTGTAATCGTACTGACCCGAAGAATAAAACTGCTTTATCCATTTTACCAAACACAGAATGGTATAAACGCCCCCCCAAAAGAAATTCATGAACAGTTGGTTTTTGGTCATACTGCCTCACAAAAATCGGAATTAAAAGCGATCAAAAAATGTCACATGCTTGAAAATGTTACCAATAAAAATGTCAACTCGTCCTGCAAAAAACAAGACCTCACATGACTCTGTGGACCAAAATATGGAAAAATTATAGCTCTCAAAATGTGGTAACGCAAAAAAATATTTTTTGAAATAAAAAGCGTCTTTTAGTGTGTAACAGCTGCCAATCATAAAAATACGCTAAAAATCATCTATAAAAGTAAATCAAACCCCTTCATCACCCCCTTAGTTAGGGAAAAATTAAAAAATTTAAAAAATGTATTTATCTCCATTTTCCCATTAGGGTTAGGGCTTGGGTTAGGGTTAGGGCTAGGGTTAGGGTTAGGGTTAGGGCTAGGGTTAGGGTTAGGGCTAGGGTTAGAGTTAGAGTTAGGGCTAGAGTTAGGGTTAGGATTAGGGCTAGGGTTAGGGTTGGGGCTAGGGTTGGGGCTAGGGTAGGGGCATAGGTTAGGGTTAGGGTTGAGGCTAGGGTTAGAGTTGGGGCTAGGGTTAGGGTTTGGATTACATTTATGGTTGCGATTAGGGTTAGTGTTGTGTCAGGGTTAGGGGTGTGGTTAAGGTTATGATTGGGATTAGGGTTAGAGGTGTGTTGGAGTTAGGGGTGTGGTGAGGGTTGGGGTTAGCGGTGTGGTTGGGATTAGGGGTGTGTTTGGGTTAGGGTTTCAGTAAGAATTTGGGGTTTCCATTGTTTAGGCACATCAGAGCTCTCCAAATGCTACATGGCGTCCGATCTCAATTCGAGCCAATTCTGCGCTGAAAAAGTAAAACAGTGCTCCTTCCCTTCCGAGCTCTCCCGTGTGCCCAAACAGGGGTTTACCCTATCATATGGGGTATCAGCATACTCAGGACAAATTAAACAATAACTTCTGCAGTCCAATTTCTCTTGTTACCCTTGGGAAAATAAATATTTGAGGGGCTAATAAATCTTTTTTGTGGCACAAAAAAGTCTTTTTATTTTCAAGACTCTGCGTTATAAACTGTAGTGAAATACTTGGGGGTTAAAAGTTCTCACACCACATCTAGATAAGTTCCTTGGGGGGTCTAGGTTCCAATATGGGGTCACTTGTGGGGGGTTTCTACTGTTTAGGTACATCAGGGGCTCTGCAAATGCAACGTGATACCTGCAGACCAATGCATCTAAATCTGCATTCCAAATGGCGCTCCTTCCTTCCGAGCTCTGCCGTGGGCCCAAACAGTGGTTCCCCCTTATATGGGGTATCAGCGTACTCAGGACAAATTGGCAACTACTTTTGGGAACCAATTTCTCCTGTTACCCTTGGGAAAATACAAAGATAATTTTTGTGGAAAAAAATGATTTTTTATTTTCACATCTCTGCGTTTTTAACTGCAGTGAAACACTTGGGGGTTCAAAGTTATCACAACACATCTAGATAAGTTCCTTGGGGGTGTAGTTTCCAATGTGGGGTCACTTGTGGGGGATTTCTACTGTTTAGGTACATCAGGGGCTCTGCAAATGCAACGTGACAACTGCAGACCAATCCATCTTAGTCTGCATTCCAAATGGCACTCCTTCCCTTCCAAGCTCTGCCATGCGCCCAAACGGTGGTTCCCCCCCACAAATGGGGTATCAGCGTACTCAGGACAAATTGGACAACTTTTGGGGACCAATTTTTCCTGTTACCCTTGGGAAAATATAAAACTGGGTGTTAAAGATAATTTTTGTGGAAAAAATGATTTTTTATTTTCACGGCTTTGCGTTATTAACTGTAGTGAAACACTTGGGGGGTTCGAAGTTCTCACAACACATTTAGATAAGTTCCATGGGGGGTGTAGTTTCCAATATGGGGTCACTTGTGGGCGGTTTCTACTGTTTAGGTACATTAGGGGCTCTGTAAACACAATGTGACGCCTGCAGACCATTCCATCTAAGTCTGCATTTCGAATGGCGCTCCTTCCCTTACGAGCTCAGCCATGCACCCAAACGGTGGTTACCCCCCACATATGGGGTATCAGCATACTCAGCACCAATTGCACAACAACTTTTGGGGTCCAATTTCTCCTGTTACTGGTGGGAAAATACAAAACTGTTGGCTAAAAAATAATTTTTGTGGAAAAAAAAGAATTTTTATTTTCACGGTTCTGCGTTATAATCTGTAGTGAAACATTTGGGGGTTCAAAGCTCTCACATCACATCTAGATAAGATCCTTAGGGGGTCTACTTTCCAAGATGGTGTCACTTGTGGGGGGTTTCAATGTTTAGGCACATTAGTGGCTCTCCAAACGCAACATCTCATCTCAATTCCAGCCAATTTTGCATTGAAAAGTCAAATGGCGCTCCTTCCCTTCCGAGCTCTGCCATGCGCCCAAACAGTGGTTTACCCCCACATATGGGGTATCCGGGTACTCAGGACATATTGTACAACAACTTTTGGGGTCCATTTTTTCCTGTTACCCTCGGTAAAATAAAATAAATTGGAGCTGAATTTAATTTTTTGTGAAAAAACTTAAATGTTTATTTTTTTAAAACATTCCAAAATTTCCTGTGAAACACCTGAAGGGTTAATAAACTTCTTGAATGTAATTTTGAGCACCTTGTGGGGTGCAGTTTTTCAATTGGTGTCACACTTGGGTATTTTCTATCATATAGACCCCTCAAAGTGACTTCAAATGTGATGTGGTCCCTAAAAAAATGGTGTTGTGTGACATATCTCTGATTTAAGGGCATAAAACTTCAAATTTGGAAAATTTTGCAATTTTCAAAATTTTTGTAAAATTTCCATTTTTTTTTACAAATAAACACAGGTAATGTGAAAGAAATTTTACTACTAACATGATGTACAATATGTCTCGAGACAACATTGTCAGAATCACCAGGATCCGTTGGAGCGTTCCAGAGTTATAACCTCATTAAGCGACAATGGTTAAAATTGTAAAAATTGGCCCAGTCATTAACGTGCAAACCACCCTCGGGGCTTAAGGGGTTAAGAGTTCCAGAGTTATAACCTCATGAAGTTAAAAGTGGTCAGAGTTCAATTTTAAGGCCTGGCCATAAGCCTACAAAATGGCTTGGTCCTAAATGGGTTAAGCAACATTATTGACAAACATTTTGTTTTTTGCAATATTTATGTGGCTTTTATTTTTGCAATTTCTTCAAAATGCTGCATACTCTAAGTCTAAGTCTATTGTATAGACATTTTTTAGCATAGTCTTCACTATAGGACAAGAGAATGTCTAGAAAAACACATGTGATGAAAAGAATACTACAGTACAAAAAGTGCTTGTAAAAATGCATGAAATTCATGATATTTTACATAAATCATAAAAATTATTTTAAAAAAACTGTTTGAAGAAAGCTTTAGGCACTAAAAGAATGTATATAAATAAAAGTGTTTTTCTTACATGAATACAAAGATTGTTCTTGAGATGCCTTTTATCATAATTGATATTGGCATTCCCTTGATGCCTTTACACTTAGGCTTTTGTATGCATGTGCTTCTCTATATTATCCCTCTAGTCCTGAAATGTCCCAAATAATATGAAACCTTTGTTGTAGCTAGCAGCAGCAGCACGTTGCTTTCTTGTGCACATTAGAGTGAGTTAATCTATCACCTTGTGTCATCCTTAGGGTATCTATCAGGCTTCCAGACACACTTTTCAACATTGTATAATTTAATATTAATTAAGTCAAGTTCCTTTGGAGGCATTTGCTTGAAATGCAGTAACTATAATGTATGCATTTTAGAATATAGCTTAAAACACACTGTACAATAATTTGTAACACATGGTATAGCATTAGTATTGAGCGATACCTTCTGATATCCAGAAGTATCGATATCGGATTGGATCGGCCGATATTCAAAAAATATCGGATATTGCCGATACCGATACCCAATACCAATGCAAGTCAATGGGACAAAAATATCGTAATTAAAATAAACCATTTCTTTGTAGGTTAATTCAACATGAAGGAAAACAACAAAGAATAATGTAGGATGTATTGGGGAGGTGGAGGAGACATTAAAGGCATAGATCAAATGGAATAGTAGGAATTCATTTTTTTAAAGACGTTTGGAGTTACAAAGATATTGTCTGTGTTAATATTTTTTATATTTTGTCAGATATTTATGTTTCACTATTTCCATGCTCTTCACCTTCTTTTTTACTTCTCCCACACTTCATCATCCTCAGCAGCAGCATCTTTTTCATCAACTTCTCCTTCACCTAATTCATCTTCTTCTTCTTCACCTTCTTCCTATTATTATTTTTTTTTACATTCTTCATATTTTTTTTTTCAACTATTCTTCTTCTTCATATTCAACTTTTTCATCTTCTTAATATTCTTCTTCTTCATCATATTCTTATTTATGACAGGCCTTCCTGTATTTGTTATCTATAAAAGTTTGAAGATTACACCTTCCGTTCTGCCTGTCACAAAAGATTTACAACAGGATTTGTCCGCATTCAGTTTGGCCTGCAGTAGCAGGTTTTTTCCCAGGGCACCACGCGGAGGAACGGACTCACCCCCATACACTGCTTAGTATTCTTCTGCTTATAATTTAGATAATATCTTTCGCTCTGATTTTTATCCTTATGCTTAATGTTCTTCTGCTTTTTGTTCTGCAGCTTCTTGTTCTTCTGCTTCTCGGTCTTCAGGGTCGTCATCTCCAGAGTCCTCATCTCCGGGGTCATCATCTTCTTTGGGGTGGTCTTCAGGGTCGTCGTCTTTAGGGTCTTGAACTTGGAAATGTAGCAGAAGGTACAAGAAGGCTGAGGAACTGCCGAGAACCAGCTGATGGTGCTGGAACCCGGATGGCTACCCGAAGGTACAAGAGCCAATGGAACTATTTGGTACAGTTGTTGCGCTTGTAGTTTGTCTGCTTATTAATCAGACTTAAAGTTTTACCAGACTTGTGTGTGTTTTAGGGCGAGTTTCTTGTGTCAAGTTGTGTGTGTTGAGTTGCGTCTGGTGACATGCATGTAGCGACTTTTGTGAGATGAGTTTTGTGTGGCGACATGCGTGTAGCAAATTTTTGTGTCGAGTTGCATGTGACAGGTTAGTGTAGCAAGTTGTGTGCAGCAAGTTTTGCGCATGGCGAGTTTTGCGTGTGGCGAGTTTTATGTGTGGTGTGTTTTGAATATGTGCAAGTTTTGTGTGAGGCAACTTTTGCATGTGTTGCATCTTTTGTGCATGTGGCAATTTTTCCGTGTGTGCAAGTTTTGCGTGTGGCGAGTTTTGCACATGGTGAGTTTTGAGCGGCGACTTTTGTGTTTCGACTTTTATGTGGCGAGGTCGGTGTATGTGTGGTGAAATGTGAGCTGAGGGTGATATGTGTTCAAGCACGTGGTAGTGTGTGGTGCATTATGTGTGTGTGTTCATATCCCCGTGTGTGGTGAGTATCCCATGTCGGGGCCCCACCTTAGCAAGTGTATGGTATATACTCTTTGGCGCCATCGCTCTCACTCTTTAAGTCCCCCTTGTTCACATCTGGCAGCTGTCAAATTGCCTCCAAAACTCTTCCTTTCACTTTTTCCCTATTATGTAGATAGGGGCAAAATTGTTTGGTGAATTGGAACGCGCGGGGTGAAAATTTTGCCTCACAACATAGCCTATGACTCTCTCAGGGTCCAGACGTGTGACTGTGCAAAATTTTGTGGCTGTAGCTGCGACGGTGCAGATGCCAATCCCGGACATACACACATAAACACATGCATACACACATTCAGCTTTATATATTAGATATATATAGATATATATACAGCACTTTCCAAAAGTTTGGACACACCTCATTTAAAGATTTTTTTGTATTTTCATGACTATGAAGATTGCACAATCACGCTGAAGGCATCCAAACTATGAATTAACACAGGTGGAATTATATACTTAACAAAAAAGTGTGAAACAACTGAATATATGTCTTATATTCTAGATTCTTCAAAGTAGCCACCTTTTGCTTTGATGACTGCTTTGCACACCCTTGGCATTCTCTTGATGAGCTTCAAAAGGTAGTCACCGGGAATGGTCTTCCAACAATCTTGAAGGAGTTCCCAGAGATGTTTAGCAGTTGTTGGCCCTTTTGCCTTCACTCTGTGGTCCAGCTCACATCAAACCATCTCGATTGGGTTCAGGTCTGGTGACTGTGGAGGCCAGGTCATCTGGGGTAGCACCCCATCACTCTCCTTCTTGGTTAAATAGCCCTTACACAGCCTGGAGGTGTGTTTGGGGTCATTGTCCTGTTGAACAATAAATGATGGTCCAACTAAACGCAAACCGGATGGAATAGCATGCCGCTGCAAGATCCTATGGTAGCCATGCTGATTCAGTATGGCTTATATTTTGAAAAAATCCCCAACAGTGTCACCAGCAAAGCACCTCCACACCATCACACCTCCTCCTCCATGCTTCACGGTGGGAACCAGGCATGTAGAGTCCATCAATTCACCTTTTCTGCGTCGCATAAAGACACGTGGTAGGAACCAAAGATCTCAAATTTGGACTCATCAGATCAAAGCACAGATTTCCACTAGTCTCATGTCCATTCCTTGTGTTCTTTTGCCCAAACAAGTCTCTTCTGTCCTTAGCAGTTGTTTCCTAGCAGCTATTTTACCTTGAAAGCCTGCTGCACAAAGTCTCCTATTAACAGTTGTTGTAGAGATGTGTCTGCTGCTAGAACTCTGTGTGGCATTGACCTGGTCTCTAATTTGAGCTGCTGTTAACCTGCGATTTCTGAGGCTGGTGACTCGGATAAACTTATCCTCAGAAGCAGATGTGACTCTTGGTCTTCCTTTCCTGGGGCGGTCCTCATGTGAGCCAGTTTCTTTGTAACGTTTGATGGTTTTTGTCACTGCACTTGAGTAAACTTTCAAAGTTTTCCCAATTTTTCAAACTGACGTTCATTTCTTAAAGTAATAATGGCCACTCATTTTTCTTTACTTAGCTGCTTTTCTCTTGCCATAATACAAATTCTAACAGTCTTTTCAGTAGGACTTTCAGCTGTGTATTCACCAGACTTCTGCACAACACAACTGATGGTCCTAACCCCATTTATAAGGAATGAAATCCCACTTATTAAACCTGACAGGGCACACCTGTGAAGTAAAAACCATTCCCGGTGACTACCTCTTGAAGCTTATCAAGAGAATGCCAAGTGTGTGCAAAGCAGTCATCAAAGCAAAAGGTGACTACTTTGAAGAGCCTAAATATAAGACATAATTTCAGTTGTTTCACACTTTTTTGTCAAGTATATAATTCCATATGTGTGTCAATTCAGTTTTAGTTTTAATGCCTTCAGTGTGAATGTACAATTTTCATAGTCATGAAAATATAGAAAAATCTTTAAATGAGAAGTAGTGACCAAACATTTGCTCTGTACTGTGTACTATATACATATATATAATCTGTGGGTGGTTTGCACAATTTTTTTCTGCCAGATTCTCACAGAATAGCCATTATGTGTCTTTATCATGAAATTGGAAGCATAGGCAGGTGTTGACCTTGAGACTTGCATGGCTATCACATCATGATTCAGTAGAATATTGAGCTAATATAGTGTTACCATATGTGCATTTCTAAGACTTTTTTTTTTTTTACCAAATTTTCCTTTTTTTGGATGCAATTAGCCATCCATAGAGTTTAATGTGAGTATTGATATATTATGGTGGTAATATAAACCTAAAAAAGTTAAAAAATGCTATCTTTATTCATCCATCCATCGAGTTTAACATGCATGTCTAAAATTATGTTGACAGGCTCACTCTGATAATAATGAACCAAGCCTGGATTAGCGCTCACTTTTCCACACCACCAGATGACAGCAGCACATAAAGTGATTTTAATCTTCAATATTTGAATGAGGTCTGTCAATTTTTGCCTTGAAGGGTCTATTGATGACAGGATGACCCTCCTCATAATTTTTTTCCAGGTTTTACACTGTTTAAAAAGCCTTTGAGTGTAGAAGTGTCACAACTACATTTTCTTTATTTTTTTATGAACCCCGCAAGTAGTTGCCTTCATGTATCGATCGATTACTGTTTTACCCTGCTTATCATTTTTTCCTTGCCTTGCATTTTGTAAAAATCCTTTATCAGTGTAGGAGTACAACAACTTCATTTTCAAATTATCTGAATGAGGCCCACATTCAAGGGTCAATTTTTTCTCACCTTTGCACTGTGTGGAAACCTTTGAGTTTATGAGTGCAACAACTACGTTTTCTTAATTGTTTTATCAGACCAGTTACCAGTTGTTGCCTTGAAGAGTGCATGGATGACCATGCTTGTAATTGTTGGCACATTTTGCAGAACTTTTATGAATCTGGGAGTACCACAGCTATACTTTGTTCACAATATTTGAATGTGATACTACAGTTGGTGCCTTAACGGGTGTATGGAAGACTCAGTTTCTTATTTTTGGCAGCCTTTGCACTTGGTTCATAGCTTTTATAAGTCTAGTAGTACCACTGCATGACAATTTGAACAAAATGTTTATAAGGCCTCCTTTATGTCTAATAAAGGGTGTATCACAGTCCCTCTTCCTTCTAATTTTTGGCAGTTCTTGCTTCCTTCATAAATTACACTGACATTTCTAATTTTTGTAATAAAGATTTCAATGTGAGTTTACTTAATTAAATCCTTTTTAAATGTTTCTTTATATACAAGTCATTATACAGGAAAATGTATTTCTTAATATTAGTCTCAGTAGTGATTTGGGAGTCAGAAATGCTTCCAAGGATATTTCCCATGCTATTCTCCTTAGATTCAGTACTTTATCCATCCATTTCCACATTTTCACTGCCCCAGACCTCCTTCAAAAGGTCTGCTGGTAAAATGCTCTGATTTCCCATTGACTTCCATTATACTCGTTATTTGAAAGGAGTATCTGAGCATAGGAATTGCTCAGTTCGAGTAATGAGCATTAGAGCATTTTAGTGCTTGTTCATCCTTAGTGTTAACTTTAAAGATAAGACCGGAAATTTTGACCAATTAAGTATTCTATCAGTCTAATAAGAGTTTTAAATAAAGATTCTGCTTTGCAGTATTTGTTGCATAGATAGGCAGATTTGGAAATACCAAATGTAATTCAAATATTAAGTACTTCACAAAGAAATTGAGATCTTACTGAGCCTACAGTACAACAAGAAACATTTTATACAAAGACTTGTGTTGAATAAAGCTATCACAATCTTTTGTTCTTAAGAAATACAGTAGTTCATAACATACCATTTTAACTGTTTCAAAGTATTCAAGCAACAACAAAAAGCACAGATTATCATTATGAATGGGGCAGAAAAATATAATTTAAGAGCGTCAAGAATTAAACAAAAAAAGTGTTGGTTAGTAAAAATGTTAAGTGAATGTGTCTTATTTCATTTTACAGGGATAAAGGTAGCAAAAAAATCGTTACACAATCTATAGACTATATTCTGTACAAAAGTGTAGCACAATAGAAAATGTATTGCCTTATTTATGACAAGAAATACCAGATATGATAATGATGAAAATTCTAATTGCAATCTGTACATTACGCCTACTAAAGATAGCGGCCCATATTTGTCAAGAATGACTTAGATCCCATTAATTCCTTAGTTCATCCACTACAACTCAGTCACTCATCAAATATCACACTTTGATAATAAATTTGACACAAATTACACTAGTGAAACTTTTTAAGCAAAGTAGTACACTTCCCAATGTTACAGACGAACCTGAGACCAACATTTTCAAAAAGAAAAAAGATGGAGATACAACAAAAAGTACAACTGGGTTTTATCGGAGGATTGGTGTGAACAATCAAGGGTGCATATACACCATGTTCCAAATTATTATGCAAATTATATTTTTCTCGGATTTTCCTAAATGGTGGGTGCAAATGACAGTCAGTCTAATAAAAGTCATCACCTCTTAGAGTATACATTGAATTTTATTGAAGAAACCTCCCAATGATAACAGTATAATCTCCAAAATGAATAAAAACTCAAAATGCACTGTTCTAAATTATTAGGCACAGTAGAATTTCTAAACATTTGATATGTTTTAAAGAACTGAAAATGTTCATTTGTGGAATTTGCAGCATTAAGAGGTCACATTCACTGAACAAAAAAGCTATTTAACTTTAAAACATCCTAACAGGCCAAGTTACATGTTAACATAGGATCCCTTCTTTGATATCACCTTCACAATTCTTGCATCCATTGAACTTGTGAGTTTTTTGAAAGTTTCTGCTTGTATTTCTTTGCATGAAGTCAGAATAGCCTCCCAGAGCTGCTGTTTTGATGTAAACTGCTTCCCACCCTCATAGATCTTTTGCTTGATGATACTCCAAAGGTTCTCTATAGGGACGAGGTCAGGGGAAGATGGTGGCCACACCATGAGTTTATCTCCTTTTATGCCCATAGCAGCCAATTACTCAGAGGTATTCTTTGCAGCATGAGATGGTGCATTATCATGCATGAAGATGATTTTGATCCAGAAGGCACATTCATGCTTATTATACCATGGAAGAAAGTGGTCAGTCAGAAACTGCAGAGGTGATTTTCACACCTTCAGGAACCTTAAAGGGCCCTACCAGCTGTTTGCCCATGATTCCAGCCCAAAACATGACTCCTCCACCTCCTTGCTGACGTTGCAGCCTTGTCGGGACATGGTTGCCATCCACCAACCATGCACTACTCCATCCATCTGGATCATCCAGGGTTGCTTGACACTCATCAGTAAACAAGACTGTTTTAAAATTAGTCTTCATATATGTCTGGGCCCACTGCAACCGTTTCTGCTTGTGAAAACTTGTATTGTGGTACCTCGGACAGTGACATGAGAGCTGTTGCCATGTTTTATGGTGGTCAAGATAGGGACATTCCTCTTGTCTTTATACTTGACCACCAGCATGTTTATGCTGCATCGGGCTCTGCTTTTCTTCCTTTCTCTGCAGTTGCCCAATTAGCAGCTTATAAAGGCCTCTCTGATTTTTTTTTAAAGCTGCTTAATGCTACTGTACCTCTACTAGACAGGGTCTTGAAAATTGGGGTGCTGGTGTAAAAGTTATCAATTTAGAGCTGAAAACTTGTGGTGAGCGATTACTAAAATGCTTGGGTGCTCATTACTCCAGTCAAGCAAATCGTAAAGCTTGGATGCTTGACCCGAGTAACGAGTACAATGGAAGACAATGGGAAACACAAGCATTTTTCCAGCCTGTCCCACTACGAGAGGTCAGGAGGGGTCCAGTTGAAACAGCAATTAAATGACATGAGAACAGCATGGGGGAAATCTGTGAAAGCAACTCTGAATCCCAGGTCGCTGCTGGGAACAATGTTGTTTGAGTATTACCCAACTTTTACGGACTGACAATAAAACATACAAAACCGAAGATCAAATGGATTTCACTGGAAAAAATGTTTAAGAAACATTATTTCCAGGATAATGACTTGCATGTAAGGCTAAAAAATAAGAGAACAAAAGTGCTCCTCCACACCTTGGGTTATGTTCAAACATACTGGTTTTGCAGTATTTTGCATGTTTACATTGCTTTCAAAGGTGAAAAAAAACATTCACCAGGAAATGCAATTTTAACACTTTAGTACATTGTCTGGCCATGTGATGTGTGCCTGTTTAATGTAAGAAGGAGGTTCTCTGAAAGTCACAATTTTTGTAGATGAGAGCGGTATAATTGCAGAATATTGAAGGGATTTGAACCGGACATGAAAAGATTTTTTCTTGCATGTGGCAGCAACAAACTCTGGAGAAACCCAAGAAACGCTGCCAGCTTTAGTGAATTTTTGAGTAAAAAACATGACTCTGTCAATGAGTGCATGGAAAAAAGCAGTCAAAATATCCTTGCAAAAATGAAAAAAAATTGAGCTCAAACTAAATTTTTGTAAGAAAAGGTTGTTTTTCATTTTCACAAATCAATGTTGCAAAATTTTGTGAGGCACATGTGGGTTCAAAGTGCTTATCACATATCTAGTTAAATTCCCTGAGGGGTCTTGTTTCCAAAATGGCATTACTAGTGAGTAGAGATGAGTGAACCTTTTAAGGTTTGGTTCAGTTCGGATTTGGATAGCACACCGATGTTCACCGAACAGTTCGTCGAACGTATACAAACCTCATTAAATTTAATGGGAAAGAAAACAAATCACATAGACAACACCTTCAGAGGGGACAAAAAGCTACACACCATGAACAGTGGCATCAACTGACCTACAGTAGAAATTTTATAATGGCGCAGCAGTCAGGCATGGGCCATGCATGAGGCAGGGTCTAGGCCAGCATATACAGCTTGGAATTGAAGTTTCAATGAGGACCTGGTGATTAAGGGAGTGATGTAAGCCTTCTTAGCTGGGAGACCTGATACCTCATGCAACACCTTCAATTTTTTTTATTTTATTCTAGCTACAATAAGATAGCACAAACATCAGTTGTATACAGTTAAATTGGTAGAAAAATGTAAGGAATGTAACACAGGCAATTGACTGAAAGTAAATTTAGGCCTGCCTGTCTGGGAACCCTATTTACACCCACCAGATGGAGACCCAACTTGGAGTCTCCACATTTAAAAAAAATAATTGTCGCACACCCCTAAAGTAGCATCAATTTCTACTGAATAGAAGCAGTATAATAGGCCTCTGACACACCTTCTACTACTGGCAACCCACCAGATAGAGACCCAGTTTTGAGTCTCCACATTTCAAAAAAGAATTGTCACACACCACTAAAGTGGCATCAATTTCCATGGAGTAGAAACAGTATAATAGGCCTCTAACACACCTTCTACAACAGGCAACCCACCAGATGGAGACCCAACAATTTAAAAAAAATGGTTTGTAACATCAGCAACAGTAGCAACAGCAGGCACAGAAGAAACCACAAAATGTCACAGACTGCTATAGCGCGAAATCAATGCATCGCCTAATCTGTCCAGTCAGCGAATGGGGTACAAAAGTTATTGACGATCCTTGACTTGTTCATGTCTTTGAAAGTTAGGCAGTCTACACTTTCAGGGGACAGATGGATGCACTTATCCATCAGGACACCACCAACAGTGCTGAAGAAACATTCCAAAAGAATGCTGGCTGCTGGGCATGACAAAACCTCCAAGGTATGACAGGCGAGCTCAGGCCATTCTTCTATTCTTGAAGACCAAAATGCAAAAGGGTGCAACCCCCCATCCAATGGAATTTATTTAAGCTCCAGATACTCCTACATATCCTCTCCAGTCATTCACAAAGTGTCAGACTTGTACTCTGTTCTGCTGTTGCATGGGCTGGTCTAATAAATGTGTGAGACGGCTAACAGATATTGCTTTTATCACTTACACTGCTCCTGCTAATGTTTTTGCAATGATGCCTTGACATTCCCGTGGTTGGACATTTAGAACCAGGATGCACACTGTGTGCCTCACTGCTGTTTTGGAGAATACCACTCTTAAGATTGTCTACAAGCCTGTCTTGATACTCCAGCATGCGCAAATCCCTTTCTAGAGGTGAAAGCATCCGGCTAATTTTACTTTTGTACCATGGATCTAACAGAAAGGCAACCCAGTAGTCAGCACTATTTCTATCCCTTAGAATATGGGCATCATGTTGAAAATAGTGCAGCAAGAAGGCACTCATGTGTTGGTCAATTCCATGATCTCCAAGTTGATGGCATGATAACACTCAAGGTTATTTTCTACATCCCCTCCCGCAAACCACGGATATCAGAGAGGGTATCATTATCCTCTTCATATCTTGCCTGTTATGCATCAATCACCTCATCCTACTTCATTTGTTCCTGGGCTTCTGCATCCTCATTAACAGTTTGTCTGGTTACATGAGTCCCACTCAATCATTATGAGCTACCTTCCCATGGCACTCGCCTGTGTGATGACAGTCCAGAAGTTTGAGATAGTGTTATCCCTTCTGCATCCTCCTTTGCTTCCACCTCTTCCTCTGGACCACCTTAAGCGGACTAATCAGACTGTGCTTCTGCATGTAGATGACTGGAATAGTGATGCTGATGATGGCATTTTAGTAGCCATTTCGAAACTATGTAGAAGGGTGCATAAGTCCTTCATCTGTGCCCACTCCACAAACGTGAGTTGTCTGAACAGTGTTGGCACAGGCTATGCAAAAAAACATACTGCACTATGGCTCGTTGCTGCTGCTACAGTCACTGCAACATGTGCAGAGTGGAATTCCACCATGTTAGAAGATTGCAAATCAAACAGTTAACCGATAGTCCAAATGACCTCTGTAGCACTATCAATACAAGTTGACCTGTGGGATGTGATCGGCTGAAGTGAGCACACAGCATCAGTGCTTTCTGCAGCAACATATCCAGGCTGGGATAAAGGAGAAATTGCTGTGCCAACAGGTTGAGGATGTGAGCCATGCAAGGGACATGTGTGAGGATGCCCCGGCATAAGGCAGCAACGAGGTTTGCACCATTATTACACACGGCCTTCTTAGTTTCCAGGTCCAGTTGAGACAGCCATTGCTCTAACCCAGACTGGATAGCTTTCAACAATTCTTCAGCTGTGTGACTGCGATCTCTAAGGCATACTAATTTGAACACTGACTAATTGTGGTGATTCATGGCTGCACAGTACGAAATTGGGGGAATTCTATCTGCACTGTTGGAATGCGGTTCAGATTAAGGGAAAGGTTAAAGGCACAGGTGGAAGCTCTAGAGGAGGTGGAGGAGCCAGAAGATGTGGAGGAATTGTTAGACTCAGAGGTTTGTCCCACAAGCCTTCGGGGATTCAAAGACTTGTGGAGCAGACCCTTGACCAGCTACCCCCACAGCCACCAAAGTCACCCAGTGCCCAGTCAGTGGGATGTATCGCCCTTGTCCATGTTTGCTTGTCCAGGTGTCAGTTGTGAAATGCACCTTGGCAAACATAAATCTTTTCAAGGAACGGATGATGTTGTCGATGACATGCTGGCATAGTGCAATCACAGCTTTCAAAGAAAAGTAATGGCAACTGGGCAATTGATATGGGGGGACAGCGATGGCTATCACCTTTCTGAAAGCATCTGTATCCACCAGGCAGAAAGGCATCATTTCCCTGGCCAACAGATTGAAGATGGTGGAGTTCAAGCTCTTAGATTTGTCATGTGTAGGAGAAAACATTCTTTTATGTGACCACAAATTTGGGGCTGAGGACTGGCTATTGTGCTGAGAGAGAGTGGAATACGGGGAACAGGACAAGCTGCTGGACTATGAGTAAAGTGGAGGCGGAGATGCTATGAAATACTGAGAAAGATGTGTTGTACTAGGTGACACAAAAGCAGCAGTTATGTCCTCTTTTGTAACAGCTGATGGGCTTTCACTCACTCTGATTGTAGGGGTAAACAAGTGGAATTTCTCTGGCCTGAGACCTGTGTAAGAAGACTTAGTATGGTGACAGTGGATTAAGAAGCAGCAGATGGGGTTAATGGGATGGCCAGTGGTTGTCAAGGCCTGCTAGTCCGCATTTTAGCATTGTGAGATTCCCACACTAAGGCCTGTTGATCGGGCATGTGTTAATGCATGTAGTTGTTTGACAAGTTATCTGTCAAATTAGCAAAAAAAAAAATCAGTAAAGGCAAAAATTGCAGTAATTTGACAGATAACTAGTGTTGAGCGATACCTTCCGATATTCGGAAATATCGGTATCGGATTGGATCGGCCGATATCCAAAAAATATCAAATATCACCGATACCCGATACCAATGCAAGTCAATGGGACACAAATATCGGACTTAAAATAAGCCCTTTCTGTCCTTGACATCCTGTTCTGAAGGAGGGAAGAGTGTAGGCGGTGCGTGGGCGGAGACTGTGTGACTGTGGGACCGTGGGGGGTCTGTGCAGGCCTGCCAGGGGTCTGTGCAGGCCTGCTGGGGGTCTGTACGGGCCTCTTGGGGGTCTATGCGGGCTGCATACAACATACTACATACATAGTACATACATACAACATACATACAACATACATACAACATACTACATACATACTACATGCATACATACTACATACATACTACATACCACATACATACAACATACTACATACATCCATACAACATACATACAACATACATACATACATACATACATACTACATGCATACTACATACATATTACATACATACAACATACTACATACATTCATACAACATACATACAATATACATATATACTGCATACATACTACATGCATACTACATACATACATACTACATACATACAGCATACATACTACATACATAAATACTACATACATACTACACACATACAACAGACATACTACATACATACTGCATTCATACATACATACTACATACATACTACATACATGCAAAATACTACATACATCCATACAACATACATGCAACATATATACATACATACTACATACATATTACATACATACAACATACTACATACATCCATACAACATACATACAATATACATATATACTGCATACATACTACATGCATATTACATACATACATACTACATACATACAGCATACATACTACATACATAAATACTACATACATACAACATACATACTACATACATACTACGTTCATACATACTACATACATAAAACATACATACAACATACTACATACATCCATACAACATACATGCAACATACATACATACATACTACATACATACTACATACATACAACATACTACATACATCTATACAGCATACATTAAATATACATATATACTGCATACATACTACATGCATACTACATACATACATACATACTACATACATACAGCATACATACTACATATAAATACTACATACATTCTACACACATACAACATACATACTACATACATACAACATACATACTACATACATACTACATACATACTACATACATACTACATGCATACCTACATACATACTACATACATACTACATGCATACATGCATACATACATACTGCATACATACTACATACATACTACATGCATACCTACATACATACTACATACATGCTACATACATACTACATACATACTACATACATACAACATACAGACTACGTACGTACACACATACATACAGTACAGACCAAAAGTTTGGACACACCTTCTCATTGAAAGATTTTTCTGTATTTTCAAGAATGTAAAAACTGTACATTCACACTGTAGGAATCAAAACTATGAATTAACACATGTGGAATTATATACTTAACAAAAACGTGTGAAACAACTGAAATTAAGTCTTATATTCTAGGTTCTTCAAAGTAGCCACCTTTTGCTTTGATGACTGCTTTGCACACTTTTGGCATTCTCTTGATGAGCTTCAAGAGGTAGTCACCGGGAATGGTTTTCACTTCACAGGTGTTCCCTGTCAGGTTTAGTAAGTGGGATTTCTTGCCTTATAAAAGGGATTGGGACCATCAGTTGTGCTGAGCAGAAGTCTGATGGACACACAGCTGATAGTCCTACTGAATAGACTGTTAGAATTTGTATTATGGCAAGAAAAAAGCAGCTAAGTAAAGAAAAACAAGTGGCCATCATTACTTTAAGAAATGAAGGTCAGTCAGTGCAAAAAATTGGGAAAACTTTGAAAGTGTCCCCAAGTGCAGTTGCAAAAACCATTATGCGCTACAAAGAAACTGGCTCACATGAGGATGGCCCCATGAAAGGAAGACCAAGAGTCACCTCTGTGTCATGGTCTGCTGAATTTCTGGGATTAGGTGGTTTTAGGGTTAACTTGGATGGCCTCACTTTTTTTTCCGCGGGATCCGTTTTTTTCTCATAGAGTTGTATTTGTGCCAAATTGTGCCTGATGGCCACACATTTCATCTGTTTTTCCGTTGTAGTATGTATGTAGTATGTTGTATGTATGTGTTAGGAGTCAAGTTTCCTCTGCTGCACAGGGGGAATCTCGATCCGTGTCTGCTGCGGTCTCCCATTCTGCATCGGCCGCTGTGCAGCCTGCTCAGCGGAGACGTCGCTCCCAGCACCTCACTGAGACTGATACTGTGCAAAGGGTTACTACTGCCTCTCCAGGCTCTGCTATTATACCCTGCAATGATCTGCGGCGAGCAGGCTTTTCTGGGTCTAAGTCCTGCTTTGCACACACTGAGCATGCCCAGGGCGGGATCTCTCAGTGGAGATCTAGGGTCACATGCTCAGGTACTGCAGCGACTTCCATTGGTCCTTCTCACGGAAGGTCCTGCAGGTGCTAGGACTAAGTTCTGCTTTGCACACTGAGCATGCCCAGGGCAAGACCTCTCAGTGGAGATCTAGGGTCACATGCTCAGGTACTGCAGCAATTCCATTGGTCCTTCTTTGACGGGTCTTGTACCTGCAGCAGCTATTTAAGGCTCGCATGGCCATGCGCTAGTATCAAATGTGTTTTGGCTTATGCCAGTGGATACTATACCACTCAGTTCTATGTGGTGTGAAGCTGTTAGCATTGGGACTGTACACTCAGGCAGGCAGCTAACATCAGTGGGGGCAATTAGCCTAGTTAGGGCATTAATTTTGTGTACAGTGCGACTCTGTGAGGCAACAGAGTTCGCTACCAGTTCACACGGGGTGAAGCCTAACTCACGTGTGAGCTCAGAGTCCATCCGCCTTTACTTAGCAGCAGATATCTCTGCACAGTGGATCCCGGGATGCGAACGCACCTTGTAGCTATCTACCTATTACTCGGTGCGTTCCGCTAGCCCTAACAGTATATATGTATGTATGATGTAGTATGTATGTAGTGTGTATGTAGCATGTTTGTATGTAGTATGTATGTAGTATGTATGTATGTATGTAGTATGTAAGTAGTATGCATGTAGTATGTAGTATGTATGTAGTATGTTGTATGTATGTTGCATGTAGTATGTATATAGTATGTATGTATGTTGTATGTATGTTGTATGTATGTAGTATGTTGTATGTATGTTGTATGTAGTATGTAGTATTTTTTTTTACACTCAATACATTAGCCGGATGAAAGGACTACTACTGTCCCATCATTGGCTAATGTGTCAATCACTGCCATTGTAGCAGGCATAGCCCGATGGGACTTGAAGTCCCATCGGATGATGCCTGCACACCTGCACAGACCCCCGGCAGGCCTCACAGACCTCAGAAAGGCCCATACAGACCCCCGGCAGGCCGCACAGACCCACGGAAGGGAGCATAGACCCCCTGAGAGGCCCGTACAGACCCCAGGCAGGCCGCACAGACCCCCGAGAAGCCCATACAGACCCCCGGCAGGCCGCACAGACCCCTGGCCGGCCGCACAGACCCCCGAGAGGCCCGTACAGATCCCCGGCAGGCCGCACAGACCCCCGGCAGGCTGCACAGACCACCAGCAGGCTGCACAGAACCCCCGAGAGGGCTGCACAGACCCTTGGCCTGCTGCACAGACCCCCAAGAGGCCCATACAGACCCTCGGCAGGCCCGCAAAGACCCCCCACGGTCATGCACAAACCCCACCCGCACACACAGATGCAGTCTCCGCCCACACACCGCCCACACTCCATTATAGTACATCATTGCACTATAGGAACTTCCAATTCTGGTATCCGATATCTTAAAAATATCGGAACTCAGTATCAGAAATCCGATACAGCAAATATCGGCCGATACCCGATATTTGTAGTATCGGAATGCTCAACACTGCAGATAACCTTGTATTAGGTCATCCTTTGCGGATTCAAAAAAGACCCAGACTAGGTTAGGTTAGTAGAGGGGCTAATATAAGGTCTAGCAGTGCCCTAATTCTTATTGGATTATGAACCAGTGTGAAAGTAATTGTTATTCATTGTTGTCAAAAACTTGGTTCCTTAGCAGTACCTGCAGGTTTCTGCTTCCCAACATATATCAGGGTAGTTCATGTCCCCCATATTAATTCTCCAATTCGCTGCCTCTTTTATTTGCTTTATAAAAGTATTTTCTTTTTCTACTGCTTCTGTTATATTTGGAGACTTATAACATACCTCTATCAGTATTTCATTATGCTTCCTCCCCTTATCTCTACCAACATGGATTCTACATTATCATTAGCCCCACATAGTAACATAGTAACATAGTAACATAGTTAGTAAGGCCGAAAAAAGACATTTGTCCATCCAGTTCAGCCTATATTCCATCATAATAAATCCCCAGATCTACGTCCTTCTACAGAACCTAATTGTATGATACAATATTGTTCTGCTCCAGGAAGACATCCAGGCCTCTCTTGAACCCCTCGACTGAGTTCGCCATCACCACCTCCTCAGGCAAGCAATTCCAGATTCTCACTGCCCTAACAGTAAAGAATCCTCTTCTATGTTGGTGGAAAAACCTTCTCTCCTCCAGACGCAAAGAATGCCCCCTTGTGCCCGTCACCTTCCTTGGTATAAACAGATCCTCAGCGAGATATTTGTATTGTCCCCTTATATACTTATACATGGTTATTAGATCGCCCCTCAGTCGTCTTTTTTCTAGACTAAATAATCCTAATTTCGCTAATCTATCTGGGTATTGTAGTTCTCCCATCCCCTTTATTAATTTTGTTGCCCTCCTTTGTACTCTCTCTAGTTCCATTATATCCTTCCTGAGCACCGGTGCCCAAAACTGGACACAGTACTCCATGTGCGGTCTAACTAGGGATTTGTACAGAGGCAGTATAATGCTCTCATCATGTGCATCCAGACCTCTTTTAATGCACCCCATGATCCTGTTTGCCTTGGCAGCTGCTGCCTGGCACTGGCTGCTCCAGGTAAGTTTATCATTAACTAGGATCCCCAAGTCCTTCTCCCTGTCAGATTTACCCAGTGGTTTCCCATTCAGTGTGTAATGGTGACATTGATTCCTTCTTCCCATGTGTATAACCTTACATTTATCATTGTTAAACCTCATCTGCCACCTTTCAGCCCAAGTTTCCAACTTATCCAGATCCATCTGTAGCAGAATACTATCTTCTCTTGTATTAACTGCTTTACATAGTTTTGTATCATCTGCAAATATCGATATTTTACTGTGTAAACCTTCTACCAGATCATTAATGAATATGTTGAAGAGAACAGGTCCCAATACTGACCCCTGCGGTACCCCACTGGTCACAGCGACCCAGTTAGAGACTTTACCATTTATAACCACCCTCTGCTTTCTATCACTAAGCCAGTTACTAACCCATTTACACACAATTTCCCCCAGACCAAGCATTCTCATTTTGTGTACCAACCTCTTGTGCGGCACGGTATCAAACGCTTTGGAAAAATCGAGATATACCACGTCCAATGACTCACCGTGGTCCAGCCTATAGCTTACCTCTTCATAAAAACTGATTAGATTGGTTTGACAGGAGCGATTTCTCATAAACCCATGCTGATATGGAGTTAAACAGTTATTCTCATTGAGATAATCCAGAATAACATCCCTCAGAAACCCTTCAAATATTTTACCAACAATAGAGGTTAGACTTACTGGCCTATAATTTCCAGGTTCACTTTTAGAGCCCTTTTTGAATATTGGCACCACATTTGCTATGCGCCAATCCTGCGGAACAGACCCTGTCGCTATAGAGTCACTAAATATCAGAAATAATGGTTTATCTATTACATTACTTAGTTCTCTTAGTACTCGTGGGTGTATGCCATCCGGACCCGGAGATTTATCTATTTTAATCTTTTTTAGCCGGTTTCGCACCTCTTCTTGGGTTAGATTGGTGACCCTTAATATAGGGTTTTCATTGTTTCTTGGGATTTCACCTAGCATTTCATTTTCCACCGTGAATACCGTGGAGAAGAAGGTGTTTAATATGTTAGCTTTTTCCTCGTCATCTACAACCATTCTTTCCTCACTATTTTTTAAGGGGCCTACATTTTCAGTTTTTATTCTTTTACTATTGATATAGTTGAAGAACAGTTTGGGATTAGTTTTACTCTCCTTAGCAATGTGCTTCTCTGTTTCCTTTTTGGCAGCTTTAATTAGTTTTTTAGATAAAGTATTTTTCTCCCTATAGTTTTTTAGAGCTTCAATGGTGCCATCCTGCTTTAGTAGTGCAAATGCTTTCTTTTTACTGTTAATTGCCTGTCTTACTTCTTTGTTTAGCCACATTGGGTTTTTTCTATTTCTAGTCCTTTTATTCCCACAAGGTATAAACCGCTTACACTGCCTATTTAGGATGTTCTTAAACATTTCCCATATATTATCTGTATTCTTATTTCTGAGGATATTGTCCCAGTCTACCAGATTAAGGGCATCTCTAAGCTGGTCAAACTTTGCCTTCCTAAAGTTCAGTGTTTTTGTGACTCCCTGACAAGTCCCCCTAGTGAAAGACAGGTGAAACTGTACAATATTGTGGTCGCTATTTCCTAGATGCCCGACCACCTGCAGATTTGTTATTCTGTCAGGTCTATTAGATAGTATTAGGTCTAAAAGTGCTGCTCCTCTGGTTGGATTCTGCACCAATTGTGAAAGATAATTTTTCTTGGTTATTAGCAGAAACCTGTTGCCTTTATGGGTTTCACAGGTTTCTGTTTCCCAGTTAATATCCGGGTAGTTAAAGTCCCCCATAACCAGGACCTCATTATGGGTTGCAGCTTCATCTATCTGCTTTAGAAGTAGACTTTCCATGGTTTCTGTTATATTTGGGGGTTTGTAACAGACCCCAATGAGAATTTTGTTACCATTTTTCCCTCCATGAATTTCGACCCATATGGACTCGACATCCTCATTTCCTTCGCTAATATCCTCCCTTAAAGTGGACTTTAGACAAGACTTTACATAGAGACAAACCCCTCCTCCTCTCCGATTTTTACGATCCTTTCTAAACAGACTGTAACCCTGTAAGTTAACTGCCCAGTCATAGCTTTCATCTAACCATGTCTCTGTTATTCCCACTATGTCAAAGTTACCTGTAGATATTTCTGCTTCTAGTTCTTCCATCTTGTTTGTCAGGCTTCTGGCGTTTGCAAGCATGCAGTTTAGAGGATTTTGTTTTGTTCCAATCTCCTCGCTGTGGATTGTTTTAGAAATGTTCTTACCTCCCTTCTGAGTATGTTTTCCTGGATCTTCTTTGTTCAAGTCTAATGTTTTTCTTCCCGTCCCCTCTTCTTCTAGTTTAACGCCCTCCTGATGAGTGTAGCGAGTCTTCTGGCGAATGTGTGTTTCCCAGGTTTGTTGAGGTGTAGTCCGTCTCTGGCGAGGAGTCCATCGTACAAGTAATTCACACCGTGGTCCAGGAATCCGAATCCTTGTTGTCTGCACCATCGTCTTAGCCAGTTGTTTGCATCAAGGATCCTGTTCCATCTCCTGGTGCCATGCCCGTCTACTGGAAGGATAGAAGAAAAAACTACCTGTGCATCCAGTTCCTTTACTTTCTTCCCCAACTCTTCAAAGTCTTTGCAGATTGTCAGTAGGTCCTTCCTTGCCGTGTCATTGGTGCCAACATATATCAGAAGAAATGGGTGGACGTCCTTGGAGTTGAAGAGCTTTGGTATCCTATCGGTCACATCCTTGATCATCGCACCTGGAAGGCAGCATACTTCTCTTGCAGTTATGTCCGGTCTGCAGATGGCTGCTTCTGTGCCTCTCAGTAGTGAGTCTCCCACCACCACCACTCTTCGTTGCTTCTTGGCTGTACTTTTTGCTGTCACTTGTTGCTGTGTGCCCTTTTCTTTTTTGCTTGCTGGTATTGCTTCATCCTTAGGTGTGCCATCTTCATCCTCTACAAAGATTTGATATCGGTTCTTCAGTTGTGTGGTTGGTGATTTCTCCATGGTCTTCTTGCTTCTTTTGGTCACATGCTTCCACTCATCTGCTTTTGGAGGTTCTCTGACACTTTTTTCACCTTCTGTGACCAGTAGAGATGCTTCTGTTCTGTCTAGAAAGTCTTCATTCTCTTTGATGAGTTTCAAAGTTGCTATTCTTTCTTCCAGACCCCACACCTTTTCTTCTAAAAGGGCCACTAGTCTACACTTCTGACAGGTGAAATTTAATTCTTCTTCTGGTCGATCTGTGAACATGTAGCACATGCTGCAGCTCACCATGTAGGTTGTCACATCTGCCATGTTGCTCCTAGATCCTGCTGACTTGCTGTGTGTTTTCCTTCTTGTGTAATCTACTCAGCCAAGCTCTCTTGCAATAATGTCCTACAGGCAAAAATTAGCGCGCCGTAAGGCACCTGGAATATGCAAATTAGCCTCCTCAAGCTTGAATCCCTGGTTTGGTGATTCTTTCCAAGCAGCTGGTCCCGGCTGTACCCAACGATCTTCTAGTTTAGGGAGACTCTTCGCTTTCCCAGAAGGCACCTGGAATATGCAAATTAGCCTCCTCAAGCTTGAATACAGGTCCTTCTCAAAAAATTAGCATATAGTGTTAAATTTCATTATTTACCATAATGTAATGATTACAATTAAACTTTCATATATTATAGATTCATTATCCACCTACTGAAATTTGTCAGGTCTTTTATTGTTTTAATACTGATGATTTTGGCATACAACTCCTGATAACCCAAAAAACCTGTCTCAATAAATTAGCATATTTCACCCATCCAATCAAATAAAAGTGTTTTTTAATAACAAACAAAAAAACCATCAAATAATAATGTTCAGTTATGCACTCAATACTTGGTCGGGAATCCTTTGGCAGAAATGACTGCTTCAATGCGGCGTGGCATGGAGGCAATCAGCCTGTGACACTGCTGAGATGTTATGGAGGCCCAGGATGCTTCAATAGCGGCCTTAAGCTAATCCAGAGTGTTGGGTCTTGCGTCTCTCAACTTTCTCATCACAATATCCCACAGATTCTCTATGGGGTTCAGGTCCGGAGAGTTGGCAGGCCAATTGAGCACAGTAATACCATGGTCAGTAAACCATTTACCAGTGGTTTTGGCACTGTGAGCAGGTGCCAGGTCGTGCTGAAAAATGAAATCTTCATCTCCATAAAGCATTTCAGCCGATGGAAGCATGAAGTGCTCCAAAATCTCCTGATAGCTAGCTGCATTGACCCTGCCCTTGATGAAACACAGTGGACCAACACCAGCAGCTGACATGGCACCCCACACCATCACTGACTGTGGGTACTTGACACTGGACTTCAGGCATTTTGGCATTTCCTTCTCCCCAGTCTTCCTCCAGACTCTGGCACCTTGATTTCCGAATGACATGCAAAATTTGCTTTCATCAGAAAAAAGTACTTGAGACCACTTAGCAACAGTCCAGTGCTGCTTCTCTGTAGCTCAAAAGTGGCTTTACCTGGGGAATGAGGCACCTGTAGCCCATTTCCTGCACACGCCTGTGCACGGTGGCTCTGGATGTTTCCACACCAGACTCAGTCCACTGCTTCCTCAGGTTCCCCAAGGTCTGGAATCGGTCCTTCTCCACAATCTTCCTCAGGGTCCGGTCTCCTCTTCTCGTTGTACAGCGTTTTCTGCCACATTGTTTCCTTCCAACAGACTTACCATTGAGGTGCCTTGATACAGCACTCTGGGAACAGCCTATTTGTTGAGAAATTTCTTTCTGGGTCTTACCCTCTTGCTTGAGGGTGTCAATGATGGCCTTCTTGACATCTGTCAGGTCGCTAGTCTTACCCATGATGGGGGTTTTGAGTAATGAACCAGGCAGGGAGTTTATAAAAGCCTCAGGTATCTTTTGCATGTGTTTAGAGTTAATTAGTTGATTCAGAAGATTAGGGTAATAGGTTGTTTAGAGAACCTTTTCTTGATATGCTAATTTATTGAGACAGGTTTTTTGGGTTATCGGGAGTTGTATGCCAAAATCATCAGTATTAAAACAATAAAAGACCTGACAAATTTCAGTTGGTGGATAATGAATCTATAATATATGAAAGTTTAATTGTAATCATTACATTATGGTAAATAATGAAATTTAACACTATATGCTAATTTTTTGGGAAGGACCTGTATAATCAGATAGGATGGGATTTAGAGGCAATTTTACATATAAACAAACCTCTTCCCCGAGCTAATTTGTACGGTTATACCTGAACAGTCTCTACCTCTGTAAATTAACAGACCAGTTGTCCAGTCATGTCATTGTTATTCTCATCATATCATAATTTTCTTCTAACAATATTATGTCTAATTCTTTCATCTTATTGGTGAGGCATCTGGCACTTTGTTTCTCTGTACCTGTATTCCTGCTTCATGTATTGATTTTCCTGATCCTTCCCTCAGTGCCACTTTCAATGTTATTTCTAATGCCCAGGTCACTATTTATACTATTTTCCCTCATGCACAGTAGTTGCCCTCCTCCACATTCCCTAGTTTAAACAATCCTCCAACCTCCTAGCCATTTTTTCCTTCATCACATCTGCACTCTCTCCATTGGGGTGCAGCCCATCCCCAGCATAGAAAGTAAATTTCTCATGGTGCTAGCGGTGATCTCATTGTGTTCACAACAGTTTATTGGGCCATTCACAGAAAGGTGCCATTGGGAACCACAGCTTCAGTAACCTGCGATAACCTCCTTGACGATACCACAGGTCAATAAAGCTGCACTTTAATGCTCAGCTCAGTATCTCATTGATGCCATACTGAAGGATCGCATCATGCCACTGTTCATCAAGGTATCTAGATGAAGCAGAGATGGATTACAGCATGGGACAAATTAATTTAGTCAGATAGATGAGGAATATGGAGTGTTTTATTTTAAATTTTGCACTATTAAATATACAAGAGAGGATGGGAAGTGTAAATTTAAAATAAAGGAGTCTGTGTCTTTCTATTGAAGGACTTTATTCTCGCTGTGTATTTTTTACTATATGGCTATGGGGTCAGTAAAGGAGTCATGTTATAGATACCTCTCCATTACTAACCCCTGGACTTGATGTCTGCGGCCATAAAAAAGCTGACATCAACCCCAACCATATTATTTCACTTGCGACCACACCAGAGTAAGTGGGAAAGGCAAGGCTAGGTGCCAGAATTGGCTCATCTTATTGATGCGCCATTTGTGTGTCCGCTGAGGGTTGATGATATAAGTGTTATGGCTGGTGGAATGCACCGAGTAAATATAGAGATAGTATAGGTGCGTTCGCAGCCTGGGGTCCACCGTGCAGGAGTGGAACCTGCTGCTAGTAAATGGCAGCACTATATGGCAGCAATATGCCTGAGTAGACACGGGTTCCGTCACCCAGTACGTATAGGAGCGAACTCTGTTGCTTCACAGAGTCGCCGGGATTAAAAGTAACGCTGTGCTTTATTAACGTCACAGAGGATCAAAGCTGACTAACGGAGCAGGTAGCATGCAGTGGTCATACAGTCAGCAACAGCACACAAATAACTCATCTCCGGAGGAGCCGGAAGTCTAGTGCCTAAACGCCAGCCCTAAATTCACACAAACTCCTCTCCGGAGGTGCCGGAATTCTAGTGGCTAAACACCAGCCCTAAATTCACACAAACAAACTCCTCTCTGGAGGTGCCGGAATTCTAACAGCTTACAGCCAACCCTGAGCATATGCTGACACAGACCATAAAGTAGCTAAGCTCATACACTCATGAACATAAGTTGATACTAGCGCATGGTGTGCAAACCTTTTATAGAAAAAGCTCTTCAAGACCTTCCTAGTGGTCCAATAGGAACTGCGTCATGACCTGAGCATGTGACCCCCGACCTCCAATGAGAGGTCGTCCCTTGGGCATGCCCAGTAGAGGAAAAGCAGGACTTAGTCCCAGGAGCGTCTGCTCACCACAGAACAGTGCTGGTTACAAAGGCTGAGCCTGGAAGATCGGCAGTAACCAAGCGCACAGTATCTGCCTGAGCCAGACGCTGGGACCGACGTCTCCACTGAGCAGGTTCCACTGCGGCTGGAGAAGAATGGGAGACTTTCAGTGGAGGTGGTTCGAGATTCCCCCTGTGCTGCGGCAGGAACTCAACACCTAACAATAAGCCTCGTAGGGGAGCCAAATATCCATTGCCCCCTCCCTGGCTATTAATATCAGCCCTCAGCTGTCCATTTAGCCTTTGCTTGTTAGAATTTAAAGGGTGACCCTAAGTCATTTTTGCTGGGGTCCACCTGTAAACCAGTAAAGGCTAAGAAAGCAGCAGTGAGTTGTTATTAATAGCCTGGGAACATTTAGTGCTAATGGCACCTTTCCCAGACTATTAATATCAGCTACCAGTGGGCGGATTTTCCTCTTCTGTTCATGAAAAATCTGAAGGAGCCCAAGCCGTTATTTATTATGTACTTATTTAAAAACACTATCATGAAAGTCGATTAACGACAGCAGGCGGCAATGATGACAGTTGTAGTTAGCGATATACACACAATGGCCTTTGACTACCATTACCATCAGAGTTGCCTGATCTCTCTGATCGCAGGGAGAGCAGGCAACAATGATCAGAGCTGCCTTCAGCACCTGGCACCTGGGAACAACGTGAACTCTATGGCTTTTCTCAGGCACGTGTCACACTGATGATGTGCATGTGTGAGGTGTGCATTTTTTCGGTGGTGCTGGTTAAAAATGGACATGTCTACGTGTTTTTCACAAGGACTCATGGTCCGTGTGAAAAACTTAACAAGTGCGCACCACCATTGAATACAATGGGTGTGTCCTTAAAAAACAGACGCATAAGGACTTCAAAAACGGAAGTGTGAAGGGGGCTAATTCCCCTAAATGTTCTTTAAGGACCTTCTACCCACCTCTATATTTGGCATTGGTCATGATATGTACCATGAACGCTGAATCTTCAAAAGCCTCTTTGAGCAATCTTTCATCATAATTAGCAATGTGCTGATTTCGAGCTCCAAGAAAACACACCGTTCTGCAATATTGACATCTTTTTGTCATTTGCCAACTTAGCAAACTTGTTGGACTGTGCCAGATCAGGGTTAGCCTCCCTAACATTTTTCCCTCTGCCCTGCCTTTTGTCACTCAGCCAGCTGCCCCACTGTTCTAAAGCTCCATACTAAGATCCTCCACCACAGTTACCACAGTGAGCACCTGCTCCATCAGCATCAAACTCCTTTCCATATTGTTTATGGATCCGTGTTGCCAGCTGCTTTTTTACATCCTTTACCTGAACTTCCAAATGTAAAAAGTGCACACATTTTGCAATGCATTATGCACCCTTAAATAGCAGTTCACATATTATGGACATACAGTATGAAATGATGTACACTGGATGGCATTGTCATTGGATGGCATTGTCAATAATGGAGTACATTTTCTTAACAGGGATCACACAAGGAAGAAGTAATAAGTAAATAAGCAGCAACACAGAAACAGTGATTTAGAACGAGTTCCTCCCTTTGAAACTCCCTGAATCCAAAGTAATAGAATTACCAGTCACACACTTAAGCCAAATCTCACTTGAAAACAAATCACCAGCAAGCTCTATCACATTTGCTATTTCTGATGATTTAAATACAGTTGCTTTTCATTTAGATGCAAATCACTGCAATATCTGCCATATCTGCACAGACCCAATTATTTGTTCTTTCACATTGTGTGTGTTTTGAGCCCGCTTCTTAGATCTGTGATATATTTATTTCAATTTTTATTTTTAACAAAATCAACCTAGTATTTCTACCCGTACAGTGCAAAAAATATATTCTAATGATTATCTCATGCGTTTTTTTTAATTTTTAGCTTAATAGTTGCCTCTATAGTACCAATCTGTTGGATTTTTTTTGCAATTTTTCACATTTTCATATTGCACAATTATCTAATCCGTAACAGAGTCCCAAAAATGGTGTTCTGTAAAGCCCAGGTATGTACTGGTATGCCCCGATAAGTGAAGGTCAGGTATGTACACCACAGCTCAATGCATCTATACAGTCTATAGGACTACTGCAAAATTCTGAGTACATTGCTTAGCTATTTGTGGAAAACCCATAAAGTAGTAATGGAACAGAAGTGAGCATCATTGACCACCACTTCATTCAGATTGGACTCTGCAGAGTTCAGTTCTCAAGATCGCTGGAGCTCTCAGCATTTGGAATGCAGTAGAATGCTAATACTGTAAGCTGTAATGAAAACTTTCCATTAATAGAGCGTTAAATAAAATTTTATAAACACATATAACATAAATAACATAAACCTCTAAATAGCTAGCGTTTATTGTGGAAATAAAAGTGTAGACAGTGAGGGAAATAAGTATTTGATCCCTTGCTGATTTTGTAAGTTTGCCCACTGACATAGACATGAGCAGTCTATAATTTTAAGGGTAGCTTAATTTTAACATTGAGAGATAGAATATCAAAATTAAAATACATAAAATCACATTGTATAAGTTATATTAATTTATTTGCATTTTGTAGTGAGAAATAAGTATTTGAACCCTCATTGGCAAGCACAGCAGTCAGACATTTTTTGTAGTCGATGATGAGGTTTGCGCACATGTCAGGTGGAATTTTGGTCCACTGCTCTTTGCAAATTATCTCTAACTCATTAAGATTTTGAAGCTGCCATGTGGCAACTCGAAGCTTCAACTCCCTCCATAAGTTTTCTATGTGATTAAGGACTGGAGACTGGCTAGGCCACTCCATGATCTTAATGTGCTTCTTTCTGACCCACTCTTTTGCTGCCTAGGCTGTATGTGTTGGGTCATTGTCTTGCTGGAAGACTCAGCCATGACCCATTTTTAATGTCCTGGCGGAGGGAAGGAGGTTCTCACTCAGGATTTTACAGTACATTCTCCTATTGATGTATTGAAATAGTCCTGTGCCCTTAGCAGAGAAACACCCCAAAACAGAATGTTTCCACCTCCATGCTTGACAGTGGGGACGGTGTTCTGTGGGTCATAGGCAGCATTTCTCTTCCTCCAAACACGGCGAGTTGAGTTAATGCCAGAGACCCCAATTTTTGTCTCATCTGACCACAGCACCTTCTCCCAATCAATCACAGAATGAGCCAGGTGTTCATTGGCAAACTTCAGATGCCCCTGCACATGTGCCTTCTCGAGCAGAGGGACCTTCTGGGCACAGCAGGATTTTAAACCTTTACGGCGTAATGTTTTACAAATGGTTTTCTTGGTGACTGTGGTCCCAGCTGCCTTGAGATCATTAACAAGTTCTCCCGTGGAGTTGTAGACTGATCTCTCACCTTCCTCGTAGTCAAGGATACCCCACGAGGTGAGATTTTGTATGTTGCCTCAGATCAATGTCGATTGACAGTCATTTTCTATTTCTTCCATTTTCTTACTATTGCACCAACAGTTGTCTCCTTCTCACCCAGTGTCTTACTTATGGTTTTGTAGCCCATTCAAGCTTTTTACAGGTCTATGATCTTGTCCCTGACATCCTTATAAAGCTATTTGGTCTTGCCCATGTTGTTGAGGTTAGTGTCTGACTGATTAATTGAGTCTGTGCACAGGAGTCTTTTATAAAGGTGACTATGTAAGACAGCTGTCTTTAAAGCAGGTAACAAGTTGATTAGAAGCTGTCTGTAAGAGCCAGACCTCTTAATGGTTGGTAGGGGATCAAATAATTATTTCTCACTGCAAAAGCAAAACCCAAAGAAAATTAATTAATGTAAACAATGTGATTATCTGGATTTTATTTTTGATATTCTATCTCTCAATGATAAAATTAACCTACCCTTAAAATTATTGACTTTGCATATCATTGTTAGTGAGCAAACTTGCAAAATCAGCAAGAGATCAAATAATTAGTTCCCCACTGTATTTGCTGGTATATTTAAAAGAATGAGGAGCAAATTGTTCAGATGCAGTTACCAAAGAGTGAGACTTTATACATTCTCCAATCTCCACTATAGGCATTGCCTCTAAAATATGAGATCCAGTTCAGTGTACAAAAATTCCATTGCATTTTCTGTTGAATTCATACATTTTTAGGCTCCATTCAGAAATCATTCTATAATCCGTGTTTTTCATGGATAGAACATGCACCCATTGTAATCTGTGGTGCTGTTCAAATGTATGTACAAAAAAAAAAAATCACAGATACGTCCATTCTTTTGTTACAGCCACTGCTCAAAATTGCACATAAAATTCTATAGGTTTTTTTGAGAAATCAATGACAGCACGCATTGCAATATGTGTATTGTTTGTGATTAATATTGCACTGAATAGAATCTTTGCAATTTATTTATTTTTTCATATGGCAAACTATCTGCTTAAACACTGATGGTAAAATTTGAAACAATAACTAAACACTTCTAAACATCTGATCCAAAAACACTATTAAAAATGTAGACCATTTTTAACATATCAGAAGCACTGCTGTTCGAATGATTCCATAGACAGAGATAAATACTGCGTATACTTGCATATTAAATTGGAAATATTGTATAAAGATGTACTGAAGGCCCTAATTCACCTCAAAGTTTGTAAGTAGCCATAAATTCCTGTTTACACAATCCGGTTTGCTAAAACTATGAGTTTGTAGAAAAGATTAATAAAAACCAAGATGCAAGCTTCTCTTTTTGGATTCAATCCTAGCTTTGGCTTGAGTGTAGATTACATCAAAACAGCGCTGGGTGATTGCCTAGACATATTTCCGTGGATTTGTTCTCGCAGTACATATTGTGCTTAAGTATACAAGAATGAAATGCGTTTGATAAAATGTTATCTGGCATACAAAATGAAATAGATAAATCCAGTTCGTTTTTGCTTATGTTTATTTTGTGCATTGAATTCAAACAGGAAACTGTGTGCACTTCAACTGTTATCACAATGTGGTCAAGAAGACTGTGTATTTAACCATTTACACACAATTGATCATTACAGTATGTTCGTAGCTTAGTGAAAATCAGGGGTATGGCATGGGAAGCAGTGCTGGTAGTGCAACTAGCAATACTGAACTTGAAAATAAATGTTTTATATTGAATTTGAATTTGATAAAAATAATCTCACCAAACGTTGGTGGTGCTCACACACTACCGTTTATGCTTGGCATCACACCCCTGACAGAAGAAACGTATGTTTGGATTTTGTTGATAAAAAGTATTACAAAAATCTCCATACAAAAACTATTTTTTTATAGAAATCTTGCATTTCCACAAATAAACCTGAACATTTTTTTAAATAAAAATTGCTCGAGGAATTTTGTTCATTTAACGCCGACTGTATTGATGAATGCAGTCCGTTTAAAGCTCCCTGTGGAAAGTTCTTCTATGAGGCCCATACATTTTCCACAGTTGGAGGGAACTGCAGAGGCTCAATTGAGTTCGAAATGAAACAGGGACTTATTAAAAAATAAAAATCCATATTGTCGAAGTCGGATCCTGTTTGGCAAATTCACATTTCCCTCTCTTCAATACACAATGATATATTATTCTGTATTCCATAACAGCTACATCTCAGCATAAACATTCTGCACACAGAAATGCTGCAATCTAGTTGAATTGAACAATACGATTATTGCCTTGTTTACTGACATTTTGTTTTATTTACGACAGTGAAACACAGAGTCCACAAAGCATTTAAGAATCTTCTCATACTGTTTTCGATTGATTGATCATGTATAGTGATGAATTAGAATGCCATCATGATTTAATGTTGCCATTTCAACGTAAGAATGAATTTGGACATTTGTATTGGGGCACGTAATAAGAAACCACCTAGTTTTCCTTTATCTTTGCCACAGAAACGCAAAGAATTTACAGTCAATAAGATACAGTTTATGATTTCGTTATTCGACGGTTATTCTGGAATTTTTTTTTTTATTTCTTTTAATAATGTAAGCTTGAAAAATAACCTCTTATCCTTTTCTGACTTGGGACCTGGTAAAGCAACCACAAAACATACACATTTACATTCAGAAGAATGGTGGACCCCTTGAAGGAAAAAAAAAAAATCAACCTCCGCAGAAGTTCTTGATCATATCCATGACTCTTGCAGTTCTAGCCTGACTGAAGGATCAGTTTAAGTCTCAAGTTCATAGACGTAGCGACATGAGGTAACTCATTTTTATTTTGCACAGGTTGCATATTTCCACAGGAAACATTCTCGCAGAGTTGTTTGGAAAAGGAAAACAAAAAGCTGACAGTTTGTGCTTGGGGATGCCTGAAACCCAGCTCTATGCCATTGTTTCTTTTCCTGGCAACCTTCTGTCATTAAATGTATGCATGTTGATAACTTCCTCTGTCTTCACTATTACAGGAGGCTGCGGTTTATGTTTCAACCGTCGTTGACACTTTAGTGACATCCTTAATTCTTCTACCATTGCGCTACAGAAGGATCTCTGCAAATGCAAACATAAATAATGTTTTGGTTTTAGAGCAAGCAACAGTCACATGGGGTGTATAAACTATTAAAGATGTATTCTTCTGGCACAGCATGTCAGCTAAGCAACCCTGCAAATTTACCATGTTGCTGCCTGAAGCTTCCAACAAACTGCTGTCACTTAAATATGCATCACATAGTAATTAAAATGACTTATCAAGCTGCGAAAACTCATTGAAAATTTCACCTTGTCACTAAAATTATTTATCTGCCAACTAGTGCCTGGTGATGCACATTATAGGCAAATGCATTTGAGACATATGTTCTCTGGAAAACATATCCAAAAACATTTGTAGTTTGCACATTTTCATATTTGCTAGGTAAATTCGTTCTTTCGCACACAGTATTCACGTTCTAGCTTTTTAGTCGACTTAGAATTTATAGAGTTGGCAATTTAGAAAGCAGTTTACTAACAATGGCACATTGCATTCAACATGTTTCACTAATAGAGTGGGCCCCTTGAAAGAGAGGAGGGCCAATAGTCATAATAAAATACAATCTGTTTTTATATGTCACAGTATACTGTGCAGAGAAGAGACAGTCTTAAAAGAACACAGAATGCACTAACAGAGAGTTATAAAACTTATAACTAAATTAAATTGCTTTCAATATTTATCTAATAAAATATTTTGTCAAACAGAATTAAGAAATTGAAAACATTAAAGTTGTTATATTTTTAATGTATGCATATTTCTTGCAAAATAGCAACCGAAAAGTACCACTGATATGAAATTGATGGCAGAAGGCTGAGAATTATTGTTGTAATCATTTTACAAAATCAACAAATATTTATCACCTAGTCTGGGGTTCTATTTATTTTGTAGTATATTGTTAGGGCTAGATGATTTTTGGACTCTTTATTAGTTAAGTAATCTTGTCTGGTAGTCTAAACTAATTTATGAGTTTAGCTTGTGTAATTATGCTCTTAAATGTTTATATATTGGTGGCAGTCTAAGTAATTTTTTAAAACTCCTCTATTTAGCGCATGCAGTCCTGCTCATCATTATAGGCATCCATGAAGTTTAAGTACATAATGTGAAATATCTCCTGAAAAAATTGAATCAAGTGAAACAGTTTTTTTTGCATATAGCACTCGTGTTAAATACAAAAGAGCAAATGATAAACAATAATTGAAAACAAAAAGTAACTGGAAGGAAAAATAGAAAATCCTAAAGTTTGTGTGACCCTGGTATTGGCACCCTTTATATTAAATTAGTATGGAAACACATTTTAACTCGCCTGTGGTAAATCACAAATAAGAATCACCTGTGATTACATTGTTGGTTCCCATGTGACATGAATTAGCCAATGAATGATTACTTCAGTGTTTTAAAAAGCCACATGGTAGGCCCTCTTCTTTTGTCACAATGGTGAAGACAAAGGAGATGTGTGAGGACATCAAAACTACTAGTATTAGCAAATGCAAGACTTCCAAAGGGTATAAAGCCATCTCCAAAAACCTTGGTATTCCAGTTTCAACAGTGCACAATGTTATTAAGAAGTTTGTCAGGCATGGAACAGTCAAAAACCTGTGTAGAAGTTGGAGAAAGAGGAAAATTGACAAGAAATGTCTTCAAATGTTGGTGTGAATGGTGGAAAAAACACCATGTCAAACATCCAAAGACCTTAACGCAAATCAGGAGAGGTCTGGGGTCATGGTTTCAACACATCATACGGTACACACTAAACCAAGCTGAGCTTTATGAGGGAAAGCCAAGTAAGAAACCATTGCCGAAGAAAATATGTAAAAAGGAATGACTGATCTTTGCCAAAAAGTACCTTAATAAACCACAATACTTCTGGGAAATTGTTCAGTGGCAGGTGAAACAAAATAGAACTTTTTGGCAATGCAAAGCAACAGTTTGTTTACTGATGGCACAATAAAGCTTATAAGGAAAAGAACACCCTACCAACAGTTAAGCATGGTGGTGGATCCATAATGCTGAGGGGTTGCTTTGCTGCATCTGGTACTGGTGGTTTTGACTGTATCACATGAAATCAGCGAATTATCAAGATATTTTAGAGCAAAATGTCCTACCCAGTGTAAGAAAACTTGGATTGAGATCATGGGTCCTCCAGCACAACAATGACCCAAAGGACACATCCAAATGTACACATTAATGGTTGAAAAAGAAAAAAATGTACTTTTTTAAAATGGCCATCAATGAGTCCTGGCCTCAATCCCATTGAAAATCTTTGGGATAAGCTGAAATCTGCCATTGGGAAAAATAACCCTGCAAACATTCAAGAGCTTGGACAAACTACAAAGGAAGAGTAGGAAAAAATACCAGCTGAGAAGTGCAAGAAGCTTATTGCTGGCTACAAAAAACGTTTGGAGGCTGTCATCATTGCCAAAGGTTGTGCAACCAAGTATTAATTACAAGTGTCTTACAGGAGTCTTCATTGCTGCACATGCTGTCTATTCTGTTTCTTCTTTGAAATTGCAACATGTAAGTTGAAAATCAATGTGTTATTGTAGTACTATGGATCACTAATTAAAAAATCCTGAGGATATAACTTTGGTACATTTCCATTTATTCCTGAAGATATTATAGTCTATGAAACAGATAAGGGATGCCAATAATGGTGAGCAGTACTGTAGCACTCCTAAAACATGCCTCTCTTGGCTTTATTTACTTTACGGTTGCCATTTGAGCTGTACTGATGTGGTTGCTTTGCATTTGGTAGATCATGCGCTTTGCAGAGTCTGTCTGGTGGCTTCCTGCCCGCAAAGATCTCCACCTCTGACATTGAATGTATTCTAACTTTACAATACATTCTATGCTTTTGTATACTGTATGCTCCTGTACTGTACCCTGTATGGCTGATTTTATCTTCACTGCATTTTTTTTAATAAGTGATGTGAAACTGAAAATGCTGCTCTGTTGAGGAGAATAGCAGAAGATAATTCTCTGCTGTATGCATCAACTGATTGCACTTGCAGTTTCACATTGACCTCTCAGCAACAAGAAGAAGGTAGAACTCAGCTTTGCACTGCTTACAATTACAAACTTCATTGAGGAAGGAGTGTAAGAAATGTTAGCTCCACTAAAGTAGAAACCAGCTAACAATGATGTAAAAACACATAGACAGCTATCTTAATGTAGAAGAATCAGCAATGAGGAGAAGCAGGGTGCTGCTGAAAAATATAGTTCTAAAGTTTAAGAATATGACAGCCCATTCAGCAATGTGAAGCAAAAGCAGATAGAGATGAAAATGTCACATCTGTACTACATAGAAACATTATGGTGGGCTTAGTCTACATATTAACAATACACTGCACTTTGTGAAAAGAGAATGGGGTTTTAGAAATAACTCGTTAACCTAGTAGTCTTGTCTGAAGTCTGAGTTGATTTAGGGAATACATTAATTTGAGAATTGTAAGTTTCCATTTCTAATAAAGTAAAAATAAACAATGTGCAGTACTCTGCAACAAATACAATAACATACAGGTGCTTCTCACAAAATTAGAATATCATCAAAAAGTTAATTTGTTTCAGTTCTTCAATACAAAAGGGAAATTCATATATTATATAGAGGTATTACAAACAGAGGGATCTATTTCAAATGTTTATTTCTGTTAATGTTGATGATTATAACTTACAGACAGTGAAAACCCAAAAGTCATTATCTCAGTAAATTAGAATAAACAAAAAACCCTGCTTAAGATTCCTAAGGGTTTAAAATGGTCCCTTAGTCTGTTTCCGTAGGCTCCACATTCATGGGAAGACTGCTGACTTGACAGATGTCCAGAAGGCAGTCATTGACACACTCCAGTAACTCCACAATGAAAGTAAATTTTGCATTTCATTGAGAAATCAAGGTCTCAGAGTCTGAAGGAATAGTGTAGAGGCACACAATCCAAGCTGCTTGAGGTCTTGAGAGAAGTTTCCACAATCAGTGATGGTTTGGGGAGCCATGCCATCTGCTGGTGTAAGTCCACTGTGTTTTATCAAGACCTAAGTGAGCACAATCGTCAACCAGGAAATTTTAGAGCACTTTATGCTTCCTACTGCTGGCAAGGTTTTGGAGATGGAAATTTCATTCTCCAGCAGGACTTGGCATCTGTTCACACTGTCAAAAATACAATTACCTGGTTTAAAAATAACAGTATCAATGTGTTTGATTGGCCAGCAAACTCGTCTGACCTTAATCCCATAGAGAATGTATGGGGTATTGTCAAGAGGAAGATAAGAGACACCAGACCCAACATTGCAGACAAGCTGAAGGCTGCAATCAAAGCAACCTGGGCTTCCATAACACCTCAGCAGTGCCACAGGCTGATCACCTCTATGCCACACCACATTGATGCAGCAGTTGATGCAAAAGGAGCCCCGACCAAGTACTGAGACATTTACTGAACATACATTTCAGTAGGCCGTTTCAGATTTTAGATTTCAGATTTTAAAATCATTTTTCAAGCTGGTGTTATAAAGTATTCTAATTCACTGAGATAATGACTTTTGAGTTTTCATTGGCTGTAAGCCATAATCATCAACATTAAAAGAAATAAACACTTAAAATAGATCACTCTGCTTGTAATGACTCTATATAACATACGAGTTTCTTTTTTTGTATTGAAGAATAATTTTTGATGAGATTCCAATTTTGTGAGAAGGACCTGTATGACATCATATGTATGAACAATATAAATGCCAAACATATTAAGAACTGCCATGGAAATATTTAGATAGTAAGAGGACATTTTTCTTCAGCACAGTTTGGTTGTTGAGATCTCTCTTCAGGGCCATAGAATAAATGTTACTTTGTGAAATATACTTGAAATAGAGTTTCAGATTTATTTGCACTCTGAACTGTTGGATCATATTATTTGTTTTACACTAGAAAAATTGAGTTTATGTGAAGCCTGAAGTATCCTGGTTAATAGATCTTTCAGCGCTGATGTTCCAGCTTAACAGTGCCATTTTTATATCTGCATGGTTTGAAGGCAGTTTCTGCAATTGCTTGCAGCCTTAAATAATGTGTTTCTTAACACCTTGAAGCTGTGTTATAAAATTCCTGCAGATGTGAGTGTTTTTTCTTGCTACCAGGACAACAATTACATTAAGAATTTATATGTTGCTAAATAAATTATGTGCCAGTGATTACATTATGTTTGAATCGTGCGTTTATTCATAATGGATCAATTTGCTTTAAATAAATGAAAAAGTTGAAGGCTAAAATATAGAGAAGACAAAGCACAAAAAGTGGTTGTCAAAGATTGAGATGGAGCACAAATTATATTTCTGTTTTTCTTTGTGGGAAAAAAGAACACTCTAGTTATTCACTTTAAATAAACTGAATCTTTTACTTTGCCCTTTGATACTGTTTCTTTGAAAGACACTTTCGAAATTCAGAATGAAAGTGCAAGGTTTGTTCAGAAGTTCATTACCTCTAGCACTGCACGTCAGATATTGTTTGAAATCTTGTTAAAATGTCTTAAAGCAATAATGGCAGTAATCTTGCAGCTTATAGCTTGTGTTAGAGGTCAATGTTTTCAGGTTTTCTAGAATACATCAATCAAAATGCTTTCCATTTTGACTGGAGTTAGCCCTGAATGAATATGAGGCCCTCCTGTGGGTTTCTTTTCTAATAAGCTTCTGTCTCTACAGGCTACTCCTTCTGGGAATTTGAATGATGTACTGCACAGTTGGAGGTTTTCAATCGAGCCTTATAAAGCCAGAGGCAGTAACCAAAATTTTAGGGAATGTTGACAAAGAAAAGAATCTTTGACGCATGACTATATTTAAAAAGAACTCTGTTTCATGTATCCAAATGATTATGACAGTGTTTTGTATCACACTTGGTTCTATATGTATGTGACAAAAGTAGGCATATTTTTCATATGTCAACTCTTAAATGTCACATACAGCACCATATAAAAATTTTAGGTATATATGAAAAAACTGCTGAAAAGTAAGAAATGTGTCAAAAATAGAAGTGTATTTTTTAATATTAATTAACAAAATGCTAAATTAATGAACAAAGGGAACAATTAAATTACTATATGATGTGACCATTATTTGCCTTTAAAAGACATTAAAGCATCAAATCTTCTAGGTACAATTGCACACAATGTTTGGGGGTACTCGGGAGGGAGGTTGCTTTAAACATCTTGAAAAATTAACCACAGATATTCTCTCGATATAATATTACACAAATCATCCTATCTTTTCATGTAATTTCACACAGATTCAATGAAGTTGGGATCAGGGCTCGGTGAGAGCTACAGTTGTGCTCAAACGTTTACATACCCTGGAAGAATTTTTGCTTTCTTGTTTTTTTTTCAGAGATTATGAATGATAACACCAAACATTTTCTCCACTTATGGTTAGTGGTTGGGTGAAGCCATTTATTGTCAAACTACTGTGTTTTCTCTTTTTAAATCATAATGAGAACCCAAAACATCCTAATGACTCTGATCAAAAGTTCACATACCCCATTTCTTAATACCGTGTATTGGCCCTTCTAACATCAATGACAGCCTGAAGTCTTTTGTGAATGAAGGCCTTTATTTTCTCAGATGGTAAAGCTGCCCACTCTTCTTGGCAAAAAGCCTCCAGTTCATGTAAGTTCCTGGGCTGTCTAGCATGAACTGTGCACTTGAGATCTCCCCAGAGTGGCTCAATGAAACTGAAGTCAGGAGACTGAGATGACCACTCCAGAACCTTCACTTTGTTCTGTTGTACATGATGACAGGCCAACTCAGCCTTGTGTTTTGGATTGTTGTCATGTTGGAATATCCAAGTAGTTCCCATGGCCTGCTTCCCGGCTGATGACTGCAAATTTGCCTCCTGTATTTGCTGATAACGTGCTGCATGCTTCTTTCCTTCAACTTTGACCAAGTTCCTGTGCTGTTGCAGGTCACACATTCCCAAAACATCAGCGATCCACCTCCACGCTTTACAGTAGGAATCGTGTTCCTTTCATCAGAGGCCTTGTTGACCTTTCTCCAAGTGTAATGTTTATGGTTGTGGACAAAAAGTTCAATTTTGGTCTCATCACTCCAAATTACTTTGTTCCAGAAGTTTTGAGGCTTGTCTTTGTGCTGTTTTGTAGATTGTAGGTGACATACTTTGTGGCATTTGTGCAGCAATGGCTTTCTTCTGGCAACTCGATCAGGCCGCCTATTTTTCTTCAAGTGCCTCCTTATTGTGCATCTTGAAACAGCAACACCACTAATTTTCAGAGAGTCCTGTATTTCAGCTGATGTTATTTGTATTTTTTTATTGCATCCTGAACAATTATCCTGGCAGTTGTGGACAACATTTTGTTGGTCTACCTGATCGCGGCTTTGTTTTTACAGAGCCCCTGATTTTCCATTTGTTAATCGCAGTTTGAACCTTGCTGACTGGCATTATCAATTCCTGGGATATCTTTTTATATCCCTTTCCTGTTTTATACAATTCAGCTACCTTTTCCCATAGATCCTTTGGCAATTCTTTTGCTTTCCCCATGAATCACAATCCTGAAATGTCAGTGGCTGGATGAAAGACACAAGAGTCTGTTTGGATCCCAGAAACTCTTTCAGTTTTTATGCACACACTGATTACAAGCAAACAGGTCACAAGTGAGGATGTTACCTTTGGCAGCCATTCAAACCCATTTGTGTCAACTTCTGCGCATGTTATCAGGCCAAAATCACCAAGGTATGTGAACTTTCGATCAGGGTAGTTTGGATGTTTTGAGTTGTCATTATGATTTAAAAAGAGAAAACACAGCAGTTTAACAATAAATGGCTTCACCAAACCACCAGCCATAAGTGGAAAAAAGTTTTGGTGTTATCATTCATATTTTCTGGGAAAAGGACAAGAAAGCAAAACTTTTGCCAGTGTATGTAAACTTTTGAACACAACTGTATTTTATTTTTTCTAGGACTCCTTTTTCTTCTTCCTAGTTCTTTATGACATTGACTCTTTTTTGGGGGTTGTTGACCTGATGAAAAATAAATATGTAGCTAACCAGATGCCTCCATATTGGTATTGCAATTAGTACCTGCCTGTATTACTCATATTTAAGGACTCCAAGAAATAGGCAATTGTGAGGCCTATAGATGTAGTGGTTGCTTCAAGATACTTAGTTTAGCACATGAAAACACATCATGTCTACATCCCTTAAAAATTGGAAGTTGTACGGTAGTGCCGTGAGCTCAGAGCTAATAGCCACCAGTGGGACCGTGCTTCTCCCACTAACTGTTGAGAAACGTATGGTCAGAAGAGATCTTTATTTAAGAATTACAGCCAAAAACATCCAAAAAACATGTAAATAGGGCTGAATTATTATTGTTCAGAAAAATAGGAGCTAGCTTGCAGAAAATTTTCAGCATGTCATCTTAACTGATGAGTCAAATTTTGACATATTTGACCATAGATGAAGGCAGTCTGTCTGCTGAGGGACTGCAGAGTGATAAAAATAATGAGTGACTGAAGGCAATAGTGAAGCATTGTGAAGGTTCCTTGCATGTTTGTAGCTGCATTTTAGGAAACGTAGTTGCATATTTTCTCAGGATTAATGGTGTTCTTAATGTAGAGAAATATAGAAACATATTTATCCATTATACAATATGTAATGGAGGCATCTGATTGTCTCCAAATTTAGCTCTGCAGCAGGACAATGACACAAACATGCAGTCAATGATGGCACTAGTGGATATTTTCCAATTTGAAGGAAAGTAAGTCTGACACCATCTGGTAAGTTTGACATCAGTCCAATATGTCTGACATCAGGAATGTGCAAATTTTTTGCGGGCATTATAAGAGATGACCTGCTAAAATATATTGTAGTAAATAATATGAAAACTGATAACCAGCATGAATTGAGTTTCTATGAGGAGGTAAGTGCTAATGCAGCTGATGTGATTTATCTGTTCTTTGCAAAGGCATTTGCTACGGTACCGAATAACAGCCTTATAATGAAGCTCCAGAATCAGGGAATAGAATAAATTATATGCAGAGGGGTAAAGAACTGACTAAAAGATAGGAAACAGTCTTCATAAATGGTACATTCACTAAAAAAGATACAGTCAGCATGGAGTACGGCAAGGATCTGTGCTAGGACTGATTTCTTTTAATCGCTTCATGACCTTGTCAGTGGGATTAGGAGTAAAGAATCTGATGACACTAAACTGTGTAGGATATTAAAAACTGACCTTGACTATAAAATATTACAAAACAATCTGGATAAGGAGAACGAATGGGTAAACACTTTGAAAATGAGATTTAGTGTTGATAAATGTAGAGTAATGTACTTAAAACAGAGTAATATATATAAAATGGGATTATACTTGGGACTACAGAACAGAAGAAGGACTTGGGTATTATGGTTACAAGTACGCTGATCAGCAGTACTCAATGTCAAGCAGCAACTGTAAAAGCTAATGACATTATATGGTGTATAAAAAGAGAGATAAAATCCTATGATCCCAAAGTATTGTTACCCCTCTATAAATCACGTGTACAATATGAGATCCAGTTTTGGGCTCCACATTTTAAAGAGGATATGTCACAGGTTTACCGCAGCAGAGCTGAGCCAGAAGTCTGCAGCATTTGATTTCTTCTACTCCTGCACTAATTAGAAGCATTTCATCTTCATATTACATGGTGCAAGTTTCTTTTAGCAGCACTTCTGGGGTTAATCTGCTCAGGGATAGCTCCTGAGAGCTTTCCTGCATTTAGGCTCTCAGCAGTGCCCTGTTAGTCACTCCCATCTTCTACACAATCTAGGCCCTAGCTAGCACTCATTGACACATAGTTTATGGCTGGAGGTGGTTGGTGGATGTTATTAGAGAAGGAGTTTGGTGCATTTTGAAAATCACACCTCCTAACCCATTCAACAAGGGGTTTAATGAGTATATTGAACCCACAATCCATTTCTGAAATGAGTGTAAAGCCAGGGTAAAATAAAAATGTATTTTGATTTTTTTCCTTAAGTGATTAGTTTAAAGGGTTGATTGTGACTTGTATAATCGCTACTTCCAACAGGTGGCGCTATAGAGTTCAAATCCTCTTTTTCTTTGAAGAGGCAATTTGCATAATACATTTCCCAGAGGAGCATTGCACAAATAAGCCTCCTTACCTTGACAAGCTAGATCTGGTATGTCACGATGCACAAGGAGAAACCTTACCCGTTAGACCCCAGTCCAAAGCCTCTCACCTAGCCAAATCAGTTCTCATGCTTTGCACTGACGAGGGCGAACAGCCCGAAACACCGTGTCTGTGAGTTGAGCTCCTGATTTGGCTCTTTATCCTACGTTATATTGCACGACTCGTTAAAGGGTTGATTGTGACTTGTAGGATCTCTGCTTCTAACAGGTGGCGCTATAGAGTACAAGTCCTCTTTCTCTCTGAAGAGTCAATTTGCATATTACATTTTCCAGAGGAGCATTGCATGGCAAATAAACCTCCTTACCTTGACAAGCCAGCTGGTATGTCACTCTCCACAAGGAGAAACCTTACCCCTTAGTTTATGAGGAACATTTTTGCATAGTAACTAGAATAGAAGCTATATTGTACGAATTTCTCTTGTACTGAGAGATATCCCACTTAGGGCAAATAGTGCCCATGGTCACATAGTGGGGACCAAAATTGAAGATGCACAGTATGATTTTAGAACTAAATGTTGGCTAGAATGAATTATAGACATCTCTGCTCATCGGCAAACGTTTCACATTGCAGAAGTATGTAAGGGTATCTTTACACTGTGTTTTTTTTCTGCAGGTTTGGTCATAAAACACCAAATATAGTGGAAAAAGTGCTAACAAAAAACTATGAATTGTTCCATTAATGTGTATGGAAAAACAACTTGATGTTCATATGTTCAAGCATTTGAGCATCTTTAACTGTAAATACTTCAGGCTTTTCAAAGACACCAAGTGCTTAAAAGAAGTAACATACATTTTTCAGACTTTTTTTTTACTAGGAAGATGCTCGCTACCTTACATGACAAATCAATGGAAAGACTAAAAGATGTTGGAAGACATCAGCATTTTCTAAGTGTTTTTGACTGAAAAGACAATAGCATTTTGAAAAATGCTTTATTGATGAAAAGAAAATCCGAAAAATAGCAGTTAAAATATATCTAAAAACTGCTGAAGAATTCACTATTTATCTATCTATCTATCTATCTATCTATCTATCTATCTATCTATCTATCTATCTATCTATCTATCTATTATCTATCTATCTTTATAAGAATAAAAAAGGAAAACGGCACAAAAAATAGAAAAAAGTGGGCTTTAATGCCAAGCTTGAGAAAGGATACTATATCCGAAACGTTGCCACACCGTTCAGGCATTAAAGTCGACATTTTGTTCGATTTTTTGTGTTGTTTTCCTTTTTTATTCTTATTATTGGAAACCATTGAACCATTGGTTTGGGAAGCGCTGCACGACAATTGTGGTAATATCAGATGCTGTTCCAATTTTGATCTATATCTATGTTTATATATTTATATAAATACATTTATACATAAATTTACACATACATACAGTATATATACAGTACATATATATATATATATTTATATATATATATATATTATGCACATATATATATGCACATGTATGTGAATATATATAAATAGATACATATAATGTATATATACATAAAAATATATATACGATATATATAATATTACATTTTTAGTCTAATTTTTAAATAGAAAATAAGCTTTGCTGCTATGAAAGAAATGTCTGATATGAACATTTCCATTGAATATAAAAATACACCATCTTGTGGTTATCAAAGAGGAATGCAAGAGCAAAAAATATTCTCAACTTTTTTCACATCTAGGTAAGCTGTCATACTTATGCCAAGTTAATCACTTTAAATTCCTAGGCTTATTCCACATTTGATAGTCATCATTCAAGTAGCTGTGGCTCTGGAGGTGAGAGTTCCCACTTCTGTATTATCATAAATAGCTGATTAAATCTTGTGTATTCTCATCTAATACTTCTGGTATAAAATCACTGGTTGATTGTTGTAAAACATGCATGGGTAAAGCAGTATTATGAAGAGATAATTGATTAGATCCAATGCAAATCAATTTGAGTCGATTTACATGAAATTTGCATGTTCTCCTGGCAAATTGAAACAATTTGGAATTTGATTTGCACGAATCAGAAAAAAATTCTGCATTGACATTTTACACATTGCAGAAGATTGCCTGAGTCACAGAATTATTATGCTTATATAGCACTATCATATTCCGCAGCGCTTTAGATACATTATCATCCCTGTCCCCTATGGGGCTCACAATCTAAATTCCCTATCAGTATGTATTTGGAAAGTGAGAGGAAACCTGAAAATCCAGAGGAAACACATGCAAACATTGGGAGAACATGCAAACTTCTTGCAGATGGTGTCCTTGGTGGGATTGGAACCCAGTGCTAGCCACTGAGCCACCATGCTGCTTATACAGAAGGATGGCATTACCCTAGAGTCGACCATACAGACTGCTCCTAATGCCTAATAGCAATTATATGGTGATTTTAGGATATTAAGGGGACGTTAAAACTCAACAATAGAGCCAGGAAGACGATCCCTAAAGCATTGGAAAAATACGCTACACATTAATAAATAGAAATAGTTTAAGAAGATGAGAGTAGTAGTCTCCGATAGAGAGTTGCAATCAATAGAGATATTGGACAGATGGCAGCACAAGTGCCAGAGTAATTGACTAATGAAATTGTGCATCCAGTAAGTAATTTGTAAAATGATAAAACCATTGTCAGACTGTGTGCTGGGGAGAACTCTCTCCTATACCATCCTCTAAGGCCATATCCTTGAGTTCAGTATTTGGTCAGTATTTTACTTCAGTATTTGTAAGCTAAAGTCAGGAGTGAAACAATCAGCGGAAAAGTAAATTAGAACATATGCTCCAGTTCTGCATTTTTCACCCACTCCTGGTTTTGGCTTTCAAATCTATATATAAAAATGAGTGTATGTTTGTGTGTATGTGTGTGTGTATTGGCCATGCCCACTCCACATAGCCCCACCCAATCACTAAACATCTTTCATTTCACCGGAGCTGTTTAAAACAAGGTGAGCTGTGATTGGTTGCTATGAGCAACTGTGGCGCCCCAGGGTCCTGGTCATCACAGTAGCATTGCTTTCCTCAAGGGAGAGTGATGTTATGTTTGGAGGCAAGGAAGGATAACTGTCACCAGGTAAACACAAGCATGCAACATGTTCACACTCCAGGCCACCAAGGGGATCTTTTGATCCTATTTACTAGGTGACTCCCTATATATATATATATATATATATATATATATATATATATACATATATATATATATATGTATATATATATATATATATATATATATATATATATATATATGTATATATATACAGTGGGGCAAAAAAGTATTTAGTCAGTCAGCAATAGTGCAAGTTCCACCATTTAAAAAGATGAGAGGCGTCTGTAATTTACATCATAGGTAGACCTCAACTATGGGAGACAAACTGAGAAAAAAAAATCCAGAAAATCACATTGTCTGTTTTTGTAACATTTTATTTGCATATTATGGTGGAAAATAAGTATTTGGTCAGAAACAAAATGTCATCTCAATACTTTGTAATATATCCTTTGTTGGCAATCACAGAGGTCAAACGTTTTCTGTAAGTCTTCACAAGGTTGCCACACACTGTTGTTGGTATGTTGGCCCATTCCTCCATGCAGATCTCCTCTAGAGCAGTGATGTTTTTGGCTTTTCGCTTGGCAACACGGACTTTCAACTCCCTCCAAAGGTTTTTTATAGGGTTGAGATCTGGAGACTGGCTAGGCCACTCCAGGACCTTGAAATGCTTCTTACGAAGCCACTCCTTCGTTGCCCTGGTGGTGTGCTTTGGATCATTGTCATGTTGAAAGACCCGGCCACGTTTCATCTTCAATGCCCTTGCTGATGGAAGGAGGTTTGCACTCAAAATCTCACGATACATGGCCCCATTCATTCTTTCATGTACCCGGATCAGTCGTCCTGGCCCCTTTGCAGAGAAACAGCCCCAAAGCATGATGTTTCCACCACCATGCTTTACAGTAGGTATGGTGTTTGATGGATGCAACTCAGTATTCTTTTTCCTCCAAACACGACAAGTTGTGTTTCTACCAAACAGTTCCAGTTTGGTTTCATCAGACCATAGGACATTCTCCCAAAACTCCTCTGGATCATCCAAATGCTCTCTAGCAAACTTCAGACGGGCCCGGACATGTACTGGCTTGAGCAGTGGGACACGTCTGGCACTGCAGGATCAGAGTCCATGGTGGCGTAGTGTGTTACTTATGGTAGGCCTTGTTATATTGGTCCCAGCTTTCTGCAGTTCATTCACTAGGTACCCACCCGTGGTTCTGGGATTTTTGCACACAGTTCTTGTGATCATTCTGACCCCACGGGGTGGGATTTTGCGTGGAGCCCCAGATCGAGGGAGATTATCAGTGGTCTTGTATGTCTTCCATTTTCTAATTATTGCTCCCACTGTTGATTTCTTCACTCCAAGCTGGTTGGCTATTGCAGATTCAGTCTTCCCAGCCTGGTGCAGGGCTACAATTTTGTTTCTGGTGTCCTTTGACAGCTCTTTGGTCTTCACCATAGTGGAGTTTGGAGTCAGACTGTTTGAGGGTGTGCACAGGTGTCTTTTTATACTGATAACAAGTTTAAACAGGTGCCATTACTACAGGTAATGAGTGGAGGAAAGAGGAGACTCTTAAAGAAGAAGTTACAGGTCTGTGAGAGCCAGAAATCTTGATTGTTTGTTTCTGACCAAATACTTATTTTCCACCATAATATGCAAAAAAAATGATAAAAAAACAGACAATGTGATTTTCTGGATTTTTTTTTTCTCAGTTTGTCTCCCATAGTTGAGGTCTACCTATGATGTAAATTACAGACGCCTCTCATCTTTTTAAGTAGTGGAACTTGCACTATTGCTGACTGACTAAATACTTTTTTGCCCCACTGTATATATGTATATATATATATATATATATATAAGTTTGGAGGGAAAGTTAGACAGTTTGCGCCAGGAAGCAGACTGGAGCAGCTCCTGGGAAGAGATTATACGAAGGCCAAATATATTGCAGTGAGCGTGTAGGAGAGAGAAGCACAGGAGAGTAAGACCAGTGGGAGACCTGCCACGAGCAGGCTGCCTCCTTCTGAGGCGCAGACACTGGTAGCCAGAACACCGAGGTTGAAAGGGACTCCACGACTTACATCAGAGACCAGCAGGACAGCTGAACTGCAAGTTACCTGTCTGCCTTAATACTCAGGAAGCACGGTGACACCTATAGAGCCCAGGGCGTGCTAGAGTCCCTGTAAAAAGGCTCAAGTCGCCAGTCATATGGGTTATGTCCTTTCCTATACGGGGGACAGAGAGACGATCTGTGGGGACCTTATATGAAGCCATAGGCAGTAAGGAACTACAACCCCACCGAGCTAGAGGAAGGCTTTAATCTTCACCTGGATAAGGGGACTCCCAACTTGCCTCCAAGCTGGCCGGACCCTGCCTGCCCAGTGATCTGGTGCCCTGGACTGTGGCTGCCTGAAGTCTTCAGTTAACAAGGTAAAGAGACTGCAAACCTGTGTCCTCGCTCTTTACTGCGCCATTCACCATCTTCCATCTACACACTGGGAGCCCTGGGGATATACTTCACCTGTGGGATGTTATGCCATCTAGCTGCCATAACATCACCCCAGCAGACCCCATAAAGCAGCATCAGTCCCCACTGACCGAATACTACAGGTGGCGTCACAAACATAAACTCTTCACCAAATCCCTTTAAAGACTTTCCCCTTTCACATCGGCGCTCAGGCCATGGAATGGGTCTACACCATGACATCTCCCTGTGAACACCGGACCCGGTACCGAGTATCCCACGGCCCTGGCAGGGCGACTAACAACCATTTTCCAACTCCACAACACCTTAGCAGACACTGACCAGGTGGGAGAAATCTAGCATCCCCGGAAACATAAGCTCTCAGCCATGGTCTGCCCCCCAGAAAGGAGCATAGAGCACATGACAGGAATGAATCGCCCCCTCCGCTATTACTGCTATGCTCTATTGTTACCAGTGTAGAAAATCACATCATCAGTGGCCGCACACAGAGTCGTACTGCCAGGTTACATAAAAGCACATCTCCCAGAACTCTCCAACTACACCTTTGGCCTGGGACAGCTCATAGAATCCCCCAGTCTGCAGTATCATCTCTACGCCGATGACATGCAGATCTACTTACCTGGACCTGACATCACCTCTTTACTGACCAAAATCCCACAATTTCTGTCTGCTATTTCATCTTTCTTTTCTACTCACTTTCTAAAACTGAACATGGAGAAAACAGAATTTATCATATTTCCCCCATCTCACTCTACCTCTCCACCAGACCTATCCATCAATGTCAATGGCTGCTCAATTTCCGCAGTCCCACACGCCCCGTGCCTCGGGGTGATCCTTGACTCTGCCCTCTCTTTCAAGCCACATATCCAAGCCCTTGCCTCTTCCTGCTGACTCCAACTCAAAAACATTTTCTGGATCCGTATATTCCTTGTCCAAGAAACTGAAAAAACACTTGTGCACGCCCTCATCATCTCCCGCCTTGACTATTGCAACCTCCTACTCTATGGCCTCCCCTCTAGCAATATTGCACCACTCCAGTCTATCTTAAACTCTGCTGCCCGACTAATCAACCTGTCTCCCCACAATTCTCCACCCTCTCTTCTCTGCCAAGCCCTTCACTGGCTTCCTTGTTATGTAGGCAATCCAGTGACACAGTGTGCCAGCAATCAGAGCACATACAGTGATCTGACAATAACCCAAAAACAATAGAACGAGCTCTGAGACGTGGAATCTCTGTAGACCGCAATACCTGAACCTATCCTAAACACAACTAAAGGCAGCTGTGGATTGCGCCTGACACTACCTATGCAACTCGGCACAGCCTGAGGAGCTGACTAGCCTGAAGATAGAAAAACAAGCCTGACTTGCCTCAGAGAATATACCCCAAAGGAAAAGGCAGCCCCCCACATATAATGACTGTTAGCAAGATGAAAAGACAAACGTAGGGATGAAATAGATTCAGCAAAGTGAGGCCCGATATTCTAGATAGAGCGAGGATAGCAAAGAGAACTTTGCAGTCTACAAAAAACCCTAAAGCAAAAAACCACGCAAAGGGGGCAAAAAGACCCACCGTGCCGAACTAACGGCACGGCGGTACACCCTTTGCGTCTCAGAGCTTCCAGCAAAACGAATTGACAAGCTGGACAGAAAAAGTAGCAACAAAAGCAAAGAAGCACTTATCTAAGCAGAGCAGCAGGCCACAGGAAAGATCCAGAAGCTCAGATCCAACACTGGAACATTGACAAGGAGCAAGGAAGACAGAATCAGGTGGAGTTAAATAACAAAGCAGCCAACGAGCTCACCAGAACACCTGAGGGAGGAAGCTCAGAAGCTGCAGTACCACTTGTGACCACAGGAGTGAATTCAGCCACAGAATTCACAACACTTCCTATTGTCCAGAGGCTCCAGTTCAAAACCTTAACTATGAAATACATAGCCATCCACAATCTGTCTCCTCCATACATCTGTGACATGGTCATCCGGTACTTACCCACACGCAACCTTCGATCCTCTCAAGATCTCCTTCTCTACTTCCCTCTTATCTCTTCTTCACACAAACACATACAAGTCGTCTCCCGTGCTTCCCCATACTCTTGAACTCTCTACCACAATACATAAGACTCTCGTCTACCATGGAAACTTCCAGAAGGAACCTGAAGACCCACCTCTTCCGACAAGTCTATAACCTGCAGTGATCCTCAGTCTACTGAACCACCGCACAACCAGCTCTACCCTCTCCTAGTGTATCCTCACCCATCCCCTGTAGATGGTGAGCCCTAGTGGGCAGAGTCCTCCATCCTTCTGTACTTGTGTGTGCATAGTATTGCTCATGTTGATTGTACTTGTCTATGTATGCCCCTTTTTTCACATGTAAAGTGCCATGGAATAAATGGTGCTATAAACATGAATAATAATAATAATAACAATAATAATAATAATAATACTTAAACAGCAGATAAAATAGAACTTATTATATGGAAGAAACAGATTGATTACCCTTATACAGTACACTCTCTGAGTCGGAGCTGAAATCACTGTGCCAATCCAAGGTTTCGTGAAGTGTGTATTCACTGGGAGTTGGAATAAATTTACCTATTCAGAAGGTCAATTCAGGTACTCAGAGAACCGGTGAAAATCAAATGTAGTGTTATCAAGGGACACCCTGGAATGGCACACTGAGAATAACCTACAAAAAACCTACACTAGCAATACATCTAAATATAATACAAAGGTTCTTTTAAGTGCTTCAACTAGGGATATCTGGGTATCTATGACTATATGGTACCTTTAATCTAGGGTGAGTCTCCCCTCAGGCATAAAGATTGCATAGGTGCAGCCAGTCCCAGATCTTCACTGCCAATAATCTGCAGCAACACCAGGTTCCTTGTCTTATCGGCTGATGCCGAGTCCAAATGCCGGGGACTTATAGTTCAGTTGCCTCAAGATGCTATCTCTACTCCTGCAGTCCTTACAAATTCTCCTAGAAACAATACACCTGTCGCTGTGTAAAAGTTCTGTCCAATATGGATTCTCCACTCATCACAAACTGGGACTCAACAGAGCTCCACGGTTACCTTGTGCAGGCATGTACTACGGAGGACAGAGAATGAACTTCAATCCGATATTGCAGCCAGCATGCAGCCAGCGGGTAAGGAAAGGGTGAATCAAACACCCAAAAACCCCGCCTCCATGGCTGAAGATTGTTCCCTCCAAATTCAGGTGACAGTGTCCCTTTAATTTTTTTGGTACTACACCTCAGTAAATCAAATTTCCCACTGGTAGCTCAACTAACCTTTATGTTATAACGGGGGATTACACATATTCAATCAATCCTAATCCTGTTATCAAAGTGCTGCTTTCACTGTTTCCTTTTCTTCTGAGCACTATAAGATAAAAAATGAAACGGTGAAAGCTGACAAAAAAGATTGATTCAATTTGTTTAATCCTCATATAGGTTTGGTGAGTAACCTGTGAAAATTTTGCTTTATTGAGGTGTACCACCAAGAATTTTACATTTGTCACAATTAGGCAAAATCTGGTTCTGCAGGATGGAAAGTCAAAGGACATGGGAGATATGTTATCATAATAGAAAATTCATTGAGAAGGAAAATCTGCTGGATATGACGTCTCATCTCAATCAAATGCCATTGCTTTCTTCTGTAAATTTATGATTAATGAAAAAAATCAAACACAAACTGTTAATTACCCTGCGTATTCTATTGTCTACATAATTGGTTCAAACTTGCCATTGCGGGTGACACATCTCAATTTTGACTAATTTTATGTTTTTATTATAGACCCTCTCTACAGTTTCCATGTAACTTAGTAGGGCATATTGAGATGTTTCTATTAAACAATCTTTAGAAAAGGTTATTTTTTTAAATTACTATATAGATTTCTAAGGAGCTACTGAAAAAAATAGCACAAGCAATACATTGTTACATTGATTAAAATATTAGTGAATTTCTGATAATGATAAACCTTTTATGCTGTGAGTTCAAGGATGTTATTTTTCTATTTTGAAACTTTTGTAGGGCTCTTTTGACAAATCAACCTGAAATTACGCGATTGCAGTAAAAAATTGATTTGATAGTATTATCTAATCTAATTTTGATTTAGTTTAATTGAATCCAATTTTATCAACTAAGCATATTTTTATCATTTTAAAAATCTGCAGCATGAGTAATTGGTGATGAAAGCTTACCTTCTCTAGCTGAGCATTTTTTTTAGACTTGTACAGAAATTCTCCTACAGCAACAAAAACAGAAAGCACCAGTCCAGCAGCTAAAACAATAAAAATGCCACCAATATTTTGTACTCCTAGAGCACTGGCTTCTTTACTCTCTTCTTCTGGGCAGCCATTGCCTCGCCACCATTTTTCTTTCATCATATGGAGAATTCCCTCTTCTTGAAGCTGTAAAATGGCTATGGTTATTTTATCTCTGTATGGAGAACCTATAAATGATAAAACATATGATTAATGTTAATTGTATTTTTAACAGCATTATTAAACATATTTTAGCTTCTTAAGGATATGAAGCCAGATAGTAAAGGTAAGAAGATTAAATTGAAATTTGTTAAAGATAATTATTTTTGTAGTAATTCTTACAATGATGAGTTTGCTTTGAACATATTAGCTAGAGTTGAGTAAAAGCAGAAGGGTTCCTTTCCTTACCTCTCTCTGTACAGATCCCTGCCTATCCTCCACATAACAAGCCCTTCATCACAGACAGCACTCTCTAGATCTCACATGATCTATGTCATGCCATTACGCAAGGCCAAGTCAATGGCTAGGCTTTATACAATCTCATGACGGAAGTTGCCCTGTGACGTCATGTTGTCGTAACATAGTTGGGTCTCATAAATTACATCCATATCTCATGATATCACATAATGTCCAGTGAGTGCCAGAAGCATGAAAGAGCGCTATGAAGACAGAACACTGGATCAAAAAGAGGAAGGGGTGGAGTGCGGTACAGACACAAAGTGGAGGACCTTGCAAAATGAGTATGTATTTATATTTTTAGAAACCCATTTAACATTTATTATGCACTGGAGTAGAGATCTCAGAGTATAATAGCAAACATTAATAAATTCAATGCTAATCCAATTTCCTGTGGAAAGTTGAACAAATCTAACATTTTGAATTAAAATGTCATTAGATTTGTTCATCTCTAGTGTATCTCCTGTTATATTTCATTTAGTTTAAATGACTTTTCCATTTAAAAAAAAATGAAGTTAAAAGAAGTATAATTAGGAAGGCATGGTGCAGTTCATAATTTAATGCAATGCAACATTCAGTTACAACAAAAACATACTTTCTTCATGACCACTACATGACCATATTAGGAAGGCTGCCTGCTTATTTGAATAATTAGGCCGGTCTTTTTCTTTGTCACAGCCCATGCACAGACAGAAAAGGGGCTGGCTCAGCCTTACTGTGGGCCCTGGCAAAGACTTATAGTTGGTTGACTGCTGAAAATGTAATTGCATACATGCCACAACCTATATCAGATATGCAGTAGCAAGAGGCCTTTTAATAATAAAAACTGACCATCAAGCAAATGTTCGTTTTGCTGTTAAATTCTGTATTAACAGGATAAAAAGAACATCAGAAGAAATTTTCAAATAAAAAAAGTATTTTTTCGAATTTGTCCAAAATGTTAAATTCTTTTCATTGCATACTACTACTACTACTGCTACTACTACTACTACTACTACTACTACTACTACTACTAATAATAATTATTATTATTATTATTATTATTATTTAGTAGTAGTAGTAGTAATCACAGTAGCAGTAATATTTTTATTAGTATTATTATTAGTAATAGTAGTAATCATAGTAGCAGTATTATTATTATTATTATTTTTATATTATTATTAGTAGTAGTAATAGTAGTAGCAGGTGTAGCAGTATTCATCATAGTAGTAGTACTAGTAGCAATAGTATTAGTAGTAGCAGCAGCAGCAGCAGTATTACAATTGTATTTTTCTGGTCCAGTATTCCATAGTTCATGTTTACATTGACTGGAGAAGCATCGGAATACAAATATTCTAAATTAAATCAAATAACTAGGTGTCACTAAATATAAATCTTTTAACAGAAAACTAGCCATAAATGTCTTAAAATGAGGATATGTAACAGCATATTATGAACTAGCTTTGATTGTGGTGCTTTGCTGAAGCCTTGGGCCAAAAAGAATTTAATTCTTTTCCTTTCTTGAGAACAAAGTGAAATGTTATTTATAGATTTTCAAACAGTGCATCCAAAAAAAACAAAGGGATCTAATTCTCTACCAAATCCCAGTAGTAAGGCTAGTAGATAATTCAGTACATTTATAAGTTTCCTTAAGACCTTATTCATGTTCTAAGCTTCACTGAACTATTGATTAAAATTGTATTCCTAGAGCATAAAAATGATGTTATTGAAAGCACTTTTGACATGAAAGGAGACATCTTGAAAACACCAAGTCACATAAAAGAAAAACACATTATGTTAACTGACTATATTCAGGTCAAATTGGCCCAAAGGTATGTCAGACTTTGAAATAATGATATAAACATTAGTTATATCTATATCTATCTACTGCTGCTCCAAGTCTATCTCTTTGCTGCTCCCTGTCTGTTTTCGTTTGCAGAGCTACAGCATTGACATCCCATCTACAACATGTGACTACTGCAGCCAAAGTTCTTTTGGAGTCCACCTCGGCTTGACTACTGAGAGACTATCTATAATAGATATGCATTGTAGATGGAAAGTATGGTACAGTGGTTAGTGAGTTAACATTTAGCTCAAATTCAAATTCAATTCAAATGAGCTTTATTGGTAGGACTAAGTACACGTTAGCATTGCCAAAGCATATGGTAAAATATGGGGGTGGGGGAGGGAGGCATATAGAGGTCCGGGATATATCAGACTCCTTTTAGAAGATAGGGGATGTTTCCAGGGTGGGGTATACATATCAGCCTCTTTAGTTGGGGGATAGGGATATGTCCAGTGTTGGGGTACAGGAGTCCATGACATATCAGGCTCCTCTTAGTCTGTGGCAGGCACTGACATATTCCGCTGCTACGGCCACTGCACTTTCCTCTTCCCCCAGTATTATCGGCAGTTTCTCTTCCTTCTCCATGGAGGCGAAGTCTGGGAGGAGATCAGACAGTCTCTTGAAGTGAGTGTCCCTCACTGCGGAGTATTTGGGGCACCTCAGCAGGAAGTGGGCCTCATCCTCCACGGCCTCCTGGGGGCACTGCTGGCAGAGTCTGCTCTCTTGGGGCTTGTAGTTCTGTCGGTGCCACCCGGATTCGATGAGTAGGCTGTAGGCGCTCAGTCTGTACTGGCTCAGGATCTGTCGATCTTTGGGGTTTTCTAGTTTCTCTAGATATGGGGCCAGTTTGTACTCCCTCTGTAGATTCTGGTATATTGTCAGTTTCTTAGATTTGTTTATGTTGTTACACCAGATGCTGAGATATTTCTCTTTGACTTTGTGTACCATCTTCTGGATTTCACCTTTTGTCAGGCCATGTAGGTTGATGGCTTGGTCAGACTGGCTTTGGGTACTTTTTCTTGGGAGGCTTCCTAGGGCTTCCTGGTGTAGGAAGGCTTTGTGATGGTAGGAGCTGAGACTGCTACTTTGTAGATGAGCCTTGAATGACAGTGCCTTCTTCTTTATTGCGATGTGTAGTGGGAATCTGCCCAGTTCAGCTCGGCAGGCGCTATTCGATGTGCTCCGATGGACTTGGAGAAGATGCTTGCAGAACTCTAGGTGGAATATTTCTGTCGGCCCAGCGTCCCACTTTGACCAGTTTGGGTATGAGACTGGGCCCCAGACCTCACTACCGTACAGAAGGATTGGGGCAATGATGGAGTCAAAGATTTTTAGCCAGATGGTTACTGGTGCCTTGAGATGGGACAAACGCCTTCTGATGGCATAGAAGGCTTTGGATGCCTGGTCTTTTAGTAACTCTATGGCTTGCTTGAAGCTCCCTGACTGGCTGAGTTCTCAGCCCAGGTAGGTGTAACTGTTGGTTTCTGTAAGTGGATGGTTGTCTATCATAAAGATAGGATGGCAAGTGGGTTTCTGCTTTTTTTCTGGAACACCATGATATTAGTTTTTTTCTCGTTGATTGGCAGTGCCCATGTGCTGCTGAAGGTCTCTAGGATTTTCAGCTGATCTTGGAGGCCTTTCTCAGTTGGTGATAACAGCACGAGGTCATCTGCATACAGTAGAAATTTCACCTGGGTGTCATGGAGGGTGAGTCCTGGTGCTGAGGAGGACTCTAGGGCCACTGCCAGCTCGTTGATGTAGATTTTAAAGAGCGTTGGACTGAGGCTGCAGCCCTGTCTCACTCCTTGACTCTGTTGGAAATAGGCTACCCTCCTTCCGTTGACCTTCACACTGCAACTGTTCTCAGTGTAGGAGCTTTGGATGACGTCAAATGTTTTGCCTCCTATTCCGCTCCCCAGCAGTTTGAGGAATAGTCCTGAGTGCCACACTGAGTCTAAGGCCTTCTAAGTCTAAGTCCACGTCCCATTCTTTCTATTGTGGACGTGGTTCTTGATGAGGCTGTGCAGAGTGTAAATGTGGTCAGTGGTGAGGTGGTTTGGCATGAACCCTGCTTGGCTCTTGCTGAGGAAGTTGTGCTCAGTGAGGAAGGTGAGGATCCTCTTGTTCAGGATGCAGTTGAAGAGTTTACTCAGGTTGCTGCTGACACATATCCCTCGGTAGTTTGCTGGGTCATACTTGTCCCCATTTTTGTGTATAGGGGTTATGAAGCCTTGGTTCCAGTTTTTGGGGAAGCAGCCGGCCTGCAGTACGATATTAAATAGTTTTGTTATCGCAGCATGGATGTCTGGAGGGCTGTATTTCAGCATTTCTGGGAGGATCCCATCTGGACCGCTGGCTTTTTTACCTTTTATCTGTGTGATCCTTTCTGTTATTTCTGTCAGTGTGATTGGTGTATCCAGAGGATTTTGGAAATCTTTATTTAAAAACTCTTTAAAAGCTCTTTATTTAAAAACATTACCTATGGGTCAATTTGTTGAGAAGCAAGGCATCCTGTTTAATACTGGCATATGAAAAATCAATCATAAATTCACCCTTGAGTATATTAGTTGGAAGCATTTTATCCAAACATATAATTCCCATCTTCTAGACTTATATTGTGCTGCACCAGTTCTCTGGATTGCTTTAGCCCCAACAGTTTGATTAATTCCCAGCATCCACAATTTTAAGTGTGTCCTGAAATTCAATTTTTTAGACATGCCTATCACTTCATCTCACTAATATAACTATTTTCTATTTGTCTTTCCTATATTTTTCTCAAATATAGGAAATTTGTTTACAAACCCACCATTCACTTAATAGAACTCTGTACCTTTACTTCTACAAAATGTGTTGCTAGTCACTACTCATGGACAGGTCATGAGGCAGAAGAGTAACTCGTTCCCGGGTCAATACTGAGAGAGTAGATAACCAAGGGAAAAGACAAAGGCATAAGTCAGGACACAGTCCAGGGTCAATAACAAGAGATAGCAGAGCAAAAGCCAAAGGACAAGACAAATGGGTAGTCAGAACACGATCCAAAGGGTCAGGCTGCAGAAGATAAGAACTCAGAGAAGCAGAATCAGAATCACTCACCAAGAAGTACAAATTACGTCTTGCAGGGATCAAGGGCAGACAGCTCAGTTAATTAGCTATGCGATTACCAGAACACAGAACACTTGCAGAAAGTCCTGCAATCCCTATCACAGATTGGACAGCAGAGCTGTCAATCAAGGTACGAACAGCCTAGCAAGCCCATCACAATATTGGACAACCAAGTTGTCAATCAAGACACAGACAGCTCAGCAAAACAGTTTCCATGGAACAGTATAGCAATCATTCACTGAGCAGAGGAATCGTGACATTAGCCCCTATTCTTGGGGGCCACTGGACCCCAGGTTACTCAGGAAACCTGCAATGGAAGGCCCTAACCAGACGATGGGCATTGACAGCTCGAGCAAGGACCCAAGATCTCTCTTCTGGTCCATAACCTCTCTAATGAAAGAGGTACTGTTGGGAATTACAGACTTTCTGGGAATCAACGTTTTGAACTTCAATATCAAAACTGTCATTAACAGAAACTGGTGGGGGTGGGGATGAAGGAGCCAAAATGGAAGGGACAAACTGTTTTAGCAGTGATTTATGAAATAAATTAGGAATGCCAAAAGATGGAGGGAGTTTTAATCTGAAAGCCACAGACACAGTTAACTACCTCCAAAATCTCATATGGACCAATAACCTTAGGACTCAACTTGGCTGATGGAACTTTCAATTGAATATTTTTTGGAAGAAAGCCAGACTTTATCACCAACCTTGATTATGGGACCCCCTGAATGTTTCCTATTTCCTATTTGTCTTTTGTTTCTGGTAACATTGGTCCACCTCAGTATTCCTCTGAACCTCTCTCCACACATTCACCAGTTTTTGTATAGCAACCTCTTCTCCCAGACAATCAGAACTCATCCTCGAGAATTCACCAAAATGAGGATGAAACCCATTATTACAAAAAAATGGCAAGGTTCCAGTAGACTAGTTAACCTGACTGTTAAATGCGAATTCAGCAACAGGTAAGAATGAGGACCAGTCCTCCAGCTGAGCCGTAACAAAACACCTTAGAATTTGCTCCAACGACTGATTTGTCCTTTCCATCTGACCATAGATTTATGGATGCTAAGCAAAGGATAACGACAGGTCAATCCCCAATCTCTTACAAAACGCTATCCAGAATTTAGAGACAAACTGCAACCCAATATCAGATACAATGTTCAAAGGAATGCCATGCAATCTCACCACATGATTGATGAGTAACCTGGAAAGTATCTCAGCATTAGGTAGCCCTGATAACAAAGCAAAGTGAGCTTTGTTTTCGGAATTGGTCAACCTCCACCCAAATAATGTTTTTTCCTACTGGACAAAAGCAAATTAGTAATGAAATCCAGGGACAACTGAGTCCACGGTCTTTCTGGAATAGGCAATGGAGCCAGTTCCCTGGCCAGCAGTAATGACACACTTTAGCGTGTATGCAAACCTCACATGCAGATACAAACCTTTTAATGTCGTTAAGCACGGGATGGCCAACAAAAAAGTGTACATACAGCTTTTTATGTAGCCATGACCTCAGGGTGACTACTCAAGATAGAGTCATGAAATTCTTGCAACAGATGTAATCTGAGATACACGGGCACAAATAATTTAGATCCAGGAGTAGCAAAAGGAGCAAAAGACTGGACTCGGCTCAGCTTCCAATTCTGAGGATTCCATAGAAATTACTATACCCTGAGGAAGACTGGGGGAGCGCTTTTCTGGAGGAGAAACTGAATCAAGGCTGTATGTCAAAGCGTCAGCCCTAAAATTCTTAGACCCCAGCCTGAATGTGATGTAACATTTAAATCTAGGAAAAAATAAGGATCACCTGGCCTGTCTAGGGATTAAACGTTTAGCAAATTTAATATAAGCTAATTTTTTATGATTAGTCACAACCGTGACCTGATGAGTAGTTCCCTCCAAAATATCCCTCCATTCCTCATACACTAACTTGACAGCAAGCAGTTCATGATTTCCTAAATCATAATTTCTCTCAGCAGATGAAAATTTCCTAGAAAAAAATGCACATTGCCTTAAGATTGTCAGGGATTTAGGACCTTGAGACAAAACAGCCCCCACACCAACCTCTGAGGCATCCACCCAAGGCCGGCATTAGGTGCAGGCAGACCAGGCAGCTGCCTAGGGCCCCACTCCCCCAGTGGCCCACAGATAGTGGCACATCACGCAGCTGCTATGGGGCCCCTGTGAGGCAGGGGAGCCCGCCTTCCACCAGTGCTGACTCCTCCGCCGCCATCGCATTGAACAAAGCAATGATGGAGGAGAGAGCATCAGCTGATGCTCCCTCTCCCCTAATTCCCTGCTCTGCCTCTGACACTGCAGGTGCACAATGATGTCATCGGGCACTCACTGTGTGCCTGGCAGTCCAACGCTGAGACAGGAACAGGGTGCAGCGTGAGCATGAGGAGAGGTGAAGAGTGTTGTTTTCTTACTATAACAGTGAGTACTGTACTGTGGGGCCATTTTCGGAGGGAGATCTGGGCTGTGTTATATACTATGCTGGTTATGCAATATACTATGCAGGTTATGCTATATACTATGCGGACTGTGCTATATACTATGAGGGCTGTGCTATATACTATGTGGGCTGTGCTATATACTATGGAGCTGTACTAAATACTATGCGGGCTGTGTTATATACTATGTGGGCTGTGTTATATACTATTGGGGGTATATTATATTCTATAGGGAGGCTGCATTATATACTACAGTATGTGGCTGTGCTATATACTATGGGGGTACATTATACTCTATGGGTAGGCTTTGTTATATACTATGGGGGTACATTATATTCTATAGTGGAGGCTGTGTTATATACTATGAGAGACTGCATTATATTCTATGGGGGGGCTACATTATATAGTATGGTGAGGTGGGCTGTATTATATTCTATGGGGGTACAATATATTCTACTGTATGGGGGGCTGTATTAGATTTTATGAGGGAGGATTGCATCATACTCTTTAATCGGGTTACATTATATTTTATGGGAGGTGAGCTGTATTATACTCTATTCAAATCTACATTATATTCTATGGGGGCTGTATTATATTTATATGTTATGAAGGGTGATTGCATCATACTCTATGAGGGGGCTACATTATATTATATGAGAGGGGCTGCATTATATTCCATGGGGGGTTACATTATACTCTGTGGGGTGGCTGCATTATGCTCTATGGGGTGGCTGCATTATACTCTATGTGGGCTGCATTATATTGTATTGAGGACTATGGGGAATACATTATACTATATGAAGAACTATGGGGTGCATTATACTATGGGAAGTAAATTGTAATACATGGATGACTATGGGGGCGCATACTACATGGAGCACTATGAGGAGTGTATTATACTATGTGGAGGACTGATCAGTGTATTTTAATATATAGAGGGCTATGAGGAGTGTATTATACTATATGGAGAATTATGGGAAGTGTATAATACTATATGGAGGACTGAAAAATGTATTATACAATATGGAGGACTATGGGGCCCATTATATTATACTGTATGGAGGACTATGAGGTGTGCATTTTACAATATGGAGGACTGTGGTGCACATTATAATGTATGGAGGACTATTAGGTGTATTATACTAAACAAGCAAAATGCTGAAAATTCATTGAGTGATTGGATTGTTTATGCTGGAATAAAAATCATTGTTCTCAGCAGCAAATCGCCAGTGTAAACTGTAGATATGCTGCTGTTGACATGATACTGTATGTTGACAGATTGATCTATTAGTGATTGTTATGTTCCCACCATTCTTTCTCAGATGGTGGCAAAAGGCTGGGAAACAAGCATTGAACAATTTCAATATTGTCGATCACATTCATTTGGCGGCCTGAACTCAGAGCATGTAAATACAATTGAAATGCTTCTGTGTGATGTACAATATGTTAGCATTTGGGTCTCCATTTTAAACTTTGCCTAGGGCCCTACTTTGCCTAACACTGGCCCTGCATCCATCTCTACAATAAACGGTTTCTGAAAATCAGGTTCAATCAAAACTGGAGCGGTCATGAAGCACTCTTTTAGTCTATTAAAGGCCTCAATAGCATCTGATGTCCAAACCTTTAGATCTGCCCCCTTACATGTGAGATCAGTAAGAGGTTTAACGATCTGTGAAAAACCCTAATAAATTTTCTATAATAATTGGTGAATCCTAAAAAAGGCTGTAGTGCTTTAAGGTCATGAGGTTGAACTCAATCAATTATAGCTTGCATCTTCCCAGGAACCATCTTAAACCCTTCAGAAGATAGGATGAACCACAGAAATGATATTTCCTGAACAGAGAAAGTACATTTTTCTAATGTGGCAAACAAAAATTTTCCCTGAGTCTCTGTAAAACATAACGAACATGCTCATAGTGTGAATCCAGAACAGATGAAAAAATTAAAATGTCATCAAGGTATACCACAATAAACCTTCCAATGATAGCAGAAAAAATGTCATGCATAAAGTTCTGAAAGACAGCAGCTCATTGGTTAAACCAAAAGGCATGACCAGGTTCTCAAATAAACCTCAGATGTTAAGAACGCTGTCTTCCACTCATCACCCTCACGGATTCTTATCAGATTATATGCCCCTCTAAGGTCAAGCTTAGAAAACCTTTTGGCCCCAGTAAGCTGATTATATAGGTCAAGGATGAGTGGAAGTGAGTAAACGTACCGTCACACTGAACGATTCATTCAGTTTGACACGCAGCAGCGATCTGGATCCTGCTGTGATGTCGTTGGTCGCTGCAGAAAGTCCAGAACTTTATTTAGTCGCTGGACTCCCTGCAGACATCGCTGAATCGGCGTGTGTGACGCCGATTCAGCGATGTCTTCACTGGTAACCAGGGTAAACATCGGGTTACTAAGCGCAGGGCCGCGCCTAGTAACCCGATGTTTACCCTGGTTACCAGCGTAAAAGTTAAAAAAACAAACACTACATACTTATCTTCCGCTGTCTGTCCCCCGCTGTGCTTCTCTGCACTGGCTGTGAGCGCCGGCCAGCCGGAAAGCACAGCGGTGATGTCACCGCTCTGCTTTCCGGCCGCTGTGCTCACAGTCAGTGCAGGAAAGCACAGCGCCGGGGACAGACAGCGGAAGGTAAGTATGTAGTGTTTGTTTTTTTTTACTTTTGCGATGGTAACCAGGGTAAACATCGTGTTACTAATCGCGGCTCGGCGCTTAGTAACCCGATGTTTACCCTGGTTACCGGCATCGTTGGTCGCTGGAGAGCTGTCTGTGTGACAGCTCTCCAGCGACCAAACAGCGACGCTGCAGCGATCGACATTGTTGTCGGTATCGCTGCAGCGTCGCTGAGTGTGAAGGTACCTTAAGTATTTCTAACTGTAATTTTGTCTAGTTCACGGAAATCGAGGCAAGGGCAGAGCCCCACATCGTTCTTTTTCAGAAAGAATCCAGCTGCTATAGGTGAGGAGGAAAGATATGACCATTTCGTAAAACTTTCTTTGACATAGTATTTTATTGTGGTCCGTTTCGGTCCTGACAAGTTGTACAGGTGAGCTTTAGGCAATTTGAAATTTGGAATAAGATCAATAATACAATCATAAGGACGATGGGGAAGTGATATCTCTGCCTCTTTTTCCAAGAACACATCTCCAATGTATGCCGGCAGAGGCTCCAGACTATTGAAATTTGAACAGAATGAAAACACTTTTTATCACAGTTGGGGCCCCTCTTAACAATATCCTTTTGCCACCAATCAATTACAGGATTATAAATATTATTATTATCGTTATTTTTCACTTTTATAGCGCCATTTATTCCATGGTGCTTTCCACGTGGAAGGGACAATTATAGACAAGTGCAATCAACATGAGAAAAACAATGCACACACAAGTACAGAGGGAGAGGGGACCTTGCCCACGAGGGTTAACAGTCTACAGGGGATGGGTGAGGATACACTAGGAGAAGGTAGAGCTAGTTGTGCGGCGGTTCAGCAAACTAAGGATCACTGTAGGTTGTAGGCTTGTTAGAAGAGGTGGGTCTTCAGGTTCCTTTTGAAGGTTTTCATAGTAGGCGAGAGTCTGATGTGTTGGGGTAGAGAGTTCCAGGGTGTGGGGAAAGCACAGGAGAAGTCTTGTATATAGTTGTGGGAAGAAGACATAAGAGGGGAGTAGAGAATGAGATCTTGAGAGGATCGAAGGTTGCATGTGGGTAAGTACCGGGAGACCATGTCACAGATGTATGGAGGAGACAGGTTGTGGATGGCTTTGTATGTCAGAGTTAGGGTTTTGAACTGGAGCATCTGGACAATAGGAAGCCAGTGAAGGGCTTGGAGAGGCTGGGGAATAACGGGGTGACAGGTGGATTAATCGGGCAGCAGAACGTAGGATGGTTTGGAGAGGTGCCAGAGTGCTAGCTGGGAGGCCAGAGAGTAGGAGGTCGTAGTAGTCGAGCGGGAGATGATGAGGGCGGGCACTAGCGTTTTTGTAGTTTTGTAGTGTTTTTGTAGTTTCATGGTCAAGGAATGCACGGATCCGGGAAATATTTTTGAGTTTGAGTCGGCAGGAGGAGGCAAGGGCTTGGATATGTGGCTTGAAAGAGAGGGCAGAATCGAGGATCACCCCAAAGCACTGAGCGGGTGAGACTGGGGAAAGTGAGCAGCCATTGACATTGATGGATAGGTCTCATGGAGGGGCAGAATGAGATGGGGGAAAGATGATGAATTTTGTTTTGTTCATGTTCAGTTTTAGAAAGTGAGCAGAAAAGAAAGATGAAATAGCAGACAGACATTGTGGGATTTTTGTCAGTAAGGAAGTGAGATCAGGTCCAGGGAGGTAGATCTGCGTGTCGTCGGCATATAGATGATACTGTAAACCGTGGGATTCTATGAGCTGTCACAGGCCAAAGGTGTAGATGGAAAAAAGCATTGGCCCTAGGATAGACCCTTGAGGAACACTGACAGACAGGGTGAGGTGAGGAGGTGGTGTAGGAGAAGGAAACACTGAATGTTCAGTCTGTTATATATGACAAGATCCAGGATAGGGCCAAGTCTGTGATGCCAAAAGATGAGAGAATCTGTAGCAGGAGGGAATAGTCTACAGTGTCAAAGGCAGAAGGCAGGTCCAGGAGAAGGAGGACAGAGTAGTGTCGCTTGCTCTTGGCAGTTAGTAGGTCATTGGTGACTTTATTTAGGGCAGGTTCAGTTGAGTGATGCGATCGGAAGCCAGATTGTAAGCGGTCAAAGAGGGAGCAGGAAGAGAGGTGGGAGGACAGTTCAAGATGAACATGCTGTTCCAGTAGTTTTGAGGCATATTGGGTGATAGGTAGATACAGAGGATGGGTCAAGGGAGCGCTTTTTGAGGATGGGTGTGATCGAGGCATGCTTGAAAGATGACTGGAAGACACTATTTGTAAGTGAGAGGTTGAAGAGGTGTGTTAGGGTTGGGATAAAGACTGTGGCGAGGTTAGAGATGAGATGGGATGGGAGCTGGTCAAGCATGCAAATGGTGAGATGTGATCTTGACAGGAGAGTGGAGAGCTGATCTTCTGTCATGGTGGATAAGCTGGTTTTGGGGGAACAGGACTGAGAAGCCAAGAGGGGCATTGGGGGCTGTGGGACAAAGCTTTCTCTGATTGCATTGATTTTCTGCTTAAAGAAGGGGGCAAAGTCTTTGGCAGAAATGAGAGGAGAGGGAGGAGGTTCTAGGGGATGGAGTAGAGAATTAAAAGTGTTGAAAAGCTGTTTAGGGTTGTGAGACAGGGAGGATATGAGAGATGAGAAGTAAGTTTATTTGTGGCAGTGAGTGTGGACTTGAAATGGCCGAGGGACTGCTTGTATGCGATGAAGTGCTCAGCAGAGTGGGATCTCTTCCATTTCTGCTCAGCAACCCTGGAAGTCTGTCTCAGTTATTTGGTGAGGCGGGTCAGCCAGGGCTGCCTGTTGGTTGTAAGAATTTTGCTATGCGTGAGGGGGGCAGCCAAATCAAGTGTTGCTGTTATTGTGGTGTTATAAAAAGTTACAGCAGCATCTGTGTAATGAAGGGAAGCTATGTCTGGAAGAGGGAGAAAGGAGAGTAATTGTAAATTGAGGTGTTTGAGATTTCTGCGAGGGTTAGGGTGAGAATTAATATGCAGCGAAGGAAACCCCAACGCCAACCCAGCAAGTAAATTATCCAAGACATAACAGGAGATGGACTTAGAGTGGAGTGTTCGCACTTTTAGTGTGAATTCCACTCTTACTAGGTGGACAAAATTCTGGAGTAGCAGTGTTTCATCAATAGCAACAATCTGAATAGGTGTTTCCAATCTAACTGTCCCTAATCCTAATTTAAGAACCAGTCCAGAATCAATAAAGTGTGCTGCAGACCCACAGTCAATGAAAGCAAGTGCAGATAACCACAGGTTTTGAAAAACATAGTTCCACATTCAAATGCATTTTATCTGAGGAGTAAAAGGGTACCTGGATGTCTGGGTGACCTCCTCGAATATCACCCAGACTTAGGCATTTCCCAATGGCTTATTTACTTGAGGGCGAATCGAGCAGTCCTAGATCACGCAGACGTCTCCTCTCCACGGTCTGAGAGCTGGCGGTTCTAACCTCCATTTGCACCGTTTCAGGTAAGGAAACCGACTCGGGAAGAACGACCAAAACCCATTGTTGCTCATCACTTCTCTCCCAAATTCTACGATCCATATGTATGGCCTTAGTCATGGCCTTCTTCAAAGAACAGGGTGGAGAATGCAAAACCAGTGTCTTTAAGAGCATCCGTAAGGCCACGGCAAAACTGACATCTGCAAGCAGCATCGGGTCAACACGTTGTGTTCGGAAGGCACATCCAAATGATGCACGAGGATACATCCACATACAACGCATGTCCCTGTGTAAACAGTGTTAAATATAGGTACGCAAGACGCATGAAGTACGCAGGTCTACGCTGTGCACAGAAACACTAATGTGAAACCGGCCTAAATATTCCATGAGAATATAACGCTTCATTTGTAACTAAAAAGAAATATTGTTCATTTTCTCTACTTTCTGCATCTTTTCTGATCTTAGAGGCAGTCAGTTATCTGTTGCCTTTAAAGTAAACATCCTTCATTACATTGAAATTACAGTGGGAATTTGGAGGCGTCTTTTGCAGTAACTAAATTCAACAGAGGGTGTAATTTTGTTTTGATTATAGGGCAATCAGTGGGAAAAATGTTTTCCAGGCCAGAATTATGTTACAGCTTTTAACATTATACCTTAGCCTGGAGATTGTATTTTCTATGCATCAATCTCATGTTCAAAAACACATCCTTTACACCAAAGTTGGCTCTGCTTAACAGTAAAATGAAAATGCACCCTGGTAAACCTTTGCTTATATTTTTAATAGTGTAGATTCACTATACTCCTTACAGGTCTATTACAATAGATTGCACAAAACATGAATAGCTATGATACAATATGTTGTAATGCCAAAGGGAAAACGAAAATACTGTCAGCAATTATGTAAATGTAAAAGAACAGGAATTGGCTAATAAATGTTTTCCTGATTGTTAGGTTTGAAAACAGCAAACCAGGATCTGGTATCAAATCTCCAAAAGCAATCACATGTTTTATCGCTTTCCTTTTATGTGGCTTCACGCTAACAATTTCATATCTTTTCCTGCTGCCACACAGCATGCAGTGAGGTTGTAGATGTTAATCAAAATCTCTCAGTACAGGCCAGTTGCATTCAAATCTCCGTGAGATTTCACTTTAGAGTGCATAGCTCAACTCAATGCAACAATGTTGCTGTAAATTCTTCATCAGTTGAATAATTCCTACTCAGGTTTTTTAGTGTAATTTTGGCATATAAATTTTGATCAGTGAAAACATACATATACGTGGAATTGCATAGAATAATGTCCTGCATATTCTACTGTTTTTTAATTATCTTTTTGATTATTTATTTTCTTCAAAATGCAAAATTAGGCAACTTTCTAGTCATCATTAGAAATTGTATTTTGCTGCATCAGAATATGCACAAGTGCTTTGGCCTGAAAAATATTTTATGAACTTAGTTGTCCTTCATATGCGCCAAATTCTTCAAAATGGGGCACAATTTTGTGCAGAGAAAAAGAAATATTTTATTTTTGTATTTAACCTTTTTTTCAACTTTTAGTGTAGGTCATCGCATGTTTCATCATACCTAAACGTAGTACAAAATGATACACATAAAAAATAGTCAAACACATAAAATAGACCTTAAAAAAGTGAAAATGATAAGAATAATTAGGCGCACATGAAAACAGGTGTAAAAAAAACAAAAACCAGCCAAAAAAAATACAGATATTCAATATTGAATTAGCCCTATGCATCGGCAATAAAATCAGAGATATGTTCATTTTTTATTTAAGTCACAGATCAAAAACACATATGTCTATGGGTTCATAAAGAGCACAAGGATACCATTATTGCTGTCCATTCTTAAAGCACACAATGACTGTTGAAACCAAGTACAAGTGCTCAGTGCTTCATGACGAAGCCAATAATTTCAGTGCACCTTCCCACCTGTTTGTTTTCCATCTATGTCCACCCTTCTCTGGATCTATGGAGCCAGAAATATCAATCAAGGATCTGTTTGTACTTGTAGATCACAGGTTAAGTAACAGCCTGTAATGTCAATCAAAAACTTTTAATGACAGAAGGATATTCTCATCCCCTATAAAAAAAAAACTATGATATAAGTACATCATAGGTCACCTCCCTCTCTTTGATGTAGGCTCAGGTGCAGAGATTGCATAGCAATCATAGCAGATGATAATTTCTGCTGCACATAGCAGGTTTGAAGCCCTACTATGTGTAACACAAGCAACAAGAATATTGCAACTTCAAGTCTCCAAAGGAGACATTTAAAGCAAGTATAAAGTGTAAAAAAAAGTTTTTAAAAATATACAAAACTTCAAATAACACCTTTTTGCTCCATTCAAAATAAAACCATAAAAAAATCTCCAAACTGCACATATTTGGTATCGCTGCATTCAGAAATGCCAGATCTATCAAAATATAAAAAATATCTTATCCAAGCAATACACGGAGTAATTAGAGAAAAGAATCAAAAAGCCAGAATTACATTTTTTTGTTCATCGCAACATTGCAATAAAATGCAATAACAGGAGATCAAAACATTGTATCTACTCTATTATGGTATTAAAAAATATATCAGCTTGGTGCACAAAAAAGAAGCCCTTACATGGCCCCAGATCCAGAAAAATGGAGATGCTACAAGTCTTGTAAATAGGCGCCTTTGTTTTGCTTTTTTTTTACAAACTTTGGATTTCTTTCACCACTCAAATAACAAAGAGCATATACATGTTTGGTATTCGCAAACTCGGACTGACCTGGAGAATCATAACGGCAGATAATGGCAGATCAGTTTTAGCATTAAGTGGACATGGTAAAAAAAAAATCAATTGTGTAATTTCACTTTTGTTTTACAATTTCACAGTATTCAGAGTTTTTTTTCCCATTTTCCAGTACAATATAACATGAAACCAATGGTGTCTTTCAAAAGTGCAACTTGTCCTGCAAAAGAACAAGCCCTCACATGGCCGTATTGTCAGAAAAAATGAAAAAGTTATGGCTTTGGGAAGAAGGGGAGCAAAAAAACGAAATGCAAAAAAACTAAAAATTCCAAGGTGGTGAAGGGGTTAAAAGAGGCATGGAGTTGTGCAATATGTGCATGATACAAAGCATTAGTGAAACCTTATCTGGAAAATGCAGTTCAGTTCTTGACATCAGTTCACAGAAGGGATTTTCTGGAGCTAGAAAAGGTGCAAAACTGATGGGTATGGAGGATCCTAGTTATACAAAAGTAATAAAATAATTATATCTATCTAATCTTGAGTGGAGCCCTCCAAAGTGTGATGATGGACTTGTACCAGTTTAAAAATGGATCTATGGATTAATAGAGTGTAAGTTTATTTTTGCAGCACTCAAGGTTCCAACTGGATTCTTCTAGCACCTAGATAGAAACATGCAAAAGGTATAAATCATAGAATAGAATAGGCACGACTGGTTTAATTACTTCTGCAGTAAGGCTGAACTGCTAGTGTATTGCCCTAAGGTCACCAATTGCCTATTTACCACAAAGGCCAAGCAACACTACTCTGTCCTCCTCCTCCTGGACCTGTCCTCTGCCTTTGACACAGTGGACTATTCCCTATTACTACAGACCCTCTCATCTCTTGGCATCACAGACTTGGCTTTATCTTGGATTGCATCATAACTAACAGACCGGACATTCACCGTTTCCCACTCGCACACCACCTCCTCACCGCCCCCCTATCTGTTTTTAGTCCCGCAAGGTTCAGTCCTAGGGCCCCTACTCTTTTCCATCTACAACTTCTGCCTGGGACAGCTCATAGCATCTCATGGCTTTCAGTATTTCAGTATCACATCTATGCTGATGACACACAGATCTACATCTCTGGACCAAGTATCACCACCCTACTAACCAGAATCCCACAATGTCTGTCCGCTATTTCATCCTTCTTCTCCATTAGATTTCTAAAACTTAATGTTATGGCTGGCGGAATGCACCAAATAGATTAAAGATGGTAAAGGTGCGTTCGCAGCCCGGGGTCCACAGTGCAGAGATGGAACCTGCTGCTAAGTAATGGCGTCACTATATGGTGGTACTTTGCAAGAGTAAACTCGGGATCAGACACTCAGTAAGAACTAAAGCAAACTCTGTTGCTTCACAGAGTCACAGTGAAACAAATGAAATGCTGTGCCCTGTTAGCGAACACAGGATGAAGCTGTTCGAACGAATCTGAAGACCCACCTCTTCCGACAATCTTACAACCTGCAGTAACCACCGCTCAACCAAGCCACTGCATGACCAGCTCTACCCTCGCCTATTGTATCCTCACCCAACCCTTGTAGATTGTGAGCCCTTGCAGGCCGGATCCTCTCTCCTCCTGTACTATTGTGACTTGTATTGTACTGTACTTGTTTTTATGATGTATACTCTTCCTCACATGTAAAGTGCCATGGAATAAATGGCGCTGTAATAACAAATAATAATATTAAGTATAAATAAAACTCACAGGATTTTTGTTCAGCAGTGAGAGAAACCTGCTACATACAAAAATTACATTGTGTGTGTTTCTTCTTTACCAGCCCAATTTCTGACACCCATTAGGAACTACTGTAGAGTGAATTACAAACTAGCTGTTTTTCCATCTGATCTCAAATTACTTTGTCAGCCCTTTCAAAAAGGGTTTATTCTATAAGCCTGTAATGCATTTTGGGTTAACCAATGCACGAGCATTATTTCAAAACTTTATGAATAATATTTTTTCTCATAGCATTGACAGATTTGCTGGGATTTACCTTGATGATATTTTAATTTTTTTCCTAATTTGGATTATCATGTCCATGTATTATATGTGCCCACAATCCAGAAGTAGCAGCGCTTTGGACGCAGCGTATTTTTGCTGTGTCCAAGATGTTCGTTTTATTGAACGCTGGTAAATCCTCATGTGTTCACTGATCCATGTGGATTTACCACATTCAAGCAAACCCTGATCGTGGGCACGTACCCTTACAAATCTTGAGGGAGAATTCTTTGTTTGCAAAAATTGAGAAATATATTTTTTCCGTTTAGGAAATTTCATTCCTGGAGTTCATTTCATCGGCTGATGGATTTAAGATGGATCCTGGAAAGGCGCAAGCCATAATAGATTGGGTCCATCCTGGTGACCTGAAAATGTTGCAACATTTTCTAGGATTCACCAATTATTAGGAAAGTCATCAAGAATTGTTCTCAGATTGCAAAACCTCTTACAGATTTCACACAAAAGGGAATGGATCTCAAGGTTTGGCCACTGGATGCAATTAGGGTTTTAAAGAATAGAAAGAATGTTTCATGTCTGCACTAGGGGTGAACGAATGTACTCAGTGATACTCAGATATTACTAGAGTTTCTGGGTGCTCGAATGTGCTCAACACCCATCAAGCATTAGCCAGTGCTCAATTTCAAACTCGAATCACCACCCCGTATGTTTGGTGACTGTTACAAAACCAATAAGCATGAGAGGATTGCCTGCAGTCACTGTAATGCTCTAGCCATCTTGGTAGTGGCATTACTGAGATTGGCTGGACATTTAACATTATCAGGGGTTATAAAAGGACCGGTACAGCCAATCTCAGCACACTGACACCATTGTATAGCTCTGTAACAGATCTTATTGGAGGGAGAGAGTCCTTGTCCAGGTGTGAGTGTGCACAGTTTAACAAATCAAGAGTCCTGTATTGTTGATACTGGTGCTGAAGCTGAACCATGATACTAACAATCCTTGTAATGGCTAATTTTGCGCTTTGCTGTTTGTATCAGATATATTTTGCCTTTTGAACTAGGGAGAGAGAGTTGTAGGAGCAGTGAGAATGGCTGAATATAGTCACAAGGCAATGATTAGAGCTTTGTAGTCTGTTGGTAAATATATACTGTAGTTGCCACATTTTTTGGTGACTGCATTTTCGTCCTTAGAGTATTATGTGCTGTGTGGTTAATTTTGGTGTTATATAAATGCAAAACAATTTTACTACGATTCGAGCTGTGCCGTACGTGAGGTGACTGGGTTTCATCAGCCATGAACTCCGGTGACCTCTCAAGTCAGTGCTAAACTTCAGGAGTGTAATCACGCTATTGTCTCAGTGTGTTCTGGCTGGCATGGAGAGCAGTTGCATCACTGATGTGGCTGCTCTTCAAACCACCTGGATCATCGAGGGACATGCTCATTAATGGATTATAGTCTGACAGATGAGAAATATGGTGTTTTATTAGTTTTTGTCTTATACATGGGACATGGGCATCGATGTGTTATTGGTTGACAGGTGAGGAATATGGTGTTTTACTTTTTTTTCCCGAGACACGGGCATCAATGGATTATTGATGGACAAGTGAGGAATACGGTGTTTTATTATTTTTGTTTTACAGTGGGATGAATGTTATCTCTTTATGCAGATATAGATTCCAAGAAAGATGCTAAAACATTTAAGCATAATGGTCAAAGGGAACCTGTCAGGTCCCCCGTTCCCTCCAATCCAGCAACACTCAGTTGTGCGTGATTAAACTCCTTCCATAACCAGCCCTGTATAGCATAATTAACTTAGATATATGGTTTAAAATAAACATTTATATCCTCAACTTTTTTTATGTTAATAAGGGCTTTGGCTAGTCAATGGGGCATTAATTCCCCAGATTAATCAGCCCTCTCTGCATGTTATCTCGCTCCTGTGGGTGTTATAACACAATTTGCACAAGCTAAAATCATCGCCAACTCATGCAAATCTGTGCATGACCACCGCTCATTCAGCAGTGTCACTGCATCTGTGAAGCTGTGTGTATGCTTCCTGGCTTCAGAGATGTGCACTGCTCATGACCGTAAGGCTACGTTCACATTAGCATTGTGCGCCGCTGCGTCGGCGACGCAACGCACAACACACGCAAAAACGCACCAAAACGCACGCAAAAACGCTGCGTTTTGCGACGTATGCGTCGTTTTTTGCCGAAATTTGGACGCAAGAAAAATGCAACTTGTTGCGTTTTCTTGGTCCGACGCTTGCGGCAAAAAAGACGCATGCGTCGCACAACGCAACAAACAAAAATGCATGCATCCCCTATGTTAAATATAGGGGCGCATGACGCATGCGTCGCCGCTGCGTCGCCCGACGCAAACCCAACGCAAACTAGCATAACGCTAATGTGAACGTTACCTAAGCTATCTTATAAACTGCCAGACATACGCAGTGCATGCCTCTGAAGCCAGGAAGCATACACACATCTTCAGAGGCATACTGCGCATGCCCAGAAGTTCAGAAGATGGCCTCTGGTCATGCGTAGAAGACCTCTGAAGATGAGTGTATGCTTCCCGACTTCAGAGGCATGCACTGCGTATGTCTGGCAGTTTATAAGATAGCTTACGGTCATGAGCAGTGCACATCTCTGAAGCCAGGAAGTGTACACCCAGCTTCACAGATGCAGTGTTGCTGCCTGAATGAGCCGGGGGCATGCACAGATTTGCATAAGCACCCGGCTTCAGAGATACAATGACACTGCTGGAATGAGTAGCGCTCATGTGCTAGATTTGCATAAGCGGCAATGACGCCAATTGTGCAAATAATGTTATTACTCCCACAGTGGCATGGGAACATGGAAAGATGGCTGACTAGTTTTGAAGCATTTATTTAACTGAATTATGTTATACAAGGATGGTTATGGAGGAAGTTTAATCCCACATAGCTGAATGCTGCTGGATTTGAGGGCATGGGGGACCTGAGAGGTTCCCTTTAATTACAATTATTTAACAGCAAGTTACTAAAGGAATAAAATTCTCTGTGCATAGTAGACTTTTAAATCAGCACTTCAAATGCAGCTAAAGACTTTTGCAGTAAGATTGTTTTATTTTACAAAGATATACACTTTATATAGGTTACGGTTGCATTACAGTGTAGAATATTGACATAGCTCTGTTGCTGATACCACAACGCTTTTCAAGCATGCAAGCAACTTTTACATTTTCCGATTTACATTAACCTCTTCATGACCTTGGGATTTTCCGTTTTTCCATGTTCGTTTTTCGCTCCCCTCCTTCCCAGAGTCATAACTTTTTTATTTTTCCATCAATATGACCATATGAGAGCTTATTTTTTTCAAAACGAGTTGTACTTTTGAAAGACATCATTGGTTTTACTAGAAAACGGGAAAAAAATTCCAAGTGTGGTGAAATTGCAAAAAAAAGTGCAATCCCACACTTGTTTTTTGCTTGGCTTTTTTACTAGGTTCACTAAATGCTGAAATTGACCTGCCATTATGATTCTCCAGGTCATTACGAGTTCATAGACACCAAATATGTCTAGGTTTTCTTTTATGTAAGTGGTGAAAAAAAAAATTGCGCCATTTTCCGATACCCGTAGCGTCTCCATTTTTCGTGATCTGGGGTTGGTTGAGGGCTTACTCTTTGCGTGCCGAGCTGACGTTTTTATTGATACCACTTTTATGCAGATACTTTCTTTTGATCGCCTGTTATTGCATTTTAATGCAATGTTGCGGCAACCAAAAAAAACGTAATTCTGGAGTTTCTATAATTTTTTTGTTGCTACGCCATTTAGCGATCAGGTTAATGCTTTTTTTATTGATAGATCGGGCGATTCTGAAAGCAGCGATAAATATGTGTAGGTTTGATTTTTTTATTGTTTTATTTTGAATGTGGCGAAAGGGGGGTGATTTAAACTTTTATATATTTTTTTCACTTTTTTTTAACTATTTTTTACTTTTGCCATGCTTCAATAGCCTCCATGGGAGGCTAGAAGCTGGCACAACTGGATCGGCTCAGCTACATAGCAGCGATCATCAGATCGCTGCTATTTAGCTGAATTGCAGGCTTGCTATGAGCGCTGACCACAGGGTGGCGCTCACACCAGGCCGGCATCAGTAACCATAGAGGTCTCAAGGACCTCTATGGTTACCATCCTGACGCATTGCCGACCCCCAATCATGTGACGGGTTTCGGCGATGCGCTAATTTCCGGCCCGATGGCCGGAAGCACCGGTTAAATGCCGCTGTCAGCGTTTGACAGCGGCATTTAACTAGTTAATAGCAGTGGGTGAATCGCGATTTCACCCGTTGCTATTGCGGGCACATGTCAGCTGTTCAAAACAGCTGACATGTCTCAGCTTTGATGCGGGCTCACTGCCGGATCCCGCATCAAAGCGGGGGTTCTGACATTGGACGTACTATCCCATCCGAGGTCAGAAAGGGGTTAAAGATACAACCAATTGACATTTCTATTACCATTATGAAAGCTGGTGGCAATATGCTATTAATCCTACGAATTCTAACAGCAGTATGACATCTTGATGATCCACTTGGGCACAACAGTATTTAGAGCTATCATTATTTAAGAACCACATGCAGAAGGCTTTAAAATCACACTCCCTAGTCACTGGTTGGGGAACATTGTTCTGTTCTACAGTGATACCCACTCTAAGGTAAGAATGGTCTTTTAAACTCATATTGCAGGCAATATCTTTGCATCCCCTTCCTGTCTTTTATTTTAGATCATTAAAACCATATGAGGTCTTGTATTCCATGGAATACGTTGTAGTTTTACATTGTAACATTCATTTTAAAGTATAATGTCCTGAAAAACATGAAAAAAATCTAAATTGTATGAAATTGTGAAAAGAAATGCAATTCCATCACTGCATTTTGTATTTAATCCAATAAGCAGTTACAAATATCCTGGTAACTTAGTTCTGAAGGTCAATAAAATTAACAACATATCAAATATATAATGTTTATTTCTATTTATTTCTAGATTTTATTGGCTTTAAAGATTGTGCTAGAATTTTCTGAGATTTATTGATTGGACTGAAGGAGGTATTGATTTTTTTTTTAGTTTTTCTTGGGGACAATACAACTTTTTGATCAATGCTTGTTGCATTTTTGAGCGAGGTGGGGAGAAGAAAAACTGGAGTTTATGGATTAAATAATATTATATTTTGGTCTTTACAGTAGCTCTGAGACCAAGGATGCTCTTTATTTTAACATGAATTTGCAAGTCTGATAATTTCTTTTCTTGCACAAGACATAGCAATATTTTAATATAACATATAGGGTCCATTTACTATGAAGCTCAGCTACAGGCTCATCAGAATGAGCAAGTATCCTTAGGCTAAGTTCACATGCTCAGCATTTGGTGAAGATTTCGGAGAGCTCAGGTCTCCCTGGTGCTGCGGCAGGATTGCTCATAGATACAGGCAGTCCCCCTCTGTGGGACTTTGTGCAGATTATTTTTACTATTACTGGCAACAGTTCTAAGATCTTGGGAACAACAGTGTCAGGAGTGCTTGTCATCAGCACAGACTCGTTTGCCCATTCTCTGTTGTGATTATTTGTAATTCTGCAATGAGACTTGAGATTCAGGTGCCTTTGCCTGCTCCATGTTTCCTTAAAATTAAACATGCATGCTGGGTCTATACATTAACGTCATTCTGCAACATATTGATATCAGACAAAGCTGTTTGCATGCCTGTTGCATAACTACTAAACCTCAATCGCAGTTGCCATGACAAGCATTTTTCCACTAGCAGGCTGTCAACTAATAAATCTTGTTTGACTATTCGGCCAGCCTCCATTAACATTTTAAATAAAACAATGGAAAATGTTATTTAAAATATATTAATTTTGGCTTATAGTATTGGTAGTTATAATAATAACTGAAAATAAAATTAAAGGGGCTTGTCCAGATTAACATGGCCACACAAGGCCCATTCATTCAAGTAAATAAAGAAACCAGACAATGTTTGGAATTAATGGCCGTGTCATTTATTTTTGAGTTACTTAAAGATCCAATCACATACCAGTTTATCTTTAAAACTTAACTTTTAAATTAACCACCAGTTTTTTAACCACCGTAAATGACCAATCCACCCAATAAGGGCGATTTCCCCACAAAACAAATGATCACGACAGGGAAAGAACTTAAAATAAGGGAGGGAGGGTGGGATCTTCGGTTTCTTCAGGTAACCGATGAGTGAGGTAAAATCATAAATACAGGGCTTTTTATAGCCCAGAAAAAGCCCGCCAAACCACAATCCACCAATGAAAAACCGTTATTTCCTGCGCCAAACAGCTGGAAATAACCAGTTTAAACTGCTCATGGCATAGTTACCACAGCTAACTTCTTATTATAAGTTTACCTCATATAACACCACAAAGAGGCAATCAGCCTTTATTCAGGGCCTGTGTGTCCATGAGACCCCCCTATAATATTTTTTATTATGGACGGGGGAGGGCTAACATGGCCACACAAGGCCCATTCATTCAAGTAAATAAAGAAACCAGACAATGTTTGGAATTAATGGCCATGTCATTTATTTTTGAGTTACTTAAAGATCCAATCACATACCAGTTAATCTTTAAAACTTAACTTTTAAATTAACCACCAGTTTTTTAACCACCGTAAATGACCAATCCACCCAATAAGGGCGATTTCCCAAATGCCATGGCTCAAAGAGACATGGCCCCCCACTAAGCCACAGCCATTTTTCCACCATTGTCTGAATATCCAAATTAAATATATCTAAACCTATATCCGAAAGATGAATCAAATCATTTCTGTAAAACCCAGGTAAAAAACCCTCCAAATCTTCGTGCCTGAAAGAAAACCCATTAACCATGGGAAAGAATTTTGCCATCTCTCTGTTCACCCTTTTTCTTATTTTTTTCAAAAAGGACAATGAACCCTTACTCCATAACAATCTAGGAATGATCTCAGAAAAAAACAAACAACGTATAGGGAAAAGATTGCTTAAGAAAAATAACGTCTGCTCTCAAAGTAGCGATTAAGTCGAGAGTCTTGATTTTCCCAAGATCATTCCCGGCTAAATGTAAAATAACCAAGTCTGGGTAAGGAAGATAAAAACAACACTTGTTAAATTCTGTAACTAGTCTATCCCAAGACATGCCTCGGACACGGTGCCAAAAAATCTGCACAGTCTCATGGCTGAATGAAAGAATCTCAGAGTAGGAATGATGAAAAGCTTTCTTCTGCACCCAATATATAAAGGAATGTTCTTGAATCCAGACAACCCTGGGACCTGAATGCAAACTCAAAATTAATTAACATATAAATCATGGCGCACATAAAGTCTAAACCTACCCGATTCCCACCTGCCCAATTTCATTATTTCAGAATCATGAAGACCAGATCTTGCCGCCTCAGTTGCTGCTCCTATTCTAAAGGAATGCGATGTAAACCTTAAATGCTCTTTTCCCAATAACCGTAAACATTTTTTAAAAACTGCATTGAACTGAAAAACGGATGCAGGAGTGCCATCCACATGAACGAACAGAGGGCCCAAAATGCAAGGCCTAATGCACAACCAATTCCTGGTGTTGAGTACTGGGCAAAAATTTTGTTCCGGCATAGCATTAATTCTTAGCCTAATACCCCTACCCATTTGATCAGTCTTTGATCGCCTGACGAATAAAAATAAATGGGACTCGTATAAAGTCACGTCCGAGGCCATAAGCCCCGAAGGTGCCGATTTTTTTGATGAGACTAACTCCCCGACTCTTAAAGCGCCGAAAAATGCCAACGCAAAAGCTGAAGAAAACAAATGGGTCTCAAAAGAATCAAGACAAACCGACTGAAGAGCTGAGCAAAGATCTTTCAATAGAGAAAGTGAAATGGGGCGTCTAGAGTCCGGTCTGAATTTAACTCTCCTGAAACCCTTTAAAAATTGCTTAATTGGGAATAGGCCCGTCAATGGCATTTTCCCAAATAATTTCAGAAAAAATGAAACGCCAGCGAGTGACTTGGCTACCGCCGAATAAGATAGGCCCTTTTGACATAAAAATTCATCAAATCTCAAACTGGAAATAGGGCTAGAGACACTGAAATTAAAATTGTTCATGCTACAAAATGAAATCCACTGTTGCCATGTGGCTGAATAATCAGCCCACGATCGCACAGACAATGAATTCTCAATAAAGTGAGGAATTAGTTCAGCACTATGTCCCAAATCTCCTGAGGGCAAGGCGTCGCGTCCACGTCTGCGTTGGGCACCTGTTGGCGAAACATTTGCCATTGTTGACTACATAGGGAATCCGTAACTGATGCTAACACACTTGTCCCACACCTGGCTCTCAACCAGATGTTAAATTTCAGGCAGGTCAAAACTATCTGTCTCAGAATCCTAGCAGCCCACACGTTCTTGGAGGAAAGGGTGTTAATTGAAAAAAATAACACCTTTATTGGTGGAAAGAATTAGAATACTAGCATTCTTCATCTGATGGCCCCACAGTCGCAAACCTATGAAAATAGAGAAAATTTCCAAAACCATAGGGCTTGCTGTCAAATGGTTCGACATCCAAGACTCAGGCCATGGATGGGCAAACCAATGCGTAGAATACATTCCGCAGCCCAAAAACACCATTGGCTAAAAATGCAAAATTCAAATCGTCCGCCAAAACAAAAGGGGACTGCCAACAGGATTTGCCATTGAATTCAGCTAAAAACGACAGCCAGATCCTGGCATCTTCTTTCAAATCCGATGACACCCTAATGTGGGATTCCGTGGAGGAAAAACCTATCGTTGCATCGTAAAGCCGTCTGGAAAAAACCCTGCCCACGGGAATGATGCGTAAAGCAAAATTCAAAAGTCCTAATAGAGATTGCATCTCCTTCAAAGTCACTTTCTTTCTTGACAAAAATTTTTCCAAAGATTCGCGTAATTAAAAAAAATTTTCTTCAGGCAATCTGCATTCCATTTTGGTGGAATCCAAGGTGATGCCCAAGAATTCAATAATTTACGTGGGAAGGCAAGTTTTATCATGTGCCAGAGGTACCCCAAAGGTGCTGCACATATCGATGAAGCTATTTAGCGTTGCAAGGCAATTACCCGAATGAGGGGGGCCGACGAAAAGGAAATCATCCAGGTAGTGGAGAATACCGGCGTCCTGAACATTATATTCTAAAACCCAATGTAAGAAGGACAAAAAACTTTCAAAATAAAAACAGGATAACGAAAACCCCATGGGGAGACATCTGTCGAAAAAATATTGATTCTCAAAATGGAAGCCTAACAAATTAAAACCAGATGGGTGAACGGGGAGCAATCTAAATGCGGACTTGATATCAGATTTCGCCATTAATGCATTCCTGCCAAATTTTCTAAGTAAATCGATAGCAGAGTCAAAGGACGAATAAGTGACTGAACAAAACGCTTTATCCACCTCATCATTGAGGGAGGACCCACTGGGATATGATAAATGGTGGATCATACGGAAACTACCAGGTTCCTTCTTAGGAACAATACCTAAGGGAGAGATCCGAAAATTTGAAAAAGGGGGGCAAGAAAATGGTCCTGCAATCCTACCCAATTTCAATTCTTCGTTAATCTTTTTTCTGGCCACTTCGTGATGAAAATTCAGGGAAGATAAATTTTTTACCATGACGCATCCAGGGCCTTTAAATTGCGGTATTTCAAAACCTGAAGAAAAACCGGAATATAACAGCTTACTGCTCTCCCGATTTGGGTAAATGCTTAGCCACCAAAGCATTTCTCCCAGTCTCACCGGAGTCTGAGCTCTTTGAATTAGGATCTCTGGGAGCTGATTGAGAGGATTGTTTACGAAAGCATTTAGACATGGAGTGTGGATGACCGCAGAAGGAGCATTCGTGGCGAAATCTGCATGAGTTATTCCACCTACAAGCCGACTCATTAAATGCAAAACAGATTCCTTTCTTGGCTAGACTGGAAACTGGTTGTTTGCTTGTGTAGTGTCTTTATGGCAACATAAAGGCCCCTTCACATTAAGTGACGCTGCAGCGATACCGACAACGATCCGGATCGCTGCAGCGTCGCTGTTTGGTCGCTGGAGAGCTGTCACACAGACAGCTCTCCAGCGACCAACGATGCCGGTAACCAGGGTAAACATCGGGTTACTAAGCGCAGGGCCGTGCTTAGTAACCCGATGTTTACCCTGGTTACCAGCGTAAAAGTAAAAAAAAACAACCACTACATACTTACCTACCGCTGTCTGTCCCCGGCGCTGTGCTCTGCACTCCTCCTGCACTGGCTGTGAGCACAGCGGCCGGAAAGCAGAGCGGTGACGTCACCACTCTGCTTTCCGGCTGACCGACGCTCACAGCCAGTGCAGGAGGAGTGCAGAGCACAGCGCCGGGGACAGACAGCGGTAGGTAAGTATGTAGTGGTTGTTTTTTTTACTTTTACGCTGGTAACCAGGGTAAACATCGGGTTACTAAGCGCGGCCCTGCGCTTAGTAACCCGATGTTTACCCTGGTTACCAGTGAAGACATCACTGGATCGGTGTCACACACGCCGATCCAGCGATGTCCACGGGAGATCCAGCGACAAAATAAAGTTCTGGACTTTGTTCAGCGACCAACGATCTCCCAGCAGGGGCCTGATCGTTGGTCGCTGCCACACATAACGATTTCCTTAACGATATCGTTGCTATGTCACAAAAAGCAACGATATCGTTAACGATATCGTTATGTGTGAAGGTAACTTAAGGTTAATCCACAAACCTACATCTTTTACCCCCCAATTAACATCAGGGTGTACTGCTAACTTTTGTCTAAAAGCTTCATCGTAATGAATCCATGCCATACCTCCGAAATTGCGGTATGCCTCTAAAATAATGTCAATATGCTGAAACAATTTACTGCATAAGGTAGGGAACTTCTCTCCCAAAACGGCTGAGTAGATCGAAAAAGCCTGAATCCAATTGTTAAACGACTTCAGATAGCCGCGTTTTGAATCATCAAACTCAGATTTATCCTCTTTCTTCTCAGGTCTACTCAGCTGTTCTTTTCTGGGAAGAAGAGAAAATAAATCTATATAGTTATTATTCCAAATGAGCTCTTTAGTTACGGAGCTCAAATGGAAACCCAAAGGGGAAAGGTCACAGGTCAATGCCTCCTTAAAGGGGTTCTGGGGAGGAGGGTCACACTCTACTATAGGTCTGCTTAAGGAGGATGGGAGAGGGTTAACAACTTCCCCCAAAGATTCTAACAAAACGCTTTTAATAATATCCCTAAGCTGGTGATGTGGAACAGACAGGGGCACATTAAGCATCTCACCCCTTCCTGAATGTACTCCTCCGGTCATCCGATCCGCTGAGCAGCCAGTACTCCAGCCCTGAGGAGAGGGCGAGTACAGCTGTGGTTGATCCGGCGTAGCAGAGTTCTGCCCATCATCCGGATCCACTTCTTGAGCGATGACAGGCGATGCAAGCGGCTGCACGCTGGAGACCGGCACTGAGGTGGAAACTGCTGCCTGACAGGCCGATGCCCCAGCAGCGCTTTTACGGCCGCGGGGGGCGGGTAACCTGCAGGCAGCTTGATGCGGCGTCGCCGGTGCCACCGCCGGTGGGACCTCGTACGCACATCAGGTGCATGGCTGCCAGACCTCATCAGATGCTGCGGCGGTGAGTAAGATCTCCGGGGCGTCTTCTTCCTCCCCCGGCTGGAATGGTTCACCGCCGGCTCCTCTGCTTGACTCGGCGTGCAGACCGGAGGCATAGGCACCGGAGTAAGGGGAACGGCGTCGGAAGCTGCCAGTACAGGTTTTATAGCAAGGCAGCTCCTAAGCCAGTCCGCCCCGTCCTCCTGGCCGGCCCTCGTCAGGATCTGCTGCAACAGACTCTCCATCCTTCTCCAGGTATCTTCGGTTTCTTCAGGTAACCGATGAGTGAGGTAAAAATCATAAATACAGGGCTTCTTATAGCCCAGAAAAAGCCCGCCAAACCACAATCCACCAATGAGAAACTGTTATTTCCATCGCCAAACAGCTGGAAATAACCAGTTTAAACTGCTCATGGCATAGTTACCACAGCTAACTTCTTATTATAAGTTTACCTCATATAACACCACAAAGAGGCAATCAGCCTTTATTCAGGGCCTGTGTGTCCATGAGAACCCCCATATAATATTTTTTATTATGGACGGGGGAGGGCTAACATTATTTTAACAAATATGTTGGGGATAAGATATATTAGCACATAATAATATTTAAGTTTTTGAATGGGTTCACAGAGTGTTTTGTCCTTTAATCAGAGGCTTCTTTCAGGCTTATGTCCGAAAATATCGGACATATGCACAGTCCCATAGACTACAGTAACATTGGTCCAAGTGTGATCCAATGTTTTTCTGAAATGCGCTCCGACCAAAAACATGGTTATGTGCATGAACCCTTAATATGTGTTAGGCTGTGTGTGAAGTGTTTGAGTATGAATGTGCATATGTGTGCGCGTGAGTGTTGGCCTTGTATCTTTTACAGGTCCCTCATAGCTCGATGTGAATATAAGACATCAAGTTAAATAGAATATATATTAAAAAAACAGTAAAATCCCCAAAACACTTGCATATTGCAGCATTTCCTTTTTTATTTCAAATATTTAAAAAATAAATGTGTTAACATAATAGGAGCAACAATATATACATGTACAGTTTATGTATGTATTTATATATAATATTACTACACTGTATATATATATACCGTAATATATCTTTATGTGTACTTATAGTATGCCTATATTATTATACTTTACAACTATATATATTTTTTTCAGATTACTAAGAATAATAATTTTAGTTTTTAAAGTCTTCTAGTCATGAGTATTTATAGTAGTTATAAATATTGGGTGTTAAACCCAATCATATAGAGTGAAAAAGGTGTGAAGTTTAATTTCACAGTACAAAGCACAAATTGTTTGATTTTTTCCTTTTCTTTTTTTTGCTTTTATTTTTTTGTGATAAGAGACAAAGAGCAAAACACCTGCAGGCTGCATAAGAAATTTTGCATTTCCATCTGCTGTGGTACACAGGGAAGCTGGTTTACACTGTGATAACAAAATTAGTTTTAACCCATTTATAACCAATTGATTTTGCCTGGCATACCCTCATTCATTTAGCTGTAGAAAGACACTTCAGGAAATGCCAGTGGCAAATCTGATTAATTTTAGGACTCTGATGCACTGCAGAGTCAGATGTCAGTCAAAGTGCGAGAACAGTATAGTGAGCAATGACTTTAGCTGCTCCTAAACGCATGCATGACTGAACGCTGGCGGTTCCCGTGAAAAATAACATTGATTTTCTCCTGAGTATTACACTTTCAGTGCAGCAGCCAGGTGCATACATAATGCTATTAACATGCATTATCCCTTATTTGCAGGTTAATAATAATATCGGACATGCCATGGTCCCTTTAAGTGTATATTAACACCTTCCCGGCACGTGCCGTACATATACGACGCAGAGGGAGCTGCATTCCCGCAAAATGCAGTATATGTATGGCACCACTGAGCGTCGCACAATAGGGTGCTGGCGTCAGCTCTATGTGAGAGCAGACAACCTGCACCAATGCCCAAAATCGATGCATGTTTATCCCCTCTGATGCCGCTGTCAATAGTGAGAGCAACATCAAGGAGCATCGCACAGGAAGTGAGCACCATGTTTGTTCCCATCAGCACACAGCAATTCAGAAAAGACATGATGGTGCTGATGGTCTCAATGTTTACCCCGGCCGTAAAATGGACGCGGGGTACTTCAGGGTACTGCAGGTGGCTTGTGAGCAGCTTCCAACAGCAGGATCTAACACTCCTCCTCCCCTGCCTGTCAGACACCGCGCTGATGGCCTGTGATGCAGAAGCATTGCTGAATATCAGATCAGTGATCTACCAATATATGGATGCTCTTCCATAGTGGGACAATGTAACAAAAAGTAAAAAAGTTACTAAAAAGTGTTCAAATATAAAAAAAATCCCCAAATGAAGAACAAAAAATATAAATCTTTCCAATAAATACATTAATGTAAAAAAAACATAAAAAGTACACATATTTGCTACCACCGGTTCCCAATAGTTAACCCCTTCAGTCAACACTGTAAAAAAAGGCAAAAAACTATGCTTTATCATCATATCGCTGAACAAAAATTGCAACAAAACGTGATCAAAAAGAAGAAAGTAATTTAAATGGCACAGCTGAAAACGTCATCTTGTCCCGCATAAAGCAAGCTATCATAAAAGCTCCATCAGTGGTAAATTAAAAAATGCATAGCTCTGAGAATAAGTGGATGCAAAAATCATTATTTTTTCAATAACCTAGCATTTATTGTGTAAAAGCGCCAAAACATAAAAAAAGATATAAATGGAGTATTGCTGTAATCGTACTGATCAGATGAATAAAGTTGCTGTTAGGGCTGGCGGAACGCATTAAGTAAATATTGAGATTATATAGGTGCATTCTCAGCCCAGGGTCCACCGTGCAGGAGTGGAACCTGCTGCTGGTATATGGAGGCACTATATGGTGGTGCAATGCCTGAATAGACATGGGTTCAGTCACTCGGTCTATATAGGAGCGAGCTCTGTTGCTTCACAGAGTTGCCGGGATTAGAATAACACTGTGCCCTGTTAACCTCACAGAGGATCACAGCTAACTAACAGAGCAGGTAGCATACAGTGGTCATACAGTCAGCATAGCACACAAACTACAGCTCTCCGGAGGTGCCAGAATTCTAGTAGCTATACAGCCGACCCTGAACACATGTAGACACAGACCACAAGGTAGCTAAACTCATAAACATAGGTTGATATTAGCGCATGGCCGTGCGGCCATGCGAACCTTTTAAAGAGAGAGCTCTCCAGGACCTTCCTAGTGGTCCAATAGGAACCGCTTCAGGACCTAAGCATGTGACCCCCGACCTCCAATAAGAGGTCGTCCACTGGGCATGCTCAGTAGTGGAAAAACAGGATTTAGTCCCAGGAGCATCTGCTCACTGCAGAACAGTGCTGGTTACAATGGCTGAGCCTGGAAGACCAGCAGTAACCATGCGCACAGTATCTGCCTGAGCCAGATGCTGGGACTGACGTCTCCGCTGAGCAGGCTCCATTGTGGCTGAAAAAGAATGGGAGACCGCAGCGGAGGTGTCTCGAGTTTCCCCATGTGCGACGGTGGGAACTCGACACCTAACAGCTGCCTTATCAATTTTACCACACGAGGGATGGTATAAGTAAAAATAAACCTAAAAAAACAGTTCCTGAATTGTGTTTTTTGTTAATTCAACTTCCCAAACATTGGATAAGAAAGCATTGAAAGAATGTTATGTGACCGAAATTGGTAACAATAAAAACCATCAACTCATCTTGCAAAAAAGAAGTCTGAAAATATGGAAAAATCATAGCTGTTTATGTGAAACATAACATAAAAACCCCCCAAAATCTAGTATTGCTGTAATCGCACTGACCCGAAGAATAACATTTTCTAATCACTTAAATCACATGAGAAGTGGTGCAAAAAATAAATAAAAGCAATTCTTCATCTGCTGTGGATTTGTTCATTCTGCCTCTCAAAGATCGCAGTGACGCTCATCTCACATTTATCCTGCACTCTGCGCTGAGAGCTTGCACCGGGGTTTCTATGTAAATCTCTGAAATAGGTGATTCAGATGGAACACTTGGAGGAAGATAACCTATAATGAAGCAGATGGAGTCACTGTGGATGCCATAGGACTTGTGATCCGGCGGTCTCCATCATTTTAAGCAAGAATAAAAGCACAGTTGTCCATTTTCTCCTATTACCATTGTGAAAGTACCAAAAAATTGTGTCTGAAAATTTTTGTGAAAATTGTTAAATGTTTATTTCTTTATTCCACATTCTATTATTTCCTGTTAAGCACCTGAAGGGATAATAAACTTATTAAATAATGTTTTTTAGCACCTTGACTTGTGTAGTTTTTAGGATGGTGTCTCTTTAGGGTATTTTCTGTCATATACAGTGGGTCCGGATAGTATTCAGACCCCTTTAAATTTTTCACTCTTTGCTTCATTCCAGCCATATGATAAATTCAAAAAAGTTTATTTTTTTCTCATTCATGTACACTCTGCACCCCATCTTGACTAAGAAAAACAGAAATGTAGACATTTTTGCATATTTTTAAAAAAAAAGAAAAAATGAAATATCACATGTGCTCAGACACTCATATTTAAGTCACATGCTGTCCATTTCCTTGTGATCCTCCTTTAGATGGTTATAGTCCTTCATTGGATTCCAGCTGTGTTTAATTAAACTGATAGGACTTGATTTGGAATGGCACATACCTGTCTATATAAGAACTCACAGATCACAGTGCATGTCAGAAAAAATGAGAATCATAAGGTCAAAGGAACTGGCCAAGGAGCTCAGAGACAGAATTGAGGCAATGCACACATCTGGCCCAAATTACAAAATAATTTCTGCAGTACTCAAGGTTCCTAAGAGCACAGTGGCCTCCATAATCCTTAAATGGGAGAAGTTTGGGACCACCAGAAGTCTTACTAGACCTAGCCATCCAGCTAAACTGAGCAATCATGAAAGAAGAGCCTTGGTGAGAGAGGTAAAGAAGAACCCCAAGATCACTGTGGCTGAGCTCCAGAGATGCAATAGGGAGATGGGACAAAGTTCCACAAAGTCAACTATCACTGCAGCCCTCCACCAGTTGAGCCTTTATGGCAGAGTGGGCCGACGGAAGCTTCTCCTCAGTGCAAGACATATGAAAGCCTGCATAGAGTTTGCTAAAAAGCACAGGAATGACTCCAAGACAATCAGAAATAAGATTCTCTGGTCTGATGAGACGAAGATAGACCATCCTGGTGATAATTCTAAGTGTTATGTGTGGAGAAAACCAGTCACTGCTCATCACATGCCCAACACAATCCCAACAGTGAAATATGGTGGTGGCAGCATCATGCTATGGGGGTGTTTTTCAACTGCAGCGACAGGACAACTGTTTGCCATTGAAGCAAACATGAATGCGGCCAAGTACAGAGATATCCTGGATGAAAACCTCTTGAAGAGTGCTCTGGACCTCAGGTTTGGCCGAAGGTTTACCTTCCAACAAGACAATAACCCTAAGCACATAGCTAAAATAAGAATGGAGTGGTGTCACTGAGTTACGGCGACCAGAGCAGTGCCAGAAGACCGCAATATCTGTTGGCTCCTGCTTTGCCACTGAGACGAAGCACTTCTTTGGTGTATTAAATGCATTTCTTTTCTTTGAGCAGATCATGGGTTAATTGGCCATGTGGAAATCCGTGCATTCAGCTGTGCTCGGTTAGCCACTCCTCTCTCCTTTAAAAGCTAGGCCTTCTGGCCAGATGCTTGTCTGAGTTAGCACTTGCTAGATAGACTAGAAGAGGGAGGAGCTGGTGTCTGGAGAGCTGGATGAGTTTATTGTGCGACTGTTGCTTGGTTTGTACGCTTGGAAATTCCTCATCCTTACCTGCCTTATATTCTTCCCTCGTCCTTCACACCCTGGTAAATACCTCTGTTATTTGTGAGAGTATATTTGTGTGAGTGGAATTTTCTTTTACCCTTGTCTTTGTTCCCCTGTCTGTCGGTTTGGTGTACTGCGGTACACGGTAGTGCCTCTCTTACTCAGGTGGGGAAAGCCAGATGTTAGGCAACAGCTAGGAGACAGGGCAAGGGTGGAGGCCCCAGCATACTCGCCATCTGAGGTATCCTGGGGAACAGGGCGAGCTAGGTCGCTCCCTGTTGCTAGGGCCAGGAAGGGTGACCCTGGTCCCAGTTTACTCGCCAGTCCTATCATGACATTAACTCAGACCACAAGCCTTTTTCTGATCAATGATGGATACTATCACAGTGCTGACAGGGCAGTTGCAGCAGCTCAGTTTGGAGGTGGCAGATTTACACACGGTGGATTCACAGCACCCTGTTATATCTGGTGTGGGGATCTCTGAGTTCAAAGGCTTATTGGGGTGCATATGACTTGATAGCAGGGCCTACCTTGCATTCAATGCAAAAAAATTTCCAGCAGGCACTCCTGTACCTCTCGTGAAAGGTGTATTGGGGTGCGTTATAATTCTTGGTAGCCCAGCCACTCTTCCTCGGGTGGGGGAAGTGGACAGATGCAGGGCTACAACTAGGAGACAGGGCAAGGGTGGAGGCCCCGGCATCCTCGTCATCTGAGGTATCCCAGGGAACAAGATGGCCTAGGGCACCCTCTATTGCTAGGGCTAGGAAAGGTGCCCCTGGTCCCAGTTTACTCACCAGTCCTATCATGACAAGTGGCTTTAGAACAGCTCTCTAACCATTCTTGACTAGCCCAGCCAGAACCCTGACCTAAACCCAATTTAGTATCTCTGGAGAGACCATAAAATGTCTGTCCACCAACGTTCACCATCCAACCTGACAGAACTGGAGAGGCTCTGCAAAGAAGAATGGCAGAGGATTCCAAAATCCAGGAATGAAAAACTTGTTGCATAATTCCCAAGAAGACTCATGGCTGGACTAGCTCAAAAGGGTGAGTCTACTGAATACTGAGAAAAGAGTCTGAATACTTATGACCATGTGCTATTTTGGCTTTTCTTTCTTAATAAATTTGCAAAAATTTCTACATTTCTGTTTTTTTCAGTCAAGATGGGGTGCAGAGTATACATTAATGTGAAAAAAATAACTTTTTGAATTTACAACATGGCTACAATGAAACAAAGAGTGAAAAATTTAAAGATGTCTGAATACTTTCTGTACCCACTGTAGGTCCCTCAAAGTCACTTGACATGTGATGTGGTCCCTAAAAAAATGATTTTGTAAATTTTGTTATAAAATGGAGAAATCGCTGGTCAACTTTTAACCTTTATAACTTCCTGACTTAAAAAAGTTTCAAAAACTGTACTGATGTAAAGTAGACATGTGGCAAATGTTATTTATTAACTATTTTGTGTGACATGACTCTCTAATTTAAAAGCATTTTCAAAATGTTCACCAGATTCCCAATTTTATCACAAGTAAATGTAAGCCATATCAAAGAAATGTTACCACTATAATGAATTATAACATGTCCCGAAAAAAACAATCTGAGAATAATATGGATCCATTGAAGCGTTCCAGAATTATGGCCTCATGAAATGAGTGGTCAAAACTGAAAAATATTAGCCTGCTCAGAAAGGTGAAAACAGGATTAAGGGTGAAGGGGTTAAACTGCAGCTTGCCTAATAAATATTGTCCAGCTGGACAGATATTGAAATAGCTTATAAAAATTCCCAAACTGTTACTCTTATTTGTTCTTGGCAGGAGTTCCATTCTGCTATTTGATCCATCCATTCATGTAAAACTTGTTCCTAATGCCTCTGGTAATGGGATAGTTAGTTTTCTATGTGACAAATAATAATGAACATGCTGCCGAATAAAAGTCTTTACTTGAATATAGTTGACAACTCAACCCAACGCAGAGTGGAGAAGCATCAACTCTTGGCTTTCTCTTACATCTTTGGCATAGCAAAAACTAAGGAAAGATGATACAGTCAGCATACTTTTCTTCATCTATAATTATGGTAACTACAGTAAAATTTTAACCACTTATGTATCTAATGAACTCAGAAATAAATCTCTACTTTGTCACCTGTAATCATCATACATGCAAAATTACCCTAAATGGTCACCTTTTTCTTTATTGTGTTGTAATATTGAACAGGGGGGTATAAGTAAAAGTGGGGGTCTGGTAGTGACTGACTCAAAGAAAAATGGCACAGTAAAATGGAGAGTGGGCAACGTAGGTTGCAGCTGCAGAGTTCAACTTTTACTGGGAAGAACCGGAACTTTCTGGTTTCAAAGACATCAGTGTGCACTATGGGGCCCATGAGCTGAGGAGGAGCAGCGCTGGCACTGAGCCCCTTCACCCATCATCACATGTTCAATTATATAAGCACTAGCTATTGAACCTGTTCTACGCCCGGGTGGCGAGCATTTATATTGGTATATGGTCTCCATCATGTGCTGCTGCCATCCTGCGCCCGTTCTGTCATGTGCTGCTGCCATCCTGCGCCCGTTCTGTCATGTGCTGCTGCCATCCTGCGCCCGTTCTGTCATGGGCTGCTACCATCCTGCGCCCGTTCTGTCATGCGCTGCTGCCATCCTGCGCCCGTTCTGTCATGCGCTGCTGCCATCCTGCGCCCGTTCTGTCATGTGCTGCTCCCATCCTGCGCACATTCTGTCATGTGCTGCTCCCATCCTGTGCCCCCGTTCTGTCATGCACTGCTGCCATCCTGCGCCCGTTCTGTCATGTGCTGCTCCCATCCTGCTGCCATCCTGCGCCCGTTATGTCATGTGCTGCTGCCATCCTGCGCCCGTTCTGTCATGTGCTGCTGCCATCCTGCGCCTGTTCTGTCATGTGCTGCTGCCATCCTGCACCCGTTCTGTCATGTGCTGCTGCCATCCTGCGCACGTTCTGTCATGCGCTGCTGCCATCCTGCGCCCGTTCTGTCATGTGCTGCTCCCATCCTGCTGACATCCTGCGCCCATTATGTCATGCGCTGCTGCCATCCTGCGCCCGTTCTGTCATGCGCTGCTGCCATCCTGCGCCCGTTCTGTCATGTGCTGCTGCCATCCTGCGCCCGTTCTGTCATGTGCTGCTGCCATCCTGCGCCCGTTCTGTCATGTGCTGCTGCCATCCTGCGCCCGTTCTGTCATGCGCTGCTGCCATCCTGCGCCCGTTCTGTCATGTGCTGCTGCCATCCTGCGCCCGTTCTGTCATGTGCTGCTGCCATCCTGCGCCCGTTCTGTCATGTGCTGCTGCCATCCTGCGCCCGTTCTGTCATGTGCTGCTGCCATCCTGCGCCCGTTCTGTCATGTGCTGCTGCCATCCTGCGCCCGTTCTGTCATGCGCTGCTGCCATCCTGCGCCCGTTCTGTCATGCGCTGCTGCCATCCTGCGCCCGTTCTGTCATGTGCTGCTCCCATCCTGCGCCACTATTGTATTATATGCCCCCCATAAGACGCTCCAGTGTGTATGCCCCCGTATGCTGCTGCCATATAAAAAAAAAAATACCATACTCACCTATCGTCCGGCTCCACTGCAGGTGTGTCTTCAAGAAAATGGCGCCGGAAAGTGCGGACTGCGCAAGCGCCGATTCCGGCAGCAGGAATCGGCGCCTGCGCAGTCCGCGCTCTCCAGCGCCATTTTCTTGAAGACACACCTGCAGTGGAGCCGGAGTGTGTCTTCAAGAAAATGGCGCCGGAAAGCGCGGACTGCGCAGGCGCCGATTCCGGCAGCAGGAATCGGCGCCTGCGCAGTCCGCGCTTTCCGGCGCCATTTTCTTGAACACACACTCCGGCTCCTCTGCCTGTGACTGGACTCTGTCACAGCAGAGGATCCGGGAGACGGAGCCGCACGCAGCGCTGGAACGGAGGACAGGTGAATATACTTACCCTCCCTCCTGGCGCGTCCACGGTCCCTGACTCTCCGGAGGAGATCGCGGTATGCGTTCAGTGCTTACGCATACCACGATCTCCTGGGAGCGTCACTCTGTGGGGGCCAGACTGCTCCGGCGCTTGCGCCTGCGCAGTCTATAAAGGCTTCAGACAGAGTGACGCTCCCAGCGTTATATTATAGACCCTGGTTGCCAATATAGATGAAAGCAATGATGAAAGAGGAAGAGAAAGCTTATGCTGTCTCCTCCATCATTTTTCCTCGGCGTCGCTTCATAGCACCTGTTGCCGAGATCGAAGCAGTATGGAAATGATGTGGAAAGGTGAGCATTGCATTTTTTTTTACCAGTGAGTACATTGTTGTGGCCATTATACTATAAGGAGGAGGACTATGGGGTGTATTATACTATATGGAGGACTATTGGGTTCATTATGCTATATGAAAGGCAATGTGGGGCCCATTATACTACATGAAGGGCTATGTGGGACCAATTATACTACATAGAAGGCTAAGTAGAGGCTATTATAATATTTGGGAGGCTATGTGGGAGCCTTTATATTTTCTGGAGAGCTATGTGGGAGCTAATATACTGTATGCAAGCAATTATGCAGTATGAAGGTTTATGTGCAACATTCCCTTTAAATGGTATAATATCTGCTTGCTGCCATCTGCTGCTTATATTTCTGCAACATTCCCTTTAATGGTATAATATCTGCTTGCTATCATCTGCTGCTTATCATCCTGCAGCTTTCACTTTAACGGTATTCTGGTATTCTATATCTGGTTTCCGCCCCATCACTCAACGTAGACTGGCCTGACCAAAATTATATATGAAAAGCAATTGGACTTTAAAACATAACTTTTAATCTAAAAGCTTAAAAGGGACAAACTATTGTGATACCATCAATACGTGACACATACAAAGAAATACTAAAAACAAGGAGGGGTTACCACCCACTCTAATAGACACAATCGGGTCAAGAAAATATGCTAATACGCCTATATAGGTATGACATAGTACGGTATAACCGTACTGCCTTATTATTCAAAAGGTACGCTTATGTCAACCAAAATGACAAAGGAAAATATATATATGTGACTATTGCTTATAGTATCTGTACTTGGTCCGTATTACATCCAAACTTATACAGCTACCAAGGATACTGGAAATACATGTCCATGAACAATGTCACTTTCCAAAAGAAGCGTAACCAAACCGAATATATGTACATTCACATCGGCGTATATATATAGCAATTAGGAGGCCGATGTCATAATATCATATTGAAACATACTAAATAAATAGAGTACACCCTTAATAGGACATTCATATGCTCCTCTTATCCCAAAGGTGGGTGCCCGGGTGTATGAGACCATGTACTGTTTCAATTAAATATGGCCTATGAACTCATGATAAATACAAGCTATTAGGCCTGATATGTAAGAATGGAATGGTCTCACCCATCTCTTATTCATGTGTTGTGGGTGCTCGGCCTCCTCATATAAGGTAGCGTCTCCCAACGCGTTTCGTCCTACCCAGGACTCATCAGGGGAGTGACCAGGATACCTGCGGGGCTGTGTTACCTGCCGCTCAGTTGTGTCTCCTTAATATAATGACCAAAATTACCAGCAACCTACTTACAGCCAAATCAAACCAACAATACTCTATACTCTTTCTCCTAGACCTGTCCTCTGCTTTCGACACAGTTGACCACTGCCTCCTACTACAGATCCTCTCCTCCTTTGGTATCAAAGACCTCGCCCTATCCTGGATCTCCTCATACAATACCTTTCCAACCGCACATTCAGCATTTCCCACTCCCACACTACCTCCTCATCCCACCCTCTCTCTCTTGGAGTTCCCCAAGGCTCTTTTCTAGGACCCTTACTCTTCTCAATCTATACACTTGGCCTGGGACAACTCATAAAGTCCTATGGCTTGTAAGCTTGCAAGCAGGGACCTCACCCCTAATGTCACTGTTTAAATTTTCTTAACTTGTACTGAATTTATTGTCTGCACATGTCCCCGCTTAATTGTAAAGTGCTGCGGAATTTGTTGGCACTATATAAATAAAAATAATTACTATTATTATTACGGCTTACAGTACCATCTACAGTATATGCTGATGACACTCAGATCTACCTCTCTACTGTTCAAAATCCCCGAGTGCCTATCAGCCATATCCTCCTTCTTCTCCTCTCGCTTCTTTAAACTCAATGTGGACAAATCTGAACTCATCATCTTTCCTCCATCTCACAGATCTTCCTTACCTGACCTATCTATTGTAATTAACGACATCACCCTTTCCCCCATACCAGAAGTCCACTGCCTCGGAGAAACCCGTAACTCTGCCCTGTCCTTCAAACTGCACATCCAAACTCTTTCCACCTCATGTCGCCTTCAGCTCAAAAATATCTCCAGAATCAGTCCTTTCCTCAACCGTCAATCTACTAAAATGCTTGTATATGCCCTCATCATCTCCCGCCTCGACTACTGCAACATCCTTTTCTGTGGCCTCCCTGCTAACATCCATGCACCTTTGCAGTCCATCCTTAACGTTGCTGCCGGACTAATTCATCTCTCTCCTCGCTACTCCTCCACTTCCCCTTCTTCAAATCTCTTCACTGGCTCCCATTCCCTCAGTGTTTCAAGTTCAAATTACTAATACTGACCTACAAAGCCATCCATAACCTGTCTCCTCCATATATTTCTGAACTAGTCTCCTGATATCTTCCCTCACGTAATCTCCGGTCCTCCGAAGACCTCCTTCTCTCCTTCACACTTATTTGCTCCTCATCCAACCACCTCCAAGACTTCTCCCGAATACCCCCATCTTCTGGAATTCTTTGCCCCAACATGTCCGACTATCAACCACATTTAGATCCTTCAGATGGAACCTGAAAACCCACTGCTTCAGGAAAGCTTACAGCCTGCAATGACCCCGCTGCCTCCTCATCACTACAGGAGCTACCACCTCACCAACACCAGAGCTGCTGCAACCCTTAAACTGTTGTCTCCTTCCCCACCATCCTGTAGAATGTAAGCCCGCAAGGGCAGGGTCCTCTCCCCTCTGTATCAGTCTGTAATTGTTTGTTTGCTTACTGTAAGTGATATCTGTAATTTGTATGTAACCCCTTCTCATGTACAGCACCATGAAATCAATGGAGCTATGTAAATAAATAACAAAAATAATAATAATGTGGGGTCATCATACTGTGTGGAGAGCTATATGGGGACTATTATACTGCTTGAAGGGATAGTGGGCACCATGGTACAGTGTGGATAGGTGTGGGACCATCATACTGTGTTGAGGTTACCAATCTTTCATAGAATTATTTAATGTTAGTGTTTGACCAACCTCAAGGGTCATTGCCTCCAACCCTCTGCTCAATACAGACAGATGTCTGTCCAGCCTCTGTTTGAAGACTTACATTGAAAGAAAACTCACAACCTCTTGTGGCAGCCTGTTCCACTCACTGATCATCCTCACTATCAAAAAGTTTTTCTAGTATCTGATCTGTATCTTCTCTCTTTCAGTTTTATTTCACTGCTTCTTGTGTTTCCATGTGCAAATGATAATAAGGATGATCTCTCTACACTGTGACATCCCTTCAGACAGCTGTAGACAGATATTAAGGCCATGTTCACACTTTGCGGTTTTTACCGCAGAACCGCGGCGATTTTGCAGCTGCAGGTCCGCAGCAGTTTCCATAGCGTTTACAGTAACCTGTAAACCCTATGGAAACCGCAAACCACTGTGCACACGGGAAAAACCACGCGGGAACGCAGCGGTTTACAATGCATTGATCCGCTTACTTCCCGCATGGGGCTGTGCCCACCATGCGGGAAGTAAGCAGAAAATGTGCATGTGGTACCCGGGGTGGAGGAGAGGAGACTCTCCTCCAGGCCCCGGGAACCATATTTGTGGGTAAAAAAAAGAATTAAAATAAAAAATAAGCTATACTCACCTCTCAGCGCTGCACGCGGCCGTCCGGTCTCAGGTTTGCTATGCGACCAGGACCTGCAGTGACATCACAAAGGTCCGTCTCGCACAGCATCTTTGGAACCGGACCGCCGCCTGCAGCGCTGAGGAGATCGGGACGTCAGAGGGTGAGTATATCATTATTTTATTGTTTTTAACATTACTATTGATGCTGCATATTGCTGCATATGCAGCATAAATAGTAGGAGTAAAATCCCGCAGCGGAACCTGCAGGACAAAACGTGATAAATCTGCAGGGATAACCGCAGCAGGTTTGCCCTGCAGATTTATCAAATCCGTTGCGGGAGAACCCGCAGGGACCCGACGCTATGTGTGAACATAGCCTTAGTCTCCTCTTAGCCCTCATTTTTGCAAATTACTTTATTGTTGTAAGATATGCTCTACTGTGACCCCGCTGAATATTTTTTGTTTGGGTGGCCCAATTAGAACTTCTTTCATGGGGCTTCGTGATTTCTATGCTCACCGCTGATGGAGGCAACTCTTAATTACAGTCCGCATAGCTACAGATGCTACTACAAGGGTTGATACATTGTTTGCAACACTTCTATATTTTACCACAATTTCGTACTCTGGGTTTTAGTGGCTGCTCACCTTGTGGCATATTCCACAGCTGCAGAAATTATAAGTCTATGCTACAACTGGTAATATTTATCACAGGTGCCAGCGATTTGGCTGCGTTTTCCCCAGTTCAATTGATAACATTTAACCCCTTAACGACCACTGATATGCCTTTTAATGGTGGCATTTAAGGGTCTTTATTCCTCAGCGCCGCTTTTTAACAGCACTGAGAAATAAGTGTATAGCACCCCCCAGTGTCAGAAATTCTCCGGGGTCTCGGCTACAGGCCACAAAGGCTATATATTTCTTTGAATGTTCCTGCAAACTGATGCATTTTAAGCTATATTCACACCACTGTATTTTGATCCATGTGCTGTTCATGTAAAAAATGACCAATGAGCTATTCACAAGACCGTAACTTTGCACGAAAATAATTACAGCATGCACTAGTCTCTGCCATATTTGAGATAAAACCTCAAATCTACAGGTATGCAAAAATAATCTGTATAGCATCCGATTTTTATGAATTTTTAACACAGAAAACTGTATTTGGTCTTAAAAATATTTTTACTGCTGATGTATAAAAATTGCATTTGGATGGCATACGGCTGACAACACAGATGAAAAATCATCTGTATTTTCTGGATGCCAATTGGACAATTTTTTAATTGTGCATGTGAACTTAGCCTAATATAATAGATTGAGCAGGAACTCTTTAATACTCAACCTTCTTTCTAGGGTCCTAACAGGCTCCAAAAAGATTTTAGCAGAACACTGTTGTTAAGGGATTCTTATTTAATTGTTTCTTAATGGATTGCAACTGAAATTCACACATGACTACCAATTATGGTGCATTTCATCTGTTGTCACTAAGGAATCATAAAATGTCAGCTGGAAAATAAGCAGTGTAATGAATGCAATTTGTTAAAAATTTAAGAAATAACAGTCTACACTGAAAAACTGAGACAAAGTACAAGGTAATGATTTTAGACATTCATTCACACATTGTTCCCAATGTCTAGATTGTCTGCCTAATATTTTTTATGTTTTATGTTCACTTCTATTACTCCCTGGCTGCAGAGCACATTGTGCTGATATCAAGGAAATTGATAAGAGTTTTCATTCTCAGGTTGCAGTTAATAATTTAAATGGTACTGTCAAATTGCTTTTATACTTCACAAGCCTATGACTGTGAAAATATTTTTCTTACCTTTAGGAAACACTGAAAATTATATTTCAAAGCCACAATATTGTTCAGTGGAAAAATACTAAAATTACAAGATATCTTCTGAATGTTTAAAATTGGTGAATAGTTTAGTAACATAACACTTATTTATGAGGTTGCCCTAAATCACATTTTACATATCCTGTACATAAACATTTTCTTAAACTTGCACACTTTCAGTTGTCATCTAAAAGACATACAGTTACATAAAATTGTATATTCTATATTCTGCATATTTTCTGGAAGTACTTACTTCTACAGCGCTGTGTTTGAAATACACACCTGCACTGTATTTCCAAAGTCTTTTTTAATGAGATTTCATCAAAGCAATGCAGAAAATTCATATCACCTAGTTTCTCGGCCTCATTACTATTTTCTGTGGCTCTGTATGAGTATATCCATGTAAACGACTATGTTCTCAATCAACTAGAGTCTCTTTATCATCCTTTGATAAAATGACAGAATTTTACCAACTGCATTGACGAGCTTCCATGAAAGAGTTGGCTTAGCTTTGATGAATGCTTTTCACAAGTGGCAGAACAAAAAGTGCCTGAATAAATGAAATGCTTTGAAATTGATGCATTGAATTTTTGAGAGATGTTACTGTACTCAGCAACATATGTCATTTAGCAATTGCAGTGAATAGGTATTAAAAGTGTTAAAAGTTGTATTTGACAAATAATAAAACAGTTTATCTGATCACCGTAGTTCATTTAAGCCCTTAAATTCATTAAAGCTGACCAAAATGGATTATTTCGATGGACTCCTTAAGATCTTTGGACAGTTAATGTCAGTAGAAAGGATTGTGAAGATAACATTTGGAAACTAATGAGTTAATAAGCGCTGCAATTGAAGAAGAATGAAGAGATGTAGAATCAAAATATAAGCGGCTTATTGGTCAAGGCACTTCAAAGTTTTACAACTTCTTCATCAGGACAAACTACTATATGTTGTCCTGTTGAAGAAGTTGAAAAACTTTGAAATGTGTTGACGAATAGATGGCTTATATTTTGATTCTACATCTCAATATTCTTCTTCAACAGCAGAGCATATTAACCCATGTTGTTTTCAGTTTTTATCTTCTGAATCTCGTCGTCGGTCTGCAGCAGCCTTAAACTCAATGAGTAGTTGTGTGCACACAACCAAACCAGGTGAGCACCACTGTGCATGATTTCTTAATAACTTTAACATAAATAAGACCCTATTTCTGCTTTTGATCTCTTCCAGTCTTCTTTGCTTCAGTATAGTGGATAGGCCAATTTAAATTGTAACACCTGATCCTTATGTTTTCATGGGGTGAAAAATCACTGCTAGTCTTTCAGCAACTTTTTCCCCTTTAAAAACATAAAATTGCTCAGCTGAGCAAAGCATACCTGGAAGCCAGGAGAGATAATAGATATAGTGAGGAAAATTCCTAAGAAAACTTATGAAGGGAGTTGAAGCTCCGAGTTGCCAAACGACAGCCTCAAAATCTTAATGATTTAGAGATGATCTGCAAGGTGGAGTGGACCAAAATTCCTCCTAACATGTGCACAAACCTCATCATTAGGCCGCCGTCACACATGCGAGTTTTACGGACGTAAGAGCGCAGAATCTACGTCCGTAAAACTCGCAAAAAATACGGCACAATTATTCTCTATGCCCCTGCTCCTATTTGCCGTATTTTACTGATCAGTATTATACGGTTTTCTACGGCCGTACAAAATCGCAGCATGCTGCGTTTGTCACCGTACTGCGCAAGAAATACGCCAATGAAAGTCTATGGAAGCGTGAAAAATACGGATTACACACGGACAAGCAGTGTGACTTGCGAGAAATACGCAGCGCTGTTAGAGAGAAAAGCCGGTAATTCAGTGCGGTGTACAGTAAAATCACACTGACAGCTTCCAGTCCAATAGATATAATAAATGTGTACACATAGAATAGGTATATATATATATATGTCAGTGAGACACATATATGTATATATATTAATATTTATTCCAGCGCTATACAGCTTGAAAGCCGGTAATTCAATTACCGGCTTTTTCTTTCTCCTTCATAAAACCCGACATGATTTGAGACATGGTTTACATACAGTAAACCATGTCTTCTCTCCATTTTTTTTGCAGATTCCACACTACTAATGTCAGTAGTGTGTATCTGCAAAATTTGGCCGTTCTAGCTCTTAAAATAAAGGGTTAACTGGCGGAAAAAATTGGCGTGGGCTCCCGCGCAATTTTCTCCGCCAGAGTAGTAAAGCCAGTGACTGAGGGCAGATATTAATAGCCTGGAGAGGGTCCACGGTTATTGGCCCCCCCCTGGCTAAAAATATCTGCCCCCAGCCACCCCAGAAAAGGCACATCTGGAAGATGCGCCTATTCTGGCACTTGGCCACTCTCTTCCCATTCCCGTGTAGCGGTGGGATATGGGGTAATGAAGGGTTAATGCCACCTTGCTATTGTAAGGTGACATTAAGCCTAATTAATAATGGAGAGGCGTCAATTATGACACCTATCCATTATTAATCCAATTGTAGTGAAGGGTTAAATAAAACACAAACACATTCTTTAAAATTATTTTAATGAAATAAAAACAATGGTTGTTGTAGTATTTTATTCAACGCCCAATCCAGTCACTGAAGACCCTCGTTCTGTGAGTAAAGAAACATAATAAACCAACAATATACTTACCCTCCGCAGATCTGTAACGTCCAACGATGTAAATCCTTCTGAAGGGGTTAAAACATTTTGCAGCAAGGAGCTGTGCTAATGCAGGCTGCTCCTCGCTGCAAAACCCCAGGGAATGAGGCTAAAAATAGATCAATGATCTATATTTAGCATCATTTGTGGTGAGGCGCCCTCTGCTGGCTGTTCATAGATCGTGGGAAATTACCTAGAAAGCCAGGGAGCCAGGGAGCTTTCTAGGTAATTTCCCACGATCTATGAACAGCCAGCAGAGGGCGCCTCACCGCAAATGATGCTAAATATAGATCATTGATCTATTTTTAGCCTCATTCCCTGGGGTTTTGCAGCGAGGAGCAGCCTGCATTAGCACAGCTCCTTGCTGCAAAATGTTTTAACCCCTTCAGAAGGATTTACATCGTTGGACGTTACAGATCTGCGGAGGGTAAGTATATTGTTGGTTTATTATGTTTCTTTACTCACAGAACGAGGGTCTTCAGTGACTGGATTGGGCGTTGAATAAAATACTACAACAACCATTGTTTTTATTTCATTAAAATAATTTTAAAGAATGTGTTTGTGTTTTATTTAACCCTTCACTACAATTGGATTAATAATGGATAGGTGTCATAATTGACGCCTCTCCATTATTAATTAGGCTTAATGTCACCTTACAATAGCAAGGTGGCATTAACCCTTCATTACCCCATATCCCACCGCTACACGGGAATGGGAAGAGAGTGGCCAAGTGCCAGAATAGGCGCATCTTCCAGATGTGCCTGTTCTGGGGTGGCTGGGGGCAGATATTTTTAGCCAGGGGGGGCCAATAACCGTGGACCCTCTCCAGGCTATTAATATCTGCCCTCAGTCACTGGCTTTACTACTCTGGCGGAGAAAATTGCGCGGGAGCCCACGCCAATTTTTTCCGCCAGTTAACCCTTTATTTTAAGAGCTAGAACGGCCAAATTTTGCAGATACACACTACTAACATTAGTAGTGTGGAATCTGCAAAAAAAATGGAGAGAAGACATGGTTTACTGTATGTAAACCATGTCTCAAATCATGTCGGGTTTTATGAAGGAGAAAGAAAAAGCCGGTAATTGAATTACCGGCTTTCAAGCTGTATAGCGCTGGAATAAGTATTAATATATATACATATATGTGTCTACTGACATATATATATATATATATATATATATATATATATATTCTTTTCTTTTTGGGACACATGGATCACTTCTATAGCGGTATGTTGGTTTTGCAAGCCTGCGAGAAAACCACGCAGTACGGATGCCATACGGATTACATACGAAGGATGCCATGCGCAAAAAACGCTGACACAGCCTGCCTACGGAGGAGCAACGGACCATTTTTTTGGGGACTTTTCAGCGTATTACGGCCATAATATACGGACCGTATTGTTTTACGCTGTGTGTGACGCCGGCCTTAGGGTTGAGCGAAGCAGATCGGCACTTTTCAAAAGTCGCTGACTTTTAGCAAAGTCGGGTTTCGTGAAACCCGACCCGATCCCACTCTGGGATCGGGTCGGCGGTCGGGGATCTATAGTCCAAAGTCGAGTTTCGTTTTATATATATATATATATATATATCATAGAAGCACATATATATATATATATATATATATATATATAAATATACATTTATATTTACTTCAGGGCGATATAGCAGAAAAGCCGGTAATTCAATTACCGGCTTTTCATTTCTCCTGCCAAAACCCGACATGATATGAGACATGGATAACATACAGTAAACCATGTCATATCCCCCTTTTTTTTGCATATATTTTTGCTACACGGGAATGGGAAGAGAGTGGCCAAGTGCCAGAATAGGCGCATCTTCCAGATGTGCCTTTTCTGGGGTGGCTGGGGGCAGATGTTTTTAGCCAGGGGGGGCCAAAAAACGTGGACCCTCTCTAGGCTATTAATATCTGCCCTCAGTCACTGGCTTTACTACTCTGGCGGAGAAAATTGCGCGGGAACCCACGCCAATTTTTTCTGTGATTTAACCCTTAAATTTAAGAGCTAGAGCGCCGAAATTTTGCATATACACACTACTAACATTAGTAGTGTGGAATATGCAAAAAAGGGGGATATGACATGATTTACTGTATGTAAACCATGTCTCATATCATGTCGGGTTTTGGCAGGAGAAATGAAAAGCCGTTAATTGAATTATCTGCTTTTCTGCTATATCGCCCTGAAGTAAATAAAAAAAAAACCCCATAGACTTGCATTGGGTTTCGAGTTTCGGCCGATCCCGACCCCGACTTTTCAATTGGATCGGCCGATTTCACGCGACCCGACTTTTGAGAAAGTCGGGTTTCGTGAAACCCGACTCGACCTGAAAAAAGGAAAAGTCGCTCAACCCTAATCATCATCAACTACAGCAAACATCGGACTACTGTGCTTGCCAACAAAGGTTTTGCCACCAAGTATTAAGTCTTGTTTTCCAGAGAGATCAAATACTTATTTCTCACTGCAAAATGCAAATAAATTTATATAATTTATACAATGTGATTTTCTGGATTTTACTTTGATATTCTAACTCTCAATGTTAAAATTAACCTACCCTTAAAATTATAGACTGTTCATGTCTTTGTCAGTGGGCAAACTTACAAAATCAGCAAAATCCACTGCATCCTCTCACCTACCAGCATCCGTTGTTCTATAGTTTTTAGTTTGACATGATATCACATGTGCAATATGCCACAATGATGAAAGTAAAAGATGGTTCTAAGGGCTCATATCCAGCAACTGTAGATGTGGCTGTTAGACCAGGTTCTGTGAATTGATTTGCAGCAACTTTAGCATTCAAGTAGTAAATGTTTACCAGTGTTCGACCATATGCTAGCCTTAACACAGACACACTCATGGGAAAATGATTGTACATATAACTGTCAATTATCTTTTTTGTCTGTCAGGGCCTAAATTATTTATTCTGTTAATTATGATTGTTTTTAATGTGCCAACATATACAATAACACTTTACAGATATTCTTATTACTCACTATCCCCAGAGGATAGCGTGCCAACATATACAATAACAGTGGTAGTTACACATTGATTGACGATGTGCTGTTTAGATCTTTTAATGTTTATATTTCACTACTGCGATAGCTGATAATATTAAATCAGTAGGGGTGTCAGATATTGGACCCCTAGTATCTGATATTGGTAATCTATCCTGATGATATGACATCAATATTAGTTGCTCTGACAATTCATTTTAATTTGTAATGCAGTCCATAGTAGTGCAGTACTTTAAAAGAGTACTATGGGAATATTAAGATGAGATTTATCATTATAGCTTCATGAACTATAAAAGTGTATGCAAACCAATCTGATAAAGTTTCATTTCTGATGTATGCCTGTTTATTTGTGCTGTCATGGAATGATCTGCTCTTGTATGTGGCATCATCACTCTCTTCCTGCTTCTCTGCAATAACTCCATGCTCTTTGACATGTTAGATATAAGTTGTGATGGAGGAAGCAAAGGACAACAAATGAGCCATGATGATGCATAATGAACCATGACAGTGCATTTTTCTTCACAACTTGTATGTGAAATATCTATCATAAAGGAGTTACCACACTGGAATCAGGGAGAGAGCCATGATATTTCACAAAAAAATTGGGAAAAAGCTGGGAATAAGCATGCAACGAGTACAGGAGAGTGTGGAGACGGATGATAATTTTGGATAACCCGCTGTTTATTTAAATAAATGCTGCGGTTTCAGACTTTGAAGGCTAATTAAATTGTATGAGCTCTGCAAACTAAAAAAGCCAATGAATTATTCACACAGGGAATGTAAACACTATCCTTGTTTGGGGGAGTATCTTAAACTTTACTCTTTGCTAAATGAAATCCAATAGCTTTTTCATAAGCCATAAAAAGTATTCCTGTATTTAGGGAGATAAAATAGATTTACTGTTCTGTTTTAAATGTGAAGACATAATGGCTTCTCACCTATGAGTCAAAAAATATTTCTTTTTGGGGATTTACAAGAGGTTTGCTACTCACAAAATGATTAAGCAATTGCAAAGTTTTTTTTTTCAAGTCATGGCAGGCAGTCAGACGATTTGTCGCTAGTTTTGCTGTGTAGTGGCAGTGGCAGAAGTCTCATAGTAGAGATTTTAGATGGGGCAGTCAAGGAGATGTGTCACAATTAAGGGCGAGCAACAGCAGCCACAGCAGCAGCAGTATGGTCTACAACTATAAAACACAATAGGCAGCAAAGAGATGTATATCTGGTGTGGCTCTACAATGGCAGTGGCAGAAACCACATGATATAGAAATATGACAGCGCAAGCAAAGAAATGTGTGGTAATTTAGGGTTAGCAATAGTAGCAACTACAGCTGCAAAAATACAATATAATGTACTGTACTGTAGATGACAAGATAGACAGGAAGTAGATACCTGGTTGAGGGTTGACAATGGCGGCAGAAGATTAGTGTAGCAAATGGATAGTGAGTAGTGTTGAGCATTCCGATACCGCAAGTATCGGGTATCGGCCGATATTTGCGGTATCGGAATTCCGATACCGAGTTCCGATATTTTTGTGATATCGGGAATCGGTATCGGGATTTAGATTAATGTGTAAAATAAAGCATAAAAATAAAAAATATTGATATACTTACCCTCGGACGGGCCCTGGTTGTCACCGCTGCAATCGCCATGTTTTCCTTCCTATGAATGAGCTTGTTAAGTACCTTCGATGACGTCACGGCTTGTGATTGGTAGCTGAGCGGTCATGTGACCGCTCACGCGACCAATCACAAGCCGCGACGTCATCGAAAGTACTTAACGCGCTCATTCCTAAGAATGCGACGTCATTGAAGGTCATTAAAGCGCTGATTCTTAGGAAGAAAAGCATGACGATTGCAGAGGTGACAACCAGGGCCCGTCCGAGGGTAAGTATATCAATACTTTTTATTTTTATTCTTTATTTTACACATTAATATGGATCTCAGGGCCTGAAGGAGAGTTTCCTCTCCTTCAGACCCTGGGAACCATTACGGATACCTTCCGATATTTGTGTCCCATTGACTTGTATTGGTATCGAATATCGGTATCGGCGATATCCGATATTTTTCGGATATCGGCCGATACCATCCGATACTTTCAAATATCGGACGGTATCGCTCAACACTAATAGTGAGTCAAGCAGATGGTATGTCCTATTTAAACATTGGTTTTGGGAGTAGGATAATGAAAGTTGGCACTGTTCCAAGACTGATTTTTATTAGTAATGAGCGAGCATGCTCAGCAATGCTCGTTACTGATCCGAGCATAGTTGTACCCGCGGTACTCGGCGAGCACCGAGCATTTCCGGGTTTGCTCGGCGGGAGCTCGGGTTTCCGCCCTGCATAAACGGTACTCTTTTCAGAGCCAATCAACATGCAGGGATTGTCTGCCATACATTGCAATGCCGCAGCCATCTTTGCTGTGGTATTACAGTGATTGACTGGCCGCACAGCATCATCAGGTCTATAAGAGACCTGGCGCCGCCCTGCTCGGCGTATTCAGCTCCGGAATCAGACAGTTCATGGAGAGCTGCTGCTGAGATAGGGTCAGATTTGTGCCTTTTATTAGTTAGTGTGGGTATACCATTGTTGAATGCACATATCCAGCGAAACCATCAGTCCTTCTAAGGACTAAATACGGGGTCTATAGATTTAAGTCCTAGGTAGGCAGGGGATTGTATGTGTGTATAGTTTATATACATCAGTGCAAGGCAAAGGGGCACTGAATTTGGCAATATAGATATTGCAAATATCAAAAGGGTCCATTACTGTCTCCTGTTTCTGCCCATTACATATATGCCTAGCTCCAGGTATCAGTGGCTAGCAATAATTTTGTTTTGCACCTTAATCCAAATTTTTTTAATCCAATGCAATCCAGACCCCCTTTAATCTACATTTTCTTGTTGACAATGCAGAATACAGTCATATCATTTTAATATATCAGTGTGAATATCCTGCAATTTTACATGGCTTTGCTCATCCCAGGCATCACATCTGTGTGCGCAGAAAATTGTAGCATTTTTTGTGGTACTGTGGTATTTTTCTGAGCATTTTATAAAAATTGCAAAAAAATAGTTAGCTTGCAAAAAAAGTTTATCTGCCCCAAAAAATATTTAGCTGCTCAAAAAATATTTAACTGCCCCAAAAATATTTAGCTGCCCCAAAAATATTTAGCTTGCAGAAAAATATTTAGCTATCCAAAAAACATTTAGCTACAGTTCATATATTTAACACTGTGTTTTGTCCGCCGACATGCGTCGTTTATCATTGCGCAAAATATTTCAGGGCTACGTTTCCCTTTTTTGCTGTGTTTTACCCTGGTTCAATAGACTACTTTGGGGTAAAAGATTTCAAAATACAGGCCACATATTGAACCATCTGGTATCTCCATCAAACGCCAGATCTATCTGTGGGCTAAAAATTTTAAATTAAAGAAGAATTGAGAAATAAAACTGTGGTTTTTACGCACACTGATCACATATAAGTTTGCTCCTATTTCAGCCATTTGTAGTGAACGAGGAAAATATTTTAGTACTCCATTTAAAATGGGCAACATGCCTGGCAAGGGCCCGGGAAGTGGACGTGATGCTAATGGTGCATGCAAAGGCTGAGGCAATTGGCAAGCTGAGAGTTGGCCACAACAAACACCCACATTTTCTCGCTCGACCTTCCTTTCCCAATTACTAGGGGACCGCAGCACACAACTATTGAACCCAGAGCAGTGTCTAAAGGTTTTTGGTTGGATAGCGGATAGTGCTTCCAGTCATTTTGCCATCACCACCACCATGTCTTCCACATGGTCAAGTCTTAGTAGCCTTGAGTCTGGACTGCATATTACTCACCCTGATCCTTCTTCCTCCCACCATGCTGAGTACCCAGGAGACAACTGATCCCACTATTGGACACTCCAACAAGCTGCTCACTTTTCCATTTATAGATTTGGAACTCTCAGCCAGTCCACTTGAAGCAGAGCAAGATGAGATCGCATGTAGCGATGCTCAAATATTTGAGAAGCCACGGTCACACAAAGGCGACGGTGGGAAAGTGTCACAAGGGATGGATGACGATGAGTCACAATTGCCAGAAAGTCAGGAGGAAGAAAATGGTGCAGATGTGGAAGACAAGGTGGTGGATGATATAGTAACCTACACAACCTGGCAGGAGGACATGAAGAGTGATGACAGCAGCACACATGGGGAAGAAGGCATAGCACCCAAACAGGCAGGAAGAAGCAGTGTGGTGGCCGCAGACAGAAGGCGTGCATCTGTTTCCTGTAACACCAACATGATGGAAGTTGCCAGTCCAACTGTTAGGTCTTACCGATTCTGGTTGTTTTTTAAAGACTCTGCCGATAACTCCAAACAGGCCATTTGCCCTACCTGCCATGCCCACATCAGCAAAGGTAGCAAAACAACCAGCCTGACCACCACCAGCATGATCAGGCACATGGCAGCAAATCACCTGACTTTCTGTGCTGAACCCCAGGCTCCAGGAACATTGTCTATGGGTGACACCACTGCTTCTTCTACTGTTTTGCATGCAAGCCAAACCCCTGTCCACGGTGCATGCCACAGTCAACTAGCACCATCATCAAGCACCTCCACAATCTTGTCCCAGTGCAGCCTTTAGTTGTCGATAGCCCAGTCATTAGAACGCAAGCGGAAACATGCAGCCAATGCCCCACAGGCCAAAGTACTAAATTCACACATTTCTCTTCTGCTTGCACTTGAAATGTTGCCTTTTAGGCTTGTGGAGATGGAAGCTTTCCGCAATCTGATGGCGGCGGTTGTCCCAAGGTACTCTGTCCCCAGCTACCACTATTCCTCCTGGTGTGCTATACCGGCATTACACCAGCACGGGTCCCACAACATTACCCGTGCCCTCAACAATGCTGTTACTGGGAAAGTCCACCTAACCACAGACACGTGGACAAGTGCTTGTGGGCAGGGATGGTACAGCTCACTGATGGCACACTGGGTTAACCTAGAGGAAGCTGGGACCCAGACAGACTTTGGAATGGAACACGTCCTCCCGATGCCAAGGATTGCGGGCCCTCCGTCAATCAGGGTTGCCCCAACAGTCTAAAGCTCCTGCCCTCTTCAGTCTCCATCTCTAAAATGATCACATCAATAACAAGCTGGAAGCATTGGAGCAATGCCTCAGCCAAGCGGCAACAGGCTGTGTTGAAGCTAATCTACTTAGGTTACAAACCTCACAGTGCTGAAGAGTTGTGAACAGCTCTGAAAGAGCAGGCATAATTGTGGTACAGCCAGATATGGTTGTATGTGACAATTACCGGAATCTAGTGGTGGCTCTGAGATGAGGTGAGGTCACACACGTACCATGCCTGGCCCATGTGCTTAAACTCACAGTTCAACGGTTTCTCAAAAGCTACCCAAATCTGCCGAATCTGCTTGTGAAAGTATGCCGCCTATGTGTCCATTTTAGAAAGTCAGTTACAGCTTCAGCCGCCCTTGCCATGCTTCAACAGCGTTTCCAGCTTCTGGCTAACCGACTGGTGTGTGATGTCCCCACGCATTGGAACTCTACACTGCATATGTTGGAAAGGATTTGTCATCAGAAGAGGGCAGTTGTTGACTACCAGCATCAAAAAGGCAGTCGTTATTCAGTTCAGACTCCACACATAAGACCTTAGGAGTGGACATGGATGTCAGACATATGTACCATCCTACAAAACTTGAGGACTCTACCAAGATGGTGAGCTGCAATGTCGCCATAATTAGCATCACCATCCTGCTTCCCTACATTCTGAAAAGCTATCTGTTCACAATGAAAGAGGATTCAATGCAGGCGGAGCATGAGGACATGAAGCAAGGAACCATACAGGGTGATTGCACACAGCACAGTCTCATGTCGTCCCGACGTGGATTGGTAGGCAATGAGGACAGGGAGGAGGAGGAAGAACAGGAGCTACTTTTATGCACTATAGACGTTACTACAAGCACAACTGTCATGACGTTTGTTCAGCGTGGATGGCCTGAGGACAGGGAGGAGGAGGAGGTGCACAGCATGGTCAGTCATTCTGTTGGTGAGAAAACGGAAGTAGTGATGAGTGAGTTTACTCATTGTTTGGGTTTTCCCGAGCACGCTCGGGTGATCTCCCATTATTTGTTAGTGTTCGGAGATTAGGTTTTCATCACCACAGTTGAATGATTTACAGCTATTAACCAAGCTGAGTACATGTGGGGGTTGCCTGGTTGCTAGGGAATCCCCACATGTAATCAAGCAGGCTAATAGCTGTAAATCATTCAGCTGCGGAGATGAAAACGTAATCTCCGAACAATAACAAATACTCGGAGATCACCCGAGCGCGCTCGAAAAAACCCAAGCAGCGAGTACACTCACTCATCACTACACGGAAGTCTTGCCTGTTAGCAGTCTGGCATGTATGGCTGACTTTATTGTCAGGAACACCACACTGCACTTGCCAACTGAGCCAGTGCGCATGTTCTGAGTAAAGAAACTGTGCCCAAAGATACCTGTGGAGCAGGGCAGCAACGTTGAAAATGTGTGTTTCAGGCAAACAGGACCCGAAGCATTTGACGTCTGGGGACGTGGCCTAACTCAGGAGAGCTAGGAGGTGAAGGAAAACTCCTAGAAGGATAACTACGGGACAAAGTTATAAAGGGGCAAAGACAGAATGGGTAGTCAGAACATAGCCAAGGGATTACATACAGAGAGGGCAATGCAGTACAATAGAAGCAGTGAGAGGATAGTCAGGACGTAGCCAAGAGGTCATACACAGAGAGGTCAGTGCAGTACAAAAGGGACAGGCAAAACTCATAACAGGGACTCAGCCACATCAGAACCAGACAGACGAAATATAGAACAGGCACAAAGCACTGGCACAGGTGCAACAGGGTCACACACTCTCAGCCAAGGGTCAGAGTATAAGCAACAAGGAATGGACTCACAAGGAGGCTATAAGAAACCTCCCAGAATCCCAAAGTGAGGCCATCCAGATACTTTTACCCACAAGCTAGGCAAACCATGACATTTATGCTGCGCTACCTTTCCTGTGACTCTGGCATTATGAAAATTTTCAGTGACACCCATTACTGGTTGGTGACACTTCAAGACCCACGCTACCAAGAGAACTTTCAATCTCTTCTTCCAGAGGCAGACAGGTTTACTGAAATGGTGCAGTACCAGAGGGCCCTTGTTGTGGAACTACTAAAAAAATTCCCATCTGAGAATGCTGGCGGCAGACATCATAGCATGTTGGACAACCAAGGAGTAGAGTGCGAGAGAGACACAACTCAAATCCAGCAGAGGCAGGGGAACACTGCCAAAGTTCTGGGAGAGTTTTCTCAGACCCTCCCATTGTGTCGGCACAGAGACAAGAGGTATTGTCACAAGGAGTGCAATGTTTTGGAAGATGCTGAGGGAGTACCTTGCTGACCGTACCAATGTCCTCCATGATTCCTCTGTGCATTTTAATTATTGAGTATCCAAGCTGGACACGCGGCATGAACTGGCTCTCTACGTCTTGGAGGTCCTGGCCTGTCCTGCCACTAGTGTTTGGTCAGAGCTGGTTTTTAGTGCCACTGATGGAATTATAACTGATAATCGCATCTGCCTGTCAACTAAAAATGCTGATAGGCTGACTTTTATAAAAATGAACAAGGGCTGGATTGGGCAAGACTTCTCTACACCACCGAATGATAACAACAAAACATAATCTCCAATACAGTGTCTTTTTTGGGAGGCATATTCCCATGCACCTCTTCACACCCACAAATGGGTATACGCTTTCTGAATTTGGCTATTTGGTGTTATCCTCCTCCTCATCATCATCCACCACTACTAGAACACCAGGGTCAACGTGTTCTGTGATGCTAAAGCAACTCTATTTTTTTGCAATAGTGATTATGATTCACATAAATAATGACATTTAAAAAAAATGTGTACCACCAGGGGGAAATGTTTGTCAGCCCATACACTTAGTGTATTGGCATTACAAGTATAGGAGACCTGCTCCTTTATAATAGGAACTTTTTTTATTACGCCCTCCGCTATATCTCTTTCACGGAGCATTGGAGAGCCTCCTAATTTTTGGAATGCCTTGCATTCACTACATAGGCAAACACTATGGGAGACACACTTCCTAATAATAGGAACATTATTTTCATGTGGCCATCCAGGACCTCTGTTCCAAGGGTGATTGGGGTGTGTGTAACTTTGGGGCAGGGCAGGATTTGCATTCTCCGCATAGCCAAACAGTACGGGAGACCAAGTTCCTAATAATTTGAACTGTAGGGATCAGTCTGCTGCTTCAACAATGTAATTCTACACTTTTGGTTATTCATCCTCAACACTGCAAATCTCCACTCCAGGTTCTTCAGGCTCAACACTGCAATTCTCCACTTCCAGGTATTCTTTAGCCTCAACACCACAGTTCTCTACTCCAGGTTCTTCAGGCTCACCACTGCAATTCACCAATGTAGGTTCTTCAGCCTCAACATTGCAATTCTCCACTGCCAGGTATTTTTCAGCCTCAACACTGCAGTTCTCCACTGTCAGGTATTCTTCAGCCTCAACACTACAATTCTCCACTCCTGATTCCTCAGGCTCACAACTGCAATTCACAAATGCAGGTTCTTCAGCCTCAACATTGCAATTCTGCACTGCCAGGTAGGGTTGAGCGACCTTTACTTTTATAGGATCGGGTTGGGTTTCACGAAACCCGACTTTTTCAAAAGTCGGGTCGAGTGAAATCATAGTAACATAGTAACATAGTAACATAGTTAGTAAGGCCGAAAAAAGACATTTGTCCATCCAGTTCAGCCTATATTCCATCATAATAAATCCCCAGTTCTACGTCCTTCTACAGAACCTAATAATTGTATGATACAATATTGTTCTGCTCCAGGAAGACATCCAGGCCTCTCTTGAACCCCTCGACTGAGTTCGCCATCACCACCTCCTCAGGCAAGCAATTCCAGATTCTCACTGCCCTAACAGTAAAGAATCCTCTTCTATGTTGGTGGAAAAACCTTCTCTCCTCCAGACGCAAAGAATGCCCCCTTGTGCCCGTCACCTTCCTTGGTATAAACAGATCCTCAGCGAGATATTTGTATTGTCCCCTTATATACTTATACATGGTTATTAGATCGCCCCTCAGTCGTCTTTTTTCTAGACTAAATAATCCTAATTTCGCTAATCTATCTGGGTATTGTAGTTCTCCCATCCCCTTTATTAATTTTGTTGCCCTCCTTTGTACTCTCTCTAGTTCCATTATATCCTTCCTGAGCACCGGTGCCCAAAACTGGACACAGTACTCCATGTGCGGTCTAACTAGGGATTTGTACAGAGGCAGTATAATGCTCTCATCATGTGTATCCAGACCTCTTTTAATGCACCCCATGATCCTGTTTGCCTTGGCAGCTGCTGCCTGGCACTGGCTGCTCCAGGTAAGTTTATCATTAACTAGGATCCCCAAGTCCTTCTCCCTGTCAGATTTACCCAGTGGTTTCCCGTTCAGTGTGTAATGGTGATATTGATTCCCTCTTCCCATGTGTATAACCTTACATTTATCATTGTTAAACCTCATCTGCCACCTTTCAGCCCAAGTTTCCAACTTATCCAGATCCATCTGTAGCAGAATACTATCTTCTCTTGTATTAACTGCTTTACATAGTTTTGTATCATCTGCAAATATCGATATTTTACTGTGTAAACCTTCTACCAGATCATTAATGAATATGTTGAAGAGAACAGGTCCCAATACTGACCCCTGCGGTACCCCACTGGTCACAGCGACCCAGTTAGAGACTATACCATTTATAACCACCCTCTGCTTTCTATCACTAAGCCAGTTACTAACCCATTTACACACATTTTCCCCCAGACCAAGCATTCTCATTTTGTGTACCAACCTCTTGTGCGGCACGGTATCAAACGCTTTGGAAAAATCGAGATATACCACGTCCAATGACTCACCGTGGTCCAGCCTATAGCTTACCTCTTCATAAAAACTGATTAGATTGGTTTAACAGGAGCGATTTCTCATAAACCCATGCTGATATGGAGTTAAACAGTTATTCTCATTGAGATAATCCAGAATAACATCCCTCAGAAACCCTTCAAATATTTTACCAACAATAGAGGTTAGACTTACTGGCCTATAATTTCCAGGTTCACTTTTAGAGCCCTTTTTGAATATTGGCACCACATTTGCGATGCGCCAGTCCTGCGGAACAGACCCTGTCGCTATAGAGTCCCTAAAAATAAGAAATAATGGTTTATCTATTACATTACTTAGTTCTCTTAGTACTCGTGGGTGTATGCCATCCGGACCCGGAGATTTATCTATTTTAATCTTATTTAGCCGGTTTCGCACCTCTTCTTGGGTTAGATTGGTGACCCTTAATATAGGGTTTTCATTGTTTCTTGGGATTTCACCTAGCATTTCATTTTCCACCGTGAATACCGTGGAGAAGAAGGTGTTTAATATGTTAGCTTTTTCCTCGTCATCTACAACCATTCTTTCCTCACTATTTTTTAAGGGGCCTACATTTTCAGTTTTTATTCTTTTACTATTGATATAGTTGAAGAACAGTTTGGGATTAGTTTTACTCTCCTTAGCAATGTGCTTCTCTGTTTCCTTTTTGGCAGCTTTAATTAGTTTTTTAGATAAAGTATTTTTCTCCCTATAGTTTTTTAGAGCTTCAATGGTGCCATCCTGCTTTAGTAGTGCAAATGCTCTCTTTTTTCTGTTAATTGCCTGTCTTACTTCTTTGTTTAGCCACATTGGGTTTTTCCTATTTCTAGTCCTTTTATTCCCACAAGGTATAAACCGCTTACACTGCCTATTTAGGATGTTCTTAAACATTTCCCATTTATTATCTGTATTCTTATTTCTGAGGATATTGTCCCAGTCTACCAGATTAAGGGCATCTCTAAGCTGTTCAAACTTTGCCTTCCTAAAGTTCAGTGTCGGCCGATCCTATAAAAAATTCGGGGTCGGGTCGGCCGAAACTCGAAACCCAATGCAGTGCATTGGGTTTCCAATGGTTCCCAGGGTCTGAAGGAGCGGAAACTCTCCTTCAGGCCCTAGGATTCATATTTAAGTGTAAAATAAAGAATTAAAATAAAAAATATCGCTATACTTACCCTCTGACGTGCCCTGGTACTAACCGGGAACCTTCCTTCCTTCGAATCAGCGCTTGCAGGACCTTGCGTGACATCGCGGTGACGTCGCGGCTTGTGATTGGTCGCACGAGCGGTCACATGGGCGGCCGCAAGGTCGCTTAGGAAGGAAGGCTGCCGGAAAGAAGCAGGGCGCGTCCGAGGGTGAGTATATTCCTATTAGGTATATACTCACCCTCGGACGCGCCCGGCTTCTTTCCGGCAGCCTTCCTTCCTTCGAATCAGCGCTTGCAGGAACTTGCGTGACATCGCGGTGACGTCGTGGTTTGTTATTGGTCGCGCGAGTGGTCACATGGGCGGCCGCGCAACCAATCACAAGCCGCGACGTCACCGCGACGTCACCGCAAGGTCCTGGAAGCCCTGATTCGAAGGAAGGAAGGTTCCCGGTTAGTACCAGGGCGCATCAGAGGGTAAGAATAGCGATATTTTTTATTTTAATTCTTTATTTTACATTAAATATGGATTCCGATACCGATTTCCGATATTGCAAACATATCGGAAATCGGGATCGGAATTCCGATACCACATTCAGAAGATTGCCGACTTCATGGCCGACCCCACACAGGGGTCGGATCGGGTTTCATGAAACCCGACTTTGCCAAAAGTCGGCGACTTTTGAAAGTGGCCGACCCATTTCGCTCAACCCTACTGCCAGGTATTCTTCAGCCTTAACACTGCAGTTCTCCACTGCCAGGAATTCTTTAGCTTCAACACTACAATTCTCCACTCCAGGTTCTTCAGGCTCACCACTGCAATTCACTAATGCAGGTTCTTCAGCCTCAACACTGCAATTCTCCACTCCAGGTTCTTCAGCATCAACACTGCAATTCTCTACTGCCAGGTATTCTTTAGCCTCAACACTGCAATTCTCCACTGCCAGGTATTCTTTAGCCTCAATACTGCAATTCTCCACTGTCAGGTATTCTTTAGCCTGGATACTGCAATTCTCCAGTCCAAGTTCTTCAAGCTCACCACTGCAATTCACCAATGCAGGTTCTTCAGCCTCAACACTGTGTGTCTGATGATGTGTCACACACCACATGGCCAGCTAAGGTTGTTAAATATTACAATGACATTTCCCAGTGAGTGCATTTGTATTGGTTGAAAGCAGACGCGTCCGCTCTTCGCCAGTCGTTACACTGGCTACCCATTCATTACAGGATACAATTCAAAGTACTTGTTCTCACCCACAAAGCTTTCCACAGTGCGGCACCCCCTTACATTTCCTCCCTCATTTCTGTCTATCAGCCTAACAGACCACTGCGCTCTGCAAATGACTTAACCTCTGCACTAATCCGTACCTCCCACTCCCGACTCCAAGACTTCTCCCGTGCTGCGCCAATCCTCTGGAATGCTCTACCCCAAGATATTATGACCATCCATAATTTGCATAGTTTTAGGCGCTCGCTCAAAACACATTTGTTCAGAGCGGCCTATCACGTTCACTAATCAAAGTCATTTTATATTTGTGTGTGTGTGTGTAGCCCATTCACTATCCCCATCTATTCCCCAACCCCTGAAGATGGCTGGACCATGATTGTAAATACATCATTGTAAATACACACCTGTACTTTGCATCTCCCCCACCTCATTGTAGATTGTAAGCTCTCACAAGCAGGGTCGTCTTATTTTGCTTTAATTATTGTATTGTTAACGTTGTTACTTATGACTTTTGTGTTTGAAACTGTTAAACTGTAAAGCGCTGCGGAATATGTTGGTGCTATATAAATAAAGATTATTATTATTATTATTATTATTAAAGCAATGCTAAAGTTGAAAAACGCATCAAAAATGCTGCATGTGAACATAGCCCAAGTGGTGGAGGAACATTTTTGTTTTGGGTTAATTATTTTGCCTTATATATAATTCATTACCCTGGAAAGGATGCTCATTAACATATTTACCAGGAAAAATGGGGTAAAGGTACCGTTACACTAAACGACTTACCAATGATCACGACCAGCGATATGACCTGGTCGTGATCGTTGGTAAGTCGTTGTGAGGTCGCTGGGGAGCTGTCACACAGACAGCTCTCTGCAGCAACCAACGATCAGGGGAAAGACTTCAGCATCATTGAAACTGTCTTCAACGATGCCCAAGTCCCCGGGTAAACATCGGGTTACTAAGTGGAGGGCCGCGCTTAGTAACCCGATATTTATTCTGGTTACCATTGTAAAAGTAAAAAAAAAACACTACATACTCACATTCCGATGTCTGTCACGTCCCCCGCCGTCAGCTTCCCGCACTGACTGTGTCAGCGCCAGCCGTAAAGCAGAGCACAGTGGTGACGTCACCGCTGTGCTCTGCTTTACGGCCGGTGCTGACAGTCAGTGCAGGGAAGCTGACGGCGGGGGATGTGACAGACATCGGAATGTGAGTATGTACTGTTTTTTTTTAACTTTTACAATGGTAACCAAGGTAAATATCGGGTTACTAAGCGCGGCCCTGTGCTTTAGTAACCCGATATTTACCCTGGTTACAAGTGAACACATCGCTGGATCGGCGTCACACACGCCAATCCAGCGATGATAGCGGGTGATCAGCGACCAAATTCCCCAACGACCAACGATCTCCCAGCAGGGACCTGATCATTGGTCGCTGTCACACATAATGAGATCATTAGCGGGATCGTTGCTACGTCACAAAAAGCATGACGTTGCAACGATATCGTTAACAAAATCATTATGTGTGAAGGTACCTTAAGACTCTGGCAACATTGCTCAAAGCTGTGACCTGGGAGTTAGAAATGCTTCGAGGGGAATATCCCATGATGTTCCCATTTCAATTGACCACTGTTTCCATCATTGTCATACCTTTTTAGACCTTAAAGGACCCCCAGTGGGATCGCTGTAAAAATGCTCATTGTTCTGGCTGCGTACCCGAGAATTGCAAATTGCTCAAACTGAGCAACGAGCACCTGAGCATTTTAGTGCTCACTCATCACTACTTTTTATGTTTTCCACACTTGTGGCACCCTCTCTGACATGACACTGGAGGCTAAACATAAAGGTATGATGATTGCAAGCTGGGCCAGTTCTTGTCACTGGTCCAATCTATTAACACATAAATCCATCTGATTGTAGATTTGAGTATGTGCCTAAGAAAAGACAAAGTCTAGGTAAGGTTGGACCTGACTCTTCAGTCTATGCATCTCTCTTTATTGGAATGCTAGTAGCTTATTTGTGCAATGGGAGATAAAACATCTGGTCCAACATGTCTAATATACTGTAGCTGTTGCTAGTTCTGCATCAGTAAAGGCCCCGTCACACTGGACGATATCGTTAGCGATCCGTGACGTTGCAGCGTCCTGGCTAGCGATATCGTCCAGTGTGACACGCAGCAGCGATCAGGATCCTGCTGTGATATCGCTGGTCGGGGAAGAAAGTCCAGAACTTTGTTTCGTCGCTGGATCTCCCGCAGACATCGCTGAATCGGTGTGTGTGACGCCGATTCAGCGATGTCTTCGCTGGTAACCAGGGTAAACATCGGGTTACTAAGCACAGGGCCGCGCTTAGTAACCCGATGTTTACCCTGGTTACCATCGTTAAAGTAAAAAAAACAACCACTACATACTTACCTACCGCTGTCTGTCCCCGGCGCTCTGCTTCTCTGCTCTGGCTGTGAGCACAGCGGCCGGAAAGCAGAGCGGTGACGTCACCGCTCTGCTTTCCGGCTGCCCGGCGCTCACAGCCAGAGCAGAGAAGCAGAGCGCCGGGGACAGACAGCGGAAGGTAAGTATGTAGTGGTTGTTTTTTTTACTTTAACAATGGTAACCAGGGTAAACATTGGGTTACTAAGCGCGGCCCTGCGCTTAGTAACCCGATGTTTACCCTGGTTACTGGCATCGTTGGTCGCTGGAGAGCTGTCTGTGTGACAGCTCTCCAGCGACCAAACAGCGACGCTGCAGCGATCCGGATCATTGTCGGTATCGCTGCAGCGTCGCTTAGTGTGACGGTACCTTTACTTGTTTTAGGTTTACACTGGCACAAGTGAATTAGTGTTGTGTCTGCAGGGATAGTTTGTGTATGCTAATGGTCAGTAGTGTGGGTGGCAGGCATCTGTTTAATGAAAGCTTTGCAGAACAGTTGTCACAGTTAATCCTGTTAATAATCCAATTTGGACTTCACTTCAGAGCCCAGAAAATCCTTTTTTTTTGCTTTTAAATCTAGGGTATAAAATTGTGACTACTCAAAAATCATCCCTTTGCTTGGAGTTAATAGTTTACTCTCCCAGGTTGGTTGTAATTGGTAGCACTATCATTCATGTATTGATTGGATTTATGGTCAGTCTCTTTTACTGCTTGTGCCAAGTTTATATTACTTTCAACATTCGATTGCTGCTGATCCTCCTCCTCTTCTTCATACTCCAAATCCAGCAGTATGTAACCTGAAACTTGCAGGTCCCCAACAGATACAGTGTGACAGTGAATATTTGCAAATTTCTATTATTTCTACATCCACATTAATTCCATGCGTGTCCTTACTGACAAATATGTTTTCCTTATCAAGAGACTTCATGGGCGACATGCATGAATTGTTAGCTGCCAATGTCGGTTCTCAAACTACTGTATTTTTCAGACCATAAGACGCACTTTTTTTCCTCCAAATTTAGGAGGAAAGTGTGGGTGCATCTTATGGTTTGGATGTACCAAGTGGGGAGGGGGCAGTGCGAGTGGGATCCACTGTAGTTCTACTCACAGGAGGCAGAAAAAATGTCCACGGTGCCCGGAATCCAGCGCTGGGGAAACTACATGATCCCAATGATTAAAGTGCAGTGAATATTCATTAGCCACTTCCCCGCCCACCTGTCAGCTGAGCAGTGAGCCCTGTTTATGCTGTTTTTTTCAAGTAGTTATTAATTTTCAAATCTTAACTCCTTCACTGTATATGTACAGTGCTGCAGGAACTGTGTTCTCTCAAACTGCAGTACAAATATTTCTGAATCATTGCACGGGCTCATGCTGAGTGCTGCCTCAAACTAGTGTGTCAGTCTATATGAGAGCTGACATCCTGTAGCAATGTCCATGACCAGTGGTAGCACCAACTGCATGCGCTTAACCCCTCTGATGCCGCTGTCAATACTGACAGTGACATCGATGGGCATCCCTCTCTGCTCCCATCAGCAAAATGGGATTGCAATTGTGCTGTGTTGATGGTCTCCATGGTGATCTAGGGCCAAAACATGTCCGTGAGTCACTGAGAGACGGTGGCCTGTAAGCTCGTAGTCAGAGCGGGAACTGACATGCCTCCTTCCTGTGTGAGAGATGCTGATCTAAAGCCCTGCATGCAAAAGCATTGTATAGTTTTAGGTCAGCTATCACTCGGTAGAAAGTTGATGTTCCATACTAAAAAAATCACATAAAAAAGAAGAAAAAAAAAGAAAAAAAAAAATCCAAAAACATCTATTCATGTAAAAACAAAAATAATGAAAAAAGTACACATATTGGGTATAATTGATAAGTACCCAACCTACAAAACAGTGCCACTAGTTAACCTTTTAAGTGAACACTGTAAAAAAAATTAAAAAATTAAGCAAAAAAAGATCATCTTAAGCGCCAAACAAAAACGAGATAAAAAAGACAAATGTAAATAAAAATTGTATCTCTGAAAATGTCATCTTGTCCTGAAAAAACAAGAAGCTATACAGCTCCATCAGCAGAAAAATAAAAAAGTAAAAATTAAGTAAGTAATTAAGTAAAATAATTATTTTTTTTCTATAAAATAGTTTTTATTGTGTAAAAGCACCAAAACATAAAAAAGATATACAGTGGTATCGCTTTAATCATACTAACAAAATGAATAAAGATGCCTTATTAATTTTTCCACATGCGGAACAGCATAAAAAAATCAACCAAGCAATTCTTAAATTGCTGGCTTTTGTTCATTCTGTATCCCAAAAATCAGAATAGAAAATGATCAAAAAATGTAGAACGCAGGACAAATGTGATCCAAAACCTTATGTAAAAAAATCAATCAACCATTTAGGTTGGTCATCTGTTAATGGAAATGAAATGAAGGGGGTTCCACGTTTCTGGAAAAGTGAAATGACTCCCAAAAAATCCAGCAAATTCTGCCTTCCCAAATCCAAATGCCCCCTCTTTTCTGAGCCTCACTCTGTCTAAACCACATCAAGCGTTCACATGTTTGACATTTTTGTAATGATGAAAGCCCTCCTAGTTTACAAGTACGTGTGTCCAAAAGCACAAGCTGGGAACTTTGTACTACAACATACTGGCAATTACAACATACTGGACACAACAAGGGCAGTTTTCAATTTTCACTCAGTAACATCCACTGCTTCTTATTAGAGAAGAGCAAACCTTTTAAGGTTTCCGACCGGCTTGGTTCGGCAAACTTTCCAATGCTCAGCAAATAGCTCACTAAACTTATCTGAACCCAATTGAATTCAATGGGGGCCAAAAGCTGTCAAAACTGCTCAAATTATGGGCAGACACCAGGAAAAGTGGCATCAATTGATTCAGAGTACAAATAGTATAATTGCGCAGCATGGAGCATGGGACAGGGCCTGGGATAGGACTTGGACTAGCATTTGTAGCTTAAACATTGATCAGTAACAGGAGATTGCATGACAGGTGTGGGCCTGGTTGTCACAGGTGTGTAAGAGGCTGTATACTGTCGCTCTGCATCTGACTGCAGAAAGTCTCAGCAGTCTGCTTTGCAAGCTTCTTCCTGAGCCTTCTGTCTTTAGGACCCAGTAGCAACCTTCCCTGTCTCTAGTTGACACACCTGGACCGGGGTGTATATAATTCCCAGCTTGCAGCTGGAAGACGCAGATGATATTTTTCTTTCCAATTCCCTGTTGCGGCTTGAAGCTATAGCAGTCGGCTATCTTCCTCTATGTTGTTTGGAGGACGTCCGTGTTTGTCTCTGAGTCTATTCAAGCTAAGTGTTCCCCTTGTTTGTGCAACCCATCTGCTTTTTGTAGTAGTGGGGATAGACTAGCGCTCATCCTATCATTCCTGGTGCTCATCGCCAGGGTCAGGCAGGGATTAGGTATCCTGCTGGGTGATAGATGCGGAACCAATATAGGGAGGATAGGGCAGACAGGATGATGTTAGATCTGTCTAAAGGTCTCCATTTCCCCCTTCCCTAGTGTTTTGTTTCCTTTCCCTTAACCCTTAATGTTGCATTTAGCCTTTCCTACACATTGCGTGACACTGGTGCAACACACAGGATGGAGACTAAAACTTGGACTCCAAATATTTACAAAAATTATGGTTAGACACCATAAAAAGTGGCATTAATTGACACACCGTAGATATATTATAATGACACAGCAGTCAGGCATGGGCCATGCATGACATAAGGTCTGGGTCAGCATTTACAGCTTTAAAATTATGTTGAAATGATGAGGTGGGTGACCAGTGTAGGCCTGCTGGGCTGAGAGTCCCTGCCAAATTCAGACAACACACGAGGGAGGCCCAACTTAAAGTCAAAACATTTTCAAAAATTATGGCATCAATTGACCCACAGTAGAAATTTAATAATGGTGCAGCATTGATGAATAAGACAGAGCCTGGCCAAACATTTATAGCTTTCAAATTGATTTGTACAAGGTGGATGAGTGACAGGTGTAGGACTAGTGCTCTGACAAGCCTTCCACTACAGGCAACCTACCAGATGGAGACCCAACTTGGAGTCTTCACATTTCAAAACATTATTGGAAAACACCACTAAAGTAGCATCAATTTCTCCAGAGTAGAAATGGTATGATTGGGCTCAGACACCCTTTCCACTAAAGGTGACCCACGAGATGGAGACCCAACTTGGAGTCTCCACATTTCAAAAAATTATCTAAATGGCATACCACTGCATCGCTATCAAAGAAAGGGAGTCAAATAACTCGTCCAGTAACATAAGTTGTCAGTTGTCTTTGGATAGGAGGAGCCGGTGCTTGTTCAGTAGAGCATCCAGTAACATTACCATCTGCCCACGTACACCTCAAACACCACGACTATTCCCCCTTCCACCACAACCTCGCTTTGTCACACTCATATTGGATGTACCTTCCCCTATTTTAATTTGTTGTTTCACTACCCTAGGCATAGACCTGTCAGTCACATGTCACTAATTATTAATCAGTATTTATTTGCTGAGATAGTGTGGCTGGACCACAGAATCAGCACAAAAGATTTATATGCTAAAATGTTGACTGGTGGCTGGAGCACACAATTAGCACACAGGCTTGATATGCTGAAATGTATACTGGTGACAGGACCACACAATTAGCATACAGGATTTAGATGTTGAAATGTGGACTGTTGGCTGGAAAACACAATTACCACAAAGGATTTATATGTTGTACACGAGGACTGATTGCTGAACCACAAAATTAACACAAGGGAATTAGATGCTGAAATGTGGATTGATGGCTGGAAAACACATTTAGCACAAAGAATGTATATGCTGAAGTGGTGCCTGGTTGCTGTAACACTGAATCAGCAGCACTATGGATTTATATGCTGAAGGCTGAAGTGGTGACTGATCGCTGTAGCACATAATCAGTAGCGCTATGGATTTATATGTAGAGGTGACTGCACCACAGAATTAGCTCCCCAGATTTATATGCTGGAAGGTCAATTTGACACAGGGTCTTATCTATCTGAACTAGCTGAAAATAAATCACCTAGTTAACTATCTGACTACATGCAGCAGCAGCCTCACTATGATGTTACAGTGGTGCCAAAGCCATTTGTCCATTTTTTATTTGGAGAAGGACATGTGAAGTCAGCAACCAATGACAGAAGCTCTTGGGTCTGGCTGTTGTGGATGGTTTCTGCGCCCTGTTTGGCTATCGGAATCTCTAGATGGCGGTATAATGTGAATACACACATGGGTTAGCTTCACCCAATATAAAGAATGCAAATCCTTTTGCGTCACAGGGCCGCAATACCACACAGAGAGCACAAGTAGAGTTACAGAACTCTGTCCCAAGACAAGGGGAAAGAGTTTCTCTAGACCTCTTACACTCGACACCGCTACTGTGGTGTCAGGGATAGAAATGAAATTAATAATTTATCGCACAAGAGTGTGTACAACACCACTCTTGCGGATGCCACTAACCACCCTAACTAGGGCCAGTAAAGCCCACTAAGCGTATGGCACATCACTGGCAGTCGCTGCTGAGAGACGCTGAATTGTGTGCTGGATGTGCAGAGTAGCACTGTCTGGCGCTAGGTTGCTTCCACCATTCGCGAGCAGGCATCAACACTAGGGAAGGGAATGATTCGGAGCTTTCATCCATCGACAGGCATACATCCATACACACATTAGCAAGTTTACACTAGCGCATGGCCGAGCAACCATGCGAACCATTTATAGCAGTAGCGCTCCGGGACCTTCTTGATGGTCCAATACGAGCTGCAACAGGACCTGAGCATGTGACCCCCAATTTCCAATGGGAGGTTATCCCGTGGGCATGCTCAGTATGGGAAAAGCAGGACTTAGTCCCAGAAAGGCCTGCTCGCTGCTGATCAGTGCTGGCTAGAAAGGCAGAGCCTGTAAAGGCAGCAGTAACCATTCACACAGTATCAGCTTGAGCCAGACGCTGGGAACGAAGTCTCTGCTGAGCAGGTTCCACTGCGACTGGAGGGGAATGTGAGACCAGTGGACATGGTTTGAGATTCCCCCTGTGCAGCGGCAGGAACTCGACACCCAATACTCTGAAGAACAAATATCTGTATGCAATTTTGCACGTAGGGGTATAATCAGAGCCTCATTGAATTACATTTTGAGCATGATGTAATATGGATCCATAATAAAGCGTTTTAAAAAAGATATAAAGCAATCAATACCAAAATTTCACTCTTGGGGAAAAAAGGTAATAGAATTGACATATTTGAACTGTTTTCTATATTGATTGCTTTTAATATAGTATACCCGCTTAATAAAATTTGTGTTCCTTATGTGGAAATAATAATTCAAAATGTAATGTTAATTCAATTAACTATTGAAATCAGCAAAGAGAACCTATCAGCCTTTTATGGTTAAGCAAATAATAGTATTTGAAATGATATAATGATTTTGAAGCATCTTTTCTTAATATTCTGCACTGTGACATTCATCTGTTACCCATCCTAGAAATGTATTAATGTATTATTATTATCCAATCGCTTACTAAAACAGGCATAAAATTGTGACAAGTCTCCTTTAATGAATATAAAGAAATATAGCATCAATATACTTAAATTTTCTTTTGTCTTTGTTGCAGAAGAAACATTGTTTTAGCATATTATACATGGTTTTAAGCTATGTTCAATTGTTGGCAAGACATTTAGCTCCCCCCCCCCCCGCACTGAAACTAAGATAAATGAACAAAGACAAAATAATTGGCATTCCACATACCCATGGGAGTTCCAACTCCATAACCTTTAGAATCTATAAGGCCTCCAATCTGTGTCAGGTTACAGTTGCGTTGTGTGACAAATTCAATGGTTGTTGACTCCATTAAAAAGGCATAATCAGAGGTGAGCACACGCTGGATACCTTCTTCATTATTTTTAACAAGTACCGACTGGCTTCTGCTATTCATAAAAGCCCACATTTTTTCATATGTTGGTATTTTAGATTTCTAAGGAAGAACAAACAAAAAAATATTTATTATTTGGTAATATTTTTATTTTGCTAAAATTATTATTGTACATTAACTATACAATACTAGATTGCATCATTTAATTTGCAGGATTCACATATATTTTTATATTTTTAACCTTAACTATTGTATGTCATTCATATCCACCAATGTTTGCAACATTTTCTCAATTTCAAATTTCTCATGTCCTCTGTAGGTAATCAAAAACTTTTGCATTAAATATCAGGATAACTTCTAGATTTTAAATTAATTTGAAACAGTATGATCTACATTGAAAGTTTGGAAAATAAAGCTTGTAGGAACATTAAGGATAGTTTTTCACTTATAATTTAAGGATAGGAATAAATTATTAGCATAAACCTCTTTCCGACATCGGGCGTAAATGTATGCCGATGTCAGACTCGCTCCCTTTGATGTGGGCTCCGGCGCTGAGCCCACGTCTTTTCCGGTACATGTCTACTGTTTTGAACACCTGACATGTGCCTCTCACAGCTGCGGGTGGAATCTCAATTGCCCCTGGGCTGTTAACTAGTTAAATGCTGCTGTCAATCTCTGACAGCAGCATTTAATGCGAGCTTCCAGCAAGCTCTCCGGAAATCCCGCCTATCTGTGACCCCGTCTCATGATTGCAGGTCAACGATGGTTTGGCATTACAATCAGAGGTCTCCTGCAGACCTCTATGGTTGTCACAGCTGGATTGCTATGAGCCCCACCCAGTGGTCGGCACTCATAGCAGGTGAGCAATTCTGCTTCATGCAGGCAATCTGGTCATCACCTGTATGTAGCAGAGCCAATCAGGAGACTATTGAGGGATGCCAAAGGTAAAAAAAATGTTTTTAAAAATATTTAAAAAAATATAAAAGTTCAAATCACCCCCCTTTTGACCCCTCAAAATAATACAATTAAAAAATCAAACATACACATATTTGGTATTGCCGTTTTCAGAATCGCTCAATCTATCAATATAAAAAATATTAACCCGATCCCTATACGTCGGAATGAGAAAACAACTAAAAATGGAATTATGTTTTTTTCACCGCCACAACATTGCAATAGCGGGCAATCAAAAGATCTTATCTGCACCAACATGGTATCATTAAAAATGTCAGCTCGGCATACAAAAATAAGCCCTCTGCCAACCCGAGATCACAAAAAATGGAGACGTTACGGATATCAGAAGATGATGCTTTTTTGTTGACGAATTGATCTTTGAATTTTTTTTCACCTCTTGAATAAAAAGAAAACCTATACATGTTTAGTGTCTATGAACTCGTAATGACCTGGAGAATCAAAAGGGCAAGTTTTAGCATTTAGTGAATATGGTAAAAACTGTGGTATTGCACTTTTTTGCAATTTCACAGTATTTGGAATTTTTTTTTGTCTTTTAGTGCACAACATGGTAAAACCAATGGTGTTGATAAAAAGTGTAACTCGTCCAATAAAAATCAAGCCCTCACTTGGTCATTTAGATAAAAAAAATAAAAAAGTAATGGCTCCAGGAAGAAGGGGAAAAAAATTGAAAAGCAAAAGCAAAAATACCTCTGGTCATTAAGGGGTTAACTGCCAATAAAAGACCTGGAATTAGTTTATTAATTTTTATAAATTAACAACAATTTGTTTTAACCAGTTTAAAATAGATTTATCTAAAGAATGAAGGACGTTTTCATGCAGCAAAAAGTAAAAAAAATAAGGTTACAATTTTTGAAAATTATAAAACATGCATATTTGGTGTCACAAATCTTTAACAAACATTCAATTATTGTGCTGTGTGTCCTCCATGATGAATGTCGCAAAATAAAAAGATACAGAATTGCTGTTTTTGTCATATTTTATAAAAATTATAAAACATGCATATTTGGCGTCACAAATCTTTAACAAACATTCAATTATTGTGCTGTGTGTCCTCCATGATGAATGTTGCAAAATAAAAAGATACAGAATTGCTGTTTTTGTCATATTTTATAAAAATTATAAAACATGCATATTTGGCGTCACAAATCTTTAACAAACATTCAATTATTGTGCTGTGTGTCCTCCATGATGAATGTTGCAAAATAAAAAGATACAGAATTGCTGTTTTTGTCATATTGAATTCAACAAACGTAATAAAATTACGTATAAATACCACAGGCAGATGTATGCCACGTTTGAAAAAAGTATGATAATGATAAATCACACAGACAGCCTTTTTTCCAATATTTACAGTGGGCACAGAAAGTATTCAGACCCCTTTAAATGTTTCACTCTTTGTTTCATTGCAGCCATTTGGTAAATTCAAAAAAGTTCATTTTTTTCTCATTAATGTACACTCTGCACCTCAATCTTGACTGAAAAAAAGAACTGTAGTAATTTTTGCAAATTTGTTAAAAAAGAAAAACTGAACGTTTTTCACACCTGGATTTGGGGATCCTCTGCCATTCTTCCTTGCAGATCCTCTCCAAATCCAAATGTAATGTTTATTTTTTATAAGGACTGTAATATGAAAAAAATATATAAAAAACTTTATACTCACTTCCCTGCTCACCTATTTGTCACTCACCCTCACTTGACTGTTCCTCATCGCATTTTTGAGTCAGCGGTGCTTAAATATTTTGGGTATCTGTCATTAGCCAAGGCTTCTGGGTTTTTCTATGGCCATGAAGGTTCTGCATTTGTGCCTGCAAAGGTCATGGAGCATGCCATGATATATGGGCTGTAGCCTTTGCAGGCCTTGCAAACCCAGAAGCCTTGAGTAATTTCAGAGGCACCGACACCGATGAGAAGATACTACGAGACAGGACTGGTGGTGTGGTGAGTATTGGAGTGGTGGGAAAGGTGAGTATATGTTTTTTTTCTTATTCTGTAACATTTTGATGGCTTCATGCAGTTAAATAAATGGTGGCCTTCAACTCGCATTTTGCTGAATTTGTAAATTACAAAAAAAATCAGCTTTTTGGTGAATGCAGATTTTTATAAAATTCAAATAGAATTAAATTCCTCTGAAATGTATTTATTCATCTATGTTACCGACATGTATTCTGACTGCAATTACCTTGTATATAACCAACGTAGATGACATAGATGAAGATTGATCTTGTTTCCTAAATGTGTTTTTTAATATTTCAGGTACTGATACATCCAGACAGGGGGAATGCTGATAAATTTATATATGCTTGATGAGCCATGGTTCTACTAATGCCATGTGTGAGTCAGTGAGGGAGATCATATGCAAGGGTCGGTATATATCCCCCAGGATGCATACAAAGTCCTATTAGACTATCTGGAGTGCCTTGTGTTTACAGCAGGACAATTGTGAGTCACAAGGCAAAGCAAAAGTAAGTGTGGACCTGGTCAACCTATTTGATCAAGGCAATGTTCAGGAAAACCCATTAAGGGTTTTTATGTTTTAAGCAGACTGCATGATGGTAATGGAGCGGTCTACTTCCTACAAACCGGGTCTTACAGGTGGCCCATGGCCACAGATTCCAGTTAAAAACCCTGCAGTATAGGGTTTTGTTATCCGTGTGGAGTTTGAAGCAAGCAGAGCAGTTGGCTCTGCAAAAGCTCAGCCTGTGTGAGGGAACACAGATGCAATCAGAACAAACTCCTGGCACCCCACAGCATGATACGGTGGTGCAGTCACCCTTTGCAACTGGATGCATTTCTGGACTGTCTTATTTCAGGGCTGCAGAGGAAACATTTGTGTTTTGTTTGTAAGTTTGGACATTAAAGCTACATTTTACTTCGAACTTTCCTGGGTCACTGACTCAACATCACATAGCGTAGACACCACTGCACCACACATGCTAAAGTCAAACAGACAAAGATAATTTCACATACAACTTGTAAAAAAACAGTTGGTATTCATGGTTGTTTTTTTCAAAACTAGACACCAATGTTAAAAAATTAATACAGAGGATAGCAACCTCTGTACATGATAGAGTTTCCAGAAAAAAATTGCTGTCATAAGCACCACAGTTAGCAATAGCTTAAGCAAAACATAGAGAATGTAATCAAAATTTATAGCAGGAATAATTCAGCCTCTTAGCAGAAAATAAAATTGAAAAGATTGCAATCATGAGCAATGAACCTTTGCACAGGGTACAAACACCTGTCGTCTCCAACATGACATGATAAAAAAATTGGCTGACCCTTCATTGACTGCAGTAGAAGAAAGTAAAGGTCCCTGAGTAGTTATCATTGTGTCCTGATGTCTTCATCAGTTACATCAATTAAGGGATTACTCAAAAATACATATACATGCTTAATAAGCAAAGAATTTGCATAATCTGAACTATTTTTCTTATGTAGCTTTACCACATAAGTAATAAAGGTACTCAGGCACCCACTTGAACATTATTACAAAAGACTGCATGCTGTCATTGATGTAGAAAAAGGCTATGCTTGATAATAACTTATAATTTATAAGCACATTGTCACTATAAAACAGAGGGCACAATTGGCCTCCTTTATATCTTGGAAAACATATTATTAGGAAGGAAAAAGAGTGCATTATGGACTATGTAACCCAACAGTTGTCTCAGTCACAGCTGAAGAATGTTACCTCTGACAGAGACACTTCCAGTTTGAGTCAGTGTTGACTGATCACAAAAGACAAAGTAAAAGTGAGCTTTTTTTGACATTTTCTTAAATTTGAAGTGCCTGAATAGTCTCTGCACTAAATCATTAAATTGGCTGTTGGTTACTACTAGCGATGAGCGAGTATACTGTGAGTATTTGCTAGTGCTCTGAGTATTTGCTAATGCTAGGAGATTTAGTTTTCATTGCCACAGCTGCATGATTTACAGCTGCTAGACAGGCTGAATACATGTGAGGAATGCCTGTTTGTTAGGGAATTCCCACATCTGTCCAGGCTGCCCCGCAGCCATAAATCATGCAGGTAAGGCCAAGAAAACGTAATCTCTGAGCACTAACAAATACTCAGAGATCATCCGAGCGTGCTCGGGAAAACCCGAGCAATGAGTATACTCGCTCATCACTAGTTACTACCTGTTACCATTTGTTTCTATGGTGAAGTCAGTTTTAAAGTACTATAGCCTTGTTTTTGTTAAAGAGCTTGAAATGGCTTGGAGTCAGCCCTAGGAGAACTCAGTGTTACACACGTTTTTTAAGGTCATTTGGAAGCTTTCCGGACTTTGCTGCAAATTGATTTGTTGCAAATTGAACTTTGGGGAAAAAATTGACAAACCTATTAAATTTGAATTTCAAAAGATTCAATAATCACCAGAAAACAGCTTGCTATGTAGTTGCTGACCCTAATGTAGCTTATCCATAAGTCATTTTCACATGGTAAGCGTTGCATAGCTTAAAGTTAATAATGTTTAGAAGTATGGTATACTGAGGACCAATATATGTCAGCTAAGTGCCTAGTATAGTGCACAGTCTGTAGTGATGAGCAAATACATTCGGCACTATTCATTACTCACACAAATAGTACGGTATTCGGGATATTTGTTACTCGGCGAGCAATTTGCTATTAGCCTCGGTATTTTCAAGTAACCCGCCCTGCATGTTTGGCACTTTATTTATAGCCAATGATTATGCTGGGCTTGCTTGCCAATCACAATAATGTCGACACCATCTTTAGTAGTGTTGAGCATTCCGATACCGCAAGTATCGGGTATCGGCCGATACTTGCGGTATCGGAATTCCGATACCGAGATCCGATATTTTTGTGATATCGGGTATCGGTATCGGAAGTGTAAAATAAAGAATTAAAATAAAAAATATTGTTATATTCACCTCTCCGGCGGCCCCTGGACATCAGCGGGAGGATCCGGCGTCCGGCACGGCTTCTTTCTTCAAAATGCGCGCCTTCAGGACCTGTGGAATGACGTCCCGGCTTCTGATTGGTCGCGTGCCGCCCATGTGACCGCCACGCGACCAATCAGAAGCCGCGACGTCATTCCTCAGCTAAAGTCCTAGAATGAGCGCCTTCTAGGACCTGAGGAATGACGTCGCGGCTTCTGATTGGTCGCGTGGCGGTCACATGGGCGGCACGCGACCAATCAGAAGCCGGGACGTCATTCCACAGGTCCTGAAGGCGCGCATTTTGAAGAAAGAAGCCGTGCCGGACGCCGGATCCTCCCGCTGATGTCCAGGGGCCGCCGGAGAGGTGAATATAACAATATTTTTTATTTTAATTCTTTATTTTACACTTTAATATGGATCCCAGGGCCTGAAGGAGAGTTTCCTCTCCTTCAGACCCTGGGATCCATGAGGATACCTTCCGATACTTGATGTCCCATTGACTTGTATTGGTATCGGATATCGGTATCGGCGATATCCGATATTTTTCGGGTATCGGCCGATACTATCCGATACCGATACTTTCAAGTATCGGACGGTATCGCTCAACACTAATCTTTAGTGTGGCATTACTGTGATTGACTGGCCTTTCAGTGTCATAGGGGATATTGAAACCATGCTGATGCCATCTTGTGTAAATTAAATCTGGAAACAGCATAGTGTGAGCGTAGTGTGTGCACGGGGAGAGTGAAAATAGCATATAGGGAGGGAAGCACTTTTAAGAGCTACCAAGAGTGAAGATTAGTTCACTCTTAGGTGGGGATAGCATAGGGAGAGATTTATTATGAGGAAAAGGCAGGCACCTGGGTGTTATCAGAACAAGTACTGTACATGCCGCAGATCTCTGCTAGTTTGCATTGTGTAGTATACTGTAGAAACAGACTGTGAGATTAGAGAGAGATTGCAGGGTTTCATCGACTACCATAATATACAAAGCTGCTCTTTTTAGAACCAAATAATATTACTTAGTACCAGCATATTCTAAAAAAAATTTTTTTAAAGCTACATAATATTCCTGCATACCAGCATATAAGAAAAACTTTTTTTTGTAGCTAAATAATATTCCTCACTGCCAACATATAGTAAACATCTTTTTTTAAAAGCTCATTGCTAAATAATATTCGTCACCTATTGCTCAAATAGCTAATATTTATCTAGCAGTTGTGTGACTGGGGCAAAACATGCTGAACTATGCAAACGTCAATATTTACCAGTAATTTCTCTGAGTCTGCTGTTGGCATGTGTCATAAAGCTTTTGTAAATAAACAAAAAAAATTATATTGGTTAAATAAATAGTGCATATTTATCTAGAAGTTGTACATCATCTGCAAAGCCTGCAGAGATATGCAAACGTCACAATTTACCAGTGCCAATAATTTTCCTTACTCTGCTGTTCCTGGATGGCAGAAAAGCAATTTAAAAAAACTAATTTTCAATTGGTTAAATAAACAGCGTATCTTTTTCTAGCATTTGTGCAACTGGTGCAAAACCTGCTGAGATATGCAAATGTGACTATTTACCTGTCATTTTTGTGAGTCTGCTGTTGACATGTAAAATAAAGCTGATAACTAGAGTTGAGCGACCTTGACCTTTTTAGAGTCGAGCCGGGTTTTGCGAAACCCGACTATGTCCAAAGTCGGGTCGAGTGAAATCGGCCGATTATGACGTAAAGTCGGGATCGACCGAAACACGAAACCCAATGCAAGTCAATGGGGCAGCATAGTCGGCAGTGAGTGGGGGCCAGGAAAACACCTAGAGTGGCCATTTTAATGTCAAAACCATCCATTCTTCTTAATGAAGCTTGTCAAGCGTAATTTACCTTATAATAATTGGAAGGCATTTGAAATTGGGGGTCATTTGGCTAAAGTTGTGGGGGGTAGGGCTGGTTCAAGTAATTAGTGGGCCCAGGAAATCTGGACCACGTCACGGCAGTGGAGCAGGGAGAGGTAAGTATTTCAACTTTGCAAGTGCTGTGAACCTGAGCAAGCAGGGGGGGCCCACTCGTTGGCATTGGCACTGGCACAGGGCCCCTCAAAGTACAGCGGTGTGTTTGCACGGCGGGGGCGCCTCCCACCGGCAGCAACACTTTTGCGTACTATGAGAGGCCCTGTGCCAGTGACGTCGCCAACTAGTATTCCTCCCCCCACCTGATGAAGGAACCTGCACTTTCATCTGCACCTTCCTCTTTGTCCCCGTGTAAGGTGGTATGGTATGCGGGAAGAGCAACCTGACTTTCAGCAGGGTCACAATGTTGTTGTGTAGCGTGCACGGGGAATGTTGCGTTATGGGTCAATGTACCAGCAGACTCATCTATCACTGGCTGGGCAATGGGCACGATGAAGTGGAAACACAGATATAGGCCCAAAGAAGAAAGTGGGCTAAATGCAGTTCAAAATTGGTAACACAGGAATAACCAGGGGGCATTGCAGTGGAGGACAACTGGAATGAGAGGCTGACACAGAGAGTAGGGCCAAATCAGTAAGTAGTCGAAATGCAGTTCAAAATTGGCAACCGTAGTAAACAGGCGGCACAGCTTTGTTCAGTGGAGGAGAACAGCAAGGAGTGGCAGACACCGATAGTAGGCCCCAAACCAACTAGTACGCCAAATGCAGTTGTTCCATTTAACCACAATTTAATGAGAGCCTGAAGATAGAAGCTCAGGAAAGGCAACCTGGGGAACACCTTGGAGTGTAACACACCATCTCTCTCCACCCCATACCCATTTTGTATGGCCTAATGCAGTGTACTTTTCTACAACTACTAAACGAGAGTCGGAAGACCGAAGCAATGGCAAGGAAACCTGGGGAACACCTTAGAGTGTAACACACCCTCTCTCTACACCCCATACCCAATTTGAAGGCCTAATGCAGTGTAGTTTCCAAGAACTACTAAACGAGAGCCGGAAGATCGAAGCTCAGGAAAGGCAACCTGGGGAACACCTTGGAGTGTAACACACCCTCTCGCTACACCCCATACCCAATTTGAAGGCCTAATGCAGCGTAGTTTCCAACAACTACTAAACGAGAGCCGGAAGATCGAAGCTCAGGAAAGGCAACCTGGGGAACACCTTGGAGTGTAACACACCCTCTCTCTACACCCCATACCCAATTTGAAGGCCTAATGCAGTGTAGTTTCCAAGAACTACTAAACGAGAGCCGGAAGATCGAAGCTCAGGAAAGGCAACCTGGGGAACACCTTGGAGTGTAACACACCCTCTCGCTACACCCCATACCCAATTTGAAGGCCTAATGCAGCGTAGTTTCCAACAACTACTAAACGAGAGCCGGAAGATCGAAGCTCAGGAAAGGCAACCTGGGGAACACCTTGGAGTGGAACACACCATCTCTCTACACCCCATACCCAATTTGAAGGCCTAATGCAGAGTAGTTTCCAAGAACTACTAAACGAGAGCCGGAAGATCGAAGCTCAGGAAAGGCAACCTGGGGAACACCTTGGAGTGTAACACAACGTCTCTCTACACGACGGAAGGGCTGATTCTTAGGAAGGAAGGCTGTTGGAAATAAGCATTGCGCGTCCGAGGGTGATTATATTCTTATTAGGTATATACTCACCCTCGGACGCGCCCTGCTTCTTTATTTGGAATGAATGTTTATTTGCAATGTGGTGTTGACTTTCTCTATTATTTTGGTAATTAATGATTTTATTATTTTCATTATTTTGCATCTTCTCGGCAATAATATAAAGAAGACGCGACAGGACAACACTCGGTGGATGCCATATGTGTGTTTTCAATTTAAAAAAACTTTCAGTTAACTACTTGCAGGAGAAAGTAATTGTAGCTGGTGGCCATTTTTAGTACTGTACCAGATTAGAGTTGTGTGTTTGTTTTTAATGTTAAAATGTCTGCATTTGATATCTCACCAGTATTTTCTTTTTTATAAGCAAAATACTTATTTTTATATTTTCTGATGTTGGTTCCAGGGGTACACGGCCAGCAGTGCCCTGGTCAGTGTAGTAGTAGTTGAAAGAATGGACCGCAGACAGGCATCGAAGGCCTAAAATAATAACACATGGCTGTAGGCAATTTTAAATTGGTTCCAGGGGTACACGGACAGCAGTGGTGTGGTCAGTGGAGGCCTAGTGGAAGGAGTGACCGCAGACAGGCATCGAAGGCCTAAAATAATAACACATGGCTGTAGGCACTTTTAAATTGGTTCCAGGGGTACACGGGCAGCAGTGGTCTGGTCAGTGGAAGTCTAGTGGAAGGAGTGACCGCAGACAGGCTTCGAAGGCCTAACATAACAAAATTGGGCTGGCTGTAGGCACTTTAAATTGGTTCCAGGGGTACATGGGCAGCAGTGTATGGTCAGTGGAAGTCTAGTGGAAGGAGTGACGGCAGACAGTCTTCGAAGGCCTAACATAACAAAATTGGGCTGACTGTAGGCACTTTTAAATTGGTTCCAGGGTAACACGGCCAGCAGTGGCCTGGTCAGTGTAGTAGTTGTAGAAAGAAGGGACCGCAGACAGGCTTCGAAGGCCTAACATAACAAAAATGTCAAAACAATGGTATTGTCAGTGCCAGGCATTGAAGGATGTCAGCGGCTAGACTACACATTGGTGAAGCTGTGAGAGATAATTTTGCTAGTGGTAGAGCACTGTTTGAGCTGGGGGGGGGAACTGTCTTGTGGCCGGCGGTACAGGCACAGGGCCCCTCATATTACAACGGTGTGTCTGACGTTGGGTGCGCACCACCACCGCCAGAGACACTTTATTGTACTATGAGGGACCCAGTGGCAGTGCCGTCGACCAAAAGCGGCCACACCCACCTCTTCAGACAAACAGCACTCTCAAGGGTCCAAGCGCAAAGTGGCGATAGCACGGCCCCGTGTGGGGAGTTTGGCCATTTCGTGAGGTGGAAACATGTCGTATGCTGGACAATCAGGTGAAGAAAATTACGAGATTGGAAAAGTCATTCAGAATAGTCCACAGGCAAGACCTTTTCATAGGAAAGCTAGGTGTCAGCCGGGCAGGGTGGGGCAAAAGATTTTGAAATCCAGTTGTGGTTCATTTTAATGAAGGTTAGATCATCTACATTTTGGGTAGCCAGACGAGTCCTTTTTTCTGTTAGTATTGAACCTGCAGCACTGAATACTCTTTCTGATAGGACACTAGCTGCCGGGCAAGCAAGCTCCTGCAATGCATATTCTGCCAATTCTGGCCAGGTGTCTAATTTGGATGCCCAGTAATCAAATGGGAATGACGGTTGAGGGAGAACGTCGATAAGGGATGAAAAATAGTTTGTAACCATACTGGACAAATGTTGTCTCCTGTCACTTTGAATTGATGCTGCAGTACCTGTCCTGTCTGCGGTCATAGAAAAATCACTCCACAACCTGGTCAGAAAACCCCTCTGTCCAACGCCACTTCTGATTTCTGCCCCTCTAACACCTCTGGTCTGCTGGCCCCTGGAGCTCGTGTGAGAACGATCACGGGCGCTGTGTGCAGGGAATGCCAGAAGCAAACGGTCAACAAGAGTTGATTGTTTTGTTGCTAATATTAGTTCCAAGTTCTCATGTGGCATAATATTTTGCAATTTGCCTTTATAGCGAGGATCAAGGAGGCAGGCCAACCAGTAATCGTCATCGTTCATCATTTTTGTAATGCGTGTGTCCCTTTTGAGGATACGCAAGGCATAATCCGCCATGTGGGCCAAAGTTCCCGTTGTCAAATCTGCGGTTGTGCTTGGTTGAGGGGCAGTTGCAGGCAAATCTACGTCACTTGTGTCCCTCAAAAAACCAGAACCCGGCCTTGCCACGCCACCAATTTCCCGTGCCCCCGGGAAAGCTTCCTCATTAAAAATATACTCATCCCCATCATCCTCCTCATCCTCCACCTCCTCTTCGCCCGGTACCTCGTCATGTACACTGCCCTGACCAGACAATCGCTGACTGTCATCAAGGCTTTCCTCTTCCTCTGGTGCAGACGCCTGATCCTTTATGTGCGTCAAACTTTGCATCAGCAGACGCATTAGGGGGATGCTCATGCTTATTATGGCGTTGTCTGCACTAACCAGCCGTGTGCATTCCTCAAAACACTGAAGGACTTGACACATGTCTTGAATCTTCGACCACTGCACACCTGACAACTCCATGTCTGCCATCCTACTGCCTGCCCGTGTATGTGTATCCTCCCACAAAAACATAACAGCCCGCCTCTGTTCGCACAGTCTCTGAAGCATGTGCAGTGTTGAGTTCCACCTTGTTGCAACGTCTATGATTAGGCGATGCTGGGGAAGGTTCAAAGAACGCTGATAGGTCTGCATACGGCTGGAGTGTACAGGCGAACGGCGGATATGTGCGCAAAGTCCACGCACTTTGAGGAGCAGGTCGGATAACCCCGGATAACTTTTCAGGAAGCACTGCACCACCAGGTTTAAGGTGTGAGCCAGGCAAGGAATGTGTTTCAGTTGGGAAAGGGAGATGGCAGCCATGAAATTCCTTCCGTTATCACTCACTACCTTGCCTGCCTCAAGATCTACAGTGCCCAGCCACGACTGCGTTTCTTGCTGCAAGAACTCGGACAGAACTTCCGCGGTGTGTCTATTGTCGCCCAAACACTTCATAGCCAATACAGCCTGCTGACGTATGCCAGTAGCTGCCCCATAATGGGAGACCTGGTGTGCAACAGTGGCAGGTGCGGATGGAGTGTTTGTGCGACTGCGGTCTGTGGACGAGCTCTTGCTTCTGCAGGAGGACGAGGAGGAGGAGGAGGAGGGGGTGCGAACGGCTACAGACAACTGTTTACTAGACCGTGGGCTAGGCAGAACTGTCCCAAACTTGCTGTCCCCTGTGGACCCTGAATCCACCACATTTACCCAGTGTGCCGTGATGGACACGTAACGTCCCTGGCCATGCCTACTGGTCCATGCATCTGTTGTCAGGTGCACCTTTGTGCTCACAGATTGCCTGAGTGCATGGACGATGCGCTCTTTAACATGCTGGTGGAGGGCTGGGATGGCTTTTCTGGAAAAAAAGTGTCGACTGGGTAGCTCGTAGCGTGGTACAGCGTAGTCCATCAGGTCTTTGAAAGCTTCGCTTTCAACTAACCGGTAGGGCATCATCTCTAACGAGATTAGTCTAGCTATGTGGGCGTTCAAACCCTGTGTACGCGGATGCGAGGCTAAGTATTTCCTTTTTCTAACCATAGTCTCATGTAGGGTGAGCTGGACTGGAGAGCTGGAGATCGTGGAACTAGCGGGGGTGCCGGTGGACATGGCAGACTGAGAGACGGTGGGAGATGGTATTGTTGCCGCCGGTGCCCTAGATGCAGTGTTTCCTACTACGAAACTGGTGATTCCCTGACCCTGACTGCTTTGGCCTGGCAAAGATACCTGCACAGATACAGCAGGTGGTGCGCTAAATGGTGGTCCTACACTGCCGGAAGGGATGTTGCGTTGATGACTAGCTTCATTGGCCGAGGGTGCAACAACCTTAAGGGACGTTTGGTAGTTAGTCCAAGCTTTCAAATGCATGGTGGTTAAATGTCTATGCATGCAACTAGTATTGAGACTTTTCAGATTCTGACCTCTGCTTAAGGAAGTAGAACATTTTTGACAGATGACTTTGCGCTGATCAATTGGATGTTGTTTAAAAAAATGCCAGACTGCACTCTTTCTAGCATCGGATACCTTTTCAGGCATTGCAGACTGAGCTTTAACCGGATGGCCACGCTGTCCTCCACCAGGTTTTGGCTTTGCCACGCGTTTTGGGCAAGATACGGGCCCGGCAGATGGAACCTGTGGCGATGTTGATGCCTGCTGCGGCCCCTCCTCCTCCTCTGCTTCAGAACTGCTGCCGCCTGCACCCTGTTCCCCCAATGGCTGCCAATCGGGGTCAAGAACTGGGTCATCTAATAACTCTTCTTGTACCTCCTGCGCAACTTCGTCTGTGTCACCGTGTCGTTCGGTGGTATAGCGTTCGTGATGGGGCAACATAGTCTCATCAGGGTCTGATTCTTGATCAGCACCCTGCGAGGGCAATGTTGTGGTCTGAGTCAAAGGACCAGCATAGTAGTCTGGCTGTGGCTGTGCGTCAGTGCACTCCATGTCAGATTCAATTTGTAATGGGCATGGACTGTTAACTGCTTCACTTTCTAAGCCAGGGACGGTATGTGTAAAGAGCTCCATGGAGTAACCCGTTGTGTCGCCTGCTGCATTCTTCTCTGTTGTTGTTTTTGCTGAAGAGGACAAGGAAGTGACTTGTCCCTGACCGTGAACATCCACTAACGACGCGCTGCTTTTACTTTTACCAGTTTCACGAGATGAGGCAAAAGAGCTAGAGGCTGAGTCAGCAAGATAAGCCAAAACTTGCTCTTGCTGCTCCGGCTTTAAAAGCGGTTTTCCTAATCCCAGAAAAGGGAGCGTTCGAGGCCTTGTGTAGCCGGACGACGAACCTGGCTCCACAGCTCCAGACTTAGGTGCAATATTTTTTCCCCCACGACCACCTGATGCTCCACCACTACCACTACCCTCATTACCAGCTGACAATGAACGCCCCCGGCCACGACCTCTTCCACTAGACTTCCTCATTGTTTTAAAAACGTAACCAAACTAACGTTATTTGTTGCAGTCACACAACTTACACGGTGAGCTATAACTTCTGTATGATTTAGCTACCCCTTTACAGGTTGGTGAGACCACAGCGAAAATCAGGCCCAATGTTACACACTCTTTTTTTGGTGGCTGCAAATTAGAGAGATGCCCCACACGCAGGACTGTCACTGAAGCACAAATGTTAATATTAATGTCACACTATTATTTTTTTTTTATTTTTATTTTTTTCAGGAACACTTTAGAAACCCCCCAAAAAAAAAAAAATAGATTTTTGCAGGGAGAATTTAGAAAACAAATGTAACAAACTATATGCTTTCTATGGGCCACTGAGTGAGAGATGACGCACACAGGAATCAGGAGTGGCACACAAGCCCAGAGGCCAATATTTTTCTACCAATGATTGATGGAGTTATTTTCTCTGGTAGATTTTGGAACCCAAATCAAGGAAAAAAAATGTAGGCTTTCTATGGACCACAATTGGAGAGAGAGAGAGAGAGAGATGGCACACCCAGGAGTCAAGACTGGCACACAAGCAGAAAGGCCAATATTAATCTCCCACTGTTTTTTTTGGTTGTTTTTTTTTTTTTTTTTTTCAGGGAGACTTTAGAAAAAAAAATAATAAAAAAAATATGATTTTATCAGGAAGAATTTAGAAACCAAATAAAATAAAATGATTTTTTCAGGGAGAATTTAGAAAACAAATAAAACCAAAAATAGGCGTTCTATGGCCCACTGACTGAGAGATGACGCACCCAGGAGTCAAGACTGGCACACAAGCAGAAAGGCCAATATTAATCTCCCACTGTTTTTTTTGGTTGTTTTTTTTTTTTTTTTTTTCAGGGAGACTTTAGAAAAAAAAATAATAAAAAAAATATGATTTTATCAGGAAGAATTTAGAAACCAAATAAAATAAAATGATTTTTTCAGGGAGAATTTAGAAAACAAATAAAACCAAAAATAGGCGTTCTATGGCCCACTGACTGAGAGATGACGCACCCAGGAGTCAAGACTGGCACACAAGCAGAAAGGCCAATATTAATCTCCCACTGTTTTTTTTGGTTGTTTTTTTTTTTTTTTTTTCAGGGAGACTTTAGAAAAAAAAATAATAAAAAAAATATGATTTTATCAGGAAGAATTTAGAAACCAAATAAAATAAAATGATTTTTTCAGGGAGAATTTATAAAACAAATAAAACCAAAAATAGGCGTTCTATGGCCCACTGACTGAGAGATGACGCACCCAGGAGTCAAGACTGGCACACAAGCAGAAAGGCCAATATTAATCTCCCACTGTTTTTTTTGGTTGTTTTTTTTTTTTTTTTTTTCAGGGAGACTTTAGAAAAAAAAATAATAAAAAAAATATGATTTTATCAGGAAGAATTTAGAAACCAAATAAAATAAAATGATTTTTTCAGGGAGAATTTAGAAAACAAATAAAACCAAAAATAGGCGTTCTATGGCCCACTGACTGAGAGATGACGCACCCAGGAGTCAAGACTGGCACACAAGCAGAAAGGCCAATATTAATCTCCCACTGTTTTTTTTTTTTTTTTTCAGGGAGACTTTAGAAAAAAAAATAATAAAAAAAATATGATTTTATCAGGAAGAATTTAGAAACCAAATAAAATAAAATGATTTTTTCAGGGAGAATTTAGAAAACAAATAAAACCAAAAATAGGCGTTCTATGGCCCACTGACTGAGAGATGACGCACACAGGAGTCAGGAGTGGCACACAAACCCAGAGGCCAATATTTTTCTACCAATGATTGATGTAGTTATTTTCTCTGGTAGATTTTAGAACCCAAATCAAGGAAAAAAAATATAGGCTTTCTATGGACCACAATTGGAGAGAGAGAGAGAGAGAGAGAGAGAGAGAGAGAGAGAGAGATGGCACACCCAGGAGTCAAGACTGGCACACAAGCAGAAAGGCCAATATTAATCTCCCACTGTTTTTTTGGTTGTTTTTTTTTTTTTTTTTTTTCAGGGAGACTTTAGAAATAAAAATAATAAAAAAAATATGATTTTATCAGGAAGAATTTAGAAACCAAATAAAATAAAATGATTTTTTCAGGGAGAATTTAGAAAACAAATAAAACCAAAAATATGCGTTCTATGGCCCACTGACTGAGAGAGAGAGAGAGATGGAACGCTTAGTACTGGCACACAAGCCCAAAGGGCAATATTAATCTCCCTTTTTTTTTCCAGGGAGAATTTCTGAAACCCAAAAAAAAAATAAAATAGGCTTTCTATGGCCCACTATTTGTGAGAGAGATGGGACGCTCAGGACTGGCACAGATGGCACGCTCAGGACTGGCACAGAAGCCCAGAGGCCAATATTAATCTCCCTTTTTTTCTGGGAGAATTTATAAAACCAAAAAAATATTTAAATAGGCTTTCTATGGCCCACTATTTGTGAGAGAGATGGCACGCTCAGGACTGGCACAGATGGCACGCTCACAACTGGCACAGAAGCCCAGAGGCCAATATTAATCTCCCTTTTTTTCTGGGAGAATTTATAAAACCAAAAAAATATTTAAATAGGCTTTCTATGGCCCACTATTTGTGAGAGAGATGGCACGCTCAGGACTGGCACAGATGGCACGCTCACAACTGGCACACAAGCCCAGAGGCCAATATTAATCTCCCTTTTTTCAGGGAAAATTTATAAAACCAAAAAAAAAATTAAATAGGCTTTCTATGGCCCACTATTTGTGAGAGAGATGGCACGCTCAGGACTGGCACAGATGGCACGCTCACAACTGGCACACAAGCCCAGAGGCCAATATTAATCTCCCTTTTTTCAGGGAAAATTTATAAAACCAAAAAAAAAATTAAATAGGCTTTCTATGGCCCACTATTTGTGAGAGAGATGGGACGCTCAGGACTGGCACAGATGGCACGCTCAGGACTGGCACAGAAGCCCAGAGGCCAATATTAATCTCCCTTTTTTTCAGGGAGAATTTATAAAACCCAAAAAAAAATAAAATAGGCTTTCTATGGCCCACTATTTGTGAGAGAGATGGCACACTCAGGACTGGCACACAAGCCCAAAGGCCAATATTAATCTCCCACTGTATTTTTATCAGGGAGAATTTATACACCCCACAAAAAAAAATACAGAAAAATGAAAAGGCTTTCTATGGCCCACTATGTGAGAGAGATGGCACACACAGGGATGGCACTCTAGCAGAAATGCCAAATTGCCAATCTTAATCTCCCACCAAAAAAAAAAAAAAACAGGGAATGTCCTACAATTACTATCTCCCTGCCTGCAGTAATCTCAGCCAGGTATGGCAGGCAGCTACTATCTCCCTGCCTGCAGTAATCTCAGCCAGGTATGGCAGGCAGCAATAAGGAGTGGACTGATGCACAAATGAAATAAAAAGTGTGGACAAACAAAAAAGATAGCTGTGCAGAAAGGAAGGAACAAGAGGATTTGTGCTTTGAAAAAAGCAGTTGGTTTGCACAGCGGCGTACACACAGCAATGCAGCTATCAGGGAGCCTTCTAGGGCAGCCCAATGAGCTACAGCGCTGAGGGGAAAAAAAAAAAAAAAAAAAATTCCACTGTCCCTGCACACCGAGGGTGGTGTTGGACAGTGCAAATCGCTGCAGCACAAGCGGTTTTGTGGTTAATGGACCCTGCCTAACGCTATCCCTGCTTCTGACAAAGCGGCAGCAACCTCTCCCTAAGCTCAGATCAGCAGCAGTAAGATGGCGGTCGGCGGGAACGCCTCTTTATAGCCCCTGTGACGTCGCAGACAGCAAGCCAATCACTGCAATGCCCTTCTCTAAGATGGTGGGGACCAGGACCTATGTCATCACGCTGCCCACACTCTGCGTTTACCTTCATTGGCTGAGAAATGGCGCTTTTCGCGTCATTGAAACGCGACTTTGGCGCGAAAGTCGCGTACCGCATGGCCGACCCCGCACAGGGGTCGGATCGGGTTTCATGAAACCCCGACTTAGCCAAAAGTCGGCGACTTTTGAAAATGTTCGACCCGTTTCGCTCAACCCTACTGATAACTCAAAAAAATGCCCACACATTGCTAGATACAAGGAATTTGTACATAACACCTCTGTGAGGGTATTTCTGAAAAATAAAGCCAGGATTTTTTTTTCATAAAGCATTCAATAGGAGAAAGGGTAACGTTAAGGAGCATGGTCGTGGATTTGGTAGTACCCACCAAGCCCATGTACCAGATCAGAAGGTTACTGTATCTTGTTCTAGCTTCCTGTCAAAATTCAGTCAGCTCGCTACACCACTGTCGAATCCAGACACGCGTGAGGATGTTGTGGGTTGGATGGCAGTCACAGGCTCCAGTGTGTTGACAGCAGCACCACCAAGTCTTCCACATGGTCCAATCTCAGTAGCCAAGAGGCTGGCCTCATAATCCTCACACTGGTCCTCCTTCCTCCCACCAATCAAGAGCCTCAGAAGACATATGACTGCAATGCTGGCTACTCCGAGAAACTATTTACCCTTCTTTGACATCACCTTCGCAATTCTTACATCCATTGAACTTGTGAGTTTTTGGAGAGTTTCTGCTTGGATTTCTTTGCATGAAGTCAGAATAGCCTCCCAGAGCTGTTCTTTTGATGTGAACTGCCTCCCACCCTCATAGATCTTTTGCTTGATGATACTCCAAAGGTTCTCTATAGGGTTGAGGTCAGGGGAAGATGTGGCCACACCATGAGTTTATCTCCTTTTATGCTCATAGCAGCCAATGACTCAGATGTACTCTTTGCAGCATGAGATGGTGCATTGTCATGCATGAAGATGATTTTGCTCCTGAAAGCACGGTTCTGCTTTTTATACCATGGAAGAAAGACGTCAGTCAGAAACTCTATATACTTTGCAGATGTCATTTTCACACCTTCTGGAGCCTAAAAGGGCCCTACCAGCTGCTTCCCCATGATTCTGTCCCAAAAAATGACTCCTTCACCTCCTTGCTGATGTCGCAGCCTTGTTGGGACACGGTTGTCATTCACCAACCATCCACTACTCCATCCATCTGGACCATCCAGGGTTGCTCAACACTCATCAGTAAACAAGACTGTTTGAAAATTAGTCTTCATGTATGTCTGGGCCTACTGCAACCGTTTCTGCCTGTGACCACTGTTTAGGGGTGGCCGAATAGTAGGTTTATGAACCAAAGCAAGCCTTTGAAGGATCCTACATATAGAGGTTTGAGGGACTCCAGAGGCACCAGCAGCTTCAAATATCTGTTTGCTGGTTTGTAATGGCTTTTTGGCAGCTGCTCTCTTAATCCGATGAACTTGCCTGGCAGAAACCTTCCTCCTTATGCCTTTATCAGCACGAACACGTCTGTGCTCAGATTCAGCCACAAATCTCTTAACAGTAAGATGATCATGCTTAACCAAGGCATTGCACTGTTTGATGCTTTTCGGCAGCCTTTTCTTTCCCATGTTACTTGAAAACTGTGGCCTGCTTAATAATGTGAAACATCATTTTTAAGTAGTTTTCTTTTAATTAGAATCACCTGGAAAACTAATTATTACATGCGTTTAAGATTGATTTCAGTGATCAATTGAGCTCTGAGACACAATACCATCCATGAGTTTATTTGAAAAACAAAACAATTACCGTATATACTCGAGTATAAGCCGACCCGAGTATAAGCCGACCCCCTTAATTTTGCCACAAAAAACTGGGAAAACTTATTGACTCGAGTATAAGCCTAGGGTGGAAATGCAGCATTTACCGGTGAATTTCAAAAATAAAAATAGATCATTATTGCCCCATAGCTGTGCCATATAGTGCTCTGCACCGTTCATATTTCCCCATAGCTCTGCCATATAGTGCTCTGCATCGTTCATATTTCCCCATAGCTCTGCCATATAGTGCTCTGCACCGTTCATATTGCCCCATATCTGCCCCATATAGTGCACTGCACCGTTCATATTGCCCCATATCTGCCCCATATAGTGCTCTGCACTGTTCACATTGCCCCATATCGGCCCCATATAGTGCTCTGCACCGTTCATATTGCCCCATATCTGCCCCATATAGTGCTCTGCACCATTCATATTGCCCCATATCTGCCCCATATAGTGCTCTGCACCGTTCATATTGCCCCATATCTGCCCCATATAGTGCTCTGCACTGTTCATATTGCCCCATATCTGCCCCATATAGTGCTCTGCACTGTTCATATTGCCCCATATCGGCCCCATATAGTGCTCTGCACCGTTCATATTGCTCCATATCTGCCCCATATAGTGCTCTGCACTGTTCATATTGCTCCATATCTGCCCCATATAGTGCTCTGCACCGTTCATACTGCCCCATAGATGCTCGGTATAAATCTGTGCCGCCGCTGCTGCTGCAATAAAAAAAAAAAAAGCCATACTCACCTTTCTTGATTGCAGCTCCCAGCGTCCGGTCCCGGCGTCTCCCCGCTCTGACTGATCAGGCAGAGTGCGCCGCGCACACTATATGCATCATCGTACCCTCTGACCTGAACAGTCAGAGCGCAGATAGACGCCGGGAAGATGGAGCGGCGCCGGGAGGATGGAGCGGCGCCGGGAAGATGGAGCGGCGCCCGGCGGCTGGAACGCGGACAGGTGAATATTACATACTTACCTGGTCCTGGCGTCCGGCTCCTTCTCCCAGACAGCTGTCTTCGGTGCCGCAGCTTCTTCCTCTATCAGCGGTCACCGTTACCGCTGATTAGAGAAATGAATAGGTGGCTCCACCCCTATGGGAGGTGGAGCCGCTTATTCATTTCTCTAATGAGCGGTCCCACGTGACCGCTGAAGAGGGGAAGAAGCTGCAGCACAGAAGACCGTGGGACGGGCAGGGGGAGCAACAGGATCGCTGGGACTAGGTAAGTATACCTCAGCGCCCTCACCCCCTCACCCGCCGACCCCACCGCTACCGTGACTCGAGTATAAGCCGAGAGGGGCACTTTCAGCCCAAAAATTTGGGCTGAAAATCTCGGCTTATACTCGAGTATATACGGTAAATCTTTATGACACTTAAATCCAATTTGCATAACAATTTGGAGCACGGTGTATGGGTGGAAGTGGTGAATCTATTTTGCACATGCACAAGTTGAAACGCACTTGCGTGCCAAATGATAGGAAGCGGTGACTCTGGTAACTAGGCACACACATGATCTGCGCATGCGCAAGATGAAAGGCACTTGCATGCCAAATCATAGGAAATAGTAACGGTGATCACCTGGAAGTATATGCTTTTGAAGTCTGAAATGAAGGGGCAGAGGTGAGGTTTGATTATGGCGGTCATTGACTCCATGATGGACGTGGATGGATACTATTTCTATGCTGTTGATAGCCATCTTTCTGACACTGTAAGATAAGTCTTTATGTCTCAGTATGTCCTCCTGATGAACCGAAAGACAGGAAAATGCGTTGAGTGTACGCATACTGAATATTATTAGTGGCTGACTTATGGAAATGTGCAATAGTGAGGTGTTTGATGAAAATAAAAGCACAAGAACATTTTGGGAACCATACAATATGTGATTGATGCTAGTTCCTGAAGCTCTAGTTTTGAGTATCTGTGTGTGGGATTGTGTGCAATACTGCATCTGGTATTGGATAATGATAATGCACTAGGGCACTTTACAATATGTGAACAATGCTGGTCCCTAAAGTTCATTTTTGAATATTTTTGTGAGAGATTTTTGTGCACTATTATTTTCACGTATAACACTTTTTGGAGCCATATGATTTGATGTTGGTTCCTGAAGCCACTTGTTGAAAATAATTTTTTGTTTGGGATCATGTATAATATCATATACGCCTATATGATCTCTCTTTTTCGGGGTACGAACTATTTGGTATGTACCTAATATAATTATGTTTTTGGATTTGGCCCTTTATTGAAAGGATATCCTCCCCCATTGTTTATCCATCTCCATGTAAACCCTATTGAAAGGGCCTCTTTTTTGTCAGCTCCCTTGTGCACGGGGTTTTATTTAATACTATAAGGCAGGGTACCATTTTGAATTGGTAAAAAGGACCCTTACGTTGGATTATATTTATACATTTAAAAAAAATAAAAACTTCTAGTAATTGCCTTATTTGAAATAGTGCACGTACCATATGATATATCAGAGTTGGGGCAAGATATGAATTGATCATATGGTACCTTTCTCTCTTCTTCCCTGCACCCTATAATCTTTTTAGGGTTTTCTAGAGAGAGGGAGGGCGCCACTGCGCAGGTTTAAGGGTTCCGACCTATGCAGTCAGGCAGGGAAACAATAGTGTAACAATAGGGTGAATTTTCTCCTCCTCCCTCTGATATTTACGGACAAAATAAGTTGTGCCTTGGGTTGTTTTGTGAGTTATTTTGGCCAATGCTTTTAGAATTTTTTTTCTTAATTATAATATTAAAAGTTATGTTTTATTTGATAATTGAAAAAGATTGGCACATTTTCTGTGAATGGTTTTTGATGGTACCTTTTGTACAGTGATCGGAATTAAACAAGTAAAAAGCAGCTAAAAACCATGTGATCAGTTTATTCTTGGTGGACACTTCTAAAAAAGTGTTCTTATCTTTCATGGGTCCTGTTGCATTTATGTTAGTATTGTTCAAGTCCTAGGCAACCCCTTTAAAGCTTTTCTCTTCTTTCCCTACAAAAATCTATTGATATTCACAAATAAATAATATATACCTAAAATGGTGTCAATAATAAATACAACTATTCCAGCAAAAAAAAAAAATGCCCTTATGCTGATTGATTATACAAAACAAAAAATCTGTCACTTGAGGCCCAAAATATTCTGATCCTTACAGGAATTAGTATAGATAATGTTGTGGTTATTGTCATAATTTTTTTAATAATATTTTTGTACAAAAGATTTACACTTTACAATATTCTTTATCATAAGTTGCTTTTTCTATTAGACTTCATCACAAACTAAAAAAAAACTTTAATCAAATAGATTACTATACTTGTAATTTCTTTGTTATTCTTGAAATGTTGACCTTTAAGAACTGTTCAGGCTTGTAAACTATTTAAAGAATACAACCATTGACAACATGTTGCATCAGCATATAAATGGTTTAAAAACAATAACCCAGAATGCACCCTTTCCCATCTAACAGCAGTTTTCATGGTTCATAGAGTTAAAATGAAAAAGGCAGACAGTGTGTATCGGACAGTAATGGAGTTGCTGGTGTACATGAGAGGAAGGAAAATAAATCATTTGCTTCAACCAATTGTAATTTTGTTTTAGGAAGACTTTTTTCCTCTACAGACTGCAATGAAAAATAACTATAAGGAACTATAAGGCACTTTTTCAAGTATTTGACTGCAGCTGTTGGCGAATAACAGCTAAAGAACCATCAGAATGTCTGCTTGTTCCATTAATCCTCCCCAAGCTTTAGATTGTATGATGGATATGTAAATGTTTGCATATAAAATCAAACCATAAAAAGGGAAGTGATAGAGAAAAATGTGCCATTAGCTGATTCTAGGTTGGAGACATATTTTCTTAATGTTCTCCATGGAACACTGACGATCATGAAAATGTGTGATTCCATAAATTGCTCTGTAAGATTTAGAGAATATGAAACATTCTATCAAGATAGTAAAAAAAAATATTAATACATGGCTTAATTTTATTTTCAGCTATTACTCTCACTATATCAGTAAACTGCTTTTAAACACTAAAGGTAAATTTCATATTTTAACTCATGTGTATGCTATAAGTGTGCATTTGATGGTGTGGCCCTAAGGTCAGTGTAACAAAGAATTAACACTTTACATTTGAGAGACTCTCAATACAGGAAATCTTGTAATTGCTTAGAAAATACCACAGGGGGAGAGGAGAAAGAGAGAACTCTGTTAATCATAAGAGCACACGCTCTAAAAGAGAGAGAACACCGCTGACCACAAAAGGTTACACTCTACAGAAGAGATACAACCCCGCTTACCATAGGAGCTTACACTCTACATAAGAGAGTGGACTCTGCTAAAGGAGAGTGTGAGGACATCACTGACAACAAGAGGTTACACTCTACAGGAGAGAGAGGACCCTGCTGACCAAAAGAGCTTACACTCTACAGGAGAGAGAGGACCCTGCTGACCATAAGAGCTTACACTCTACAGGAGAGTGAGGACCCTGCTGATTATAAGAGCTTACACTATACAGGAGAGATATGACCCTGCTTACCATAGGAGCTTACACTCTACAGAAGAGAGTGGACCCTGCTCACCATAAGAGCTTACTCTCTAAAGAAGAGAGAGAAGACCCCGCTGACCACAATAACTTAGACTCTGCAAGAGAGAGTGGACCTTCCTGACCTTAAGAGCTTACTCTCTAAAAGAGAGAGAGGACTCAACTGACCACAAGAGTTTACATTGTACAGGAGAGAGAGGACATCACTGACCTTAAGAGCTTACATTGTACTGCTCAGAGATAGGACTGTGCAGGCTCCACATGATCCTATATACACTGCAGAGAGAGGAAGGATCAGGGTATAATGAATGACAGAGCAACGCCTTTGTACTAGGGAGTCTGAGGCACTGGTGGTATCATAGTAACATAGTACCATAGTGACATAGTTAGCAAGGCCGAAAAAAGACATTTGTCCTGTTATGATACGGTGGTCTAGGAGCAACATGGAAGAGCTCTGAAGGATGTGGTAACTGTACTGACCGCAGTCCCTAAGCTCAACACAACACTAGAAGTAGCCATGGGATGCTCCTAACTCTCCCTAGGCATCTCGTCACAGCCTAAGAGCTAACTACCCCTAAAGATAGAAGCAGGAAAGCTGTCTTGCCTCAGAGAAAATCCCCAAAGGATAGATTAGCCCCCCACAAATAATGACTGTGAGTGAAGAGGGAAAAGACATACACAGAATGAAACCAGAATGAGCACAGGAGGCCAGTCTAACTAAATAGATAGGACAGGATGGAATACTGTGCGGTCAGTATAAAACACTACAAAAATTCACGCAGAGTTTACAAAAAATCTCCACACCTGACTAAAGGTACCATCACACTAAGCGACGCTGCAGCGATACCGACAACGATCCGGATCGCTGCAGTGCCGCTGTTTGTAACCCGATGTTTACCCTGGTTACCAGCGAAGACATCGCAGAATCGGCGTCACACACGCCGATTCAGCGATGTCAGCGGGAGAGCCAGCGACGAAACAAAGTGCTGGCCTTTCTGCCCCGACCAGCGATATCACAGCAGGGGCCTGATCGCTGCTGCCTGTCACACTGGACGATATCGCTAGCCAGGACGCTGCAACGTCACGGATCGCTAGCGATATCGTCCAGTGTGACGGTACCATTAAGGTGTGGAGGGCAAATCTGCCTCCCAGAGCTTCCAGCAAGACAGAATTAATTCACACTGATAAGCTGGACAAAGATAGAAAGCACAGAATGGATAAGTCCACAATCTATGGACAGAAAAGGGGCAAGCAAAAACTTAGCTTAGCTGAACTGGTCAGGATAACAGGGAACTCCAAAGAGATGTGAATCCAACCAGGAACAATTTACAAGTGGCACTGGCTGAAGATAGAGCCAGCCTTAAATAGCCGAGCAGAAGAGACGATAAGTGGAGGCAGCTGATGACAGCTAACTCCAAGGAGCAGCCATACCACTAGAAACCACAAGAGGGAGCCTAAGAGCAGAACTCACAAAAGTGCCACTTAAAACCACCGGAGGGAGCACCAGGAGCGGAATTCACAACAGTACTCCCCCCTTGAGGAGGGGTCACCGAACCCTCACCAGAGTACCCAGGCCGATCAGGACGAGCCAAGTGAAAAGCACGAACCAAATCGGTGGCATGGACATCGGAGGCAACAACCCAAGAATTATCCTCCTGGCCATAACCCTTCCACTTGACAAGATACTGAAGCCTCCGCCTCGAAAAACGAGAATCCAAAATCTTCTCAACCTCATATTCCAACTCTCCGTCAACCAACACCGAGGCAGGAGGGTCAACCGAGGGAACAACGGGCACCACATATCTCCGCAACAAAGATCTATGGAAAACATTATGAATGGCAAAAGAGGCAGGAAGAGCCAAACGAAAAGACACCGGATTAATAATTTCAGAAATTTTATAAGGACCAATAAACCGAGGCTTAAACTTAGGAGAAGAAACCTTCATAGGAACATGACGAGAAGACAACCAAACCAAATCCCCCACACGAAGCCGGGGACCAACACACTGACGGCGGTTGGCAAAACGTTGAGCCCTTTCCTGAGACAACGTCAAATTGTCCACCACATGAGTCCAAATCTGCTGCAGCCTGTCCACCACAGAATCAACACCAGGACAATCAGAAGGCTGAACCTGCCCAGAAGAAAAACGAGGATGAAAACCAAAATTACAAAAGAAAGGTGAAACCAAAGTAGCCGAACTAGCCCGATTATTAAGGGCAAACTCGGCCAACGGCAAGAAAAACACCCAATCATCCTGCTCAGCAGACACAAAGCATCTCAAATAGGTCTCCAAGGTCTGATTAGTTCGCTCAGTTTGGCCATTAGTCTGAGGATGAAACACCGAAGAAAAAGACAAATCAATGCCCATCCTAGCACAAAAGGCCCGCCAAAATCTAGAGACAAACTGAGAACCTCTGTCAGACACAATATTCTCCGGAATGCCATGCAAACGAACCACATGCTGAAAAAATAATGGAACCAGATCTGAGGAGGAAGGCAACTTAAGCAAAGGTACCAGATGGACCATTTTAGAGAACCGGTCACAAACAACCCAGATAACAGACATCTTCTGGGAAACAGGAAGATCCGAAATAAAATCCATGGAAATATGTGTCCAGGGCCTCTCAGGGACCGGCAAAGGCAAAAGCAACCCACTAGTGCGGGAACAGCAAGGCTTGGCCCGGGCGCAAGTCCCACAGGACTGCACAAAAGCACGCACATCGCGCGACAAGGAAGGCCACCAAAAGGACCTAGCAACCAAATCTCTGGTACCAAAAATCCCAGGATGACCAGCCAACACTGAACAATGAACCTCACAAATTACCTTACTTGTCCAACTATCAGGAACAAACAGCTTCCCCACTGAACAGCGGTCAGGCCTATCAGCCTGAAATTCCTGAAGCACCCGCCACAAATCAGGGGAGATAGCAGAAAAAATCACCCCCTCCTTAAGAATGCCAACCGGCTCAAGGACTCCAGGAGAATCAGGCGAAAAACTCCTAGAGAGGGCATCAGCCTTAACATTCTTAGATCCTGGAAGATACGAGACCACAAAATTTAAAACGGGAGAAAAACAGGGACCATCGAGCCTGTCTATGTATCAGCCGCTTGGCCGACTCAAGGTAAATCAGATTCTTATGATCGGTCAGGACCTCAACACGGTGTTTAGCTCCCTCAAGCCAATGTCGCCACTCCTCAAATGCCCACTTCATAGCCAACAACTCCCGATTGCCGACATCATAATTGCGTTCCGCACTCGAAAACTTTCTGGAAAAAAAAGCACACGGTTTCATCAAAGAACCATCAGACTCCCTCTGAGACAAAACGGCCCCTTCCCCAATCTCAGAAGCATCGACCTCAACCTGAAAAGGAAGAGAAGCATCCGGTTGACGCAACACAGGGGCAGAAGTAAATCGGCGTTTAAGCTCATGAAAGGCCTCAACAGCCTCAGAGGACCCATTCGTCACATCAGCACCTTTCTTCGTCAAATCAGTAAGGGGCTTAACCACACTGGAAAAGTTGGCAATGAAACGGCGATAGAAATTAGCAAAACCCAAAATTTTTTGAAGACCCTTCACAGATGTGGGTTGGATCCAGTCATGAATAGCTTGGACCTCAACAGGATCCATTTCTATAGACGAGGGAGAAAAAATAAACCCCAAAAAAGAGACCTTCTGAACTCCGAATAGGCACTTAGACCCCTTCACAAATAAAGCATTATCACGAAGGATCTGGAACACCATCCTGACCTGCTTCACATGAGACTCCCAATCATCGGAAAAAATCAAAATGTCATCCAAATATACGACCATGAATTTATCAAGATAATTGCGGAAAATATCATGCATGAAAGACTGGAACACAGATGGAGCATTAGAGAGCCCAAATGGCATCACAAGGTATTCAAAATGGCCTTCGGGCGTATTAAATGCAGTTTTCCATTCGTCACCCTGTTTAATACGAACAAGATTATATGCCCCTCGGAGGTCAATCTTAGTAAACCAACTAGCCCCCTTAATCTGAGCAAACAAATCAGTAAGCAAAGGCAAGGGGTATTGGAATTTAACCATGATCTTATTAAGAAGACGATAATCAATACAGGGTTTCAAGGAGCCATCCTTCTTAGCAACAAAAAAGAAACCCGCTCCCAATGGTGACGAAGAGGGCCGAATATGCCCTTTCTCCAAAGATTCCTTAACATAGCTCCGCATGGCGGCATGCTCTGGCACAGACAGATTGAAAAGTTGGCCCTTAGGGAACTTACAACCAGGAATCAAGTTAATAGCACAATCACAGTCCCTGTGCGGAGGAAGGGAACTGGACTTGGGCTCATCAAATACATCCTGGAAATCCGACAAAAACTCAGGGACCTCAGAAGAGGGGGAAGAGGAAATTGACATCAAAGGAATGTCACTATGTACTCCTTGACAACCCCAACTAGTCACCGACATAGTTTTCCAATCCAGCACCGGATTATGTTCCTGTAATCATGGAAATCCCAGTACAACAACATCATGCAGGTTATGCAACACCAGAAAATGGCAATCTTCCTGATGTGCAGGAGCCATGTACATAGTCATCTGTGTCCAGTACTGAGGTTTATCCTTGGCCAAGGGTGTAGCATCAATACCTCTCAAAGGAATAGGGCTCTGCAAAGGCTGCAAGGAAAAACCACAGCGCCTGGCGAATTCTAAGTCCATTAAGTTCAGGGCAGCGCCTGAATCCACAAATGTCATGACAGAAAAGGACGACAATGAGCAAATCAGGGCCACAGATAAGAGAAATTTAGGCTGTATAGTACTAATGGTAACCGACCTAGCGACTCTCTTAGTACACTTAGGGCAATCAGAGATAACATGAGCCGAATCACCACAGTAAAAACACAGCCTATTCTGACGTCTGAATTCCTGCCGTTCTATTCTAGTCAAAATCCTATCACATTGCATAGGTTCAGGACTTTGCTCAAAGGATACTGCCATATGGTGCACAGCTTTGCGCTCGCGCAGACGCCGATCAATCTGAATGGCTAGAGACATAGATTTGCTCAAACCGGCAGGCGTAGGAAAGCCCACCATAACATCTTTAAGGGTTTCAGAAAGACCTTTTCTGAAACTAGCAGCCAGAGCCTCTTCATTCCATTTAGTGAGCACAGACCATTTTCTAAATTTCTGGCAGTATAACTCTGCCGCTTCCTGACCTTGACACAAGGCCAACAGGGTTTTTTCGCATGATCCACAGAATTAGGTTCCGCATACAATAATCTGAGCGCTTGAAAAAATGCATCTACATTCAATAATGCCGGATCCCCTGTTTCAAGAGAAAAAGCCCAGTCTTGAGGGTCACCACGCAGCAAGGAAATGATGATTTTTACTTGCTGAATGGGATCACCAGAAGAACGGGGTTTCAAAGCAAAAAACAATTTGCAGTTATTTTTAAAGTTCAAAAACTTGGATCTGTCCCCAAAAAACAAATCAGGAGTAGGAATTCTGGGCTCTAAAGCCGGAGTCTGGACAACATAATCCTGGATACTCTGTACTCTTGCAGCAAGTTGATCCACACGAGAAAACAAACCCTGAACATCCATGCCAAAGCATATATCCTGAACCACCTAGATATCAAGAGGAAAAGAAAAAAAAAGACAAACTAGAGCACAGAAAAAAAATGGTTCAGAACTTTCTTTTCCTTCTTTTGAGATGCATTTAATTCATTTTTGGCCACTTGTACTGTTATGATACGGTGGTCTAGGAGCAACATGGAACGAGCTCTGAAGGACGTGGTAACTGTACTGACCGCAGTCCCTAAGCTCAACACAACGCTAGAAGTAGCCGTGGAATGCTCCTAACTCTCCCTAGGCATCTCGTCACAGCCTAAGAGCTAACTACCCCTAAATATAGAAGCAGGAAAGCTATCTTGCCTCAGAGAAAATCTCCAAAGGATAGATTAGCCCCCCACAAATAATGACTGTGAGTGGAGAGGGAAAAGACATACACAGAATGAAACCAGGATGAGCACAGGAGGCCAGTCTAACTAAATAGATAGGACAGGATGGAATACTGTGCGGTCAGTATAAAACACTACAAAAATCCACGCAGAGTTTACAAAAAATCTCCACACCTGACTAAAGGTGTGGAGGGCAAATATGCCTCCCAGAGCTTCCAGCAAGACAGAATTAATTCACACTGATAAGCTGGACAAAGATAGAAAGCACAGAATGGATAAGTCCACAATCTATGAACAGAAAAGGGGCAAGCAAAAACTTAGCTTAGCTGAACTGGTCAGGATAACAGGGAACTCCAAAGAGATGTGAATCCAACCAGGAACCATTTACAGGTGGCACTGGCTGAAGATAGAGCCAGACTTAAATAGCTGAGCAGAAGAGACGATAAGTGGAGGCAGCTGATGACAGCTAACTCCAAGGAGCAGCCATACCACTAGAAACCACAAGAGGGAGCCCAAGAGCAGAACTCACAAAAGTGCCACTTACAACCACCGGAGGGAGCCCAAGAGCGGAATTAACAACATTGTCCTTCCAGTTCAGCCTTTATTCTGTCAGAATAAATCCCCAGATCTACATCCTTTAAAAGAATCTAATAGCTGTAAGATACAATATTATTAAGCTCCAGAAAGACATCCAAGCCTCTCTTGAACCACTCGACTGAGTTCACCATCAACACCTCCTCAGACAAGGAACTATCAACTTTCTTGGAGCCTCAGTGATATGCTAAATGATCTGCCATTTTTTACAAGTGTAAAACTGGTTGCTACTAGGGTAAGAGGGCTTTAAAAGATAGCCCAATTGAGCAGTTTGCAGTGGACTATTTCTTCACAGACATCTCATCTGTCATCTCCTCTAGATTAGATTGCTAGCTATTAGTACACAGGCAATTGTCAGTCTGAATTATTCTGAAGAAACAACAGCTCTTAACAGATCATAAAATATATATTCTGACTGCCAAATTATATACAGTGGGGCAAAAAAGTATTTAATCAGTCAGCAATAGTGCAAGTTCCACCACTTAAAAAGATGAGAGGCGTCTGTAATTTACATCATAGGTAGACCTCAACTATGGGAGACAAACTGAGAAAAAAAAATCCAGAAAATCACATTGTCTGTTTTTTTAACATTTTATTTGCATATTATGGTGGAAAATAAGTATTTGGTCAGAAACAAAATTTCATCTCAATACTTTGTAATATATCCTTTGTTGGCAATGACAGAGGTCAAACGTTTTCTGTAAGTCTTCACAAGGTTGCCACACACTGTTGTTGGTATGTTGGCCCATTCCTCCATGCAGATCTCCTCTAGAGCAGTGATGTTTTTGGCTTTTCGCTTGGCAACACGGACTTTCAACTCCCTCCAAAGGTTTTCTATAGGGTTGAGATCTGGAGACTGGCTAGGCCACTCCAGGACCTTGAAATGCTTCTTACGAAGCCACTCCTTCGTTGCCCTGGCGGTGTGCTTTGGATCATTGTCATGTTGAAAGACCCAGCCACGTTTCATCTTCAATGCCCTTGCTGATGGAAGGAGGTTTGCACTCAAAATCTCACGATACATGGCCCCATTCATTCTTTCATGTACCCGGATCAGTCGTCCTGGCCCCTTTGCAGAGAAACAGCCCCAAAGCATGATGTTTCCACCACCATGCTTTACAGTAGGTATGGTGTTTGATAGATGCAACTCAGTATTCTTTTTCCTCCAAACACGACAAGTTGTGTTTCTACCAAACAGTTCCAGTTTGGTTTCATCAGACCATAGGACATTCTCACAAAACTCCTCTGGATCATCCAAATGCTCTCTAGCAAACTTCAGACGGGCCCGGACATGTACTGGCTTAAGCAGTGGGACACGTCTGGCACTGCAGGATCTGAGTCCATGGTGGCACAGTGTGTTACTTATGGTAGGCCTTGTTACATTGGTCCCAGCTCTCTGCAGTTCATTCACTAGGTCCCCCCGCGTGGCTCTGGGATTTTTGCTCACCGTTCTTGTGATCATTCTGACCCCACGGGGTGGGATTTTGCGTGGAGCCCCAGATCGAGGGAGATTATCAGTGGTCTTGTATGTCTTCCATTTTCTAATTATTGCTCCCACTGTTGATTTCTTCACTCCAAGCTGGTTGGCTATTGCAGATTCAGTCTTCCCAGCCTGGTGCAGGGCTACAATTTTGTTTCTGGTGTCCTTTGACAGCTCTTTGGTCTTCACCATAGTGGAGTTTGGAGTCAGACTGTTTGAGGGTGTGCACAGGTGTCTTTTTATACTGATAACAAGTTCAAACAGGTGCCATTACTACAGGTAATGAGTGGAGGAAAGAGGAGACTCTTAAAGAAGAAGTTACAGGTCTGTGAGAGCCAGAAATCTTGATTGTTTGTTTCTGACCAAATACTTATTTTTCACCATAATATGCAAATAAAATGTTAAAAAAACAGACAATGTGATTTTCTGGATTTTTTTTTCTCAGTTTGTCTCCCATAGTTGAGGTTTACCTATGATGTAAATTACAGACGCCTCTCATCTTTTTAAGTGGTGGAACTTGCACTATTGCTGACTGACTAAATACTTTTTTGCCCCACTGTATATTATTTACTTATATATACTTCAAAATCCTCATCTGAGCTCCGTATATCATTGGAGACAATGAGCCTACATTGGTTAGAATTCATTCTTATCTGTCTGCTGAGCATCACTGTTTGCGTAAAGGAAAAACATAGCATCTTGCTTTCTAAATGTCACGATTCTGGTGTATAGTTGTATATTGCACATCAATGACATAATCTGACTTTCTTGTGCCAATGAACCACCATTCTACCACAAAGGGCACAGTGTTGGATGAATGAAGCTGCTATTTGGAGAAAATGTTGCTCAAATGTCAGTAGAGTATAAGAAAGACCCCTCACTTTGTATCCAGCACAGCAGAGGTTAATGATGAGCTGACTGTGTTCTGTGCTGCCAGTCCCACTACTCCTACATTTACATTCACACAAGGATTTATGTTGTTATTATTATTATTTATTATTATAGCACCATTTAATCCATGGCGCTTTACATGTGGGGAGGGGAATACATAATAAAAACAAGTACAATAATCTTGAACAATACATGTCACAACTGGTACAGGAGGAGAGAGGACCCTGCCCACGATGGCTCCCAATCTACAAGGGATGGGTGAGGATACAGTAGGTGAGGATAGAGCTGGTCGTGCAGCGGTTTGGTCGATCGGTGGTTACTGCAGGTTGTAGGCTTGTCAGAAGAGGTGGGTCTTCGGGTTCTTTTTGAAGGTTTCGATGGTAGGAGAGAGTCTGATGTGTTGTGGTAGAGAGTTCCAGAGTAGGGGTGATGCGCAAGAGAAATCTTGTATGCGATTGTGGGGAGAGGAGATAAGAGGGAAGTAGAGAAGGAGATCTTGTGAGGATCGGAGGCTGCGTGCAGGAAAGTACCGGGAGGCGAGGTCACAGATGTATGGGGGAGACAGGTTGTGGATGGCTTTGTATGTCAAGCAACAAAATCAAGATCGAAAGGCACTAGGATTTAGTCCACATTAAATTTCTTTAAGGGGGTGACTCGTTAGACTTTTTAGACATAAAATTAAACATCAATGAAGGGAGAATTAATACTAGCGTGCACAAAAAACCAACAGCAATAAATAATTTGCTACATTTCAATAGTGCCCACCCCTTCCACACTAAACAAAGCATACCCTATAGCCAAATGGTTCGCTATAGAAAAATAAATAACAACAATGAATTGTTTAATGAACAAATAACGAAACTAAAGTCCGACTTCTTAAAAAGAAACTATCCCCCCGAAATTTTAACAAAAGCAGAGAATAGAGTAAAAAAATTGACCCAACAGAGTCTATTAAAAAATCGTATGAAATGTACAAATCCTATTAAAGGAAAGAAGGAGAATAACAGAAGGTTTGTCTTCACGTTTGCGCATAGTCCTATGGACAAAGAAATTTACGCAGCCATTAATAAAAATTGGCATATATTAAAAAACGATAGGGATCTGGCCCCTACAGTAATATCTCACCCTATTCTCGCATATAAACGCACTAAAAACTTAGGAGATCTTCTTGTCAAAAATCGTCTTCCTGTCACTAACAACAGTAACTGGCTAAATAAATCGCAACCGAGAGGAAATTACAATTGTGGCAATTGCAAATTTTGCAACCTGAGACTGTTAGATGAATCAATCCATATAGACTCCATCCATCATACAGTCAAACAATTTATCACCTGTAAATCGCAGTTCGTTGTTTATATCATCATCTGCCCCTGCCAATTCTTTTATATTGGCAAGACCATACGTCCCATGTTCCACCGATTCAGGGAACATTACAATTCTGTAATTTCAGGCAAAGGTTGCCCTCGTTTTATTCATCATATCAATGATATGCATAACGCTAACCCTAACGTGTTGCGCTTTGCAGGACTAGAAATAGTCAATAATCCACCTAATGGAGGTGATCGTAACAAGCTGCTATTGCAGCGCGAAGCCAGATGGATTATTAAAACCAATGCACAAGGACCTATAGGATTAAATGACAAATTAGATATGACTATCTTTTTATGAAATTATATTTTGGAATGTAATAATATTATGTCTGAAATGAAATATATAAACGAATAATGTATATTTCATCTGATGTGCTTACTAACGCTTTGTAAAAAGGGATATTGTAATTGTTTTTAATATACACCTGTTCACGCTTAGTCACTAAGTCCTTTAAAAAGGATATGACGTCTTTGATTCCATCACCTGGACCCGTAGAAGCACGCAAGCGCGAAACGGCCGTCGTCCTTCACCTCCTTCCCGCACCCTAACCGCTACCAGCCGCTGCTCCATCGTATGTATGTCCATGCATTCCTCTGAATAAAGGACATCTATTTTCGGCAATTTCTGGGTGAGTGCCACTTTCATTCGTTCTTCAGTGAATTTACTTTGTATGTCAAGGTTAGGCTAGGCTTTTGTACTGGAGTCTCTGAGTAATGGGGAGCCAGTGAAGGGATTGACAGAATGGGGAGGCCGGGGAATAGCGGGGGGGCAGGTGGATTAGTCGGGCAGCAGAGTTTAGAATAGATTGGAGGGGTGCGAGAGTGTTAGTGGGGAGGCCGCAGAGCAGGAGGTTACAGTAGTCAAGACAGGAGATGATGAGGGCATGGACAGGGATTTTGCAGATTCTTGATTTAGGAATGTACGGATCCATGAAATATTTTTGAGTTGAAGGTGGCAGGAAGTGCAAAGGGCTTGGATATGGGGTTTGAAGGAGAGATCAGTGTCAAGGATTACCCCAAGACAGCGAGCTTGTGGGACTGTGGAGAGTGGGCAGCCGTTTACTGTAATGGATAGGTTCGTTGGGGGGTCGCGTGAGATGGGCGAAAGACGATGAATTCTGTTTTGTCAAGTTTTAGAAATCTAGTGGAGAAGGATGAAATAGCGGACAGACATTGAGAGATTCTGTTTAGTAGGGTGGTGATATCTGGTCCAGAGATGTAAATCTGTGTGTCGTCAGCATAGAGATGATACTGAAAACCGTGAGATTCTATGAGCTGTCCCAGGCCAAAGGTGTAGATGGAGAAGAGCAGGGGCCCTAGAAATGAACCTTGCCGGATTCCGACAGATAGGGGGCGAGGTGAGGTTGCATATTTTCCTGTATGGCAGAGGACTACATGGCAAACAGTACAGATGATTTTACTGTGAATTGCAATACTTTTGTGTTCTTAATGAAATACAAAGGGTAAAATATTTTATAAGTTGTATATTCTTTTTAACTGGCTGCAATTGTCTGGATGGGCAAAGTTGTTAGTTGAACCCATGATCTACAGTGCACTAAATGATCTTGAGAAAGACTTGAGAAAGGCTCAGTGTGAGCTGAAATGTCGCCATGCCATGTGGGTCTGAATAAAATCCTCGTTTTTTCACCTTAAAATTTTATGGAGTGCTGCATTCCCTTTTAATTTTTATCTGGATTGAGGCAAGCATTGGATGCTTTGCTGAGGAGAACTTAGCCCCCTCTTATTGGTATTGTGCTGTTCCACTTTTTTGCAATACATATATATATATATATATATAGATATATATAGATAGATATAGATATAGAGATAGATAGATAGATAGATAGATAGATAGATAGATAGATAGATAGATAGATAGATAGATAAAAATTAAAAGGGAATGCAGCACTCCATAAAATTTTAAGATGAAAAAACGTGGATTTTATTCCACGTGTTTGAGGTGTTTGGATCACACAGAAGAACATTGGTGGAGGTAATGTGATGGTTTGGGGTTGCTTTGGTGCTGGTAAAGTGGGAGATTTGTACAAGGTAAAGGGGATTTTAAATAAGGAAAGCTATCACTCCAATTTGCAATGCCATGCCATACCCTTTGGACAGCGCTTGATTGGAGCCAATTTCATCCTACAACAAAACATCCTACAACAAATTATGCAAGAATTATTTAGGGAAGTATCAGGCAGCTGGTATTCTGTCAGTAATGGAGTGGCCAATGCAGTCACCAGATCTCAACCTCACTTAGCTGTTGTGGGAGCAGCTTGACTGTATGGTAAGCAAAAAGTGCCCATCAAGCCAAACCAACTTGTGGGATGGGCTTCTGGAAGCATGGGGTGAAATTTCTCCAGATTACTTCATTAACTGCTAGAATGCCAAAGGAATGCAATGCTGTAACTGCTGCAAAGGGATCATTCTTTGACGAAAGGAAAGTTTGAAGGAGAAAATTATTATTTCAAATAAAAATCTTTTTTTCAAACCTTGTCAATGTCTGGACTAGATTTTAAATTCATTTGGCAACTCATTTGATTAATAAAAGTATGAGTTTTCATTGAAAACACAAAATTGTATTGGTTACCCTAAACTTTTGAACGGTAGTGTGTATATGTGTATATATATGTACATTACAGACAAAAAGTTTGGACACACCTTCTCATTTAATGATTTTTCTGTATTTTCATGACTATGAAAATTGTAAATTCACACTGAAGGCATCAAAACTATGAATTAACCCTGCTGTTTTGTTCGCATTTACTATACACTTGTAGTGTTCCGGGTCACTATGACCCGGCTTATTAAACCTTGATTTTAGACACTCTAACTCCATTTTTTTATACTTTTTGCTTACTAGACTGTTTGTGAACATGTTTGGTAGTAAAAAAAAAAGAAAAATGAACTAGAAATCTTTTTTTTTTTTTTTATTCTGAAAAAACAGATCCATCCAATGAGCAAAATGAAAATAGAAAACTACACATATTTTGTAAAAAAACAAACAAACAAACAATCAAATCAAACATTTTGTGATAAAAAATTAAAGATAATAAACATTACAATGTGAATATATTTACATGATCATATAAATTTACGGATTCTTGCATGAAAAACAATACACATGATTTTTGCATAGAAATGTTTTACAGCCAGAACATGTTATACTCGTCTTGTTGTCACAAGTAGAAGGGCAATAGCTGCATCTTTTTCTTTTGATCCCGGAAGAGGCCATGGGGGTAGAAGCACACAGCTGCTCTCCAAAGAAACTGAAAGGTAACATGTCTGGGCTAGCATATGTGTACTGATAAGAGCAGAGAAGATAAGAACCCTTCTGAAAACAAGCAGATAAGCCAGGAAGACAGACTTACTTAGCAAAAAAAAATGCGTTTTTTTGGGGTCAAAAAATACATTGGAGTCAATGGGGACGCATGCGTTTTTTGGTGCATGCGTTTTTTGCGGTAAAAAACGCATGCGTTTTTTTATTAAAAAAGCCACCTTTTGCTTTGATGACTGCTTTGCACACTCTTGGCATTCTCTTGATGAGCTTCAAGAAGTAGTCACCGGAAATGGTCTTCCAACAATCTTGAAGTTGTTCCTAGAGATGCGTATCACTCTTTGGCCCTTTTGCCTTCACTCTGAGTTCCAGCTCACCCGAAACTATTTGATTGGGTTCAGGTCTAGTGACTGTGGAGGCCAGATCATCTGGCGTAGCACCCCATCACTCTCCTTTTTGGTCAAATAGCCCTTACACAGCCTGAAGGTGCGTTTTGGGTCATTGTCCTGTTGAAAAATAAATGATGGTCCAACTAAACGCAAACCGGATGGAATAGCATGCCCCTGCAAGATGCTGTGGTAGCCATGCTGGTTCAGTATGCCTTTAATTTTGAATAAATCCCCAACAGTGTCACCAGCAAAGCACCCACACCATCACACCTCCTCCTCCATGCTTCACGGTGGGAATCAGGCATGTAGAGTCCATCCATTCACCTTTTCTGCGTTGCACAAAGACATGGTGGTTGGAACCAAATATCTCAAATTTGGACTCATCACACCAAAGCACAGATTTCCCCTGGTCTAATGTCCATTCCTTGTGTTCTTTAGCCCAAACAAGTTTCTTCTGCTTGTTGCCTGTCCTTAGCACACTCTGTGTGACATTTACCTGGTCTCTAATCTGAGCTGCTATTAACCTAAGATTTCTGAGGCTCATGACTCGGATAAACTTATCCTCAGAAGCAGAGGTGACTCTAGGTCTTCCTTTCCTGGGGTGGTCCTCATGTGAGACAGTTTCTTTGTAGCGCTTGATGGTTTTTGCAACTGCACTTGGGGACACTTTCAAAGTTTTCCCAAGTTTTTGGACTGACTGACCTCCATTTCATAAAGTAATGATGGCCACTAATTTTTCTTAACTTAGCTGCTTTTTTCTTGTCATAATACAAATTCTATCAAGTTTATTAAGTAGGACTATCAGCTGTGTATCCACCAGACTTCTGCTCAACACAACTGATGATCCCAACTCCATTTATAAGGCAAGAAATCCCACTTATTAAACCTGACAGGGCACACCTGTGAAGTGAAAATCATCTCCGTTGACTATCTCTTGAAGCTCATCAAGTGAATGCCAAGAGTGTGCAAAGCAGTCATCAAAGCAAAAGGTGGCTAGTTTGAAGAACCTAGAATATAAGGCATATTTTCAGTTGTTTTACACTTTTTTGTTATGTATATAATTCAACATGTGTTAATTCGTAGTTTTGATGCCTTCAGTGTGAATTTATAATTTTTATAGTCATGAAAATATAGAAAAATCTTTAAATGAGAAGGTGTGTCCAAACTTTTGGTCTGTACTGTATATATATATATATATATATATATATATATATATATATATATATATATATACATATAAGTTTACACACCACAACAGAATGTTTGCTTTCTTGGCCTTTTTTTAGAGAATATGAATGATAACACCAAAACTTTTTCTGTACTGGTTATTGGTTGGATGAAGCCATTTATTTTGTCAAACTACAGGGTGAGCCCTTTATATGGATACACCTGGGTGGGCCATGTATATGGATACACCTATTATAAAATGGGAATTGTTGGTGATATCAACTTACTGTTTGTGGCACATTACTATATGGACTTGAGAAAACTTTTCAGGATGGGTGGTGACCATGGTGGCCATTTTTAAGTTGGCCTTTTTTAATGCAACTTTATAAATGGCCCACCCAGGTGTATCCATAGAAATGGCCTACCCTGTACTGTCTTTTTTCTTTTTAAATCATAATGAAACCCAAAACATCCAAATGACCCTGATCAAAAGTTCACATACCCTGGCGATTTTGGCCTGATAACATGCACTGAAGTTGACACAAATAGGTTTGAATGGCTACTAAAGGTAACATATTCACCTGTGACGTGTATGCTTGTAACCAGAGTGTGTGCATAAAAGCTGAGTGAGTTTCTGGGATCCAGACAAACTCTAACATCTTTCATCCAGACACTGACATTTCTAGATTGGGAGTCATGGGAAAGCAAAAGAATTGTCAACTGATCTACGGGAAAGGGTAGTTGAACTGTATAAAATATAAAAGGGATACAAAAAAGTATCCAAGGAATTGATAATGGCAGTCAGCAGTGTTCAAGCTGTGATTAACAAATGGAAAATCAGGAGCTTTGTAAAAACAAAACCATGGTCAGGTAGACCAACAAAAATTTTGACCACAACTGCCAGGAAAATTGTTCGGGATGCAAAGAAAAACCCACAAATAACATCAAAGGAAATACTGGACTCTCTGAAAAAAAGTGATGTGGCTGTTTCAAGAAGCACAATAAGGAGGCACTTGAAGAAAACATGGGCTATATGGTCGAGTCGCCAGAAGAAAGCAATTACTGCGAAAATGCCACAAAGTATCTCACCTACAAGATGCCAAACAGCACAGAGAAAAGTCTCAAAACTTCTGGAACAAGGTAATTTGGAGTGATGAGACCAAAATTGAACTCTTTAGCCTCAACCATAAGCGTTACATTTGGACAGAGGTCAACAAGGCCTATGATGAAAGGAACACTATTGGTAATGTAAAGTACGGAGGTGGATCGCCGATGTTTTGGGGATGTGTGGGCTACAAAGGCACAGGAAACTTGGTCAAGGTTGAATGAAAAATGAATGTAGTTAAAACACAGTTAAAACACAGTCCACTCTGTAGGCACCATTGAGCAGGTGGAGCTGAGTGGATTGATACAGTGGCTTAAGAAGGTATGGTCAGTATATACATACATTTTTCTGAAAGGCCACAGAGGCTGCAACACCATTAAGCAAGAGGCACCATTAACCAAACAACTCCATGAAGAAGAAGGCGATCTCCAAACAAGTCAGGGAAAAAATTGTTGAAAACTACAAGTCAGGGTTGGGTTATAAAAAATATACTAAGCTCTGATGAATTCCCAGACCGCCATCAAATTCATTATTATCAAATGGAAAGTGCATGGTACCACAATAAACCTGCCAATAGAGGGCCACCCACCAAAACTCTCAGCCCGGGCAAGGAGGGCATTAATCAATGAGGCAGCACAGAGATTAAAAATAACCCTGTAGAAGCTACAGAGTCCCCAAGCAAAGACTGGAGTATTTGTCTATATGACCACAATAAGCCAAACACTCCATAGAGTGGCTTTTATGGAAGAGTGGGCAGAAAAAAAAGACTTTACTTACACACAAAAATTGTAAGGCTCATTTTGAGGTTACCAAAAGACATGTGGGAAACTCCCCAAATGTATGGAGAAAGGTGTGTTCAGATTAATCCAAAATGTAACTTTTCAGCCACCAAAGTAAATGTTATGCCTGGTGCCAAACCAATACAGCTCCTTACCATTTGAACATCATCTCCACAGTGAAACATTTTAGTAGCAGCATCATGCTATGAGAATGTTTTTGGGAACGGGAAAATAGTCCAAGTTGAGGCGAAAACGGATATTGCAAAATGCAAGGATATTCTTGAGCAAAACCTGTATCAGTCTGTCAGTGATTTGAAACTGAGACAGAGGTTTATCTTCCAAGAAGACAATGACTCAAAACTTACTGAAAAAGCGATGCTCAAGTGATTCAAGGATAAACAGGTAAATGTTCTGGAGTGGCCTAATCACAGACCTTAATTCATCTGGGAATCTGTGGTCAGACTTGAATATTGCTGTTCACCAGTGGAAGCCATCTAACTTGAGGAAGCTTCAGCAGTTTTGCTTTGAGGAATGAGCCAAAATCCCAGTGGCAAGATGTGGAAAGCTCATTCAGGCTTATACAAAGTGACTTGCAGCTGTAATTGCCACAAAAGGAGGCTCTACAAAGTACTGACTTTAGGGGCTGAAAACTTATACACACTGAAGTTTCCATTATTTTGCCCTATTTGTTTATTGCTTCATAATAAACAGAAAACCAAATGTTCACAGTTGTAAGAATTCTTTTTACACAAACTGATGCAAACTGTGCAATTCCTGGTTGTGAGGTAGCAAAAAAGGCTAAATGTCAATGAGGAGTGGATACTTTCGCATGCCACTGTATATAGATTTGTGAGAAAAGATTTAGTATAACCGATGTTTTCATCATATAATCCTCTGCTCTTTATGGTATTTTAGGTCCAATGGGTCGTCCTATCAGAGAATGATACCTATCTCTGCATAGACAGTCATACAAAGAAGGCTATCAGTTACTGATAGGACCGCCCACTGGACCCAAAATCCCAGTATGAGCAGAGATTTTAATGATTAAATAACAGGGTATACTGAATCTTTTCTCACACATTTATATAGCAATCTACCCAGCTCCTCCTGCTGTATAATGTGATGCCTCCAGATTGGACTGTATTTTCAAGTGACAGGTTCCCTTTAAACTGCCCATGAGGACATGCATAGAGCTGTGTACAGCCGCAATACAAAGTGTGTAGGTCATTACATTGTACATTGCAGAAGCTGAGCACTTATGCTTGCTGAGCCTGTTTCAGAGCAGTCTCTTGAGTAATCGCCTGGAGTCTCAGTACCTGGACAAGCAAGAAGTTAAGACATGCAAACAAAATAAATAAATAAATTATACTTTCAATTTAAAGTAAACAAATTGCAAAATATTCTAATTAAAAATTAACTTAAATGACAGAGAAAAAACTTTTGATGCTACTTTAATATACATTGGTGTATTGTAGCAGGAATGCTACCATCAGGTTATGATAGAGCTATAATGCTTTGTACATCTTTTAGAAGTAATGAATGAGTGTCTCATACCACTGATTTGGTATGATGATGATGATGTTCATACGTAATCCTGTGTAAGTTTCTAAAAAGTATAACGTGTTACTGTTTATATTGTAAATTTATTCTTAATTACAGACGATGTTTTTAATAAGATATGAGGAGAGCAAGCAGTTTGTTCAGTCAGTTTATTATAACAGTTGTGATCAGCATTGCAACTTTACCCACACTTGAGAGGCTTGCCTACTATGGTAGCACGAGTTAAAGGGTTAAAATGTTTTTGAGCAGTAAAGCCAACATGAAAGCCTGAGGCAAAGTTTACTTTCATCTGACAGACAGCACATTTTTTACATCTGACTGCATTTAACTATAGCACTCAGAATCCAATCAGTAGTAGGAACTGCTCATGCAACATTTTACGATGTAGCTTATTATACACTACAGGAGAAATACTTTGCTCATGCTGTGATTTGAAACAAGCTCATTAGATAGTGCCACAAAAGAAATGCTGCAACCTAGAAGAACATCTTTATCAATAACACTCTCTACTTTCTTTTAATTCCAGCTTCAGTGAATCATCAGCTATTACAGAAATACAAATGGCTTCTACTTGCATGCTTTATTTAATGATATCCAGACACATACTCTGTGATTATTCAATTGCTTTCACAAGTGAATGAATGGGAAAATATCAAAATATATAGGCTACAGGAAATAATAGCTTAACATCATCCATTCACATTTTAAAAGGAGCATCTGTTATTTTTGTGTATTAAAAAAAGCCATTTCTTCTTTGGGAATCTGCATATACAGCAATTTCTTCTTGGGGATTCTGGGGTATTTCAAGTGGTTTTCCAGTCACAATACATTGATGACCTAACCTATGGATAAGTCAAAAATCTCAGATCTGTGGCGGTCCAACACCAAATACACCGACCAATCACTTGATAAAAGCTCAGACACTGTTCTGCTGTACCTCTCTGTGGCATAGAGCCGAACTGGACATTTTGCAATTCTGGCAAATGCCAGAAGGCCCTGTCTGGTCATGGGCTGCCTTGTCTGCTACCTTGATAACAGAATCTGTGTTCTCAAGATACCTATACTGTTAAGAGTTGTGATGGAGCACAAAGTCACTGGCTCTGTCACTTACCCCACAAGGCCACCGGTATCATTAGAAATATTGGTCTTGTAGAAAATCTTTCTTTCCTCCATCCAGGGTAATATTAGTAATATATCCCATCTGGTTCATGGGGACGAGAACAACAAGGGCCTGTGTGATTTCATATGTCAGGACTGAATTTAAGCTCCAGTCCATACCTGCTGTGGCCACTACACACTGAACAGACCTATGAAGTGCAGATGCATTCAATGTAATTGCATCTGGTCGCAACTAAAGGTAATAAAGGGTTCTGGGTGTCGGGCCACCATTGATTTCATAGTGCTGACCTTTCTTTGGTATAGATCACCAATATGTCCTGATCAGACACAGCTTTATGATTTAGTATGGTTTACCAGTCAGTTCTGTTTACTAAGAAGCCTTAACAAATGTTTGACTGTCAGTGAAAGTCAATTCATAACAGCCCCAAACTATTACCCTCCCTTTCTGGGCTCATTCCCAGTCAATGGGTCAGCTTGTGGGCAACCTTCAGACAAAGCAGAAAATACCATAATTATGTCAGCCCTGCATAATAAGTGCAATCTCTAAGGGTACCGTCACACTATACGATTTACCTACGATCACGACCAGCGATACGACCTGGCCGTGATCGTAGGTAAATCATAGTGTGGTCGCTGGGGAGCTGTCACACAGACAGCTCTCCAGCGACCAACGATGCCGAGGTCCCTGGGTAACCAGGGTAAACATCGGGTAACTAAGTGCAGGACCGCGCTTAGTAACCCGATGTTTACCCTGGTTACAAGCGTTAAACTAAAAAAAAACAAACAGCACATACTTACATTCTGGTGTCCGTCAGGTCCCTTGCAGTCTGGTTCCCGCACTCAGTGACTGCCGGCCGTAAAGTGAAAGTGAAAGCACAGCCGCTGTGCTCTGCTTTCACTTTACGGCCGGCAGTCACAGTGCGGGAAGCAGACGGCAAGGGACCTGACGGACACCAGAATGTAAGTATGTGCTGTTTGTTTTTTTTTAGTTTAACGCTTGTAACCAGGGTAAACATCGGGTAACTAAGCGCGGTCCTGCGCTTAGTTACCCGATGTTTACCCTGGTTACAAGCGAACGCATCGCTGGATCGCATCGCTAGATCGCTAGATCGGTGTCACACACACCGATCTAGCGATGACAGCGGGAGATCCAGCGATGAAAGAAAGTTCCATACGATCTGCTACGACGTACGATTCTCAGCAGGATCCCTGATCGCTGCTGCGTGTCAGACACAGCGATATCGTAACAATATCGCTGGAACATCACGAATCGTACCGTCGTAGCGATCAAAATGTTATAGTGTGACGGTACCCTAAGGCTGGAGGGTATGAAGGAACTGCAGTGACATCCATGGTGAAGGCCACCCCCTTTGGTAAAGACCATAAAAATTAGCACTAAATAAAAAGCCTGTATTTGTGGAACTGAATTACAGATTACAAAAAATGGAAAATTCATGGGAGTAGATGGAATAACAAATGAGCAAAAAAGCAAAAACTGCACGCTTTTTTGACCCGGTGACAGATGCTTTTTAAGGAAACAGAGATTTTCCATTTTTGCGCTTTTGTTTTTATCCACCCCTTTTCTCAAGAGGCATAACTTTCACATTTTTCTATTGAAAAAAATATTTGTACGGTTTTGCCAATGAGAGAAAAGCTGTTGTTTTATATGACACCATTGATTTTACCACAGGATGTACTGACGAGTGGGAAAAAATTCCAAGTGTGGTTAAATAGTAAGAAACTAAATTTTTACATATTTTTTTTGTGGGGTGGGGGTAGACTTGTTTTTGCATAGTTCATTGTACAATGAAAATGCTATGGAAATGTGATTATTCAGGTCAATATTGTTACTACTGTAAACAGCTTATAAGATTTTTATAAATATACTAGATGGTGGCCCGATTCTAATGCATCGGGTATTCTAGAATATCTTTGTATGTATGTATATAGCAGCCACATAGTATATAGCACAGGCCATGTAGTATATAGCAGACAAATACTACGTGGCCTGTGCTATATACTATGTGGCTGCTTTATACATACATACATATTGTAGAATACCCGATGCGTTAATACAGGCCACGCAGTATATAACTGTGGCTATGCAGTATATAACACAGCCCACGCAGTATATAACACAGCCCACATACTATATAACACAGCTCATGCAGTATATAGCAGCCACACAGTATATAACACAATAACACAGGCGACGTAGTATATAACACAGGCCAAACAGTATATTACTCTGGCCACGTAATATATATCAAAGCCCAAACAGTATATAATACAGCCCACGTAATATATAGCACAGCCCATGCAGTAAATAACACTGGCCACGTAATATATAGCACAGCCCATGCAGTATATAACACTGGTCATGTAGGACATAGCAGCCACGCGGTATATAACACAGCCCACATAGTATATAGCAAAGTTGGTACCATATCCCTGTTAAAAAAATATTTAAAATAAAAAATAATGATATACTCACCCGCTGGGTTCCAGCGAAGCTGTGCCGAGAGGCGCGGTTGCCGCCATCTTCTGTTCCCAGGATGCATTGCGAAATTACCGAGATGACTTAGTGGTCTCACGAGACCGCTAAGTCTTCTAGGTAATTTCGCAATGCATGGCCCCCATGCCATTTTATAAAATTATTTGAATAAATAATTACAAAATACAATGTGCGGTCCCCCATTTTTGCCAACCAAACAATCTAAGACAGAAAGCTGGGGGTTGGTATTCTCAGGCTAGTAAAGGGACATGGATATAGATGAAAATTGCAGTGGGAAGTGGGGAAATATTTGTGGGGTTGATGCCAGCCGTTTTAACGCCACTGGTATCAAGTTCACAAGTTAGTAATGGAACTTTCTCATGCAGCGAGCAGTGCCATAAGTAAGTTCACCTTGGATGAACTTGCTCACAGGAGCTCAGGGCTGTATACTTCAGGAACTACTATTGTGGGGTTGATGCCAGCCGTTTTAACGCCACTGGTATCAAGTTCACAAGTTAGTAATGGAATTTTCTCATGCAGCGAGCAGTGCCATAAGTAAGTTCACCTTGGATGAACTTGCTCACAGGAGCTCAGGGCTGTATACTTCAGGAACTACTACACTCCTGTTAGTGTAAGCCAGATGATGACTGCTTCCCAAATCATCCGAATCATGGTGGGACAGTATGGATTAGCTGGACCTCAGACAGGTGAGGAATATGGGCGCTTATAATTTTTTACAGGGGACATGGGCATCCATAGACTAGGCGTAAGATGACTCTTTTTGTTATTTTCTGTTTTTTACAGGTGACAATGGCTTCAGTGGAAGGTGAGTATTATTTTTTTTTCAAATGAATGACTTTATTCTTGCTATGGGTTTGGCTAAACTCACTATGGGGTTAGTAATGGAGAGTCATCTTGTAGACACCTCTCCATTACTAATTTGTGGCCTTGATGTCAGCGGCCTTGAAGCAATGAACATCAGGCCCACAAATATTCCCCTCTTGCCATTGCCACAGAGCAAGTGGGAAGAGCCAGGCAAAGGACCAGAATGAGTGCATCTAATGCACAATGTTATTTTTAGGCTGGGAGCCATTAGCAGCCTGAAAACATGAGCCCTTCGCTGTTTGCATTAGCTTGGCTGGTTGTCAAAAATGTAGGGAACCAATGCCATTTTTTAAATTATTTGTTAAAATAAATTAAAAAAATGATGAATTGACCTGTTATGTTTAGGTAATTCAGTACCACAATGGACATAGTAGTCAGAGCACATACAGTGATCTGACAATAACCCAAAAACATAGAACGAGCTCTGAGACGTGGGAACTCTGCTGACCGCAACCCCTAATCCTCTCCAACCACACTAGAGGCAGCCGTGGATTGCGCCTAACGCTCCCTATGCAACTCGGCACAGCCTGAGAAACTAGCTAGCCTGAAGATAGAAAATAAGCCTACCTTGCCTCAGAGAAATACCCCAAAGGAAAAGGCAGCCCCCCACATATAATGACTGTGAGTTAAGATGAAAAGAAAAACGTAGAGATGAAATAGATTTAGCAAAGTGAGGCCCGACTTTCTGAACAGAGCGAGGATAGGAAAGGTAACTTTGCGGTCAACACAAAACTCTACAAACAACCACGCAAAGGGGGCAAAAAGACCCTCCGTACCGAATAACGGCACGGAGGTACACCCTCTGCGTCCCAGAGCTTCCAGCAAGCAAGAAAAAACCAAATAAGCAAGCTGGACAGACAGCAAACAAAAATAACTCAAGCAAAACTTAGCTATGCAGAGCAGCAGGCCACAGGAACGATCCAGGAGGAAGCAAGTCCAATACTAGAACATTGATTGGAAGCCAGGATCAGAGCACCAGGTGGAGTTAAATAGAGCAGCACCTAACGACTTCACCACATCACCTGAGGAAGGAAACTCAGAAGCCGCAGTACCACTCTCCTCCACCAACGGAAGCTCACAGACAGAATCAGCCGAAGTACCACTTGTGACCACAGGAGGGAGCTCTGCCACAGAATTCACAACAGTACCCCCCCTTGAGGAGGGGTCACCAAACCCTCACCAGAGCCCCCAGGACGACCAGGATGAGCCATATGAAAGGCACGAACAAGATCGGGAGCATGGACATCAGAGGCAAAGACCCAGGAATTATCTTCCTGAGCATAACCCTTCCACTTAACCAGACACTGGAGTTTCCGTCTCGAAACACGAGAATCCAAAATCTTCTCCACAATATACTCCAACTCCCCCTCCAGCAAAACCAGGGCAGGAGGATCAACAGATGGAACCATAGGTGCCACGTATCTCCGCAACAATGACCTATGGAATACGTTATGGATGGAAAAAGAATCTGGAAGGGTCAAACGAAAAGACACAGGATTAAGAACCTCAGAAATCCTATATGGACCAATGAAACAAGGCTTAAATTTAGGAGAGGAAACCTTCATAGGAATATGACGAGATGACAACCAAACCAAATCCCCAACACGAAGTCGGGGACCCACACAGCGTCTGCGATTAGCAAAACGTTGAGCCTTCTCCTGGGACAAGGTCAAATTGTCCACTACATGAGTCCAGATCTGCTGCAACCTGTCCACCACAGTATCCACACCAGGATAGTCCGAAGACTCAACCTGCCCTGAAGAGAAACGAGGATGGAACCCAGAGTTGCAGAAAAACGGCGAAACCAAGGTAGCCGAGCTGGCCCGATTATTAAGGGCGAACTCAGCCAAAGGCAAAAAGGACACCCAGTCATCCTGATCAGCAGAAACAAAGCATCTCAGATATGTTTCCAAGGTCTGATTGGTTCGTTCGGTCTGGCCATTAGTCTGAGGATGGAAAGCCGAGGAAAAAGACAAGTCAATGCCCATCCTAGCACAAAAGGCTCGCCAAAACCTCGAAACAAACTGGGAACCTCTGTCAGAAACGATATTCTCCGGAATGCCATGTAAACAAACCACATGCTGGAAGAACAATGGCACCAAATCAGAGGAGGAAGGTAATTTAGACAAGGGTACCAAATGGACCATCTTAGAGAAGCGATCACAAACCACCCAAATGACTGACATTTTTTGAGAGACGGGAAGATCTGAAATAAAATCCATAGAGATATGTGTCCAAGGCCTCTTCGGGACCGGCAAGGGCAAAAGCAACCCACTGGCACGAGAACAGCAGGGCTTAGCCCGAGCACAAATCCCACAGGACTGCACAAAAGAACGCACATCCCATGACAGAGATGGAAACCAAAAGGATCTAGCCACTAACTCTCTGGTACCAAAGATTCCAGGATGACCAGCCAATACCGAACAATGAACCTCAGAGATAACTCTATTCGTCCACCTATCAGGGACAAACAGTTTCTCCGCTGGGCAACGATCAGGTTTATTAGCCTGAAATTTTTGCAGCACCCGCCGCAAATCAGGGGAGATGGCAGACACAATTACTCCCCCTTTGAGAATACCCGCCGGCTCAGATAAACCTGGAGAGTCGGGCACAAAACTCTTAGACAGGGCATCCGCCTTCACATTTTTAGAGCCCGGAAGGTACGAAACCACAAAATCAAAACGGGAGAAAAACAGCGACCAGCGAGCCTGTCTAGGATTCAACCGTTTGGCAGACTCGAGATAAGTCAAGTTCTTATGATCAGTCAAGACCACCACGCGATGCTTAGCTCCTTCAAGCCAATGACGCCACTCCTCGAATGCCCACTTCATGGCCAGCAACTCTCGATTGCCAACATCATAATTTCGCTCAGCAGGCAAAAACTTCCTGGAAAAGAAGGCGCATGGTTTCATCACCGAGCAATCAGAACTTCTCTGCGACAAAACAGCCCCCGCTCCAATTTCAGAAGCATCAACCTCGACCTGGAACGGAAGCGAAACATCTGGCTGATATAACACAGGGGCAGAAGAAAAACGACGCTTCAACTCTTGAAAAGCTTCCACAGCAGCAGAAGACCAATTGACCACATCAGCACCCTTCTTGGTGAAATCGGTCAATGGTTTAGCAATACTAGAAAAATTGCAGATGAAGCGACGATAAAAATTGGCAAAGCCCAGGAACTTTTGCAGACTCTTCAGAGATGTCGGCTGAGTCCAATCATGGATAGCCTGGACCTTAACAGGATCCATCTCGATAGTAGAAGGGGAAAAAATGAACCCCAAAAATGAAACCTTCTGAACACCAAAGAGACACTTTGATCCCTTCACAAACAAAGAATTAGCACGCAGGACCTGGAACACCGTTCTGACCTGCTTCACGTGAGACTCCCAATCATCCGAGAAGACCAAAATATCATCCAAGTACACAATCAGGAATTTATCCAGGTACTCTCGGAAGATGTCATGCATAAAGGACTGAAACACTGATGGAGCATTGGCAAGTCCGAAAGGCATAACTAGGTATTCAAAATGGCCCTCGGGCGTATTAAATGCAGTTTTCCATTCATCGCCTCGCTTAATACGCACAAGATTATATGCACCACGAAGATCTATCTTGGTGAACCAACTAGCCCCCTTAATCCGAGCAAACAAATCAGATAACAGCGGCAAGGGGTACTGAAATTTGACCGTGATCTTATTTAGAAGGCGGTAATCTATACAAGGTCTCAGCGAACCATCCTTCTTGGCTACAAAAAAGAACCCCGCTCCCAATGGCGACGATGACGGGCGAATATGCCCCTTCTCCAAGGACTCCTTCACGTAACTCCGCATAGCGGCGTGCTCAGGTACAGATAAATTAAACAGTCGACCTTTTGGAAATTTACTACCAGGAATCAAATCGATAGCACAATCACAATCCCTATGCGGAGGTAGGGCATCGGACTTGGGCTCATCAAATACATCCCGGTAATCAGACAAGAACTCTGGGACCTCAGAAGGGGTGGATGATGAAATAGACAGGAATGGGACATCACCATGTACCCCCTGACAACCCCAGCTGGACACAGACATAGATTTCCAATCTAATACTGGATTATGAACCTGTAGCCATGGCAACCCCAACACGACCACATCATGCAGATTATGCAACACCAGAAAGCGAATATGCTCCTGATGTGCAGGAGCCATGCACATGGTCAGCTGGGTCCAGTACTGAGGCTTATTCTTGGCCAAAGGCGTAGCATCAATTCCTCTCAATGGAATAGGACACTGCAAGGGCTCCAAGAAAAACCCACAACGCCTGGCATACTCCAAGTCCATCAAATTCAGAGCAGCGCCTGAATCCACAAATGCCATGACAGAATAAGATGACAAAGAGCAGATCAAAGTAACGGACAAAAGAAATTTTGACTGTACTGTACCAATGGTGGCAGACCTAGCGAACCGCTTAGTGCGTTTAGGACAATCAGAGATAGCATGAGTGGAATCACCACAGTAGAAACACAGCCCATTCTGACGTCTGTGTTCTTGCCGTTCAACTCTGGTCAAAGTCCTATCGCACTGCATAGGCTCAGGTTTATGCTCAGATAATACCGCCAAATGGTGCACAGATTTACGCTCACGCAAGCGTCGACTGATCTGAATGGCCAAAGACATAGACTCATTTAGACCAGCAGGCATAGGAAATCCCACCATGACATCCTTAAGGGCTTCAGAGAGACCCTTTCTGAAAATAGCTGCGAGCGCACCTTCATTCCATTGAGTAAGCACGGACCACCTTCTAAATTTCTGACAGTAAATCTCAATCTCATCCTGACCCTGGCACAGAGCCAGCAAATTTTTCTCTGCCTGATCCACCGAATTAGGTTCATCGTACAGCAATCCGAGCGCCAGGAAAAACGCATCAATATTACTTAATGCAGGATCTCCTGGCGCAAGGGAAAATGCCCAGTCTTGAGGGTCGCCACGCAAAAAAGAAATAATAATTCTAACTTGTTGAACTGGGTCACCAGAGGAGCGAGGTTTCAAGGCCAGAAACAGTTTGCAATTATTTTTGAAATTCACAAACTTGGCTCTATCACCATAAAACAAATCAGGAATAGGAATTCTTGGTTCTAACATAGGATTCTGAACCACCAAATCTTGAATCTTTTGCACATTTATAACAAGATTATCCATTGAAGAGCACAGACCCTGAATGTCCATGTCCACACCTGTGTCCTGAACCACCCAAATGTCTAGGGGAAAAAAAGGCAAAACACAATGCAAAGAAAAAAAAATGGTCTCAGAACTTCTTTTTTCCCTCTATTGGGAATCATTAGTACTTTTGGCTTCCAGTACTGTTATGATTAGGTAATTCAGTACCACAATGGACATAGTAGTCAGAGCACATACAGTGATCTGACAATAACCCAAAAACATAGAACGAGCTCTGAGACATGGGAACTCTGCTGACCGCAACCCCTAATCCTCTCCAACCACACTAGAGGCAGCTGTGGATTGCGCCTAACGCTCCCTATGCAACTCGGCACAGCCTGAGAAACTAGCTAGCCTGAAGATAGAAAATAAGCCTACCTTGCCTCGGAGAAATACCCCAAAGGAAAAGGCAGCCCCCCACATATAATGACTGTGAGTTAAGATGAAAAGACAAACGTAGAGATGAAATAGATTTAGCAAAGTGAGGCCCGACTTTCTGAACAGAGCGAGGATAGGAAAGGTAACTTTGCGGTCAACACAAAACCCTACAAACAACCACACAAAGGGGGCAAAAAGACCCTCCGTACCGACTAGGTACACCCTCTGCGTCCCAGAGCTTCCAGCAAGCAAGAAAAAACCAAATAAGCAAGCTGGACAGAAAAAACAGCAAACAAAAATAACTCAAGCAAAACTTAGCTATGCAGAGCAGCAGGCCACAGGAACGATCCAGGAGGAAGCAAGTCCAATACTAGAACATTGACTGGAAGCCAGGATCAGAGCACCAGGTGGAGTTAAATAGAGCAGCACCTAACGACTTCACCACATCACCTGAGGAAGGAAACTCAGAAGCCGCAGTACCACTCTCCTCCACCAACGGAAGCTCACAGACAGAATCAGCCGAGCTACCACTTGTGACCACAGGAGGGAGCTCTGCCACAGAATTCACAACATGGACCCCTCTATTCTTGTTAACCAGCCATGATAAAGCTGACAGCCAGCTGAAGGTTGCAGCCTGCAGCTGTCAGATTTGCCATGCTGGTTATCAAAAATAGAACAGACACCATTTCAATTATTTTATTGTTATTTATTTATTGATAGTGCATGTGCTGGCTGACTGGGAATACTCCCATCAGCGATGACTGCTTTTGCTGTTTTCAGCGACAGGAGGAGTAGGCTGATGGGAGTAGTACTCTCATCAGTCGAAGCCTCGGTGACAGGCGGTAAACATTTTAATCAGCTCTTTGACTGGCAGTAAAAATCTTACCACCGATCTTAACTAGTGTTTGTCACACTGTTATTCAAGTGACAGAATAGCAAACAACGAATATTAAGGCACCTTATTCAAATGAATCCGGTCTAGGTCCAGAAACTGATCTGGTACTCAAACTTTTTTAATTGCTCGGCAGAACCCTCCAGATCCTAACATCAAGGGATTTGTCCATCACTACATGTAGGTCCATTAATTAATTTAGAAAAAAGTTATGGACTTAAAAAAGGAGACACAAACCAAAATTTTATTAAAATTCAGAATATTTTTTTTAAATTCAAATGCAAAAGAAATAAGTTGGCAGTCATAATTACACTAATCTGTACAAATACGTAGCCAAATTAAATTTACTGAACACTGAATGCCAAGTTAACAAAACCCTAACAAATGATAACTGAATTTCATTTTTTAGCACATCATTTTGTGAAGTGAATGGTTTCATTCAATGCTATCTGTATAGCAGGAAGGAGTAATCTAACAAAAGTTCAAGATTTGAATCTTTTTATAAGATACCTAATAAAGGTTAAGTTTTAGTACATCCACCTGATACATACATTTCATTCAATGCTATCACTTGTTCTTAAAAAAAGACAAGCAATCATATCTATGTGGAAAACTAAAAAAAAAGTGCAGCTCTTGAAAGAAGAGGAGGAGAAAACAAAAGCAGAAAAGCAAAAATTACATCCAATAAAACTGGCTAAGGACTTGAATTTTAACTACCTTAAAATAAAAACGTTCTACTTCCTTTTTCTGCTAATTTAAAATATTTACATGTTAGCCATGTGTTTTGAGTGAATAAAAATGCTTTATTTTTTTCCACACCATAATTTAAAAAAATGTATGGATTTACTGCATGGATTATTGTGATTATATTTGATATTAAATATGTGTATATTATTTTGGTGTTATTGTTTCTTTAGGCAATATGCAAATAGGTTTATTAACTAATAAGAAATATGGTAAGACATATTTATTAATGCTATCTCATAGTTAAACAGTGTAATCTTAGTCGTGGTAGTCTGTAGATGTATCACCTTTATCTCAGTGTCACACTGTATCTTATAAATATGATGCATCTATCTTATATAAAATCTTAATTGATTTGCGTTCTAATTGTGGCAAAAAGACAATATACCCAAGCAATAAGTTTGAGCAAAAATATTATTTTAGATGCCATTAACACATGAATCTAAAAGCTCTGTACCCAAATTTTGGAATAAAGAACATGCGAAAACACATGATGCATGCATATAAATAGGCGCCAGTGTATTTTTTTAAAGCATATTTTTAAAATGTAATTCTATAATAGATTTTGTTTTGATGATTTATACTTCTACATCATTTTGCATCTTTCTTACGGGAATAGCAGTCCTGGTCATGATAAAATTTGATAATAATATTGTTAAAAATATTTAGCATCTTCTCTGGGGTTTTTTATGAATTTCACACAAATTTTAAAAAGGTCCCATTTTCCATTGAATAACATCATAATTTCATTTTATTTTTGGTAAATACTAAGTGATATTTTCCTGTGTATGAAATATTTAGAATATGCTGCAATTTCACTTATCATTCTCTAAAAATGATCTGCTGAAACCTACAGTGAATAATACTACCAGGTATTAAAAAAATATATGTCATTAATTCAGCAAAAATGCAGTACATAACTCTTTTGAAGTCATACATTATGAGCTATTAAAAATGTTGATCCCTAAAGAAGACTTTACGTTCATCGTATCTGATTTTTCTATCATTTGTCTTTTGCAAACGTTAAAATGGAATATGCAATCAAGGTCATGATGATATTAACATTTAGCTCTATGGAAACATTAGAGAACAGCTTCAAATTTGTTACCTACTTTATGAATTTAGCTGCAAGTGGTTGTCATTGTTCTTTGACGTGATTAAATGCAATCACTTGTAAAAATGGTTGACATTGCATTATGTCACTTTTTAAATCCATTTTACACTAAACAATTTAAAACTTAAAACAACTGCTATGCAAAAGAAAAAAATGTTTATACTGAAATGAGAAGAATATAAATTGAATTGTGGTTGTACAATTATTGGTACCTGTCATTTTTACAAATTTGAAACATGTTCTAGTTACAGTATTGCTCTTTGTCAGAATTAAAGGGGTATTCCGTCTCCAAGATCTTATTCCAATATATAGTAGGTGTAATATTAATATTGTTAGCAAACTCCTCCAATTAGAAATGTAGTATACAGCTCTGGCAAAAATTAAAAGACCACTGCAAAATGTTCAGTTTGTTTGATTTTTCTCTATAAAGGTATATTTTTGAGTAAAATGTGAATTGTTATTTTAGTCTATAAACTTCTGACAACGTGTCTCCAAATTTCCAAGCACTAAATTTTGTATTTTTTTTTCTGAAAAGGAGAAATGGTCAAAATTAAAAATAACCAGTGCTTTCAGACCTCAAATAGTGCAAAGAAAACAAGTTCATAATCATTTAGAAGCAACAATACTAATGTTTTAACTCAGGAAGAGTTCAGAAATCAATATTTTGTGGAATAACCATGATTTTTATTCACAGCTTTCATACATCTTGGCATGCTTTCCACCAGTCTTTCACACTGCTTCTAGTGCAAAAATGTAAGCAGTTCTTCTTTGTTTGATGGCTTGTGATTATCCATCATCCTCTTGATTACATTCCAGAGGTTTTCAATGGGGTTGAGGTCTTTAGATTGGGCTGCCGATGACAGGGTTTTGATGTGGTGGTCTCTTAATTTTTGCCAGAGCTGAAGTTATCAGATTCGCCACTGATTTGTTTTCTGATTGGGATCACTGCCAACTAGCTGTTACTATATCAGTGGTCATAACTATGGATACCTAACATCCTACAATGCCTGCACATAAGGAAAGAGACACAGCGAATCAGAAAAACTATACTACATTTCTAATTGGAGGTGTTTGCTAAATATTTTTATTATTACACCTAATAAATATTGGAATATGATATTAGAGATGGGAATACCCCTTTAAGCTTGTGTGGTAAGCAGGATAAGAAATTAGGAATAATTCACACGCGAGGTCATGTGATAGTGGAAATAAGTTTAAATATATGAACATATGTGATGTATATTAGTAGATATCAGACATATTGTAAGCTATAATAATACAGGAGCAAAAACGAGTCAGAAGCTCATAATATACAAACGTACACAAAACTTTTATTAAATATCCATATACATAAAACTAGAACTGTTAGTGAGCAGGTGCATACAGTTCTTGGAGCAATCAGTAATATTTATAACAATATGAGGTTCGTGACAAAAATTCCAAATAAGTGAGTGCCGGTAGGTCCCGCCTGCACAATTGGGCCAGCACAATATAGTAAGCATAACAAATCAAAGTGCCATGGTAAATATATAAAAATATCACAGCAGTAGCAATAAGTTTAAAGCCTATCTGTATGCTGGTAGCACAAAGGGTTAAATTTTTGTGTACGTTTGTATATTATGAGCTTCTGACTCGTTTTTTCTCCTGTATTATTATACATATTTGAGTCGCTCTGCCCTTTATAGTATGCAATTTAGCATTAATGCTACTTCATGCATGGTATTTTTGTAGGAAGAATGTCTTTGGGATTATTTTTCAAATATTGTAAGCTATAAATAAGATAGGAAGGGTTACATAAATAAATCTGCTGCGCTATTGTTCAAGAAGATATCCAATAGCGATGATGGTGTTGAAGAAATAACAGTTTTATTAATCTACGCATTTCAGAGTTGAACAAACTCCTTAATCAGGAAAAAAACAATGAGAGCACAGATGAAGATGCAGGGGGTTAAATAATCCAAAAATTGGAGCTACGTGGCATAAATTCATCCCCTGGAGGTGTGTTCAGACAGTTTTCATTGTTCATTGGTTGTGTGCAATAAAGTAAGGAAGAAGATAAAAATATTTTGTTCAAGGGAAAGCATTGCTATATATTTGAGAAAAAATCAGGTGCTGGTTAAAAAATATCATGATGTTGAGGTCACAAAATGGTTGTGTTAAAAAAGAATTAAAAAACAGAAAGGAAAATGTTTTTAGAAATGGAAAGAGGTGCACAAGCGCAATCCTCTGAATTCACATTATTGCTCCTACACATGCTGTTCTTACATAGACTCACTGCTTTTACTATCTTACATATTTGATTCTCGATCTCAATTTTTGTTCACACCTATATTAATTTTTTAATTCTCCTCTAATACACCCATTTTGTGACCTCAATATCCTAGTATTCCTTAACCACCACTTGTTTTTTCTCAAATAAAGTGCAATGCTTTCCCGCCAAAAAAGTATTTTCTCTTCTTCTTTGCTTTATTGAATACAACAAATGAGCAATGAAAACTGTCTGGACATGGAGCGCCCGCTAGGACTGTGGGGTACTCGGAACAGGGCCGGTTCTCAAAGGAATGTATCACAGTGGCAGTGACCCAGTTCATGACCCTGGGCGTCCAATAAGAATGGATTAAAGTGTAATGGGAAATAAAGTCTGAAGAGTAATGTTCATGACGCCACCTGTGGTACTCGGCCAGGGATGACAAACGCTGCTTAACGGGGTCCTCTGGGGATGATGGTATTGCAGCAGAGTTGGTATAGCTCCCCACAGGTAGAGCTTAGTCCCCAGGGCTCCCAGTGCAGTTGGTAAGGATGATAGATGGTGAAGTGCAGGAAAGAATTGGAGGACGGACCCAGGGTTGCAGTCTCTTTACCTTTTACTGATGACGTTCAGGTACATAGATTACAATTGGTCTTTGGCATCCGGGCAGCCTAGAAGCGATTCGGAATCCCCCTAGCCAGGTGGGGTTGGAAGCCTTCCTTTCTGTGCTTAATTCTATGCCCCTTGCTGCCTTAAGCTTCATATAAGGTCCTCTCTCAATCTGTTCCTCTGGTTGGACTCTACCCGCATGGCAGGCAACTCGAGCTTTTTTACAGGAGTCCCTCTCTCGTGGTGACTCCGGACTCTAATCTGCTTTTGGGTGTAATTGTGGTCAGGAGACTTGGAATCTTCTGCCTGCTGGTTTCTGCTGTGGGGCATACAGTTCCCATGCAACTTCGGCCTCCAGGTTTCTGGCACTCAAACCTGGAGGGAGCCCACTTGCAGCTCCGCTCCAGTTTCTCTCTCCTCTTTTTCTCCTTCTCCCTTCACTGTCTCCTACAATCTCCCTTAACTCCTCCTCCAGCCAGAATATATGTAGGGAAGCTTCCCTGAAACCGGGTCTAGAGCTCCCCCTTCTGTCCTGGAGTCAGAAAAGTGTTGCATGTAAGTGTTACCTGTTAAAAGGATCTCGCTTCAGGGCATGACATCACCCTCCCCGTGAGGAAGGCAATACCGTTGTGACAACTGAACTCCTGGGGTGTCACAGACCCACCTCCAGGGGGTCTCTTTAAGCCAACTGGCTCCAATTTTTGGATTATTTAAACCCCTGCATCTCTCTCTTTGTGCTCTCATTGTTTGTGTTTTTATCCTGATGGAGCTGTTTGTTTAACTGGGAAACACATAGATTAATTAAACTGCACTTTATTCAACACTATCATTGCCACTGGATATCTTCTTCACCAGCGGTGTGTCAGGTTTATCCATAGATCATACTATTTTATTCTGGTTTTATTCCAGCATATGAAGCAGCAATGACTGGTATCTATATCCGTATATGAGTTATACCTGACACAACCCAGCCAAATTAGCAACTCCGTATTATCTACAACTTTTATTTCCTGGGTTATGCCCTATTGTACTATTTTATTAACTTTTTAGGTATATTATAAGCTATTAATAAGAGACATTCAAGAAAGAACAATGTTCGCTGAGCTTTCACTATATTACGCTACACTAATAAAATGAGTTGTTCAAAGCACAAGTATGATCTATTGCCGCTTTTATATGTACAGTATAATAAGAATTATATATATATATCTATCTTGTTCTGTTAGTTTATATAATGTTTGTATCCAAATAAAATGAAAAAGAAGTATTTATGGAAGAATTATACTTTTGATAAACAGAGAAGGGGTAATGTGGAAAAGGATGTGAATGTGCAAGAATTATTAAAATATAACTTTTATTGTGTAAATTAATATAGTTTCTTTTTACTAAAATTAGATAAAATAAGCCTGCCTAGCAGTAGCTTATGGAGAAGAATCCCTAAATCATTGCACATTCACATCCTTTCCCACCTTACTTACCCCTTCTCTATTTATTACAGTAATAATCAATAATATAATCTAATGTGAATGTCTATTGTGTAAGCTTAGTGATCCTAACAGTTATCATTATCATCATGGTCATTATCATTTTAGAACTATATTCATATTACTTACAGTTTTATATTGTAATAATGAGAAATCTAATACTTCTTTTACACCGACCAACTAGTAGCACTAAATGACTGCCAATCAGTAAACTTTTATTGATTAGCAATCCCTTAATAGCACAGACATAATAAGAGATCTATAACAGATCGCTCAGTGCACACAGGCTGTCATTGTTACTGACATTGCAAGCCCTTTTCACACAGGGAGTTTCATGACCAAAAATGATGGTCTTTTGTGTTGCACAAAAGATAATTTCTTCTGATAAATTAATATTTTGAATGTTCATTAGGTGATCAGCAGCCTTTTTAAATTGAAAGATTATTGTGATGAACGGTCTTGAGAGCAATCATTCAGGAATATCTTTTAGTGTAATGCAGCTAACAATAAAACTGTATTACAAAAAAAGAACGGCACTCATTTTTTACAAACCGCAGAAATATCTTTTTCATGGTGTCATCAAAGAAAAATAGAAAAAAGATGGCCATTGGTTTGGTCTTTCCAAGACCTTGCTCACAGACATATCCTGACTTTAGAAGGTATGATCTGTTTGAAGGCTGACTGTCAACATAATAAATGGTCTTTCCATACCACTGAGCAACACCAGCACCTTAGCTAAGGATGCTGAACATCCTAGGTTTGAAATTGGGCTCCCTTAGATTCACGAATATTCTCTCGTAAAATAACAGGCAGTATGCCATACACGAGAAATCAAAGACCACTAGTGGCTATGGTATTCTATATTTAACTCATATGTTACCTACAATATATACGCCTCATTGGATCATTTTAATCCCTTAATATCGTTAAAATAGTTATGTGATTTAATTTTATTTCTATATTAAAATCTGTTACATGGGAACTGTATAAACAAGTAAAACCAATTATTGCTATTTTTATATATTGTGTTGCTCACATTCTACTTTTTTCCCACCTGTGAGTTGTATGCATTGCTTAGAGTCCATTTTTTCATGTCTGACATGGAAAAGCCAAACTGCCGAGTCATTGCGGTACTCTCATTTAGAACAATTGTATTTTTGAACTACACAAGCTGAGCACAGTAATTACATAATTTTGTCATGTTATTTAAAAAGACATTTGTCTATGCTTATTCCACCATAAACATCCACCCAATTAGTTAATTGCTGACAGCATAGTGCATGATAAAGACAAAAAAATTGGCTTTGTTACTGGATTGCAGTGTATTGGTGCTCCCAGAAAGTTATGTTCTTTGTGTTATGCAGCCATGAAAATACATTTCATATCCACAACATTAATTGACTGAGAATTCAATGAAGTCAGAATGACTGTATTTTTCATAATATGAGAAGCACTTTTTTCCTCTAAAATTTTGTAGAGAAATTAAGGGGTGTGCATCTTATAGTCTGGATTTATCTGCTGCGGCTGTTTGATAAAGGGGTGGGCGAGCATCTGCAGTGGATGAGTGGATCACAGAAGGCAGCAGCCGGCTGCTGCAGATTACACATGTGCCCATTGTTAAAGAATATTAAGATACACTGCTCCCCACATCAGTAGTCCCTTCCACCTTTATGCACTGAAGCCATCACCTAGTGGGCTGTACTATAGGTGCGTGGAGCAGTAAATACTCATTTCTTTGTAAATGCGGACACACTGTTAGCTGCAGCTTCCGACTCCTGCAGCAGCTAGGTCATCATGCGTGGCTGCTATTCAAGGGAATTATTCTTCACTGCTCCACACACCCATGGGAATGTAGTGCAGTGAATATTCAATCCCTTTAATACTGGGCACACATGATCTCCCAACCACTACATGAAGCCAGTGGCTGCATCTAACAGTGAGCCTGTTATTAAGGAAGATGAATATTCACTGCTCTCTACTCCTATAGTCCCGAGCATGGGGAGCAATGTGTATTCAGGTAGCAGACCTTGATGTGTAAGCTGTGCAATTCCTCTTACAAGATGAAAGCAGTTGCTGACATCAGAAGATGATGCTGCAAGGGAGTGCTGGAAGATAAGTAGAATGGTTTATTTTTATATGTGCAGCATGATGGGTGCCATGTATACCAGGATGGGGATGGGGGACCATGTATACCAGTATAAGGGGGCTATGTTTACTAGGATGGGGATGAGCGGGTCACATATACCAGAATGGGGATGAGGGGGTCATGTACGCCAGGATGGGGATGAGGAGGCCATCTGTACCAGAATGGAGATGGGGGCATGTATCCCTGGATGGGGATTATATATATATATATATATATATATATATCAGTATGGAGGCCATTTGTACCATATATCATGTATACCATTATATTGGTGCATAATTGAGGGACATTATCTCTATAACAGTGTCAGCAGCGGATTGCTCCCTCATAAGTGTGTCATTACCGCATTTTTTGCTTATTTGTTTTTCTATTTTCCTCCTCTAAAACCTAGATGCATCTTATGGTCCAATGTGTCTTATAGTCTGAAAAAATATGGTATATTTTTTGCTGAAAGCCAATTAAACAACTGTAGATTTGATGATACTGTTATAAAGGAGGACAGAAATAATAAAATGGTCAAATTGATTACAAGAAAGATGACAGTCAGTTAACAGTTTTTCTATGTAAACATAACATGATGGGAACATTTTATGAAACATTCTGTCAGAAAGGGAAAACGAGGATGCAAAAACTAGTTAATCTGTTATAGCAAAGATAGAAAGAAAAGACTAAAATAGGCAATGTTGATGCTGCCATTTTTGAAGAGTCAAGGGATTGAGCAACGATACATATGTTGCTCAGCACAGAAAATAATGCAAATTAAAAAAAGTAACAACGGCTTCCTTGGCACCTCAAGTGTTTGAAGTGACATCACCAGTAGTGTTTCTAGTTCTAAGAATGTCAAATAAACGAAACATTGTGGTGACCAAAGTTAGGCTATAATAGGCAGTTCTTAGCTATGAAAATAATAATTGGGAAACAATAGCATTGCTACCTCATTAATATACAGTTAGGTCCATATATATTTGGACAGAGACAACATTTTTCTAATTTTGGCTATAGACATTAACACAATGAAATTTTAAACAAAACAATTCAGAAGCAGTTGAAGTTCAGACTTTCAGCTTTCATTTGAGGGTATCCACATTAAAATTGGATGAAGGATTTAGGAGTTTCAGCTCCTTAACACGTGCCACCCTGTTTTTAAAGGGACCAAAAGTAATTGGACAGATTAAATAATTTTAAATAAAATGTTCATTTTTAGTAGTTGGTTGAAACCCCTTTGTTGGCAATGACTTCCTGAAGTCTTGAACTCATGGACATCACCAGACGCTGTGTTCCCTCTTTTTTGATGCTCTGCCAGGCCTTTACTGCGGTGGTTTTCAGTTGCTGTTTGTTTGTGGGCCTTTCTGTCTGAAGTTTAGTCTTTAACAAGTGAAAAGCATGCTCAATTGGGTTGAGATCAGGTGACTGACTTGGCCATTCAAGAATATTCCACTTCTTTGCTTTAATAAACTCCTGGGTTGCATTGGTTTTATGTTTTGGGTCATTGTCAAACTGTAGTCTGAAACGACGACCAATCAGTTTGGCTGCATTTGGCTGGATCTGAGCACACAGTATGGCTCTGAATACCTCAGAATTCATTCGGCTGCTTCTGTCCAGAGTCACATCATCAATAAACACTAGTGACCCAGGGCCACTGGCAGCCATGCATGCCCAAGCCATCACACTGCCTCCGCCGTGTTTTACAGATGATGTGGTATGCTTTGGATCATGAGTTGTACCACGCCTTCGCCATACTTTTCTTTTTCCATCATTCTGTTAGAGGTTGATCTTGGTTTCATCTGTCCAAAGAATGTTCTTCCAAAACTGTGCTGGCTTTTTTAGATGTTTTTTAGCAAAGTCCAGTCTAGCATTATTATTCTTGATGCTTATGAGTGGCTTGCACCATGCAGTGAACCCTTTGTATTTACTTTCATGCAGTCTTCTCCTTATGGTAGATTTGGATATTGATACGCCTAGCTCCTGGACAGTGTTGTTCACTTGGTTGGCTGTTGTGAAGGGGTTTCTCTTCACCATGGGGATTATTCTGCGATCATCCACCACTGTTGTCTTCCATGGGCGCCCAGGTCTTTTTGCATTGATGAGTTCACCAGTGCTTTCTTTCTTTCTCAGGATGTACCAAACTGTAGATTTTGCCACTCCTAATATTGTAGCAATTTCTCGGATGGGTTTTTCCTGTTTTTGCAGCTTAAGTATGGCTTGTTTCACCTTCATGGAGAGCTCATTTGACCGCATGTTTACTTCACAGCAAAACCTTCCAAATGCAAGCACCACACCTCAAATAAACTCCAGGCCTTTTATCTGCTTAATTGAAAATGACATAATGAAGGGATTGCCCACACCTGTCCATGAAATAGCCTTGGAGTCAATTGTCCCATTAATTTTGGTCCCTTTAAAAACAGGGTGGCACATGAAACTCCTAAACCCTTCATCCAATTTTAATGTGGATACCCTCAAATGAAAGCTGAAAGTCTGAACTTCGACTGCATCTGAATTGTTTTGTTTAAAATTCATTGTGGTAATATCCATAACCAAAAGTAGAAAAATGTTGTCTCTGTCCAAATATATATGGACCTAACTGTATTCTAGGTATAATGACCATAGTATAATGGATGTTCAACTATTCTACATCACCTTAATTCCACTAATCATCTGTATGTATAAATAAAAAATCCATAAATACATAAACATTTCATGTGGTTTTAACACTGAGTATATTTTAATTGTATGGTTTGTGTAGTGTACCCACCACATCTTTATGGGGTACTTGCACTGCCTAATTCTCTATTGTTAACAGGTATATCTAATATGTTCTCATAACCTTTCAGATACTTAGAAACATTATGGTTATTGGGTGAATCAAATAAATAGCCTCTCTCAAAACCAAAAATTTTTTCCCAACCCCCCAAAAACTGATGAAATGAAATGATAGTTGTAAGGCTCATGATAAGCCAGAAGAGCAAAATAATGAACCAATATCTACAGTGCCTACAAGTAGTATTCAACCCCCTGCAGATTTAGCAGGTTTAATAAGATGCAAATAAGTTAGAGCCTTCAAACTTCAAGCAAGAGCAGGATTTATTAACAGATGCATAAATCTTACAAACCAAAAAGTTTTGTTGCTCAGTTAAATTTTTATAAATTTTAAACATAAGTGTGGGTTTAATATTTTGTGGAATAACCTTTGTTTGCAATTACAGCTAATAATCATCTTTTATAAGACCTGATCAGGCCGGCACAGGTCTCTGGAGTTATCTTGGCCCACTCCTCCATGCAGATCTTCTCCAAGTTATGTAGGTTCTTTGGGTGTCTCATGTGGACTTTAATCTTGAGCTCCTTCCACAAGTTTTCAATTGGATTAAGGTCAGGAGACTGACTAGGCCACTGCAACACCTTGATTTTTTGCCTTTTGAACCAGGCCTTGGTTTTCTTGGCTGTGTGCTTTGGGTCGTTGTCTTGTTGGAAGATGAAATGACAACCCATCTTAAGATCCTTTATGGAGGAGCGGAGGTTCTTGGCCAAAATCTCCAGGTAGGCCGTGCTATCCATCTTCCCATGGATGCGGACCAGATGGCCAGGCCCCTTGGCTGAGAAACAGCCCCACAGCATGATGCTGCCACCACCATGTTTGACTGTAGGGATGGTATTCTTGGGGTCGTATGCAGTGCCATCCAGTCTCCAAACGTCACGTGTGTGGTTGGCACCAAAGATCTCGATCTTGGTCTCATCAGACCAGAGAACATTGAACCAGTCAGTCCTCCAAGTGATCATGAGCAAACTGTAGACGAGCCTTGACATGACGCTTTGAAAGTAAAGGTACCTTACTGGCTCGTCTGGAACGGAGACCATTGCGGTGGAGTACGTTACTTATGGTATTGACTGAAACCAATGTCCCCATTGCCATGAGATCTTCCCAGAGCTCCTTCCTTGTTGTCCTTGGGTTAGCCTTTACTCTTCGAACAAGCCTGGCCTCGGCACGGGAGAACACTTTCAAAGGCTGTCCAGGCCGTGGAAGGCTAACAGTAGTTCCATAAGCCTTCCACTTCCGGATGATGCTCCCAACAGTGGAGACAGGTAGGCCCAACTCCTTGGAAAGGGTTTTGTACCCCTTGCCAGCCTTGTGACCCTCCACTATCTTGTCTCTGATGGCCTTGGAATGCTCCTTTGTCTTTCCCATGTTGATCACGTATGAGTGCTGTTCACAAGATTGGGGAGGGTCTTAAAAAGTCAGAAAAGGCTGGAAAAAGAGATAATTAATCCAAACATGTGAAGCTCATTGTTCTTTGTGCCTGAACTACTTCTTAATACTTTAGGGGAACCAAACAGAATTCTGGTGGGTTGAGGGGTTGAATAATAAATGACCCTCTGAAAAGACTTTTCACAATTTAAAAAAAAAATAAACAAAGAAATAACATTCTTTTTTGCTGCAGTGCATTTCACACTTCCAGGCTGATCTACAGTCCAAATGTCACAATGCCAAGTTAATTCCAAATGTGTAAACCTGCTAAATCTGCAGGGGGTTGAATACTACTTGTAGGCACTGTATATCATTGATTTTCCTTTATAGTCAATTGATTGTAACCAATTAGTTCAAATTAACAGATTCAGTGTAAAACTGTAAAAATAAATTGTTTTTTTGAACATTCATAACTCATTTATTTGGTTTATTGGAATAGACTAACCAAAATATTATCATAACTCTGTTTTTTAGAGATGAGTGGATTTTTTTAAACTGGAATTCAAACTCGCTGAATTTGCACACAAGTTCAATGTGAGGCAAAACAATACATTAGGGAGATAGCAGACACAGATAGAGAAACCAGCTGACCAATGCATCTTACCCTCAATAGGAGAGAAAGAGGACCCTGCTGACTATAAATGTTTACACACTACAAAAGATAGGACTCCACTGAGCATAAAGGTACCGTTACACTAAACAATTTACCAATGATCACGACCAGCGATACGACCTGGCCGTGATCGTTGGTAAGTCGTTGTGTGGTCGCTGGAGAGCTGTCACACAGACAGCTCTCCAGCGACCAACGATGCCGAAGTCCCCGGGTAACCAGGGTAAACATTGGGTTCATAAGCGCAGGGCCGTGCTTAGTAACCCGATGTTTACCCTGGTTACCATTGTAAATGTAAAAAAAAAACACTACATACTCACATTCCGGTGTCTGTCACGTCCCTCGCCGTCAGCTTCCTGCACTGACTGTGAGCGCCGGCCGGCCGTAATGCAAAGCACAGCGGTGACGTCACCGCTGTGCTTTACGGCCGGCGCTCACAGTCAGTGCGGGAAGCTGAAGGCGGGGGACGTGACAGACACCGGAATGTGAGTATGTACTATTTTTTTTTTTTACATTTACAATGGTAACCAGGGTAAACATCGGGTTACTAAGCGCGGCCCTGCGCTTAGTAACCCGATATTTACCCTGGTTACCAGTGAACACATCGCTGGATCGGCGTCACTCACGCCGATTCAGAGGTGACAGCGGGTGATCAGCGACCAAAAAAAGGTCCTGATCATTCCCAGCGACCAACAATCTCCCAGCAGGGGCCTGATCGTTGGTCGCTGTCACACATAACGATTTCATTAACGATATCGTTGCTACGTCACAAAAAGCAACGATATTGTTAAAGAAATCACTATGTGTGACGGTACCTTTAGAGCTTATATTCTACAGGAAAGAGAGAGAACCCTACTGAGCATATGAGCTTACACTGTATGAGAGAGAGATTCTTTGTAAATGGCAAATACTCTGCCATACAAACTATGCTTGACTGATATCGACTAATCTCTGATAACCCTGGTACTGACCACCAATGAACCAGGCATGATAATCCTCAAGATATCATAGCTGCAGGGCATTATGGAGAAGCCCTTGCAACCATTCAAAAAAACATAAGCCAATTCTCTAATGTATCAGTAGTGCAAAATTGAAATAAAAATTGTGCAGACAAGTTATTTTTTGCAAACAGCAAATCAAATCAAAAATGTATTTGAACTTGTGAAAAAAATGCAAATTACAGGAAATTGACTTATATTCCATTATCTGCAGATAATTACAGGGTGGGCCATGTATATGGATGCACCTAAATAAAATGGGAATGGTTGGTGATATCTACTTCCTGTTTGTTGCACATTAGTATATGGGAGGGGGAAAACTTTTCAAGATGGGTGGTGACCATGGCGGCCATTCTGAAGTCAGCTATTTTGGATCCAACTTTATTTTTTCCAATGGGAAGAGGGCCATGTGACACGTCAAATTTATTGAGAATTTCACAATAAAATCAATGGTGTGCTTGGTTTTAATGTTACTTTATTCCTTATTGAGTTATTTACAAGTTTCTCTTTGTTTACAGCCATTGACATGTTGCAGTGGTTAACACGTGAGGAGCTGATAGAAATTGTGTTGATGTCTGGTGAATGCACTACCTGGGTAATTGCAGCAGATTTCAATGCAAGACACCCTACGCAAGAAAACTGTCATCATTCCCATTTTATTTAGGTGCATCCATATAAAAGGCCCACCCAAAAAAGTTTGCCTCATCACTGAACATAATGTTCTGTGTAAACTTGCCTATTCTGCAAATTCAGTGCGCCGATCTGGGTCATTCTCATTGAGATGATGCAGCAGCTGAAATTGTTAAGGGTGCTATTTGTGAGTAGCTAATATCTGCCTAAGGGATAATCGACTGATGCCTGATCAGCACTCTTAATTTGCAGAGTGGGCAAAACAACAATTGGAAGAGGACCCTCAGTTTACACAGAAGATTATGTTCAGTGATGAGGCAAACTTTTTTGAGTGGGCCCTTTATATGGATACACCTACATAAAATGGGAATGGTGACAGTTTTCTTGCGTAGGGTGTCTTGCATTGAAATCTGCTACAATGACCCAGGTACTGCATTCACCAGACAACAACACAATATCTATCTTCTCCTCACGTGCTAACCTCTGCGACATGTCAATGGCTGTAAACAAAGAGAAACTTGTAAATAACTCATGAAAGAATAAAGTTACATTAAAACCAAGCACACCACTATTTTTTCTGGTGAATTTCTCAATAAGTTTGATGTGTCACATGACCCTCTTCCCATCGGAAAAAATAAAGTTGGATCCAAAATAGCCACCTTCAAAAGTTTCCCCCTCCCATATACAAATGTGCCACAAACAGGAAGCTGATATCACGAACTATTCCCATTTTATATAGGTGTATCCATATACATGGCCCACCCTGTACATTCATCTCTATTATGTGATACCTACAGTATTTTTTGCTAAATGCTTCTAATGATAACAACATCAAAAGGATCAAAACTATGAAAAACAGGCAACAGATATGGAAATATGTCATGGAAACTGCAATGAATTACCAAGGTAAGAAAATCATAATTTTTTCCATTATTTTCTATTTTTGGGCTTAGTAAAATTTAGTTTAAAATGACAAATAAACTTAATTTGCCAATATAAAGGACTAATGATTCATTATCTGAAAGAAATAATTTTTTAATTTTTGTGTTTATCTCATTAAATTTGTTTCCAGATTTAATGCAACATTTTTAAAATCATATTTTAATTAGGTGACAGATAAATATTAGTGGTACACATCCTGCCTATTTTTAGTTTCTTCTAAAACATTTAATCTCAGATGAAAGTCTTAGTTTAGTCACAATTCGTTAAACACAATTTTAGTTTCATGTAAGAAAACAATCATGCTAATTGCACTATGTTTAGTTTGATATCATTGCATTTTCAAAATATATGTTTAGAACATACCTTAAAAAAAGTCATTGTAGCACCATCTTGGACAGCACCATATTCAATCTTAGTTTGTTTAGCTAAATCGTCAGCAGAATCAATGGGTGATTCCATGCGTTCCACTGTGAGAAAAGCAGCTAAGTTGGCAGTATATGAGGAGATTATGATCAGTGTGAAAAACCACCATATTCCTCCCACTATCCTTGTTGAAAGAGCCTTAGGCATAAGTTCAGAACCTGGTGGAAATCAAGGAAAAATTGTAAAGTTGTTCTTCAATAAATTAAGTACAGTAAAGCAATACATGTGAAGATGGCAATATGATAATTTCAAAATATTCCTTTAATACATACCATATACAATAAAGGTGCGTCTAAACGAGAGACCATTTATGCTTAGTGGGCACTTTATAAAGTACATATGTATACATGAAAATGTACATTACTGTCTTGCCGCAAGGCTGCCCTATATTATCTGTTGGGTACAGCTTAAAAGGACTCTGTCAGCAGAGAATGACTGATCAAACTGTGTCCCGCCCCTTGAGACTTTAAGGTGGGGCCACTCAGTTAACTACACCTTCCCATCTTCTTGTTTTCCCTCTCCACCATTCTCATCTTTGATTGACAGCTGTGGCTTCATAGAGCTAGAGAAGGGTGGAGATAGATGAAAATCAATCAGATGGGAAGGTGAATGTAAATAATTGTTCCCGCACCAGGCACTGAGCGTCTGTGATTGGTTTGAACAGTCACTTTATGCATAGTCCATTTAAGCAGTAATGATGAGCGAATATACTCGTTACTCGAGATTTCTCGAGCACGCTCGGGGGTCCTCTGAGTATTTTTTAGTGCTCGGAAATTTAGTTTTCATCGCCGCAGCTGAATGATTTACATCTGCTAGCCAGCATAAGTACATGTGGGGGTTGCCTGGTTGCTAGAGAATCCCCACATGTACTTATGCTGGCTAACAGATGTAAATCATTCAGCTGCAGCGCTAAAAATTAAATCTCCGAGTACTAAAAAATACTAGGAGGAAACCCGAGCGTGCTCGGGAAATCTCGAGTAACGAGTATATTCGCTCATCACTAGCAGTAATTATAGGGCAGAATGTATGACAATCTAAAACTGATGATGAAATGGGTAAAACATTGTAGCAATCTGATATCAAAAAGTGGAAAGTAGAAGGGAGGATGAACTGGAGTGGGCGAGGCATTATCATGTTTTAATGTTTATTTGGTTATTTTAAGCTTTTTCTGTCTATCCCGCAATATTTACTAAAAATTGACACATTTTTAATGCAATATAATAATAATGTGTGACAATTCCAGCTGAAACTGTGCAAGTTGCAGCATGGCAAGCAATATATATGTTAGAAAGAGATGAGTGAATCTTTTAAAATTCGAATTTACCAAATTTTTTCCAAACATTTGATTGATAAAGCCAAGCTTCCAATTGCCCTGAAAAAAAGGTGTGGGAAAACTCAGAGGTCTCCTAAAACTCTTTCCAGTCCTTTTCAATCTTTTTAACCCCTTTAGGTCTGGGAGATTTTTTTTTATTTTTTCCATTCAGTTTCTTGTCCCATTTTTGCAAGGATAATCATTTTCTATTCTTCTATTGACCTAGCTTTATGAGGGCTCATATTTTGTGGGATGATTTTTTGATTTGAGTTATTCTATACATTTTACCAAATGAAGAATAAGAAAAAAAATTCCAAGTTGCATGAAGCGATTAAAAAAATGCAATTCCTCTATTTCATAAAGAAAGTTTATTTTAACAACATTAACTATAACAATAAAAAGGACTTAGCAGTGAAGCATGATTTTCCAGAACAGTATGATTAAAGACGATACCAATTTTACATCAACTTTTTTTAATTTTAGTGATGAAAAATCGCAAACATTTCTTAAAAAATGGGTTTGTTTGTGTTTTGTATTGTTTTTCTTTTCTGTTAATTAACCTGTGTGAGGACTTGTTTTTTTGTGTTAAGCTGACAGCTTCTTTTAATATACATATGACATTTTGATTGATTTTCATTTCAGTCTTAGGTAGGCTTAATGACCAACAAATGTAATTCTGGCTTTTAGGGGGTTAACTAAATGGGTTAATTCAATCTATATTTCGAAAGACAATACTTTTACACCATGGTGATACTCAATGTGAATATTTTTTATTTCTTTATTTTTAAGAGGGAAAGTATGTGAGTTAATTGTTTTATTTTTATATATTTTTGTCTTTTCTTAAGGGACTTGAATCTGTGATCTTTTATTCACACCACCATCGTATTGCGGTCTACAATATAAATTATGCTTTCCAATGAAGCTCCGCTTGTGAATTACAACAGGAATGCCAACATGGCAGCAAATGGGTCCTTCAAAAGGACACAATGTACCATAATAATATTGTGGCACCCTGCAGTCATATTGGTGGAACCGGTGGCAGCTGCTGCTTGTGAGCACCAGCGTTTCATTTAAAACACCACTGTCAGACATCAATATTGTCATTTTAATTAATAATAGTGCCAATCAGAGCCCCTACTATTAGACAAAAATGCCAGATCCTGAGTCTCCTCCACTTGGTTACCCTTGTAATCATGTACATATACATTATGTGCATTATTATACATTGTTAAGAGGTTAACACAAACACAGCCTTACTAATGTCAAAGTCACCTCATCATATAAACGGTTTGGCAATTGGTGTTGAACAAAAGCACTCTGTACTGACAGACTGTTTTTACTTTTAAAAATTAGAATACAGTCATCAATTACCCCCTTAATATTTTGTGATCAAGCAAACAACTTTTCCACTGCCTGTAAGTTCAGAAGGACAACTGAAATTTCCTGCAGTGATACTAGTCGATTCTGCATGTGGTTTACCATGCATTTTTTAAAAGAAGCATGTTGGGACCTGGACTTAATATTGACCATCGATTTTTGTGTCACTGATACACTGTGTCCTACCATTTTGTATGTTACTTTCTGTACCTAATGAGGTGTCCAAGCCACAAGAAACAGAGCTATGGTTCAGTTCCTGGTTTGATCACTCTCTCCAATGAAGTGAGTTAGTGAAGTAAAATAGCACTACATTGCGCATTTATGCTCTCAGTCCTTGTCAAAGGCCCAATCCTAACCAGGGTTGTACCAAGGAACTTTACATCAGTCAAAACACAAATAATCCAAACTTTTACAAAAATTGAGAATTTGATAAATGAAAATTGCAACTGAAGACTAAGAATTTTTCTTTAAAAAAGTTTTATCCTACATGAATAATTCTCCTAGATTGATGCTATAAACTTCTTATTTTTATTAAAAATTATGGGGAAGTATACATGTCATCCTTCAAGAAATAATGGCAGCTACATATATCTTCTCAAACCAGAGTTTAGGCCATAATTATGGAAATCACATTAATTGTTGTGAATTCTGTTGTCAAACTCCCTCCTGTGGTCGTGAATGGTACTTCGGCGAGTTCTGTCCATGGACTCCCTCTGGTGGCTGTGAGTGGAGCTGCTGCTTCTGAGGTTCCTTCCACAGGTGACGTGATTTATCCTTTGGTTGGCTGCTCTATTTAACTCCACTCAGATCTTTACTCCATTCCAGCTGTCAATGCTCCTGCATTTGTTCAGTTCGCTCTTGGATCTTTCTGGTGACCTGTCTACTCCAGCAGAAGCTAAGTTCCTGCCAGTCATTATTTGTTCATTGTTGCCTTGTCCAGCTGGATATCATGATTTTGCCTTACTAGCTGGAAGCTCTGGGATGCAGAGTGGCATCTCCGCACCGTTAGTCGGTGCGGAGGTCTTTTTGCACACTCTGCGTGGTCTTTTGTAGTTTTTTGTGCTGACCACAAAGATACCTTTCCTATCCTCTGTCTGTTTAGTAAGTCTGGCCTCCCTTTGCTGAAACCTGTTTCATTTCTGCGTTTGTGACTTTCATCTTTACTCACAGTCAATATATGTGGGGGGCTGCCTTTTCCTTTGGGGAATTTCTCTGAGGCAAGGTAGGCTTTATTTTCAATCTCTAGGGCTAGCTAGCTCTTAGACTGTGAAGAGGCGTCTAGGGAGAGTCAGCAGAGCTCCCACATCCCAGAGCTTGTCCTGTGTCAGTTTAACTATCAGGTCGTGCCGGGTGCTCCTAACCACCAGGTCCATAACAGTACAGCTGGCAGTAACGATCTGAGTTGAGTTAAATAGAGCAGCCAACAAAAGGATAAATCACGTCACCTGTGGAAGGAACCTCAGAAGCAGCAGCTCCACTCACAGCCACCAGAGGGAGTCCATGGACAGAACTCGCCGAAGTACCATTCATGACCACAGGAGGGAGTTCGACAACAGAATTCACAACAATTAATATACAGGAGTTAGAGCATCAATTAGGGTAAACTTAGATACATGTAACTTGAGTTTTCTCACAAAAAATGTGACCGGATTCACACATATGGCTAACTGATGATACAAGTAAGGAAGAGGAGGAAGTGAACGGAAAGCAACAGATCATGATGTTGAAGGGGATGATAACAAAGACCATGCACTACTTGAGGATGCAGCCTAATTAACAGAAATATGATCAAGAGAATAAACGGAACAGCTTTAGCTTTGCCCACATTGCTGGTTAGTTTACTTTTCTCATGAGAGCAGGTGATGCCACTCTGTGTAGCGATGAAAAGCTGTACAAATTTGTGTAGGGGCATAATCAGCTTATTTCCCAACTGCAGGACCTGCACATTGAAATATATTGCCCACATCTCATATGCCTGCTCAGAAGACTTTCCTTAACTATGACCACAACCAGTGCTGTCGGACACTGTTATGCATGCTTTACCAACAAAAGTCACAACATCACATACTCCATTGCAAACCTGAGAAGAAGCAGATCTATCTCAGATATTTTGGCTGGACGTCATATGGAACTCAAATGTGGCTTGGCTGTCAAATTGAAGTAGAAAAACTACTAAACAGATGGGTAAAAAATATTGTCAAGATGTTCAATATGTGAGGTAGACCGTCACAGTTAACCCCTTCACCACCATGTTTTTTTTTTTCATTTTTGAGTTTACGATTTTTGCTCCTCTTTTTCCCAGAGCCATAACTTTTTATTTTTCTGTTAATATGTGAGGGCTTGTTTTTGTGGGACAAGTTGTACTTTTGAACAACGCCATTGGTTTTGCCATATAGTGTAATGGACAATGGGAAACAAATTCAAAGTGTGGTGAAGTTGCAAAAAAAGGGGCATTTCCACAATTGTTTTTGTTTCGGCTTTTGCACATTTTACATACTGTATTTCAGGAATTACAAAAGACTTGAAAAGTTCACAAGACTTCAAGTATGACCATTCATGTTTCCCAAAAATACCTTGTGCTACTCTACATGGCTCAATGTAGCCAAACAGGAGAGACTATTATAATTTTTTTTTAAAAAGCTAAAGCATTAAATGCATTAAATGCAACAGACATTTTAGGTGATTAATGATAATAAGAAGACATCAGAGGTCACAGCTCAGCAATGGAGATAAGAAAAAAATCTGTAAAACAGCAAAAAAGGTTCACCCCATAATATGTTGTACAACTGCAGTACTGAACAATATGAGTGTAGTAGCCTGTGAATATTAGAGATGGAATTGATGAGGAAAAAGAGAGCTAGTAAAGGTGAAATTGCCAGACTTACTGTAATTTATAAATGATATTGTGAGGCTGGCATTAGCCCTACTGCACTTGAATTTCAGTTAGACACCTTTTCTTCATTCTTAATGCACTAGAAAGCAACAGCAAGCCACAAAAAAACTGAAAACAGTGCTATTTAGAAACAATGGCCATGATTCATCAAGACCAGCCTTGATGCTGGTGGTAGTTGCAAGCTCCTAACTCATTAAGAGTCACAAGCCTCTTATCGAATCAGGAGCATATGAAATGTGGCATGATCCACCATGTTTGCATCCATTCCAGAGAATTGGTAAGATTTATAATATAGCAAATACAGCAGCTCAACATGAATTGATTGAGTGATGATTTTCCCAGCCCTGTCCTGCACAAGCTCTAACCAGTTAGTGCTAGAGTATAATGGCTTGAGAAAGCCAAAAGTTGCAACATTTTTGTGACTTTTCAAAGCCTTTTATGCCAGAATTCTAGCGTAAAAGCTATGATGAATAGGATATTATATACTTGTTAGTATCATGCAACTGCATTGAGGTTTTTTACTTCTTGTGCAAGCCTTTTTTGAAGGAGGAATACAAGTCTTCAAAAACACAAATGAAAATCCCTCAAACTGCAGACATTTAACTGCAATGGACACAAGTATCACATGTTGCAAACAATTTTTTTAGGGGGACATCTGTTTTCTTTCCCTAGCCAAAATTTACATTCTGACAGGAAACACCAATACAGTGCCCTGCTGTAGGTGCTGGCTTGTTGGACATGTATCTAATCACTTTTTCTTATTTAGTGATTTCTGGGGAAAAGGTTGAAATAAATTTTAAATGTAAACATTTTGGCAAGTACTAGATGATGAAATATGTCACGTGACACTGAAGTCGCAGCACATTGCAACATTGACTGAAATGATTTCTCAGGGTGTCGCATTGTGAACTGTAACATATTGTAACAGCAACGCAAATGTTTCCAATTTGTTGCATTATCTATTACTTGTTACATGTCCCACTTGACACATGTTCCATAGACTTCAATGCAATTTGTATATAAAGGAATTTGTTTATCTCATATCTGCAACTTGGCTACTTCAAATATAGGAAAATTAGAGTGTAGTCACACTCCAGCAAGTCACAGACAAGTGTCAAAAAAGCTTTTCTCAGGGAACTATTCTTAGAATTTCTGTTGCTCAGCAATCACCATGTGGCGCTAGATTTGACCATGCATGTTTGCTTGTGCACACCTGTTTTTCTTGTCCAGTTTGACAAACATGCATGTCATACCCAGGCTGTAGCCAACTGACACATTTTGCATTCTGTGTGTGTTTTTAGATAAACAGTATTTCTTGTTACATTCTTTTAGACAATACTAATTAATTAAGGTTGAAAACATTGCCAAAAGATAGTTTATAGTCATCTACAAAATGTGCAGGTAAAGAAAATGGCATTGGCATTAGATGTGGTAATATAAAAAGACATAGCTAGGAATGTAGAAGCCACTAGCAGCAACCTAAGAACCACCACTGCCACTTTTATCAGCAGTCCTGACAGTGGAATATCAAACATTGGTAATAATTGACCTCCTTTGTCTATGGCAAGTATATTAGTGGGGAGGAATCAGAGTGCAAGTTACTTTTGACAGTGACAGCATCAGTTTGAGTCAAAACTGCTAAACTCATCCTCGATTCCACATTTCAACCAGAAAAGCAAACAATGGTATAACAGATATTTGGACTTTAGCACACAGTATAAGCAGTTCCAAATTGTTATCGTGAGAGTATCCACACGCAACCTCAGTACATGTATGAGGAAATAATATAGTGTGAGTTCACATAATGTTTCCAGCTTTTTCAGCACATTAATGAGACTGACAGCTATTTGGTTTTATAATGCTGGCCATTATATAACATTGTTCACACCTTATATACGAGAGTGCAATATGGAAGCTGATGTCTCAATGTAGTTAGATGTTTAAGTGTCACCCAAATGCCACATTTAAGTGTATAAAAATTCAAACCGCTATTTGAACAATATCTATACAGTGCTATGCCAAACTTGTGAATAAAATTCAGTGTAGAATGCAATACTATGGGCAATGGTGTAATACTGTGCTTTAGGGTTAGTGAACACGTTGCGGATTTTGTTGCAGATCTGCAGTATTTTTGGAAGTGCAGAATTGCACCAAATCTGCAATGTGCAATCTGTGCACAACCAATCTATGGAAATCCAAAATTGGTGTGCACATGCTGTGAAAAAATCAGCGCGGATTTGCAGAACTTTATTTTCCACAGCATGTCAATTCTTTTTGCAGATCTGCAGCGTTTCTGCACCCATTGACTTCCAGTGAGTCAGTCAAATCAGCAGCAAAACCGTAGATGTAAAAAGATTTGCGGATTTGCTGCAGATATGCGTGCAAAAAATGCTGCAGAAAGGCAGGAGAAAGAGTGTGTGGGCGAAGAATGTGTGTTTGAGCAGAGACTGTGTGTGTGGAGAACATGTGTGTGTCTGTCTACGGGTGTCTGTGTGTATCTGTGGGTGTCTGTGTATATCTGTGTGTTCGCCTGCAGGTGTGTGTGTGTGTGTGTGGGTCAGTGTGTAGGCAGGCATCGTCCGATGGGACTACTAGTCACATCTGGCAATGTCTGCTATCACATAGAACAGTGACAGCATTAGCCAACGATGGGATAGTAGTCCCATCATCCTGCTACTGTGTTGAATATTAGAAAAAAAACATTTACACAAATACATACAGTACATACTCACCAAATAGCTAATCCCCGATGCCCTCGATCTCCTGCAAAAAAAGAAAAATAATAAACCAACCCAATACTCCCTGTTCCGATGTAATCCATTTAATAACAAGTGTCCCAGGACGATCTCCTGTGTAGAGCTGTCACATCAGGAGATGCTACCGCTCTGCAGGGGCTCCAGTGAAACAGTGACAAGAGGTATCCTCCTGCATTGTATCACTGCTCCGCCTAGAGGATACCGGAGTTCATCCTGTCACTTGAAGCAACACTGCATGAGAAAATTCTCAAGCAGCTGTAGTGCCATAAATTGAGAGCACAAACTCCAATGATACACTGCGGGAGTATTCTCTCCGGTCAGTGTATCACCAGAAACTCCATGTAGAGCAGTCATATCCCCCCATGTGACAGGTCTACACGAGAGATCGTTATGGGGCACTCATTATTAAATGAATTACATCGGAACAGGGAGTATTTGTGTTGGTTTATTATTTTATTTTTTGCTGGAGAACGAGGGCGTCACAGGAATTGGGCGTATAATAAGTATGGGAATCTGTGTTGTGTTTTATTTCATTACGATACTTTATTTTGGCTGTGTTTTTATTTACCCTGTAACAACTATATGATTAGTAATGGCTAGGTGTCTTATTGACACCTCTCCTTTACTAAGCCGTGGGCATGATGTCACCTCACAATACAAAGGTGACATCAACCCCATAACTATTAGCCCTCTTGCCACCCCTACAAGGCAAGTGGCAAGAGAGAGGCCAAGTGCCAGAATTGGCGAATCTTAGATATGTGCCATTTCAAGGGTGGCTGAGAGCTGGTGTTTGTAGCCAGGTGGGGCAATATCCATGGCCCCTTCCTAGGCTATTAACATCAGCCCACAGATGTCTGCCTAGCCTTTTCTGGTTATTACTTATAGGGGGAACCCACATCATTTTTTGGGATCCCCTATTTTAATAGCCAGTAAAGGCCAAATATACAACTGTGAGCTGATATCAATAGCCTGGGAAGTTCCATGGCTATTACCCCCTTCCCAGGCTATAAACATTTGCCCCCTGTCACTGGCTTTCTTTTTCTTGTTTGGAAAATTGCATGGGAGCCCACGCCCTTTTAAAGGCGAGGTCACAGTTGCGAGAAACTTGCACAAGTCTTGCATCATAATACCCGACACTGCCACCGGCACTCGGGACCGGAGTGTGCAGCTGCATGTATTTCTATGCAGCTGAATGCTCCGGTCCGAGTGCCAGTAGCAGGGCCGGGTATTGAGGTGCAAGACTCGTGCGAGTTTCTTGCAAGTGAGACCCCGGCCTAACGCAGATTGTGTGTGTGAGTGTTTATTTAACTCTTTATATACCATTTTATTATGTTTATTACTAAACATCGGACTTGGTATTATCTATCTATCTTTCTATCTATCTATCTATTGATCTATCTATCTATCTATTGATATAGCTATCTATCTATAGATATATCTATCTATAGATATAGCTATCTATCTATCTATCTATAGTTAAATGTATGTATCTATAGATCTATCTATCAATCTATAGATATATCAATTTAGCAATCGATCTATAGATATATCCATCTATCTATCTATCTATCCATCTATAGATATATCTATTTATGTTACTGTAAACAATATTCTTCAATGGAATATGTAAAAAAAGAGGTTGGACAAGGAAATGACATCACAATTCTTTTTTTTGTGAAATAATATATCTTTATTTAGCTTAAAAATGCATACAAATCCGCATGAAAAACCGCAGAAAATCCTAATCAAATCTGCATAATAAATTCATAAAAAATGCATCAAATCTGCAATTTTCAACTGCGTTTTCTGCCAAGAGATGAAGAATCCAGGCAGAAAATTCCACAGGCAAATCCGCAACATGTGCACATACCCTTAAAATATCAAACAAGCATAATATATCAATGCAATTTTATAATGTACACTTGAGCAAGCCACCAGTAGAATTTACATGTGCAATATTGTTTCTTAGATCTATATCTGTGATCTTATGGTTGTTATTTTCTCTTTCATGTCCTTTACTTAATATAAGCGCTAGTTGTTATGAATTATTTATTATCATTATTCTTATTCTATTACATAATCTTGCAAATTGTGGAATCTTCTTTTCAATTTGCAGCTTGGTAAAAGAACAGATAATTAGCACCAGTGTACATATCTTGTATTTAAACATTTTAAAAACATCTTCATTTATCAAGCATCAAGTATGAGCACCAGCTGTAAACATACACACACTTACACTAGTGATGAGCAGTCTGGGGTGCTAACTGAGTGTATTTGGCATACTTTTAAAAATATGATGAAGTCCCTGTTGCTGCATTTCTCACAGCTGTTAGACAGCTGCAGCACATGCAGGGATTGCTTAACAAACAGGCAATCCTTGCTTGTGTTGCGGTTGTCGAACAGCTCCAAAAAATGAAGCCACAGTGACTCGATCATATTTTTTTGAACATGCCAAAGACACTCAGTACCCGAGCATGCTTGAATAAAACCTTATATGAGCATGCTCACTCAATACTAACTTACACGCCTTGTCATTAAATCAGTGAAGTTATCAACAGTCGTCTAAAGAATGTTCTGCCACGCTGAAAGCACTTGTGCATGTAGATCATCATCAAGATCTGCTACTGGAAGCTTCCTTTGCAACTGCTGACCCATGACCATGCTCACATTTGCATGAGCAATATGCAACCCGGTGTCAAATTAATAAATAGTTCCTGAGACACACCAGACCAAAGTACTGCAGTGCGCAGGTGCCGGGAAAGGTCAGAGAGGCCCAGCGCCTGCGCACTGCAGTACTTTACTCTGCCCTCAACAGGGCAGATAAGTATGCTTGTGCAGGACCGCAATGACGGTGAGCAATGATGAAACAGGAGGGCGGCATCGCAAGAAGATGGGAGGCGCCGAAACCAGACCTGCGACACTCATCGGACCGGACCGCACCGGACCGGTATAATGAAACTTACTTTTCTTATCATTCAGATCAGACTCGGGGCTTATCTACAGCATTATTGAATGCTGTATAAGAGCCCTGAAAGGCAGTGGCCATATCTTATAACACCCAAAACTGCTGACAGGTTCACTTCATGGTGGTGCAATGATGAAGCACCAATGACTGTATGGCTGAGAGCAGAGAGATGAATTTTTGTTTTTTTTATCTTTGATAACCTTTTGACAGACCTCTGCAGTTCAGCAAAATGGCATTTGGCCAGTCAACATTTTGCTGAATTTGTGAGTGGCGAATTCGAAAAACTTTATATTCTGGAGAATGTGGATTTTTGTAAACTTCAAGTATAATTCAATAACATTTGAATAAATGTGCCTATCTCTAGTCCTTACTGTCTCATTGTATTACTGCATAAAGGGCGGCATACACAAGGCTTTGCAATGTGCATAAGGCAATACCTTGCCCAACTGCAAAAATCATTTAGCACTTGCGCTTGTGCAAACCTGTTACTGAAAATAAAGATCAAATAAGCACACCCCATTTTTGTATTTTTGGTGAAAGAATCATGCATATTTTTCTGTTGACATATTAACACTTGCTTTTTGAACAATAAGAAGTAGCTTTTTATTCTATAATTTAATCTACTATAATTTGAACTGGAGAAAGAAACAAATTCTTTATGAGGCTGAAATGAAAAAATGAACAATTTCGCAGCTTTTGTGTAAGAGTTTGCTTTAAAGCTCACTGTGCAGAAAAAATATGTAAAATGTATTCTGTGAGATGATACAGTTAAAGTGAAGGTTTTTTTTCAATTTTTTTATGTAACATGGTACTATTTTTAAAAAATGACAAATTTAAAAATAAAAAAGTGTGTCACCATATTTTGAGGAGTACTTTTTTTTACTTTTTCAGTGAATGCACGTATCTAAATGATTGCATTTCAGGGTGAATTATTTCTATGTATTTTATTGTGGTTTAAGTGTTAGGACAGAGGTTCTTAAAGGGAATTTGATGTGTCAGCAGATATTTGCTAGGTAACAGCAGCATGAGGTAGGGACAAAGAGACCTTGATTCCAGTGATATGTCACTTAGTTTAATGGATCCATCAGTTAGGAACACAGTTTTCTCTGCTGCAGTTCTAGCAGGGATCAGTTGTTGAGCTTTGTATAACTTTATCCTTACAACAGCTTTCTATGTACATTGTATAGTGACAATGCTAATAATCAGTGCTGGGGGGCATTGGACTAGGAGGCAGAAGGCCAGTTGTCCTCTAGAGATAATCTCCTACTGACAAAGCACTGATTGTATTGAAACATCAAAACAAAGCCCAGTAAAGGTACCTTCACACTAAACGACGCTGCAGCGATCCAGACAACGATCCGGATCGCTGCAGCGTCGCTGTTTGGTCGCTGGAGAGCTGTCACACAGACAGCTCTCCAGCGACCAACGATGCCGGTAACCAGGGTAAACATCGGGTTACTAAGCGCAGACCGCGCTTAGTAACCCGATGTTTACCCTGGTTACCATCCTAAAAGTAAATAAAACAAACGCTTCATACTTACCTTCCGCTGTCTGTCCCCGGCGCTCTGCTTCTCTGTACTGGCTGTGAGCGCCGGGCAGCCGGAAAGCAGAGCGGTGACATCATCTATTTTCCGGCCGCTGTGCTCACAGTGAGTGCAGGAAAGCACAGCGTCGAGGACAGACAGCGGAAGGTAAGTATGAAGCGTTTGTTTTTTTTACTTTTAGGATGGTAACCAGGGTAAACATCGGGTTACTAAGCGCGGCCCTGCGCTTAGTAACCCGATGTTTACCCTGGTTACCAGCGAAGACATCGCTGAATTGGTGTCACACACGCCAATTCAGCGATGTCAGCGGGAGAGCCAGCGACCAAATAAAGTTCTGGCCTTCTAGCCCCGACCAACGACATCACAGCAGGATTCTGATCGCTGCTGCGTGTCAAACTGAACGATATCGCTAGCCAGGACGCTGCAACATCACGGATCGCTAGCGATATCGTTTAGTGTGAAGGTACCTTAAGTGACACACCAATCAATTTATCAGGCTTTAACCCACTGCATCATGGTGCTCTTAGATTACATAGCAAAAACTGCTGTCAGATTCCTTTTAAAAGTATGTACTTTTCTCTCAGTATATGTTTGCAGTTTATATATGTTAATCAGAATAAAATTTCTTAATGGGTATTGGAAAAACATATTTGAACGCAGGTGGCAAAAAAAGAGCAATTCTAGATTTGTTTAAAATTTATGATGCTTGGAAAGTGAAGGATACAGAAATATCAAACACAACTGTGGCGATTGAAGAGTTTATATTTAGTGTTATTTTTTATATTTTTGGTACATTTTTTCAGACACTTTGTTTTAACCTGCAATTGCTTGATCACAGTAAGTGCTTAGCCCCTTCTATAACCACAAACCCATCATTTGGCATATTTGCTTGCCATATGTTACTTCTGAATATTAACAGGTAATAGCTCATTCTTTTATTTAATATTTTTTTTATCTTTTAGATTACTTATATAGCAGGAAATCAAATGATATACTTCTTCTTAGGAGATGAACAAATTTATTAGAGTGGAATTTAATTTAACTCGAATTTACTAAAATTTACCTTCTTCAAAATGCAGATATTTTGCAAAAACGTTTTGGGTAAAATCAGAAAAATGGTGGCTAGCCGTCACTGCTTCTTATTTGTATAGGCCTCGGACAATACTGCGCACCTTGCCATTATGACATTACAAAATGTGTGACCTAAGTGACAGCATTGTGTGTAGTTCTGTCTCACACCTACTAGAACCAGTAGCCACAAGCTGTAGTGAAGAGGCTGAAGAGAATGCTCTTGTCTGGGGAAGGGGAAAAAAGGTGGGGAAGATTGGATGGCAGGGGATGTGGAGATGTTTGAACAGTTGAGCAGTGAGGGAAGTAATATTTTTTATTTTCATCCTACTTTTGTTAGGCTCTGAGATCTGGCAAGTCCCTCAAAACATAATCAGGAACAATCAATTCTCATAAAATAACTTTGCTGGAACTATAATTTCCCTGCAAAATGAACACGATTTGGCAAATTGAAATCTCTGCACATTCGATCATCTTTTCTCTTATTTAAAAGGGGATTTGTTTAAACATATGTTTTAATGCTGTAATGAAATTAAAGTTAGAATTAGTTTTACAGTGAGTTATATAGGCTTTTTCATAGATTCATGAGCTGGTTTAAATTGGTTTTCTGAAAAAGTATAAGAGGGTTTGAATGAGGTCTTATTGCTAATGCTTAAAACTTCATGATTAGTTTGAGTTCCTAATTAAAGATAAAATGCAGGTAGCAACCCAAAGTTACTTTTTTATTGGATCTCAAATTCAGAACGCCTGCAACAAATTCTACATGAAGATTGAGGGCATATGTCAAAATGTAATGGTGAAGTTCCAAAGAAAAGTTCATACCTGTACAATTTGTCCATCATCTTATGAATAATTTTTAGGAACCATATGTTGATACAAAGAGGCCTAATGTGTGTTTGTAACTAGTGATGAGCGAATATACTCCTTGCTCGGGTTTTCCTGATCAGGCTCGGGTGATCTCTGAGTATTTGTTAGTGTTCGGAGATTAAGTTTTCATCACCGCAACTGAATGATTTACAGCTATTAGCCAGGCTGAGTACATGTGGGGGTTGCCTGGTTGCTAGGTAATCCTCACATGTAATCAATCTGGCTAATAGCTGTAAATCATTCAGCTGCAGCGATGAAAACTTAATCTCTGAACACTGACAAATATTCGGCGATCACCCAAGCGTGCTCTGGAAAACCCAAGCAATGAGTACACTCTCTCATCACTAGTTGTAACACAATAAAACATTTTCCTTAACATTAAATCACCCATTGAATCCTAAAAAGCTTGTTGCAAGCAATGATTAAGCAGGCTGTCCTCCATTTTTATATTGATTACATTTGGCTGTCAACAGAGATTGTGTCAACTGATCAGTGGTGGTGATGGATGTCAGACTGAAATATTAATAATCAAGCTCATCAATATAAAGTAAAGCTTGAAAAAAAAATTCACCTCCAGCTCCTGGGATAAAATTTCCAAATTTCTTTATTCGAAAAAACATTAAAATTCCATTAAGGACTCCGGGACAGAAAAACATGAGACAGATGAAAGAGCGACGCGTTTCGATCAACACAGTGATCTTTGTCAAAGCTTTTTTTTCAAGCTTTACCATGTATTCACGTCTGACCAGGATGGCCCTCCGTGCACCGGTGTTTCATTAAGTGAGCTGGCTTTTTTTCTCTCTTTGTGTTCTCATCAATATAAAACAAAACATGTGTGTGGCACATGATATCTGTCACTTGCTTGGCTCAACCCCTTCATGACCTTTGATCTTTATGTACAGCCACAGGAATCAACAAAATCAATAAAAATATCATCTCAAGCCACAAAAAATTATCCCTCACCTATCCTCATATCCCAAAAAATGAAAACGCTACCTGTCTCGGAAAATGGTGGCATAAATGATTTTTTTTCTTCCAAATTTCAGAATATTTTTTCACCACCTAAATAAAAACCTATACATGTTTAGCATCTGCATACTCATACTGAATAATATTGCCAGGTCGGTTTTACCATATAGTGTACATGGCAAATTAAAAAAAAAAACTATTGTGGAAAAAACTATTTTTTTTACAACTTCAACAAACTTGGATTTTTTTTACTGTTTTCCAGTAAACCATTTGTTAAAATCAATTACCGTATATACTCGAGTATAAGCCAAGATTTTCAACCCTTTTTTTGGGCTGAAAGTCCCCCTCTCGGCTTATACTTGAGTCATACACAGGGGTCTGCAGGGGAGGGGGAGCGGGGGCTGTGTAATTATACTTACCTACTCCTGGTGCAGTCCCTGCGTGTCCCTGCGTCTTCCAGCACTGCATATTCTTCCTGTACTGAGCGGTCGCATGGTACTGCTCACTACAGTAATGAATATGCGGCTCCACCTCCCATAGGGGTGGAGTCGCATGTTCATTACTGTAATGAGCGGTAACGGTGACCGCTCAGTACAGGAAAAATATGAAGCTCCTGGAGAAGCAGGGACTGCACCGCGCAAGGAGAACGTAAGCATACGGGGAGGGGGAGCGCAGCGCTGCACGATATTTACCTCTCCTCGTTCCGGTGCGGCTCCGACATCAGCATCCTCTGGCTGTGATGCTCAGGTCAGAGGGCGCGGTGACGTTGTCAGTGCGCGCCCTCTGCTGAACGTCAGTGCTGAGGACGGAGCCGCACCCGAACGAGGAGCAGGTAAAAGTGCCGGGGTCCTGAGCAACGGAGAGGTGAGTATATGATTTTTTTTATCGCAGCCACAGCAAATGGGGCAAGTGACTGTATGGAGCATCTATATGGGGCCATAACGATTGTGCAGCACTATAAGGGGCAGTGTCTGTATGGAGCATCTGTATGGGGCCATAACGATTGTGCAGCACTATAAGGGGCAGGGACTGTATGGAGCATCTTTATGGGGCCATAATGATTGTGCAGCACTATAAGGGGCAATGACTGTATGGAGCATCTGTATGGGGCCATAACGATTGTGCAGCACTATAAGGGGCAATGACTGTATGGAGCATCTGTATGGGGCCATAACGATTGTGCAGCACTATAAGGGGCAGTGACTGGGTGGAGCATCTGTATGGGGCCATAATGATTGTGCAGCACTATAAGGGGCAGTGTCTGTATGGAGCATCTGTATGGGGCCATAACAATTGTGCAGCACCATAAGGGGCAGTGACTGTATGGATCATCTGTATGGGGCCATAATGATTGTGCAGCACTATAAGGAGCAGTGTCTGTATGGAGCATCTGTATGGGACCATAACGATTGTGCAGCACTATAAGGGGCAGTGAATGCATGGAGCATCTGTATGGAGCCATAATGGTTGTGCAGCACTATAAGGGGCAAGTATCTGTATGGAGCATATTATGGGGCCCTTATTACCCTTTATGCAGGATTATATGGGGCATATTTTAATATGGAGCATTTAATGGGGCCCATCAAACTTTATGGAGCATTATATGGGGCTCCTGATTCAATATGGATATTCAAAAACACTTAACCTACTGATGTCTCAATTAATTTTACTTTTATTGGTATCTATTTTTACTTTTGACACTTACCGGTAGCTGCTGCCTTTTCCACCCTAGGCTTATACTCAAGTCATTAAGTTTTCCCAGTTTTTTGTGGCAAAATTAGGGGGGTCGGCATATACTCGAGTCGGCTTATACTCGAGTATATATGGTATGTTATTCCAAAGTACAACTCCACTTGCAATAAATAAGCCCTTATAGAGCTATATCGATGAAAAAGTAAAAAAAGTTATGGGTCTTGGGAGAAGGGGAAGAAAAAATCAAAGCGCAAAAGTAGAAAATTGTAGGGTCATTCATTTTTGTATCCAGTCTACAATACAGCCTTAATTTCTGAATCTTAAATGATAATGTCAGAAGTTGGTGCTGATTTTAATTCCTTTACTTGCTTTTTGCTCAACATCTTAAAGGTTCTACATGCTGTGCATGCAAAGATTCTTGTCCTGACCTCCCTTACAAGGTAGTTTTGTTCTTAGGAATTTTACACATTGGAATTATTACTTGTGCCATTAATCAAGAGATAATTGTGTATAAGCATTCCAGGTTATGCAAAATATCTAAGATAATTAAGTCATGTCAAATGGCACAAACAATTGCTTTCTGTCATTGTTTTCACATCAACGCGCATTTGTGTTTTGTGTATTGCATTGCTGTCATACTTTTAGGGTATGTATCCACGTTCAGGATTGCATCAGGATTTGATCAGGATTTGATGCAGGTAAAACCTGCACCAAATCTGCACCTGAGGTCACTGGCAGGTCACCTGCATTTTTCATGCGTTTTTTGACGCGTTTTTTTTCATGCGGATTTGTGTGTGTTTTTGTAAGCTCAATAAAGATATACCAAAAAAGGGGGATGTCATTTCTTGTCCAACCTCTTCATGTACATACTCCATTGAAGAATAATGTTTACACGCAGACAGATGACAGATAACAGATAGATCGATAGATAGATAATAGATAGATAGATAACAGATATGGGATAGATAGATAGATAATAGATAGATCTATTATCTATTATCTATCTGTAAATATATCTATCGATAGATATATATATTATAGATAGCTATATATATATGTATATATGTATATATATATATACATATATATACATATATATATATATATATATCGATAAATAAATAATATATATATATGATAGATAGATAATAGATAGACACAATAGATAGATAGATAATACCAAGCCCAATGTTTAGTATATCTATGTATCTATAGATTTATCCATCTATAAATATATCTATAGATAGATTATCCATCTATCTATATAATCATCTAAGCGGTACTTCCGTCTGTTTGTCTGTCTGTCTTTCTGTCTGTAATGGAAATCCCGAGTCACTGATTGTTCGCAGCCGGTAGTCCGGCCACAAATTGGCCCCTCCCTACTCCCCATCCCAGACCAACAATTTTACTATTGATGCTGGCTATGCAGCATCAACAGTAAAAAGATATAATGGTAAAAGTAATAAAAAAATAAAAAATCATGCTATTCTGACCTTCCGTCGCCTCCGCAGCTTTCCCGCTCCTCCCGATGCTCTCGGCAGCTCCCGTTCCCAGAGATGCATTGCAAAATTACCCAGATGACTTAGCGGTCTCTGGCAAAGACCGCTAAGTCATCTGGGTAATTCGCAATGCATCTCTGGGAATGGAAGTTGCTGGCCACATCGCGAGGAGCGGGACAACGGAATGTGAGTATATAACTATTTTTTAATTTTCATTCTTTTTGTGGGCTGTTATTTATATGTGGCTGCTATATACTACGTGGCTGCGCTATCTACTGCATTGGCTGTGCTATATACTACATGGCTGTGTTATATACTACATTGGCTGTGCTATCTACTGTGTGGGCTGTGCTATATACTACGTGGGCTGTGTTATATACTACATTGATGTGCTATATACTATGTGGCTGTGCTATATACTACGTGGCTGTGCTGTTATGAACTGGTGAAAGATGAAAATACAAACACAGAGATGAAATAGGTTTAAGCAAAGTGAGGCCCGACTTACTGAATAGACCGAGGATAGGAAAGATAGCTTTGCGGTCAGCACAAAAACCTACAAACAACCACGCAGAGGGCGCAAAAAGACCCTCCGCACCGACTAACGGTACGGAGGTGCTCCCTCTGCGTCCCAGAGCTTCCAGCAAGCAAGAAAAACCAATATAACAAGCTGGACAGAAAAAATAGCAAACAAAAGGAACACAAGCAGAACTTAGCTTATGCAGTGAAGACAGGCCACAAAAACGATCCAGGAGAGAGCAAGACCAATACTGGAACATTGACTGGAGGCCAGGAACAAAGAACTAGGTGGAGTTAAATAGAGCAGCACCTAATGACTTAACCTCACACCTGAGGAAGGAAACTCAGAAGCCGCAGCCCCACTCACGTCCACCAAAGGAAGCTCAGAGAAAGAACCAGCCGCAGCACCACTCATGACCACAGGAGGGAGCTTGACCACAGAATTCACAACAGTACCCCCCCTTGAGGAGGGGTCACCGAACCCTCACCAGAGCCCCCAGGCCGACCAGGATGAGCCAAATGAAAGGCACGAACCAGATCGGCAGCATGAACATCAGAGGCAAAGACCCAGGAATTATCCTCCTGACCATAACCCTTCCACTTAACCAGGTACTGGAGTTTCCGTCTCGAAATACGAGAATCCAAAATCTTCACTATATACTCCAACTCCCCCTCAACCAAAACCGGGGCAGGAGGATCAACGGATGGAACCACAGGTGCCACGTATCTCCGCAACAATGACCTATGGAATACATTATGGATGGAAAAAGAAGCTGGAAGAGTCAAACGAAAAGACACAGGATTAAGAACCTCAGAAATCCTATACGGACCAATGAAACGAGGCTTAAACTTAGGAGAGGAAACTTTCATAGGAATATAACGAGACTACAACCAAACCAAGTCCTCAACACGAAGTCGGGGACCCACACAGCGCCTGCGGTTAGCGAAACGTTGAGCCTTCTCCTGGGACAATGTCAAATTGTCCACTACATGAGTCCAAATCTGCTGCAACCTGTCCACCACAGTATCCACACCAGGACAGTCTGAAGACTCAACCTGCCCTGAAGAGAAACGAGGATGGAAACCAGAATTGCAGAAAAACGGTGAAACCAGAGTAGCCGAGCTGGCCCGATTATTAAGGGCGAACTCAGCCAAAGGCAAAAAGGACACCCAATCATCCTGATCAGCAGAAACAAAACATCTCAGATATGTTTCCAAGGTCTGATTGGTTCGTTCAGTTTGGCCATTTGTCTGAGGATGGAAAGCCGAGGAAAAAGACAAATCAATGCCCATCCTAGCACAAAAGACTCGCCAAAACCTCGAAACAAACTGGGAACCTCTGTCAGAAACGATGTTCTCCGGAATGCCATGTAAACGAACCACATGCTGGAAAAACAATGGCACCAAATCAGAGGAGGAAGGCAATTTAGACAAGGGTACCAAATGGACCATCTTAGAGAAGCGATCACAAACCACCCAAATGACCGACATCTTTTGAGAGACGGGGAGATCCGAAATAAAATCCATAGAGATATGTGTCCAAGGCCTCTTCGGGACCGGTAAGGGCAAAAGCAACCCACTGGCACGAGAACAGCAGGGCTTAGCCCGAGCACAAATCCCACAGGACTGCACAAACGAACGCACATCCCGCGACAGAGACGGCCACCAAAAGGATCTAGCCACCAAATCTCTGGTACCAAAGATTCCAGGATGACCAGCCAACACCGAACAATGAACCTCATAGATAACTCTACTCATCCATTTATCAGGGACAAACAGTTTCTCCGCTGGGCAACGGTCAGGTCTATTAGCCTGAAATTTTTGCAGCACCCGCCGCAAATCAGGGGAGATGGCAGACAAAATTACCCCCTCTTTGAGAATACCCGCCGGCTCAGGCAACCCCGGAGAGTCGGGCACAAAACTCCTAGACAGGGCATCCGCCTTCACATTTTTAGAGCCCGGAAGGTACGAAACCACAAAGTCAAAACGGGAGAAAAACAGCGACCAACGAGCCTGTCTAGGATTCAACCGTTTGGCAGACTCGAGATACGTCAAGTTCTTGTGATCAGTCAAGACCACCACGCGATGCTTAGCTCCTTCAAGCCAATGACACCACTCCTCGAATGCCCACTTCATGGCCAGCAACTCTCGATTGCCAACATCATAATTACGCTCAGCAGGCGAAAACTTCCTGGAAAAGAAGGCACATGCTTTCATCACCGAGCCATCAGAACTTCTTTGCGACAAAACAGCCCCTGCTCCAATCTCAGAAGCATCAACCTCGACCTGGAACGGGAGCGAAACATCTGGTTGGCACAACACAGGGGCAGAAGAAAAACGATGCTTCAACTCCTGAAAAGCTTCCACAGCAGCAGAAGACCAATTGACCACATCAGCACCCTTCTTGGTTAAATCAGTCAGCGGTTTAGCAATACTAGAAAAATTATTGAGGAAGCGACGATAAAAATTAGCAAAGCATAGGAACTTTTGCAGACTCTTCAGAGATGTCGGCTGAGTCCAATCATAAATGGCCTGAACTTTAACAGGGTCCATCTCGATAGTAGAAGGGGAAAAAATGAAACCCAAAAATGAAACCTTCTGAACACCAAAGAGACACTTTGACCCCTTCACAAACAAAGAATTCGCACGCAGGACCTGGAACACCATTCTAACCTGCTTCACGTGAGACTCCCAATCATCCGAGAAGACCAAAATATCATCCAAGTATACAATCAGGAATTTATCCAGGTACTCTCGGAAGATGTCATGCATAAAGGACTGAAATACTGATGGAGCATTAGAAAGCCCGAATGGCATAACCAGGTACTCAAAATGGCCCTCGGGCGTATTAAATGCCGTTTTCCATTCATCGCCCTGTTTAATACGCACAAGATTATACACACCACGAAGATCTATCTTGGTGAACCAACAAGCCCCCTTAATCCGAGCAAACAAATCAGACAGCAGCGGCAAGAGGTACTGAAATTTGACTGTGATTTTATTTAGAAGGCGGTAATCAATACAAGGTCTCAGCGAACCATCCTTCTTGGCCACAAAAAAGAACCCTGCTCCCAATGGCGATGACGGCGGGCAAATATGACCCTTCTCCAAGGATTCCTTTACGTAACTCCGCATAGCGGCGTGCTCAGGCACAGATAAATTAAACAGTCGACCTTTAGGAAACTTACTACCAGGAATCAAATCGATAGCACAATCGCAATCCCTATGCGGAGGTAGGGCACTGGACTTGGGCTCATCAAATACATCCCGGTAATCCGACAAGAACTCTGGGACCTCTGAAGGGGTGGATGATGAAATAGACAGAAATGGAACATCACCATGTACCCCCTGACAACCCCAGCTGGACACAGACATAGACTTCCAATCTAATACTGGGTTATGGACTTGTAGCCATGGCAACCCCAACAGGACCACATCATGCAGATTCTGTAACACCAGAAAGCGAATATCCTCCTGATGCGCAGGAGCCATGCACATGGTCAGTTGGGTCCAGTACTGAGGCTTATTCTTGGCCAAAGGCGTAGCATCAATTCCTCTCAATGGAATAGGATACTGCAAGGGCTCTAAGGAAAACCCACAGCGCCTAGCAAACTCCAAGTCCATCAAATTCAGGGCAGCGCCTGAATCCACAAATGCCATGACAGAATAGGATGACAAAGAGCAGATCAAAGTAACGGACAAAAGAAATTTCGACTGTACCGTACCAATGGTGGCAGACCTAGTGAACCGCTTAGTGCGCTTAGGACAATCGGAAATAGCATGAGTGGAATCACCACAGTAAAAACACAGCCCATTCCGACGTCTGTGTTCTTGCCGTTCAGCTCTGGTCAAAGTCCTATCACATTGCATAGGTTCAGGTTTATACTCAGATAATACCGCCAAATGGTGCACAGTTTTACGCTCACGTAAGAGTCGATCGGTCTGAATGGCCAAAGACATAGACTCATTCAGACCAGCAGGCATAGGAAATCCCACCATGACATCCTTAAGGGCTTCAGAGAGACCCTTTCTGAAAATTGCTGCCAGCGCACATTCATTCCATTGAGTGAGCACAGACCACTTCCTAAACTTCTGACAATATATCTCTACCTCATCCTGACCCTGACACAGAGCCAGCAATTTTTTCTCTGCCTGATCCACTGAATTAGGTTCATCATAAAGCAATCCGAGCGCCAGAAAAAACGCATCAATATTACATAATGCCGGATCTCCTGGCGCAAGGGAAAATGCCCAGTCTTGAGGGTCACCACATAATAAAGAAATAATGATCTTAACTTGTTGAACTGGGTCACCAGAGGAGCGGGGTTTCAAAGCCAGAAACAGTTTGCCATTATTTTTGAAATTCAGAAACTTAGCTCTATCTCCAGAAAATAAATCAGGAATAGGAATTCTAGCTTCTAACATAGATTTCTGAACCATAATGTCTTGAATTTTTTGTACTCTTGCAGTGAGATTATCCACACAAGAAGACAGACCTTTAATGTCCATCACTACACCTGTGTCCTGAACCACCCAAATGTCTAGGTGAAAAGAAAGACAAAACACAGTGCAGAGAAAAAAAAATGGTCTCAGAACTTCTCTTTTCCCGCTATTGAGAAGCGGGAGGGTACTTTGGGCCTCCAGTACTGTTATGAACTGGTGATTCAGAAACACAATGGACCTGGTGGTTAAGAGCACACAAAGTGACCTGATAGTTACTAATAACATAGGACGAGCTCTGAGACGTGGGAACTCTGCTGACCGCAATCCCTAATCCTATCACACCACACTAGAGGTAGCCGTGGAGCGCTCCTGACCTGACCTGAAGATAGAAAAATAAGCCTACCTTGCCTCAGAGAAATCCCCCAAAGGAAAAGGCAGCCCCCCACATATAATGACTGTGAGTAAAGATGAAAATACAAACACAGAGATGAAATAGGTTTAAGCAAAGTGAGGCCCGACTTACTGAATAGACCGAGGATAGGAAAGATAGCTTTGCGGTCAGCACAAAAACCTACAAACAACCACGCAGAGGGCGCAAAAAGACCCTCCGCACCGACTAACGGTACGGAGGTGCTCCCTCTGCGTCCCAGAGCTTCCAGCAAGCAAGAAAAACCAATATAACAAGCTGGACAGAAAAAATAGCAAACAAAAGGAACACAAGCAGAACTTAGCTTATGCAGTGAAGACAGGCCACAAAAACGATCCAGGAGAGAGCAAGACCAATACTGGAACATTGACTGGAGGCCAGGAACAAAGATCTAGGTGGAGTTAAATAGAGCAGCACCTAACGACTTAACCTCGTCACCTGAGGAAGGAAACTCAGAAGCCGCAGCCCCACTCACATCCACCAAAGGAAGCTCATAGACAGAACCAGCCGCAGTACCACTCATGACCACAGGAGGGAGCTTGACCACAGAATTCACAACACTGTGCTATATACTACGCGGCTGTGCTATATACTATGTGGGCTGTGTTATATACTACATCGCTGTGCTATATACTACGTGGCTGTGCTATATACTACGTGGCTGTGCTATATACTATGTGGCTGCTATATACTACGTGGATGTGCTAGCTACTGCATGGGCTGTGTTATATACTACATCACTGTGCTATATACTACGTGGCTGTGTTATATACTACGTGGCTGTGCTATACACTATGTGGCTGTGCTATACACTACGCGGCTGCGCTATCTACTGTGTTGGCTGTGCTATATACTACGTGGCTGTGTTATATACTACATGGGCTGTGCTATATACTACGTCACTGTGCTATATATTACGTGGCTGTGCTATATACTACGTGGCTATGCTATATACTACACGGCTGGCAGCGACCAATCAGCGATATTGGCGCAGAATTTAACACAAACTCACAGCGTGACATACATACATACATACATACATATTCTAGAATACCGATGCGTTAAAATCAGGCCACCATCTAGTAGATACAGTATGTAATAGCAAAGCCGATGTTTATGAATGAATGTTTAATTTTAAAAAAATGAGAAAAAAAACGGTGTGGGCTCCCGTGCAATTTTCTTAACCAGAGGGGAAAGCCGACGGCCAGGGGCTAATATTTGTAGCCTGGGAAGGGGGTAATACCCATGGCCCCTCTCTAGGCTATAAATATCAGCCTGCACCTGTCTGCATAGACTTTACTGGCTATAAAGATAGGTGGACCCCCCAAAAAAGATGTGGGGTCCCCTATATTTTATAGCCAGAAAGGCTACGCAGACAGCTGTGGGCCGATATTCATAGCCTAGAGAAAGGCCATGGATATTAGCCCCCCCAGCTACAAATACCAGCCCCTAAGTGCCCCAGAAATGGCGCATCCATATGATGTGCCAATTCCGGCACTTAGCCCCTCTCTTCCTACTCCCATGTAGTGGTGGGATATGGGGTAATAAAGGGTTAATGTCACCTTGCTATTGTAAGGTGACATTAAGCCGGGTTAATAATGGAGAGGCGTCAATAAGACGCCTCTCCATTATTAATCCTAGAGTAGTGAAAGAGTTAAAAAGCAAAATAAAGACACAGCCAGAAAAAAGTATTTTATTATTCTTAATTTAACCATACTTACCATACTCGTTCACCTGCAAAAAATTAAAAATAACTAACCGTATACTACTTGTCCACCATAGTCCAATTAATAACGAGTGTCCCACGACGAACTCCTCTATAGAACAGTGACATCTGGTGATGTCATTGCTCTATAGGCCCTCCAGTGACATACTGACAGGAGACAATGGCTCCTGCAGTGCATCACTGAGGTTACTTCAGTTCAGGGTCTCACTTTATGGCATTGCTGCATGGGAACTTTCTCACACAGCAGTACCACAAATGAGACTAGGGAATATTTTTTAAAGTGGCGGAGGAATACAGTGTGGAAGTATACCTGCCTTCATTGTATCCCTGGAGCCCCTGGAGAGCGGTCGCATCAGCTGATGCTCTCCAAGGGAGATCGTCGTGGGATACTCATTTTAGTTGGATTTCTGTGGATCAGGGAGTATAGTGTTTGTTTATTATTTTAATATTTTTTACAGATGACACTGGCTTCGGGATCAAAGTGTCAAGTGATGGTGAGTATGTAATCTATGTTTAATGTACTGTAGGTCTATATGTATGTAGTGTATGTATGTGTTGTGTGGTGTATGTTGCATGTTGTATGGTGCATGTTGCATGTTGTCACATGTTGTTGCATGTTGCAGGTCACATGTTGTCGCATGTTGCATGTTGCATGTCACATATTGCATGATGCATGTCGCATGTTGTTGCATGTTGTCGCATGTTACATGTCGCATGTTGTCGCATGTTGCATGTTGTCACATGTTGTTGCATGCTGTTGCATGTCACATGTCGTTGCATGTTGCATGTTACATGTAGCATGTTGTTGCATGTGGCGTGTTGCATGCTGCATGTTGAATGTCACATGTTGTTGCATGTCTCATGTTGCATGCCGTTGCATGTCGTTGCATGTCACATGTTGTTGCATGTTGTCGCATGTTGTTGCATGTATGTCGCATGTTGTGGCATGTCTCATGTTGTATGTCGTCGGCGTCTCATGTCGCATGTCATTGCATGTTGTCGTAGGTTGTCACATGGTGTTGTATGTCACATGTTGTCACATGTTGCATGTTGTTGCATGTCACATGTTGCATGTTACATATTGTTGCATGTTGTTGCATGTCGCTGCATGTTGCATGTTGTTTGTTGTCGCATGTCGCATGTTGTTGCATGTTGCATGTTACATGTCATTGCATGTTGCATGTAGCATGTTGCATCTCGCATGTCACATGTTGTTGCATGTCATATGTTGCATGTTGCATGTCGGATGTTGTCGCATGTATCATGTTGTCGCATGTTGTTGCATGGTGTATGTTGTATGGTGTATAGTGTATGTTGTGTGGTGTATGTGCACAAAGTGTAGACGAGTCCAGCTCTGCTACATCTGGATGCCTGACATCTAGATGTAGCAGAGCCAGTAGATGATCGCCAGAGATAACTCTCCAGCAATCACCTACACTACAGCATTCTTGCAAACAGCTGATCAGCTGTTTGCGAGAACCAGACTAGTGACCGGAGATAAGTCCTGGTCACATGCACGGCAGTTCTCATGATAACATAAGTTATCGCGAGAACTGAAGTGGATGAGGGACTTCCAGCAGCGGGACAGGTGAGCCAGCAGACATGCCCAGTAAACTACATTTACGTGGTTTGTACGCATGTGACTAATCATTAAATGTGATTTTATTGCATCTAATGATAGTGTATGGTAAATTTACTGCGCGGAGACGGAGCATCGCCGCCTTGTAAACAGACATGCTGCATTCTGAAAAGACGCGCCGCATATCCATTTACGCGGGTCTGCTACCTGCGTGTTTTACTGCCTAGTGGAGACAGGATTTCATGAAATCCCCTCCACTATGCTGTAACATCTGGATGCTGCGTGTTTGATGCTGTGGCTCTACGCAGCGTCAAACACTCAGTGTTTCCTGAACGTGGAAACATACCCGTAATCCTATTAATAAAAAAAGGATTGCAGCTTACAGTATTAGAAATCATATAAATCACATACCGAAGAGGTGCTTAGAAGAGTGAAATTAAGAAAAATGTTTAAAAAAAATATACAGTGGGGCAAAAAAGTATTTAGTCAGTCAGCAATAGTGCAAGTTCCACCACTTAAAAAGATGAGAGGCGTCTGTAATTTACATCATAGGTAGACCTCAACTATGGGAGACAAACTGAGAAAAAAAAATCCAGAAAATCACATTGTCTGTTTTTTGAACATTTTATTTGCATATTATGGTGGAAAATAAGTATTTGGTCAGAAACAAACAATCAAGATTTCTGGCTCTCACAGACCTGTAACTTCTTCTTTAAGAGTCTCCTCTTTCCTCCACTAATTACCTGTAGTAATGGCACCTGTTTAAACTTGTTATCAGTATAAAAAGACACCTGTGCACACCCTCAAACAGTCTGACTCCAAACTCCACTATGGTGAAGACCAAAGAGCTGTCAAAGGACACCAGAAACAAAATTGTAGCCCTTCACCAGGCTGGGAAGACTGAATCTGCAATAGCCAACCAGCTTGGAGTGAAGAAATCAACAGTGGGAGCAATAATTAGAAAATGGAAGACATACAAGACCACTGATAATCTCCCTCGATCTGGGGCTCCACGCAAAATCCCACCCCGTGGGGTCAGAATGATCACAAGAACGGTGAGCAAAAATCCCAGAACCACGCGGGGGGACCTAGTGAATGAACTGCAGAGAGCTGGGACCAATGTAACAAGGCCTACCATAAGTAACACACTGTGCCACCATGGACTCAGATCCTGCAGTGCCAGACGTGTCCCACTGCTTAAGCCAGTACATGTCCGGGCCCGTCTGAAGTTTGCTAGAGAGCATTTGGATGATCCAGAGGAGTTTTGGGAGAATGTCCTATGGTCTGATGAAACCAAACTGGAACTGTTTGGTAGAAACACAACTTGTCGTGTTTGGAGGAAAAAGAATACTGAGTTGCATCCATCAAACACCATACCTACTGTAAAGCATGGTGGTGGAAACATCATGCTTTGGGGCTGTTTCTCTGCAAAGGGGCCAGGACGACTGATCCGGGTACATGAAAGAATGAATGGGGCTATGTATCGTGAGATTTTGAGTGCAAACCTCCTTCCATCAGCAAGGGCATTGAAGATGAAACGTGGCTGGGTCTTTCAACATGACAATGATCCAAAGCACACCGCCAGGGCAACGCAGGAGTGGCTTCGTAAGAAGCATTTCAAGGTCCTGGAGTGGCCTAGCCAGTCTCCAGATCTCAACCCTATAGAAAACCTTTGGAGGGAGTTGAAAGTCCGTGTTGCCAAGCGAAAAGCCAAAAACATCACTGCTCTAGAGGAGATCTGCATGGAGGAATGGGCCAACATACCAACAACAGTGTGTGGCAACCTTGTGAAGACTTACAGAAAACGTTTGACCTCTGTCATTGCCAACATAGGATATATTACAAAGTATTTAGATGAAATTTTGTTTCTGACCAAATACTTATTTTCCACCATAATATGCAAATAAAATGTTAAAAAAACAGTCAATGTGATTTTCTGGATTTTTTTTTCTCAGTTTGTCTCCCATAGTTGAGGTCTACCTATGATGTAAATTACAGACGCCTCTCATCTTTTTAAGTGGTGGAACTTGCACTATCGCTGACTGACTAAATACTTTTTTGCCCCACTGTATATATATATAAATAAATGGATTTTGATATTGTGGAATCTCGGAAAATCTGTTTTATGAAAATCAATTAACACATGATGTAAAAGATATAAATATAAAGAAATTGAAAATCCAGAAGTGCCATTATTTGTTCCTCACACCTCCATCAAAAATGGTAATAAAAAAGCAATCAAAATATTGTATACACGTATGACTGATTCTAAAAAAAAAGCTACATCAAAAACAAGCTCTTATTCAGCTCAATTAATGACACATATTTTAAAGATGTCAGAAAATGGCATGACAAACCAAGTATTTTTCACAAATAATTTTTTTTAAATAATGAAAGCAAATGAAAAAAATTATACAAGTTTTATATTGTTGCAATGTAACTGACTAGCTGAATCAGGTTGCAGATATTTTTTACTAAACACTGCAAAAAATAAAACTTAAAAACCTGCTGTAAACTTGCTTTTTGTTCATAATTTTACAATTTTAAACTGCAACTTGGCCTGCAAAAAACAAGCCCACATATGGCCATGTCAACAAAAAATAAAAGGATGACTCTTGAAATAAAATGATGAAATAATCAAGCAAAAACAAAGGCGCAGAAATTGTCTACAAAGTGAACTAACCATGGTATACTTTTTGTAATAACAATGAAAATCATTTAATGTAAATTGATTTACATGTACATCTACAGCTCTGGCAAAAATTAAGAGACCACTGCAAAATGTTCAGTTCGTCAGATTTTTCTCTTTATAGGTATATTTTTGAGTAAAATGTAAATTGTTCTTTAAGTCTATAAACTTCTGAAAACATGTCTCCGAATTTCCAAGCAAAACATTTTGTATTTTTTTTCTGAAAGGAGAAATAGTAAAAAATAAAAAACATGGCAAGCAGTGGATGGCAGTGGAGGGAGAACTTTCGCCTCTACCCCTGAGACCACTTCTATTGACCTATACTGGGAAGCACCCACCCCCTACACCCTAATCTGCTCACCCGAGCACTTATCAAGATTTGGGAGAAAACATACAATATTCTCTTACCTCCTTCATCCCCACTATTAACACTTTCAGATATACTGACCCAATCAATTAAAATTACAACCGAAAAGGGAAAGCAGCAGACAACAAATAACATACCCACAGACCAATTAATATCTGATGGGGGTGCTCCTTCCGCTGTCAGATATTCATAAAGTGCCGGGCCACTCGAGCCTCAATTTCATACAATACTCTACTCTGAAAGAGTCACTGAAACAACTACATTACAATGCAGATTTGACTCGAAATCCCACATCATTTGAAGCTTTATGTGCTAAATCAACTAGACCCTCGAAAGTACTCTCCACAATCTGTCAAGCACTTCTGTCCGAAGACCTTTGTTTAAAAAGAGCCTTTATAACAAGATGGAAAAAAGATCTGGGTTACACATTTACAAAAGCACAAGTGTTACATATTTACAAACATTCTCATGGCCCAACAAATTGTGTGACAACCCAGGAAAAATCATATAAAATAGTATCTCGGTAGTATTTTGCACAGACGCTTATTAGGACTTGGAAAGCAAATTCTCAATCTACATGTTGGAGATGTGAAAATTAAAATGGAGATTATATACACCTGTGGTGGTCATGCTTGATTTTATGGCGTTTTTCGTCATTGGTAAAGGCAGTTGTTCAGGACACTAACGGAAAAAAACCTGAAACTGACACCAGAGATATCACTGTTAAATTTTCCGGTGTTGCCTGATTACCTGCGTGCCTCCACTCTAGCCCACAATATTTTAGCTGCTGCAAAACTTTTAATACCTACATGCTGGAAGTCAACTAACATACCCTCATACTCTCAACTACTACTGAAAATAGATCAAATATACCGAATGGCTGAATTGGTGGCCTCAGTGAATCATTCGCAAATAACCTTCAAGGAGATCTGACGCCCTTGGTTTCATTTTCGGTCTAGTGGTCATGTGATAAATATTGGATTATCGTAAACATTACTTGGTGCAACACTATGATGCCCCCATTCCCTCCCCTCCCTATTCCCCCTCTAACTCTAGTTTCAATTTCTTATACTATATCTTCAAAGTTATATTTCTCTTTCTCTTTGTTGTCAATATTTAGCTGACAGGTCACATTAGTGCCCTGCCATATAGTTAAACTATCTCACATGCAGTGTGACCAAAAGAATAAAGATGATCACCACTATGGTACTCATATATAAAAAACTATTTTATTGAATTCAAAGATTAAAATATTTAAATGTAAAAAACAGTAACCAACATGTAAAAAAGGGAATAGAATCCACAAAAAAGGGACAACGCTGCCATAGGCTACCTAACAACCATCGGGATAAACACTAGTACACAGACATGAAGGTAACCCACTAGTAAGAACTGCCTAGGTGTATGGCTAGAGGATAGTGTCAGAAATAGTGAAGGTACTGCTGCAATAGCCTACAACAATGTGCGCATGACCTAATAGGAGACACTCCTAGCCATCCTGCTCGGGGCTCCTACACGGGGCGCACAGTATAGGTATACATTTTTGTTATTTACATCTCCCACTTTTCTTATGCCATATAAGGTTCTGGCTAATTATTCTTTGCGAGCAGGATGGCTAGGAGTGTCTCCTATTAGGTCATGCGCACATTGTTGTAGGCTATTGCAGCAGTACCTTCACTATTTCTGACACTATCCTCTAGCCATACACCTAGGCAGTTCTTACTAGTGGGTTACCTTCATGTCTGTGTACTAGTGTTTATCCCGATGGTTGTTAGGTAGCCTATGGCAGCGTTGTCCCTTTTTTGTGGATTCTATTCCCTTTTTTACATGTTGGTTACTGTTTTTTACATTTAAATATTTTAATCTTTGAATTCAATAAAATTGTTTTTTTTATATATATGAGTACCATAGTGGTGATCATCTTTATTCTTTTGGTCACACTGCATGTGAGATATTTATGTACAGTGGGTACTATGACCCCCATATAGGAGGGATGTGTACTATATTGATGTGAGCAAACATTTGTGAATATATCATATAGTTAAACTGTCAGATACCAAGACTAATGGCTAATAATTTGATTGAAACTATTATTGTATTTGTTGACAATGCAGAAGAATCATTTGATTTCTACCAAATGTGTGTTAGGGCTAGCGGAACGCACCAAATACAAAGACAGATAGAGTATGGTGCGTTCGCAGCCCGGGGTCCACCGTGCAGAGATGGAACCTGCTGCCAAGTAATGACGGACTATATGGCGGTACTCATAAGTATACACACGTGGGTTAAACTTCACCCAGCGTGAAGGAAGCGATCCTGTTGCGTCACAGGATCGCGGTACCGCACATAGAGCGCGAGCAAGTAGTCAGCAAACTCAACCCCAACTAGGATTGAAGTCCGATTAGACCCTTGCTGGCACAACACCGCAACTGTGTGTGTAAGGAAACTGAGTAACAATATTAGGGCACAAGAGTGCATGCGGTGCCGCACTGACGAATGCCACTAACCACCCAGGCTTGGGTAAGGAAAGCACAGAGGAAGTGCACGGCGCAATACTGGCGGTCACAGCAACTGGACGCTGTAACGTGTGATTCGTGCTGTAGGATAAGTCGGGCGCTAGATAGCAACCATACACCTTCCGCGAACAGACATTCAATAGGGAAAGGGTATCCAAGGACGACTTGCACTCACAACAAACACACATATGCAAATGTACACTAGCGCATGGCCGTGCGGTCATGCGCAGTTTATATAGTTGCAGCACAGGAAGTGGCCACAGAATCTTTGCCCTTCCAAGACCTGCCAAGAGGACCAATGGAATGTGCTGCAGGGCCTGAGCATATGAGCCCCGATCTCCAACGGGAGATCTTGCCCTGGGCATGCTCAGTGTGTGCAGACAAGGACTTAGTCCCAGAGAAGTCTACTCGCTGCTGACCAGCACTGGCTTTAATGGCAGAAGCTGAAGAAGCAGCAGTAACTCTCTGTACAGAGTGAGACTGAGCAAGACGCTGGGACCGACGTCCCTGCTGAGCAGACTCCACTGCGGCTGGATAAGAATGGGAGACCGCAGCGGAGATGGCTCGAGATTCCCCCTGTGCAGAAGCGGGAACTCGAGACCTAACATTACCCCCCCTCCTAGGGCCCCCCTCCTTGGGCCTCGCTACGCTCGAAGGCAGCAATGAGCTGTGGGGCCCGAATGTTTTCAGCAGGCTCCCATGACCTGTCCTCTGGGCCATAACCCTTCCAATCGGGTTTCAAGAGGGACACATGAAAGGTGTCGGTGATACCCAAGCGTGGAGGAAGAGCCAAACGGTAGACCACAGGATTAACCTGTTCGAGAACCTTGAAGGGACCCAAGTAGCGAGGAGCAAACTTAGTGGACTCAACTCGCAGCCTGATGTTACGGGCGGAGAGCCACACCAAGTCGCCAGGAGCAAAGGTCGGAGCGGGGCGCCGATGAATGGCGGAGGACCTCATTCTCTCCTTGGAGGCCCGAATGGCATCCTGCGTGCGGTCCCAAATGTCCCGTGCCTCCACAGCCCAGTCTGCCACCCTGGAGTCAGCAGAAGACACAGGCATGGGCACAGGAACACGCGGATGCTGGCCGTAATTTAGGAGGAATGGAGTCTGACCGGTGGAGTCGGCTACGGCATTGTTAAGTGCAAACTCTGCCCACGGTAGCAAGGATGCCCAGTCATCCTGCCTGGCAGAAACAAAATGTCGTAAATATGTGACCAAGGTCTGGTTGGCCCTCTCTACCAACCCATTCGTCTCGGGATGATATGCCGAAGAGAGATTCAACTCAATACTGAGTAGACGACAAAGCTAGGGTTGAGCGAAACGGGTCGTTCATTTTCAAAAAGTCGCCGACTTTTGGCAAAGTCGGGTTTCATGAAACCCGATCCGACCCCTGTGCGGGGTCGGCCATGCGGTACGCGACTTTCGCGCCAAAGTCGCGTTTCAATGACGCGAAAAGCGCCATTTCTCAGCCAATGAAGGTAAACGCAGAGTGTGGGCAGCGTGATGACATAGGTCCTGGTCCCCACCATCTTAGAGAAGGGCATTGCAGTGATTGGCTTGCTGTCCGCGGCGTCACAGAGGCTATAAAGGGGCGTTCCTGCCGACCGCCATGTTACTGCTGCTGATCTGAGCTTAGGGAGACGTTGCTGCCGCTTCGTCAGAAGCGGGGATAGCGTTAGGCAGGGTCCATTAACCACCAAACCGCTTGTGCTGTAGCGATTTCCACAGCCCAACACCACCTTCGGTGTGCAGGGACAGTGGAAGCTACATTTTTTTTTTTCCTCAGCGCTGTAGCTCATTGGGCTGCCCTAGAAGGCTCCCTGATAGCTGCATTGCTGTGTGTACGCCGCTGTGCAAACCAACTGCTTTTTTCAAAGCACAAATCCTCTTGTTCCTTCCTTTCTGCACAGCTATCTTGTTTGTTTGTCCACACTTTTTATTTAATTTGTGCATCAGTCCACTCCTTATTGCTGCCTGCCATACCTGGCTGAGATTACTGCAGGGAGATAGTAATTGAAGGACAGTTCCTTTTTTTTTTTTTTTTGTGGGAGATTAAAGGGAACCTGTCACCTGAATTTGGCGGGACTGGTTTTGGGTCATATGGGCGGAGTTTTCGGGTGTTTGATTCACCCTTTCCTTACCCGCTGGCTGCATGCTGGCTGCAATATTGGATTGAAGTTCATTTTCTGTCCTCCATAGTACACGCCTGCACAAGGCAAGATTGCTTTGCGCAGGCATGTACTATGGAGGACAGAGAATGAACTTTAATCCAATATTGCAGCCAGCATGCAGCCAGCGGGTAAGGAAAGGGTGAATCAAACACCCGAAAACTCCGCCCATATGACCCAAAACCAGTCCCGCCAAATTCAGGTGACAGAGTCCCTTTAAGATTGGCATTTCTGCTAGAGTGCCATCCCTGTCTGTGTCATCTCTCACTCAGTGGGCCATAGAAAGCCTATTTATTTTTTTGCTTGATTTGGGTTCTAAAATCTACCTGAAAAAATCACTACATCAATCAGTGGGAGAAAAATATTGGCCTCAGGGCTTGTGTGCCACTCCTTACTCCTGTGTGTGCCATCTCTCACTCAGTGGGCCATAGAAAGCCTATTTATTTTTTTGCTTGATTTGGGTTCCAAAATCTACCTGAAAAAATCACAACATCAATCAGTGGGAGAAAAATATTGGCCTCAGGGCTTGTGTGCCACTCCTGACTCCTGTGTGTGCCATCTCTCACTCAGTGGGCCATAGAAAGCCTATTAATTTTTTTGCTTGATTTCGGTTCTAAATCTAAATAAATACCTGAAAAAATCAATAAATCAATCAGTGGGAGATTAATATTGGCATTTGGGCTTGTGTGCCAGTCCTAAGCGTGCCATCTCTCTCTCTCAGATAGTGGGCCATAGAAAGCCTATTTATTATTTTTTTTATTGGGTTTATAAATTTTCCCTGGAAAAAAAAAAAAAGTGGGAGATTAATATTGGCCTCTGGGCTTGTGTGCCAGTCATGAGCGTGCCATCTCTCTCACAAATAGTGGGCCATAGAAAGCCTATTTATTTTTTTGGTTGATTTGGGTTCTAAATTCTACCTGAAAAAATCAATAAATCAATCAGTGGGAGATTAATATTGGCCTTTGGGCTTGTGTGCCAGTCCTAAGCGTGCCATCTCTCTCTCTCAGATAGTGGGCCATACAAAGCCTATTTATTATTTTTTTTATTGGGTTTATAAATTTTCCCTGGAAAACAAAAAAAAAGTGGGAGATTAATATTGGCCTCTGGGCTTGTGTGCCAGTCCTGAGCGTGCCATCTCTCTCACAAATAGTGGGCCATAGAAAGCCTATTTATTTTTTGGGTTGATTTGGGTTCTAAATTCTACCTGAAAAAATCAATAAATCAATCAGTGGGAGATAAATATTGGCCTCTGGGCTTGTGTGCCACTCCTGACTCCTGGGTGCGTCATCTCTCACTCAGTGGGCCCTAGAAAGCCTATTTTTTGTTTTATTTGTTTTCTAAATTCTCCCTGAAAAAATTATTTTATTTTATTTGGTTTCTAAATTATTCCTGAAAAAAATCATTTTTTTTGTATTTTTTTTTTCTAAAGTCTCCCTGAAAAAAAAAAAATAATCAAATCAGTGGGAGATTAATATTGCCCTTTCTGCTTGTGTGCCAGTCTTGACTCCTGGGTGTGCCATCTCTCTCTCTCTCCAATTGTGGGCCATAGAAAGCCTATTAATTTTTTTGCTTGATTTGGGTTCCAAAATCTACCTGAAAAAATCACTAAATCAATCAGTGGGAGATAAATATTGGCCTCTGGGCTTGTGTGCCACTCCTGACTCCTGTGTGCGTCCTCTCTCACTCAGTGGGCCCTACAAAGCCTATTTTTTTTTTATTTGTTTTCTAAATTCTCCCTGAAACAATCATTTTATTTTATTTTGTTTCTAAATTCTTCCTGAAAAATTCATTTTTTTGTATTTTATTTTTCTAAAGTCTCCCTGAAAAAAAAAAAAAAATCAAATCAGTGGGAGATTAATATTGCCCTTTCTGCTTGTGTGCCAGTCTTGACTCCTGGGTGTGCCATCTCTCTCTCTCTACAATTGTGGGCCATAGAAAGCCTATTAATTTTTTTGCTTGATTTGGGTTCCAAAATCTACCTGAAAAAATCACTAAATCAATCAGTGGGAGATAAATATTGGCCTCTGGGCTTGTGTGCCACTCCTGACTCCTGTGTGCGTCCTCTCTCACTCAGTGGGCCCTACAAATCCTATTTTTTTTATTTGTTTTCTAAATTCTCCCTGAAACAATCATTTTATTTTATTTTGTTTCTAAATTCTTCCTGAAAAATTCATTTTTTTGTATTTTTTTTTCTAAAGTCTCCCTGAAAAAAAAAAAAATCAAATCAGTGGGAGATTAATATTGCCCTTTCTGCTTGTGTGCCAGTCTTGACTCCTGGGTGTGCCATCTCTCTCTCTCTCCAATTGTGGGCCATAGAAAGCCTATTAATTTTTTTGCTTGATTTGGGTTCCAAAATCTACCTGAAAAAATCACTAAATCAATCAGTGGGAGATAAATATTGGCCTCTGGGCTTGTGTGCCACTCCTGACTCCTGTGTGCGTCCTCTCTCACTCAGTGGGCCATAGAAAGCCTATTTTTTTTTTTATTTGTTTTCTAAATTCTCCCTGAAACAATCATTTCATTTTATTTGGTTTATAAATTCTTCCTTAAAAAATCATTTTTTTTTATTTTTTTTTTTTTTATAAAGTCTCCCTTTTAAAAAAAAAAAACAAATCAGTGGGAGATTAATATTTACATTTGCGCTTCAGTGACAGTCCTGCGTGTGTGGCATCTCTCTCATTTGTTGCCACAAACAACAGAGTGTGTAACATTGTGCCTGATTTTCGTTGTGGTCTCACCCACCTCTAAAGGGGTAGCTAAATCATACTGAAGTTATAGGTCACCGTGTAAGTTGTGTGACAGCAACAAATACCGTTAGTTTGGTAACATTTTTAAAACAATGAGGAAGTCTGGTGGAAGAGGTCGTGGCCGGGGGCGTTCATTGTCAGCTGGTAATGAGGGTAGTGGTAGTGGTGGAGCATCAGGTGGTCGTGGGAAAAAAAATATTGCACCTAAGTCTGGAGCTGTGGAGCCAGGTTCGTCGTCTGGCTACACAAGGCCTCGAACGCTCCCTTTTCTGGGAGTAGGAAAACCGCTTTTAAAGCCGGAGCAGCAAGAGCAAGTTTTGGCTTATCTTGCTGACTCAGCCTCTAGCTCTTTTGCCTCCTCTCGTGAAACTGGTAAAAGTAAAAGCAGCGCGTCGTTAGTGGATGTTCACGGTCAGGGACAAGTCGCTTCCTTGTCCTCTTCAGCAAAAACAACAACAGAGAAGAATGCAGCAGGCGACACAACGGGTTACTCCATGGAGCTCTTTACACATACCGTCCCTGGCTTAGAAAGTGAAGCAGTTAACAGTCCATGCCCATTACAAGTTGAATCTGACATGGAGTGCACTGATGCACAGCCACAGCCAGACTACTATGCTGGTCCTTTGACTCAGACCACAACATTGCCCTCGCAGGGTGCTGATCAAGAATCAGACCCTGATGAGACTATGTTGCCCCATCACGAACGCTATACCACCGACCGACACGGTGACACAGACGAAGTTGCACACGAGCTACAAGAAGAGGTAATAGATGACCCAGTTCTTGACCCCGATTGGCAGCCATTGGGGGAACAGGGTGCAGGCGGCAGCAGTTCTGAAGCGGAGGAGGAGGGGCCGCAGCAGGCATCAACATCGCAACCGGTTCCATCTGCCGGGCCCGTATCTTGCCCAAAACGCGTGGCAAAGTCAAAACCTGTTGGAGGACAGCGTGGCCATCTGGTTAAAGCTCAGTCTGCAATGCCTGAAAAGGTATCCGATGCTAGAAAGAGTGCAGTCTGGCATTTTTTTTAAACAACATCCAATTGATCAGCGCAAAGTCATCTGTCAAAAATGTTCAACTACCTTAAGCAGAGGGCAGAATCTGAAAAGTCTCAATACAAGTTGCATGCATAGACATTTAACCACCATGCATTTGCAAGCTTGGACTAACTACCAAACGTCCCTTACGGTTGTAGCACCCTCGGCCAATGAAGCTAGTCATCAACGCAACATCCCTTCCGGCAGTGTAGGGCCACCATTTTCTGCACCACCTGCAGTATCTGTGCAGGTTTCTTTGCCAGGCCAAAGCAGTCAGGGTCAGGGAATCACCAGTTTTGTAGTAGGAAACACTGCATCTAGGGCACCGGCGGCAACAATACCATCTCCCACCGTCTCTCAGTCTGCCATGTCCACCGGCATCCCCGCTAGTTCCACGATCTCCAGCTCTCCAGTCCAGCTCACCCTACATGAGACTATGGTTAGAAAAAGGAAGTACTTAGCCTCGCATCCGCGTACACAGGGTTTGAACGCCCACATAGCTAGACTAATCTCGTTAGAGATGATGCCCTACCGGTTAGTTGAAAGCTAAGCTTTCAAAGCCCTGATGGACTACACTGTACCACGCTATGAGCTACCCAGTCGACACTTTTTTTCCAGAAAAGCCATCCCAGCCCTCCACCAGCATGTTAAAGAGCGCATCGTCCATGCACTCAGGCAATCTGTGAGCACAAAGGTGCACCTGACAACAGATGCATGGACCAGTAGGCATGGCCAGGGACGTTACGTGTCCATCACGGCACACTGGGTAAATGTGGTGGATGCAGGGTCCACAGGGGACAGCAAGTTTGGGACAGTTCTGCCTAGCCCACGGTCTAGGAAACAGTTGGCTGTAGCCGTTCGCACCCCCTCCTCCTCCTCCTCGTCCTCCTGCAGAAGCGAGACCTCGTCCACAGACCGCAGTCGCACAACCACTCCATCCGCAGCTGCCACTGTTGCACACCAGGTCTCCCATTATGGGGCAGCTACTGGCAAACATCAGCAGGCTGTATTGGCTATGAAGTGTTTGGGCGACAACAGACACACCGCTGAAGTTCTGTCCGAGTTCTTGCAGAAAGAAACGCAGTCGTGGCTGGGCACTGTAGATCTTGAGGCAGGCAAGGTAGTGAGTGATAACGGAAGGAATTTCATGGCTGCCATCTCCCTTTCCCAACTGAAACACATTCCTTGCCTGGCTCACACCTTAAACCTGGTGGTGCAGTGCTTCCTGAAAAGTTATCCGGGGTTATCCGACCTGCTCCTCAAAGTGCGTGGACTTTGCTCACATATCCGCCGTTCGCCCGTACACTACAGCCGTATGCAGACCTATCAGCGTTCTTTGAACCTTCCCCAGCATCGCCTAATCATAGACGTTGCAACAAGGTGGAACTCAACACTGCACATGCTTCAGAGACTGTGTGAACAGAGGCGGGCTGTTATGTTTTTGTGGGAGGATACACATACACGGGCAGGCAGTAGGATGGCAGACATGGAGTTGTCAGGTGTGCAGTGGTCGAAGATTCAAGACATGTGTCAAGTCCTTCAGTGTTTTGAGGAATGCACACGGCTGGTTAGTGCAGACAACGCCATAATAAGCATGAGCATCCCCCTAATGCGTCTGCTGATGCAAAGTTTGACGCACATAAAGGATCAGGCGTCTGCAGCTGAGGAAGAGGAAAGCCTTGATGACAGTCAGCCATTGTCTGGCCAGGGCAGTGTACAGGACGAGATAGCGGGCGAACAGGAGGAGGAGGACGAGGAGGATGATGGGGATGATTATATTTTTAATGAGGAAGCTTTTCCGGGGCCAGTGGAAATTGTTGGCGCGGCAAGGCCGGGTTCTGGTTTTTGGAGGGACACAAGTGACGTGGATTTGCCTGAAACTGCCCCTCAACCAAGCACAACCACAGATTTGAGAACTGGAACTTTGGGCCACATGGCGGATTATGCCTTACAAATCCTCAAAAGGGACACACGCATAACAAAAATGATGAACGATGACGATTACTGGTTGGCCTGCCTCCTTGATCCTCGCTATAAAGGCAAATTGCAAAATATAATGCCACATGAGAACTTGGAACTAATATTAGCAACCAAACAATCAACTCTTATTGACCGTTTGCTTCTGGCATTCCCTGCACACAGCGCCCGTGATCGTTCTAACACGAGCTGCAGGGGCCAGCAGACCAGAGGTGTTAGAGGGGCAGAAATCAGAAGTGGCGTTGGCCAGAGGGGTTTTCTGACCAGGTTGTGGAGTGATTTTGCTATGACCGCAGACAGGACAGGTACTGCAGCATCAATTCAAAGTGACAGGAGACAACATTTGTCCAGTATGGTTACTAACTATTTTTCATCCCTTATCGACGTTCTCCCTCAACCGTCATTCCCATTTGATTACTGGGCATCAAAATTAGACACCTGGCCAGAATTGGCAGAATATGCATTGCAGGAGCTTGCTTGCCCGGCAGCTAGTGTCCTATCAGAAAGAGTATTCAGTGCTGCAGGTTCAATACTAACAGAAAAAAGGACTCGTCTGGCTACCCAAAATGTAGATGATCTAACCTTCATTAAAATGAACCACAACTGGATTTCGAAATCTTTTGCCCCACCTTGCCCGGCTGACACCTAGCTTTCCTATGTAAAGGTCTTGCCTGTGGACTATTCTGAACGACTTTTCCAATCTCGTAATTTGCAGCACCTGATTGTCCAGCATCCGACATGTTAACACCTCCCTAAATGGCCAAAGTCCCCACACGGGGCCGTGGGATCGCCACTTGGCGCCAGCACCCGTGAGAGTACTGTTTGTCTGAAGAGGTGGGTGTGCCCACTTTTGGTCGACGGCACTGCCACTAGGTCCCTCATAGTACAATAAAGTGTCTGGCGGTGGTGGTGCGCACCCAACGTCAGACACACCGTTGTAATATGAGGGGCCCTGGGCCTGTACCACCGGCCACAAGACAGTCCCCCCCCCAGGTCAAACAGTGCTCTATGACTTGCAAAATTTTCTCTCACAGCTCCACCAATGTTTAGTCTATGCTTGACATCCTTCAATGCCTGGCACTGTCAATACCATTGTATTGACATTTTTCTTATGTTAGGCCTTCGAAGCCTGTCTGCGGTCCCTCCTTCCACTATGCCTCCACTGACCTGTCTACTGCTGCCCGTGTTCCCCTGGAACCAATTTTAAATTGCCTACAGCCAGCCCAATTTATTATGTTAGGGCTTCGAAGCCTGTCTGCTGTCCCTCCTTCCACTAGGCCTCCACTGACCTGTCTACTGCTGCCCGTGTTCCCCTGGAACCAATTTTAAATTGCCTACAGCCAGCCCAATTTATTATGTTAGGGCTTCGAAGCCTGTCTGCGGTCCCTCCTTCCACTAGGCCTCCACTGACCTGTCTACTGCTGCCCGTGTTCCCCTGGAACCAATTTTAAATTGCCTACAGCCAGCCCAATTTATTATGTTAGGGCTTCGAAGCCTGTCTGCGGTCCCTCCTTCCACTAGGCCTCCACTGACCTGTCTACTGCTGCCCGTGTTCCCCTGGAACCAATATTAAATTGCCTACAGCCAGCCCAATTTATAATGTTAGGGCTTCGAAGCCTGTCTGCGGTCCCTCCTTCCACTAGGCCTCCACTGACCTGTCTACTGCTGCCCGTGTTCCCCTGGAACCAATTTTAAATTGCCTACAGCCAGCCCAATTTATTATGTTAGGGCTTCGAAGCCTGTCTGCGGTCCCTCCTTCCACTAGGCCTCCACAGACCTGTCTACTGCTGCCCGTTTTCCCCTGGAACCAATTTTAAATTGCCTACAGCCAGCCCAATTTATTATGTTAGGGCTTCGAAGCCTGTCTGCGGTCCCTCCTTCCACTAGGCCTCCACTGACCTGTCTACTACTGCCCGTGTTCCCCTGGAACCAATTTTAAATTGCCTACAGCCAGCCCAATTTATTATGTTAGGGCTTCGAAGCCTGTCTGCGGTCCCTCCTTCCACTAGGCCTCCACTGACCTGTCTACTGCCGCCCGTGTTCCCCTGGAACCAATTTTAAATTGCCTACAGCCAGCCCAATTTATTATGTTAGGGCTTCGAAGCCTGTCTGCGGTCCCTCCTTCCACTAGGCCTCCACTGACCTGTCTACTGCTGCCCGTGTTCCCCTGGAACCATTTTTAAATTGCCTAGAGCCAGCCCAATTTATTATGTTAGGGCTTCGAAGCCTGTCTGCGGTCCCTCCTTCAACTAGGCCTCCACTGACCTGTCTACTGCTGCCCGTGTTCCCCTGGAACCAATTTTAAATTGCCTACAGCCAGCCCAATTTATTATGTTAGGGCTTCGAAGCCTGTCTGCGGTCCCTCCTTCCACTAGGCCTCCACTGACCTGTCTACTGCTGCCCGTGTTCCCCTGGAACCAATTTTAAATTGCCTACAGCCAGCCCAATTTATTATGTTAGGGCTTCGAAGCCTGTCTGCGGTCCCTCCTTCCACTAGGCCTCCACTGACCTGTCTACTGCTGCCCGTGTTCCCCTGGAACCAATTTTAAATTGCCTACAGCCAGCCCAATTTATTATGTTAGGGCTTCGAAGCCTGTCTGCGGTCCCTCCTTCCACTAGGCCTCCACTGACCTGTCTACTACTGCCCGTGTTCCCCTGGAACCAATTTTAAATTGCCTACAGCCAGCCCAATTTATTATGTTAGGGCTTCGAAGCCTGTCTGCGGTCCCTCCTTCCACTAGGCCTCCACTGACCTGTCTACTGCTGCCCGTGTTCCCCTGGAACCAATTTTAAATTGCCTACAGCCAGCCCAATTTATTATGTTAGGGCTTCGAAGCCTGTCTGCGGTCCCTCCTTCCACTAGGCCTCCACTGACCTGTCTACTGCTGCCCGTGTTCCCCTGGAACCAATTTTAAATTGCCTACAGCCAGCCCAATTTATTATGTTAGGGCTTCGAAGCCTGTCTGCGGTCCCTCCTTCCACTAGGCCTCCACTGACCTGTCTACTGCTGCCCGTGTTCCCCTGGAACCAATTTTAAATTGCCTACAGCCAGCCCAATTTATTATGTTAGGGCTTCGAAGCCTGTCTGCGGTCCCTCCTTCCACTAGGCCTCCACTGACCTGTCTACTGCCGCCTGTGTTCCCCTGGAACCAATTTTAAATTGCCTACAGCCAGCCCAATTTATTATGTTAGGACTTCGAAGCCTGTCTGCGGTCCCTCCTTCCACTAGGCCTCCACTGACCTGTCTACTGCTGCCCGTGTTCCCCTGGAACCAATTTTAAATTGCCTACAGCCAGCCCAATTTATTATGTTAGGGCTTCGAAGCCTGTCTGCGGTCCCTCCTTCCACTAGGCCTCCACTGACCTGTCTACTGCTGCCCGTGTTCCCCTGGAACCAATTTTAAATTGCCTACAGCCAGCCCAATTTATTATGTTAGGGCTTCGAAGCCTGTCTGCGGTCCCTCCTTCCACTAGGCCTCCACTGACCTGTCTACTGCTGCCCGTGTTCCCCTGGAACCAATTTTAAATTGCCTACAGGCAGCCCAATTTATTATGTTAGGGCTTCGAAGCCTGTCTGCGGTCCCTCCTTCCACTAGGCCTCCACTGACCTGTCTACTGCCGCCCGTGTTCCCCTGGAACCAATTTTAAATTGCCTACAGCCAGCCCAATTTATTATGTTAGGGCTTCGAAGCCTGTCTGCGGTCCCTCCTTCCACTAGGCCTCCACTGACCTGTCTACTGCTGCCCGTGTTCCCCTGGAACCAATTTTAAATTGCCTACAGCCAGCCCAATTTATTATGTTAGGGCTTCGAAGCCTGTCTGCGGTCCCTCCTTCCACTAGGCCTCCACTGACCTGTCTACTGCCGCCCGTGTTCCCCTGGAACCAATTTTAAATTGCCTACAGCCCAATTTTTGTTATGTTAGGCCTTCGAAGCCTGTCTGTGGCCCGTTCTTTCCACTACTACTACACTGACCTGGCTACTGCCGCCCGTGTTCCCCTGGAACCAATTTTAAATTGCCTACAGCCAGCCCAATTTATTATGTTAGGGCTTCGAAGCCTGTCTGCGGTCCCTCCTTCCACTAGGCCTCCACTGACCTGGCTACTGCCGCCCGTGTTCCCCTGGAACCAATTTTAAATTGCCTACAGCCAGCCCAATTTATTATGTTAGGGCTTCGAAGCCTGTCTGCGGTCCCTCCTTCCACTAGGCCTCCACTGACCTGTCTACTGCCGCCCGTGTTCCCCTGGAACCAATTTTAAATTGCCTACAGCCAGCCCAATTTATTATGTTAGGGCTTCGAAGCCTGTCTGCGGTCCCTCCTTCCACTAGGCCTCCACTGACCTGTCTACTGCTGCCCGTGTACCCCTTGAACCAACATCAGAAAATATAAAAATAAGTATTTTGCTTATAAAAAAGAAAATACTGGAGAGATATCAAATGCAGACATTTTAACATTAAAAACAAACACATACAACAAAAATCTGGTACAGTACTAAAAATGGCCACCAGCTACAATAACTTTCTCCTGCAAGTAGTTAACTGAAAGTTTTTTTCAATTTAAAACACAGATATGGCATCCACCGAGTGTTGTCCTGTCGCGTCTTCTTTATATTATTGCCAAGAAGATGCAAAACAATGAAAATAATAAAATCATTATTTACCAAAAAAATAGAGTAAGTCAAAACCACATTGCAAATAAACATTCATTACAAATAAAGAAGCAGGGCACGTCCGAGGGTGAGTATATACCTAATAAGAATATAATCACCCTCGGACGCGCCCTGCTTCTTTCCGACAGCCTTCCTTCCTAAGAATCAGCCCTTCCGTGGTGTAGAGAGAGGGTTTGTTACACTCCAAGGTGTTCCCCAGGTTGCCTTTCCTGAGCTTCGATCTTCATGCTCTCGTTTAGTAGTTGTCGGAAAGTAGGCTGCATTAGGCCTACAAATTGGGTATGGGGTGGAGAGAGATGGTGTGTTACACTCCAAGGTGTTACCCAGGTTTCCTTGCCATTGCTTCGGTCTTCCGACTCTCGTTTAGTAGTTGTAGAATACTACAATGCTTTAGGCCTACAAAATGGGTATCGGGTGAAGAGAGATGGTGTGTTACACTCCAAGGTGTTCCCCAGGTTTCCTTGCCATTGCTTCGGTCTTCCGACTCTCGTTTAGTAGTTGTAGAAAACTACACTGCATTAGGCCTACAAAATGGGTATCGGGTGGAGAGAGATGGTGTGTTCCACTCCAAGGTGTTCTCCAGGTTGCCTTTCCTGAGCTTCGATCTTCCGGCTCTCGTTTAGTAGTTCTTGGAAACTACACTGCATTAGGCCTACAAATTGGGTATGGGGTGTAGAGAGATGGTGTGTTCCACTCCAAGGTGTTCTCCAGGTTGCCTTTCCTGAGCTTCGATCTTCCGACTCTCGTTTAGTAGTTCTTGGAAACTACACTGCATTAGGCCTACAAATTGGGTATGGGGTGTAGAGAGATGGTGTGTTCCACTCCAAGGTGTTCCCCAGGTTTCCTCGCCAATGCTTCGATCTTCATGCTCTCGGTTAGTAGTTGTTGGAAACTACGCTGCATTAGGCCTACAAATTGGGTATGGGGTGTAGAGAGATGGTGTGTTCCACTCCAAGGTGTTCTCCAGGTTGCCTTTCCTGAGCTTCGATCTTCCGGCTCTCGTTTAGTAGTTCTTGGAAACTACACTGCATTAGGCCTACAAATTGGGTATGGGGTGTAGAGAGATGGTGTGTTCCACTCCAAGGTGTTCTCCAGGTTGCCTTTCCTGAGCTTCGATCTTCCGGCTCTCGTTTAGTAGTTCTTGGAAACTACACTGCATTAGGCCTACAAATTGGGTATGGGGTGTAGAGAGATGGTGTGTTCCACTCCAAGGTGTTCCCCAGGTTTCCTCGCCAATGCTTCGATCTTCCGGCTCTCGTTTAGTAGTTCTTGGAAACTACACTGCATTAGGCCTACAAATTGGGTATGGGGTGTAGAGAGATGGTGTGTTCCACTCCAAGGTGTTCTCCAGGTTGCCTTTCCTGAGCTTCGATCTTCCGGCTCTCGTTTAGTAGTTCTTGGAAACTACACTGCATTAGGCCTACAAATTGGGTATGGGGTGTAGAGAGATGGTGTGTTCAACTCCAAGGTGTTCTCCAGGTTGCCTTTCCTGAGCTTCGATCTTCCGGCTCTCGTTTAGTAGTTCTTGGAAACTACACTGCATTAGGCCTACAAATTGGGTATGGGGTGTAGAAAGATGGTGTGTTCCACTCCAAGGTGTTCTCCAGGTTGCCTTTCCTGAGCTTCGATCTTCCGGCTCTCGTTTAGTAGTTGTTGGAAACTACGCTGCATTAGGCCTACAAATTGGGTATGGGGTGTAGAGAGATGGTGTGTTCCACTCCAAGGTGTTCCCCAGGTTTCCTCGCCAATGCTTCGATCTTCATGCTCTCGTTTAGTAGTTGTTGGAAACTACGCTGCATTAGGCCTACAAATTGGGTATGGGGTGTAGAGAGATGGTGTGTTCCACTCCAAGGTGTTCTCCAGGTTGCCTTTCCTGAGCTTCGATCTTCCGGCTCTCGTTTAGTAGTTCTTGGAAACTACACTGCATTAGGCCTACAAATTGGGTATGGGGTGTAGAGAGATGGTGTGTTCCACTCCAAGGTGTTCTCCAGGTTGCCTTTCCTGAGCTTCGATCTTCCGGCTCTCGTTTAGTAGTTCTTGGAAACTACACTGCATTAGGCCTACAAATTGGGTATGGGGTGTAGAGAGATGGTGTGTTCCACTCCAAGGTGTTCCCCAGGATTCCTCGCCAATGCTTCGATCTTCATGCTCTCGTTTAGTAGTTGTTGGAAACTACACTGCATTAGGCCTACAAATTGGGTATGGGGTGTAGAGAGATGGTGTGTTCCACTCCAAGGTGTTCTCCAGGTTGCCTTTCCTGAGCTTCGATCTTCCGGCTCTCGTTTAGTAGTTCTTGGAAACTACACTGCATTAGGCCTACAAATTGGGTATGGGGTGTAGAGAGATGGTGTGTTCCACTCCAAGGTGTTCCCCAGGTTTCAACGCCAATGCTTCGATCTTCATGCTCTCGTTTAGTAGTTGTTGGAAACTACACTGCATTAGGCCTACAAATTGGGTATGGGGTGTAGAGAGATGGTGTGTTCCTCTCCAAGGTGTTCTCCAGGTTGCCTTTCCTGAGCTTCGATCTTCCGGCTCTCGTTTAGTAGTTCTTGGAAACTACACTGCATTAGGCCTACAAATTGGGTATGGGGTGTAGAGAGATGGTGTGTTCCACTCCAAGGTGTTCTCCAGGTTGCCTTTCCTGAGCTTCGATCTTCCGGCTCTCGTTTAGTAGTTGTTGGAAACTACACTGCATTAGGCCTACAAATTGGGTATGGGGTGTAGAGAGATGGTGTGTTCAACTCCAAGGTGTTCTCCAGGTTGCCTTTCCTGAGCTTCGATCTTCCGGCTCTCGTTTAGTAGTTGTTGGAAACTACACTGCATTAGGCCTACAAATTGGGTATGGGGTGTAGAGAGATGGTGTGTTCCACTCCAAGGTGTTCTCCAGGTTGCCTTTCCTGAGCTTCGATCTTCCGGCTCTCGTTTTAGTAGTTGTTGTAAACTACGCTGCATTAGGCCTACAAATTGGGTATGGGGTGTAGAGAGATGGTGTGTTCCACTCCAAGGTGTTCCCCAGGTTTCCTCGCCAATGCTTCGATCTTCATGCTCTCGTTTACTAGTTGTTGGAAACTACGCTGCATAAGGCCTACAAATTGGGTATGGGGTGTAGAGAGATGGTGTGTTCCACTCCAAGGTGTTCTCCAGGTTGCCTTTCCTGAGCTTCGATCTTCCAGCTCTCGTTTAGTAGTTCTTGGAAACTACACTGCATTAGGCCTACAAATTGGGTATGGGGTGTAGAGAGATGGTGTGTTCCACTCCAAGGTGTTCTCCAGGTTGCCTTTCCTGAGCTTCGATCTTCCGGCTCTCGTTTAGTAGTTCTTGGAAACTACACTGCATTAGGCCTACAAATTGGGTATGGGGTGTAGAGAGATGGTGTGTTCCACTCCAAGGTGTTCTCCAGGTTGCCTTTCCTGAGCTTCGATCTTCCGGCTCTCGTTTAGTAGTTCTTGGAAACTACACTGCATTAGGCCTACAAATTGGGTATGGGGTGTAGAGAGATGGTGTGTTCCACTCCAAGGTGTTCTCCAGGTTGCCTTTCCTGAGCTTCGATCTTCCGGCTCTCGTTTAGTAGTTCTTGGAAACTACACTGCATTAGGCCTACAAATTGGGTATGGGGTGTAGAGAGATGGTGTGTTCCACTCCAAGGTGTTCTCCAGGTTGCCTTTCCTGAGCTTCGATCTTCCGGCTCTCGTTTAGTAGTTCTTGGAAACTACACTGCATTAGGCCTACAAATTGGGTATGGGGTGTAGAGAGATGGTGTGTTCAACTCCAAGGTGGTCTCCAGGTTGCCTTTCCTGAGCTTCGATCTTCCGGCTCTCGTTTAGTAGTTCTTGGAAACTACACTGCATTAGGCCTACAAATTGGGTATGGGGTGTAGAGAGATGGTGTGTTCCACTCCAAGGTGTTCTCCAGGTTGCCTTTCCTGAGCTTCGATCTTCCGGCTCTCGTTTAGTAGTTCTTGGAAACTACACTGCATTAGGCCTACAAATTGGGTATGGGGTGTAGAGAGATGGTGTGTTCCACTCCAAGGTGTTCTCCAGGTTGCCTTTCCTGAGCTTCGATCTTCCGGCTCTCGTTTAGTAGTTCTTGGAAACTACACTGCATTAGGCCTACAAATTGGGTATGGGGTGTAGAGAGATGGTGTGTTCAACTCCAAGGTGTTCTCCAGGTTGCCTTTCCTGAGCTTCGATCTTCCGGCTCTCGTTTAGTAGTTCTTGGAAACTACACTGCATTAGGCCTACAAATTGGGTATGGGGTGTAGAGAGATGGTGTGTTCCACTCCAAGGTGTTCTCCAGGTTGCCTTTCCTGAGCTTCGATCTTCCGGCTCTCGTTTAGTAGTTCTTGGAAACTACACTGCATTAGGCCTACAAATTGGGTATGGGGTGTAGAGAGATGGTTTGTTCAACTCCAAGGTGTTCTCCAGGTTGCCTTTCCTGAGCTTCGATCTTCCGGCTCTCGTTTAGTAGTTGTTGGAAACTACACTGCATTAGGCCTACAAATTGGGTATGGGGTGTAGAGAGATGGTGTGTTCCACTCCAAGGTGTTCTCCAGGTTGCCTTTCCTGAGCTTCGATCTTCCGGCTCTCGTTTAGTAGTTCTTGGAAACTACACTGCATTAGGCCTACAAATTGGGTATGGGGTGTAGAGAGATGGTGTGTTCAACTCCAAGGTGTTCTCCAGGTTGCCTTTACTGAGTTTCGATCTTCCGGCTCTCGTTTAGTAGTTGTTGGAAACTACACTGCATTAGGCCTACAAATTGGGTATGGGGTGTAGAGAGATGGTGTGTTCCACTCCAAGGTGTTCTCCAGGTTGCCTTTCCTGAGCTTCGATCTTCCGGCTCTCGTTTAGTAGTTCTTGGAAATTACACTGCATTAGGCCTACAAATTGGGTATGGGGTGTAGAGGGATGGTGTGTTCCACTCCAAGGTGTTCCCCAGGTTTCCTCGCCAATGCTTCGATCTTCATGCTCTCGTTTAGTAGTTGTTGGAAACTACACTGCATTAGGCCTACAAATTGGGTATGGGGTGTAGAGAGACGGTGTGTTCCACTCCAAGGTGTTCTCCAGGTTGCCTTTCCTGAGCTTCGATCTTCCGGCTCTCGTTTAGTAGTTGTTGGAAACTACACTGCATTAGGCCTACAAATTGGGTATGGGGTGTAGAGAGATGGTGTGTTCCACTCCAAGGTGTTCTCCAGGTTGCCTTTCCTGAGCTTCGATCTTCCGGCTCTCGTTTAGTAGTTGTTGGAAACTACGCTGCATTAGGCCTACAAATTGGGTATGGGGTGTAGAGAGATGGTGTGTTCAACTCCAAGGTGTTCTCCAGGTTGCCTTTCCTGAGCTTCGATCTTCCGGCTCTCGTTTAGTAGTTGTTGGAAACTACACTGCATTAGGCCTACAAATTGGGTATGGGGTGTAGAGAGATGGTGTGTTCCACTCCAAGGTGTTCTCCAGGTTGCCTTTCCTGAGCTTCGATCTTCCGGCTCTCGTTTAGTAGTTGTTGGAAACTACGCTGCATTAGGCCTACAAATTGGGTATGGGGTGTAGAGAGATGGTGTGTTCCACTCCAAGGTGTTCCCCAGGTTTCCTCACCAATGCTTCGATCTTCATGCTCTCGTTTAGTAGTTGTTGGAAACTACGCTGCATTAGGCCTACAAATTGGGTATGGGGTGTAGAGAGATGGTGTGTTCCACTCCAAGGTGTTCTCCAGGTTGCCTTTCCTGAGCTTCGATCTTCCAGCTCTCGTTTAGTAGTTCTTGGAAACTACACTGCATTAGGCCTACAAATTGGGTATGGGGTGTAGAGAGATGGTGTGTTCCACTCCAAGGTGTTCTCCAGGTTGCCTTTCCTGAGCTTCGATCTTCCGGCTCTCGTTTAGTAGTTCTTGGAAACTACACTGCATTAGGCCTACAAATTGGGTATGGGGTGTAGAGAGATGGTGTGTTCAACTCCAAGGTGTTCTCCAGGTTGCCTTTCCTGAGCTTCGATCTTCCGGCTCTCGTTTAGTAGTTGTTGGAAACTACACTGCATTAGGCCTACAAATTGGGTATGGGGTGTAGAGAGATGGTGTGTTCCACTCCAAGGTGTTCTCCAGGTTGCCTTTCCTGAGCTTCGATCTTCCGGCTCTCGTTTTAGTAGTTGTTGTAAACTACGCTGCATTAGGCCTACAAATTGGGTATGGGGTGTAGAGAGATGGTGTGTTCCACTCCAAGGTGTTCTCCAGGTTGCCTTTCCTGATCTTCGATCTTCCGGCTCTCGTTTAGTAGTTCTTGGAAACTACACTGCATTAGGCCTACAAATTGGGTATGGGGTGTAGAGAGATGGTGTGTTCAACTCCAAGGTGTTCTCCAGGTTGCCTTTCCTGAGCTTCGATCTTCCGGCTCTCGTTTAGTAGTTCTTGGAAACTACACTGCATTAGGCCTACAAACTGGGTATGGGGTGTAGAGAGATGGTGTGTTCCACTCCAAGGTGTTCTCCAGGTTGCCTTTCCTGAGCTTCGATCTTCCGGCTCTCGTTTAGTAGTTCTTGGAAACTACACTGCATTAGGCCTACAAATTGGGTATGGGGTGTAGAGAGATGGTTTGTTCAACTCCAAGGTGTTCTCCAGGTTGCCTTTCCTGAGCTTCGATCTTCCGGCTCTCGTTTAGTAGTTGTTGGAAACTACACTGCATTAGGCCTACAAATTGGGTATGGGGTGTAGAGAGATGGTGTGTTCCACTCCAAGGTGTTCTCCAGGTTGCCTTTCCTGAGCTTCGATCTTCCGGCTCTCGTTTAGTAGTTCTTGGAAACTACACTGCATTAGGCCTACAAATTGGGTATGGGGTGTAGAGAGATGGTGTGTTCCACTCCAAGGTGTTCTCCAGGTTGCCTTTCCTGAGCTTCGATCTTCCGGCTCTCGTTTAGTAGTTCTTGGAAATTACACTGCATTAGGCCTACAAATTGGGTATGGGGTGTAGAGAGATGGTGTGTTCCACTCCAAGGTGTTCCCCAGGTTTCCTCGCCAATGCTTCGATCTTCATGCTCTCGTTTAGTAGTTGTTGGAAACTACACTGCATTAGGCCTACAAATTGGGTATGGGGTGTAGAGAGACGGTGTGTTCCACTCCAAGGTGTTCTCCAGGTTGCCTTTCCTGAGCTTCGATCTTCCGGCTCTCGTTTAGTAGTTCTTGGAAACTACACTGCGTTAGGCCTACAAATTGGGTATGGGGTGTAGAGAGATGGTGTGTTCCACTCCAAGGTGTTCTCCAGGTTGCCTTTCCTGAGCTTCGATCTTCCGGCTCTCGTTTAGTAGTTCTTGGAAACTACACTGCATTAGGCCTACAAATTGGGTATGGGGTGTAGAGAGATGGTGTGTTCCACTCCAAGGTGTTCCCCAGGTTTCCTCGCCAATGCTTCGATCTTCATGCTCTCGTTTAGTAGTTGTTGGAAACTACACTGCATTAGGCCTACAAATTGGGTATGGGGTGTAGAGAGATGGCGTGTTCCACTCCAAGGTGTTCTCCAGGTTGCCTTTCCTGAGCTTCGATCTTCCGGCTCTCGTTTAGTAGTTCTTGGAAACTACACTGCATTAGGCCTACAAATTGGGTATGGGGTGTAGAGAGATGGTGTGTTCCACTCCAAGGTGTTCTCCAGGTTGCCTTTCCTGAGCTTCGATCTTCCGGCTCTCGTTTAGTAGTTCTTGGAAACTACACTGCATTATGCCTACAAATTGGGTATGGGGTGTAGAGAGATGGTGTGTTCCACTCCAAGGTGTTCTCCAGGTTGCCTTTCCTGAACTTCTATCTTCAGGCTCTCATTAAATTGTGGTTAAACGGAACAACTGCATTTGGCGTACTAGTTGGTTTGGGGCCTACTATCGGTGTCTGCCACTCCTTTCTGTTCTCCTGGTTTCCTGTCCTGAAATTCCGTTTTCAGGCGCTCGTTAAGTAGTTGTTAATGTTAGACTGCATTTGGCCTACTAGTTGGGTTGGGGCCTACTATCGGTGTCTGCCACTCCTTGCTGTTCTCCTCCACTGAACAAAGCTGTGCCGCCTGTTTACTACGGTTGCCAATTTTGAACTGCATTTCGACTACTTACTGATTTGGGCCTACTCTCTGTGTCAGCCTCTCATTCCAGTTGTCCTCCACTGCAATGCCCCCTGGTTATTCCTGTGTTACCAATTTTGAACTGCATTTAGCCAACTTTATTCTTTGGGCCTATATCTGTGTTTCCTCCTCATCCTGCCCATTGCCCAGCCAGTGATAGATGAGTCTGCTGGTACATTGACCCATAACGCAACATTCCCCGTGCACGCTACACAACAACATTGTGACCCTGCTGAAAGTCAGGTTGCTCTTCCCGCATACCATACCACCTTACACGGGGACAAAGAGGAAGGTGCAGATGAAAGTGCAGGTTCCTTCATCAGGTGGGGGGAGGAATACTAGTTGGCGACGTCACTGGCACAGGGCCTCTCATAGTACGCAAAAGTGTTGCTGCCGGTGGGAGGCGCCCCCGCCGTGCAAACACACCGCTGTACTTTGAGGGGCCCTGTGCCAGTGCCAATGCCAACGAGTGGGCCCCCCCTGCTTGCTCAGGTTCACAGCACTTGCAAAGTTGAAATACTTACCTCTCCCTGCTCCACTGCCGTGACGTGGTCCAGATTTCCTGGGCCCACTAATTACTTGAACCAGCCCTACCCACCACAACTTTAGCCAAATGACCCCCAATTTCAAATGCCTTCCAATTATTATAAGGTAAATTACGCTTGACAAGCTTCATTAAGAAGAATGTATGGTTTTGACATTAAAATGGGCACTCTAGGTGTTTTTCTGGCCCCCACTCACTGCCGACTATGCTGCCCCATTGACTTGCATTGGGTTTCGTGTTTCGGTCGATCCCGACTTTACGTCATAATCGGCCGATTTCACTCGACCCGACTTTTGAGATAGTCGGGTTTCGCGAAACCCGGCTCGACTCTAAAAAGGTCAAGGTCGCTCAACTCTAGACAAAGCTCTCTCCAGAATCGAGACGCAAACTGGGGACCCCGGTCACTAACAATTTTGTCTGGCATACCGTGTAGGCGAAAGATATGCTTGACGAACAAGACAGCCAACGCCCGTGCAGAAGGTTGCTGTGGAAGAGGCACCAAGTGCACCATTTTGGAAAAATGGTCGGTGATCACCCAGATAATGGTGCAGTTACGAGACTTGGGTAAGCCCACCACAAAGTCCATCCCGACCATCTCCCAGGGCCTGTCCGCCACCGGCAGAGGATAAAGCAAACCAGCTGGCCGTTGCCGAGGAGTCTTGTTCTTGGCGCAAGAGACACACGCCCGAACATACTCTGCGACATCACGAGCCATATGCGGCCACCAGTATGTCCTCGCCAGTAACTCAGATGTCCTTTTGGTACCAAAATGTCCACCCACCCTGGACGAGTGTGCCCAAGAGAGAACCTCCGGTCGCAAACTGGATGGTACAAAAGTCTTGCCCGGAGGCACAGACTCTAGCGAAACCGGGGCTACAGTTCTCAAGCTCTCGGTGGGGACAATAAGCCGAGGCTCCTCCTCCTCCTCCGCAGATGACACAACGGAGCGAGAGAGAGCGTCGGCCCGAATGTTCTTCTCCCCAGAAAGAAAATGGAGGGTGAAATGAAACCGGGAGAAGAATAAGGACCATCTGGCCTGGCGAGAATTCAACCGCTGGGCTGTCTGCAGGTACACCAAATTTTTATGGTCTGTAAAGACTTGGAAGGGAAAACGTGCTCCCTCCAAGAGATGTCTCCACTCCGAGAAAGCCAACTTCATGGCTAGCAACTCCCTGTCCCCGATGGAATAATTCCTCTCTGCTGCTGAGAAGGTCTTGGAGAAAAAGAAGCAAGGATGCTTCCGACCTTGAGCATCCTTTTGGAAGAGGACTGCTCCAGCACCAACTGAAGAGGCATCCACCTCCATGATAAATGGCTTATCAACATCGGGGCGATGTAGGATGGGAGCGCTAGCGAAGTGTGACTTTATAGAGTTAAAGGCCTTGGAGACCTCCTCAGACCACAATTTGGGATTCGCCCCCTTCTTGGTGAGGGCAACCAAGGGAGCTACCAAAGTTGAGAAGTGCGGAATGAACTGGCGATAATAATTAATGAACCCCATAAAGCGCTGCACTGCTTTAAGAGAATGGGGTTCCTGCCAGTCCATCACAGCCTGTAGTTTGGCAGGATCCATAGCCAATCCCCGGGCAGAGATGATGTAGCCTAGGAAAGGTAAGGACTCCTGCTCAAACATACACTTCTCCAACTTGGCATAGAGGGAGTTTGCCCGTAGGAGGTCAAAGACTTTGCAAACATCTCTCCGGTGGGAGTCAATATCTGGAGAGTAGATGAGAATATCATCCAGATAGACTACGACCGAGGTGGAAAGCATATCCCGGAAGATATCGTTCACAAAGTCTTGGAAAACGGCTGGGGCATTACAGAGCCCGAAGGGCATCACCAGATATTCATAGTGCCCATCCCTGGTGTTAAAAGCCGTCTTCCATTCGTCCCCCTCACGGATGCGAATCAGGTTGTAAGCACCCCGCAGATCTAGTTTAGTAAATACCCTTGCTCCCCAAAGCCTATCGAAGAGCTCAGATATCAAGGGCAAAGGATACTTATTTTTAACGGTGATGGCATTAAGACCCCTGTAGTCTATGCATGGACGCAATTCCCCATTCTTCTTCTGCACGAAGAAGAACCCTGCCCCAGCAGGTGACACTGACTTCCTAATGAATCCTCTTGCCAGATTTTCCTGGATTTACAGTGACATTGCCTCCGTCTCCGGGAGAGATAACGGAAAGACTCGACCCCGGGGAGGCTCAGCACCAGGCAAGAGATCAATAGGACAGTCATAGGGGCGATGGGGCGGAAGGATCTCCGCCGCCTTTTTGGAGAACACGTCTGCATAAGACCAATACTGCTTGGGGAGAGAGGAAAGATCTGCGGGTACCTCTGTAGTAGCAACCTGAACGCACTCCCTCTGACACCTACCCCCACAAGATTCGCCCCATCCCAGGATTCTGCCAGAGGACCACTCAATATGAGGAGAGTGGTACCGTAGCCAAGGTATTCCCAACAGGGCCTCATCAATTCCCTCAGGAATGACGAGCAGAGATATAATCTCCTGATGAGATGGCGACATGGACAGAGTAAAAGGGATGGTCTGGTGTGTAATCTGTGAGGGCAGTGTCGACCCATTCACCACTCGTACTGTTACTGGTTGAGCTAGCATAACCAGGGGTATTGCGTGACGTTGGGCAAAGGCAGAAGACATAATATTGCCCTCCGCCCCAGAATCCACGCAGAGCTCTACCGAGTGGGAGAATGAGCCTATAGTAATTGTCCCCTTAAAGGACAATTTAGAGGCAAACGTCGCCGTGTCTAGTGTACCTCCACCTACTACCACTAGACGCTGACGTTTCCTCGACCGCTGAGGACATCTGGTGGCTAGATGTCCTGACGGCTGGCAAACATGACAGACCTTGAGTGCACAAGCGGTCCGGGACTTAGATCCTGCTTGTGACACTTCCCTGGCCTCATGTGACTCAGGAACCAGGACCGGAGATTCCAGAGGTTTGGCGAAGGTAGGAGCCAGCCGAAACCTCTGCCTACACTGGGCTCGCTCTAACCTCCACTCGTTAAAACGGAGGTCAATTCGAGTGGAGACAGTTATTAACTCCTCCAGTGTGGCAGGAATCTCCCTAGTGGCCAGAGCGTCCTTAACGTGGTCAGCCAGGCCCCTCCAAAATATGGGGATAAGAGCTTTATCCGACCAATCCAGCTCAGAAGCTAAAATGCGGAATTGGACGGCAAACTGACTGACCAAGGACTCACCCTGAGTTAATGCCAGCAGTTGGAGCGCAGTATCATGGGTGACTTGAGGTCCTAAAAAGACCTGTTTCAGAGTGCTCAGAAACAGCGGAGCACTCTGCACCACATGATCGCCACGCTCCCACAGCGGCGTAGCCCATTCCAACGCCCTGTCCGACAAGAGAGACACTATAAATCCCACCTTAGCCCGCTCTGTGGGAAAACGTGCAGCGAGGAGCTCGAGGTAAATAGAGCACTGACTCACAAATCCCCTACAAAATTTGCTATCACCAGAAAATTTTTCTGGCAGCGAGAGGCTAGAAAATGTCGGAGCAGGGGTGGCAATGGACAGGGTTGCTGCAGCCACGCTAGCAGCCTGTACAGCAACTGCGGTAACATCCACAGCTGAGGTTGCGCTCTCAAGAGCCGCCAACCTACCCTCCAGCTGCTGGATATACCGCAAGGATTGCTGTTTGTCCGTCATTACTAGCCAGACCCTGGCGCTAGTGTAATGTTAGGGCTAGCGGAACGCACCAAATACAAAGAGAGATAGAGTATGGTGCGTTCGCAGCCCGGGGTCCACCGTGCAGAGATGGAACCTGCTGCCAAGTAATGACGGACTATATGGCGGTACTCATAAGTATACACACGTGGGTTAAACTTCACCCAGCGTGAAGGAAGCGATCCTGCACATAGAGCGCGAGCAAGTAGTCAGCGAACTCAACCCCAACTAGGATTGAAGTCCGATTAGACCCTTGCTGGCACAACACCGCAACTGGGTGTGTAAGGAAACTGAGTAACAATATTAGGGCACAAGAGTGCATGTGGTGCCGCACTGACGAACGCCACTAACCACCCAGGCTTGGGTAAGGAAAGCACAGAGGAAGTGCACGGCGCTGTACTGGCGGTCAAAGCAACTGGACGCTGTAATGTGTGATTCGTGCTGTAGGATAAGTCGGGCGCTAGATAGCAACCATACACCTTCCGCGAACAGACATTCAATAGGGAAGGGGTATCCAAGGACGACTTGCACTCACAACAAACACACATATGCAAATGTACACTAGCGCATGGCCGTGCGGTCATGCGCAGTTTATATAGTTGCAGCACAGGAAGTGGCCACAGAAACTTTGCCCTTCCAAGACTTACCAAGAGGACCAATGGAATGTGCTGCAGGGCCTGAGCACATGACCCCCGATCTCCAACGGGAGATCTTGCCCTGGGCATGCTCAGTGTGTGCAGACAAGGACTTAGTCCCAGAGAAGTCTGCTCGCTGCTGACCAGCACTGGCTTTAATGGCAGAAGCTGAAGAAGCAGCAGTAACTCTCTGTACAGATTGAGACTGAGCAAGATGCTGGGACCGACGTCCCTGCTGAGCAGACTCCACTGCGGCTGGATAAGAATGGGAGACCGCAGCGGAGATGGCTCGAGATTCCCCCTGTGCAGAAGCGGGAACTCTAGACCTAACAATGTGTGGACGAGTTCTACTGTATTTGTCTTAAGTCATTGTGCTTGTTCATTATTTTGTTTAAAATTAATAAAAAAGACCATTGAAAAGAAAAATAGAAAAAAAGTGCTTTCAGACCTCAAATAATGCAAAGAAAACAAGTTCATAATCATTTAAAAACAACAATACTAATGTTTTAACCCAGGATGAGTTTAGAAATCAATATTTTTAGGAATAATCATGATTTTTAATCACAGCTTTCATGTGTCTTGGCATACTTTCCATCAGTCTTTCACATTGCTTCTGGTGCAAAACTTTAAGCAGTTCTATGATGGCTTGTGACTAGGGTTGAGCGAAACGGGTCGAAAATTTTCAAAAGTCGCCGACTTTTGGCAAGGTTTCATGAAACCCGACCCGACCCCTGTGTGGGGTCGGCCATGAAGTCGGCGATCTTTTGAATCTAGAATCGGAATTCCGATACCGATTCCCGATATGTTTAAAATATCGGGAATTGGTATCGGAATTCAGATTTAAGGGCGCATCCGAGGGTGAGTATATACCTAATAGGAATATACTCACCCTCGGACGCGCCCTGCTTCTTTCCGGCAGCCTTCCTTCCTAAGAATCAGCCCTTCCAGGACCTTCAGTGACGTCGCGGTGACGTCGCGGCTTGTGATTGGTCGCGCGAGCGGTCACATGGGCGGCCGCGCGGCAAATCACAAGCCGCGACGTCACCGCGACGTCACCGCAAGGTCCTGGAAGGCTGATTCTAAGGAAGGAAGGTTCCCGGTTAGTACCAGGGCGCGTCAGAGGGTAAGTATTGCGATATTTTTTATTTTAATTCTTTATTTTACACTAAAATATGGATCGCAGGGCCTAAAGGAGAGTTTCCGCTCCTTCAGACCCTGGGAACCATGGAAACCCAATGCACTGCATTGGGTTTCAGGTTTCGGCCGACCCCGACTTTTTTATAGGATCGGCCGATTTCACTCGACCTGACTTTTGAAAAAGTCGGGTTTCGTGAAACCCGACCCGATCCTATAAAAGTAAAGGTCGCTCAACCCTACTTGTGACTATTCATCATCCTCTTGATAACATTCCAGAGGTTTTCAATGAGGTTTAGGTCTGGAGATTGGGCTGCCCATGACAGGGTTTTTGAGGTGGTGGTCTCTTAATTTTTTCCAGAGCTTTATATTAATGCTCTTGTATGGATAGAGGTCGAGGGTTAATCTCTCTCCATGCACAACAACAAATTTCACAATGAAAAATGCATGCATTATTAAGTAGATCTCTTGGATCTGATGATGATGTACTTACTTTATAAATCCATATCGGAATAGATTGGGATAGCAGATGTATTCTAGACACTGTGTAGCTCTATTCAGCGATATTTGGCTTTTAACAGGTGCACAAAATGGTGGTTGACCATGCTTTTATGCAAGCTTTCAAAAGACGGGCAAGGCCAGATAATAGGCCAGACATAGAGCAAAAGCAAGAGCTGAGCACAATGTATGTCCATGCTAATGCTTTGGGAACTACAATATACGGCCACTACAATGGCAAATTTGCATTTTCACTCTGCAACATCCATTGCTACTTGATTCTGGAAAGCAACCATGGAGTCAAATCATCACTACATCCTTAGATGAATACCTATAGGGGTGTAATTCCCAAATTGGGGTCAATTGAGGAAGGTTTCTGCTCTTCTGGCACATAGGTACTCTGCTAATGGAGTCTACAAACTATTCTAGGAAAATCTGCACTCCAAAAGTCAAGCACTCCTCCCTCTTGAGACTCGCTGTATGGCCAAACAGTATTGTAATGCCACATATGGGGTTTTGCCACATTCACAACAAATTATGTTCACGAGATATTGTGCAACAAATTATTAGTATGATTTCACTAAGAGGTGTAGTTTGTAAAATGGGGTCACTTTTTGAGAGTTTTACTGTCCTGATAGCTCAAAGGCTCTTGGAATGTGATAGGGTACTCGCATTCTACCCAGGCAAATCTGCACTCCTATATTGCCACTACTTTTCTTCTAAGCTTTGCACTGTGCCTGAAAAGTTGAAAAGTAGTTTTCTTTTAACAAATATGAAATACTTCTCTACTCAGGAGAAATTATTTAACACATTTTTGGTCCATTTTCTCATGTTAGCCCTTTAGAAAATAAAAACCTGGGGCTAAAACAACATTTTAGTGGAAAAAAATGTAATTTTTAATTGTCACAGCCCGATGTTATACAATTCTGCAAAATACATGTGGGTTTAAAATTCTCACTATACACCTAGAGGAATTCTTCCCTGTACCCAAACAAAGTTTATGCACTCAAGATTTATTTCACAATAATATATGTGGTTTATTTTCTCCTATTACCCCTGTGAAACTAAAAATTTGGGGTTAAAAAATAATTTTTTGTGAAAAAACTTAATTTTAAATTTTCACATTCAATGTTCAAAATTCCATGAAGCACTTTTGGGTTCAAGATGCTCACTACATGTTTAGATAATTTCCTTTAGGGATGCAGTTTCCAAAGTGGGGTTTCTTCTGGGGAGTTTCCACTATTTAGACACATCAGGGGCTCTGCAAACATGACATAGCATCCATTATCTATTCCAGCCAATTTTGCTCTCCAAAAGTCATTTGTACTCTTTCCCCTCTGAACCCTGTTGAGCACCAAAACAGTAGTTTTACATCACATATTTGGTATCGGTGTATTAAGAATAAATTTTACAACAAATTATATGGTCCATTTTCTCCTGTTACTCTTTTTAAAATTAAAAATTAGGGGCTAAAGCAACATTTTTGTGGGAAAAATTAAAATTAGATTTTTTTGGTCCCTAAAAAATCGTTTTTTGTAAATTTTGTTTGCAAAAATGAGAAATTGCTGATAAACTTTTAACCTTCTAAATTCCTAATTAAAATTTTTTTCAAAACTAATGCCGAAGTAAGGCAGATAAAAGACAAATGCTTTTAAATATATTGTGTAGTATAACTATCTGATTTAAGGGCATAATAATTAAAACTTAGAAAATTGCGACATTTTCTAACTTTTTATAAACATTTTAATATTTTCATAAATAAATGCAAGTCACTTTAACCAACATTTACTACTAACATGAAGTGCCATGTTGAAGCATTCTACAGGTATTGCCACGTAAATATGTACATTTTATAAATGAGACTTGGTCATTATTGTACAAAGTAGCTTCATCCACCTTGCTTGATCACAGCTCTTCATGCTGAGATCTCATATTGATCATTATACGCTCCATCTGTCAGGCTGGAATACACTTGGACTCATGAGCTTTCTCAATCTCTAGTCAAACTTATTAAAAGCTTAGCTTATTTTCAGGATCATATAACCAATCTGATGTGATTTTTTGAAACCTCTGTACACCAACTGCAATATAGCATATAGATTATAGCTTGTGTGAGGAAAGATGCAGGCTCAGCATCTGAGCCCGCATCAAAGTCAAGGACATGACTTTTGATGTACATGTACTTCAAAAATCACGAAGGGGTTAATGTATTTTGTTGCATTAAGTTAACTTTCTGTTTTATGATATCTTTCTTCTGTGCTACATTTAGAAATGTTCCATCTGCATTTGAGTAGATACATTTTTGGAGAAGACTCTTATTAGGGTAATATATGGACCAGCTGACAAGGAGCATGGGCAGCACATTTCTACTTATTGTACAAATCTCTACTGGCAGGCAGGGAGTTGAAGTCTTTCTGGGCATATCTAGGTTAGCGGAGTATTATATTATGCTATAATACCTTCTATTCTGCCTCCATTCCCTCTTTTATTATTTGTGGGTTTTTAAAAACCTAGTCAACAATAACAAATGATGTAATTATACTGCCAATGTCTGGTATTTTTTTTATTGTTGTTGTGTATACAGAGAAAAATATGCCTCATCCCATATTTCTGTATGGAAATTCAGCCCTATGGTCATTGAAGAATATTTGACCCACCCCAAACTATCTGTGTAATCAATTTCTATTTTTTGTGGATATTCTGTTGTATGGGATGTATCTTACTGTGACGATCGGAAAAAGTTGTATTTTGTATGGGGTTTTAGTCCCTGCACGATAGTTCCTATACAATGGAAATTGTATAAATAGTACATTATTTAATTAATTATCCTAGTCTATTCTAGCTCCAGCTTTGCATTCCATTTACATTTTATAAAATATTATATTATATATTTTCAGCTAAGTTGGCTTACTATGATATTCCCACATTGTTGAACTGAATTAAAGGACATAAGACAAAGGGTCTGATTCATCAGTTACTTTTTTTTGTCATTTTTCATTTTTTCTGGTATTTGTTAATGGCTTACAGTCCACAATCTTCAAAATAAATCAGATAGTTCATGAATTTTATGCAAAATAAAAAATGTTATTTATTCTCCTTTTTAACCGTTTTTAACTTTTTAGTTCAAAATATTGCATGTTTCGCTAAAAGTTTTGCAAAACTTTTTTTTCCAAAAATTGTAAATTTAAAAAAGTGGCAATTGATGAATCAGTTAAAAATATCTGGAAACATATAACTCCACCAACTATGATAAGGCACCAATGGAAAACAAGCTAAAAAAATGAAATAATGAAATGAGTCCTAAGTGAAATAAAAATAGAAAAAAACACTAGTGTATATATATTTTTGCATGTAAGAGAAACTTCTTTTTTAACAGTAACATGGAGTTAGCTTGCATGATCTAAATGATTTTTTTATTATAGCTATAATGTTGCAATTCAATTGGCTTTATCAAAGTCACACGCATCTACATGAATTTAAAAAGCTGCTGTCATTTTTAGTACTTGACATAATGGAACAATGCATCAGATTCCTTCATTTTATATGGCTAGAAGAAAAAAATCAAGGTTATCAGCAGCAAACACAATATTTTCATTTTGTTTTTTGCTTTTTTACAAATTTTTTACTTTATCTTAGTTTGCCAAGAGATATAATGTCATTATGATTGTAGAGATATGAACACTTTTACTTGTACAATCTGTTTACGCTTTAGGCTTTAAGTATCACACATTTATATGGCCAACAAACACAACTGCATATTGATTTATTTATTTTTTTATCATTACGACGGTGGTCACAATGAAATCTCAGTCATACATGATGGGGTTTGCGCTGTTAAAGAAGAATTGTGCACAAAAATGCAGGTGCAGGCTATAATAATTTTCTATCATATTTACACATAGAATAAGGCTATGTGCAAACGTTGTGGATTTTGATGGGCTTCTGCCGCGTTTTTGGACATGCGGAATTGCATCAAATCTGCAGTGTAGTGCACAAGCAATAGTACTCAATGGGAAATTGGCATTTGGTGTGCACATGCTCTGGAAAAAAACATGTAGATTTGCAGCGTTTTATTTTCCGCAGCATGTCAATTCTTTAACGGGTCTGTAGCGTTTCAGCACCCATTGACTACCATTGTGTCAGGCAAATCCACAGCAAAACTGCAGGTTTAAAAAGATCTACTGTTTTGCTGCAGAGTTGGGTGCGAGAAACACTGCAGATAGGGAGGAGGAAGAGAGTGTGGGTGGAGTGTGGGCAGAGACTATGTGTGTGAGTGGAGACTGTGTGTGCGGAGATTTGCATGTCTGTGTGTGGGTGTTTGTGTGTTTCTGTGTGTGTGTGTAGGCAGGCATCACCCAATGGGACTACTTGTCCCACCTGGCTATCCTGCTACAGTGACAGCTAGGTGGATGATAGGACAGCAGTAGTCCCATCATCCTGTTACTGTGTAAAAAAACACATACACACATATGTACATACAGTGCATACAACATACAGTATATACTCACCATACATCTAGTCATCGAAGCCCAAGATCACCTGTAACAAAAATAAAAATAATAAACCAACAGTATACTCCCTGATCCAATGTAATCCATTTATTAACGAGTGTCCCAAGGTGATCTCTCATGGAGAGCTGTCACATCGGCAGTATTTGTGTTGGTTTATTATTTTTCTTTTTTTTACAGTAGAACGAGGGTGTTGCAGGAATGAGCGTAACAATAAAGATGGCAAAACAGTGTTGTGTTTTCTTTCATTAAAATATTTTATTCTGGCTGTGTCTTTATTTAATCCTTTAACATTTATAGGATTAGTAATGGATAGGTGTCTTATTGACACCTCTCCATTACTAAGCTGGCTTGATATCTCCTTACAATACAAAGGTGACATTAACTCCCTATTACCCCATATGCCACCACTACAGGGCAGTGGGAAGAGAGACTTAGTGCTGGAATTGGTGCATCTTAGAGAGGCACAATTACTGGAGCAGCTGTGAGCTGGTGTTTGTAGCCGAGGGGGTCAATATCCATGGTCCCTTCCTAGGCTATGAATACCAGCCAGCAGCTGTCTACATAGCCTTTTCTGGTTATTAATTATAGGGGGACTCCACATCGTTTCTTTTTGAGGGGTCCCTCTATTTTAATAGCCAGTTAAATCTAAATATACAGCTGCGGGCTGATATTTATAGCCTGGTAAGATCCCTGGGTATTAACCCCTTCCTAAGCTCTAAACATTGGCCCCCAGTCTCTGGCTTTCCCTCTTTTGAAGAGCTGACATGTGCCCGTAATAGGCGTGGGCAGAATCGCGATCTGCCCGCACCTATTAACTAGTTAAATGCCGCTGTCAAATGCAGGCAGCGGCATTTAACTAATGCATCCGGCCGGGCGGCCGGAAATGACGGCATCACTGACCCCCGTCACATGATTGGAGGTCGATGATGCTTGTACATTGTAACCATAGAGGTCCTTGAGACCTCTATGGTTACTGATCGCCGGTAGCTGTGAGCGACACCCTGTGATCGGCGCTCACAGCACACCTGATTTTCTGCTACATAGCAGCGAACAGCAGATCGCTGCTATATAGCAGAGCTGATCGCGTTCTGCCTACTTCTAGCCTCCCATGGAGGCTATTGAAGCATGGCAAAAGTAAAAAAAAAGTTAAAAAAATGTGAAAAAAATAAAAAAAATATAAAAGTTTAAATCACCCCCCTTTCGCCCCAATCAAAATAAATCAATAAAAAAAATCAAATCTACACATATTTAATATCACCACATTCAGAATCGCCCGATCTATCAAATAAAAAAAGCATTTACCTGATCGCTAAACGGCTTAGCGAGAAAAAAATTTGAAACGGCAGAATTACGTTTTTTTGGTCACCGCGACATTGCATTAGAATGCAATAACGGGCGATCAAAAGAACGTATCTGCACCAAAATGCTATCCTTAAAAATGTCATCTTGGCACGCAAAAAATAAGCCCTCAACCGACCCCAGATCATGAAAAATGGAGACGCTACGAGTATCGGAAAATGGCGCGAATTTTTTTTTTTAGCAAAGTTTGGAATTTTTTTTCACCACTTCAGTAAAAAATAACCTAGTCATGTTAGGTGTCTATGAACTCGTACTGACCTGGAGAATCATATTGTCAGGTCAGTTTTAGCATTTAGTGAACCTAGCAAAAAATCCAAACAAAAACAAGTGTGGGACTGAATTTTTTTTGCAATTTCACCGCACTTGGAATTTTTTTCCCACTTTCTAGTACACAACATGCTAAAACCAATGATGTTGTTCAAAAGTACAACGCGTCCTGCAAAAAATAAGCCCTCACATGGCCAAATTGACGGAAAAATAAAAAGTTATGGCTCTGGGAAGGAGGGGAGTGAAAAACGAACACGGAAAAATGAAAAATCCCAAGGTCATGAAGGGGTTAATGAAAGCAAAGCTACCGAAAGATTATCTTTTTTTTCTCCAATTAATTTTTTATTAGGTTTAACAGCAACAAAATAGATTTTCAAACATAATTATTAATAATAATTCTTAACTATAAAATAACAGGGTTAGGAGGGTAGAAAAAGAAGTGTAAGTTATTGAGATAAAGGTATGAAGAAAATAACAAAGATCGGGAGGCAGAAAAGGGAAAGGAAACAGGAAAACAGATGAAGAGGGGAAGAAGAAAAAGGGAAATTGGAGTTTGAAAATTAATAAAATTAATCAATTAATAACTATGATTCATAATTGATGAAAAGTAAGCAAATGAAAAAATCACAATTTTATCATAAATTAGCATTCAATTCAAAGCCACTAAGTTCCATCTTTAAAGAAGCACTCCTCCCATGAAAATTTTTAACCTCTTTATATATTGCAGTCATCATATTATATGGCACTGTGTGCTTACAATTGCTCATTTTTACCTTCAACCCAGTTAACACTTCTGTCTTCCATTAGGTGTTTGACATCACATGATTCAAAAACTGGCTAGCTGATTCTTTCTAAGAACTATGTAGAAACAGGAGGTCAATATTCCCAGTATTAGTCAAGAGTTACTGCAAAGACCCTGGTAGGGGGAAAAGAGGGGAGCAGCTGGGTCTGAAGTTGAAGCAGTTGAAGACAAAAGCAGTAACAAGATACTTCCTGTTTCTACATATAGCAGAGAAAAGAGAAGAATGAACTGGGTAGAAAGGCAGAATGAGCAATTGTAAGTACACAGTGCCATATAATACAATTACTGCAATATAATAAGATGATAGAAACTTTGATGGGAGTGCTTCTTTAGATGAGTTCTGGTCTTCTCTTAAAATGTCTAAACATTTTTTAAATATTTGATATGAATAGACCTAATGTAAATAATCCTTTAATATAAATGTGCATTTAGTGACATAGTAGCATTTTTTTGTAAGGTTGAAGGAAGACTTTAAGTTCCTCTAGTTCAACCCATATCCTAACCTAATATGCCCTAACTGTTATGGCTGGCAATCAGGCAACACAGCGTGCAGTAATCAGCGCACATACAGAGATCTGGCAATAACCAAAAACAATAAGATGAGCTCTGAGACGTGGAATCTCTGTAGACTGCAGTACCTGAACTATCCTCACACAACTATAAGCAGCAGTGGATTGCGCCTATCACTACCTATGCAACTCGGCACTGCCTGAGGAGCTGACTAGCCTGAAGATAGAAATACAAGCCTGACTTACCTCAGAGAAATACCCCAAAGGAATAGGCAGCCCCCCACATATAATGACTGTTAGCAAGATGAAAAGACAAACGTAGGAATGAAATAGATTCAGCAAAGTGAGGCCCGATATTCTAGACAGAGCGAGGATAGCAAAGAGAACTATGCAGTCTACAAAAAACCCTAAAACGAAAACCACGCAAAGGGGCAAAAAGACCCACTGTGCCGAACTAACAGCACGGCGGTGCACCCCTTTGCTTCTCAGAGCTTCCAGCAAAAGTTAATAGCAAGCTGGACAGAAAAAACAGAAAACAAACTAGAAGCACTTATCTAGCAGAGAAGCAGGCCCAAGAAAAGATGCAGTAGCTCAGATCCAACACTGGAACATTGACAAGGAGCAAGGAAGACAGACTCAGGTGGAGCTAAATAGCAAGGCAGCCAACGAGCTCACCAAAACACCTGAGGGAGGAAGCCCAGAGACTGCAATACCACTTGTGACCACAGAAGTGAATTCAGCCACAGAATTCACAACAGTACCCCCCCCTTGAGGAGGGGTCACCGAACCCTCACCAGAACCCCCAGGCCGACCAGGATGAGCCACATGAAAGGCACGAAACAAGATCTGGGGCATGGACATCAGAGGCAAAAACCCAGGAATTATCCTCCTGAGCATAACCCTTCCATTTGACCAGATACTGGAGTTTCCGTCTAGAGACACGAGAATCCAAAATCTTCTCCACAATATACTCCAATTCCCCCTCCACCAAAACAGGGGCAGGAGGCTCCACAGATGGAACCATAGGTGCCACATATCTCCTCAACAACGACCTATGGAATACATTATGTATGGAAAAGGAGTCTGGGAGGGTCAGACGAAAAGACACCGGATTGAGAATCTCAGAAATCCTATACGGACCAATAAAACGAGGTTTAAATTTAGGAGAGGAAACCTTCATAAGAATATGACGAGAAGATAACCAAACCAGATCCCCAACACGAAGTCGGGGTCCCACACGGCGTCTGCGATTAGCGAAAAGCTGAGCCTTCTCCTGGGACAAGGTCAAATTGTCCACTACCTGAGTCCAGATCTGCTGCAACCTGTCCACCACAGAATCCACACCAGGACAGTCCGAAGACTCAACCTGTCCTGAAGAGAAACGAGGATGGAACCCAGAATTGCAGAAAAATGGAGAGACCAAGGTAGCCGAGCTGGCCCGATTATTAAGGGCGAACTCAGCCAACGGCAAAAATGACACCCAATCATCCTGGTCAGCGGAAACAAAACATCTCAGATATGTTTCCAAGGTCTGATTGGTTCGTTCGGTCTGGCCATTAGTCTGAGGATGGAAGGCCGAGGAGAAAGATAGGTCAATGCCCATCCTACCACAAAAGGCTCGCCAGAACCTCGAGACAAACTGGGAACCTCTGTCAGAAACAATATTCTCAGGAATGCCATGTAAACGAACCACATGCTGGAAGAACAAAGGCACCAAATCAGAGGAGGAAGGCAATTTAACCAAGGGCACCAGATGGACCATTTTAGAAAAGCGATCACAGACCACCCAAATGACCGACATTTTTTGAGAAACGGGAAGGTCAGAAATGAAATCCATCGAAATATGTGTCCAAGGCCTCTTCGGGACCGGCAAGGGCAAAAGCAACCCACTGGCACGTGAACAGCAGGGCTTAGCCCTAGCACAAATTCCACAGGACTGCACAAAAGCACGCACATCCCGTGACAGAGATGGCCACCAGAAGGATCTAGCAACCAACTCCCTGGTACCAAAGATTCCTGGATGACCGGCCAGCACCGAACAATGAAGTTCAGAGATAACTTTACTAGTCCACCTATCAGGGACGAACAGTTTCTCGGCCGGACAACGATCAGGTTTATTAGCCTGAAATTTCTGCAACACTCTCCGCAAATCAGGGGAGATGGCAGACACAATGACTCCTTCCTTGAGGATACTCGCCGGCTCAGATAACCCCGGAGAGTCGGGCACAAAACTCCTAGACAGAGCATCCGCCTTCACATTTTTAGAGCCCGGAAGGTATGAAATCACAAAATCAAAACGAGCAAAAAATAACGACCAACGGGCCTGTCTAGGATTTAAGCGCTTGGCAGACTCAAGATAAGTAAGGTTCTTATGATCAGTCAAAACCACCACGCGATGCTTAGCACCCTCAAGCCAATGACGCCACTCCTCGAATGCCCACTTCATGGCCAGCAACTCTCGGTTGCCCACATCATAATTACGCTAAGCAGCAGAAAATTTCCTGGAAAAGAAAGCACATGGTTTGAACACTGAGCAACCAGAACCTCTCTGTGACAAAACCGCCCCTGCACCAATCTCAGAAGCATCAACCTCGACCTGGAACGGAAGAGAAACATCAGGTTGACACAACACAGGGGCACAGCAAAAACGACGCTTCAACTCCTGAAAAGTTTCCACGGCAGCAGAAGACCAATTAACCAAATCAGCACCCTTCTTGGTCAAATCGGTCAATGGTCTGGCAATGCTAGAAAAATTACAGATGAAGCGACGATAAAAATTAGCAAAGCCCAGGAATTTCTGCAGACTTTTTAGAGATGTCGGCTGGGTCCAATCCTGGATGGCCTGAACCTTAACCGGATCCATCTCGATAGTAGAAGGGGAAAAGATGAACCCCAAAAATGAAACTTTCTGCACACCGAAGAGACACTTTGATCCCTTCACGAACAAGGAATTAGCACGCAGTACCTGGAAAACCATTCTGACTTGCTTCACATGAGACTCCCAATCATCTGAGAAGATCAAAATGTCATCCAAGTAAACAATCAAGAATTTATCCAGATACTCACGGAAAATGTCATGCATAAAAGACTGAAAAACAGATGGAGCATTGGCAAGTCCGAACGGCATCACCAGATACTCAAAATGACCCTCGGGCGTATTAAATGCTGTTTTCCATTCATCTCCCTGCCTGATTCTCACCAGATTATACGCACCACGAAGGTCAATCTTAGTAAACCAACTAGCCCCCTTAATCCGAGCAAACAAGTCAGAAATCAATGGCAAGGGATACTGAAACTTAACAGTGATCTTATTAAGAAGGCGGTAATCAATACACGGTCTTAGCGAACCATCCTTCTTGGCTACAAAAAAGAACCCTGCTCCCAATGGTGACGACGATGGGCGAATATGTCCCTTCTCCAGGGACTCCTTCACATAACTGCGCATAGCGGTGTGTTCAGGTACGGACAAATTAAATAAACGACCCTTAGGGAATTTACTACCAGGAATCAAATCGATAGCACAATCACAATTCCTATGCGGAGGTAGGGCATCAGACTTGGACTCTTCAAATACATCCTGAAAGTCCGACAAGAACTCTGGGATGTCAGAAGGAATGGATGACGAAATAGACAAAAATGGAACATCACCATGTACTCCCTGACAACCCCAGCTGGTTACCGACATAGAGTTCCAATCCAATACTGGATTATGGGTTTGTAGCCATGGCAACCCCAACACGACCACATCATGCAAATTATGCAGTACCAGAAAGCGAATAACTTCCTGATGTGCAGGAGCCATGCACATGGTCAGCTGGGCCCAGTACTGAGGCTTATTCTTGGCCAAAGGTGTAGCATCAATTCCTCTCAACGGAATAGGACACCGCAAAGGCTCCAAGAAAAATCCACAACGTTTAGCATAATCCAAATCCATCAGATTCAGGGCAGCGCCTGAATCCACAAACGCCATGACAGAATACGATGACAAAGAGCACATTAAGGTAATGGACAAAAGGAATTTGGACTGTACAGTACCAATAACGGCAGAGCTATCGAACCGCCTAGTGCGTTTAGGACAATTAGAAATAGCATGAGTAGAATCACCACAATAGAAACACAGTCTGTTCAGACGTCTGTGTTCTTGCCGTTCTACTTTAGTCATAGTCCTGTCGCACTGCATAGGCTCAGGTTTACTCTCAGACAATACCGCCAGATGGTGCACAGATTTACGCTCGCGCAAGCGACGACCGATCTGAATGGCCAAGGACATAGACTCATTCAAACCAGCAGGCATAGGAAATCCCACCATTACATCCTTAAGAGCTTCAGAGAGACCCTTTCTGAACAAAGCCGCTAGTGCAGATTCATTCCACAGAGTGAGTACTGACCACTTCCTAAATTTCTGACAATATACTTCTACATCATCCTGACCCTGGCATAAAGCCAGCAGATTTTTCTCAGCCTGATCCACTGAATTAGGCTCATCGTAAAGCAATCCCAGCGCCTGGAAAAATGCATCAACATTACTCAATGCAGAATCTCCTGGTGCAAGAGAAAACGCCCAGTCCTGTGGGTCGCCGCGCAAAAAAGAAATAATAATCAAAACCTGTTGAATAGGATTACCAGAAGAATGAGGTTTCAAGGCCAAAAATAGCTTACAATTATTTCTGAAGCTCAGGAACTTAGTTCTGTCACCAAAAAACAAATCAGGAATCGGAATTCTTGGTTCTAGCATCGATTTCTGATCAATAGTATCTTGAATCTTTTGTACATTTACAACGAGATTATCCATTGAGGAGCACAGAGCCTGAATATCCATGTCCACAGCTGTGTCCTGAAGCACTCTAATGTCTAGGGGAAAAAAAAGACTGAAGACAGAGCTAAGAAAAAAAAATGATGTCAGGATTTCTTTTTTCCCTCTATTGAGAATCATTGGGTGGCTCCTTGTACTGTTATGGCTGGCAATCAGGCAACACAGCGTGCAGTAATCAGCGCACATACAGAGATCTGGCAATAACCAAAAACAATAAGACGAGCTCTGAGACGTGGAATCTCTGTAGACTGCAGTACCTGAACTATCCTCACACAACTATAAGCAGCAGTGGATTGCGCCTATCACTACCTATGCAACTCAGCACTGCCTGAGGAGCTGACTAGCCTGAAGATAGAAATACAAGCCTGACTTACCTCAGAGAAATACCCCAAAGGAATAGGCAGCCCCCCACATATAATGACTGTTAGCAAGATGAAAAGACAAACGTAGGAATGAAATAGATTCAGCAAAGTGAGGCCCGATATTCTAGACAGAGCGAGGATAGCAAAGAGAACTATGCAGTCTACAAAAAACCCTAAAACGAAAACCACGCAAAGGGGCAAAAAGACCCACCGTGCCGAACTAACAGCACGGCGGTGCACCCCTTTGCTTCTCAGAGCTTCCAGCAAAAGTTAATAGCAAGCTGGACAGAAAAAACAGAAAACAAACTAGAAGCACTTATCTAGCAGAGCAGCAGGCCCAAGAAAAGATGCAGTAGCTCAGATCCAACACTGGAACATTGACAAGGAGCAAGGAAGACAGACTCAGGTGGAGCTAAATAGCAAGGCAGCCAACGAGCTCACCAAAACACCTGAGGGAGGAAGCCCAGAGACTGCAATACCACTTGTGACCACAGAAGTGAATTCAGCCACAGAATTCACAACACCTAACATGTTGATCCAGAGGAAGGCAAAAAAAACATGTGGCAAACAGTCAGCTCCACATTGGGAAAAAAGAATCCTGATTTCTCATACAGCAATCAAACTATTTCCCTGGATCAACGCCCTATCAAGGAATCTAGTGTATATAACCTGTAACATTATACTTTTTAAGAAAGCCATCCAGTCCCTTCTTAAATTTAATTAACGAATCACTCATTACAACATCATACGGCAGAGAGTTCCATAGTCTCACTGCTCTTACAGTAAAGAATCTGTATCTGTTATTATGATTAAACCTTCTTTCTTCCAGAAGTAGAGGATTTTCCCTTGTCCCTGTCTCAGGTCTAAGAGTAAAAAGATCATCAGAAAGGTCTCTGTACTGTCCCCTCATATATTTATATATTAAAATAAGATCACCCCTTAGCCTTCATTTTTCCAAACTAAATAACCCCAAGTGTAATAATCTGTCTTGGTATTGCAGACCCCCCAGTCCTCTAATAACCTTGGTCGCTCTTCTCTGCACCCGCTCTAGTTCAGCTATGTCTTTCTTATACACCGGAGACCAAAACTGTACACAGTGCTCTAATTGTAGTCGCACAAGTGACTTGTACAAAGGTAAAATTATGTTCTCCTCATGAGCATCTATGCCTCTTTTAATGCATCCCATTATTTTTTTGCCTTTGCAGCAGCTGCCTGGCCACTAAATGTGAGTTTGTCATCTACCCATGCACCCAGGTCTTTTTCAGTGAATGTTTTGCCCAGTGTTTTACAATTAAGCACATAATTATACATCTTATTTGCTCCACCCAAGTGCATGACCTTACATTTATGCCCATTAAATCTCATTTGTCAATTATCAGCCCAAGCTTCTAGTTTACATAATTCCTCCTGTAATATAAAATTGTCCTCCCTTGTATTGATTACAGAGTTTTGATTGCAGAGTTTAGTGTCATCTGCAAAAACTGAAATTCTACTCTGATTGCCCCCTACAAGGTGATTAATAAATATGTTAAAAAGAAACGGGCCCAATATTAACTCCTGTAGTACACCACTTTTAACTGTTACCCAGTCCGAGTGTGCTCCATTAATAACCACCGTTTGTTTCCTATCCCTGAGCCAGCTCTTAACCCATTCACACATATTTTCCCCTATACCCATTGTTTTCATTTTATGTATCAACCTTTTGTGTGGCACCGTGTCAAAAGCTTTTGAAAAGTCCATATACACCACGTCCACTGCGCTTCCTTGGTCCAGTCAAGATCAACCCATGTTGATATTGGGTCATGAGGTTATTCCTCAGATACTCCAGTATAGCATCTCTTAGAATACCCTCCAGGATTTTCCCACAGTAGAGGTTAAGCTTACTGGCTTACAATTTCCTAGTTCAGATTTGGTCCCTTTTTGAATATTGGCACTACATTTGCTATACACCAGTCCTGTAGTACAGACTCTGTTATTATGGAATCTTTAACCCCTTTCTGACCTTGGATGGGATAGTTGTCATGATCCCAATGGCAGGGGATCACAAAAGGACAAGCACACTAAAAACAGAACAAGCTCTAGGGTGATGGAAAGTGAGCTGACCGCGATCCTGAACCTAATTCACAACACTAGCAGTAGCCGGGGAACGTGCCTACGATGATTCTAGACGTCTCGCGCCAGCCGAAGGACTAGCTTCCCCTATTAGAAGAAACAAAGACCTCTTTTGCCTCCAGAGAAACACCCCACAGAAATAGCAGCCCCCCACATGTAATGACGGTGAAATGAGAGGAAAGCACATACGTAGTAATGAAAACAGATTCAGCAAAATGAGGCCCGCTAAAACTAGATAGCAGAGGATACAAAAGTGAACTGCGCGGTCAGCGAAAAACCCTACAAAAAACCATCCTGAAATTACCTGAACTCATGTGCCAACTCATGGAACATGAGGAGTAATATCAGCCCACTAGAGCAACCAGCAACAAGGAATCACATAACTGCAAGCTGGACTAAAACAAAAATAAAGCAAAACGTGGAACAGGAAAATCAAAAACTTAGCTTGTCCTGAAGATTACAGAAGCGGAAAGCAGAGGTAACAAGACACACTGATTACATTGATCGCCGGCGAGGAAATGACAAGAAAGCCAGGTTAAATAGGAAACTCCCATATCCTGATAGAACAGGTGGACACCAGAGACCGCAGAGAACACAAGTCACCCAGTACCATCTGTAACCACCAGAGGGAGCCCAAAAACAGAATCCACAACAGTACCCCCCCTTGAGGAGGGGTCACCGAACCCTCACGAGAACCACCAGGGCGACCAGGATGAGCCCTATGAAATGCACGGACCAAATCAGCAGCATGAACATCAGAGGCAACCACCCAAGAATTATCCTCCTGACCATAACCCTTCCACTTGACCAAATACTGAAGTTTCCGTCTGGAAACACGAGAATCCAAGATCTTCTCCACAACATACTCCAATTCTCCCTCCACCAGCACCGGAGCAGGAGGCTCAAGCGAAGGAACAACAGGTACCTCATACTTCCGCAACAACGACCGATGGAACACATTATGAATAGCAAACGATGCCGGGAGATCCAAACGAAACGACACAGGGTTAAGAATTTCCAAGATCCTATAGGGACCGATAAACCGAGGCTTGAACTTAGGAGAAGAGACCTTCATAGGAACAAAACGAGAAGACAACCACACCAAGTCCCCAACATGAAGTCGAGGACCCACGCGGCGACGGCGATTAGCAAACTGCTGAGCCCTCTCCTGGGACAACTTCATTGTCCACCACATGACTCCAAATCTGATGCAACCTATCCACCACCATGTCCACTCCAGGACAATCAGAAGGCTCCACCTGACCAGAGGAAAAACGAGGATGAAACCCCGAATTACAAAAGAAAGGAGAAACCAAGGTAGCAGAACTAGCCCGATTATTAAGGGCAAATTCGGCAAGCGGCAAAAAGGTAACCCAGTCATCTTGATCAGCAGAAACAAAACACCTTAAATAAGTTTCCAAGGTCTGATTAGTTCGTTCCGTCTGGCCATTCGTCTGAGGATGGAATGCAGACGAAAAGGACAAATCAATGCCCATCTTAGCACAGAACGTCCGCCAAAATCTAGACACAAACTGGGATTCCCTGTCAGAAACGATGTTCTCCGGAATCCCATGCAAACGAACCACGTTCTGAAAAAACAGAGGGACCAACTCAGAGCAGGAAGGTATCTTAGGCAAGGGGACCAGATGAACCATCTTAGAAAAGCGGTCACACACAACCCAGATGACGGACATTTTTTGAGAGACAGGGAGATCTGAAATAAAGTCCATGGAAATGTGCGTCCAAGGCCTCTTAGGGATAGGCAAAGGTGACAACAATCCACTGGCCCGAGAACAGCAAGGCTTAGCCCGAGCGCAAACTTCACAAGACTGCACAAAAGAACGCACATCCCTCGACAAGGAAGGCCACCAAAAAGATCTGGCCACCAAGTCTCTAGTACCAAATATTCCAGGATGACCTGCCAACGCAGAAGAATGGACCTCGGAGATGACTCTACTGGTCCAATTATCCGGAACAAACAGTCTTTCAGGCGGACAACGATCAGGTTTATCCGCCTGAAACTCCTGCAAAGCACGTCGCAAGTCTGGGAAGACAGCCGACAAAATCACCCCATCCCTAAGGATACCAGTGGGCTCAGAATTTCCAGGGGAATCAGGCACAAAACTCCTAGAAAGAGCATCCGCCTTTACATTCTTTGAACCTGGCAGGTATGAAACCACAAAATCGAAACGGGAGAAAAACAGTGACCAACGAGCCTGTCTAGGATTCAGACGCTTGGCAGACTCAAGGTAAATCAGATTTTTGTGATCAGTCAAGACCACCACACGATGTGTAGCACCCTCAAGCCAATGACGCCACTCCTCAAATGCCCACTTCATGGCCAAAAGCTCCCGATTACCAACATCATAATTCCGCTCAGTGGGCGAAAACTTTCTAGAAAAGAACGCACATGGCTTCATCACCGAGCAATCGGAGCTTCTCTGTGACAAAACCGCCCCCGCTCCAATCTCGGAAGCATCAACCTCAACCTGAAAAGGAAGCGAAACATCTGGCTGACGCAACACAGGAGCAGAAGAAAACCGGCGCTTAAGTTCCTGAAAGGCCTCCACAGCCGCAGGAGACCAATCAGCAACATCAGCACCCTTCTTAGTCAGATCCGTCAAAGGCTTAACAACACTAGAAAAATTAGTTATGAAACGACGATAAAAATTAGCAAAGCCCAAGAACTTCTGTAGACTCTTAAGAGATGTAGGCTGCGTCCAGTCACAAATAGCTTGAACCTTGACGGGATCCATCTCAATAGTAGAAGGGGAAAAAATATACCCCAAAAAAGAAATCTTCTGGACTCCAAAGAGACACTTTGAACCTTTTACAAACAAAGAATCGGCCCGCAGGACCTGAAACACCTTCCTGACCTGCTGAACATGGGACTCCCAGTCATCAGAAAAAACCAAAACATCATCCAAATACACAATCATAAATTTATCCAGATATTCACGGAAAATATCGTGCATAAAGGACTGGAAGACAGAAGGAGCATTAGAAAGTCCAAAAGGCATCACCAAATACTCAAAATGGCCCTCAGGCGTATTAAATGCGGTTTTCCACTCATCACCCCGCTTAATCCGCACAAGATTATACGCACCCCGAAGATCAATCTTAGTGAACCATTTAGCCCCCTTAATGCGAGCGAACAAATCAGTCAACAATGGCAAAGGATACTGATATTTGACCGTAATCTTATTCAAAAGACGGTAATCTATACAAGGCCTCAATGAACCATCTTTTTTGGCCACGAAAAAAAAACCTGCTCCCAAAGGAGATGAAGATGGACGGATATGTCCCTTTTCCAAGGACTCCTTAACATAATCCCGCATAGCAGTATGCTCTGGCACTGACAGATTGAACAAACGACCTTTAGGAAATTTACTGCCAGGAATCAAATCTATAGCACAATCGCAATCCCTGTGAGGAGGAAGCGAATTGAGCTTAGGCTCCTCAAAAACATCCCGATAATCAGACAAAAATACAGGAACCTCAGAAGGAGTAGATGAAGCGATAGAAATCGGAGGTGCATCATCATGAACCCCCTGACATCCCCAGCTTAACACAGACATCGCCTTCCAGTTCAAGACTGGGTTATGAGTTTGTAACCATGGCAGACCAAGCACTAAGACATCATGTAAATTATACAGTACCAGGAAGCGAATCACCTCCTGATGAACGGGAGTCATACGCATGGTCACGTGTGTCCAGTACTGAGGTTTATTCATAGCCAAAGGTGTAGAGTCAATTCCTTTCAAAGGAATAGGGACTTCCAGAGGCTCCAGACTAAACCCACAGCGGTTGGCAAATGACCAATCCATAAGACTCAGGGCAGCGCCTGAATCCACATAGGCATCGACGGAAATGGCTGATAATGAACAAATCAGAGTCACAGACAGAATGAACTTAGACTGTAAAGTACTAATGGCAACAGACTTATCAACCTTTTTTGTGCGTTTAGAGCATGCTGATATAACATGAGCTGAATCACCACAATAAAAACACAACCCATTTTTCCGCCTATAGTTTTGCCGTTCACTTCTGGGCTGAATTCTATCACATTGCATTGTCTCAGGTGCCTGTTCAGAAGACACTGCCAAATGGTGCACAGGTTTGCGCTCCCGTAAACGCCGATCAATCTGAATAGCCATAGTCATAGACTCATTCAGACCTGTAGGCGCCAGGAACCCCACCATAACATCTTTAATGGCCTCAGAAAGGCCATCTCTGAATTTTGCAGCCAGAGCGCACTCATTCCACTGAGTAAGCACCGACCATTTCCGAAATTTCTGACAATATATTTCTGCTTCATCTTGCCCCTGAGAGAGAGCCAATAAAGCTTTTTCAGCCTGAATCTCTAGGTTAGGTTCCTCATAGAGCAAACCCAATGCCAGAAAAAACGCATCCACATTGAGCAACGCAGGATCCCCTGGTGCCAATGCAAATGCCCAATTCTGAGGGTCACCCCGCAGGAAAGATATTACAATTTTGACTTGCTGAGCAGGGTCTCCAGAGGAGCGAGATTTCAAAGAAAGAAACAACTTGCAATTGTTCCTAAAATTCAGAAAACTAGATCTATCACCAGAAAAAAACTCTGGGATAGGAATTCTAGGTTCAGACATAGGAGCATGTACAACAAAATCTTGTATATTTTGAACCTTAGCAGCAAGATTATTCAGGCTGGAAGCCAAACTCTGGACGTCCATGATAAACAGCTGAGGTCAGAGCCATTCAAGGATTAAGAGGAGGTAAGACGCAGCCAGGCTGCAATTAAGGATAGGCAGCAAACTCTGAGGGAAGGAAAAAAAAAAAAAAAACTTCCTCAGACTACTTTTCCTCCTACTTCAGCCAATACGATTACCACTTTTGGCCGGCGATACTGTCATGATCCCAATGGCAGGGGATCACAAAAGGACAAGCACACAAAAAAACAGAACAAGCTCTAGGGTGATGGAAACTGAGCTGACCGCGATCCTGAACCTAATTCACAACACTAGCAGTAGCCGGGGAACGTGCCTACGATGATTCTAGACGTCTCGCGCCAGCCGAAGGACTAGCTTCCCCTATTAGAAGAAACAAAGACCTCTCTTGCCTCCAGAGAAACACCCCACAGAAATAGCAGCCCCCCACATGTAATGACGGTGAAATGAGAGGAAAGCACATACGTAGTAATGAAAACAGATTCAGCAAAATGAGACCCGCTAAAACTAGATAGCAGAGGATACAAAAGTGAACTGCGCGGTCAGCGAAAAACCCTACAAAAAAACATCCTGAAATTACCTGAACTCATGTGCCAACTCATGGAACATGAGGAGTAATATCAGCCCACTAGAGCAACCAGCAACAAGGAATCACATAACTGCAAGCTGGACTAAAACAAAAATAAAGCAAAACGTGGAACAGGAAAATCAAAAACTTAGCTTGTCCTGAAGATTACAGAAGCGGAAAGCAGAGGTAACAAGACACACTGATTACATTGATCGCCGGCGAGGAAATGACAAGAAAGCCAGGTTAAATAGGAAACTCCCATATCCTGATAGAACAGGTGGACACCAGAGACCGCAGAGAACACAAGTCACCCAGTACCATCTGTAACCACCAGAGGGAGCCCAAAAACAGAATCCACAACAGATAGTATGTCCAAGGTCAGAACCCCCACTTTGATGCTGGCTCCGGTGGTGAGCCCGCATCAAATCCAGGACATGTCAGCTGTTTTGAACAGCTGACATGTGCCCGCAATAGCAACGGGTGGAATTGCGATCCACCCGCCGCTATTAACTAGTTAAATGCCACTGTCAAATGCTGACAGCGGCAATTAACCCACGCTTCCGGCCATCGGGTCGGGAAATGAGCGCATCACCGACCCCGTCACATGATCGGGGGTCAGGGTTGCGTTGGCATAGTAACCAGAGGTCTCATTGAGACCGCTGTGGTTGTTGATGCTAGCTTGCTTTGAGCGCCACCCTGTGGTCAGCGCTCATAGCAAGCCTGTAATTCAGCTACATAGGAGCGATCTGATGATCGCTCCCATGTAGCTGAGCCAATTGAGTTGTGCCTGCGTCTAGCCTCCCATGGAGGCTATTAAAGCATGGCAAAAGTAAAAAAAAGTTTAAAAAAATGTGAAAAAAATAAAAAAAATATTACAGATTAAATAAAAAATCAAGCCTACACATATTTGGTATCGCCATGTTCAGAATTGCCCGATCTATCAATAAAAAAAGGATTAACCTGATCGCTAAAGGGCGTAGCAAGAAAAAAAAATTGAACCGCCGGAATTACGTTATTTGGGATCCGCGACCTTTCATTAAAATGCAATAACGGGCAATCAAAAGAACGTATGTGCACCAAAATGGTATAATTAAAAACATCAGCTTGGCATGCAAAAAATAAGCCCTCAATTGACCTGAGGTCACGAAAAATGGAGATGCTACGGGTATCAGAAAATGGCACGATTTCTTTTTTTTTGGAATATTTTTTCACCACTTAGATAAAAGAGAACCTAAACATGTTTGGTGTCTATGAACTCGTAATGACCTGGAGAATCATAACGAAAGGTCAGTTTTAGCATTTAGTGAACCTAGTAAAAAAGCCAAAGAAAAAACAAATGTAGGATTGCACTTTTTTTTGTAATTTCACCACACTTGGAATTTTTTTCCTGTTTTCTAGTACGCGACATGGTTAAACTAATGATGTCGTTCAAAAGTACAACTTGTCCCATAAAAAAGCCTTCACATGGCCATATTGATGGAAAAATAAAAAAGCTATGGCTCTGGGAAGGAGGGGAGCAAAAAACAAACACGGAAAATTGGAAAATCCCAAGGTCATGAAGGGGTTAAAGATTAAAAACAATGGTCTATCTATGACAGTACTTAATTCCTGTAGTACTCGCGGGTGTATTTACTCTCTCTGGCAAAGAGTCTCTGGCCAGCCTCACACTAGCGTGTTTTACGGACGTAAGAGAGGTGCTGAAAATACGGATTGCATACGGTACAATGCTTCTCTATGCCCCAGCTCCTATCAGCCGTATTTTACTGATCCGTATTATACGGTGTTCTACGGCCGTAGAAAATCGCAGCATGCTGCGTTTGTCATCATATTGCGCAAAAAATACGCCAATTAAAGTCTATGGGGGCCAGAAAAATACGGATTACACACGGACCAGCAGTGTGACTTGCGAGAAATACGCAGCGGTGCTCTATAGAAAAGCCGGCAATTCAGCGCGGTGTACAGTAAAATCACACTAACAGGTTAGAATAGATAAAATAAATGTCTACACATAGTATAGGGGTATATATATATATATGTCAGTGAGACACATATATGTATATATATTAATATTTCATACAGCGCTAGATAGCTTAAAAGCCGGTAATTCAATTGCCGGCTTTTGCTATCTCCTTTCCAAACCTGACATGATATGAGACATGGTTTACATACAGTAAACCATGTCATAGCTTTTTTTTTGCATATTACACACTACAAATGTTACTAGTGTGTATGTGCAAAATTTGGGCGCACTAGCTATTAATTTAAAGGGTTGAATCGCGGAAAAAATTGGCTCCCACGCAATTTTCTCCACCAGAGTGTTAAAGCCAGTGACTGAGGGCAGATATTAATAGCCTGGAGAGGGTCCATGGTTATTTCCCCCCCCCTGGCTAAAAACATCTGCCCCCAGCCACCCCAGAAAAGGCACATCTGGAAGATGCACCTATTCTGGCACTTGGCCACTCTCTTCCCATTCCCGTGTAGCAGTGGGATATGGGGTGATGAAGGGTTAATGTCACCTTGATGTCGAGCCTGGGAACTTTTCAGAATATTTTTCCTATTAGGTATATACTTACTCTCGGACGCACCCTGCTTCTTTCCGGCAGCCTTCCTTCCTAAGAATCAGCCCTTCCAGGACCTTCGGTGACGTCACGGTGACGTCACGGCTTGTGATTGGTCGCGCGAGCGGTCACATGGGCGGCCGCGCGACCAATCACAAGCCGCAACGTCACCGCGACGTCACCGCAAGGTCCTGGAAGGCTGATTCTAAGGAAGGAAGGTTCCCGGTTAGTACCAGGGCGCGTCAGAGGGTAAGTATGGCGATATTTTTTATTTTAATTCTTTATTTTACACTTAAATCTGAATTCCGATACCAATTCCCGATATCTTAAACATATCGGGAATCGGTATTGGAATTCCGATTCCAGATTCAGAAGATCGCCGACTTCATGGCCGACCCCACACAGGGGTCGGGTCGGGTTTCATGAAACCCGACTTTGCCAAAAGTCGGCGACTTCTGAAAATTTTCGACCCGTTTCGCTCAACCCTAGTGCTGATTCCAAAAATATGCTTCATTTTGCTCTATCACATAAAGTTTCAGAGATAGAAGTATTTTTGTTACTACGTTATTTCTGCATTTTAAATGTATGTGGTTTTTCCTATGTTATTCCCATTTCTTTGCTTGTCTTACTTAATTGTGAATTCTCTTACTGGGACAACATCAGTAAAGGTTTTAGTGAGTTTTATGGGAAGGAATATTGATAGTGCAGTCAACCAATGACTGCTTCTCGGAAAGTCCCATGTTATGGGAAGGAGCTAACTGTTATGAGGTGGTAAGATTAGAGTCAGTCAGAAAAGGATGATGATGGCAGCAAGGACTGGTATGTGAGACTCTCACAGGAGACAGACCTCTACAGGGATCTGAGCCCTGCCACAGGGAGATAGAAGGGAAGGCAGCAGACAGCCGCCAATGTTAGAGGACTTTCACTGCATTTCTGGGAGGGAAAGTTGCCTCAGAGAGAAGAAAACAGCTCAGCCATTGATGTGTAACTGAGTGAGAGTCTTCACAGAGAGAGAGAACCTGAAAGCAGCAAATATCACACTGAGAAACTGCCAAATTTTCATCTGTAAGGAATATGCTGACCCATTTACCTCACAACTGTATATAGTTATCTACCAGATTACCTCCAGTAAAATCAGTTACACACCCCGGCAGAATTTTTGCTTTCTTGGCTTTTTTTTCAATGAACATGAATGATAACACCAAAACTTTTTCTCCACTCATGGTTAGTGGTTGAGTGATGCCATTTATTGTCAAACTACTGTTTTCTCTTTTTCAATCATAAGGACAACCCAAAACATCCAAATGAACCTGATCAAAAGTTCACATACTGTTAGGGCTAGCGGAATGCACCAAATAATTAGAAGGATGGTATAAGGTGCGTTCGCAGCCCGGGGTCCACCGTGCAGAGATGGAACCTTCTGCTGTGTAATGATGGACTATATGGCTGTATAATGTGGATACACACACGGGTTAGCTTCACCCGGTATGAAGTAAGCAAACCCTGTTGCGTCACAGGGCCGTGGTACTGCACAAAGAGCCTCAGTGGGCCTCACTCTTTAACACATACCATGATTCATGATGCACAGATACAGCAGAGAAGAATAGCACAGCCAAGTAGCATACAGCCCATGTAGTATATATCACAGCCCACGTAGTATATAGCACAGCCCACATAGTATATAACACAGCCCATGTAGTATATTGCCCAGCCACGTAGTATATAGCACAGCCTCCATAGTATATAGCACAGCCCACACAGTGTATAACACAGCCCACGTAATATATAGCACAGCCCACTTATTATATTGCCCAGCCACATAGTATATTGCCCAGCCATGTAATATATTGCACTGCCATGTAATATATTGCACAGCCACATAGTATATAGCACAGCCACGTAGTATATAGCACAGAGATGTAGTATATAACACCATGCAGTGTATAACACAGGCCACGTAGCATAGAGCACAGCAATGTAGTATATTGTAGTATATTGCCCAGCCATGTAATATATACCACAGCCACGTAGTATATAGCACAGTAAATATTTGAATGTTGGTAAAATATTTGAAGGGTTTCTGAGGGATGTTATTCTGGATTATCTCAATGAGAATAACTGTTTAACTCCATATCAGCATGGGTTTATGAGAAATCGCTCCTGTCAAACCAATCTAATCAGTTTTTATGAAGAGGTAAGCTATAGGCTGGACCACGGTGAGTCATTGGACGTGGTATATCTCGATTTTTTCAAAGCATTTGATACCGTGCGGCACAAGAGGTTGGTACACAAAATGAGAATGCTTGGTCTGGGGGAAAATGTGTGTAAATGGGTTAGTAACTGGCTTAGTGATAGAAAGCAGAGGGTGGTTATAAATGGTATAGTCTCTAACTGGGTCGCTGTGACCAGTGGGGTACCGCAGGGGTCGGTATTGGGACCTGTTCTCTTCAACATATTCATTAATGATCTGGTAGAAGGTTTACACAGTAAAATATCGATATTTGCAGATGATACAAAACTATGTAAAGCAGTTAATACAAGAGAAGATAGTATTCTGCTACAGATGGATCTGGATAAGTTGGAAACTTGGGCTGAAAGGTGGCAGATGAGGTTTAACAATGATAAATGTAAGGTTATACACATGGGAAGAAGGAATCAATATCACCATTACACACTGAACGGGAAACCACTGGGTAAATCTGACAGGGAGAAGGAATTGGGGATCCTAGTTAATGATAAACTTACCTGGAGCAGCCAGTGCCAGGCAGCAGCTGCCAAGGCAAACAGGATCATGGGGTGCATTAAAAGAGGTCTGGATACACATGATGAGAGCATTATACTGCCTCTGTACAAATCCCTAGTTAGACCGCACATGGAGTACTGTGTCCAGTTTTGGGCACCGGTGCTCAGGAAGGATATAATGGAACTAGAGAGAGTACAGAGGAGGGCAACAAAATTAATAAAGGGGATGGGAGAACTACAATACCCAGATAGATTATTTAGTCTAGAAAAAAGACGACTGAGGCGCGATCTAATAACCATGTATAAGTATATAAGGGGACAATACAAATATCTCGCTGAGGATCTGTTTATACCAAGGAAGGTGATGGGCACAAGGGGGCATTCTTTGCGTCTGGAGGAGAGAAGGTTTTTCCACCAACATAGAAGAGGATTCTTTACTGTTAGGGCAGTGAGAATCTGGAATTGCTTGCCTGAGGAGGTGGTGATGGCGAACTCAGTCGAGGGGTTCAAGAGAGGCCGGGATGTCTTCCTGGAGCAGAACAATATTGTATCATACAATTATTAGGTTCTGTAGAAGGACGTAGATATGGGGATTTATTATGATGGAATATAGGCTGAACTGGATGGACAAATGTCTTTTTTCAGCCTTACTAACTATGTTACTATGTTACTATGTCAGATGTAGTATAAAACACAGACCACGCAGTATATATCACAGCCCATGCAGTATATAACACAGCCCACGTAGTATATTGCCCAGCTACGTAGTATATAGCACAGCCCCCATAGTATATTGCACAGCCCACACAGTGTATAACACAGCCCAAGTACTATATAGCACAGCCCACATAGTATATTGCCCAGCCACATAGTATATAGCACAGCCCCCATAGTATATAGCACAGACACATAGTATATTGCCCAGCCATGTAATATATTGCACAGCCACGTATTATATTGCACAGCCACATAATATATTGCACAGCCACGTAATATATTGCACAGCCACGTAATATATTGAGACATAAAAAGTGGACAGCAGGGAGGGGCAGGATCTGCCATGGACAACGGCCGTTTCGTGCGTGCTGGCACTTCAACGGGTCCTAATGGTGAATGAACTGAAGGAGTGTTATATGGACCGGATCTAGTCCTAAACTCCACCCCTCTATTGCTCAAACAACAAATAATAATGTGAGAATTAAAAACAACATGCTATTAAAAACAATGAACTTAGAACACATGCTAGGGATCCAGATATCGATTGAAGATGAATACATTAACAGTTTACAAAAACACGGACATGTCGACCTTTTCATTGAAACCAGATGGTCCTGCCGCATTGGTGCGTATGATCCACCTGGCTTCTCTACGTAGCAAAAGCCGGCACAAATCCCCTCCGCCCTCCGGCAGTGAGACGCGCTCCAAACCCGCAAACCTCAAAGATTGAACATCTCCCGCATGGTGAGTCCGTACATGATCTATCAATCTAGGGGCACCCTTTCCTGTTTTTATAGAGTTAAAATGTTCTCTGATACGGACAAACAGGGGGCGAATAGTTTTGCCGATGTAAAAACCTCGGCATGAACAAAACAGAATATATACAACATGGGAAGTTCTACACGATATAAAATCTCGTACTCTGTGCTGCATATGTCCAACTCTCACTGGATCTCCTGTATAGTGATATTTACAAAAATTACAACTTCCACATTTGAAATTACCTGTGGGTACACTATCAGTGAGCCAATTATTTCTATCAGTTGTAAAACGGTTCCTGACTACTAGATCTCTGATATTTTTGCTCCGACGACTGGCAAAAAGGGGACCTCTTTTCACAACTTCTTTAAGGTCACTATCCTGACTTAGGATCTGCCAATTTTTGCGTATAACTGATCTAATATGATTATCAAGCGGTCCGAACTTGAAACTGAAGATAAACTTTTTTTCATGTTTTTTCTTATGGGACATAACAACATTAGTAGCTTTTGCTTTATCATACGCATTATTAAGAACTGATAGAGGATATCCTCGTTTTTTAAAACGATTAATTAAATCCGCTGACTGCCGCTCAAATCCTTCAGGGTCATTGTTAATTCTTTTAACCCTTAAGATTTGGCTAAAGGGAAGAGAACGTTTCACATAAGGGGGATGGGCACTGTTGAAGTGTAATAGTGAGTTGGACGCTGATGGTTTTCGATACACCTCTGTGATCAAACCTTTACTGTTTATATGCAATTTGACGTCTAAAAAGACTAAATTAGTGCCTCCAAATTGCGAGGTGAACCGCATATTCATGGTGTTGGATGTCCCCAAGTGCTCAACGAAATCGTTGAAAGCATCTTGGTGTCCATCCCACACCATGAATATGTCATCCACATATCTAGCATAAAGCTTGATATGTTGGAGGAAGGGATTACTTGAGGAATAAATATACTCCTCTTCAAACCTGGCAAGAAAGAGGTTTGCCAGGGTACATGCGACGGGGGTACCCATCGCGGTACCGACCGTCTGCATGTACCACTGGCCATCAAATTGAAAAGCATTATGCTTTAGAATGAATGAAAGTCCCTCACAAATAAAGTCAACAGTGTCCTGCCCAGTAGGCGTATTTTGCAAAATACATTTGATTGTCTCTACTCCCAATGTTTGTGGTATACGAGTATACAGGCTTTCGATGTCGATAGATGTCAAAGAATACGAATCATGCCATTCAAAATCCTTCAGAATTTGTAAAAAAGCCCCTGTATCTTTTATGTAGGAAGGAACATCCAACAAGAGAGGGCGTAATAGCCAGTCAATGTATGAAGAGAGCGGCTCAGTCAGAGAGCCCACCCCTGACACGATAGGACGGCCAGGGGGGGCTACTGCTGACTTGTGCAGTTTAGGTATGTGATACCAATGGGGACGCCTTGGAAATTTAGGATAAAGTTTTTCAGCTTGCTTAGATGAAAATACCCTTTTTTCTACAAATTTTCTCAAAAGAGAATGTAACGAATTTTTAAATTTTATAGTAGGGTCCCCTTTAAGTTTTACGTACGTATCCTCATCAGACAACTGTCTTAGAGCTTCTATTTTATAGTAGTCCCTCGATAGTAACACCACGTTACCTCCCTTATCTGCATTACGGACAATTACGTCTGACCAGCTTTGTATTTCAGTTAGAGCCTGTTTCTCTTTTGTTAGAAGATTATCTGAGGGTCGCTCGTATATTAAGGCCTCTATATCTCTCAATACCTGCATCTGAAAAATATCCACAACGTTTCCTGGGGATATGGGGGGCATATACGTGGACTTGTTACCCCCAATAAAAGGTTGAACTACCATATCCTCCTCAATTCTTGACCGTGGAACGGTATACAACGAATCAATGAGGTCTCGTGTCTCCTCCCGTACTTCGTCAAATGGGTCCTCAGTGACAAAAAAGCCAAGGGGGCCCACGTGACAGGGTGACTCTCCCGGGAAAATTTCCCGGGGGACTAAATTGTATTTAGCTGTGGAAAAAGATTTATGTAAATGAATTTTGCGTGTCGCCTTAAATAAATCGATCTTAAAGTCTACTATATCAAACCGTTCTGGAATACAAAAATTGAGTCCCTTAGTGAGAACAGATATATGCATGTCATTCAGTATTCGAGGAGTAAGGTTGACCACTGCTATTTCATCGGTTTCCACGAAACTTGTCGTCTTTTTCTGGCGTTTCCTTCTGCCATTTCTCCTACTCCCTCGGCGCGTCCTGCGTCTAAAGGGGACACACCTGAGGTAGTTGCTTGTTGTGGAGGCGTTATACTTGTGGATGCGGCAGAATCTTCCGCTGCACTCGAATCAGAGTCTGTGGTGAGATAATCTCTTTTATTTTTATTTCTTTTGAACTGGGATTTATTCCATCCTTGTCCTTTGTTTTGATTCCACTTGCTGCGGAATTTTCGATTGTTATCAGCCGGGACGCCTTTATTCCAAGAAAAGATTTTTCCGGACTCGAAGTCGATCTTGTCTCTAACGAACTTATCCCTTTTCCTTTGTTTAATCTCATTTTGCAGGGTTATAAGTTTTGTGTCCAATTTCTTATCTAAAACTGTCCATTGAGTATCAGACAATCTAGTCTTTAGTTCCTCTTTAGTTTTCACAAATTCAGCTTTTGTGGCCTCGTAGTTAATAATATTTTGTTTCAGGACAAGACGTAGTAAATCCTGGGAGCACTGTAATAATATTTTCTCCCATTCTTTAATAAAGGACTCATTGTCTTTATACTGAGCCATTTCTTTAGTGACTCTCAGTCCTCGCGGTACACGGCCGCACTCCATATAGGATTTTAAAGAATTATTTGTCCAGAACAAATTGACTTCCCTTTCTGCGGCCATAAATAATTTGTGTTCAAGTGTCTTAGTGCTCAAAGAGAAGACGTTGTCATGTAGTTCACATTCAGAAAAGTAAGAATCCACATTCTCCCTCCCTGCTAGGAGTCCATGTGATAAAGATGCAGCCTCAGGTTCCATTAAGCAGAAAAAAATGTAGTGGGAAACAACCACTATACTGCTAATCAACAGCTGGTGTGTTGACAGGGTGTGAGTGGCTCAGCGTGCAAGCAATGTGCAAATAGCAAAGTCCAAATATAAAATCCAAGAAACACAGAACGCACATATAAAGCCGCACAGCTGATATAGTAATCCACAAAGTTTATCACCCGACAGGAATTAAGGGCTATATGTATTATCCACAACAACAGGGGTGCAGCTTCCAGAAGCAAATGCAAAGTCCAAAATAGAAAAATAAGAAAAAAATAGGAGCGCACTTACCCTAGTGTGGTATGCATCATTTTATTGAGACATAAAAAGTGGACAGCAGGGAGGGGCAGGATCTGCCATGGACAACGGCCGTTTCGTGCGTGCTGGCACTTCAACGGGTCCTAATGGTGAATGAACTGAAGGAGTGTTATATGGACCGGATCTAGTCCTAAACTCCACCCCTCTATTGCTCAAACAACAAATAATAATGTGAGAATTAAAAACAACATGCTATTAAAAACAATGAACTTAGAACACATTCTAGGGAACCAGATATCGATTGAAGATGAATACATTAACAGTTTACAAAAACACGGACATGTCGACCTTTTCATTGAAACCAGATGGTCCTGCCGCATTGGTGCGTATGATCCACCTGGCTTCTCTACGTAGCAAAAGCCGGCACAAATCCCCTCCGCCCTCCGGCAGTGAGACGCGCTCCAAACCCGCAAACCTCAAAGATTGAACATCTCCCGCATGGTGAGTCCGTACATGATCTATCAATCTAGGGGCACCCTTTCCTGACTGAGCCGCTCTCTTCATACATTGACTGGCTATTACGCCCTCTCTTGTTGGATGTTCCTTCCTACATAAAAGATACAGGGGCTTTTTTACAAATTCTGAAGGATTTTGAATGGCATGATTCGTATTCTTTGACATCTATCGACATCGAAAGCCTGTATACTCGTATACCACAAACATTGGGAGTAGAGACAATCAAATGTATTTTGCAAAATACGCCTACTGGGCAGGACACTGTTGACTTTATTTGTGAGGGACTTTCATTCATTCTAAAGCATAATGCTTTTCAATTTGATGGCCAGTGGTACATGCAGACGGTCGGTACCGCGATGGGTACCCCCGTCGCATGTACCCTGGCAAACCTCTTTCTTGCCAGGTTTGAAGAGGAGTATATTTATTCCTCAAGTAATCCCTTCCTCCAACATATCAAGCTTTATGCTAGATATGTGGATGACATATTCATGGTGTGGGATGGACACCAAGATGCTTTCAACGATTTCGTTGAGCACTTGGGGACATCCAACACCATGAATATGCGGTTCACCTCGCAATTTGGAGGCACTAATTTAGTCTTTTTAGACGTCAAATTGCATATAAACAGTAAAGGTTTGATCACAGAGGTGTATCGAAAACCATCAGCGTCCAACTCACTATTACACTTCAACAGTGCCCATCCCCCTTATGTGAAACGTTCTCTTCCCTTTAGCCAAATCTTAAGGGTTAAAAGAATTAACAATGACCCTGAAGGATTTGAGCGGCAGTCAGCGGATTTAATTAATCGTTTTAAAAAACGAGGATATCCTCTATCAGTTCTTAATAATGCGTATGATAAAGCAAAAGCTACTAATGTTGTTATGTCCCATAAGAAAAAACATGAAAAAAAGTTTATCTTCAGTTTCAAGTTCGGACCGCTTGATAATCATATTAGATCAGTTATACGCAAAAATTGGCAGATCCTAAGTCAGGATAGTGACCTTAAAGAAGTTGTGAAAAGAGGTCCCCTTTTTGCCAGTCGTCGGAGCAAAAATATCAGAGATCTAGTAGTCAGGAACCGTTTTACAACTGATAGAAATAATTGGCTCACTGATAGTGTACCCACAGGTAATTTCAAATGTGGAAGTTGTAATTTTTGTAAATATCACTATACAGGAGATCCAGTGAGAGTTGGACATATGCAGCACAGAGTACGAGATTTTATATCGTGTAGAACTTCCCATGTTGTATATATTCTGTTTTGTTCATGCCGAGGTTTTTACATCGGCAAAACTATTCGCCCCCTGTTTGTCCGTATCAGAGAACATTTTAACTCTATAAAAACAGGAAAGGGTGCCCCTAGATTGATAGATCATGTACGGACTCACCATGCGGGAGATGTTCAATCTTTGAGGTTTGCGGGTTTGGAGCGCGTCTCACTGCCGGAGGGCGGAGGGGATTTGTGCCGGCTTTTGCTACGTAGAGAAGCCAGGTGGATCATACGCACCAATGCGGCAGGACCATCTGGTTTCAATGAAAAGGTCGACATGTCCGTGTTTTTGTAAACTGTTAATGTATTCATCTTCAATCGATATCTGGTTCCCTAGAATGTGTTCTAAGTTCATTGTTTTTAATAGCATGTTGTTTTTAATTCTCACATTATTATTTGTTGTTTGAGCAATAGAGGGGTGGAGTTTAGGACTAGATCCGGTCCATATAACACTCCTTCAGTTCATTCACCATTAGGACCCGTTGAAGTGCCAGCACGCACGAAACGGCCGTTGTCCATGGCAGATCCTGCCCCTCCCTGCTGTCCACTTTTTATGTCTCAATAAAATGATGCATACCACACTAGGGTAAGTGCGCTCCTATTTTTTTCTTATTTTTCTATTTTGGACTTTGCATTTGCTTCTGGAAGCTGCACCCCTGTTGTTGTGGATAATACATATAGCCCTTAATTCCTGTCGGGTGATAAACTTTGTGGATTACTATATCAGCTGTGCGGCTTTATATGTGCGTTCTGTGTTTCTTGGATTCCACGTAATATATTGCACAGTCACATAGTATATAGCACAGCCACATAGTATATAGCACAGAGACGTAGTCTATAACACAGCCCATGCGGTATATAACACACGCCACATAGTAAAGAGCACAGCAATGTAGTATATTGCCTATCCACGTAATATATACCACAGCCACATAGTATAGAGCACAAAGACTTAGTATATGTTAGCGCTATATAAAAATAAAGATTAATATTATTGTTTTTAGTATATATAACACAGCCCATGCAGTATATAACACAGCCCATGTAGTATATTGCTCAGCCTCATAATATATTGCACAGCCACGTAATATATTGCACAGCCATGTAATATATTGCACAGCCACGTAGTATATAGCACAGCCACATAGTATATAACACAGCCCATGCAGTATATAACACAGGCCACGTAGTATAGAGCACAGTGATGTAGTATATTGCCCAGCCATGTAATATATATCTCATCCACGTAGTATATAGCACAGAGATGCCAAAACGCATGCGTCTAAAAAACGCAGCATTTACACGCGTTTACATGCGTTTTTTCACCACATGCGCTTTTTTAAAAATGCTGCGTTTTGAAACGCAAGTGTGAAACCAGCCTAACACAGCCCACGAAGTATATAGCAATGTGGGCATCATATCCCTGTTAAAAAAAAGAATTAAAATAAAAAATAGTTATATACTCACCTTCTGTCGGCCCCTGGATCAAGTCCTGGCATTTACCGATGCTCCTCGTGACGCTCCAGTCCCAAGAATGCATTGTGGTCTCGCGAGATGATGACATAGTGGTCTCGTAGCAGGATGACGTAGCGGGAAAGGCGACAGAAGGTGAGAATATAATGATTTTTTATTTTGTTTATTATTTTTAACATGAGATATTTTTTATATTGATGCTGCATAGGCAGCATCAATAGTAAAAGTTGGTCACACAGGATTAATAGCAGTGTTGACGTACTGCTTTACATCACGGCATAATGCGGTGTAACGCAGCCATCAACCCTGTGTGAGCGCTAACTGGAGAGGGCACTGACAGAGAGTAGGAAGGGGCAAATTCACGGCCAGACTGTGCCCGTCGCTGACCAATCAGCGTCACAGGATTTCCGTGACAGACAGACAGACAGATGGAAGTGCCCCTTAGATGATTATATATAGAGATATAAATATATATAGTGGGTATAGTATAGTAAAGTATTCCGACTCCTTTAAATTTTTCAATCTTTGTTTCATTGCAGGCATTTGGTAAATTCAAAAAAGTTCATTTTTTTCAGATTAATGTACACTCTGCACCCCATCTTGACTAAAAAAATAGAAGTGTAGAATTTTTTTGCAAATTTAATAAAAAAGAAAAACTTAAACAACACATGATCCTATGTATTCACACCCTTTGCTCAGACACTCATATTTAAGTCACATACTGTCCATTACCTTGTGATCCTCATTGAGATGGTTCTACTCCTTTATTGGAGAGCAGATGTGTTTAATTAAACTGATAGGACTTGATTTGGAAAGACACACACCTGTCTATATAAGACCTCACAGCTCACAGTGCATGTCAGACAAAATGGGAATCATGAGGACAAAGGAACTGGCCAAGGAACTCAGAGACAGAATTGTGGCAAGGAACAGATATGGCCAAGGCTACAACATTATGTTAGGAGTCAAGTTCCCGCCGCTACACAGGGGGAATCTCGAACCATGTCTGCTGCGGTCTCCCATTCTACATCTGCCGCAGTGGAGCCTGCTCAGC